>NC_082704.1:10545400-11968432 GCF_949987515.2 Delphinus delphis
TTCCTCAAGAACGCACGCTCCTTGGGAGGAGGGATCTCTGTCCATTTATCTGTGTAAACACCTTAGGCCTGAGTGTGCAGTGTCAGTGGAATCGTAAAGTTTAAATCACCTTGCGGTAGATGAAGCGAGGATAGAAGCTGTCCCAAGATAAAGCTTTATTTTCCCTAAGAAAGGTGAATGTGAGGCAGATCCTCTCTGTCTCTACGCCCAAAATCTGAGATTTATGCACCAGCAAGGGATCTGAGAAGCCTTCTGTGGTTGGGAAATCTCAGAGCACAATGATGACTGGATTCCAGGAAGTCTCTTGCCTTAGGTAGGATGGGAAAGCACCTGGCATTTCTAAATGCAGTAGTTCTGCCATAAGGGAGGGATGAACATAGTGCCAAGGGATGCAGAGGCGGGGCAGGAGACCTTGGGTGATGGAGATCTGCAGGGGCTTCACTTGGGGCAGACTTCCCTTCTGTGCCTCACCTGGTGTAGCAACTGCAGTTCCTCTAGAATCGTCCATTACTGAAATGCTGTGGCTCTTTAATTATTTGTAATTTACTTAAACACGTATATAATATATAATTATGTAAAAATGTACAACTCGCATTGCTAGCCTCATATGTGTCCTTCCATATTTCTGTTCTCATATAATTATATAAAACATGCATATGTACACATAGACACATGAATATATCTTTTTTGTTATAGATTATTTTACAAAAATTATGTCATGTTACTTAAACATTTCTGGATCTTATTCTTCTTACCATCTACTAGCTGTGTGACTTTAGGTTCTCTGGGCTTCAGTTTCCTCATTTGGAAAATGAGGATGATGATAGTACTTATCTCATGGGTTTATTATGAGGATTCATTGAGTTAAAATACATAAAGCACTTAAAATAGCGCTATATGTGAGTGTTTGCTATTAGCATCATTACTATTATTCTCATTCAACAAAACCTACAAGTCAACTGCAGTTGATTGGTTTCATTCTTTTTAATGGTTGCACAGAATTTTGTGATGGAGAACAATTTCTCTATCCATTTGACTTTTAGTGGACATTCACTTTGCTTCCATTTTTTTTTTTTTTTTTTTTTTGGTCACTAAAAAGCAACATTGCAGGGCTTCCCTGGTGGCGCAATGGTTGAGAGTCCGCCTGCCGATGCAGGGGACACAGGTTTGTGCCCGGGTCCGGGAAGATCCCACATGCCGCGGAGCGGCTAGGCTCGTGAGCCATGGCCGCTGAGCCTGCGCGTCCGGAGCCTGTGCTCCGCAACGGGAGAGGCCACAACAGTGAGAGGCCCGCGTACTGCAAAAAAAAAAAAAAAAAAAAAAAAAAAAAGCAACATTGCAATAAACACCTTTGTATATATACCCTTACCTGCACTTTTTTTCTTACTCTGGGACAGATTCCCAGGAATGAAATAGCTAAGTTGTTGAACAGTGTATACATGTTGTTTTAAATTTCATTAAATGTTGCCATATTGCTTTCTAAAAAGCATGTAACAAAGGCACAGTTCCACCAGTAATGTACGGGTGTACACCTTTTCCTGCAATCCCACCAACAGTTGATCTTTCTGCTCTTCTTAAGTTTTAACAGTCCTATGAAAAAGGTCGTCTCATTGTTATTTTAACTTGAGTTTCTCTGGCTATTCATGAGTCTGAGTGTCTTTTGAAAAACTTTTTGGCCATTTGGATTTGCTTCTTAGTGGCTCTTCATATCCTTTCCCTATTTTTTGAATGGGTTGTTTTTCCTTGTCAATTTCTAAGACCTCCTCCTATATTATTGCTATAAGCCCCACATCTACTCCCTGTGTGCAGCTCTGTTTCCAATTTCTTATTTTATTGATTTTAATTATTGGGCCTTGTGGCAAAATTTTGAAAAAATATATATAGTTAAATTTCTTTTATAACTTCTGGGTTCTAAAGATTGGTTAAGAGGTTTTTCCCACTCCTAGGTGGTGCGTGTATTTTACTAGATTTTCTTGTAGGACTTCTACTGCTTTTATATTAAAATATGTCTTTACCCGGAAACTACTGACTTGGGGCATAAAATAGAGGTCCAATTTTTTACTCTTCCGAATTAATAGCCAGTTACATCCTTATTGTTCACTAACAATCCATCTTTTTCCCACTAAAGTGAAATAATACTTTTGCCGTGTATTCACTGCTTGTATATGGGACTTAATTCTGCATTCTCTATTTCATTCCTCTGATCTAATTGCCTATTATTCCCATGCCACTACCATGTTTTGACTTGATTATGGTGACGTTAGGGTATATCTGATATCTGGTTAAGATATTTCTCTCTCATTATTCTTATTTTTCATGGCTATCCTAAGGTTTTTATTCTTCCATCTAAGTATTAAGATTATGTCTACAGATCTTCCTGATCTTATGATGAGGTTACATCTTCAAAAATCCATCATAAGTTGAAAATATCCTAAGTCAAAAATGCATTCAATACACTTAACCTACAGAGCAACATAGCCTAGCCTACCTTAAACGTGCTCAGAGCAACTACATTAGCCTGCAGTTGGGCATAATCCTCTAACACAAAGCATATTTTAAAATAAAGTGTTGAATATCTCATGTAACTTATTGAATACTGTCCTGAAAATGGAAAACAGAATGGTTGTCTGGGTACAGAATGATTGTAAGGGTATCGGGTGATCGCGTGGCTGACGGGGAGCTGCTATGGCTGCCACTGGCCAGCATCACGAGAGAGTATCTGACCGCATATCACTAGCCCAGAAAAAGATCAAAATTCAAAATTCGAAGTATGGTTTCGTTATATCTGTATCTATATCTGTATCTATATCTATATATAAAGGCAAACACTTATTTAATATAAAGGTTCACAGATATACAACATATTCATATTATCAAAATTCATAAGCAAAATCACTATTTTTTTTCATGGAAAGACATTTTATTTTAAATAAGCAGTGTGTACATGTCAATCCCAAACTCCCAATCTATCCCTCCACCCCACCCCTCCCCTCTGGTAACTATAAGTTTGTTCTCTAAGTCTGTGAGTCTCTTTCTGTTATGTAAATAAGTTCATTTGTATAATTTTTTTAGATTCCGCCTATATGCGATATCATATGATATTTGTCTTTCTCTGTCTACCGAGTATATATTGGTTTTGCACCATTGTAAAATCGAAAACTCATAAGTCGAGGCATCATAAATGGGGGACCATCTGTAAAAATAAATTCCCTCTTTTTTCCTTGAAAAATTATGTTGGGAATTTAACTTGGGATTTTAAAAAGGGTACTGGTTTTGGGAGAATTGACATTTTATGATATAAAGTCTTATGATTCTTTAATTCATTCCCTTTTTCCAGATTTTATGTCCTTCAGTAAGCTATTGTAATTCTTCATACTGGCCTGACACTTTTTTTGTTATATAGGTTTTTTCATTATTATGAACATGATTTTTCCCATTTTCATTTCTTGGTGTTGATTGCTTGAATAGAGAAACACTATTTGTTTTGTATAGTAACCTTGTATGCTCTACCATACCAAATTCTCTCAATAAGTCTCACAGATTTTATTAGAGTGTTTTGTTTGAGTAGCTGTACAAATATACCACTAGCAGACGAAGAAATAGACGCCTTTTCTGATATTTGTTAGTTCTTTCTCTCTTTTTATTCTGCCTTTTTTATAAGCTAGAATCTCCAAGGCAATGTTGAATAATAATGGGGGTAAGAGGCATTCTTGCCTACTTCTGAATTTTATTCAAGTAGGTCAGTGTTTTGCCATTTGGGATAATATTTGGCATCCATTTTTGGTAAACAATCTGTATTATTTTAAGAAATTTCCTTCTAATCCTATTTAACTTAGAAATGTGTTAGGAGAGCAGCTGAATTTTATCAGTTGACTTTTAAGCCTTTCTTGATATCATTATTCATAGTTTTCCTCTTTAATTTGCTGATGTAATGAGTTATGTTGATAGATTTGCTGATACTGAACCTCCTTTGCATTTCCAAATATAATCCTATATGTCAGTAATTCCTGTGAAACAAACCAGCCAAAACTGCAGTGGCTTCAAAACCAACAATCATTTCTTCCTGCTCATGTTTTCTTCAGGTTAGTTGGGGTCTGGTTTGTCTAGTCTGGGCTCAGCTGAGTGGCTCTGCTTGTTGCTGTAAGTCTGTTGGTCCGATGGGGCTGCTTTGCTTCAGGTTGTGGTGGTGGGAGCAGCTTTGCCCCAGGTGACTCTTATCCTCCTTGTGGGGCAAGCAGGCAGAAGCACAAGAAGGGAGGCGGCAATGCACAAGGCCTCTTGAGGCCTAGCCCGGGGAGTGGTACCCGTCTACTTCATTTCATTCACCCAAAGGCATTTGGCTGATCCCAAAGTTAAGGGGCAGGGAAATGTATACCACGTTGATGGCAGGAACTCCAAAATCACATGTAAAAACTCTTAGACACAAGGAAGGGTGAAGAATTATGGTCCTATGTAGCTATAATTTTACTTTGTTGAAAGATTGTTGGATTGTATTTGCTAATGTTGTATTCAAAATTTCAGCATCTACATTTTTTAAAGTATTTATTTATTTTCCTTTCTTTCTTTTTTTTTTGGCTGCATCACGTCTTAGTTGCGGCGTGCAGGATCTTTGTTGAGGCATGCAGGATCTTTTTGTTACGGTGTGTGGTCTGCTTAGGTTTCTCTCTAGTTGTGGCGCGCAGGCTCCAGAGCACGTGGGCTCTGTAGTTTGTGGCATGCGAGCTCAATAACTGTGGCTCGCAGGCTTAGTTGCCTCGCAGCATGTGGGATCTTCCCCAACCAGGGATCGAACCCGCATCTCCTGCACTGGAAGGCAGATTCTCTACCACTGGACCACCAGGGAAGTCCCCAGCATCTACATTTTAAAAGTGAGTGTTTATGGATTTCTTTTTGGTTGCCTCCTTTGTAGATTTGAATATTAAATTTAGATTGGCTTCCTAAAAAAGAATTAAGGGGGTTCCCATTGACTTGCTCTGTAGATGACCCCAGCTTTCTCCACCGAAGAAACCAGTGGCCAACACACCCGCCATAAACCCCCTACAGATTTCACTAGGCTTTTGCCCCACAGCTATTTGCCTCTACTGACATTAGCCATCTGAGTCCCTCCCCACTCCCTTCACCCTGCTCCCACCCAAGCCCTGAATTTGCACAGGCAGCCAGCCCAGGCCTCTGTGGCTGCAAGAGTGCAAGGCGCAAACCTAGACCCCCCACAGCTGACCCACACCACTGTGTGTGCTCTCAGGGCTAGACCCTCCAGCTGTGCACCTGCACACTGCGGGCCTGACACCCATCACCAGCCTTCATTGGCATGTGTGCATCTGTGGCAACATCCTATAGCTGTGGAAGTGCACACTGATAGCCAGGGCCTCTGCAGTTGCTTGTGGGCCTGGATCTGGCCCTGTCTCCTGTCACTGGCACCACTAGGCTCACCTGCAGCTAGACCCAGCATCTGTGCACTTGTACACCTCCAGCCTTTCTCCCAACACTGGTCTCCACTACCGTGCATCAAAAACAATAAGATACTTAGTAATAAATTTAACCAAAAAATCTATATACCCAAAGCTAAAAGACATTGATGAAAGAAACTGAAAAAGACACAAATAGAAAGATATCCTATGTTCATGGATCAGAGGAGTTAATATTACTAAAACGTCCATACTACCCAAAGCCCTCTATAGATTCATTGCTATCCCTATCAAAATTCCAATGGCACTTTTCACAGAAATAGAAAAAACAGTCCTGAAATTCATGTAGAACCACAAAAGACCCTGAATAGGCAAAGCAATCTTGAGAAAGAAGAAAGATGGAGGCCTCACTCGTCCTGATTTCAAACTATATTACAAAGCTATAGTAATCAAAACGTTGAGGTATTGAGATAAAACCAGACACATAGATCAACGAAACAGAATCAAGAGTCCACTAGAGAGACAAGAATACTCAATGGAGAATGGATAGTCTCTTCAATAAATGCTGTTGGGAAAACTGGATGCCCATATACAAAAGAATGAAATTGGACTTCTATCCTACACCACTCACAAATATTAACTTGCAATGGATTAAGGACTTAATTGTAAGACCTGAAACTGTAGAATTCAAAAAAGCTCCTAGACCTTGGTCATGACAATGATTGTTTGGATATGACACCGAAAACATAGGCAACAAAAGCAAAAATTAACAAGTGGAACCACATTAAACCAAGAAGCTTCTGCACAGAAAAAGAAGCAATCAAGAAAATGAAAAGGCAACCTACAGGATGGAAGAAAGTATTTCCAAACCATATATCTGATAAGCGATTAATATACAAAATCTATAAAAAACTCACAACTCAATAGCAAAAACACCCAAACAATTCAGTTAAAAAATAGGCAAAGCACCTGAATGGACATTTTTTCAAAGAAGACATACAAATGGCCGACAGGTACATGAGAAGGTACTCAGTGTCACTAATCATCAGGGAAATGCAAATCAAAACCAAAATGAGATATCACTTCACATTTGTGTGAATGGCTATCATCAAAAAGACAAGAGATAACCAATGCTGGTGAGGATGTAGGTAAAAGGGAACTCTGGTGCACTGTTAACAGAAACGTAAATTGGTATAGCCACTGTAGAAAACAGTATGGAAGCTCCTCAAAAAATTAATGATCCAGCAATTTGACTTCTGGGTATATATGATCCAACAATTTGACTTCTGGGTATATGATCCAGCAATTTGACTTCTGGGTATATATCTGAAGGAGAAGAAATTACTGTCTTGATGATCCAGCAATTTGACTTCTGGGTATATATCTGAAGGAGATCCAGCAATTTGACTTCTGGGTATATATCTGAAGGAGAAGAAATTACTGTCTTGAAGTGATATCTGCATCCCCATATTCATTGCAGCATTATTCACAATAGGCAAGACATGGAAACAACCCAGGTGTTCATTGATGGAGGAATGGATAAAGAAGATGTGGTATATATACATAATGGAATATTATTCGGCCATGAAAAAGAAGGATATCCTGCCATTTATGACAACATGGAAGAACCTTGATGGCATTATGCTAAGTGAAATAAGTAAGGTAGAGAAAGACAAATACTATGTGATCTCACTTGCATATGGAATCTAAAAACATTGAACTCATAGAAACAGAAGAATGGTGGTTGCCAGGGGCTGAGGGTTGATGGAAATGGTTAGATGTTGGTCAAAGAGTACAAACTTTCAGTTATAAGATGAAGAAGTTCCAGGGATCTAATATATAGCATGTGGAGACTACAGTTAACAATAAGGTACTGAATATTTTAAAGTTTCTATGAGACTAGAGCTTTAATGTTCTTACTATAACAACAGCAACAACAATAAAATAGTAATTATGTGAGGTGAAAGCTGGGTTGACTAACCTTATTTGGGTAAACATTTCAGAATATATGTGTATCAAATCATGACATTGTACATCTTAAACTTACATATTGTTGGGGAGTTCCCTGGCAGTCCAGTGGTTAGGACTCAGTGCTTTCACTGCTGAGGGCCTGGGTTCAATCCCTGGTCAGGGAACTAAGATCCCACAAGCCAAACGGCCAAAAAAAAACACCCAAAAAACAAAAAAACTTACACAATGTTATGTGTCAATTATATCTCAATAAAGCTGGGGACGAAAAATAATTAAAGAGTTTTCCTTCTATTTTATGGCCTGAAGTAGTTTAAATAATATTAAAATTACTTGTTTTTAAAAAAAGTTGAATTAAAACAGCTGAACCACTCTGTTATGATGACATTTTCAGTGGTAGATATTTATTCACTTTTTCAATCTCTTTTTTGATAATTGACCTATTCAACACTTCTTGTTGGGTTAATTTTGGTTTCTGAAAAATCATCCTTTTTGTCTAAATTTTCAAATTTGCTGCGGTAGAGTTTAATGTAGTGTCATTTTATAATTATTTAAATCTTTTATGTATACTTTTCCATTTCCAGTGTTGTCAATGTTTATTCTCCCTTTTTCCTTAATGAGACTTGCAAGAAGGTTATCTGTTTTATATGTCTTTTCAAAGAACAAGTTTTGACTATCTCATTAATTCCATCTTTTTTGTTGTTAAAGCCTTTTCCTAGTTCTTTTTAGTTTAATTTCTGGTTCTTTCCCACATATCTTAAGACGAATACTAAGTTCTTTTATCTTTGTTCATTAATACTGAAGACATTTAAGAATATAATTTTTTTTCTGAGAAAGGCAGTTTACTGTGCCAAGTAGGTTTTATTTTTATTTTTTTATTATTATTTATTTTATTTATTTTTGGCTGCATTGGGTCTTCGTTGCTGCGCGCGGGCTTTCTCTAGTTGTGGTGAGTGGGGGCTACTCTTCGTTGCGGTGCATGGGCTTCTCATCGCGGTGGCTTCTCTTGTTGCAGAGCATGGGCTCTATGCACGCGGGCTCAGTAGTTGTGGTGCACGGGCTCTAGAGCACAGGCTCTGTAGTTGTGGAGCACGGGCTTAGTTGCTCTGCGGCATGTGGGATCTTCCCGGACCAGGGATTGAACCCACGTCCCCTGCATCGGCAGATGGACTCTCAACCACTGTGCCACCAGGGAAGCCCCAAGTAGGTTTTAGAATAGTGTTCTTTTAAATTGCTTTCTAGATAGTTTGTAATCTCACTTTTGATCCAGTGGTGTTCTAGGGGTATATTTCTTAATTTCCAAACAGTTATTCTTTGCATCTTTTAAATTATTTAAATCTTATAGCTGTTATGCTCAGCAAATCTCTTTTCTATTATCTTTTAAAAATATTACTGCCTTTCCTCTGTCTCTTCCCTCTTCTTCTAGAAGACTTCTTATTCTTCAGGGTCTACAAGTCTCTTACATTTTCCTTCATGATTCCCTGTCTAGGTATTTTCGACTTTGTGCTCTGCGATTCTTCTTTTACTTTCTCTTCCAGGTCACAATTTTGGGTCTCAGCAGTGATCATCCTTTCCTTCAGTTCATCTACTGAACTGTATAGTTGGGGAATCACATTTTGTAGTTCCAGAAAGCCTCTTTTTAGGCTGCACTTGAATCTCTGTGTAAGTGCCTTTTTTTTTAAATTAATTTTTATTGGAGTATAGTTGCTTTACAATGCTGTGTTAGTTTCTGCTGTGCAGCAAAGTGAGTCAGTTATACATATACATATATCCACTCTTTTTAAGATTTTCTTCCCATTTAGGTCACCACAGAGCATTGAGTAGAGCTCCCTGTGCTCTACAGTAGGTTCTCATTAGTTATTTATTTTATACATAGTAGTGTATACATGTCAATCCCAATCTCCCAACTCACCCTACCCCCTCTTCCCCCCTTGGTAACCGTAAGTTTGTTCTCTACATCTGTGACTCTATTTCCTATTTTGTTGTTATAGCTGTTATGGTTGTTCAAGTTGGCATTTGTTATCCCCCAGTCAGTTTATTTCTTTAGACATACATTGCTTCATCAACCTTCCACTGGGTGCTGGATGCACAGGGATGGTTATAAAGGATTTTGTTGTTGGCCCATAGCAGTCAGCTCACGGTGGAAGGGGTCTCTGAGAGCTCCGCAGAGGCTAGGAGGCCCTCAAGTGGTGGGAAACTAAGTACCTGAAGGAAGCCGCCCTCTTCCTAGGTCTCCTCGCAGAGTGCCTCTCTGCTCCTTTACTTCATTCTTTCTTGGCCCGTAGGAGGCCTAGGAGACGGGCAATACAGATCTGATACTGTTTCCCGATCTCCTGGTCTCCTTGGGCCGGGCCTTTCTGGTGCTGCATCCCCACCTTTGCTCAGCTCTCAAGGGAGAAGGTGCGACAACACTTCTTTCTGCTGAGACTCCCACAATGCCTAGGGCTTCGCTCACATCCGAGTTTTCTCCACAGACCTCAGTAGCTTTTTGGCTGAGGAGAGGCAGGCAGCCTGGAGTTGAGGATGGAAACAACCCATGCTTGGGTCACCATCTTCCCAGAATCTTCTGTGGTTTCTAAAGAGAAAGAAGAAAGGCTTTTAGATGACTGGACCTTAGTTACATCACTTCCAGGGAGTCGCTCTTTAATAACACAGGGCTGGTGATGAGGCTCAGGGTGGAACCTATATCAGTTTGGGCGCAGTCGTGAAAATAGAACTACTGAAATATTGCAGGAAGAAGAGATCTGTCTATCTATCTAACCATATCTATGTATATATTTATAAAAAGTGGGAGTAGCTAGGAGAGTGAAGGTCCACAAGGTTTACGCCAGAGGCTCAAATGTCTCTAATTGTTACTGAGTCCAAGCTCGCTCTGCTCACCGCACGACAGGCCAATAAATCGGAGACGAGGTGTTGAGGCAAGGAAGACGACTTTATTCGGAAAGCCGGCAGACGGAGGAGATGGCAGACTAATGTCTCAAAATAACCATCTTATCAGGGTCTGGATGCCAGTTTCTTTTATAGATTCAGAGAGGGAAGTAAAGTAAGTAAAAAGGCAAAATAGAGAGGGAGAGGTGGTGAGGAAGTGAAGTAAAAAGGGCCATCAGTCTTGCAAAACATTTCCTGGAATGACCAGCCTCTGTGAGGGGGTGTGTTAATTTCAGCCATCCACAGGTGGGCAGGGTCAGATCCTCTCCCTGTGAGCTGAACAGAGGCACTTTAGTTGGACATTCAGGCAGAGGGGCAGGGTTCCCTGAGGCAGGCCGTTATGTGTGATTATAATAACAAGAGCAACGAAAAGCAAAGGTTAAAGTCAAAGAAACAGATCCAACATGGGAGTCCAATTTAGCTCTTCCCTGTTACATAATGACTCCAACTTGAAGCATTGGAGGGGGTGAGGAAGTCAGAACTCACTGGAATTCTGAGAAGTCACCAGGTCTCGCTGAAAAAGGTGACCCGGAAGGGGAAGCTCATAGAGAGATGTGTGACGTCACACCGTCTTGAATGTCGCAGCGTCCCGAGAACAGTGACTTCTGCTTCATTCCCACCTTCCAGGTCTGTTTCTCTCAGTGGCAAAGTCTAAGCTGGAATCACACAACGGAGGGCCTTCTGGGTAACCTGGTTCCTGGCCTTGGTCAGGAGTGGCAGTGGTACCTGAGCTGACCACAGACAGTCGAGCTCAGTACCCCAGCAGGAAGACCAAAGAGGCGCAGGGTAGGACTGCGGCTGTGGCGGAGTGGCCTCTGGAGAGACTTCTGCCTTTGGCCCCAGTGTGTAGCTCTCTTGAGCGCATGCTTTGACGTGGCTCTCAGAGACGTCCTCTCCACTAACACCAAAGCCACAGCATCACTCACTCACTGGTCATGGATTCTTCCAGAATCCTGTGGCCCAGTGCCAAGACTGGTAGGTGAGCCTTCTTGACTATGTCAGCATCTGGCAGTGCAAACTGCTTAGGTTTTTGCAACGGAAAGACCTACGTTCAAATCCCTCTACTGCTGTCCGCTACCCGGGCAGGTAAATCGCTCTTTCTCAGCCCTTTTCATTATTTGTAAATGAAGGGTGACAATATCTAACTTTTAGGACAGTTAGAAGTATGAAATGACAATTTCTATAAAGCACCATCTATTAATTGCCTCTCCAGTTCTGGGTCATTAGTCTTGCTGCCTTGACAATGCTTCTAGTGTTTGCCTATGGGGAAGAAAAATGATGCTGTTGCTTCATTCATTCCGTAGTAAGTGGGGACCCTCAGAGGGGCTCCTCTTTTGCTGGCTGAGTGGCAGGGAGGCAGATCTCCTATCACTGATCTGAGATACTCTCTCCAGAAGCAGACCACAGTAAATCCTGACCTTTCAGGCTGGGTGATATAGGGAAAAGGGAGGCTTTATGTAACAGAGTGAATAAATATGGAGAAAAAAGTAATAGGGAACAGTCATGCTAGACCCCGCTAGTGGGAGAGGGGATGAGAACATGGAAAAGGAAAATACCACTGGAGGCTGCACTGGCAGAAGTGGAACAGAGGAGAATAAAGAATCGCAGGAGTGGGAAACCGAGTATGGCGAGTCCCTTAGAGAAGAACACAGCCGCAGACTGGCAGCTACAGCTCTACCAACAACAGTGTGATGGTTACCGTCACCCCAGCTATGTGCCGGGTGCAACTCCATTCTGTGCCCAGTAAAATCACACCAACTGGGTTACAGTTTCTAGGTAAGGAGAGTGCAGGTACAAGTGTCTCATCACATCATTAGAAACCCAGCTCGGAATTTCTTGACCATCTGCAAGTTATTCCTCTTTTCCTAAAATGTAACTGTTATAGACAGTAGCAGCTGGGTATCCGGGCTCTGTGGGCAGGTATAAATCCAAGCGCCAAACCCTGACGCTCCAAAGAGGGTTCCAAGCAACTTGGAGGCAAAAGGCACTAGCAACACAGTGATGGTCACTTAAATCACCAGAAGAAGAGGAAGTTTCTCAGAATCTCTCTTTACCAAAAGCCTGGGCCGTCAGACAGTGTTGGAGAGAAAGAGAGAGGAGTCACAGGCTGGGATCTCTGAAAGCAGATGGAGTTTGTGCTGGAAGATGCTCATTAGGGATCAACACCTGTAAAAGGAAGAGGGAGGAGGTGGGATGGGGCAGAGGGAGAAGTTGAACTGCGATGCAGGCGCATCAAGGCCTCGGCCCATCAGGTGGGGAGCTGTGGCGTGAGTGCCCTCTGCCAGAGAGCCTGCATTGAGCGCAGATGGCCAGGCCTCGTTCGCTGGGATGTGGGCCGCCCCAGGAAGGACATGACTTCCGGTGAGGTCAGGGTTCTGCAGCTGAGGCAGACCCTGAAGGAGCTGACCTCTAGAGGCTGCCCCCTGACAGGCCCCTGACAGCTGGATAGGAAGACCTTCCTGGAAGGGGAATCCCACTGGCACACCTCCCTGTCTACCATGTGGGGGCGGGTATGGACAGAAAGCGAATGAAAGCCAAGTCAGCCCTGAGATCTCTGTTCTTGCTCTAATGCTTGGCTTTATTTATTTAAAAAATTTTTTTTGCCCGTGCCCTGTGGCATGTGGGATCTTAGTTCCCCGACCAGGGATTGAACCTGTGCCCCCTGCATTGGAAGTGTGGAGTCTTAACCACTGGGCCGCCAGGGAATTCCCTGCTTGGCTTTATTTTTAAATAAAGAGAAGTTTTAGAGCCACTAATTATTTTCTAACATTTACAAACTATGCAGTGTCGCAGAGTAGAAAGAGCAGGGTCTTTGGAAACGGGAGATCCTACCCGAGTCTCATTCCTGGGTGTGTCCGTTTACTACAATCTTGGGGAAGTTGTTTCACCTCTCTGAGCTTCTTTTCTCCTCTGGAAAATGGAGTTAATAATAGTCACTAATTCAGAGGGTTGCTGTGAGTATAAAATGGCATAATCTGGATAACGATTTAGTGCGGAGCAGGAAAGCCAGTAGATTAAATAAATGCTGTTACAAGGATGAGACTATGTTCTGCGCCTTTGATGTGCCAGGCGCTGTGTAAACCGTGGAGTGGGCATGGGGGCAGTTCGTCTTAGGAGAGTTTAACCCAGTCCTTGTCACCTTGGAGTTTACAGTCTCATTGAGGATTCAAGATAAGGGCAAATGGGAGTGTGCTAACCAAGCCCGCTATAGCCAAGAATTTTGTAAGACATAATCTTTTTCCGCCTGACATGTTCTCTGTTAGCATTGCAGTGTATCCAGTAGCACGGAGGGAAGAGCAGCGTCTGAAAATCTCTGGCCCACCTTGGCCAGAGTCTTTTGGGTGTTATTTACTGGGAGAGACGATGGCTAGGTCCTCTGTTTCAGGTGTAAAGAACATCAGGAACATGCCGTTAGGAAAAGGCCACCTTTGATGACCCCTTCCTCTTGACACGGGAGATTCTGAAGGCTGTGGACTGATAGGGACTCCGGGTGGGGATGCTGCCTAGTGATGTTCCTTGTTTGGGAGAATCCTTGAACAAGTTCTAGCTCATTGTTTCCTCCTTCACTAGAGAAGAAAGTGACAGAACATTTAAAGATGTTCACTCCTGACAGGCATGCCAACATTGCATTACAATGGTCTAAATGTTCAAGTTCAAGGGAGGCAGAAGAATCACTTATATGTTTGGTGTAGATTGGAAAGATCTTAGTGTGAAGCTGTTTTCAGATAAATCGTGGACATCTCTCTGTCTTACAACTTTTCCCTACTCTCAGTTCTACTCACAGTTCTGTGGGTCAGGAATTTGGACAGGGCGCAGCAAAGTTGGCTCTTTTCTACTCCATGAATTCTGGAGCCTTGCAGCTGAATGGATGGGTGCTGGCTGGATGGCTTGACCGTGGTCATGTTCTGGACCCTCGTTCCTGCCGTGAGCTGGGTTTCTCGGCTCTTCACGTGGTCTCTCTGCATAGCCTGCCTGGGCTTCCTTGCAACATGGGTGTCAAGGTGTCTGCCTTCTTATGTGGTGGTTGGCTTCCCCCAGAAAGAAAGTGGAGCTGCCAAGTCTCCTAAAGTTTGGCCGGGAACTGGCACAGCATCACTTCGGCCACATTATTTTGGTAAGAACAAGCCACAAGGCCAGCCTGGATTTAAGAGGACATTACCTCTAGAGAGTGGAGTGGCATATGCATACAGGATGAGGAGAAATTGTTGGTCACTATTCCAGTTACGATTTCTGCACAACTTATTACCCTAAAATGTAGCACCTAAAAGCATCCATTTAATTCTGCTCCTAATATTATGGGTCAGGAGTTAGAGAAGGGTGCCACTGAGTAGTTCTCCACTGAGGGGTCTTTCACAAGGTTGAGGTCAGATGTCACCTGGAGCTGCAGTCATTTGATGGTTTGGCTGTCGTCTGGGAGCTCAGCTAGCACTGTCAGCTGAAGAGCCTAGATGTCACGTCTCCACCATGGTGGTCTGAGGGTAAGCTGACATCATGCCGGCTGGCTTTCCGCAGAGCAAACGTCCTAAGAGGGCCAGGCAGAAGCTGCATGGCCTTTGCTAACCTAGCCTAAAACGAATAGAGCATCACTTCCACCAGTGAAGCGGTTACAGGCCACCCAGAATCAAGGGGAGGAGTCAGTGCTCACCTCGCAATGGCCAGGCCACAGTCACCATCTTTGGACATTACTTTACCCAACTCTTTTTTTAAAAAAAATTTTAGTGGAGTGTAGTTGATTTACAATGTTGTGTTAGTTTCAGGTGTACAATAAAGTGAATCAGTTATACACATACATATTTCCACTCTTTTTTTTAGATTCTTTTCCCATATGGGCCATTACAGAGTACTGAGTAGAGTTCCCTGTGCTACACAGTAGGTCCTTATTATATTTTACCCAACTCTTACGTCACAGAAATCCACCAACTCGCCTATGATGCTGCTAGAAAGCAATGTTAAGTCATGACATAGATAAACACTGTAGAGTTTGCATCAGAAATGAGTCCTTTCAGAGCTCTAGCATTTGGATCTCAAAATTCAAAGTGCTGAGATGTGAGCTTAAAAATCAAAGGGACTTCCAACTCCCAGATCTTGGTCCCTTGGGCCTTGCTTTATCTCAGGTATCCTGGCTGGAAGTGTAGCTTTTGCCAGGCTGCCTCCTTCTGAACCAGCTTTCTGCTGTGAAGTGCTTTCACAAATGAAAACCACATTTGGTCCAGTGAGAAGCAGTCTTGTCACTGAAACGTCTAATTTGGTGGTTTCTGATGACAATGGCTCTACACTCAGACAGTTCAAACCTGACAGGAAGAAGCCCTAAGTGTATCTGTCCTCCACGACCCCACTCACCCTACCCTTACCCTCCCACGCAGACAATGGAACCGAGTGGCATCTTGCCCAGAAGCATTGCTCAGAGCTGCTGGAGGATGAGCAAACCTGGAATCCAGAGGCTGGTGTCTTGGGACATTTGGGGACTGGCATGAAACAGACACCAGGGAGATGATAGGGCCAAGAGGATGAGACTCTCAGTAGCTTTCCCACTTTCCTACCAAAGACTCAAGCTCAGCTCCTCCCTCCGGAAAACAACCAGGCCCTCTTTAGGGGCGTGGCCCTGCAGCCTTTTGTTTTGGAATATTGCCTTAATTCCAGGACTGAGTTACCTGACTATACAGGGTAATCCCTGTGCCCCATGTTGTGTCAGATGAATGGAGTTCCCGGGACAGAGACAGGACAGAAGGGACCATTTTACCATAGTGACAAGGCAGGGAGGAGTGAAGGGATCAGATAGCACCAATTGCTAGAGCGAAAGTGAAGGAGCTTCCACCCCAGTGGGATGGGGCAGAAGGATCTGGGAGGGGCAGAGAAGTGCTACAGTCTAAGCCCGGGCTTCACTGAGATGCTTCCACACTGAGTCCATTTGGTGGTGGGGAAAAGACCACCCTCTGAATACCCTATCTCAGAGGTCAGATCTTCCTGTGGCCGATCATCCAAAATTACAAGGCGCTCAGGGGCTGAACACACTGGAGCGTGCCTTTTTTGAGCCAGTACCAACGACATTTTGTTCATATTCTCACAGGGCTTGGAGAAAGGGAAGGCCTCCATGCCTTTCATGAAAGAGGCTGCCCGTGACCCCCCTAGCAGGGTCTTCAGAAGCTTTGTTTAGAGGAGATTGCTTGTCCTGGTCCTTGAATATTCATGATTCTTGGTCTCTGGCATGAATGCCTTTATGACGTCATTGATTTGCCCCCATATGAACACACATCACTATATTGTTCTTGCATGAAATGTCTAGTTTCTTTAGCTTCTGATTATTTCTTTGGCAGAGTGGTTTATGGTGAAGAAACATGCTTTATCTTTTTGCGTTCATGGACAGGCAGACTCCACTAATACTCCCAAGCAGACATCTCTTCAACTCACCTCAATCATATTAACTAACCTAGGTTTAGTCGTATGTTAACTATTATTGTCCTTCAAGGAACAGGGTTGATATCTGGCTTCCAGCTGGAAGTTAACTGTGCCGGAGGTGCCAGAGGTGATAGGGCTTGCGGGATGAGGGAGTCTTCTCTGTGCAGAAAACTTCCCTGGAAATCTTAGTGTGTCAGGAAAGCTGAGATACTCAGGATGGACACCATGCTTAATAACCCCCAAGACAGAGACTGACCCTTTTCCCAAAAGAGGGTCTTGTTGCTTACTGGAGTTATGTAGACAAAGCAAATGTTATGTGTACAGAAGAGAGGAGTGTGTGTGTGTGTGTGTGTGTGTGTGTGTGTGTGTGTTTGAATGTGCTGAGTTAAGGGAGTTTAAAAAGACTGAGGGGTTCAAGATTGGCAGATAGGTTCAGTGAAAATGTGCTTCCCCCCTCTTTTTAACAGGCTGATAGGAGTGTTGAGAGACCATGTGGTCTAATAGAAGAGCACGGAAAAGACAGACCCACCTGGTTTCCTATCCTGGCTCTCCTAGTTTTTTATCCAGGCTCCACCACTACGAGCTGTGTGACCTCTGGGCAAGTTACTTAACCTCTCTGAGCCTCAGTTTCCTCATTTGTAAAATGGAAATAACACTTCCTAGGACTGCTGTGAAGATGAAATAAGATAATGATGTAAAGCATTCAGCACACTGTTTGGCACAGGGTAGGTGCTAAATCCATAGTAACTGATTATTATTGGGTGTAAACTGAGGACTCTTTCCCCTTTTCCCCTTCATCTTTCCTCTAAACCCACCCAAGTTTCCACCCCTTTTGAATTCCGGTCATTTGAAGAGAAATTCTTTCTTTCCCAGAGTACTGATACTAATGATCTAAACTTGGGTTGGATAATCACATTGTGTCATCAACCTCCAGATTATTAGATATTATTTACAAGAAAAATAGGCCTGTAGTTCCTCCCAGACCAAGGACAGAGGCTGCAAATTGAATTTAGAGGGTTGCCAACCTTTAGACCCGGGCTGGAGGCAGGGGCAGCCCACTCTCCTGGTCTTGAAAGCCACAGCAGGCTCTTGTAATTGAGTCACCGCCTGGGATTCAGTAGGACTAATCCATCTATATAATTTCTTCGCCTGGTTTAATGCCATTAACGAAACCGAATTAAGGAGCGGGTGGAGTTGGGTGGGACAAGGGGAAACGGATTTTCTTCATGGGAGTCGCTGCTGCGTCTCCACCGCCAGGCTGGAGCCTATGTTCTGATTAATGGACCGCCCTGAGGACCAAGTCCTGACAGCAGCGACCCCAGTCCCTCAACAGAGCGCCGGGCTTCCGGGTATCCGCGCGCCGAGAAAGGGCCATCGCGGAAAGGGTTTCCCAGGATGTTTCAGGGCCACCCTGTCCCCCCTTCCCTTTCCCAGGCTCTCTCTTCTTCCCCATCCAACCCTCTCTTGTACAATTTCTGAGCAGTTTTCCTTTTAGTTCAAATCTTCAGGGACGTTCCCTGTTTTGTCACTAGCGTGCCCCAGGCGACGTGTCGATCCCTTAATCCCTCTCCAGCACTCGCCCCCAGTCCCACCTTACTCCGTTTGTCTGGGGTTGGCCATCCCGGGTGGTGGGCACTCTGCGCCTAGTTTGCCAGCCAGAGCGACCAGCCCTAGGAGGAGGGGCCTGCGTGCGGGGGGTGGGGGTGGGGTGGGAGGTGGCAGCCGCCGCGGTCAGTTTCACTCTCTGCCCTACTGACACCCAGATCCCAGCGCGCCCTTCTCGCGGAGAGTCCGGCTGTCTCAACTTGGGCAGCTGGCCGGAGGCGAGGAGTCGCCGACTCCCGGACTGAGATTCCACCGCTCGGTGCAGGCACTTGCCAACAGCGGAGTCCCCAAAGTGTAGGTGGCGACCAGCGCGGGCCCAGGCAGCGCTGCGGGGAAGGCGGGCGCCGGGATCAGAGGGGGTAACGGGAGCGGGGCGGGGGGACGGGGGGCGCCGGGCTTCGATCTCGGCGGCCGACAGTGCGAGTCCGCTCCGGCGGCGTTCGCGGGCCCTGCCTGACCCCGGAGGGGCCGGGGGACGCCAGGCTGACACGCTCGCCCGCACTCCTCTGGGCTCGCCTGGGTTTTGCCACCCGGCGGCTGACGTCGGCGCGCCCCTGCCGAGCTCTCCTTTTACTACAGCCCGCCGGCGGCTTTGTGCCGGCCCCGCCCCCCGCCGGCCCCCGCCCCCCGCGTGCCCACACCTTGTCGTTTATATAGAATGCGCCGCCGTGCCGAATCGCGGCTCTCCGGGACCCGAGAGTTCTTTGGAAGGAGAGCGTAAGCGAGGGAGCGGGCGAGCTCCTAGGGGGTGTGGGTGTAGGGAGACGGAGAGAGCAGGTAAGGGCCGTCGCGTCCCGCTCCTCCGCCCGCCAGCAGCTCGGGACCCCCCTTTGGCAAAATGATAGGAACCTGAAAATTGGTTCAATAGAAAGAAAGAGGCGACCCTCCCCTCGCGATTCTCCGCGGGCGAGGAGCTGCGCGGCTCTGCGGTGTAACAGGCTCACACGTTGCTCATCACATGTTCAAACATTTCCCTTTCGGGGAGGCTCGTCATTTTTAAGTGAATATTTTCGTCTTTGTTTTCATTTTTTTTAACCTTCCTCGCCGTTTTATTTTGATGGAGTTGGCGGCCCGCAGCGGATGGGGAGAGGCGGGGGAAGCGGCCCGCCGGCGCGCGGGCAGCCCACCCAGGCAACTCCCCTCGCGGCCCGCGCCGGCCCGGCGAGCGGCCGGCGCGGAGCCCCGGGAGGCCGGCGGCCGAGCCAGGGAGTCCCAGCCGCACCTCTCGGCGGCCCCGGGGGTGGCGAGCGCGGCTCTCCGCGGGCGGGCGGGGGTGGGCAGGAGCGGCGGGCGCGGGGCGCGGAGGGAGCGCCGCGCCGCTTTGTCTCTGCACTTCTGGAGCCAGGCGAGCGGCTCCTCCCGCGGCCGGCCGCTCGGGCTCGCGGCGGCGGCGGCGGCGACGGCGGCAGCGGCTCCTCCTTCACCCCTCTCCTTTCCTCCCCACTCTCCCGTAGGCAGCGGCGGCGGCGGCAGCGCTGGGGGAAAGCGGCTTCTGCCCGGAGCCACACCGAGGGGAGCTCGCGGTCGTGACTTGCCACCCTAAGCACTCTCCCAAGTCCGGCCCGCTCGGCGAGGACTTCCGTCTCCTGGCCGAACCTTGTCAAGCAAGCTGGGATCTATGAGTGGAAAGGTGACCAAACCCAAAGAGGAGAAAGATGCTTCTAAGGGTAAGCCCGCCCGCCGAGTCCGCCAGCTTCCCTTCCCTTGGTTTCCCTCGCCCACTCGCGTGCGCGCCGCCCTCCGGCGGCTCCCGGCCTCCCTCCCGGAGCCTAAGCTGCCCGTGACCTCTGCGACCCCGGCGAGAAAGGCGGGGGCCGGGCCGCTGGGGGCCCTGGGTTTGCACCACTTTCCCTCCTTCCTCGTGGAATTGTCGCCCCGCGAGTGCCTCCAGCCTCTTCGCTCCCCCTCTGGACGCACCGGGGTGGCGCTGCGGGCAGACGAAGCTGCTGCAGCCGCGAGCGCCGGGAACAGCGCTGCCTCTCACCGGCCGGCCCCCTCTCCGTGCGAGTGCCTGTGTGTGCGTGTGCGCGAGTGTGCATATGTGTGCTGCGCGGGTGCAACATGGTGACATACTCAGGAATCTGCCCCACTCTTAGAACCCAAGCTCGAATCCACCTTCAACCCCCCCTCTCCCCGCCCCCAATGCAAACAAAGAGCCTGGCCGACACGCACAACCCCTCCCCCCACGCTCCTTTCCCTCTCACGCCCTCCGCTCCCCAACTCTCTACGTCCCCTCCCCAGAAGGCAGGAGCTTGCAACCTTCCACACGCCGCGTGCAAAAGTGAGCGATCCCGGTGCCCCGGCGCCGCCCGCGCTGCGCGTCGGCAGCGCAGCCTCGTCGAGCCCCGGGAGAACAAAGGCTCTTGTCCCCTTGGTACCATTGCCCAGCAGAAGCGGGTCCCCGCGGGAGGGGAGAGTCCCCTCCCTCCACTCTGGGGGGTTTAGCCACCTGGCCCGCGGCGCCCGGCCGCCGGTCCCCCGAAGAGCGCTTCTTGGCCTCGGGCCTCCCACCGGCGGGCTGGGGAGGCGCAGCGGAGCAGGGCTCAGGCCGGGGAGAACTCGGGAGAAGGAAGGGGCGTCCCCCCGACCCCCACCAGTCCTAGCCGTGGCCTTGCTGAGGACCCGGCTTAGCTCCGGAATGTAAGCTGGAGACAGCATCCTTGGAGACCCGGGTGCAGAGAGGCACAGAAGAGGGGGTGTGGTAGAGCCGTGGGGAAACGGCAGGTGCCTTAGGTGCAAGTGTCCGGAATGGCCACAGAGCGGACGCCGGAGTGGGCTGGACCGGCCCGGAGGGCCCCAGGCATGCTGAGCTGCAGCGACCCACGCCGGGTCCACGCTGCTGCAGAAGTGGGGCTGCAGTGGGGGGAGCCCCAGCCTTCGTTCACGGGGCCCCGATTCCTCCTTGAGCCCTGGGGCTCCCTTCCCTCCCACTCCTTTCCCTCTTCCTTTTTCTCATCTCCTCCTTCTCGCCTTCCCCATCTCTCAAGAGCTTTCTTTCCCGGGAGATTCTAGGGCAGCGTCAGCCCTCCCCCGCGGAAAGTTGTCAAAGTCTTCAGCTCAGGGCCTTTATCCTTGTTTCTAAATGGAGCCGGTTCTCTTCCAACTAGGCGAAGCGCCGACGAGAGGCTCCAGAAGTTTGTGGGGCCTTTAGATCTGCTGTACTAAGGGTCAGTGTTGCCATCGGCTCAAGGCTAGAGGTCACTCCCTTCGGACCCACTGATACCCGCAGGCTGTTTGAGGCGCACAGATTAATTGAAACGGTCACCCGGAAAGTAGAACTCCTGCTACACATTTCCAGAGCTTTCCTAATTGTTGTGCGTTTTAAACAGGCATTCGTATGATAAGAGAAAGTGACTTCCGGGTCGTTAGAAGGTTTTGTTTTCCGTTGAGGACCCAGACAGGTGAATAAAATTGAAGATGGTGGCACCAAATTGACCTAGGCAAGTGATTCCCCTTCTGCATCTGGGAGTATTTCAAGTTTGTTTCTGGAACTTTGGTCCCTGATTTCCATCAGGTGGTTACCTAAGGCTTATTTCAGGCTACCTTTGGGAGGACCCTGAAACCAAATTCATTCACAGAAAATGAGATGCTGTTCTAGGAATATAATTTGTAATTGTCCAGAACGGAGTAACAAGTCTGGAAACATTAGGACAAGTTTCTGTCACTTGAGAATGAAAATTTTTACTAGGCGTATGTCATAACATTTTCTTACGTTGACTCACGACATTTGAAACCGAATACCTCTCTGTATGAATTGTGTAATTAGCATTTGGAATTATGGTTGTAATTAGAATAAATTAAAGTAATATTACAAGACAACTTTTAAGAAGGGAGTTTACGTTCCTGAGGAGATGGGAATCTTATGGCTGCTAAGAGCCCGAATCCCATTTCTGTCTTTCTGTTGGTTGTTGAATATAGAGTATTTTCAAAATAGTGAATGCCTAGTAGCCCTTGGTATTTTACCCTTTCAGGTAAATATGTTAAAAGTCTTGTGTGACTAAATTTTAAAGACGACTTTTTATGTTAGAGATGAAAGATACCAAGTCTATTTATATTTTTAGCTAATAAAGTTTATTGACCATATTCATGGAGAGGTTGGGTTATTTACAGATTTCCTATGTATAGAAGTCATGTTTGGATATTTTTAAGCTAAGTGACTCAGGAGCACACTCTGCAACAGATACAGGATTGAACGTTTATTGGGTACTTTGAATATACACACTTAATTTTGAATGATGGTGTGACAAATGATTGAATCAAGTCAAAATTTAGCAACAGTTTGAATGAATTTCATAATGTTTTCAGAGCCTACTGCTCGTTTAAATTCGGCCTCCCACCCCATCACCTGGGGTTGATGCTCACAGCCCATCATAACTGCATAGAAGATTATCACAGAGTACGGTGTTTCTAGACTTTCTAAAGCATAGGTAGCAGGTAATTAGTTATTTTGTGCTGCTTAATGAAATATGGCTTTCAGAGCATATAAATTGCTCTTTGTCTTTTTAAATGATGTTCTTCAACTCATTGAGGTTAAGACCAATGATGGACGATGATGTTTTCTCTAACCTTTTTCAGTAACATAGCCAGACAAGATGGACTGTCCTCTTTGGGAGGCGGGAGGGGAATCTTGATTGTGTTTGAAAGTATTAAAATGGCCTCTTGAGCAGCAAATCATCTTTTGTGTATTTAGGCTTTGCATAAACTTTTTTTTTTAGATTAAGTTCTTTAACATCTACTCTTTTAAAAAAATTTATTTATTTATTTTTGGCTGCATTGGGTCTTTGTTGCTACCTGTGGGCTTTCTCTAGTTGGTGGCGACGGGGGCTACTCTTCATTGCGGTGCGCGGGCTTCTTAACTGCGGTGGCTTCTCTTGTTGCGGAGCACGGGCTCTAGGTGCGTGGGCTTCAGTAGCTGTGGCACACGGGCTCAGCAGTTGTGGCTCGCGGGCTCTAGAGCGCAGGCTCAGTAGTTGTGGCGCATGGGCTTAGTTGCTCCACGGCATGTGGGATCTTCCCGCACCAGGGCTCGAACCCATGTCCCCTGCATTGGCAGGCGGATTCTTAACAACTGCGCCTCCAGGGAAGTCCCATGCATAAACTTTTAAATTGGCAGATGAATATATAGTTTAGGGCACTCAGCTCCTGAACAGGAGGACCTATTTCCATTTCAGGGAAGAATAACATTTGGTTGTTCAAGCAGATATTCACTTAGCTTTGATTCTCTTCTCTACCTTGTCACATAAGATCTTTTCAGCAGTTCTCTGTTGTAAAAGCACTCAGTTAAGGCTTTGTCTGGTTTACTGCAACCGTGTTCCTGTGGCATTCGGAGACTGTGTAGCCTGTTACAGATAAAATTAAATCGTTTGTAGATTGAGTGAAAGTCCTAGCCAATTCTTGATTTCAAAACTGTCATTTGATTTGGGAATTCTCTGGCGGTCCGGCGGTTAGGACTCTGCGCTTCCACTGCAGGGTGCACGGGTTTGATCCCTGGTCCTGGTACTAAGATCCCACATGCCGCGTGACATGGCCAAAAAAACCCCACAACTGTTATTTGGTTTGTAGTTGGAGTTTGGGTTTGGGTTTGGGTGTGTTTTTTCAGCAACCCCTTCCCTTGTGCTTAGCCTGAGAGCCATCACATCTGGGCAGGTTTAAAGGCCATGTGGGCTGTGGGTTCTCTCTGAGACGGCCAGCACTAACGTCAGGCTGGGTTTCTGCTGGCTGCTGGGCAGTGGAGGACAGTTCCACGCATAGTCCGAGACGCCAGCCGCTTGCACAGCTGTTGCTGTAACAGATTACGTTGCACACGTGCATTTATGGGTGCAGCTCATTTTCAGTTCCCTTCCTGGCCTCTTGCAGTTCCCTTCCTGGCCTTTTCCAGTAGCCTCTCTAATCATACCTAAGAAGGACAGGGCATTGTGGTCAGGCAGCCAGCGTATCAAGTCTTGAACCTGGAAGGCCATTCCAAAAGCTCATCTTGGTCTTGGTAGATTATTGCAGTCGCCTCCGTCAAGTGTCTTTCTCAGACTGGGGCCAGGTGAAGCAGGTGTTTAGAGGTATTTCACCCACAGGAAGTCATGATGTTGGCGACCTCTTATTAAAAACTAGCAGTCAGGGACTTCCCTGGTGGTGCAGTGGTTAAGAATCTGCCTGCCAGTGAAGGGGACACGGGTTCGATCCCTGGTCCGGGAAGATCCCACATGCCGTGGAACAACTAAGCCCGTGCGCCACAACTACTGAGCCTGCGCTCTGGAGCCCGCGAGCCACAACTACCGAGACCCCGTGTGCTGCAACTACTGAAGCCCGCGCGCCTAGAGCCCGTGCTCCGCAACCAGAGAAGCCACCGCAGTGAGAAGCCTGCGCACCGCAACGAAGAGTAGCCCCCGCTCGCCGCAACTAGAGAAAGCCCGCGCGCAGCCACGAAGACCCAATGCAGCCAAAATAAATAAATAAATTGGGGGAAAAAACGAGAGAGAGAAAAAAACTTAGCAATCATAATCTCCCTATTACTCATATAGGGGCTTGTTTTTTCACCTGGTGCGTGTCACCATGGACCAGTACGGTATTATGGAGTGTCATAAGCCCCAGATTTGCTTCCGTGGCCGAGATGGTGATCACAGCCTCAGTGAGGGGGTGTGGCCAGGGAGATCTCTAATGAGAAGCGTTGGTCTTTTCTTGGGGATAGGTGCAGAAGATGAGTGCACAGTGTCCCAAAATCCTCGTCATCATTATTTCCAGTGGTGTGCAGCTTCTTTACTGACAGGCCGGAGCAGGAGTGGGATGCGGGTTAGGGGCACTGTATCTTCTTAGCTCTGTTTCCTCTAAGTCTCTTGCCAGTACAGTTCAAATTGTTAAAAGGCGTTAGGATGCATCCTCGGGCTGGAGGTGTGAGGGAGGTTGGAGTCCGAAAGGATGTTGCAGGATGAGCGAGGAGCAGAAAGTGAGCTGTGGGGTTGAGGTCCATGCCTCGTGCGCAGGGACATGTATGGTGGCTCTGAGCACAGAGCTGGAACTGGGAGAGAACTGGAGCCAGGGTCTGGGTGGTAAGCTGGAGGGCTGATTTGTGAGGCAGTCACTAGGGAGAGGAAACTTAACATTCCAGGTCTCTTTGCAGCTGTGCTGTTTTATGTTCAAATCAACTCCTCATTCTGGGAATTACAATCAACACAGAACAACCGGAATGTGTTGCAGTTCTTCAAATATATCCAATAAAAGGCCTTTCTAGTGTCTGATTCATTATGGCTTGTATTTTTGGAGTTGAGAAATTTGAAAGGAATACAAGATAATTGCCAAGATTAAACAATTCAAAGAGGGAAAAAAAACCTCCCATGAATTAAAGTGTGGCAGGTGGAGGGGATCCTCCATGTCTATTACCGTGCTAAGCTTAACGTGGTCTTTGGAATGCGAAGATTGGGCACATAAATATAGCTTTAGCAATTAGCAGAGAAGACAAATGTCTGCAGAAATCATTGTGTGCAGCCACCCATTTACGTTTCCCTATCCAGAGGATCCAGAAGACATGTTAGCAGCAGGATTTCTCGTCCTGTGTAGCGTGGTTCATCCTCATCAGTCCTCACCAACTCTAGATGTAGCTTATCTATTTGTGATATACCAGTTCTACGAACTCACTTGAATGAGATTTCTGACATTTTAAGACGTGACATTTTATCACTTTGGTGAAAGCCATATCTTGATGAAACATTTCTTAGGGGTGTGAATTTCTGGGTAAATGGCACTAATTTCCTAAAGAAAGTGAAATAGTAATCATTATGCCCCCCACTCCAGCCTGCAGGTCTAATTTCTCCTTGAATTGGATGGCCACTTGTTTTTCTCTAAAGCCTTGTTTTCCAGGGTATTAATCCTGAAAATGGGAGTTTTATATTAGAAAAGAGATAAGTTCTTGATTCTTGGGGCACAACGGAAATGTGAAGGACTGTTTTATTAGGGATCTGGGTTTGTAATAAACATTAAGCCTAAATTACAATTACTGTATGTTGAGATTACTGTTAAGCAGTTCTCATGCCCTACTCATGCCTCTGCCCTTGTAAATTACATTTAGCATTGATTTTCAAATGGAAATGGTATTAGTGTCACTGGCTAAGACCCTCCCCACAGGCAGTGGGCAGAGGGTAGTAGGTGTCCTTGCTGAGTCTTTTAAACTGGCAGCACCCTTGGCTTATGTCGGTGTAAGGTTTAGGTTGACGTTCCAGGGGGTGCATTGGGGCTGGGCTGAGCTGAGGCGTTTGCTTGGCCTGCCTGCTCTCAGCCTTGTGCAGAGACTTAAGATTTGGTTTGGACAATCACTGTTGCCCAAAGGAATTCTCAGGTATACATGTCTGTCCTTTATGGAGCCTGTCAGTAGGGCCTGGGAAGAAAGAAAAAAATCTTCTGGTGAAAGGC
Organism: Delphinus delphis; assembly: GCF_949987515.2. Taxonomy (NCBI): domain Eukaryota; kingdom Metazoa; phylum Chordata; class Mammalia; order Artiodactyla; family Delphinidae; genus Delphinus; species Delphinus delphis. Next base: position 10,572,100 of record NC_082704.1, read on the forward strand.
AGGCCTGGTCAGAGGCCAAACTATATATAAAAGTTATTAAAAAAATGGTACGAACCCAATTTCCTTTTGTGTAATTGAAGATTATATACAACATGAACAAATCCTAGGTGTACATCTCCATGAATTTTGACAAATGTTTACACCCACATGATAGAATATTTTCATCACCCCAGAAAGTTTTCTTGTGTCCCTTTCTAATCATTCCCCCTTCAAAGGCAACTACTATTTTGATTTCTGTCATCATATTTTAGTTCTCCCTTTATTGAACTGAATGGAAATGGAATCTCGCAGGATGCACTCTTGGTCCCTGAGACCTAGCCACCTCTCTGGTCAGCATGCTTCCTTTCCCAGTTGACAGCCCTTCTTCTTGTCTTGGCATCTGGTTTCTTGGAAGACCCCACGCTAGGGCACTCAACAGGGTCTTGTACTTGGCAGCCCATAAGGAGCATTTGTTGAATGATCTAGGCAAGGTAGGGAATTCCTTTAAGCCACGGTACGTCTTTTTCATCCTTAATAATGATCATAGTTATTATTATCATTATTATAGTAGCTTCTAAATTACGGAGCACTCACTATTTACTAGGCATGCATGATTTTTATATATATCTCATTTAATCCTCATGACAGCCAAATGAAATAGTGAATAGTATTTATGGACTTCAGAGATGAGAAAATTGAAGTTCAGGGAGATTATGTAGTTTGTACGAGGTCACACAGCTAGTGGGTCCCAAATTACTGGCACAGCACCTGGCATTGAACTAAGGATTGCCAGAGGCAGCGCTTTAACTCCGGGGAATTAATGTCAGTGATTGAGTTTCTGACATCTAGATAGGATGGGGAAGTAATTTTGGTTGGAGTCTTAAAAATAATGTAACCCGAGCGGGACCCTACGGGTCCTGCTGGGGACAGACCCCTCCCCCATATCCTCTGCTGTAGTTCCTCTCTGAAGTACCCAGACAATAGTATCTCATGCATATTTCCTGAGTTTTTCAGATGCTAAAACCCACCAGCAATGGAAGAAGTTAACTACTTGATGATCAGGAGCCCCCAGCCCTTCTGGCGCCTAAGGACTGATTAAAGTTAATTGCCCTGTTACTTCACCATCAAGAGAATTGTGTACGAGCTGATCACACACCCTGTGATCAGCCCCCTCACCTGGCCTTTAAAAATGCTTTGCTGAAGCCCTTTGTGGAGTTTGGGGTTCTGCGCTCCAAACTCTGACGTAGGCACACGAACTTGCATTTGGTAACAGCAGTAGTTTTTTTGAGCACTGACCATATGCCAGGGATTGACATGAAATATCTCAAGCTATCCAAGATAGATATACATACTACTATTATTCCCATTTGACAGATGAGAAAACAGTCCCGGGTTGAGACCAGTAGCTGTGGCACACGGGCTTAGTTGCTCCACGGCATGTGGGATCTTCCCGGACCAGGGCTCGAACCCGTGTCCCCTGCATTGGCAGGCGGATTCTTAACCACTGCACCACCAGGGAAGCCCACTTGATTCTTTTCTAATCCAGGTTTGCACAAGGACCAAATTACTTGCCGTTTGCCAACGTGGACATGACTAGGAAGAGTTTGCCTATACAGGCATGATTGCTCCATGGCTGTGATCTTTGTGCAGCCAAAGAGATGTCCGAACAGATTTCTTGAGTGACTTATCTATCTCGGGCACTGTGCTGCACCCCCCCAGAGATGAGAGAAACCCAGTCCTACCTTAAGCCTTAGGGGTGCCCTTTCCTTCCTCTTTGGCCTTGGACATTCTCACTTGTACTTTCCAAAGTGCATCTCTCCTCATTTGGCCATGATTCTGACTTTCAAGATGTAAGCATCTGTCAGTTTGAAAATAATGGTATTTCTTCCCCAGAACTGAGTCTGGGAGCTTGTTTCACCTGTGTTCTATCGATTACACTTCCTCTTAATTCACAACTGGGTAAAACTCCCAATTGTTTATTTATTTATTTTTTCCATTACATGGCATATGCTTTCAGTCTGCCTCTCAGCAGAATCATCTGTCTCGTTTCCCTTCTCTTTCTCTCAACCCCACCCTCTCCTCCTTCCCTCCCTCCCTCCTTTTCTCTCCTGTTCTGCCCCCTTTCTTTTCTTGTCTACAGATGTCAGTGGTTTTCATTAAGTGAATGGGGTTCCTTAGGGTATGCTGGGCTCATTGGAGGATTCTCATGTCTGGATTTTCTCCCTTGATAGCTATAACTTCAGTAAAAGAAATCCCCCCCCTTAACATGTAGCTCCATGGAAGAAGCATTCCACTACTTATTATATAACTCATTTTAAATGGAAAAATAAAGTGCGAGCTTTATTTCTTATACTGTTTATGCTGCCTTCAGTTTGATAATATTTCCAAAAATATATCTTGTGAACAGAGACATACGCCTTGAACGAGCATTATTAATTATAGTTCTCAAAGTTAAGACTCATGCAGTGTTTCTCTGGTGCTGCAGAACCTAGGTTTAACAGCCGTAATGAACAGTGACGGGTCTACCGCGTGGTTATAGGTAAGTTTAATAACAAATGTGAAACCCAGTTCGCAAAAAAAATCCCTCCAAATTATGTAGGTAGCATGTCTCCTGCTCTTGCACTGGGGGTCAGTAAACAGATCGAGTTCTTCAAATATTTATCTTGCTCTTAAAAGTAGAAGTAAACAAGCTAAAGAAGGCAGGCTGAGCGCAGTTCTTGAATATATGCCTACAGCTATTTTAAGAATCTTCTTTCAACCACGACTTTGAAAGTATTGTGAATTGACCTGCTTCTCTTGCCTTTGATTCTCCGTGTGTGTGCTCGCCTCTTCCCTTGGGGGGCTTATTGAAAAGACTTCCAAGAGCTCTTGGATTTGCGTGGTTTTCGGAGCCCTGGGAACAATGTGAGCGGTTCTCCTGGAAACGGGGCCGGCGCTCCTCGTGGCTCTCAGCTCCCGGGAGCGTTTGTTTTCCGACTAACTGGGACCCGACAAGCTCGGACCCGGGCGGGAACGCCGAACGGCCCGGTTAACCGGCGTCCCTCAGTCGCCGCGGATCCGGCCGGCGGGTTGTTTACAAACCTGTGTGCCCATGAGCCTCGTGATGCGGCGGCTGCCGAAAAAAGAAACACAGAAAAGTTGTGTCACGGAAGGTGAAACTTGGCGAAGAAGTGCTCGGCGCCGGGCATGACAAAGCTGCTCGCGGCGGCGGCGGCGTGCAGCCGAGGGCTTTGCCCACCGGCCCCGGGTGCCGGCGGCCCGGCTCGCTCGCGTGGGGACGCCGCCGAGGGGGCGGGGCGCCGGGGGCAGCCCACGGCCTGGAGGTCTAGACCGCGGGCGCTTTGCAGCCAGTGGGAGGCAGCGTTAAGATGGTGGCGGCGGGCGGGGCCGGAGGAAGAGTGTCCTGACCCCCACCCCCCTCTAGCGATCAGGGCGTCCTTGCACTGCCTTCGCCTGACCCTCTCGCTGGGCCCCTCAAAGGCGGATACCCTTCAAAGCCTGGAAGTCAGGTCTTGGCCAAACAGAAGTGCTTTGCTTTCTCTGTCTTCTGGTCAATGTTAATTCGGTTTCAGCTGTGTAAAAAACCTAGGATGCATCTTGACCAGAACGCCCCTGACCGTTTTGTGTTGGTCTGCTTTTAATATTGCTTATGTTTCGTGGTGTCGATTTTTTTCAGATTACAAAATAATGCATGCAATTTGGAAAATCATAAAAGCATGAAGAAGAAAATATCCCCCAAGGGTCGTACTCCCAGGTTCTTTTTGAGATTATCCTTCCAGTCTTTTTTCTCTGAATTTTATAATACACACGTACACATCTTTAAGTACATGTGTGGGATTACACAGTAGATACTATCACCTGCTTTTTTTCCCTCAACACCCTGTTAGAATGTTTTTCTATGTCATTAAATAATCTTCCACACTATCATTTTTAGTGCGTGCACTGGGTGTGGATTCGGGGGTGACAAAGGAGAGATGGTCATTTGGAGCCTGTGGTTGTGAAAAGTTTTTCTCTGCTGCCTTGATCTTTCTCACTGGGCACCACAAACATTATTCGTATTTTATAAACGTATATGTACGAATCTGTGCATATATAAAGATACATATATGCATGTATAAATGTATACATATAAAATTAAATGCATGTAGACAAATATGCATATGTCTAAATAAATACACAAATATGCTTAGAATAAACCCTGAAAGAATATATATCAAAAGGAGTCTCTGGGTGGTTGGCTTATAGAAGATGTATAGAGGATGTATACGTATATGTATGTTTATTCGTATCTTCTATTTTCTCTACAGTGGATGTATATAATGATCATAATGATATAATGAAAATTAACATAAACAATATATTGCTTATGGATTGTCTTCAAACTGACTCTTCTGCTCCAGCTCTTACCATTTCTTGATCTGGAATGCTCTACTACCTATTATTTCTACGTTTTGTGATCCTTCATGTCCAAGCTTAACCCACATCCTCCAGGAAGCCTCTCTCCCACCCTCCCTACAGGATCTGTTTACCCCTTGCACTGGGCTTCTCGGTTACCCATCTGGCAAGGTCCGTGGACTACTTTGGATAAATCTGATGATGCAGTTTTCATCTGCTCATGTTTTATCTCCCCAACTAGATTTTAAACCTCCTCAAGGGCCCTTTTCACAAAAGAGGTACAGTACTCAGTAAATGTGTTACTTAACCATCACGCTCAGCATCCTTCCTAGGTTTCTTTAAATGCTCTTGTACCTTTTGAAACTCCAGGCCATATCAGAAGCCCTTAGAATGACAGCAGCAATCCATCTGGATTTAATATTGCTAATTTGATTTGGGGTATAATTTTCACTGTACAGTGGACCATCTTCCAGATGAAAGTGGCTGCATGGTTAAAAGCGTGGATTTTAGAAACTTGGGTTCACATATAAGTTCCTCTGCTTAGTCGCTGTATGATCTTGGGCAAATAATCTTCCTAAGCCTCTTCGCAATGGAGATAGTTATATTTCTCTTACACGCCTATTTTAAAGATAGAATGGAATAATGTGTGAAAAACAAACATAGAATTTGGTCAATGGTCATATTGATAATATTGTTAAAATAGTAGTGATTTTCGTATTGATTATTCAAATTAGAGGGTTCTTGTTAAAGGGCTTGTTGGCCATAGAAATAAATCTACAGATTGACACATCTGACAGTCATACTCCAATTTAATGGATTTTAGTTATACAGTCACTGGGGATGGGTTCCAGGACCCCCCACCCCCAGATACCAAAATAAAATCCGTGGATGATCAAGTCCCTTATATAAAATGGTGTAGTATCTGCATATAACCTATGCACGTCCTCCTGTAGACTTTAGATCATCTCTAGATTACTTCTAATACCAAATGTAAATAGTTGTAAATACAATGTAAATGCTATGTAAATAGTTGATGGCCTGGGGCAAATTCAAGTTTGGTTTTTGAAACTTTCTGGAATTAAAAAAAAACGTTTTTTAGATCCATAGTTGGTTGAATCCACAGACGTGGAATTTGTGGATACAGAGTGCCAACTCTACTAATTCGTGTATTAAGTAACTCATCCATTACTTTATCAATAAATATTTGTTGAACCTCCTATGTGACAGCAGTGAGCAGAACACATAATCATCCCGGCTTTCACGGAGCCGATAGTTTAGAGGTTTACTTAGAGGAACCGGACTTTCAGTGCACAAAGCACTCTGTCCCATGTTGGTGATATGTCAAGCAGTGAGTGACCTGGTGCCCATAATAGCCGTCCGGGCCCCCGGGCCCTGGCCAGCCCAAACTACCAGGGACGGAACCTGGGTGAAGTTGGACATGGGTTATTCATCTTTGGTCCAGGGACCACTAGCGCTGAGGTTCCTAAACCTGCTTGGGCATCAGCACCACCTTCCACCACATACGTCTCCACCATGAGAATTCGACTCAGTAGATCTGAGTATGGGGCTTATGAACCCATATGGTTTATAAATCTCCTTAAGTGATTCGAACGCACAGCCAATTATGGGGCTTACTGCTCCTGAGCAGTGTTTCTCTAGCTTGCAGGAAGTTAACAGTCACCTGTAGGGTTTGTTAAAAAACAAAAACAAAAAAAACTACCCCTCCCCCTGACCTGCTGACAAAGAACTTTAGGAAGAGAGTTTGGTACTGTGAATTGTAAATCAGCATCTGGGTGATTCTTATCATTGAGCAAGTTGGGGAAACACTGTCCCAGAGACATCAAAGGACCCCTGGCTATTATGTGTAAATGTGCATTTTTCCGGTGGTGGCATACATAGCTTTCAGCAGATTCTCAGAGGGTTCAGCATCTCCAGAAATAGCCCTGAGCTCTGTGCCCAGCATTGTCGCCCATGAACTGTGTGCACTGGGTCCTCAGTTTTCTCAGCCCTACTCATCCTCCCCAGGCAGATGTTCTGTTTGGAAGCCTCCTTTCTCCATTCTTGCTCCTTTCTCTCTTGTCAGGCTGGCCTCCGTTCTTTCTGTTGCTTCCAGGAAGAGAATTTCAAAGCCTTGGGCCCTTCCAGAGAGGGCGGGGCTGGGAGGGAGCTCTGGGGATTCCATCCAGAGCTGGCCATCCCAGCATAGCTGTGAGAATGGTGGAGGTCAGTGAGCAGTTATTTTGACCCTTCTGGGGGCTGGACCTCAATGGATCTTCATGTGGGGGGATAAGGGTCTGGAAAGTGCAACTTCTAAGATAATCCTTTGCCAGTCCAGAGCGGGTGGGCAAGGGCATTCCCCCTTCTTGGTACCACTTTCCTGCCTGTACGTGGCAGGAGGTGGGGCGGGGTGGGATTGCAAGGGTTGGGCCAGGCTCAGACACTTCCCTACTTGGTCTCCCCCAGGCAGCCAGCAGTGTCGCTGTCACTGATTCATGAGCAGTCAGGTGCATTGACCTATTACTGCTAGTTACTTTGAGTTATAAATGGTTTTTATTTCCCCTGTGGAATTGGGGATTCAGGCTGTATAGAACGACCCGATTTGTATCACAAGAGCCTTTGGGACTTTGACAGATTTCACCACTTAAAAAACACAGCTTTTTGTCTCTACCCCACTGGACATAAAAGCAATCTTTGAATTTATGGAACAAAGAGCATGTCTTTAAACGGCAGTGCACACAGAAAGGGAGGAAAGGGAAGTAAGACAGTTCGTCCTGTTTTCTGAGGCCATTGTCTCCAGGCAAGTGACAAAACTGAATACGCTGAAAAATCTTGTATTGATTTTTTAGTGCACAGGCATCTCCCTAGGATCTGAAAACCTGGTAGAAGATAATAAACTTGTTCTCCTGCCTTTGAGCCAGGAGTTGAGTTGCTTGGTTTACTGAGGGTGAGATTTTGACCAGGGTGCCTCTCGCTTGACCATATTGATAGAGAAGAGGCTCGCTTTCTGAAAGCCTGATATATACAGATTGGATTTAAATGGTGGATGGGGAGGTCATTGCGATATTGAAGGACTTACTGTTTTATGAAAAGGTTTTCTTTTCATAGCATCATCTCTGGTGTATCTGAATGTTTCTTTACGGATCAAGGATTACTTCATTAAAAATAAAGAAATAAAGGCCAAGGCTAGAGGTCTCTTGTTGAAGCATTTGGGCTTCCTGCAGTTCTCATTATAAGCTATTGCTCGCAGTGGCTGTTTTCACTTCCCAGGTTCTTTTTAAAAATCTTCATTTTTACTTTTCATTGTGGGAAAATATACAGTGATTTTTTTTAAAGTGTACAGTTCTGTGGCGTTATGCGCACTCACGTTGTTCTGCGACCATCACCGCCATACTTCCAAGGTTCGTTTTTTTAGAATTGTATATATTTTTTTATAAGGCAGATTCTTATTAGTTATCCATTTTATACATATTAGTGTATACATGTCAATCCCAATCTCCCAATTCATCACACAACCCCCCTGCCCCCGCCACTTTCCCGCCTTGGGCCCCATACGTTCGTTCTCTGCATCTGTGTCTCAATTTCTGCCCTGCAAACTGTTTCATCTGTACCATTTTTCTAGGTTCCGCATATATGCGTTAATATACCATATTTGTTTTTCTCTTTCAGACTTACTTCACTTTGTATAACAGTCTCTAGATCCATCCACGTCTCTACAAATGACCCAATTTCGTTCCTTTGTACGGCTGAGTAATATTCCATTGTATATATGTACCACTTCTTCTTTATCCATTGGTCTGCCGATGGGCATTTAGGTTGCTTCCATGATCCGGCTATTGTAAACAGTGCTGCAATGAGCATTGGGATGCATGTGTCCTTTTGAATTATGGTTTTCTCTGGGTATATGCCCAGTAGTGGCATTGCTGGGTCATATGTTAATTCTCTTTTTATTTTTTTAAGGAACCTCCATACTGTTCTCCATAGTGCCTGTATCAATGTACATTGCCACCAACAGTGCAAGAGGGTTCCCTTTTCTCCATACCCTCTCCAGCATTTGTTGTTTGTAGATTTTCTGACGATGCCCATTCTAACTGGTGTGAGGTGATATCTCCCTGTAGTTCTGATTTGCATTTCTCTAATAATTCGTGATGTTGAGCAGCTTTCCATGTGCTTCTTGGCCATCTGTATGTCTTTTTTGGAGAAATGTCTATTTAGGTCTTCTGCCCATTTTTGGATTGGGTTGTTTGTTTTTTTAATATTGAGCTGCATGAGCTATTTATATATTTTGGAGATTAATCCTTTGTCCGTTGATTCATTTACAAATATTTTCTCCCATTCTGAGGGCTGTCCTTTCGTCTTGTTTATGGTTTGCGTTGCTGTGCAAAAGCTTTGAAGTTTCATTAGGTCCCATTTGTTTATTTTTGTTTTTATCTCCATGACTCTAGGAGATGGATCAAAAAAGATCTTGCTGTGATTTATGTCAAAGAGTGTTCTGCCTATGTTGTCCTCTAAGAGTTTTATAGTGTCCGGTCTTACATTTAGCTCTCTAATCCATTTTGAGTTTATTTTTGTGTATGGTGTCAGGGAGTGTTCTAATTTCATTCTTTTACGTGTAGCTGTCCAGTTTTCTCAGCACCACTTATTGAAGAGACGGGCTTTTCTCCATAGTATATCCTTGCCTCCTTTGTCATAGATTAGGTGTGTGGGTTTAATCTCTGGGCTTTCTATCCTGTTCCAGTGATCTATATTTCTGTTTTTGTGCCAGTACCATTGTCTTGATGACTGTAGCTTTGTAGTATAGTCTGAAGTCCAGGAGCCTGATTCCTCGAGCTCCGTTTTTTTCCCTCAAGACTGCTTTGGCTCTTCGGGGTCTTTTGTGTCTCCATACAAATTTTAAGAGCTTTTGTTCTAGTTCCGTAAAAAATGCCACTGTTAATTTGATAGGGATTGCACTGAATCTGTAGATTGCTTTGGGTAGTATAGTCATTTTCACAATATTGATTCTTCCAATCCAAGAACATGGTATATCTCTCCATCTGTTTGTATCATCTTTAATTTCTTTCATCAGTGTCTTATAGTTTTCTGCATACAGGTCTTTTGTCTCCCTAGGTAGATTTATTCCTAGGCATTTTATTCTTTTTGTTGCAATGGTAAATGGGAGTGTTTCCTTAATTTCTCTTTCAGATTTTTCATCATTAGTGTATAGGAATGCCAGAGATTTCTGTGCGTTAATTTTGTATCCTGCAACTTTACCAAATTCATTGATTAGCTCTAGTAGTTTTCTGGTGGCATCTTTAGGGTTCTCTATGTATAGTATCATGGCATCTGCAAACAGTGACAGTTTTACTTCTTTTCCAATTTGTATTCCTTCTATTTCTTTTTCTTCTCTGATTGCCGTGGCTAGGACTTCCAAAACTGTGTTGAATAATAGTGGCAAGAGTGGGCATCCTTTTTTTGTTCCTGATCTTAAAGGAAATGCTTTCAGTTTTTCACCACTGAGAATGATGTTTGCTGTGGGTTTGTCATATATGGCCTTTATTATGTTGAGGTAGGTTTCCTCTATGCCCACTTTCTGGAGAGTTTTTATCATAAATGGGTGTTGAATTTTGTCAAAAGCTTTTTCTGCATCTATTGAGATGAACATATGGTTTTTCTCCTGAAGTTTGTTAATATGGTGTATCACATTGATTGATTTGTGTATATTGAAGAATCCTTGCATCCCTGGGATAAATCCCACTTGATCATGGTGTATGATCCTTTTAATGTGCTGTTGGATTCTGTTTGCTAGTATTTTGTTGAGGAGTTTTGCATCTATATTCATCAGTGGTATTGGTCTGTAATTTCCTTTTTTTGTAGTATCTTTGTCTGGTTTTGGTATCAGTGTGATGGTGGCCTCATAGAATGCGTTTGGGGGTGTTCCTTCCTCTGCAGTTTTTTGGAAGAGTTTGAGAAGGATGGGTGTTAGCTCTTCTCTAAGTGTTTGATAGAAGTCACCTGTGAAGCCATCTGGTCCTTGACTTTTGTTTGTTGGAAGATTTTTAATCACAGTTTCAATTTCATTACTTGTGATTGGTCTGTTAATATTTTCTCTTTCTTCCTGGTTCAGTCTTGAAAGGTTATACCTTTCTAAGAATTTGTCCATTTCTTCCAGGTTGTCCATTTTATTGGCACAGAGTTGCTTGTAGTAGTCTCCTAGGATGCTTTGTATTTCTGTCGTGTCTGTTGTAACGTCTCCTTTGGCATTTCTAATTTTATTGATTTGAGTCCTCTCCTTCTTTTTCTTGATGGGTCTGGCTAATAGTTTATCAATTTTGTTCGTCTTGTCAAAGAACCAGCTTTTAGTTTATTGATCTTTGCTATTGTTTTCTGTGTTTCTATTTCATTTATTTCTGCTCTGATCTTCATGATTTCTTTCCTTCTACTAGCTTTGGGTTTTGTTTGTTCTTCTTCCTCTAGTTCCTTTAGGTGTAAGGTTAGATTGTTTATTTGAGATTTTTCTTGTTTCTTGAGGTAGGCTTGTATTGCTATAAACTTCCCTCTTAGAACTGCTTTTACTGCATCCCATAGGTTCTGGGTTGTCATGTTTTCATTGTCATTTGTCTCTAGGTATTTTTTGATTTCCTCTTTGATTTCTTCAGTGATCTCTTGGTTATTTAGTAATGTATTGTTTAGCCTCCATGTGTTTGTGTTTTTTACATTTTTTTCCCCTGTAATTGATTTCTAATCTCATAGTGTTGTGGTCAGAAAAGGTGTTTGATATGATTTCAGTTTTCTTAAATTTACTGAGGCTTGATTTGTGACCCAAGATCTTATCTATTCTGGAGAATGTTCCATGTGCACTTGAGAAGAAAGTGTAATCTGCTGTTTTTGGGTGGAATGTCATAAATATCAATTAAATCTATCTGATCTGTTGTGTCATTTAAAGCTTGTGTTTCCTTATTCATTTTCTCTTTGGATGATCTGTCCACTGTTGTAAGTGAGGTGTTAAACTCCCCCACTATTATTGTGTTACTGTCGATTTCCTCTTTTATAGCTGTTAGCAGTTGCCTTATGTATTGAGGTGCTCCTATGTTGGGTGCATATATATTTACAATTGTTATATCTTCTTCTTAGATTGATCCCTTGATCATTATGTAGTGTCCTTCCTTGTCTCTTGTAACATTCTTTATTTTAAAGTCTATTTTATCTGATATGAGTATTGCTACTCCAGCTTTCTTTTGATTTCCATTTGCATGGAATATCTTTTTCCATCCCCTCACTTTCAGTCTGTATGTGTCCCTAGGTCTGAAGTGGGTCTCTTGTAGACAGCATATATATGGGTTTTGTTTTTGTATCCATTGAGCCAGCCGGTGTCTTTTGGTTAGAGCATTTAATCTATTCACGTTTAAGGTAATTATCGATATGTATGTTCCTATGCCCATTTTCTTAATTGTTTTGGATTTGTTTTTGTAGGTCCTTTTCTTCTCTTGTGTTTCCCACTTAGAGAAGTTTCTTTAGCATTTGTTGTAGAGCTGGTTTGGTGGTGTTGAATTCTCTCAGCTTTTGCTTGTCTGTAAAGCTTTTGATTTCTCCATCGAATCTGAATGAGATCCTTGCCGGGTAGAGTAGTCTTGGTTGTAGGTTCTTCCCTTTCATCACTTTAAATATATCATGCCACTCCCTTCTGGCTTGCAGAGTTTTTGCTGAGAAATCAACTGTTAACGTTATGGGAGTTCCCTTGTATGTTATTTGTTGTTTTTCCCTTGTTGCTTTCAATAATTTTTCTTTGTGTGTAATTTTTGTCAGTTTGATTACTACGTGTCTCATCGTGTTTCTCCTTGGGTTTATCCTGCCTCGGACTCTCTGCACTTCCTGGAGTTGGGTGGCTATTTCCTTTCCCATGTTAGGGAAGTTTTCGACTATAATCTTTTCAAATATTTTCTCTGGTCCTCTGTCTGTCTCTTCTCCTGGGACGCCCTTCGGCTGTCTTCATTTCTTTTCATTGTTTTTTCTTTATTCTGTTCTGTGGCAGTGAATTCCACCATTCTGTCTTCCAGGTCACTTATCCATTCTTCTGCCTCAGTTATTCTGCTATTGATACCTTCTAGTTTGTTTTTCATTTCAGTTATTGTATTGTTCATTTCTGTTTGTTTGTTCTTTAATTCTTCTAGGAGTTTGTTCTTTAATTATTCTAGGTCTTCGTTAAACATTTCTTGCTACTTCTCGATCTTTGCCTCCATTCTTTTTCCGAGGTCCTGGATCATCTTCACTATCATTATTCTGAATTCTTTTTCTGGAAGGTTTACTATCTCCACTTCATTTAGTTGTGTTTCTGGGGTTTTATCTTGTTCCTTCATCTGGTACATAGCCCTCTGCCTTTTCATCTTTTCTGTCTTTCTGTGAATGTTGTTTTTGGTCCACAGGCTGCAGGATTGTAGTTCTTCTTGCTTCTGCTGTCTGCCCTCTCATACTTCCAAGGTTCTTAGTGAGAGATTATAATGGCTGGAAGGGACCATAATAACCATTTTGCCCAACCTTCCCATTAGAGAGAAGAGGGAAATCAGGCCCACAGCGATGTAGTGATCTGCCCAAGGCCAGAAAGCAACTTATTAACAGGAGCCTAGCCCAGTGCATTTCTGTGTGACCACATTGATAGTAAAGGTGTCGTCTTTGACTCTACTGGTAGCAGAATCAAGGATTGGCCTAAATATTTAGGATGTTTCCCTGATTTTTTTTTAAATCAAGTAAGCCATCAGTCTTTATGATTTAGAGCCAGAAGCCCTTCACACATCATCTAGTTCCAATTCCAAATTTAAAATATTGGTTCCATTTGCTATTTCTAAATCCGAATTCAACTACAAAAAGATGCTAACGTTCTGATTTCCAAAATTCAGTCCAATTCTCCCCCAGTCTTCCTTCCAGTGACTCCTTGACATTCCATGTTGAAACCAGGTTCTTTGTGGGTGGCTGTTATTAATAAGCTTTCCCTGAGATGTTTACAGTAACTGCTGTGACCTAAATAAAATTTGCCTGTATTGTTTTTTCCCCACAAAGGCAAGAACAGTTTTTAAAAGTGTGTTCGTCTCTCATACCAGTGTACTTACCTGTGACTAAAAGAGCTGAACATTGGGGTTTTTTTTGTCCTGTTTATTACATTAGGTAAGGAAACTTTCATTAGATGGAGTAGGGTATTTCTACACAAGTTAAACTGTTTGGGGCCTTTGTGTACCATAACCACTTGTTCTTGGAGTAGAGGTTCAAGACAATGTACCATGTAGCTTTACAGCATGATCCTTCATAAAAATTTTATTTCTAATTGTGATACAGTAAACGTGATAGAAAATTTATCATCTTCAACCATTTTTAAGTGCACAGTTCAGTAGTGTTAAGTATCTTCACATTGTTGTGCAACCAATCTCCAGAACTTTTTTATCCTGTGTAACTGAAACTCTACCCATTAAGCAACGTCTCCCCATCCCTCTTGCCCCCAGCCCCTGGAAACCACCACTCTCCTTTCTGTTTCTATGAGTTTGACTGTTTTAGAGAACTTATGTATAAGTGGAATCTTATAGTATTTATCTCTTTGTGACTGGTTTATTTCACTTAAGATAATGTCCTCATGGTCCATCCATGTTGTGGCATGTGTCAGAATGTCCTCTTAAAAGGCTGAATGATATTCCCGTGTATATTGTATTAGTCAGGGTTCTCCAGAGAAACAGAATCAATAAGATATCTCTATATAGATAGAGATGGAGATAGAGGACATTTATTACAGAAATTGCCTCATGTGGTTATGGAGTCCGAGAAGTCCCACAGTCTGCCATCTGCAGGATGGAGAACCAGGAAAGCCGATGGTGTTATTCAGTCTGAGTACAAAGGTTTGAGAACCAGGGGAGCTGATGATGTAACTCTTACTCCAAGATCGAAGGCCTGGGGGTGGGGCGGGGGGTCGGGTGGTGTAAGTCCTGGACTTTGAAGGCCTGAGAACCAGGACCTCCGATGTCCACGGGCAGGAGGGGATGGACATCCCAGCTCAAGGAGAAAGAGAATTTGCCCTTCCCCCAGCCTTTTGTTCTGTTGGGGACCTCAAGGGATTGGATGGTGCCTGCCCACATTAGTGAGGGGGATCTTATGTACTCAGTCTACTGACTCAAATGCTAATCCTTTCCAGAGAAACCCTCACAGACACACCCCAAGATAATGTTTTACCAACTATCTGGTAAAACATCTCATAGCCCAGCCAAATTGACACATAAAGTCAACCATCACATGTGTATGTACCACATTTTCTTTATCCATTTCCTCTGCTGATGGACATTTGGGTTTTGCTTCTACCTTTTGGCTAATGCTGCTGTGAGCGTGGGTGTTGATTATTTTTCTGTTGTTGTTTAAGTGATGGGAGAAGTTGGGTCTTTTTGTTTGTTTTTTTGTTTTTGTTTGTTTTTTGTGGTATGCGGGCCTCTCACTGCTGTGGCCTCTCCTGTTGCGGAGCACAGGCTCCGGACGCGCAGGCTCAGCAGCCATGGCTCACGGGCCCAGCCGCTCCGCGGCATGTGGGATCTTCCCGGACCAGGGCACAAACCCGTGTCCCCTGCATCGGCAGGCGGACTCCCAACCACTGCGCCACCAGGGAAGCCCTGTTTTTTTTTTTTGTTTGTTTTTTTGGCTGTGTTGGGCAGCTTGTGGGATCTTAGTTCCCTGACCAGAGATTGAACCTGGGCCCCGGCAGTAAAAGCACTGAGTCCTAACCACTGGACCTCCAGGGAGTTCCCGGGAGACGTTGTTTTAACGTACTCGATTTGTTTCCTCAGTCTTAGTCCTAGGTCATCAAAATAATATGGTGAATGAAGTGAAGGAAGAGCCCAAACCATCAGGCTGGGCCCTGAGGATGGAGGTGTTAATCCAAATGGCTTGCAAGTTTGAGAACCATGAGAAGAGAGAATAGGGCTTTTGTTGGTCCTCTTCTGTCTATGTATTTATTTTATGGTGGGTTTTTCTTGGTACAGTGATGTTTTGGTAGAAATAATGTGGTTTCTCTGAGATAGCCTTCATGATCCTTCATCCCTGCATTTGGAGTGGACTGTGCCTTCCAGTGGCCTTTGCAGTTTATCTCCATTTCCCTTTTGCTTTGTAAGTCTCTCCCCCTGTACTGTAAACTTCTTGAGCTCAGGGCCGCTGTCATTCATCTGTGGATGTCCAGTAACCTAGGGCAGAGACTGGCCCATAAAGCAAGTACATTAAATGCTTGATTGAACAGAAATTTGACTCATTCTGTCATTTGGAAAATTGTAACTTCCTAGTTAGTCTTGGAACAACTTGACATTTTTGTTTTCCTCTGCTTCTTTTATGTGTGAGACATGGCTTATGTTCAGGCGCACAAATTAGGTTTAAATATGTGACAATTAAGTTTCTTTCTCTCAATCCTTTGCTGAATACTTGGCATGAAATAGAGGAAATATCCAGGCCTGGACTTTAGTGTTGATCTGTGTAGCCCCTCTGAACATCTTCACTGTGCATCCTCTCTCCTCCCAGCCCCCTCATAAGATGGTTTGCACAGGTCTTGTGTGTGGCTTTGGCTTGTACAGCCAGTGCCGTGAGTGCTGTAATTGTATCGGGGCACATATTTCCCACTCTGTGTACTGGCTCCTAAGCCTTGTTTTTCACACCCCTTGCCATCTTCAAAACCCTCCAGAACATCTTTTTTATGTTTCCCGAAATAGAAATCTCCCCAAGTGGACTCTGGTTTCTAATAAAAGCCCTAGCAATATTTAATATATTCTGTTTCCCATTGGTGAGCAGAGAGCGTGCAGATACACTTATTAGGCGATAGACAATACTTTAGAAACACATGCCTGAGAATCTGGACACCATTCATTCAAAGAGCACCAGCCACCTTGCAGGCTCAGTGCCAGGCACTGAGGGGCAGAGAGTCCCTGTCCTTGCTCCCTCAGGGCTGACAGTGGGAAGGATGGAGAGCTGGGGAAGCTCGCGAGAAGGGCACTGCCCTAGCTGGGGGGCAGTTAGTAGCGGGAACATTGACCTGACACCTGCAGGATGAGCAAGGGTTCGTCAGTTGATGAGACGGAACAAGTTTCATGGCAAGTGGGAACGGTACATGCAAAGGCTGGCAGACAGTGAGAACCAGGCTTACTTAGAGAACCGAAGGAAGTTCAGGGTTCCTTGAGCAGCGAGTCAGCCTAGTGACAGGCCAGGCCTTGCACGCCCTGAGTTATGCCACTCATGTGGCAGTGGATGTTCTCAGTGATTTCCAGTTTTTAAGAAGAACTTCCAAAACACCATTTCTCTGTGCATCAACAAGCAGCTTCCCTGATTGGAAGAAATATATGAAAAGACAAAACTATACAGAATTCAAGCAGGCTCAGTGATAACAATGGGCGAGTTTAAATGCCGACTGTGAACAAAACCGTGGGATATGATCTTTTTAAATGAATAAAACTCATTAGGTTTTTAAGTAGAAGCCTTTGTTGTTAAAGTTTTTTTTTTTTTTACCACCAAAATTTTAGTTTCCATGGGTCACCATACAGTTGATCCTTTTGCCCATTTCACCCTCCCCCTCCCCTTTCTAGTAACCACTACTCTGTTCTCTGTATCTACGTGGTTTTGTTTGGTTTGTTCATTCATTTATTTATTTTTATTTGTTGATTAGTGTTTTAGATTCCACATATGAATGAAGTCATACAGTGTTTCTCCGTGTGACTTATTTCCCTTAGCACGATACCCTCAAGGTCCATCCATGTTGTCCCAAATGGCAAGATTTCATCTTTTTTATGGCTGGTAGTATTCTCTTGTATGTATATACCACATCTTCTTCATCCATTGATGGGCATTTAGGTTGTTTTCATGTCTCGGCTATTGTAAATAGTGCTGCTGTGAACATAGGGGTGCACATATCTTTTCGGATTAGTGTTTTTGTATTCTTTGGGTAAATTACCAGAAGTGGAATTGCTGGATCCTATGGTAGTTGTATTTTTAAGTTTTTGAGGAATCTCTATATTGTCTTCCATAGTGGCTGCACCAATTCACATTCCCAGCAACAGCTTATGAGGCTTCCCTTTTGGCCACATCCTCACCAACACTTGTTATTTCTTGTCTTTTTCATAATAGCCATTCCGAGAGATGTGAAGTGATGTCTCGTGGTTTAACGTTGTTTATTTTGTGCTACTAAGATCAAAGGCCTTGGAGTTCTGTGAATTGTAGGCTCTGTGCTTAGAAATCCATATATGCGTTTGCAGTGTTTTGTTTTTTTTTAAAACTGGTAAGAGGAGTGCGAGACAACCTTTTAGCTATTCAGAATATGGATTGTTTAGCAGTCAGATACTGCCAGCCCAGAAAGCAACTTAATCAACTTTATTCATACAAAAGTACAAAGTAATATGGCTAGTTATTAGTAGGTCATGAATTTTTATTAAGTCAAAAAGACCATTGGTATTTAACAGATAGCGTCATTCTTGAGAGCTGGGGGTATAGCCAGGCAGGATGCAACTCACTAACGGCTCCAACTTACATCACTCCTGGTGGCTCTCAGCTTTGACTTCAGCAGTTGCAGAGAAGTAAATGTGCTCTCCCAAATATTACCCAGAAGTTGCCACAAAGAAATTTCAGTACAGTTCCATGTATTTCACTTAATCCATTCATTGAACATGTGTTGGGTGCCAGCTCTGTGTCAGGCTTGATTCTAGGTGCTGGTGATACAAAGGTGAACAAGCTATAGATGGTCCCTGCCCTCATGGGGCTCACAGTCTAGTGGGGAATACGCACAAGGATATTGTCGATTGGGATAAACACAGTGTGAGCAGTGTGTAATAGGAGAAGCCCAGGGAGCAGTGCGAGCCCAGAGGAGGGCAGCTAACCCAGCCTGGAAGGGGTGCAGGGAAGGCTTCCTGGGGAAAGAGACGTTTAACTGGGATCAGAAAAGTGAGTTAGGAGTTGGCCGCGCAGAGAGGAGGGCGAGGAGAATTTCAAGCAGCGAGAACAGCGAATCTGAAGACAAAGAAAGGGGAGGGGAACGGAGGGAAGTAAGAGAGAGAGGGAAGGAGAAGGAGAGGGTTTGCAAATGGAAGTATAAATGTGCATAGTTGAATAACATTCATTATGACTAGAGAGGCATGAGGTGCACCTCAAGACGTAGGCAGGGGCCAGTGCAAAAGGCGTTGAGGGCTTGGTCTATCAGGATGAGGAGTTTGACTGTCATTTTTAAATGCATTGGGACACCTGTGGAGGGTTGTATGGTGGAGAGCCCTGTGACCTGATGTGCATTTTTTTTTTTTTTTTTGCGGTACGCAGGCCTCTCACCGTTGTGGCCTCTCCCGTTGCGGAGCACAGGCTCCGGACGCGCAGGCTCAGTGGCCATGGCTCACGGGCCCAGCCGCTCCGCGGCATGTGGGATCCTCCCGGACCGGGGCACGAACCCGTGTCCCCTGCATCGGCAGGCGGACCCCCAACCACTGCACCACCAGGGAAGCCCTGATGTGCATTTTGAAAAGCTCTGGCCGCCTGGGAAAGCAGTGGGAAAGCTGATGCAGGTGGTCCAAGCTTAGACTCGGTAAAGTAGGAACGAAGATGGATGATGTCTAAAGATCTGAGGGCACTCTTCAAGGGGTAGAGGAGATTGGGTTTAAGGCTAACAGTAACATGAGTGGCCCATTTATATCTCATTTAATTAGGGGGGCGAGAGGAGTCCAGAATGATGACTCTCATTTTCTGGAGGCCACTTCCATCTCTAGCACCTAGAAAGGGTGTGATTGGGCAGTGTCACTTCTCCTCTCTGCATCTCCTTCCCGTCATCTCTTAAGTTTCCCCAATGTGATTGCAGAACCATTTTCAACAGTGATTGATAATGACCTTCATATCATTTACTTCTAAGGTATATAGCAGATCCTCAATAAATATTGGGCAAATAAATGAAGGGACATTGGTCAGCCACCTCTCATTTCTTATGCAGGTCCAATTCCCGGTTAGGTGCATGTTAGCATATTCGGTCTCTCTTATCTGCAGCTGACTGATGGGAATATTATCTTCAGATGACTAGACCAGTTAAAAGTGGAAATCAAACCTTAGAGTGTGTGTGTCATAATGGTCCCCATATTGCACTGGGGCCCGAGAACTCAGGTTTTATTTCCTGCTTTGCTGTTATCTTGCTTTATTTTATGCAAGAGAAAATCACTACAGAGCTTTATATCAATATTCATGCCTGTAAAATATAGAGGATAAGGCCAGATCCTGACTTAGTTTTAAGGTTGCTGTTATTAACAAGATAATAGCTTTTAAGCATCTAGTGTTTATAATAGATCATTCCCCTAAGGGCTTAAGGGTGGTTGTCATTGGGGGTGGGCTAAGGCAGAGAACAGAAGCCCCTGAAGAGCTTTTTCAGAGCGTCTGTGTCCTGACTGTGGTCTTACTGCCGTGGGGATGTGGGCTGGACCCGTGGGGTGGGCTACGGCTGTCCTGGGAATCCCTCAGCTCATTCCGGGGGAGAGACCCTGCTCTGCAGTCTCCTGCAACATGGTCTTCTCTTGTTTCAGAAATGCCGGATGTAAAACCAAAGCTACAGCTGGTAAGAAGCCCATCCCAGTTCAAGGGAAATGTATGGATATTGGTAATGCTGTTGACAAAGGCTACATTTTAGGGTCGACACTGTGAAGTCACACTGCTGTGGAATCGGGATTGGTGAGTCCTGAACAGTAGAAAGGAAAGCTGGTATCAGATAGTGGATAGAAGGAAACACTTCATTATGCACAAGTATCCAGGTATACTTGTGAGATGAACTGCTAGCAAAGCAAAAGTGAGATGAACTTCTAGCAAAGCAAAACTTTACAGAGTTCATGGATTTTGTGATTTTGCCGTAATGAATAAATACATTTTTTTTTTACAATTTTCTTATTGTTTTTAAAAAGTAATTATTGCCCGAGTGGTCGGGCAAGTGTCAGAATGTGCTCAGCACACCCTGTCCCCGTAGATAGTTCAGGCTTGGCCCCTGTGGGATTTACGAATCCTGCATCACTGAGTCTGATTTAATGAGTTTTGCTCCAGTGCAAAACAAAGTTAATACAGGTACTGCCCAGGGCTGGTTTCATCTGTGCAAGAACCAGACCTAAATGGTCTACATTTGAGGCTATAATGGTGAGAGTTGTCCCAGTAAAGTGTCCTGGAACATGCATCTGAGTGCTTCCTCTGAAGAAGATGGTCCTGCTAGGTCAGAAATGCATTAGCAAACCTGGAGAAATAAAGAAGGTTACATTCTGAAATGAGACTTCAAGTTGGTATGGGAAAATTTTATTTCATCTTGGAAAGCAAGGATTTTTCATATAACATTCATTCAGCAAATATGTATTGACTATCTGCTATGTGCTAGGCACTGTTCCAGGTAGAGGTGACACAGCAGTGACTAGAACTCAGATCTCTGCCCTCCCGGGCTTACATTCCTGTGTGCATGTGTGTATGTACGTGTGTATTTTGGGGGGCATACAACACACAAAATGGTAGTCAGTGGCTGCAGTCTTGTGTGTGGTGTTCAGGGCTAGACTCAACTAAGGTGGCATTTGAGTAAAAGCCTGAGCGACAGTCACACAGATAATCTGGGGGAAGAGGATTGCACACTTTTGCGTGTTGCTTGGGGAAAAAAAAAAAAAAGAATTGCCCAGCAGTCAGGCAGTCAGAGTTGTTTTCTACTGAACAGGAGTGAGGTCCTTCCTGCATTCCTGTATAAATTCTGCGAGGCAGAATTTCAAATGTAGTCTACAGCTATTTGACTCTGTAAAGTGCACAAAGAGCTTTTTTTTTTTTTTTTTTTTGCGGTACGCGGGCCTCTCACTGCTGTGGCCTCTCCCATTGCGGAGCACAGGCTCCGGACGCACAGGCTCAGCGGCCATGGCTCACAGGCCTAGCCTATCCGCGGCATGTGGGATCTTCCCGGACTGGGGCACGAACCCGTGTCCCCTGCATTGGCAGGCGGACTCTCAACCACTGCGCCACCAGGGAAGCCCCACAAAGAGCTTTTTAAATTGCAGTCTCTAAAATGTGTGTAGATGCATACATATAACACTTGCACGGACTAAATTGGTCTCTACCCGTGTCTATACCTGCCTTGGTGTGGAAAACCACTTGCTGATTTGTGGATGCAAGCAGGCCAGATTTTCGTTTCTGCAGAAGAAAGCCTGAACCATTCTGATATCTTGGAAGAATGAGCATCTCCCTGGTCCGGGGATTCACCTGGAGCTCCTTTGGATTCTTTGACTTCTGAAATTAGGAGGGAGCGGCAGCTAGCTAGACTAGCTCTCTTGAGGACCTGAAAGGGGCGGGTGAGAGCAGTGTTGGGCCACTTGCAAGGAGTAGTGAGTGAGTCAGAGTCACGGGGAGGAGAGCTTCTTGGTCAGCATTCGTTGTGCATTAATGTTAGGACCAGTCGGTGCATGTTCTCTCTCTCTCTCTCAACAGTGCTGTGCTTAACCCTTGCCACTGGCCAGGTAGATTAGGAGGGAGGACCTAGCAGGTCTGGAAGGGAGAGCTGATCCTACGGTGGGGAGACCGCCAACCCAAAGTGAAAAATGCTTGCTCCAGCCTCCCTTGGACAAGATCCGGGCGTGCTGTACTTGTTGGGTGTGACCTGCCTGCCGTTTGTGTGCGAAGAGCTGGAGTGTGGGAGTGAGTGTGTGCTGCACAGCGGCTGCTGTAGTTGGGATGGGGCTGCAGATTGACCTTCGCCTCTTCAGCGAAGTGCTCATTTGTTGTATAAAGATTCGAATGGGGTGGGGGTGGGAAGGAGGGAACGGAGCATGTTTGTGGAAAGAGGACAGGAACTGGGTGCCCTGGGGTGAGCTTCTTTGACTCCCTGGTTCTCAGTTTCATGAGCCTGTACAATGAGAATAATGATATTATGCACCTACCAAGCTCTGTTGGGGAATAAAACGAGATACGGTGCGTGAGCGCACCTGGTGTAGCACTGTAGCTGTAAGTGTGCCTTTATAAATGGTTTTTCCTTAGAAGGCCTTTATTGGTGGAAGGTTGTTCAGCCATACAAATGACACGCGGCCTTTTGTCAGGAAGTTCCCCCAAATTAGCATTATTCACATTTGAAGTCACATGCTTCCTAAGATTTCATCGCCCAGATAATTTCATTTTAATACCTTCCCCACTGCACCCCAAGGGAACCAGTGAACAATTTACTGTTGACAAATAAAAGATAGTGTACTGTGAAAGCGACAGGCCCGAATCAGCAGGAGAGCTTACATTTCTGCTTCCTGGCTGTCATTCAGTGATGGAAATATTATAGAACGTTTAATACTATATGTACTAGAACAATATGCAATTTTGAAGAAGCAACCTCATGACATTTCAATTTATTTTACAGAAAAGACTGATGGTCCTGTTGAAGTTCAGAGATTGGACGTTTTTCACTAAGGACAATTTAGCATATTTAGGATTTCCCTTCCAGTGTTCCCTTTCAGGCTTGACCCTTTGACGTTTAGGTGAAGGTCCCCCCAAGACTGCTCACCAGAGACACTTTTGCCATGTGGACCATCAACATCTCGTAATAAAGAGACAATAGGGTATAGTGGTGAAACATACAGAGTGTGTGCCTTAGTTTTCCCATCAGTAAAATGGGAATAACAATAGTGCCTACCTCCTTGGGTGGTTGCGTGGATTAAATCATTTAATGTATATAACACTAAGAACAGTGACCGACACGTAGTCATCACCATGTGAATGTTCGCTACTATTGTTATTGCTTAAGCCCTCATCACTGAGATTAGATTGGCCTAGAGGGTCTCTGTCTAAAGCAAAAGTCTGAATACAGTGTGGATTCTGTTAGAGAGGGAAGAGGAGGTGGTAAAGGAGTTCCGTTCAGTAAGTAACCAACAATATCTGCCACCAGTGTTCTTCTCCACGTCAGCCACCTGGCAAAGCCCTTCAAGTCCCTTCGAGACCCAGTTCAAACGTCCACCCTCCCTGCCTTCCCCACGCTTCTCCCTAAACCCAGCAGATAATTCCCGCTACGATCTCAGCACTTTATCCAGTAAGTTCCTGGATTATGGCATTTATCACACGCGTCATATTATGTGTTTATGGGTCTGTCTCCCTCACGGACCATGGCCTCCTGGAGGTGAGGGACTGGTGTAATCCGAGTACAGTGTCTTGGTACACAGTAGGCGCTCAATTTGTGCTTGTGCAGTGGCTGACGGTAGCCGGGCAGGCCATTTCTCTTTCAGGGCTGTCCTTCCTTGTGGTCACTGCCTTCCCCAGAAGATTAGACGAGAGCCAGCCCCGAGTGGCCGTGATCTGCTGCTTGACCAGAGGCCTGCATCTCTGCAGCGGGCGGCTGGACCGCTGAATGAAGTGATTGTCCCAACCACAGTGGGCCGGGGCGTTGCTGCGGCAGAAAGGAGGAGAAGAGGCACTTAGAATGACAGTCCATCTTCCCTTCCTGCAGCGGGGGTGTGGGTGCTGCTCGCTGCCGCCCCTCCAGCTGGACTGAGCTCGTGGAGGGCAGGGCTGGTGTCTCTGTGGCCTTCCCAGGGGCCCCCAGGCACACCTAGCTGTTGCTCCTCCTGTGTGCTCACTGCTAACATGTGACATCTCTGTTGAAAGAAGGGATTTTATTGCATAATAAAGAACTAATAATACTACATCAGTCATGCTGTATTTGCCTGTCTGTTCCTCCCTAGACCGTGAGCCACAGGAGGGCAGGGACTCTGTTGGTTCTGCGGAGCAGCCTGGGGTCAGTGGTTGGTGGATGAGTCAGTACGGAGGCGCTTTATCTTCCTGCTGCTGCGTCAGTAGTCTGCCCCAGCGCCTTGGAAAAGCGTATCCCGTTCCTTGTTTTCTGTTTGTTTCAACTTGCAGCGAACCGTGGAACCCTTCTCTCCCGCTGGGCACCTGGTCCATAGGAGGGGTTCAGTGAACGCTTGGTGAATTGAATGGTGCTTGAAAGCAGCACGGCCTGAGGGTACTCCTACTTTCTGGGTGTACCTGGGGGCAGGACTACAGATCAGCAACCTTTTATACAGTACTCCCTGGAGGAGGGGTCAGTGTGCCAGCCTGTGCAGTTTAGAAGTGGTCGCAGCGGTGACCACACCCGGTCACACAGTCACCAGCTAAATCAGGCTGCCCCGTCGTGCACCATCTTCAACTGCATCTGAAGTTGTATGTCCAGCCCGTTGTAAGGCTGATGCACATATGGTGGCCAAATCGTGTTGGAGATCCTCTACTTGAGAAGTTAAGGAAGTATATGATATCTGTTAGAATGAGATTCTTCATCCAGAGAGAAACCGAACTAAGAAACAAAACATTTAACCCCCAGTATTTCAGAAAACCCAATTTCTTTTTTTTTTGTTAGTTACTTATTAGTTATTTATTTTTTTAATTTTAATTTTTGGCTTTGTCGGGTCGTAGTTGCAGCACACAGGATCTTCGTTGAGGCATGCGGGATCTTTCGTTGCGGCTCACGGGCTTCTCTCTAGTTGTGGCGTGCGGGTTTTCTCTTCTCTAGTTGTGGTGCCCAGGCTCCGGGGTGCGTGGGCTCTGTTGTTTGCAGCACGCAGGCCCTCTAGCTGAGGTGCGTGAGCTCAGTAGTTGTGGCGCGCGGGCTTAGTTGCCCCATGGCATGTGGGATCTTAGTTCCCTGACCAGGGATCGAACCCACGTCCCCTGCATTGTAAGGCGGATTCTTTACCACTGGACCACTGGGGAAGTCCTAGAAAACTCAATTTCTGAGGATTCTGGATAATAGAAGTTTTGCAGTGGCCACCCAAGCTTGGAGCAATTTGTGCATGGAATACCCTTAGGGAACATCAGTTCTAGACGGTCATCATTTAGCTGAGTGCCCAGCATTGGTGCCAGTCTTTGCAAGGAATTTCATACATTGATAAGGCCTGGTCTTGGTCCCCAAAGAGGTTGCATTCTCATTGATCTCAGGAGGTTATATCTGAAACGGCAGTGAGCAGCTTGGAAGGATAGAAACGCTGAAGCTGAGCTGTCCGTTCTGTGCACGAGGTGGGCTAAATAGGGGAAGGCTCTGTGAGGGGGAAGGGCTGGGATGAGAGCAGCCGGGGAGTCGGAAGTGCAGTCCAGGTGGGGGCAAGGGGAGACAGGGATGGAAGTAAAAATGATTGTGAGGTGTTGGTGATGGGTCCAACCTGACAGGAGCTTCATTCATTCGTCAGGTGAAACTTAATCGATCAGCTGCTTTGAGCCCGGCCCTGTGCTGGATACGGGGGAACAGAGCCACACAGGACGTGGTCCCTGCTCTTGGTACTATGGGGACACCCAGGGAGTGCGTTCCTTTACTCGTCAGCCATTCATGGTTTCATCAAGCATCTCATAAAGGTCTCATTTGGGTCTCACTCAGTGCTGGATGCTGGGCATACAAAAATAAATATGACTAGTCCAGGACACTTGCATCTTCTAGGTAGACACATATTAAAACATACAATCTGCCATTTGCCATTTGCCAAGTGCTCTTTCACACACAGGGCAGGTTGAATCCTCAGCAATCCTGAGAAGTTGTTTCCGTTATCCCCATCTCACAGATTAGAAAACTAAGGCGCAGAGGAGTTAAGCGATTTGCCTATGTTCACACTGCTAGGAAGCAGCTGAGCTGGGACATGATCCAACTTCTGTACGTTTTTATTTATGTCCTGGAATCACAAGACTGCCCGACTCAGAACTGTATGAGCAGAAATAAAGTTTGAAATCTGATTGTGGAAAGAGGCGCGTGCATCTTTTCCTAAAGAAATGAAAGAATGATTTCTCTGAATGGGAAAATTGCTGTCAACTCAGGTAAAGTTATGAAAAGTTTGAAGACATGTAATGGGAGGGTAATAAAAATAAGAGGGGACCACGTCTGGGTGTGTTGCTTCACTAGTCCACTGTGAGATGCCCCACTTGGGTTGGCCATCATTCCCTGCTATTCTTTCTTGCCTAGGAGTGCAGATTCAGTTATGGAATCCTTCCAGACTGACTCCTGAGGACTAAGACAAGTCTTAATATTTGGAGAGGACTTTGCTTAAAAATGAGAACTTACCAGACCTTAACCCTAACCCTTCCATTCAAAACTCTCCCCATTCACACCACTCTCAGCATTGTTGTGATCTGTTTCTTTCCCAAATAACCCGTGCTAGGCTGCCGACAGACAAGCCAGTTAGCATCATGGAATATTGACCATAGAGTTCAATGTTCTATAAAGTAAAACTATTGTGAAAAAGTCACTTATGGTATCTTGTCACTTGCATGTGTCAATTCTTGATCTTGCTGGCTTGCAATTTATAAATGTATTTTTAAAAAGAAAGATTGTTAGGTGGTTTGGGTGGTAGATTTCTCTCTCTCTTTCCTTCCTTCCTTCCCTCCCTACCTCCCTTCCTTCTTTCCTTCCTTCCTTCCTTCCTTCCGCTGAGTCAGTAATTTTAAGATAAGGAAAGACATATATAAAGGATTTGGAACACTAATGTGCTGTTTAATCCCTCATTCTTTCCTGCAAACAGAGGACAGAGTAGGGAGATAACTGGAATGGGTTTGTGGCCAAGAATGAAAGAAAGAGATTAACTGTGATTACAGACCTCACACCCAAATTATGCAGATTGAGACCACACGAAACACGTGGTATAATGTTTTTCTAGGCATGGTTCACTTGATCTTTCTTTAAAGCACTTAGATCTGAAGCTGACTGGAGAAGTTATATCTCTGGTAATGACATTCTGGACCTGCCCACCTCGAGGTTTTCATGGAGAGTGTCGAACTTTCAAGAGTGCACAAATTCCTGGTGTGACCAGGTGGTGTGGAGTGTGAGCCTGTGTCTCTACATTTGTGATGGGATTGTTGGCGTGTCAGCGTGAAAATATCAACACCTGTATAGTACTCAGCAACGTTCTCTGGGGCTGTTAGATCCGAAGGTATAGAAACATTGATGGGTGTGGAAGTCTCCCCTGGCAGTCTGGTGTCAGTGATGTCCCTCACATCCTTTCTTTCCATTTTCCGTGTCATCGCCCTAAACTCGGTGACCTCAGAGATCAACCCAGCATTCTACAGTTGAAGGGACTGAGGCCTGGAGAAGGTGAAGGACTTTTCCCAGGTTTTTTGGCGTGGCAAGATAGAGCTTCTGGAGTTGCTTTCCATTGCTTGTGTATCATTTGCTCTTTAAAACAATTGGATGAGGCAAGTGGGGCAGTTTGTTTTGTTCCATTGTATAGAGGAGACAGTGGAGAGCCACGGAGGTTGCACTGCTTGTTCAGGGTCCAAGAGATAGCGGCATAGCTGGGACTAAAGCCCAGATCTTCTGATTAAACCAATGTGCAGTTTAATCCCTGCATAATGCCTCTGAATCCTTTTCTTTCAGAACAGACATTTCCGTTGTGTGGAGTTTGGCAAAGTACTTCCTACATCATTTTTTGACACTACTATTCATTGGCTCTTGCAAATTGTCTTAGATTGGTAATTAACTATTTAAATTGGTATGTATTTTGTTTCTCTGTCTTAGTCCATTCGAGCTGCTATAACACAGTGCCACAAACTGGGTAGCCTATAAACAACAGACATTTACATCTCACAGTTCTGGAGCCCAGAAGCCCAAGATCGGGATGCCAGCATGTTTGGGTGAGGGTCCTGTTCCGCGTTGCCGATGCCTTGCTTTGTACTCATGGCAGAAGGAGTGCGGGAGCTTTCTAGTGTCTCTTTTATAAATAAGGGCACTGACGCCATTCATGAGGACTCTGCCCTCGTGACCTAATCACTTTACAAAGGCTTCACCTAAAACTCTCACCTTGGCGGGCGTTTGATGGCAGCAGAAAAACGCACAACCTAAAAGTTGTGAGTTATGTTTTATTTGGGGACCTTACCGAGGACTGACCCTGGGAGACAGCCTCTCAGACAGCTTGAGGAAATGCTCTGAGGAGGTAAAGGACGAGCCAGGATATATAGGAGTTTTTGTTGGAAAAAAAACTTATAGGGGCGTCAAAAGATTACTGCTAATCGCTAAAAACAGACATTTCAAGTTAATGATTTTAGTGTCTGTCTTATGTAGGGGAAGTTGCCGGAGTCTGGGCTCACTGAAATTATTCCTTAGATACGCATCTTAACCCTCGAGGGCCAGTATCCTGCTTTTTCTCCATCCTGAATTCTTCTCAGGCGCACCATGCGTTGGGGTAAGAGGCTGCAGTGGCTGGTGGCTTGATGGCTGGCAGCATTCCTTGCTAACTGGAACGGCAGGCTGCAATTTTTGTCCCCAGCTTTAAGTTGTGAACATATTCAGACCACAGCACTAACTATACTATAATCTGAGGACTGGGGATAGACAGGTTTTATACCTCTTGAATCCCCCTTAATACCTAGCACATAATACACACTTGATGAATGTTTGTTGATTGACTTGATAGTAGAAATCAACGGGGCGGGGGGTGTTGGCATATATCTAATATAAATCTGGAAATTAATGTGTCTTTTGGTTCTTGGAGCAGGGTAAAAAAAAATCATGGGTAATAAAATTTCCAAGTCTCCTAGCCTAATCAGGTGTTATGTAAAATTTGTATCTTGATTTGAGAAAATCTGTGACTGCTGGCAGATTCTGACTGTTGGGACATGAATATACAGATTAATTTGTGGTTGCAGCGTTCTGGCATAGGGCTGGTGGAAAACCGTCTAAATTATCCCCAGAGCTTTACGGCGTCTGCCAATAGTGAACAAGTTGATCTTGTTTCTCCTTTAAAGATTGCTGTCTTTAGGACTTTGTGCCGAAGTTCACTGAGTAATGGTCTACTCCGAAAACGAGGACCTTGAAAACCAAGGATGGCTCAAGTACCTGGTTTGTGCTACGAGCCAAGAAAGCGCAAGTCAGATTAAGCAAGGGTGGAAAATGGAGAGAGGGCGGAGAGGAAGGAAGAAATGGCAAGTGTAGGCTATGCGAGCAGGAGTCTGGCACAAGCCCCATGTGGAATCGGGACAAGGCTCCTGTGGGCCTGGTTCATTGTCCTTTCCTCACATGACCTGCTGGCCAGAAAGAGTTAAGGAGTCCCTTTGCTAAGGCTGACCTTCAGCCCTGGTGCAGAACTAGCCCAAGAACCATCAGATTAATCGCAGAGAACTTTCTACTCAGATTGGATTTGGGTCCTGATATTAAAGGGTAAAAAAAAAATAACCATTTCAAAACCGTTTCCACTGTTTATGAAGGTGTATGGGATTTTTATAGACCAGTAGGGAATTTTATACCAGTAAAATAGAAATACAGAGTCATATCTGAGTTCTTATGTTGGAATCATATCTTGTTGATTGAAGTTAGTTTTAAACAACTGTATTTGTTGAGGACCCACTGGGGGCAAAACACATCCTAGGTATGCTTTTCGGGTTTTTTTTTTTTTGTTCTGTTTTTTTATGGCAGGAAAGAGAGTACCAGTCACATTGAGGTGACGTGAATGTTTAGAAAGGAAAATAATAGAACAATGCATTTCACCCTTGAAAAGTTTATGAATCAGCTGCATATGTCAAAGCAATATCATAATCACAATGTAGGGAAGATAGTTCATTGTTTCCTTGTATAAAGTCATTAGCATCCTAACTTATTCATTCATTTGGAAATCGCACATTGACAAGGAAACAATTAGCGCACTCTTTCGCAGGACTGGGATGGGACAGGGCCTCAGGAAGCTGTTGACTAATGGGCAGCCTGAGTTGTTAGTAATGCCTTATATATTTTAGAAAAAGCATCGGGGGGTATTCTCTGCGCTCCCACATGGCCCAACCAAAAAAAAAAAAAAAAAAAAAACATTGGATTTAGATATGAAATTGAATGTTTTCTTTTTACAAAATAAAAGTCACTATGAAAGGGCATAAGGAGACCAGCAGGTAGACAAACAAGGCAACAAGGCAGAGCTTGGATTGGGGCGTGGGGTCTATAGACACCCCGTTTCTGCTGAAGGCAGGTCGTCGTCTATCTCAGGGCTGCGTTAGAACCTCAGATAGAAGCTCTTCATAGGCTGTCTCCTCCCCCCACTCTTTTGCACTTATTTCTTTCACAAGCTTTTTCCATATCCTTTGGGGACTCTGTTGTACAAGCTAAGAGAAATTAGGCATCTAATAATAGTTTTCTTAAGGAGGAGAAAGGAGCACAGTCTGGAATTTGCATTTTCACACATTCCTAATAAGGATTCTTCTTTTAAAAATAGCCCTGAGAGTGGATCCTTACTCTTTCCTCAAGCTTGCATTGGACACCCACTGTCAGCTATGGGGACACAAAGATGAATGGGACGCACCCTGCTTGCCAGGAGCTCACAATCTAGTAGGCCCCATGCGATGAGGCACACGTAAAGACACCATCAAGGGCCCATGGGGATTCAGGGCAGGAGGAAATTGATTCCTGCTGGGAGGCTCCTGGAAGAGGACACTGGGAGCTGGTCCTTGACAGCTAGGTGGGATCTGGGGGAGGGCAGAGGGGGCAGTCAAAGGGTTGAGAAGGCATGTGACATGGTGGCTGACAGTGAGAAGTAGGTTTGTCTTGGACGATAGGGAAAGGCAAGAGTATAGGAAGGGAAGTGATGGGAGGTCCGGTTAGTGATGAAAGTTGAAGCTAGATTGGTAAGGACAGCCTTGGATGTCAGGCCAGTGTTTCGGACTTTATAGGCAGTGCTGAGACACATGCAGAGGATTAGCTAGGCAGCCTCGCAAACAGCTGTTTACAGCATATCATGGCAAGAAGCATGACAGAAACGAGTGAGAAGTGGTTGGAAGCATGGAGGAGGGAGCCACTAAGCTGCCGAGGTGTGGAAGCTGTGGCACGGTCACCCAGGCGTCACCCAGGTGACGACATTTAGCTGAGTCTTGGGTGGATATGAGTTCTCCAGGGAAGGAGTTGGGGAATGGCATTCCAGGCGGAAGGAACAGCAACTGCAAAGTCCCAGAGGTCTGTGAGAACATGCCATGCTGGGGACAGGAGATGACTTCGTTGTAGAGCAGGTAGCCATATGGGAAGAGGGTAGAGACCAGATGGCAACAGAGCCGGTCGGCCTGGCTGAGCAGCTTGGACTTAAAGGCCAAGTGCAGAAAGGAGGCCTGATCAGACTTGTGGTTTAGAGCCATCACCCTCACAGTGGTAAGGATGGTGCGTTGGCACAGATGAGAAAAGCTTGGCTTTCTGGGAGGGGAAGCCGTGGGCCTGAAACGCGTAAGCAGTGTTTGGGGCCTAGAGTCCAGGATAGACTTGAAGAGTTGACTGAAAGGATTTAGGGGAACGGTTTTTATACTTTTAACTAATACTGTAGTTTTAGCAACAGGACTCTGGTTTCAAAGGAAATCTTATAGGAGCTCCTCCCTGCCGCCCAGTAAGGGAAACTGGCCTCCTGCTGGGCCGGTTGGGCACGAGCAGGCAGGTGGGTCTGGGGGCAGGCAGCCTGGTCTGTTTCAGAGGCCCTCACCGCTCCCGGGGGCTCTCTGGTGAGGTGTCCGGGATGTTCTTTGATACCCAGGGTCATCATAGATCCCAAATCATGCTGAACAATTGTTCGGACTCCAGTCAGGCTGAATTTGTGAAAGGGGTCTCGGAGATCTAGGAAGAAAGCCTTGGGTAAAAGAGGTATGTAGGCCAGAGAGAAGCAAGGTGAGCAGGGGGTAGGGCCTCTGCACGAGGGCGCCTAGGCCGGGGGCTGAGTGGAACTGAAGTCCAGACAATGCTCTTCCAGATGGGGACCTTTTTCTGATTCACACCGGGTTGCACTGGATATTTGGGAAAACAGTATGAAGAGGGGGTGAGAAGCAGGAGAGAATTTAGGAGTTGGAGTTGGATTCAAGTCCCTGCCCCACCCTTACTAGATGTGTGACCTTACATAACTTCCCTAACCTCCTGGAGCATCAAGTTCATTATCAACCAAACACAAAATAATACTAGTATCTCCTTCAGAGGTATTTTATGAAGATGAAAGCAGAGAATTTGTGTAAAGTACCTGCCACGTATTAAGTGACGGAAACATTTTGCCTATTAATGTTCTTATTTGGAATCAGAAGACTGTCTACTCAATGACAGCGGTGGCTTCAGACTTCATATCTTGATAAATTTCTCTTTACTGAGAGAGAACGCCTCTCAGTTCAACAACATGAGCATCGTTTATTTTTAGTTACGTCATATAAGGGGAATTCAAGGAATTAACACCAGCCCTGTTTTAAAAAAGATGACAAGGAAATATCAGTATTTCAGATATAAAAATGATACGAAGAATAATCGAGTGAACACTGATGGACCTACCACTCAACAAAATATGACTGATACACTGGAAGCCCCTTGTGTATCCCTCACTGATCATATTCCCCTCCCCCATGCGTGGAAGTTATTAGGATCCTGACTTAGGCATGAATACTTCCACTCATGTTTTTATATTGCTATTACATTAGGGACTATCTGGAAAGAAGATATCATTTCTTTTTTATTTGGTTGTTCCGGGTCTTTGTTGCGGAGGCGGGCTCCTTAGTTGTGGCATGCAAACTCTTAGTTGCGGCATGCATGTGGGATCTAGTTCCCCGACCAGCGATCGAACCCGGGCCCCCTGCACTGGGAGCACGGAGTCTTAACCACTGCACCACGAGGGAAGTCCCTGATATCATTTCTTTTTTGTTAAATTTTTACTTTATGTAGACATCTTCTTACTATATTTTTTCTTCTGCCGCTCACTTTCTCCCCCTCAACATTTATATTAATATATATTTGTTGTAGTACATGAGGTAGGGAAGTAAAAATGTTATTATTTATTATGGAGAAGACCATTACCTTTTTATTGTAAAATACAAAGAGTTAATATTTTTTAAATAGTAAGGATATTGGAAGTTGACTTTCTATAGGCTTTAGGCAGCAAGTGACAGAGTTTTGGGAATTTGAGCTGATATACCTCCAGGCCAATCATAAGTATAGGGTGCCAGTACGTGCATGTTACTGAACCTTGATTGGGTGGCTAGATGGATGAAACTTCCAGAATTTTGTCTACACAACACTCGTCTGGATTTAGAGACTTGGGATTTTGACTATTAAGTATGAAACTTCCATGAAAAATAGTTCGGTTTACTCGTGGTCTTAAATGGAACACCACGCATCTTTAGACTGTGCGCTCACATTTATTCATTTGAGCGTGAAATAGCATCCTAGTTTTCATTTTGAACTCTAGAGTCTTATATTTGTGAAGTATGATGTCTTCTCTTTAAGTGTAATTGTTTGGTTTTTGAAAGGGTAGATATTTGTAGTTTATATTCCGGTAAAGTTGCGTTGTTATTCTTTGCAAATCATTACTCCACAGCATTTACATTTTATTGTTTGAGAGGACACCTATTTTTTTTAAAAAAAAGCAGTTTATGGCATGTACGTTATAACCTTTTCCCTCATTTTTTTTTCTTTTTGTTTTTGGCCGAGCCACAAGCATGCGGGATTTTAGTTCCCCGACCAGGGATCGAACCCTTGCTCCTTGAAACGAAAGCGTGACGTCCCGACCACCAGGGAAGTCCCCTTCATTCTTGCTGAGTGGAATCTGTCTGACTCTGTGGGCTGATGAATGATGCCCTATTTATCTTCTGGATCAAACGTGTGGCTGATCAGAGCAGATACCACTTACGGGCTCTGAGATCACCAGCTGAGATGCCAGAGACATTGGTGGTCAGAATGTTTATCATTATGTATCACTCGTGAGAGGTCATGGCCAGTTGGGGTTTTGACACCTGGTCGTGTATTTGGTGTAATCCCTTTGTTGGTTGTAACTTATCTGGGACACTGATATTACCACATCCCTGAGTGAGATGTCCTCATTCTTCCGGTGTCACCATCATTCATATCTCAGACATTGGTTAACAGAAAGATGCCCAGAGCGAGTTGAGATGATTGACATTGACTGAGTTTCTACTCTGCTCTAATTAATGTCGTGTTGACATATCGGCTTGACGCGTGTGCGCGCGCGTTCGTATGTGAATGTAATTGCTGACTTGACGTTTGCTTATCTTCATGTCTACAATTAGAATATATTTTCTCTTAATGTTTAGATTAAACCTGCCATTTTCCCATCAGCATTTTATTATATGCCAGCTAGTCTGCCAAGTACAGACTGTTTAGAGATTATTTTACCCTTGAAGAGCTGACGGTCCAGGAAGGCAGATAGACCGTATACTTTGGCAGGTTCTTTAATTGAGTTATGTGCAGTGTATTAGAGGAACACCAGAGGAAGGAAGTGTTAATGTATAAAGGATAATGGCTCAAGGGAGCCTTTTCCGAGGAGGTGATATTTGATATGAGTCTTGGTGGACGAGTAGAAGTTTTCCAAATTGGAATGCAGAGGGCATATCACTTGCCAAGATGCAGAATCACAAAAGAGGATGGTGAGTTTGGGAAGCATGTGGGTGAGATAAGAGGGAGGCTGAAAATGTAGGCCTGGGTCAGATTCTAAAGAATCGCATGTGCCATACAGGGAGCCTGGCCATTTTCCCTTAGGCACCGGAGAACTGGTAGAGAGTTTTCTACGGGGAGGTGGAATGTTCGGATTGGGCTTTAGGAAGAGCTCTCTGGTGGCAGCTTGGAGGAACTCTAGCCGAGTTCATGTTGGATGGGGAGCCCCATGATGATCTGGTCTAATGCACAGAGCTTGGCGCTACATCAGAAAGACCTGCGTTTGAGTCCTTGTTTTACTGCTTCCTAGCTGCGTGATGTTGATCAAATGATGTAACTTCTCTAGGCTTCAGGTGCTCATCAGTGAAACAGGGATGACAGTTCCTACCTTGCAGGGCTGCTGTGAGCACTGAATAATACCAGGCATGTACCACCTGTATCACACGCCCGGCAAGTGGTAGATTCTCAGGAAATGCCACTTCCCTTCCTATTCTCTTCTTCCATTTGTGCTCCTGCCCTTCAAACGATGCCTTGGAAGAGTCTATTTTGTTCTGAGATTTTCCCAACAGTGTCTATCTTGGGTCTTGTTTTCCTCCAATGGCTTTGTGGTGTTTAGTTCACTTAGCTTTTGACTCCCCACTTGAATTTGACCTAAAGCAGCAGCTTAAGGACCCGGTTCTTTGTCCTCACCTTCATTGATTGTGACCCATGAAGTTCAGAGGCGTCGGCTCATGGACTGCGGTGTACCTTGTCTTGCCTTAGATTTTAAGTTTGTTCCTCATGAAGATGTACAGTAATCTGCAGCCAGGACATTGTTTGATGGCTCTATTTATCATGTAAAATGCTGAATTTAATCAGGAGATGATGTCCCATTGGATCCAAACCACACTCAGCCACTTTCCTAAAGATGCGGTGATTTACTTGCTATAAATCCTCTGTGTGTTTAATTGCATTTCAGCACTCCTCTTACTGAGCATCTGTGATGTCCAAGCCTTTGGGCCAAGTGAGGAGTTGGGAGTTGATTGTGACCTGGCCTGTGCCTTCCCACCACTTGCCTTCTGTGGGGTAGAGAGGCCTGTAAACTATGTGCTTGAAAGTGAAATTGATTGAGTGATAAATGAAGGAGCAAATGCACTAGCAAGTGATTGCTGTAGGAAGGCACAGGAGGGGGGACATGCATCAGGAAGGGATCAGAGAAGGGCTTCCCGCAGGAGGTAGCTTTTGACCTGAACCTGGGGAGTTGAGTAAGGGATCTAAAGGTGGAGATGGCAAGGGAAGAGGCCTCATTCCAGGTGGAAAGAACCATGTGAGCAAAGACGTGGTGTGTAGCTAAGGGAAGAGCACGTTGGTCATTGTGGCTGGAGGGTAGATGTATTTGGAGCTGAGGCCGAATGAAGTGGCCAGGGTCCTGGATGGCCTTGACTGCCAGGTTTGGCAACACATACCTGACACTGAGGAGTCCTCGTCATTATTTACAGGTTATTTTATTGTTTTTTTTCATCACGTGCTTGTTGTAGGAAACCTGAAAATATAGAAACATACAAAGAAGACCACATAACTCACCCAGGGGAAAAAGCACTCAAGTTTTTTTGTGAATTCTTTTCAGTGTTTATCTATGCAATGGAGATCATGCATGTTTAGAGCTCTACTGTTTATATTTTTTCACCTATCACATTGTGAACATTTTTTGATGTGATTAAAACGTCCTTAAGACATCGTTTGTCATGACTGCATACTGTTCCATCATATGGATGCATTATATTTTATCTGATCATTTTTCTGTAGTTCGCTGCTTAAGAAGTTTATAATTCCGTATATGAGGGCTGTGAGGAATGACCTTGTTAATCTTTCTATTGCCACTGAAGGTTTTTGAGGAAAGGGAGTGACGTTATCCCATTTCAGTTTTAGGAGGATCATTCTGGGGGTACTATGAAAAATAGATTAAAGAGATGTGAGAGATTTGAAGCAGGGAGAAGGGGGAGATAGGAGAATATTCCATTAGTGCAGGTAAGACAAGACAAGAGACACACTAAGCAGGTGTCAGTGAGAATGGAGAGGAGGTGACAAATGACAAGGACTCCAGGCAGGCAAATGAACAGGAGTTAGGATCGTGGTTTAGCAAAGTGTAGCATCAGAATCACCATTTTGTTAAAAATGATTCAGCCCCGCCCCGTGGCCGGTTGCTGAGACCCTCTGGGGGTGGGCCCTGATTTCTGATAAGCTCCCGTGAGTATTCTTGTGTGCACTAAAGCTTGAGGACCACTTACTTAGGTCTGTGGGCTGTAGGGTTGGGGGCCTCAGTTTGTTGCTGGCTGGGCCTTCTCAACATGGCTGCGTCCTCAAAGCCAGCAAGGGAGTCTCCTTGCAAAGGTGATGGGATGTATGTGAGTATGTGTCCGTGATTACATTGCACTGGAATGGAACCTACCCTCAAGGGGCGGGGATGGTATGAGGGCATGACCCCCGGAGCATGGGCTGATGGGGGCCACCTTAGAGTCTGCCCCTCGCAGCATGTGAGAGGAATGGAGAGATGGTGACTTCAGTTTTCCACGTGTGACCTTTAAGGTAGTTGTGGGCAGAGGTGGATTCATCATGAATCTAAAGAAGTATCAGCTTCGGGGCCCTGTACTTCCGTGGCCCCTTACAAGGGCATATGGCTCATTGGCTCATTTTGTATCCATAATTTCATTTTCTGTTTCTAAAAAGAATCTTTTGAATTACATAAACTTCAGGCCTCACAAAACGCAGATCTGCCCCTGCCGGTGGCAGAGGTCAGGTAGGAAGTTAGCTGCTTGGGTCTGTAGCTCGGCAGAAGGTTCAGTCAGCGAGCATGGGTAACCTAGGGCAGTAATGGCAAAGCTCTCCATTACCACCCAGCACAGCAGGTCCCTGGAGCCCCGTTTCAGGTGCTTCCTTTGCTCTCATTGGAGAAGGCTCTGCTGCCCAGGGCTCACCCTGACAGACAGCCCCTAGCTGGGGATTGCATAACCTTGGCCTAGCAGCTGTTACCAGGAGACGGTCATTCGCAGGGGGAATCCCTGAATCATTATCCCAAGCACTTTCTGAAGAGTGGAGAGGACCAGTTCCAGAAGACTGCTTTTGTATCTGGTCCAGCATTCTTTGGGAGCTCATGCTAAGCAAGGAGGAGAAAATAGAACTCTCAGGCAGGCATTAGCCATGCCCTCTGCTACCCATCTGTAATCCACTAGGCATCTGCATCTGCAGAGCAAACATGCCTCTGAAGACGGCTGGGTCCAGGCTCCTGTGTGGTGGCCAGTAAGAGCCATTGAACGTTTCTGCTTTTCTTTCGGTATCCAGGGCTTTCCAAGTTTCTACCCCAGAATAGTGAGTCAGGGAGTCCACCGTTAGCTGCAGTCTCCTGAAGATGACTCATGGAGGACAACCTAACAAGTCAAAGAAGTTGTATCCCTACGCTTCCTGCCATCTGAGTGCTGGGGGATTCTTTGCCTAAGATGGGGAGTTGAGGAGCTTTCTGTCTAGTAGGTTCGTCTTGGCCATCACTGACCTGCCAGGGTCCTCCATAGAGACACAGAGCTGGACTAGGCTCTAAAGTGTCTCCAGCACTGGGTCCCAACCTGTGAGTCCTGGACCCTAAGAAAGTGGGGGTGACATGAATGCTTTGGGTATGAAATATGCACAGCTAGTATTAGCCCTTGACTCAATGATTAACATGGTCCGTATCTGTGCTGCTGCTTATCAACGTCTGTGCTTACTGTTGTGATGGAAAGTTAAGAACATAGGCTCTGAAATCTGATTGGTTTGAGATTCTCCATCTAGAACACACAAACTATGCGATGTGTGATGATGATGGGCATATTGCTTAATTTCTCCAAGCCTCAGTTTTGTTATCTGGAGAATGGACATAGTAACAGTTTGTACCTCTGAAGGTTGTTGTCAGGCTTAAGTTAGATGTTCCCCAAGAGGGCTTAGAACAGTGCCTGGTACAAAGTAGGTGTCGTATGTGTTAACTTGTATTATTAATAGCATACAAATTAAAAGAACTACTGAATGCATTCTAGCTGTTTCTGGTTCAGTGTTTTCATAATCAGAAGATACTGAAAGTACAGCTGCTGTCATGCTCCTTGAATGAGTACCGAGCTGGGAATGGATGGAGCCCAGGGCCCCTGACTACAGTTGCCTCATCATTTTTGCTGTTGCAGATCCTCCTTCTTTGTCTCTTAAAGTCTTTGTTTAATGAGAATAAATTGGAAATTTTGCCGTTCTGTTCAGGGCCTATTGTCATTTAGTAGCCATAGTTTGATACTGGGGTGCTCTCTAATTAGCAAGCAGTGATTGTCTGGGCACTCTCCCCTCAGTTCATATGTCCAGAAGAGCCCTTGTTCATGATTGCTTGCTTCCATGGTCATGTTGTGTATTCATCTAACCCTTTCTTGAGACAGTGGATATGTTGTCCTGGATACCTCTCTGTTGCTGATATGGGGTTTTGGTAAACACATCCCTTCATTGATGCTCTTAGAGTGGTTGAGTTATTGCAGGGTTTGTGAACAGCACAAAATGTTCTGAATAGAAAAAAATCTCATGGCGACTCTAAGCAGGGCTATTTTCGGTCCCCTTGTCTATTCCTGCACACGTGCTTCCTTCCTGTATAGCCAGAACCCCATTTCACTAGCAGTTGTCCTTGGAAGCTCTCTTATTACCAGGATCCAAGGACATGCCCACCAGGGATAGTCAAGCGGCAGCAGATCCTAGGTAAAACGAGAATACTTTTTCTGTGTTTGGTCTTTGCTTAAGGTGGTTCCTGTGCTCATTTCCTAGGAATGTAGTAACAGATTACTATAAATTCGGTGGCTTGAAACAACAGAAACTTATTGTCTCATGGTTCTGGAGGCTAAAAGTCTAAAATCAAGGTGTCGGTAGGGCCATGCTCCCTCTATAGACTCTAGGGGAGAACCTTGCTTGCCTCTACTACCTCTGGTGTTGCCTGCAATCCTTGGCATTCCAATCATGGCTCCTGTCTTCCCAGTGCTTCCTCCTCAGTGTGGCTGTGTGAGTCTCCTCTTTCTCTGTGTCCAAGGGTCCCTCTTCTTCTTTTTTTTTTCTGTGACTAGAGGCATGCATTCTTTTTTTTTGGTTTTGTTAGTTTCTGCTTTATAACAAAGTGAATCAGTTATACATAAATATATCCCCATATCTCTTCCCTCTTGCATCTCCCTCCCTCCCACACTCCCTATCCCACCCCTCCAGGTGGTCACCAAGCACCGAGCTGATCTCCCTGTGCTATGCGGCTGCTTCCCACTAGCTATGTATTTTACATTTGGTAGTGTATATATGTCCATGCCACTCTCTCACTTTGTGCCAACTTACCCTTCCCCCTCCCCATATACTCAAGTCCATTCTTTAGTAGGTCTGTGTCTTTATTCCCGTCTTGCCCCTAGGTTCTTCATGACCATTTTGTTTTTTGTTTTAGATTCCATATATATGTGTTAGCATATGGTATTTCTTTTTCTCTTTCTGACTTACTTCACTCTGTATGACAGACTCTAGGTCCATCCACCTTACTACAAATAACTCAGTTTCGTTTCTTTTTATGGCTGAGTAATATTCCATTGTATATATGTGCCACATCTTCTTTATCCATTCATTTGTTGATGGACACTTAGGTTGCTTCCATGTCCTGGCTATTGTAAATAGAGCTGCAGTGAACACTGTGGTACAGGACTCTTTTTGAATTATGGTTTTCTCAGATTATATGCCCAGTAGTGGGATTGCTG
The DNA here is from genome assembly GCF_949987515.2 of Delphinus delphis. Lineage (NCBI taxonomy): Eukaryota > Metazoa > Chordata > Mammalia > Artiodactyla > Delphinidae > Delphinus > Delphinus delphis. The sequence continues at coordinate 10,612,549 of NC_082704.1, forward strand.
GGTCAAATGGTAGTTCTAATTTTAGTTTTTTAAGGAACCTCCATACTGTTCTCCATAGTGGCTGTATCAATGTACATTCCCAACAACAGTGCAAGAGGGTTCCCTTTTCTCCACACCCTCTCCAGCATTTATTGTTTGTAGATTTTTTGATGATGGCCATTCTGACTGGTGTGAGGTGATACCACACTGTAGTTTTGATTTGCATTTCTCTAATGATTAGTGATGTTGAGCATTCTTTCCTGTGTTTGTTGGCAATCTGTATATCTTTGGAGAAATGTCTATTTAGGTCTTTGGCCCATTTTTTGATTGGGTTCTTTGATTTTTTGATATTGAGCTGCTTGTAAATTTTGGAGATTAATCCTTTGTCAGTTGCTTCATTTGCAAATATTTTCTCCCATTCTGAGGGCTGTCTTTTTGTCTTGTTTATGCTTTCTTTTGCTCTGCAAAAGCTTTGAAGTTTCATTAGGTCCCATTTGTTTATTTTTGTTTTTATTTCCATTTCTCTAGGAGGTGGGTCAAAAAGGATCTTGCTGTGATTTATGTCAAAGAGTGTTCTGCCTATGTTTTCGTCTAAGAGTTTGATAGTGTCTGGCCTTACATTTAGGTCTTTAATCCATTTTGAGTTTACTTTTGTGTGTGGTGTTAGGGAGTGTTCTAATTTCATTCTTTTACATGTAGCTGTTCAGTTTTCCCAGGACCAGTTATTGAAGAGGCTGTCCTTTCTCCACTGTACATTCCTGCCTTCTTTATCAAAGATAAGGTGACCATATGTGGGTGGGTTTATCTCTGGGCTTTCTATCCTGTTCCATTGCTCTATATTTCTGTTTTTGTGCCAGTACCACACTGTCTTAATTACTGTAGCTTTGTAGTATAGTCTGAAGTCCAGGAGCCTGATTTCTCCAGCTCCGTTTTTCTTTCTCAAGATTGCTTTGGCTGTTCGGGGTGTTTTGTGTTTCCATACAAATTGTGAAATTTTTTGTTCTAGTTCTGTGAAAAATGCCAGTGGTAGTTTGATAGGGGTTGCATTGAATCTGTAGATTGCTTTGGGTAGTAGATTCATTTTCACAATGTTGATTCTTCCAATCCAAGAACATGGTATATCTCTTCATCTGTTAGTGTCATCTTTAATTTCTTTCATCAGTGTCTTATTTTCTGCATACAGGTCTTTTGTCTGCTTAGGTAGGTTTATTCCTAGATATTTTATTTTTTTTGTTGCAATGGTAAATGGGAGTGTTTTCTTGATTTCACTTTCAGATTTTTCATCATTAGTGTATAGGAATGCAGGAGATTTCTGTGCATTAATTTTGTATCCTGCTACTTTACCAAATTCATTGATTAGCTCTAGTAGTTTTCTGGTAGCATCTTTAGGATTCTCTATGTATAGTATCATGTCATCTGCAAACAGTGACAGCTTTACTTCTTCTTTTCCGATTTGGATTCCTTTTGTTTCTTTTTCTTCTGATTGCTGTGGTTAAGACTTCCAGAACTATGTTGAATAATAGTGGTCAGAGTGGGCAACCTTGTCTTGTTCCTGATCTTAGTGGAAATAGTTTCAGTTTTTCACCATTGAGGACGATGTCGGCTGTGGGTTTGTCATGTATGGCCTTTATTATGTTGAGGCATGTTCTCTCTATGCCCACTTTCTGGAGGGTTTTTATCATAAATGGGTGTTGAATTTTGTTGAAAGCTTTCCCTGCATCTATTGAGATGATCATATGGTTTTTATTCTTCAGTTTGTTAATATGGTTTATCACATTGATTGATTTGTGTTTATTGAAGAATCCTTGCATCCCTGGGATAAACCCCACTTGATCATGGTGAATGATCCTTTTAATGTGCTGTTGGATTCTGTTTGCTAGTATATTGTTGACGACTTTTGCATCTATGTTCATCAGTGATAGTGGCCTGTAGTTTTCTTTCTTTGTGACATCTTTGTCTGCTTTTGGTATCAGGGTGATTGTGGCCTCGTAGAATGAGTTTGGGAGTGTTCCCCCCTCTGCTATATTTGGAAGAGTTTGAGAAGGATAGGTGTTAGCTCTTCTCTAAATGTTTGATAGAATTCGCCTGTGAAGCCATCTGGTCCTGGGCTTTTGTTTGTTGGAAGATTTTTTTTTTTTTTTTTTTTTTTTTGTGGTACACGGGCCTCTCACTGCTGTGGCCTCTTCCGTTAAGGAGCACAGGCTCCGGACGCTCAGGCCCAGCGGGCACGGCTCACGGGCCCAGCTGCTCCGTGGCACGTGGGATCTTCCTGGTCCAGGGCACGAACCCGTGTCCCCTGCATCGGCAGGCAGATTCTCAACCACTGCGCCACCAGGGAAGCCCTGTTGGAAGATTTTTAATCATAGTTTCAATTTCAGCTTGTGATTGGTCTGTTCATGGTTTCTATTTCTTCCTGGTTCAGTCTCGGAAGGTTGTGCATTTCTAAGAATTTGTCCATTTCTTCCAGGTTGTCCGTTTTATTGGCATATAGTTGCTTGAAGTAATCTCTCATGATCCTTTGTATTTCTTCTGTGTCTGTTGTAACTTCTCCTTTGTCATTTCTAACTTTATTGATTTGAGTCCTCTCCTTTTTCTTGGTGAGTCTGGCTAATGGTTTATCAATTTTGTTTATCTTCTCAAAGAACCAGCTTTTAGTTTTATTGATCTTTGCTATCGTTTCCTTCATTTCTTTTTCATTTATTTCTGATCTGATCTTTATGATTTCTTTCTTTCTGCTAACTTTGGGGTTTTTTTTGTTCTTCTTTCTCTAATTGCTTGAGGTGTAAGGTTAAGTTGTTTATTTGAGATTTTTGTTTCTTAAGGTAGGATTGTATTGCTATAAAGTTCCCTCTTAGAACTGCTTTTGCTGCATCCCATAGGTTTTGAGTCTTCTAGTTTTCATTGTCATTTGTTTCTAGGTAGTTTCTTATTTCTTCTTTGATTTCTTCAGTGATCTCTTGGTTATTAAGTAGTGTATTGTTTAGCCTCCATGTGTTTGTATTTTTTACAGACTTTTTCCTGTAATTGATATGTAGTCTCATAGCGTTGTGGTCAGAAAAGATACTTGATACGATTTCAGTTTTCTTAAACTTACCAAGGCTTGATTTATGGCCCAGGATATGATCTATCCTGGAGAATGTTCCATGAGCACTTGAGAAGAAAGTGTATTCTGTTGTTTTTGGATGGAATGTCCTATAAATATCAATTAAGTCCATCTTGATAATGTATCATTTAAAGCTTGTGTTTCCTTATTTATTTTCATTTTGGATGATCTGTCCATTGGTGAAGGTGGGGTGTTGAAGTCCCCTACTATGATTGTGTTACTGTCGATTTCCCCTTTTATGGCTGTTAGTATTTGCCTTATGTATTGAGGTGCTCCTATGTTGGGTTGCATAAATATTTACAATTGTTATATCTTCTTCTTGGATCGAGCCCTTGATCATTATGTAGTGTCCTTCTTTGTCTCTTCTAATAGTCTTTATTTTAAAGTCTATTTTGTCTGATACGAGAATTGCTACTCCAGCTTTCTTTTGATTTCCATTTGCATGGAATATCTTTTTCCATCCCCTCACTTTCAGTCTGTATGTGTCCCTAGGTCTGAAGTGGGTCTCTTGTAGACAACATATATATTTGTCTTGTTTTTCTATCCATTCAGCTGGTCTGTGTCCTTTGTTTGGAGCATTTAATCCATTTACATTTAAGGTAATTATCGATATGTATGTTCCTATTCCCATTTTCTTAATTGTTTTGGGTTTGTTATTGTAGGTCTTTTACTTCTCTTGTGTTTCCTGCCTAGAGAAGTTCCTTTAGCATTTGTTGTAAAGCTGGTTTGGTGATGCTGAATTCTCTTAGCTTTTGCTTGTCTCTGAGGTTTTAATTTCTCCGTCGAATCTGAATGAGATCCTTGGTGGGTAGAGTAATCTTGGTTGTACCTTTTTCCCCTTCATCACTTTAAATATGTCCTGCCAGTCCCTTCTGGCTTGCAGAATTTCTGCTGAAAGGTCAACTGTTAACCTTATGGGGATTCCCTTGTGTGATATTTGTTGTTTTTCCCTGCTGCTTTTAATATTTTTTCTTTGTATTTAATTTTTCATAGTTTGATTAATATGTGTCTTGGCATGTTTCTCCTTGGATTTATCCTGTATGGGACTCTCTGTGCTTCCTGGACTTGATTAACTATTTTCTTTCCCATATTAGGGAAGTTTTCAACTATAATCTCTTCAAATATTTTCTCAGTCCCTTTCTTTTTCTCTTCTTCTTCTGGGACCCCTATAATTCGAATGTTTGTGTGTTTAATGTTGTCCCAGAGGTCTCTGAGAGTGTCCTCAGTTCTTTTCATTCTTTTTTCTTTATTCTGCTCTGCAGTAGTTATTTCCACTATTTTATCTTCCAGGTCACTTATCCGTTCTTCTGCCTCAGTTATTCTGCTATTGATCCCTTCTAGAGTATTTTTCATTTCATTTATTGTGTTGTTCATCGTTGCTTGTTTCATCTTTAGTTCTTCTAGGTCCTTGATAAATGTTTCTTGAATTTTCTCTATTCTATTTCCAAGATTTTGGATCATCTTTACTATCATTATTCTGAATTCTTTTTCAGGTAGACTGCCTATTTCCTCTTCATTTGTTAGGTCTGGTGGGTTTTTATCTTGCTCCTTCATCTGCGGTGTGTTTTTCTGTCTTCTCATTTTGCTTATCTTACTGTGTTTGGGGTCTCCTTTTTGCAGACTGCAGGTTCGTAGTTTCCGTTGTTTTTGGTGTCTGTCTGCAGTGGCTAAAGTTGGTTCAGTGGGTAGTGTAGGCTTTGTGATGGAGCGGACTAGTGCCTGTGTTCTGGTGGATGAGACTAGATCTTGTCTCTCTAGTAGGCAGGTCCACGTCTGGTGGTGTGTTTTGGGGTGTCTGTGGCCTTATTATGATTTTAGGCAGCCTCTCTGCTAATGGGTGGGGTTGTGTTCCTGTCTTGCTAGCTGTTTGGCATAGGGTGTCCAGCACTGTAGCTTGCTGGTCGTTGAGTGGAGCTGGGTCTTGGCGTTGAGATGGAGATTTCTGGGAGATTTTTGCCGTTTGATATTATGTGGAGCTGGGAGGTGTCTGTGGACCAATGTCCTTAACTTGGCTCTCCCACCTCAGAGGCACAGCCCTGACGCATGGCTGGAGCACCAGGAGACTGTCATCTACATGGCTCAGAATAAGAGGGAGGAAAAAAAAGAAAGAAAGAAAAGCATAAAATAAAGTAAAATAAAGTTATTAAAATAAAAATAATTAGTAAAAAATTTTTTTTAAGTAATAAGAAAAAAAAAGAAAGAAAGAAAGACGAGAGCACCGAAACCAAGAAACAAACCCACCAGTGATAACAAATGCTAAAAACTATACTAAAATGAAACAAACAAAATTGGGAGACAGAACAGTAGGACAGATGGTAAAAGCAAAGCTATACAGACAAAGTCACACACAGAAGCATACACATACACACAAAAAGAGAAAAAGGGAAAAAAATATATATCGTTGCTCCAAAAGTCCACCTCCTCAGTTTGGGATGATTCGTTGTCTATTCATGTATTCCACAGATGCGGGGTACATCAAGTTGATTGTGGAGCTTTAATCCGCTGCTTGAGGCTGCTGGGAGAGATTTCCCTTTCTCTTCTTTGTTCGCACAGCTCCTGGGGTTCAGCTTTGGATTTGGCCCCACCTCTGCGTGTAGGTCGCCTGAGGGCGTCTGTTCTTCGCTCAGACAGGACAGGGTTAAAGGAGCCGCTGATTCGGGGGCTCTGGCTCACTCAGGCCGGGGGGGAGGGAGGGGCACGGAGTCGGGGGCGAGCCTGCGGCGGCAGAGGCCGGCATGACGTTGCACCAGCCTGAGGCGTGCCGTGCGTTCTCCCGGGGAAGTTGTCCCTGGTCCCGGGACCCTGGCAGTGGCGGGCTGCACAGGCTCCCCGGAAGGGGGGTGTGGAGAGTGACCTGCGCTCGCACACAGGCTTCTTGGTGGCGGCAGCAGCAGCCTTAGCGTCTCATGCCCGTCTCTGGAGCTCCTTTAAGCAGCGCTCTTAATGCCCTCTCCTCGCGCACCAGGAAACAAAGAGGGAAGAAAAAGTCTCTTGCCTCTTCGGCAGGTCCAGACTTTTCCCCGGACTCCCTCCCAGCTAGCCGTGGCGCACTAACCCCTGCAGGCTGTGTTCACGACGCCAACCCCAGTCCTCTCCCTGCGCTCCGACCGAAGCCCGAGCCTCAGCTCCCAGCCCCGCCCGCCCTGGCGGGTGAGCAGACAAGCCTCTTGGGCTGGTGAGTTGCCGGTTGGCACCGATCCTCTGTGCGGGAATCTCTCCGCTTTGCCCTCCGCACCCCTGTGGCTGCGCTCTCCTCCGAGCCTCCTAAGCTTCCCCCTCCGCCACCCGCAGTCTCCGCCCGCAAAGGGGCTTCTAGTGTGTGGAAACCTTTCCTCCTTCACAGCTCCCTCCCAGTGGTGCAGGTCCCGTTCCTATTCTTTTGTCTGTGTTTATTCTTTTTTCTTTTGCCCTACCCAGGTACGTGGGGAGTTTCTTGCCTTTTGGTCTTCTGCCAGCGTTCAGTAGGTGTTCTGTAGGAGTTGTTCCACGTGTAGATGTATTTCTGATGTATTTGTGGGGTGGAAGGTGATCGCCACGTCTTTCTTCTCCACCATCTTGAAGCTTGTCCCCCCTCTTCTTTGAAAGACACCAGTCATTGGATTAGGGCTCACTTTAATCCACTGTGACCTCATCTTACTTTGATTACACCTGCAAGGACTCTTTTTCCATATAAAGTCATGTTCACTGGTACTGAGGGACCTTAATCAGTTCGGGCTGCTGTAACAGAATACCGTAGACTGGGTGGCTTAAACAGTGAACATTTATTTCTCATAGTTTTGGAGGCTAGGAGTCTGCAGTCAGGGTGTCATCACGGTCAGGTCCTTGATAAGGGACCTCTTCCTGGTTTATAGGTGGCCATCTTCTTGCTGTGTCCTCACATGGTGGAGAGAGAGTGAGCCCATGTCTCCTCATTCCCTTACAGGGACATCACTGCTATCATGGGGACTCCACTCCTGTGACCTCATCGAAACCTGATTACCTTCCAAAGACCCCACCTCCGGTACCATCACTTTGGGGATTAAGGCTTCAATATATGAATTTGGGTGGGGGGACACAAAGATTCATTCAGTTCGTAGCATGGGGGTTAGGACTTGAAAACATCTTTCTTGGGTCGCAATTCAACCCACAACAGTAGATATTTCCCTTTCTTATTTTCCCTCTTATATTTAACAAGATGAACCCTCCCCCCCCCAGTCAACCCAGTCATACAGGAATAAGTTGATTTATAAATTAGGATTAAAAGTCACTGACTGTTAGAGCAGGAGGAGGAAACTGGAAGAAAAGGCCCATTTCTTTTATTTTACCAACTGAGGCCTAGAGGGGGGAGGGTACTCTGAGGTGTAGAACCAGTCATCAAACTCTTCAGATTTCTTAACTTCCAGGTCAGGAATTTGTTGTTGTTGTTATTACCTCTTGATAAAGATGTTGGCAGCTGTGGTTGGAAGTCCTCATGTGGCAATAATACATTGAGGCAAATTCCTATAAAAGCAGAGGTAGTTGGGAAAGTGGAAGCCGGGTTTGGTCCTGCTGGTAGTTGGGGTTCTTGGCTGAATGGGGCAGGGAGGGAGTTTGTGGATTGACTGTCAGAAGCCCTGACCGGCTCCAGATTGCTCTTCCACCCATGGTAGGGGAATCTAATCAATATTTTCCTGAGCTATTAACTTGAACTAGGCCCTGGGGAGTTGTCGACCAGAAGAGTAGGTACTCTGCCTACAGAGCTCATGGTCACGTGGGGGCTAAAGCAGGCTAAATGCAGCTGTCTGTCCATTTACCTGAGGGCTGTGAGCAAAGTATGCAACAGTGGGCAAAGGTCGAGGAGCTGAGACCCAAAAGCTGAGCAGAGTCATCCAGAAAAGGAAGAGTGGAGCAGGGTTGGGGGTGCCGGGGAGTGTGTGAGCAAGGACAGCACATGTGGGAAGAGCGGAGAGATCCTGGCTGAAGCACAGGTATGGCATTGTGAATAGCTTTGGCAGCTTTCTTTCAGGGATCTGAATTATTTTCCCAGATGCAGTGAGAAGTCATTTCAGGGGGTCTGGGCATGGAGTAAGCACTTGGGCTGGGGACTCTTGACCCCCTGATGAGAACGAGCAGACCTTTATTCTGGATAAAGAAGGCTTCAGGGTATCTCTGTCTATGTTGAGCTACCTTTCCAGTCGTTTCCCCTCGATCTATGTTAGTTCGGAATTAACTCCAGCCTCTGTCTTGGGCCCAGAAGCCAGAGTTCCTTAGAGTATAATTTGCAGGTTTTAGTCTGTGGTTAAAGGCCTCTGTCTTCTGTTGTGTGTGTGTGTGAGAGAGAGAGAGAGGGAGGGAGGGAGTGTGTGTGTGTGTGTGTGTGTGTGTGTGTGTGTGTTCCTCTAACTGCACTTTATCTCCTTTTATCTTCCTACATATGATTTGAGCGATGGTTTCCTCGTTTCTTGTCGATCTGATCCCATGTGCTTTCCATCCTCGGGATTCGTCAAATTTTGGTACATGGAGCATCTTCTCATTTCCCAACTCTGTTCATAGTATTACGATTAATTCCTGTCAAGGCAATGGAGATTAGTTTATCTCAGTGTTTCTCAAGACTTTTTTTTAAATTGTTGCTCCCCTAAAGATCCTTTCTAGATATTTTCTCCTTATTACCTCCCTATGATATTTTAATACCAGAGATATGCTTGTATATCTGTTTATGTATTATATGTATATCTGTACTTTATACATAAAATGAGTAAGTGTAAGGTTTATTTACTCTTTATAACATGCAGGATTAAGAATGACAAACATTTTAAAGGTAAAAGTTAAACTAAATATTAAAAAGGTACTAACAGTAAATTTATTGATTTATTTGTATTTGCTGAGTAATTTTTACTTAAAAATTACAATGTATCAAATTACATATGCGAATTTCCAACTTATAGAAATATGTAATAATAGCAATGTGATCAAATTAAAAAAATCATTTAAAACTGTTGTTTTTCTAACAAAAGTAAAAAGAAATTGAATAAATTAACTTCCTAAAAATATTTTTAGTGAGCTTAACTTTTAACTATTGCTTCATATAGGAAAATAACTTGTTTTTTTTTTTTTTGGCTGCAATGCATGGCTTGCAGTATCTTAGTTCCCTGACCAGGGATTGAACCTGGGCCACGGTAGTGAAAGCACCAAGTCCTAACCACTGGACTGCAAGGAAATTCCCCTAGGAAAATAACTTCTAATTTAACTAGCTGCTAGATACTCATTCAGATCTTGCCGACAGTTTTTCTTTGCATTTGACATAATCAGTGATGGGTAGAATGGCATTTTTAGAATTAAATACTAAAATATAATCTGAAGATCAAATATAAACATTAACAGGGTAGCCAGTGGCAGCTAATAGGCACACACACAGGCCACCTCTTGCTATATAACTTCTAGAATAAGCAGTCAATCCAGAGACAGTCTTCCAATCACAACCATGTATTGACCATAATTTTGTAGCGCTGATCCTACATGTGTTTTGTTTATCATCTGTGAATTCATTGTCATTGTCGCTCGTGTGATAGCCAAGAAAACCCAACAGGAGAAATTGAACACAGAGCAGTAAGATTTTGTTCGGTAGGGCTGAGCTTTTGGAGGGCCACACACCATTGTAATAGGTAAGAGTTTTTTCTTGCCTCCTTCCCTAAGAACCGAATTTTACCCCCTTGAAGGCTGTATTGACTCCGAGAGAATGCATGGTTTATCTGATGGTGTCCTCTTAGGAGTCTAACTCCTTAAAATACAGGGCCCAGGAAAGCTGAATATTAAAAGGATATAGAGCGGGACTTCCCTGGCATTCCTGAGGGCACGAGGGATTGGTGAAGATCCCACATGCTGCGAGGCACCACCACCAAAAAAAAAAAAAGAAAACCCCAAAAGAATAAAGCTTTTTTTTTTTTTTTTTTAAAAAAAGAAGGATATAGGGCATATAGCCAAAATTTGGCCTCTGTATCCCGGTACTGAATTGAATCTCGGAGACAGAGTTTTGGGTAAAGTAGAAAAGGAATAGCTTTATTGCTTTGCCAGTCAAAGGGGATCACAGTGGGCTAATGCCCTCAGAACTGTGTGTCCCAACCTGGAGGGGGTAGTGAGAAGTCAAAGAGGAGGGTGTGATCAGCTCTTGGACATTCTTCTGATTGGTTGGGGGTGAGGTAAGTGGGCGTCAACATCATCAACCTTCTGGCTGCAACCTGTCTGGGGTCTGCATGCTGGTGCATAATGTTAATTTCTCCCACCTGTTGGGGGTTTCAGTATCTGCAAAACAGCTCAAAGATATTGTTACGTGTATCCCTTGAGGGGGAACCCAGACGCTGCCCCAAGGCTGCACTGCTGTTTCTTGACTGCTCCTCCCTAGTCTCTACATCCCCTCTCTTGACAGATTAGCAACTGTTTGAACCTGCCCTTTGGAACTGAGGCTGAATGAATCCTATTTCCTGCAAACAGGAAAGCAGGGCAGCGGGGCACACAAAGGCTTTTGTGCCCAGGAGCCCCACAGGGTCCTTGCTCCATTTCAGGCAGAGGATCAGAATAGATTCAGGGCATGAACCATTGCCATGGGAGAGCAGTCCAAGTGGGGCACTGAACGCAGAGGCTGGGCCCCTAGATTGAGGATACTACAGCACTGGGGTCAAAGCAGTGTTAGGGGCCCCTCCTTGGAGTTATTTAATCTCTGTGGCTTACTGCATCCCGCCACTTACCGCCCAGTGAGTAATTGGTGTTCTATTATATGCTGTCTAGTCTGTGCAGGCGTTGGCCATTGTACCTTGTTCTGTTGCTGGAATCTACCATAGTGCCTGGCACACAGAAAGTGCTCAGTAAATGATTCTGGAATAAAGGGAAGGCACTGCACATGGATTCGGCCTACATCGTGGGCTAGATGAGGGCTGGATCCAATGGGAAGAAAGAAGGTGCACTACTGAATAAGAATCTCAAATCACTGCCTCCAAAATAAACCTCCTCAGGGTCTTCTCATTTTCGGGCACCCTGGGGAGGATGTCATTGTGGCTACCTGGCTTTGACTGTTTGCCATTTAGGTAGCGAAATAGTTTTTTTTTTTAATTTTTTAAAAAACCGAAGTATGGTTGATTTATAGTGTTGTGTTAATTACTGCTGTGCAGCAAAGTGATTCTCTTATACATATATACACTTTTTTTTCGTATTCTTTTCCATTATGGTTTATCACAGGATACTGAATATAGTTCCCTGTGCTGTACAGTAAGACCTTGTTGTTTATCCATTCTATATATAACGGTTTGCATTTGCTAATCCCAAACTCCCACTCCATCCCTCCCCCACCCCCCTCACCCTTGGCAACCACAAGTCTGTTCTCTATGTCTATGAGTCTGTTTCTGTTTCATAGATAAGTTCATCTGTATCATATTTTAGATTCCACATATAAGCGGTATCATGATATTGGGTTGGCCAAAAAGTTCGTTTGGGTTTTTCCGTAACATCTTACAGAAAAACGCGAATGAACTTTTTGGCCAACCCAATATTTGTCTTTCTCTGTCTGACTTGCTTCACTTAGTATGATAATCTCTAGTTGCATCCATGTTGCCGCATATGGCATTATTTTGTTCTTTTTATGGCCCAGTAATATTCCATTGCATATGTGTACCACACCTTCTTTATCCATTCATCTGTTGATGGACATTTAGGTTGTTTTCATGTCTTGGGCTATTGTGAATAGTGTGGTAGCAAAATAGTTTTAATGTGAAAAGTATGAGTGAGTATCTTTCTAAAATGTCCTAGTCACTACTTTGCTTTTTTTTTTTTTTTTTTTTTTGCTGTACGTGGGCCTCTCACTGCTGTGGTCTCTCCCGTTGCGGAGCTCAGGCTCAGCGGCCATGGCTCACGGGCCTAGCCGCTCCGTGGCATGTGGGATCTTCCCGGACCGGGGCACGAACCTGTGTCCCCTGCATCGGCAGGCGGACTCTCAACCACTGCGCCACCAGGGAAGCCCACTACTTTGCTTTTTTGAAGCAAATACTGCTGAATGTAATCTACCTTTTATTGGAGACTCAAAACCTTCCTAATAAGAATCAATTCTTGAGGCATGAGGAGCATTTTACCCTGCACCAAATGATCTGAGACTACTCTCTGAGTTCTGAGTTCTTTTCTTTTTCTTTCTTTTCTTTTCTGGTCCCCTTCCCTGGCAGGGAAGTTGTTCCCTGTCACTTTGAGTTGCTGTTAATGGTGCACTGGTGGTACTTGATCGCCTCCCTCCCACTTGATAGTTCCTGGATGTTCGGGAGATTGCTCATCCAACCTTTAAAAACTTTCTGGAAGGTAGGCGAAAAGAAGTTCTCAGTGCGGAGTTGAGGAGCTGTGCTGTGAATAAATTTCTAGAACTTTGTATATTATGTGTGTGTGTGGGCACCCTTGAGCACCTCTGAGAGACCTCTTTTGCCCCCTCTTCCTGTTATCACCTGAGTTCTGGTTGGGCAAAATGCACAGATCGCTTTTGTGCTGGATGAGCAAAGGATTGGTGTAAAGTGTTTTCAGAAGAGTTTGTGGAAAGTGTCCATATGAAGAAGTTTCTCTGTGTCTCAGTGGGTTGTCCCAGGTTCCTTTTGTGGGGGACTCATCCCTGAATCAGGGGCAACAGATTTCCAATTCATAGAAAAAGTAACCCATGGGAGATCCAGGTTGTTTTGTACATGGTGACCTGTACCTGCTGAAGTAATCTTATCAAGTAGTATTATTCAACGGTGTTTTTAAGAAGTGCTAATTAACATTTGGTTGGGAAAATGTAATTACTTGAATGGGAATTTTGACCCAGATACTTAGCTGCTCTTCTTAGGACATTTTAAACTTAAACACACTTTTCTTTCACCAAGTGTACTAACCAGATATAATATTAGTAGCTCTTAGAAGTATGAGCACTTAAAGTTTCCAGTGTTTGTAAAGAGTCCTCATATATTGACCCTGTGTCCATTTAACAAAGCATTCTCGATGTAACACACCATGTGGTCCCCCTTTTGATGTCAATTCCATGCTTCTAATTTAATTTTTAAATCTTTAATTTTATGTATTACAATAGTACACGTTATGTAGGTAGTTCTAGACATGGAAAATCTTTGAAATGTTGCAAAGTAACGATGCCTTAGGTATCACAGTTTGAAGAAGACAGGCAAACATCCTGAACGAACAGAGGAAGAGCGATGGACAGAAGAAAGGCAGAGAGAGAAAAAGAATCCTTAAGGGAAATCATCTAGGGTTTTGTAAATACATGGCCAAATCACCAAGACTGACACCGGAAAAGGTCAAAGCCATTTTAACTTTGCAGGAGACTAAGTCCAGGTTGCCTCTGAGAAGTAATGATATTTTGAGTAACCCAAAATTGTACTTAAGGCTTGATATTGGGGACAAAAGGGAATCACAGCAGGACTCGAGGCTCGCCACCTCTTTGTCAGACAGATCCCTGTGTTCTGGGTGGGTGGTGGGGGTCAGGACCCTACCGGATGCGCCCCCATGAATGTCGAAACACTCCCCGAGCATCCGAGCCCCTGGTGGCTTGCTACGCGCTGACAAAGAAAACTGACATTAGGGGCACACTCCTTCCAGCTCACGCCTCCTGTCGGTTTTGTTGAACATTCCTGGCCTCGCCGTGTTAAAGATGGACATACCATAGTTCTTTGGTTTCTGTTTTTCAACAAAGACTTTGTGATCCTTTCCCAATGTGTTTTATGCTTTCTTGTAACCAGTGGCCACTGACATTAGAAAGCCCAGTTACATTGCAACATTCTGGACCAGAGCTGATTTGGGAAGGCATTTTTAGGGTAATTAGACTCAGAGTCATTCTTTCCCTTTTATTCCTTCGAAAAAAGCTGGCCTTTTGGATTTATTGTGTAGGCTGCATCCACCAAACATATACTCTCCCTGGGAAATTCTGTCCCCCTCACTGAGAAATGTTAGCATGAAATTATAGTCCCTAAATGTACGGAGGTGATTCCTGGATAGCACTTGAAGTTTCTCTCTGAATTGGCAGGTGTGTGTTCTGTGCGGCACTGACCACGTGGGTGGCTCAGGAGCCTGTGAGGAAAGCAGGAGCTGAGGGGGAAAACAGTCATTACCCGCGGCTGGCTGTCATTTCCCTGTTGGTCCCTCACATCTGCTAAGTATGGAAGGAGAAAACCTCCTCTGAGAAGGGCGCCCTCTGCTCCTCTTCTGCCTTTGCAGAAGGGAAGGAGGATGTTCCCATGAGCTGGGTACCTCCCCAGCACTTTCACACATGCTCTGTGTACTGGGTGGACTTGGATCCCTCCTAAAATTCACATCTACACTGAACCCCAGAATGTGACCTTATTTGGAAATAGAATCTTTGCGGATGTAATCAAGTTAAGATGAGCTTCTACAGAATTCGGGTGAGCCCTAAATTCAATGACGGATGTCCTTATAAGGAGAAAGAGATTTGGAGACACATAGAGATATTCAGGGCCATGTGAAGGCGGTGGTAGAGAGTGGAATGATGCGGCTACAAGCCAAGGATCCCTGGCAAATACCAGAAGCTAGAAGAGCCCTACTGGTGCCTTGACTTCGGACTTCTAGCCTCCAGAACTGTGAGACAATAGATTTCGGTTGTTTTAAGCCACCTGCTTTGTTGTATTTTGTTAAGGTAGCCCTAGGAAACTAAGGCACTGTAAATAAGGACTTAGGGCAACCTGGACAGGTAGATGCTCTTAGATGCCTTTTGTAGACTGAGAAGCTGCATCTTACTGAGGAGGTCCTATGTCACTTGCAGCACAGGTACTTTGTGAGTACCTGTGATGGGGGCCAGGCACTTGAAGGATTGGCCAAATGTGGCCCTTGTCCCCACAGAGGTCCCTGAGTATAGATGTGGAGCTGTGACCACTTCCTCTGTATTGTGGGAGAACCCCTAGAAATGGAGATGGATCTTCCTCCCAGGCCGTGTAACACTAGGCCGCTTTCTTCTGCTTATAGCCTTCTTTGATCTCCTTTTTGGGTGTTTCTTCTTTTCTTTTTTGGCTGCTCTACGCGGCATGCAGGATCTTAGTTCCCCAACCAGGGATCTTAGTTACCCCTGCAGTGGAAGCACAGGGTCTTAACCGCTGGACTACCAGGGAAGTCCCTGGGTGTCTCTTCTTGATTCGATAAAGATTAAGAGGAGATAAGTCAATCTGAGGAAATCCAGATGGAGATGTGCCCCCAGCTGCTCTCACCTGATTCTTTCCTGAGCCACAGAAGTTGAGGAGACAATAGCTTAATTTTCCCTCAGGACGGTGTTAGGATCTAGGAAGCCTTCTTGGGCTGGTGACATTTGATGTGGATTTTGAGGAAGTTCTCTAGTGGGAGGAGGGAGGGAGGCAGAGAGGTACCACGGTGGGTCGGGCCAGGGCTGGGGACCGCTGTTAGTAACGCAGTGGGAGTGTAGGTTGTGTGTGGCTTTGCGGAGAGTGGAGGGAGAAGAGGAGAGGAAGGCTGAGGCCGTTAAGAGCAGTGTTTCTTTTTCTTTCTCCTTTTTTCCTATTTTTAACAGCTTTATTGCAGTATAATTGACATACATACAACAAACAGCATATATTTCAAATGTACAATTTGATAAGTTTTGATGTATGTATACACCGTGGAAGGATCACCACCATCAAGATAATGAACATATCCATCATTCCCCAAAGTTTTCCTGTGACTTTTTATAATCCCTCCCTGACTCTGATGCTTATACATCCGTCCCCAGGAAGCCACTGATTGAGGATTTCTTAAAGTGTGGTCCGAGGACCCCCGGGGTGTCCCTGAGTCCCTTTGAGGGGGTCTGTGAAATCTTACCTTTTATTATTACATATCTGTGTAAGACTGAAGATTTTTCATGTATCTCAGCTAAAACATCCTATCACAACAAATCAAATGGACAAGCAGACATGAAAATCAAAAAATACAGAACAGTGCTGCTTTTTGTAAAGTGTGGTTATTTTCATAAAAATATGGTATTTATGTTACCATGTAATTCTGTTACTTATATTAACATGTAGTAGGTTTATTATCGCTAACTTTTATTAGTACATGAATATTTAAAAACTTTTTTCAGCTTTAATTTCTAATAGGATAAATATTGACAAATATAGCCCATATAAACAGAAGCTCTTTGGGCTCCTCAGTAATTACTGTTTTTCAAGAAATTGCCTACCCCCCTTTTTTCTGCCACCTCTCGTTTTTTTTTTTTTTTTAATTGTTTTGGCCAAGCCGCTATGTGGGATCTTAGTTCCCCCACCAGGGAGCGAACCTAGGCCCTTGGCAGTGAAAGCGCAGAGTCCTAACCATTGGACCACCAGGGAATTCCCGTCTCAATTAGTTTTAAGATCCTGAGATGAAAAAGTTAGAGGACTGTTGCCATAGAGGGCTTTGAATGCTCTGCTAAGGTTTCTGGACTTTCTTTCCCGATGGAGTGGGGACCTGTTGAAGACCTTTTCAACAGGCGGTGACAGGATCTGGCTTGGCTGTAGAAGGAGGCCTCTGGAAGCATAAGGATGGGGGAGGATAGGAGGGGTCCAAGCATGGGGGGAGCATGTGCCCGAGGGGCAGGGCCACAGAGACGGAGAGAAAGGATCTGTCGTGAGGGATCATCAGGACAGGAGTTGGGACAATCCCAGGCCATTGTTCTCATAGGATGCGGAGGTGAACTGGCCTCCCAGAAAGGGGAGTGTCTCAGGCAGTGGGTAAGAGGGACGCAACTTCTTGTCTCCAACGTTTTTATCTGGACTCTGGTACCTCTTCCAAACTACTGGGCCTGTTATCTTGGGCGCGAGTAATGGGGAATCAGTAACCCATATTACCAAATAAATATCCAAACATAAATGTCCTTAGAGACTCCTGGCTCCCTTTTCAAAATCTTCATAGCACGGTTCTCAGAGGAAAGAACGTTCGCATTGGCCTTTTTTTGGGTGGGGGGCATGTGGGATGTGGGATCTTAGTTCCCCGACGAGGGATTGAATCCGTGACCCCTGCAGTGGAAGCTTGGAGTCTTAACCACTGGACCGCCAGGGAAGTCCCTCCCGTTGGCCTTTTAATCTCATGGGTTCCTTGTATTTTTTATCCTGCTTATCAAATATAGAGGGAATGCAGTGTTTGCATCACTACGCCCTATTTTTGACAGTGTGTTGTTACAACACTGTTATTTTGAATGGTGTTAGGTGATTCTCCAAATGCACAGACATTCTTCTCTTTATTAAAGGCTGTCTACCAGGACCTCTACTTGCCAATATCTCCTTAGCCTTTAGCTCATGTTGCATGTGGATGATGATAACAGCCACCACCCCAAAGAAAATAACATTGGACGAATTATTCTGTTCTTTTCATGTATTAGTGCAGTTCATTCTCATAAAACCTATAAGGGAAGTATTATTTTTGTTCTATTCTACAGATGAGGAGGAAACCAAGGTTCAGAGAGGTAACGCAACTTGCCCAAGGTCACACGGCTTGGAAGTGACCAAGCCAGGGGTTGAATCCGGGCAGACTGGTGCCCAAGTCTTCCTTTTTGTTGTTGTCGTTTTTGGCCGTACCGTGTGGCTTGCGGGATCTTAGTTCCCTGAACAGGGATTGAACCCGGGCTCACGGCAGTGAGCGGGCTGAGTCCTAACCACTGGACTGCCAGGAAACCTCCCCCAAGTCCTCTCTCTTAACCCTTATACTATACCTAAAAACCAAAAGCCACTTCTTCCCCCAAAGTGTTAAGAATTAGAGGGATGGACTATTTAGTGGCAGATTTTGAAGAATCATGTATTTAATTAAAGGTTTCTTGGAGAGAGTACTTTGTTATTCTCCGGTAGTTTACAACTTGTCTATTTTTATTGTCTGTAATGCCATTGATGATGTTTTTATGTGTTGGTATTTTTATCTTTCTCTTTCTGTTGGCTGTCGTTTTTATCTACAGAAACTATAGCTGATTATCTGTGCTATTTTCTCACTTGACAACAAAAATATTGACAATAAACATTGCAGTCATTGCTTGCAGCTTAGAAAAAAATGCGGTGAAACACATTTTTTGGAACTCAGTTGTGGAAACTATCTGTCTTTGTATTCAGGTGACATATGCACTTGTAAATAACTGTTGTTTGTAGCAGCAATTTAGATCTTGTAGAAGAGGTGGTCTCGCTCAGCCTGTGGGCTTCTCTGGTAGAGCCTGTACCTTAAGTGCTTGAGCCCTGCAAAGTGTTAATTCGGCCTGAGCTCCAGGGACCTCTTTTTCTGGTCCCCAGACTAACCAGTGTGTCAGTCCCAGGGCACACCAAACCCATGGCCTTACATGTCAGAAGTTAACGTGATTTTGAGCTGCATTAGCACGTACTTTTAGCAGCTCGTTCAATAGTTATGTGCACCTACTATGTGCTTATTAGGCACCAGGGTACTGAATACGATAGAAATGGTCTCCGTCTTCATGCTTTATTAAAGAAAACAGGAGAGGGCAGACAGCAGAAGCAAGAGGAACTACAGTCCTGCAGCCTGTGGAGCAAAAACTACATTCACAGAAAGATAGAGAAGAAGAAAAGGCAGAGGCATATGTACCAGATGAAGGAACAAGATAAAACCCCATAAAAACAGCTAAATGAAGTGGAGATAGGCAATCTTCCAGAAAAAGAATTCAGAACAATGATAGTGAAGATGATCCAGGACCTCGGAAAAAGAATGGAGGCAAAGATCGAGAAGATGCAAGGAATGTTTAACAACGACCTAGAAGAATTAAAGAACAAACAGACAGAGATGAACAATACAATAACTGAAGTGAAGAATACACTAGAAGGAATCAATAGCAGAATAACTGAGGCAGAAGAACAGATAAGTGACCTGGAAGACAGAATTGTGGAATTCACTGCTGCAGAACAGAATAAAGAAAAAAGAATGAAAAGAAATGAAGACACCCTAAGGGACCTCTGGGACAACATTAAACACAAAAACATCCACATTATAGGGGTCCCAGAAGGAGAAGAGAGAGAGAAAGGACCTGAGAAAATATTTGAAGAGATTAGAGTCGAAAACTTCCCTAACATGGGAAAGGAGATAGCCACCCAAGTCCAGGAAGCGCAGAGAGTCCCATACAGGCTAAACCCAAGGAGAAACACGCCAAAACACATAGTAATCACATAGGCAAAATTAAAGACAGAAAAATTATTGAAAGCAGCAAGGGAAAAATGACAAATAACATACAAGGGAACTCCCATAAGGTTAACAGCTGATTTCTCAGCAGAAACTCTACAAGCCAGAAGGGAGTAGCATGATATACTTAAAGTGATGAAAGGGAAGAACCTACAACCAAGATTACTCTACCCGGCAAGGATCTCACTCAGATTCGATGGAGAAATCAAAAGTTTTACAGACAAGCAAAAGCTACAAGAATTCAGCACCACCAAACCAGCTCTACAACAAATGCTAAAGGAACTTCTCTAAGTGGGAAGCAAAAGAGAAGAAAAGGACCTACAAAAACAAACCCAAAACAATTAAGAAAATGGTCATAGGAACATACATATCGATAATTACCTTAAACGTGAAGGATTCAATGCTCCAACCAAAAGACACAGGCGTGCTGAATGGATACAAAAACAAGACCCATATGTATGGTGTCTACAAGAGACCCACTTCAGACCTAGGGACACATACAGACTGAAAGTGAAGGGATGGAAAAAGATATTCCATGCAAATGGAAATCAAAAGAAAGCTGGAGTAGCAATACTCATATCAGATAAAATAGACTTTAAAATAAAGAATGTTACAAGAGACAAGGAAGGACACTACATAATGATCATGGGATCAATCCAAGAAGAAGATATAGCAATTATAAATATATATGCACCCAACATAGGAGCACCTCAATACATAAGGCAACTGCTAACAGCTATAAAAGAGGAAATCAACAGTAACACAATAATAGTGGGGGACTTTAACACCTCACTTACACCAATGGACAGATCATCCAGACAGAAAATTAATAAGGAAACACAAGCTTTAAATGACACAATAGACAAAATAGATTTAATTGATATTAATAGGACATTCCATGCAAAAACAGCACATTACACTTTCTTCTCAAGTGCGCACGGAACATTCTCCAGAATAGATCACATCTTGGGTCACAAATCAAGCCTCAGCAAATTTAAGAAAATTGAAATCATATCAAGCGTCTTTTCTGACCACAATGCTATGAGATTAGAAATCAATTACAGGGAAACAACCATAAAAAACACGAACACATGGAGGCTAAACAATATGTTACTAAATAACCAAGAGATCACTGAAGAAATCAAAGAGGAAATCAAAAAATACCAAGAGACAAATGACAATGAAAACACGATGATCCAAAACCTATGGAATGCAGCAAAAGCAGTTCTAAGAGGGAAGTTTATAGCAATACAAACCTACGTCAAGAAACAAGAAAAATCTCAAATAAACGATCTAACCTTACACCTAAAGGAGCTAGAGAAAGAAGAACAAACAAAACCCACAGTTAGCAGAAGGAAAGAAATCATAAAGATTGGAGCAGAAATAAATGAAAAAGAAATGAAGAAAACGATAGCAAAGAGCAATAGAACTAAAAGCTGGTTCTTTGACAAGATGAACAAAATTGATAAACCATTAGCCAGACTCATCAAGAAAAAGAAGGAGAGGACTCAAATCAATAAAATTAGAAATGAAAAAGGAGAAGTTACAAAGGACACTGCAGAAACACAAAGCATCCTAAGAGACTACTACAAGCAACTCTGTGCCAATAAATTGGACGACCTGGAAGAAATGGACAAATTCTTAGAACGGTATAGCCTTCCAAGACTGAACCAGGAAGAAATAGAAACTATGAACAGAAAAATCACAAGTAATGAAATTGAAACTGTGATTAAAAATCTTCCAACAAACAAAAGTCCAGGAGCAGATGGCTTCACAAATGAATTCTGTCAAACATTTAGAGAAGCGCTAACACCCATCCTTCTCAAACTCTTCCAAAAAATTGCAGAGGAAGGAACACTCCCAAACTCATTCTATGAGGCCACCATCACACTGATACCAAACCAGACAAAGATACTACAAAAAAAGGAAATTACAGACCAATATCACTGATGAATATAGATGCAGAAATCCTCAACAAAATACTAGCAAACAGAATCCAACAACACCTTAAAAGGATCATGCACCACGATCAAGTGGGATTTATCCCAGAGATGCAAGGATTCTTCAATATACGCAAAGCAATCAATGTGATAAACCATATTAACAAATTGAAGAATAAAAACCATGTGATCATCTCAATAGATGCAGAAAAATATTTTGGCAGAATTCCACACCCATGTATGATAAAAACTCTCCAGAAAGTGGACATAGAGGGAACCTACCTCAACATAATAAAGGCCATATACGACAAACCCACAGCGAACGTCATTCTCAATGGTGAAAAACTGAAAGCATTTCCTCTAAGATCAGGAATAAGACAAGGATGTCCACTCTCGCCACTATTATTCAACATGGTTTTGGAAGTCCTAGCCACGGCAATCAGGGAAGAAAAAGAAATAGAAGGAATACAAATTGGAAAAGAAGAAGTAAAACTGTCACTGTTTGCAGATGCCATGATACTATACATAGAGAACCCTAAAGATGCCACCAGAAAACTACTAGAGCTAATCAATGAATTTGGTAAAGTTGCAGGATACAAAATTAATGCACAGAAATCTCTTGCATTCCTATACACTAATGATGAAAAATCTGAAAGAGAAATTAAGGAAACACTCCCATTTACCATTGCAACAAAAAGAATAAAATACCTAGGAATAAACCTACCTAGGGAGACAAACGACCCGTATGCAGAAAACTATAAGACACTGATGAAAGAAATTGAAGATGATACCAACAGATGGAGAGATATACAATGTTCTTGAATTGGAAGAATCAATATTGTGAAAATGACTATACTAACTAAAGAAATCTACAGATTCAATTCAATCCCTATCAAATAACCAATGGCATTTTTTATGGAACTAGAACAAAAACTCTTAACGTTTGTATGGAGACACAAAAGACCCTGAATAGCCTAAGCAGTCTTGAGGGGAAAAAACGGAGCTGGTGGAATCAGACTCCCTGACTTCAGACTATACTATGAAGCTACAATCATTAAGACAATGTGGTACTGGCACAAAAACAGAAATATAGATCAGTGGAAAAGGATAGGAAGCCCAGAGATAAACCCACACACCTATGGTCACCTAACTTATGACAAAGGAGGCACGGATATACAATGGAGAAAAGACAGCCTCTTCAATAAGTGGTGCTGGGAAAACTGGACAGCTACATGTAAAAGAATGAAATTAGAACACTCCCTAACACCATACACAAAAATAAACTCAAAATGGATTAGAGACCTAACTGTAAGCCTGGACACTATAAACCTCTTACAGGAAAACATAGGAAGAGCACACTTTGACATAAATCACAGCAACATCTCTTTTGATCCACCTCCTAGAGTAATGAAAATGAAAAGAAGAATAAACAAATTGGACCTAATTAATCTTACAAGCTTTTGAACAGCAAAGGACACCATAAACAATACGAAAGGACAACCCTCAGAATGGGAGGAAATATTTGCAAACGAAGCAACTGACAAAGGATTAATCTCCAAAATATACAAACAGCTCATGCAGCTCAATATCAAAAAACAAACAACCCAATCAGAAAATGGATGGAAGACCTCAATAGACATTTCTCCAAAAAACACATACAGATGGCCAAGAGGCACATGAAAAGATGCTCAACATCACTAATTATTAGATCAATGTAAATGAAAACTACAATAAGGTATCACCTCACACCAGTCAGAATGGCCAACATCAAAAAAATCTGCAAACAATAAATGCTGGAGTAGGTGTGGAGAAAAGGGAACCCTCTTGCACTGTTGGTGGGAGTGTACATTGATACAGCCACTATGGAGAACAGTATGGAGGTTCCTTAAAGAACTAAAAGTAAAATTACCAAATGACCCAGCAATGCTACTACTGGGCATATACCCAGAGAGAACCATAATTCCAAAAGACACATGCACCCCAGTGTTCAGTCCAGCACTATTTACAATAGCCAGGCCATGGAAGCAACCTAAATGCCCATCGACAGACGAATGTATAAAGAAGGTGTGGTACATATATACAATGGAATATTACTCAGCCATAAAAAGGAACGAACTTGGGTCTTTTTTAGAGACGTGGATGCATCTAGAGACTGTCATACAGACTGGAGTAAGTCAGAAAGAGAAAAAGAAATATCGTATGTTAGCGCATATATGTGAAACCTAGAAAATGGTACAGATGAACCGGTTTGTAGAGCAGAAATTGAGACACAGAAGTAGAGAAAAAAATGTATGGACACCAAGCGGGGAAGTGGTGGGGTAGTGGTGGTGGTGGTGTGATGAATTGGGAGATTGGGATTGACATGTATACACTGATTTGTATAAAATGGATGACTAATAAGAAAAAAAAAGAAAAAATAAACATTGAAAAAAAGAAAACAGAACACCAAAGAGGTAAATATAAATAAGTTAATAAGAGAAATGGGATAGGGCTGTGAAGGAGATTCACAAAATTGAGAGACTTGTACTAGTCTAGGGGTTCTAAGAAGGCTTCCCCAAGTTAAGTGACATTCCAGGTAGAAAGGGCAGGGTGCGGAGGGGTTAGTATAGGATGAGAAGGGAGGAGAGAATTGCAGAAGGAGTGACCAGTAGATATGAGGGCCCCTGAGTGGGAAAAAGAAGAGCGTGGTAAGAAACCAGAGAAGTCCAACAGGGCTGGAGCAGAGAGAGTGAGTGAGCGATGGCAGGAGACGATGCTGGATTGAAACCTTTTCTACCACAATGGGAAGTCATTAAAGGCTTTGAAGCCTGGAGTAGCATGATTCAATTTGTATTTCCATTTTGAAAAGGTCAGTGCAGTTGCTCTTAATCCCACAAATAATTATTGATTGTTTACTACATTCCAGGCCTTGTCCTTGGTTCTGGGGATAACTCAGGGAATAAAACCGACCAAAAAAAAAAAAAATCCCTGCGTTTGTCGAATTTACATTATAGTGGGGTGGGGGGAACTAGTAAATGTAAACATGGAGCATATCAGGTGGTGATGGGTGCTGTGAAGAGTAGCAATGGTCGGGGGAAAGGATGCCAATTTATACATATAGAGTGGGGAGGGAAGACCTCATGCTGAAGGTGGCGTTTCAGTAACGGCCAGAAGGAGGTGAGAGATGCATGAGGAAGAAGAGTGTTCCAGGCACAGAAGAGCAAGGTGCACAGGCCCTAAGGAGGAAGGAGATTGGTGGCTGGAGTGGGGTGAGCAGTGGAGAGTGGTGGGCGCTGAAATTCCTGAGAAAGTCGGGACTCAGATGGTGGACAGTCTCGGCCAACGTAAGGATGTTTGCTTTCATGCTGAGTGGGATGGGGAGCCATTGGACAGATGATACAATGTTCATAATTTTTTTTTAAACTGGAGTAGATTTGATTTACAGCGTTGTGTTAGTTTCAGGTGTAAAGCAAAGTGAATCAGTTACACATATACATATATTCACTCTTTTTTAGATTATTTTCCCATATAGGCCATTACAGAGTACTGAGTAGACTTCCCTGGGCAATACAGTAAGTCCTTATTAGTTATCTATTTTATATATAGTAGGTTGTATATGTCAATCCCAATCTCTCAGTTTATCCCTCACCCCTTCCCCTGTGGTAGCCATAAGTTTATTTTCTACATCTGTGACTCTATTTCTGTTTTGTAGATAAGTTCATTTGTAGCCTTTTATTAGATTCCACATATAAGCGAGATCATATATTTGTCTTTGTCTGACTTCACTCAGTATGACACTCTCTAGGTCCATCCATGTTGCTGCAAATGGCATTATTTCGTTGTTTTTTATGGCCGAGTAATATTCCATTGTATATATATGTACCACATCCTTATCCATTCCTCTGTTGATGGACATTTAGGTTACTTCCATGTCCTGGCCATTGTAAATAGTACCGCAGTGAACATTGGGGTGCATGTGTCTTTTCAAATTAGTGATTTCATTTTTTTCAGATATATACCTAGGAGTGGACTTTTTGATTCACGCCATCCTAGTGGATGTGAAGTGGTAGCTCATTGGTTTTGATTTGCATTTCCTGAATGACTACTTATGTACTCATGTGCTTACTGGCTGTTAGTGCATATTTTTTTGAGGAAATGTCTATACGGTTCCTTTTCCCATCTAGAAAATCAGGTCATTGGTCTTTTTATTGTTGAGTTATAAGAGCTCTTTATATATTCTGGATACAGGTCTTTTACCAGATGTGTGATTTGCAGATATTTTTGTCCCATTCTGGGGGTCATCTTTCACTTTGTAGACTGTAAGGGACAAAGGTGGAAACAAGGAGATGATGACTGGGACCCGGGGGTTTGTGCACAGGAGGGAAGATCAGAATTGACTGAGTGCAGATCTGAAGAAGGGCAGGAGTAGGAGCAGGGAGACCCATTAGCAGGCTGTGCAGTAGACTTGCTGGGAGACTGGGAGGAAGCTGAGTGGGGGCCCTGGGGAGGGAGAGGTGTGGGCAGATCTGAGAGATAGCTAGAGCGTCTATGCCCACCCACAGGACTTGCTGATGGGTGGGATGTGGGGAATAAGGGTAAAGGACGAGTCCAGGATGACTCCTCGGTTTCTGATCGGAGTCACCGAGTGTTGTCATTTACTGGGCGCACTAGCCACAGAGCAGTGAGTGAGGTGGGTGAATGAGTCCTGTTTGATTGAACCGGGGTTGAGCTGTGGAGCCCGAAAGGGAAGCAAAAGAGTAGATCATTGGAAATACAAGTGTGTTTTTCAGAAGTCTGACCTGGGGACTTCCCTGGCAGTCTAGTGGTTGGCTGGCACTCCGTGCTCTCACTGCCAGGGATCCGGGTTTGACCCCTGGTCGGGGAACTAGCATCCCACAGGCTGTGAGGTGCGGCAAAAAAAAGAAAAGAAATGTGACCCAGGATGGAGATGTAGATTGGGAAGTTGACCATGAGGAAGCTAGGAATGCAGATGGGGAAACTGAGGCTTAGGTGGGTTAAATAACTTTCTCAAGCCCAAACACCCAGTCAGTGGTAAAGCTGGGATTCAGACTCACTTCTACTTGACTGCAAAACCCAAGTTCTTAACCGCAGCACTCACTGCCTTTGAGAAGCTGGTGTGGACTTAGAGAAGGCCGGCTGAAGAAGCGAGGCAGCAGGATTGAGCCAGTCTGTCCTGCCCTCCCGACGCAAGGGCTCTTTCTGAACTAAGGATGGAATAGTCTGGCCACAGCAGACCCACGTGGGCTCCAAGAGAGGTCTGTGACCGCAGCCCGTCAGCCGTCAGCAGCTCCCTCCACAGAGGCCCAAGTGCAAGGCTACCCAAGCTCACTTAATACACTGCAGGGGAACAACAGCACAGACTGGGGACGGATCACGTCTCCCCAGGCTTCAGGATGTTCTGACTGGGCTTTTAATAACTAGCATCCCTTCCACGGAACGATTTCCAGCTTACAAAGCACTTTCACATGCATAACCTCATCTGATCCTCCCGGCAACCTTTTGAGAGAGGTGTGATTCTCTTGCTTCTGATTAGAGGGGACTGAGGTTCAAGGATGTCAAGTGACTTGCCAGTGTCACAACGTGTGTTGTATGTGACAGAGTGTGGACTCTAACCTGGGTCGTCTGATTCCAGAGCCTGAGCTTGTCCATACCAAATCGCATTTGTTACTAACTAATATCAACCTGTCAGCATACTACTGAGCTAGTTAGGTACAGATTTATTGACCATCTGACTGTGTACAGAGAATGATAGAAAACACCCAGGAGTCTACAAAAATAGGCATGAGTTATGTGTCCTCATTTGCATACAGAAACACTTGCTTGAAAATGGTCAGATCACTCAAAATACAAGAAAATGTTAACAGACTTTTAATTTATTTTTAATTAAAGTATAGTTGGTTTACAATGTTGTATTAATTTCTGCTTTACAGCAAAGTGATTCAGTTATACACGTATATACGTTCTTTTTTTAAATATTCTTTTCCATTATGGCTTATCATAGGACATTGAATATAGTTCCTGTGCTGTACACTAGGACCTTGTTGTTTATCCATCCTATGTATAATAGTTTGCGTCTGCTAATCCCAAACTCCCAATCCATCTCTCCCCCAGCCCCCCTCCCCCTTGGCAACCACTAGTCTGTTCTCTATGTCCACGAGTCTGTTTCTGTTTCATAGATATGTTCCTTTTTGTCGTATTTTAGATTGCACATGTAAGTGATATCCTATGATATTTGTCTTTCTCTGTTTGACTTGTTTCACTTAGTATGATAATCTCTATGTCCATCCATGTAGCTGAAAATGGCATTATTTCATTCTTTTTTATGGCTGATTAGTATTCCACACTGTTTGAAAGAATGCTTACTCCATGCCCAGACCCCCTGAAATGACTTTTTAGCAATGTGGGGCTAATAAGATGCGTAACTAAAATGATGAATATAATATGCTTAGCACAGTGCCTGGTGCACCCAGTAAGTGCTTAATAAATGTTGGCTGCTATTGTTATTATTGTTGATATTGATTCCAGTAGGTCCTTTCAACTTTGCATTGATAGAGGACAGTCCCTAGTCAATCTTAGGAGAGGGGGGGCAAAGGAACACCCACTTTTGAAGCCTTACTCTGTGACACAGGCTTCAAGAACGGTGACTGGACCCTGTTGATCTCTGTATTTCCAGGACCCAGGCTAGGGTATTGGCCGGAGCAGGCATTGAATATGAGGCAAAGAACTTGAACTGGATATGTAAAGGTTGCTTCACAGTGATTTGAAAGATTTTTCCTAAACACACACATAACACCAGCTCCTGAGATGAGTGGGTACTACTAGGATTGGCACAATCAGAATGTTTGGGGGAGGAAAGATTGGCACAGAAAGGTGAATGTACCTCAGTTAGGGCCTCAGCACTCTTGTGCTTTGGCTGTTTCCAGCTCGCCATCCCTGGGCCAGGGCACAGATGGCATCCTTGGTGGGCTTCTGTCCGCTTAGCCCTAATGAGCGGAGCTGAACATCTGGCAAGCGCCTGAGTTCTGAATGGTGGCGTAGCCCCGTGCCTTAGCAATCGCCCTGCCCATAGCTGCCTCTGGAGAATGGATGCAAACCAGAAGAGGCCTCAGCAACTCCGCGTCAGGCGCCACGTGACTGCCTCTCCGAGAACTTTTGCAAACTCGTTTGGTTGTGTATGTGTCTTGTGAGTTCAGTAGCTTATCTGTGTGTTTGTTGTCTACCTACCCTACTCTACTCGTTTGCTGCTTATACAATATAATCCCCACTGAGTGGGCAGTTGGGGTAAAGTGCGAAAGGCGTGAGGTCTGGATCAGGCAGCCATAAGGTCAAATCCTAGCCTTGCCATCTTACTGGCTATGACTCTGGGCATGTTGTTTAACCTCGCGGAGCCAGTTTCGCCCTGTCGACAATTAGAATAATAACGCATACAATATAGGGTGATTGTGAAAAGTCATGGGATCACATAGGTAAATTGCCCATCTAAATGTCTGGCATTGGGCTTCCGGGTTGTCACAGTGGTTAAGAATCCGCTTGCCAATGCGGGGGACACGGGTTTGAGCCTTGGTTCGGGAAGATCCCACATGCTGCAGAGCAGCTAAGCCCGTGCACCACAACTACTGAGCCTGCACTCTAGAGCCCGCGAGCCACAACTACTGAGCCCATGTGCCACAGCTACTGAAGCCTGCACTCCTAGAGCCCGTGCCTTGCAACAAGAGAAGCCACCGCAATGAGAAGCCCGCGTGCCGCAACGAAGAGCAGCCCCTGCTCACCGCAACTAGAGAAAGCCCGCGTGCAGCAACAAAGACCCAACGCAGCCAAAAATAAATAAATAAAATAAATAAATAAAATGTCTGGCATTCATTCATTCTTCATGCATTTACTCGGCGCCAAGCTCAAGTACTAGATGTTCTGGATTATGCAGAAAAGAGTAACCACAGCAGGCCTGGCTGCTCTCCTTTGAAAGGCCTGCTTACAAGGTTGGTCTGTGGCTGGTGTCTGGGAATTTGGATTCAGAAGGGTTCCATCCATTGCCACTGTGCAAACAAGGTGGTTTCTGCCGAACACCTGCTCTCCTCTGGGGCATCTGGGATGTTGACACATGCTTGGCAGAGAGAAGAGCCTTGGACACTTGATCTGATGAGCATCCCTGGGAGACAACATTTCACACATGTTGCCGAAACTCGTCATTGTGGGAATTAAGCATATTTTGTGTGACTTTGCTGGAAGAGGACTCTTGGAAGCTTGCACCTGGTTTCCCTTGGACTTGGCCCCATGTGCTTTTTCCTGTTCCTGATTTTGCTTTGTATCGTTTCATGGTAGTAAATCATAGCTGTGAGAGCAGTAATTTCTTGAGTCCCATGAGTCCTAGCAAATCATTCAACCTGGGCATGGTCTTGAGGACCTCAGTGCATAGATATAGATATAAATGTAATACATGTTCTTTGCCCTTAGAAAGCTCACACTTTAGCTAGAAAGCCCAACATGTAAGTAATGACTATACAGTGAGTGAGGTTAGTGCAGGGGGCTGGGTCAGCCCTGAGGAGGGACATTGACCCTAGCTCTAGGGTGTTGGGGGGAACTTTTTGAGTTGAATGTTTTTATTTTTGTAATTTTTTAAAATTATTTTTTATATTAAATTTTTTTAAAAAAATTATTTTTGGCTACGTTGGGTCTTCGTTGCTGCACGTGGGCTTTCTCTAGTTGCGGCGAGCGGGGGCTACTCTTCGTTGCGGTGCGCGGGCTTCTCGTTGTGGTGGCTTCTCTTTGTTGCGGAGCACAGGTTCTGGACACGCAGACTTCAGCAGTTGCGGAGCGCAGGCTTTAGAGCGCGGGCTCAGTAGTTGTGGTGCACGGGCTTAGTTGCTCCGCGGCATGTGGGATCTTCCTGGACCAGGAATCGAACCTGTGTCCCCTGCATTGGCAGGCAGATTCTTATCCACTGCGCCACCAGGGAAGTCCTTGAGTTGAATCTTGAAGGGTAATTAGAAGTTAGCTATGTGAAGCAGGAGGAAAAGACCCCTGTAAAGTCTAACATGCTCTTCTAAAATCATTTTACATTTTACATTTTCAAAACGTGTTTATTGGCTCTGTGCTCATTCACTAAACATGGTTTGAGGGCCGACTGTCCTAACCTACTCTGTGATGTATATTGGGGCCCCAAGAGTGAACAGGAATGGTGCCTGCTTTCAAGGAGAGTCTGGCAAGTTTTGGGTTGAGAGGTTGGGCTTTCAGGAGGCAATGTGCATGACCATGAAAGCCCCTAAGCTAGCCCAAGGGCAGGGAGTCAGGTGCAGGTTCCCTGAGGGGCAGTGTCTAGGTGGAAGGACAGGTAAGTTTCACCTGGAACAGGGGAAAGGCACTCCAGGAAGAAGAAACAGCATCCTGTGGCAAGAGAGACCATGATGTCTTCTAAAAACAATCAGTCGTTCAGTGTATCTGGAGAGTAGCAGATGAAGGGGCGGTAGGCAGGAGCTATATTTTGACAGGTAGTGAGGTCAGGCTTGAGGAAACAGGAGAAAAGATTCAGTGAGGAACGGGAGAGAAAATGGAGTAGGTCATGTAGAATACTTGCTGGGCAGGGTGAAGACCCATGAATACGTAGTGGCACCAGTCTGTATGGATCCATGACATATGTTCCACCATGTTGATCTGGGATTAGGGGTTGTCAGGTGGGAGAAATGGATGGAAAAGGAGGCACAGAAGTTAAGGATATTGGCAAAAGAGTGATTGAAGTCAGGTAACACGATATCTAAGATGGATGGCAAGAGTGGCCTAATAGACTTCCTGGGGCCTTCGGAATCTTCTGACTCCGCTGCCATCTATGTAAGTGCAGAAAGAGTGAGAGTAACAGGTGGAGAGGACTAGTGACCAGAAAATAGGCTGTTTGAACTTAAGATATCAGAGTTGAACTGTTCCAGGTGACTGTAAATTCTAGGGATCAGCGTGGGTATGCGGAGGTGATCTTTGGAGAGGGGAGAGAAGAAACTGAGAAGCCAGTGGTTGGATATGTCATCCTTGTGTACATTGAGGTCATATAGGGTGAAGGTGGGACTTGCAGTGGAGAGGAAGGCTGGGAGCCAGTTGCCAAGGCCCCCAGTGAATGTGAGAAACTGCTCAGGAGGCCTGAGGTGACGGTGAAGGGGAGAGGGCACTATCATTATTTGGTTGTGAACATCAAAGGAGAAGGGACGTATTTCTAGGACTTTTTTTTTTTTTTTTTGGCAGTACGCGGGCCTCTCACTGTTGTGGCCTCTCCCGTTGCGGAGCACAGGCTCAGCGGCCATGGCTCACGGGCCTAGCCGCTCCGCGGCATGTGGGATCTTCCCGGACCGGGGCACGAACCCGTGTCCCCTGCATCGGCAGGCGGACTCTCAACCACTGCGCCACCAGGGAAGCCCGGGACGTATTTCTTATACTGTAATATAAGCTTGCTCTTCTTCCTCTGCCATCTAAAGCTCACTCTGACTTGGGACGGTTTTTGCTTTGATCCTAAGGGATAGGCATCTTTGACGTTTGTAGAACAGTCAACAGTGCATTCTTCTCACTGCCTGCCCCAACATTTGCTTTGCCCCAGCCTCCTGGTGAGAAGACTTTTTCTCATGGTCCTGCAAGAACTATCACCAGCTTGACTTCACAGAGCCTCCTGCTGGGGTGTATTTGTGTGCTTGCCTGGGAAACCTGCTTGCAAAGGCCAGACAGTCCTGCCTTTGGAAAGCTGCTATTGTCTTTTACTAATGGTGTTTCCCAAGGTATATTCCGTGAAAATACTAGTGCTTCAACATGCTTAGCAACGATGCATTCCATGGTCAAATACTGGGGAACCTATATCCCTTTTTTAGAGATTAATAATCTACATTAGTCTATGAAGACCCTAAGAAATTTTTTTTTTTTTTTTTTTTTGCGGTACGCGGGCCTCTCACTGCTGTGGCCTCTCCCGCTGCGGAGCACAGGCTCCGGACGCGCAGGCCCAGCGGCCATGGCTCACGGGCGCAGCCGCTCCGCGGCATGTGGGATCCTCCCGGACCGGGGCACGAACCCGCGTCCCCTGCATCGGCAGGCGGACTCTCAACCACTGTGCCACCAGGGAAGCCCCTTAAGAAATTCTGAAGAAAGGAAACCTTTGTGTAAGGTAGCATCTCCCAGTGTATTTGACCACTGAAGCCCTTTTCCCATTTAATCCCCGTCAATGGGAAATGTATATACTTGGAAAGTTCTGATCAGTTGTCAGAAAAGAAGTATGTAGATTTTTTTCTTCCGATCAATGGCCATCTATCTGGAAGAGGTGCATTTTGCAACACTGGTATATTTCAGTTCTACTAAAATGAGATTTCACTGTGTTCCCAAGTTTAAATACCACGAATTACTACATTTGGTTAGAACTAACACGTTATAATATTTTGTTTAGACTAACTGTCATTCTTATGTTAAGTGGTAATGTTAGGAAATTAACAGCATTTCATTTTCCTTTGGAAGAATTCCCATAACTAAGATGAGAATCTAACAAAGAAAATGCACATTTTTCAGAGTCCCCTTGCTCTTATTTTAATCAGAAATGACAGCATAAATTTCAAACTAATCACATTATTTACTACTTTAACGTGATAAAATTTCTTTGCAAATGCATGGAGATCATTTATAAAATTTAATGATATGCCTGGACTTAGATACATGCTTTGTAAATATAAAAAGACAAAAGTACCCAAAAAAACACTTTATGAAGCTGTAATGAAATGAAAAACAAACAAGGGAAATTAACAACATACTCTCTTAAATAGTACCATGATTCTGAGAGAAGTGCAGAACCCAATAACCCAGACTTTTTAATGAGCAAAACAAACATAAATATGAACATATCAAAATAATGTGGGATGTTGCCAAAGTGGCGCTTAGAGGAAGCTGCATTATTCTAGGTGTTTATGTTGCTAAGAAAGGAAAGGCAAGACATAATGAATTAAGCTTGCACCTAGATGTTTTCCAACAGGAGCAGTGTCAGAAGCCAGAGAGAGTGGGAAGAGGAAGTAATAAACTTAAAAGCAGAAATAAATAAACTGGAGAAAAAGCTGATATATACCCTAAGCTGATTTTGGGGGAAAAAATGAACAATGGCTTGCCTAACTAAAAAAGAGAAAACACAAATTCGTTAAGTTAGAAATGAGACAGAAGATCTGACAACAAATATAGAAGGTTTAGAAATTTGCAGAGAAAACAGTACCCTCCACTGTATGCTAATAAGTCAGATGAATCAGAGTGGGAATGAATTACTCCTTGAAAAATTACAAAATATTAAAAGTCATGCATGATTAAATAGAAAACACGACTACACCTATTACAGAGGAAGAAAGAAGAAGTCATTAAAGTCTTACCGTGAAACCCACACAAACTGTGGGTATTTGGACTTAATACATTAATAAAAAGATCCAAACTTTGAAAGCCATGATATTTTTTGACTGCCTACTATTGACTAGATCATTTACATACATACATACATATATACACATGTATCTATAAGGTCCAATTTATATAATGATTATATATGAGAGCTATTAGTAATACTAATTTACAGATCTTATAATAATTATAGGCTCTGAAAAGTTAGGTGACTTGCCTGAATCACACAGCAAGTAAGTGTGGTAGAGCTAGGATTTGAACTCAAATCCATCTGGCTACAAAGTTTATAATCTTTCCCTACATTATACTTTCCACAAGTATAAAAGATTTGTCTCCCCTAAATTGTTTTTAAATGTTGAGTTGATGCTGCCTTAACTCAATTCCCAATTTACTTTTTGAAGAAATATGATTTCAATCTTCAAATTGGGAAAAAGTACAAAGAAAGAAAATTATAGGCCAACTTCAGTTATGGATATTCATTATTTATTAAATAATTATAAATAGAAGTAATTTTACTTAAAAATTGATCTCTGACCAAATGAGATGTAATCCAGGAGCACAGGATAAGATGATAAAATGAAAATTACTGTGCCAATTCATCCTATTAATAGAAAAGCATAGTTAAAATAATACCTCCATAGATGTTGAAATGGCATCAGCTGTTCTCGGACAATGTATTTGGAGACCTGAAAAATAATATGATTTTTATATATGTAAATAAAAGATATAACACTATCTTTCATAGAGAAGAGAGTTCCCATAAAAACAGAAAAAATTACAGATGACGGTAGGACTAAAGTTCTACCGTATTTTAACACTGTACTAGAAATGTGAGCCATAGTCATTAGAAGGAAAAAGAAATTAGATGAGTACCTTTCTTCGATAGGCCTAGCACTTACTATATGCAAGGCATTGTGATAGTTACTACAGATATACCCTGGAAAGACTGTGCATACCTAGAACATACAGGGTCATCATATACTAGTTGGTGTAAATGAGGTTAACAACATCTTGAAATTCAAGGCAGAGGAACACAAATAGTCATGTTTCCAGTTGCCAACAACTGGAAAATATAATGAGGAAGAGAATCATTTGCATTGGAGACAAAATACATTAAATACTAGGGCATTAATTTAATTGGGGACATGAGATTTATTTAAATAAAATTATACAATCCTAAAGGGAGGAATCAAAGGCATTAAATAAATGAAGGGAGAGATACCTCGCTCCAGTTGAAAAGACAACATATGGGAAAGATTACAGTATCCCCTGAGTTGTCAGTGCATGCCAATTAAAGACCTGGTGGGATACTTTATGAGATGTGACAAATTGCTAGCGAAATTCATCTAGAAAAATAAGCAGGCAGAAATACTAAAGAGTTTTAAAATTAATCATTTGAACTTATACTTTCTGTCGTATATTTATTCAATCTTAAGAGCATCTCTTTCTCCATATCCATCCAGTTATAGCCCTGTGCCTGACTGATAAAAGGTTCTCCATTAATACTAGTGGAAAGAAGAAAGGGAGGGATCCTCATTGTAGGGCTTTGAACATAAGCTAGGGATTGACTGCTGGCTTTCCCCAAGGTGTCAGAGAACTGATGAGATGGAACACTGGGGACGTGGCCTCATCTTAAAGCAAAAGGAAGGCAGCAGTGGTCGTAGTCAGAATTTCAGGATCTTGTAGTCATCCTGCTGACATTTTTCTAGCAAAGTCAGGCCTGCCTGCTAGCTCTCTGCCCGGGCTTCTTGTCACCTTGACACTTGGGCGCTCTCACTCATCAGCCACCATCTTCGTGAGAAAACCTCAGAAGTTGGGACAGGAGTACCAGCCTGGATCTCATTGCTCTCTGCTGCAGCTTTGGGGTCTGACCCCTCTACTTTGCAGATGCAAGAAATCCTCCTTCATTTTCTGAGGCCCATCGCTGGTGTGAAATCTTTCTCAAATGCCCCTAACAAAAATGCCTCTTCCTGCTCCACACGTGTGCAGTAGTTGACCTGTTTCGTGAAGGGTCTAAAGCAGGCCACGTGAACTCTGGTACCAGCATGGCTCCCCCACCAAATCCCTTGAGGGTGGGATTTAGGCCTCCATCTCTCTTTTCTCCACAGCATCAGTTCCCAAGCTGGACTGGGCTGGTTATCAGAGTCACTTGAGGAACCTTTAAGAGACAGATATCCCTGACCTTGGTGATTCAGATTCAACAGATCTGGGGGTATAATATATGGAAAATATATTACATTGTATTATATATCACATAGTATTATATATTATATTAAATATTACATTATAATTATGCATTATATATATATATGGATTTTCCAGACTATTTAGCTGAAGAACCAGGTTTGGAAACACTGTTTCCACAGCATCAGACAGAGCATCTCCGCAGAGGAGCGGCCCCCCCCCCCCCCATTTATTAAACAAAGGGACTAAAGTAGGCACAGTGTTCAGAATGATTATATAGTTGCTGCTATGCCCACATGGGTGTTGCAGGTGCTGGAGTATACTGCAGAGGGTCTAGTAAACACTTAAAACGAGATGATCTCTAACCAGCATTTTCATGATTTTAACTAATAGTTAAAGAACATTTGCTAATTGCCACTAGAATGTTCGCATCAGGGGGCACCACTGTATCCCCCAGTGACGGACTAGCTCAGCTCAGTGTCTCACACAGAGTAGGCCCTCAACTCTTTAATGAATGAATGCAACATGTTTAAAGATTACTTCTCACAATGACTCTCCTAAGATGGCTACTCTTTTTATCATTTCATAAATGAGGAAGTTAAAGCAGACTGACATATTTGAGGACGTATAGCCAGTGAGCGGTAGAGCTGCAATTTTCCTTCGTGTCTTGGCCATTCCAAAGGCCAGGCCTTGAGCAGTTGTGCCATAAGGCAGAAAGAGCCTTTCCACCCCATGGACTAGGCGGGGGCCAGGCCAGGAAGGGCACAGATGCAGACAGCAGACACCCCAGGCGGGACTGCACGAGTGCTGGGGAGAACAGTTAGCAGCAAGGCCTTGGATCAAATTTAGAGTGTGGTCCGGAGAGTCACGTGGGCCTGGGGGATTGGCAACACATAGTGAAGGCGGGCCTAGTCAGGACTGAGAGCATGCATTCCAGGCCAACAGAGATCGGGAAAGAGTAAGGCAGGAGCCCAGATCTGGAGGAACTGGGGAACACAGCCTTGGATACAGAGGAGCAAAGCAAGAAGCATGTTACTGGGTTTGGGGCGACAAGGTGGGGTCTCACTTGATAAGGAAGGAGGCATGACTCCGGCAACAAGAGCTGAGGGCCAGGCAGCGCCAGCATCCCTGCTCCTGAGGGTGAGCCTGGTGCTCGTGGCGAGCTTCTTCAGCTCCTGCCCTGGGCCGATTGTGTTTCCCAACTGAGAATAAGCTAGGACCCGGGTTAAGGTAGGGCAATGCCTGCGGGTCCAGGAGGATTAACTTCAGAGGTGGAGAGAGAGTAGACTCAGGTCAGAGAGCCAAGAAGCACCTCCAAGGCAGAGAGCGGTCCTAAGGTGAGATCAAGCCCCAGACCAAAGTGAAAAGGGATTGCAGGACTGGCAAACTTTGTAAAGCGGTGTTTTGACTCCTTCCGACGTGCTGAGGGTTGGTGGGACATGGATTATCACAGGCTGGCCCCTAACTTTCATTATGCTGGGGGAGCTAGATACAGCTGGCTTACTTGCTCCTGAGAGGTGGTCATTTATCTCGAAGTTACCAACCCCTGCCCAAGCACAGCTTTCTAACGATGCCACCACTGGCAACCCAGTCCAACAGCACCTGGACCCTTGAGAGACGGTACTCCTCCAATGGGTAAAAGTGCCTCACCCCAGCTCTGATTCTCAAGTGGGGAAGGCCGCGTTCCGCATCTCCCAGAGCTGGGTAGGGTTAGAGAAAGTCCCCCAGATGATGCTGAGCTGTCTTCCTGGGGCAGGAGGCCATGTTCCGATCCCTTGAGCATCACTACTTTCCAGCGAGAAGAGCTCTTTTCACCCCTATGATCTCCTGGCTTCTTCTGATCTGGCGGCATTATCATGACCAAATCATCGATGAGGAAGCTGGGGCCTGAGCTGCCCGAGGTTCTCACAGTTAGAAAGTAGAGGAGCCGGTAGTAACAGCTGGGTCTTCTGACTCCAAGTCCAGTGCTTTTGTGGCACTGGGCTCCATCCCTGATACCAGGATTAGGACCTAAGAGGAAAATGGCAGGCTCAAAAAACTCGGGCCCGTGGGCATGCTGGGACACCTGTAGTAGGTGGCACTTGACGTGGTGGGTGTGTTGCCACAGGTGGGGGATTGGCCAAAGCTGGGTGCGCAGCTGGAGTGAAGGAGGTCAGCCCTTGGGAGAGGCAAGAGGACCCAGCTGTGCTCTGCTCGGTGGGTGACCCTTCCCTGCCGGCAGCAGGGCAGGCTGTACGGTGACTTCCGCAAGTGCCAAGGTAATTGTTGAGTGGTGGTTGGGGTAGCTTTGTGTGACGTTACGAATACAGGAGTGCCCAGCCCGTTCACTCCAGCAGGACTTATTTAGTACCGTTTCCGGGTCACGCCCTGGGTGCTGGGTGTTCACTGCTGAACTACTTAGTACCGTTTCCGGGTCACGCCCTGGTGCTGGGTGTTCACTCCCCCAGGGAGGTCAGTGTCTTGGGTTTCGGGCAGATAATTCCATCCCCATGTGATCAGTGCTTCATAGGGGCAATGAATTGAGTGCGATGTGGGTGTGGGGTGCGTAGAAGGCGGAGGTTCAAATTCCCTTGGACACTGGCAGGGTGGAAAGGTCTGGGAAGGCTTCGTGGTGGAGAGGACTAGAGCTAAATTTTAAAAGATGAAGAGGATTTATCAAAGTAGGAGAGAAAGGGGAGGGCATTCTAAGGCAGGGGTCTGCAAAGGTTTCCTGTACAATGCCGATAGTAAATATTTTAGACTCTATCCCAGCTACTCAACTCTGCCTTGTAGTGCAGAAGCTGCCACAGACAGGATGTAAACAGGTGTGAACTTGGCTGTGTTCCAGCCAAGGCTGACTGCCAGAGTGTGCCCAGCCATACGAGGTGTAGGTACACCTACTGTCCCCATTTGATGTTTGGACGCTCATAGGGGTGAAGTGACTCGCTCAAGGCCCGTCAGTGCAACCAGGCACAAGGGGATCCCGGCACTAGTCGCAGGGGCCAGAGATGCAGGCGGAATATGGCAGATGGGAGAGCCGGAGGACGCTGGTCTTAGCAGTCGAACCTATTGTTACCTTCTGCCCTTGGCCTTTCCAGCTACTGTACTACCTCTTTGCAAGACCTTGGCTCTGCAGCAGCTGTGAGCCTATCAGCCACACATCTTCATTCAAACCATGTCCCCTCACACAGGACTGGGCAGTGAGCAGGTGCCCGGCCCACGCTTGCTTAATTGATCTACCTAGGATTCAGTTAAGGGCTCTGGGTTGTTTAAAATGCTGTTTCTGATATAACTGGCATCAAATTCTTTTGCTTGTTCTGTTGTTTTAATTGCTACAACTTCCTGCTCATACAAACGAAGACATTCAGCTCTGTGGAACCACATCATAAACATAGGAACTCTTCCAGATTATGTTGGAGCTTCTTCGAAGGGAAAAAATACTTTTCATTCTTAACTAATTATTTTTTTAAATGAATGGCAGGTGGGACACTACAAAATCCGTAATTTTGCAAGCTGAAAAAAGAGCTGAACATCTTTTTCTTGCCAAAAATTTTTTTTTATTTCACTGGTGTTAGTGACAACAGTTTTGTTTTTTTTTTTTTTCTGGATCAGACTGAGGACGTTTATGAAATAATCAGTCCTAACTATGAATATTCCCATAGGGAGGCTGTTTCTAAGGAGAGTTAAAAATACCCCTGAAATCATATGTGTAACAATTTCTATTTCTGTGACTTCTCCCCTCCCTTCTGTAATGGATTTCAGTTAGTGGGGTCCTTGTTCCACGTCATGACCATTTTGGCCTCATAATTTTGAGAAAAAGATTCAAAGCGTTTTTTTTTTTCTTTTTCTTTCACGTAGACAGAAGCATAAAACCTGTATTATGTGATTTTGGTCATTGGACTCTGTTTTGGAGCCTGGAAAGGTACCAAAGTATCAGCATGCAGGTTAACCCAGGACCTCTCTCTCTCCTCCTACCTCAGTAGTACCACCCCCTCCCCAGAGGATCCGTGTGAGAAGTTCCATTTGGAACTCAGGCTGGCTGTGTCCATCGCCAG
This sequence comes from Delphinus delphis, assembly GCF_949987515.2. Lineage (NCBI taxonomy): Eukaryota > Metazoa > Chordata > Mammalia > Artiodactyla > Delphinidae > Delphinus > Delphinus delphis. Next base: position 10,652,286 of record NC_082704.1, read on the forward strand.
CCCACTCCCAGCGCACCCTCCGCCCCCAGCCCAAGTTAACTCCTGGGTACCACTTGTCTTTTCTGACTTGATTGTGGTAATAATAGCAAGTGCTTCATGAGCACCAACTGTGGCTCGGGAGCCACACAGACATGCTCTCAGGTGAGCCTCAACGAAACCTTGTGAGGGTCTTGCTGTTATTCCCATTTTCCAGATGAGGAAACTGAGACTCCAAAGTTGAGGGGGAACTGGCCAGGGTGACTCAGAGTGGAAGCTGCAGAGCTCTGATTGGACCCCAGAACTTGCGTCTGCATGTCTGATTACACTTGATTAAAACAAATCCTGGGTACCATTAAACAGGCATAGAGTGGTGACTGCCTTGCTTGTGATCATACAGGTCGTGATGGAGCACTTCTAGAATCCAGATCCCCCCCAAATACAGACATATGCTTTCTTTTACCTCATATAGTTGCTTAGTTTACAAATGATGCGGAGATGTTGGTCTCAAGAAAACACCCTAAACATTTAAAATCCTGTCCGATCTGTTTTTTGTGGAGGATGAAAACTGGTAACTCATTCTGTGACAGGCTCTATGGATGAGGAATGGAAGGAAATGTAGTAAATTATAGTGATGTCAGAATGGTAACATTGGCGGCCCTTAGGGGATATAACAACAACAATAAATGATTATATGCTTTTCCCCATACCACTCACTACTATAAAATGGTGCTACTGCATGCGGAGAGTCATCCTTACTTGTCAGGAGAGTGCCACCTGAAATTATTAGTGAGTAAGGTTATAATTGTACGTTTGTAGCTTAAAAATGAGTAATACACTTGTCATTTTTTCCTGCCTCCTCTGCTTCATTAGTCATCTGTATTTCAATAGTGAACTTGGTTGTCAGTTTGGGCCTGACTTCAGTCTGGGGCCAGGGAGCCAGGGGCTTTGTCCTCCTGCTGGTCCACAGCCCACAGGGCCTGGAGGGCCGGGAGACCCAGGCTCCGCAGCCACCCTTAGGGCAAGTTCCCAATTAACTGAGGTCAGGGTCCAAGTAGACCTCCTGGGGGCCTGTAGCAATGTAGCTTGAAAATCAGAAATGCTTTTTTTTTTAATAACAAAAGATGCTTCCATTGATTTTTTAAAAAATTAATTTTTTTATTGAAGTATAGTTGATTTATAATGTGCCAATCTCTGCTGTACAGCAAAGTGACGATATTGAATTTTCTATGGCTAGAACCTGCTGTTTTTGGTGTGTTCGGTTGGTGGTGTTCTGTAGAGGATATAGCTGGGGAGACCCAAGAGAAGTCATTGTTCAGAGGGGCTGACCTGTGGTGGTTAAGAGCACAGACTTTAGGTTCCAGTGCAGATCCTCTTCTTATTGGCTGTGTGACCTCAGGCAAGTTACTTAACATCTCTGAACCTCAATTTCCTTATCTATAAAATGAGGGATGCTGGTACCTGCCTCAGAGGGCTGCTGTGCAGATTAAATGAGTTAGTGCCCAAGAGGTGGTCTGTGTAATACAGCAATTAGGAAGACTACATGGGAGCCAGACTGCCTACATTCAGATCCTAGCTCGGCCACTAATTAGTTGTGAGACCTTTGGCAAATGTCTTAACCTCTTTGTGCTTCACCTGTCTCATCGGTAAATCAGAGATGACGATAATAGGGTTGTTGGCAGGATTACATGAGCTAACCTGAGTCAAGGAATTTAAAGGGTTCCTGCCACATGGAAGGACTATTTAAACGTCTGCTATTATTACCATTGATCATTTCTATCAGTAGGCAGAGGCAGCATGGACTCCAAGAGGGCAGACCCCGTGTGCTTCAGAGTTCAGACGAACAAGGGAGCTCGGAGAGCTGGGGGCTCCAGGAAGGCATCACAGAGCAGGCAGACACTGCAGAGGCTGGGGGATGCAGCTCGACCGTGGGGCCTGCCAGAACTAGGCGGGGATCCCTGCTCGGCCACTTGTTAGCGGAGGGACGTTGGGCAATTTATGCGCCTCTCTTTGCCTCAGTTTCTCCGACTGCAAAATGGGGATGATAACAGGGAGGATTAAGTAAAGCAATAAACGTAAAGTGCCTGGCGTGTGGTTAGTACTCAGTAAATGAAGATGTTGTTTACTAGTTACTACTCATCCTTATATTTACAGTGAATTCAAGGAGTTACACTTATTATTATCAGGCAGAGTGCAAGCTGCCAGTGTGCGAGGTGAGCAAGGACTTGGATGCTCTCAGAGGGAGAGGTTTACATATGGGCAAAGGCTGGGAGGCAAGAAGCTCCCGGGGAGTGCTGGTGGTGACGAGCAGACCAATTCGGATCCCTTGGCAGCTCCCTGTAGTGCGAGATGTGGTTTAAACTAGGGAGTGAAAGGCATTGGATGCCAAGGTAAGGAATTTGGTTTTTATTTCACTGGCAGCAGAGGCTGTAAAAATCATTGAGATGGGAGGTAGGTGGGGGAGGGCTTCAGGAATATTCTCTTGTCTGTCAGAAGTTCTAAAACCAGGGGATCTGAGGCTCCTTTTGTGTTTGTCTCCTCATTTGTGGATTCTCCTCGTTTCACAGCGTACACACTTCTGTAAAGGGACAACAGCTGCCTCCTCCAGGAAGCCTTCTCTGATTCTCCCAGCTGCCATATGTATCCTTTCCTGCTGAGGCCTCCCACAGCACTGTGTGGCCTCCAGAGACTCTTAGCCCAGCTTACCTGGTGGAAGTCATTCATTGCCCCCTCCGCATCTCCTACCAGCCTGGAGCACCTCTAGGGGACCTGGACTGTGCCTTGTTTTTCTCTAGACTACCTTGGTTGCTTCCTCCCAGCCCCAGCTTAGTGCCTTTTACCAAGGAGATGATATGAAGAGGATGGGGTTCATGAGGAAGCAGGAGAGGGGATGCTTCGTTGAGCAAATGAGTGGGCAGTAATTGAGGGAGGAGGGCAGGGAGCGCTTTGTCTGGGTCCTGAGCAGCAGGGAAGCAGCACCCCAGGCACCCGTGGGATGTAGGGTATGCGTGTGGAGGGGAGGAATGGAACGGAGCCCTCTGCTTATGGCTGTGCTTCTCATCTGAAGAATGATAGTAAGAGAACTTAATTCCGAGGGTTGTATACCTCTCTGGATAGTTATGGGCCTCTTGGAAAAGGGAATAAGCACCTGCTTCAGTTTATCAGTGGTTTTCACATTTTTCAAAGTAACAGGACCCTTTATTCAAATGAAATTTTAAACTGTGGCCGATAGATGGATGGGTAGAAAGATAGATGTATAGATGATAGATAAGAATGACCTGAGACAAGACACACTCCTTCTGGACCTTGATCTCCTCTGTACTGTGAGGGGTGGAACTTAAGCCGGATTTCTCAGCCACTGACATCTTGGACTGGATAATTCTTTGCCGTGTGGGACCATCCTGTGCATTGCGTTCAGCAGCATCGCTGGCCTCTCCTCACTGGATGCCAGTAGCATCTCCCCCTCCGCCAAGTTGTAACAACCAAAAATGTCTTCAGACACTGCCAAATGTCCCCAGGGGGCTAAAACCATCCTCAGTTGAGAACCACTGGGCTGTATGGTCTCTGGTGCCTTGTTGGTTTTTTTTTGAAACATTTTTAATGGTTACTCCTACTAGGTCCTTAGCACAGTGTCGGGAGCATCTTTTAAATTCTCTGTTAATGGTGGCTGTTATTACTGTTATATGCTTCCCTTTAGTAGTCCTTATAGTTTGGTTATTCCTCGTCTAATACCGTGGCTGAGATTTTTAATGTCCAATTTGGTAGCATATCTCATAGCAAAATGGTTGGCTTTGCTTTCTCATTAGCAGTCCCCAGGGAGGTCTAGCCATCAGTAATCAGGTGGTTGCCATGGAAGAGGCAGGAATATGGTCACTCTGTACCATTCTCCTTCCTGCTGGATGTTCTTCAATTTGGCCTTTCCTGTCCTCACTAACATTCCCCCTGGTGTTCTTTTCTCTTCTCCGTTAACTAGACACAGTGCCAAATGGAACTTTTTTCCACTCCCCTTTTTTCTTTCTTTACCCATTAGAAGCAACACGATCCAACCTCCAGAACGACTTCCTTTACTTTAGGTCGCTTTAGGTCACTTGCACTGAAAGACCATTAAAATCAGCTTTTAGGTTTGCAGCGAGAAGGGGCATTTGCCATTTTTATGTTAGTGTTCATATTCTTTTTTCAGATGCAAGAGAATGCCAAAATAATATTCATGGGAAGAATTCAACTGCCAGAATAGACAAATCTACAATAGAAATATTATAGTCTGTTGTATATTAATCACCCCAAACAAGTTGGTCTTTTGGGATAAATGACAAGTATTTGTTTCTGTATTTTCTTGATCCAGGAGGAAAAATACCAATGGAAAAAAAGTATGTTAGAAATCAGCAAAATAAATAAAGGTTATTAATCTTAATGCCATAATATGAACATCCCACTATTTTGGAGCTGGTACGTTTTTCATGAAAATCAGCAATGATCACTCATCATATATTCCTTGTTAAGATTTCAAAGTAGCCCACGACCAGAGTCTGGCTGCTTTTGTTAATTTGCTGTTGAAATTGAGAGTTTTTGTATAAAGTACTATGAAATGAACATTTCAAAACACTTCTCTTTAGTCCTCTGCCTAGGGCCTGGCACGCAGTAGGCGCGCCATAAACTTTTGTTGAATTGTACTAACAGAAGTGATTCTGGGGATCTCTGCATTTCCTCATTGAGTTAAAGGGCCCCTCATGACTTTTTTTTTTTTTTTTTGTGGTACGCGGGCGTCTCACTGTTGTGGCCTCACCCGTTGCGGAGCACAGGCTCCAGACGCGCAGGCTCAGCAGCTGTGGCTCACGGGTGCAGCCGCTCTGCGGCATGTGGGATCCTCCCGGACCGGGGCACGAACCCGTGTCCCCTGCATCGGCAGGGGGACTCTCAACCACTGCGCCACCAGGGAAGCCCAATACACACACACTTTTAACTCAGGTTGTATTTTATGGAATTTGCTAGAAATAGCAAAGTTTTCTAAAGACTGTCCCTTTCTTCCTTCCAGAACTATCCAGTGAGCACTTACATAAGTAAAAGCACCTCTCTAGATACTGGTGATATATATTAAGAACAAAACAAAGATCCCTGTCCTCATATAGGGCATTCTAGTGAGGCAGAAAAGAAATAACAGAAAAATAAGTTGATTATATAGGTCACGCTTTACAGAAGATTAGGAAAACATCGTGGGCTGTGACGTCATGCATCCACTATTGTTATGGATTTTTACTGTGTTCAGTTTCTCCACCGATTGCCTCATTGAACTCTTGCCTCAGTCATGTAAGGTAGGCTTCATTTCCCCATTGAACAGATGAGGAGACAGAGGCCCAGAGTTTGGGTAAAAGCAAGTTCAAACCCTGGCTTACATGTCACCTCATCCAGGAATGCTTCCTGTTTAAGTGTCAGTCTCTTCCGGGAGATAATGGATCTTCATGGGCAGGGGCTGGTTGTACTGAGTTTGGTAGCCCTACCCCCTGACCCAGGACCTGGCATTTAATCAGGACCTAGTACATGTCCAGTTGTTGAACAGAACCGGCTGGAGCTCTTATACCAAGCCCATGTTCTTTTGTACTGTGAACAGTTGCCCCTGATACATCTATTTTATACGTCTAGATTTTATTTGTTTATTTTCCCACACTGCCTTGGAGTGTTAATACAATATCACCATACATCCAAATTTTAGATAATTGTCTTTTCTAAAGCAAACTCAGTTCTCTTGTTTGCTTTATGGAGTTGGTTTACTTCAAGGTAAAACAATTCAGACTCTCCAAGGCAAATCATTCTACACAGGGGACATCCTTTCTGTGGCTGTGAATTTCCTCTCATTCCCTTTACTAAGTCAGCTGCCAGTCATCTGGGCCCTGAGGCCTTGGATGGAGACCTGAGTTTTCCGCTCTTTTCTGAGGAGTTCACGATTAAGTCACTTGATGACTTGCCATCCAAGGCTGTAAAGACATTAATTATTTAAATTAAGTGGGTGTTAAGAGAATCCAGTCAGTTCTGCTTTGCCCAGAGGCATCAGAGAATCCAGAATATTAGAGCCAGAGGGCCCTTAGTCATCCCTGGTTCAGTCCCCCTCATTTCCCGGGAAGAGGAAATGGAGATTCAGAGGAACAAAGGCACTTGGCCAAGGCTAGCGGTTAGTGGTCCCGCCATCTGACTCCCGCTCCAGTGCTCTTTCTACTCTATCATGCTGCCACTTATGCAGCAGGTCAGAAGGATTTCTCACCAAAAATAAGGCATTTGTGAATGGACTCTTAAGAGTGAAGAAGTGATTCATTAAGATTTAACCATGTATTTCAAATGATAAGCCAAGTATAGTCAACCCCAACCTGGTTTGAAATAGCAACATCTACTGCTATTGAGTGGTTGTATCTTTTTTTTGGCCACGCAGTGCAGCATGCAAGATCCTAGTTCCCCAACAAGGGATCGAACCCATGCCCCCTGCAGTGGAAGCGCAGAGTCTTAACCAGTGGACCGCCAGGGAAGTCCCTAAGTGGTTGTATCTTTTAGTAGTGTGTTTCCACTTCCGTGTTACCTGCCACCATTGCAGAATGCACGTAGAGGCAAATATACTTTTCTTTTTTGATTTCTGAAAAAAACGTTAATGATTCTAATAAGGCAGCTGTGTGATGCAGCCAAGAAAACGTAGACTTTGGAGTCAGGTGGCCTGGCTTTGAATCATGGCTTAACAACCTACTAGCTTTGCGAGCCTTTGGTAAGAACCTTCTTGGAGCTGATAGTGTATCTGGCAGTTGTAGGTTCATACACTTAAAGGATGTGAGAAAAGCCGGTGGGGAGGGAGGTGACAGCTTGGTCTGGAGTTCTAGAATGTGACTGAAAGCCACTGGGTCCCTGGGGCTGAATTTAGACAGTGATCATGATAATTTGGAGCAGTGTTGATAGACACAGCCCTCAGATAAACTTGCCTCTAGTTGGCATTATTAGATGTGGACATTTCCTTTTGCTTTCACGATGTTTTACTGCTGTTCAAGAAGCCACTTTAATTTTCTTTTTTCTGGAAGAAGATCTGGTCTAAATGAAATCTATACACATGCACACACACAACCACTACATAATTAAGTAATTAGTTCATGAAATACACATTATGCTCTCTATGTGCAAGGTACTATTCTGGGCCCTGGGGATGCGTTTTAATGGAATGATAATGAAAGACAGGTGAACAAGGGGAAGAGGAAAACGAGCAGAATGAATGAAAAGAAGGATTGTGGGGACGATGGTTGCCACGTATCTGGTGCTCGCTCTGGGCCAGCCATTGGCGAGTGATGTAAATGCATGTCTCACCAGATCCTCACGGCAGGCCTACGCAGAGTAGGTGGTATTATCATCTCCCTCTTACAGTGAGGAAACTGAGGCCCAGGAAGGTTGAGTAGCTTGCTGAGGATCACACAACTAGCAAGTAGTGGAACTTGGACTTGAACTCAGTTGTGTCTGGCTCCAGGGCCCGAGTTCTTAGCGGTCTTTTGTGGGGATTAAAATGGCAGGATAGTGACTGCTAATGGCTAAAAGCTTGTTGGGGTGACAAGAATATTTTAAAAACAGACTGTGGTGAGAGTTGCCCAACGCTGTGAATTAATACAAAAAATAATTGAATCGCAAACTTTAAATGGGTGAATTGTATAGTATGTATATCATATCTCAAAGCAGTTATCATAAAAAGGCAGAGTAACTCGGTGACTAATGCTAATTGAATGTTTTCTATATGTTGGGCAATGGTGAAGAGTTTTACAGCTATTATTTAATGTCATAACAGCTCTGTGAAGTAGGTGTGCCATAATGCCCATTTTACAGATGAGGAAGTCAAGGCTCAAAGACACTAAGACACTTGGCTGAGATCATGCACCTAAGAAGCATTGGCGCTAGGACTCAGACCCATGGATATTTGATTCTAAAGCTTGTGCTTTTTCTGTCTCCCTGAAACAAGATAGAGATTGGTTTTCTTTCTGGTATCAAAGAAATCTGGCCCCAGTTTTTATTGGTCTTAGAATTTATAATCATTTCTACTACGAGATGCCCTCAGAAGAAACCTTTGCAGCGTTTCTGCTACATCACCACTCACATGTATCATTTGTCCACATAGCAGAAGATGGGCAGGGGTGGCAGGGATGTTGTTCATCCAGCAGTTTAGTGATGGCAGTTTAATGTGTCAGGTATAAACTGGAGATTGAAAAATGCTTTGCGTCTAAGGAATTTAGAGCGGGGAAAATGTGTCCTCTGTTCGTTGTGCTCACTCTTGGCAGTCCTGAAGCCTTTTATTTTAAATGTACTGTTCATTTTGGGTGTTCTGTTTTGTTTCTCTTATGTAAACTTTCCCCATTTATGACACGTAGCAGCGTGTGTGTGTGCGTGTGTGTGTTTTTTCTACAAATAGATAGCATTCATAAACGGAAACAGTTTCATTGCGGAAATTTTCTGTGGCACTGCGACAGAACACTCTTGGCAGAAATACTGGAATCCTATAAAATAGAGTTAATATTGATATAGTTTGATCAAAAATTTCTGTTTAGAGGCAATAAAGCCACTCATTGTTAAGCAGCCTTGGTTCTATCCTTAGCCTTCCTGCTCAAAACACCTTTCATCTTTGGAGGATGATGCCATAACTATATATCTTCAAATTTTCTTTCTTTTTCTTTTTTTAAATAAACTTTATTGAGGAATAATTGACAGATATAATTGTGAATATTTAAAATGTACAGTGTAATTATTTTATATATATTGTAGAATGATTACCAAGATAAACATAATTAATGCATCTATCACCCTACATAGTTAACATAGGTAACTCCTGTGTGTGTGTGCGCGTGTGTGTGTTGAGAATGCTTGCAGCCTACTCTCAGCAACTTTTAAGTATACAATTCCGTATTATAATTATACTCACCATGTGCGTTAGGTCCTCAGAGCTTATTCTTCTTATACCTGGAAGTTTGTATTCTTCACCTTCATCATCCCTTTCCCCCTCCTCCCAGCCCCTGGCAACCAGCATTCTGTTCTCTGTCTCTATGAAATTGGCTTTTTTTTTTTTTTTAAAAAAAGAGGGCTCTCACAGGTTGTAATGGCACTGAGCATCTGCCAGCCTCGCCTCCCTGGGGTGGTGCGCAGTTATTCCCAGGCCTCTCTGATGTCTGATACCATCATCATGGACGGGCATCAGTCCCCAGAGCAAGCTCCCCTGACTGCATCCTGCACGTCCCCGCTCTGCACCTGTGCCCAGGCTCTTCCCGCGAGCTGGGGCGTGTTTACTCTCTCTCTACACTCCAGCTCTGCCTTTTGAGATCGTCCCCATCTGTAGCAGTCCGCGTTACTCTGAAGGCAGCCAAAGCTACTCTTGTTGTCTTAAGCAGACAGGTATTTTAGTGCTGTCAGTCAGGCACTGACAAAATCACTGGGATGCGTGGTCGTGAGGCCTCTAGGCTGGGTCTCCAGGGGTGACACCTAGAGCACCACCACTGAAATGGCCCACCCAAGGGAGGCGGGCAACCGGGAGGCTGGAGCGCTGGGCTTCAGGACACATACATGCCTAATGGTGCAGCCCAGGGTGAGGAGGCCACCACACAGCCACTGCAACTGTGTCTCAACCCCCTCCCAGCGAATGACGGGCCGCTGGACCATTGCTGTGGCGTGATCCACGTCTCCATGACTTTGCTTGCCAGGATTAAAAAAAAAAAACAACAGCTGGAGATGTAGGAGGGTGGCCCTTGCCTCACTCTAGTCTTCGAAATATATGAGTATATAAAACTAAATACATAAATGAATATATGTGTTTATGTACACACACAGATACATGCACACATATATTCCAAATATAAAACATGCATGTGGGGCTTCCCTGGTGGCGCAGTCGTTGAGAGTCTGCCTGCCGATGCAGGGGACACGGCTTTGTGCCCCGGTCCGGGAAGATCCCACATGCCGCGGAGCGGCTGGGCCCGTGAGCCATGGCCGCTGAGCCTGCGCATCCGGAGCCTGTGCTCCGCAACGGGCGAGGCCACAACAGTGAGAGGCCCGCGTACAGCAAAAAAAAAAAAAAAAAAAAAAAAAAAGCATGTTAAAATATATTTCATATATTTATGTAAAAATGCATATAGTTTATTATGTTCCAGGCATGTATTCACATGTATTCTTTACATGTATTCACTCAGTTCACTCTATGAGGTGGGCATTGATACAATTATTGCCCCCGTCTTTTAGGTGAGAAAGCTGAGGCACAAAGAGATGAAGTAACTTGGATGGATTGTAAGCATCTTCACCTACGAGACACATTTTATTCCCATTCCCCCAACCCCACTCCTAGAGCAGTGTTTTGCCCAAATGCTCAATAAATACTTATTGAATTAATTGAACATCGATGTGTGTCATCGGTAAACCATCTTCCCCTCTTTGGGCGTTAGTGTTCTCCTTTGAGAAGTGAAGGGCTAGGACCCTGTGACCCCTAGGCTTCTTCCAGCTTAGGAGGGCTCCTTGGGTTGAGTTGCCAGGGCGGCTGCAAGAAGAGCTGCCACTATAGTTCTCTAACTGTGCGCCAGTGTTCCATAATGGAAAATAAAATTATTAAGAGTGACTATCATGTGAGTATAGGACTTAGAGTTTCCACGGCCTGTTCTCTTCCATCTTCTCCTTTGGTCTTCACAGTCTTCTAGATGGTTATGACAGGGATGGTTGTTTAATTTTAAAGATGAGAAAACTGAGGTGCAGAGTGGCCAGCTTGGATGTGGCAGAGCTAAGACCAGAGTCCACATTCCTTGACTGTTGCCAGTTCACCACAGTGTATTCGGTAATTAACTGAGATAATACTAGGTCTTCAATAAAATGATGACCCTTTCTCTTCCTCCTTTCTCCCTCCCCCTCTTCTCCCCCTCCCCTTCTTCTTAGATTCAGTATCCTTATAGCAGTTGATAAGTGTATATTTTGAGATAACGAATATCTGTTCATGAATGAACCCTCATGATTCCTATGTGCTAGAACCCCCGGAAGAGGAGGGGTGACACCAAAGGCACAAAAGCATCCCTATTGCATCTCCTTTCTTCTCTCTCCTCCCTCCGTCCTTTCCTCCCTCCATCTTTCTCTCATTCTTTAGTTCATTATATGAATATTTATTTTAAACTCTCCTTCCCAAGATTCACTGGAGATCCAGCCATAGCCCTAGCAGATGGCCTGAGAGGCCGGCTTTCATAGCCTGATCCTTCTTTTTTCAGCGGTGAAGGATAAGTATTTCACCATCAGCATATTTTATCGATGACCTAAGCCTTTCTGATTACTCTCCATCTGCGGGGCCTAGTTCATTTTGTCGCCTTGGCTTTTTAAGAGATTTCTAGTATGTAATGTATTTGTGACAAATAACTAGTTGCTTTTGTTTCAAGGAAAGTCATCTTAGAGGAGCAAGTTACAATCTTCTTTTCCCCTACAACCGTAATTTTACATGTTATAAAATAACATCTAGCAGCCTTCTTATAAGGGGCCAGGTGCCCCTTATGACAGTGGCTAGCACGTGCCTCTGTTTATCATCCTTTGTTATACTTGTCAATTCCCTTGTCCACACCTGTCCTCTCACTCTCTTTAAGGGTAGGACTGCGGCTTAACCACTTTTATATCCCCAGGGCCTGATACATGTTAAAAGTAGAATCACAATGAAAAAATAACATGGCCTCTGCACAAAGGATCGTTTACAGGCTTTGAAGCTTTCTGGAAATACCCTGAGGCCTGAGTTCCTCATCTGTTCAGCAGGCGTGAGAGTGATTTGACAGAGTTGCTGCTGGGGGTGGGGAGTTGCTTGCTGCCCTCCCCGGCAGCTTATTTGCCATCTTCTTGGTATCCTCCCTGCCCTTTAGGGCAGTACTTGCGTCAGCAGATCCAGGCTCCTTCGCACTTGACAACGAAGAGTTTAAAATCTTTTTATGAAGAATGTCAAGGCCCCGTTTTAACTCTGTGTTACATATTTTCCTTAGTAAATCTGGAGTGCTAACTCCATCTTAGAAGTTTGTTCTCTTTGCTCATGTATTCTTTGAGGCCGAGCCCAATAAAATGATTCATTAAAATATTTAAATTAGTTCCCAGAAACAATGAGGATAAACATCTCAGAGGCCCATATCCCAAGCCGTCCTCCCAACAAGGCTGGTTCGCCATCCAGCCCTGAAAGTTTGCAAGTATAAGGGCTGTAAGACCACAGTTAGCAGGAAATTAGGAAACTCTGGGCTCCTACAAGCAAAGCCCAACCTTTCCTTTAGAAGTTTCTGGCATGAGAATTGAACGAATTGGCACTGAAGGTGTAGTGGGAAGAAGCGCTGGACTCTCCACACCGCCTCTGTAATCTCCATCTTTCTCTGAGTCCGAATCTGAGAATGTTTCCTCACTCCTTCCTCTCCCACGTTATTCCTACCTGTCTTTGAGTCTCAGTCTCATGCTCCTGACTGGCGTCTGTTTAAAACAGCTCTACTGAGATATAAATCACATACCATACAAGTTGCCTACATCAATTTTAGAACATTGTTCATCACCTCCAGAAGAAGCCCCAATCGTTTAGCTGTCACGCCACAATCCTCCTGCACCCCCTCGCTTCAGCCCTAAGCATCCACGAATCTACCTTCTGTCTACAGATTTCCCTATTCTGGACTTTCATATAAATGGAATCGTATAGTATGTGGACTTTTGTGATTGACTCCTTTCACTTAGCGTAATGTTTTCAAGGTACATCGATGTTGTTGCATATGTGAGATCTTCATTCTTTTTTCTGGACAGATTATATCCTGTTGTATGGACAGACCATATTTGTTTATCCCTTCATCAGTTGATTAGATGGACATTTGGGTTGTTTCCATCTTTTGGACATTAGGAACTCTTTGGCCTCTTAAATGTCTTATTCTGCACAGCACTTTCAGATTAATTTTCCTGAAGCGTAGCTCTCAGTCATGTCACCCCCTCTGATGGAAAGTCATCACAGATTTCACTTTGCCTCTAGGACATTGTTTAAACTCCTGAGTTTGGGTTTTCTTGTGGGAAAGTGCCTGGCATGGAGTGGGCACTTACGCTGGGAAGGACTGGCGAGGAACTGTGCTTTAATCGAGCGCGGAGCCCTCCCACATGGATGGAGCCTTCTCGAGCTCTCCCTTCCTTTCCACCAGCCAGAGCTCTCATGTCTGGACCGCCCATTTGGCCCTCAGTGTGTGCCTCTGCACACTGGGAGGGAGATGCTTCTCTGTGTTTCTCATTTTTCCTTTGCTGGACTGGGAACCCCTTGAGGTCAGGGAGCAAGTGTGACTCATATTCAGGGTCATGAGTGGAATAATCATAGCTGTCATTTGTCTGAGGCATTGTGTGTGCCAGGCCCTCTACTCGGTCCTTTCTTCTGTTAACTAACAAGGCAAGTCATCAGGGTAGGTACTATTGCACCAGTTTCGCAGATGAGGAAACAGACTGCGAGAGTCTCAAGAGCTTGAATTGGGTGACTCAGTGGGTAAATGACAGAGCTCAGGTCCGTCTGACTCCAGAGTTTGACATCTCACAATGCCCTGCTGACAAGGACTTCATTTTCTCTTCCTGCCGTTCCTCCTCCTTCATCATCGCGAATCATCACTCCCATTTTGCAGATGAAGGCGTTAAGGCTCAGACAGAGAGGTGACCTCTCCTGGGACACATTCTTAGTAAATGGTGAAGCAGGGACTTTAAAATTAGCACTTTTGGGGCTTCCCTGGTGGCGCAGTGATTGGGGGTCCGCCTGCCGGTATAGGGGACACAGGTTCGTGCCCCGGTCCGGGAGGGTCCCACGTGCCGCGGGGCGGCTGGGCCCGTGAGCCATGGCCGCTGAGCCTGCGCGTCCGGAGCCTGTGCTCCGCAACGGGAGAGGCCGCGGCAGTGGGAGGCCTGCGTGCCGGGGGAAAAAAACATTAGCACTTTTGTCTCTAAGCCCATTTTTATTTTCCCCAACTGTACCATGGCCTCAGCGAGCTGTTTGATGATGATAATTATCATGTTATAAAACAGTGGGGAGGGGAAGATGCACGTACATAACTAGAGGAGTGTAAGATACTCTATCGTGGTGAGGATTATAAATGCCATAGAAATTTGAGAATAGAAACGTTATGACAGCTTCCTAGACGATGGAATACTGATGCTAGACCTCGAAGGAAGGGTGAGTTTAGCAAGGCAGAGAGGTGAGAGGCAAAGAGAGGGGGAGGAGGGCGAGAGGTGAAAATCTTCCCGTGGGGCCATTCTCCACATTGACCCAAATTCTCTAATAGTCTGGGCACTGGTCTTACCACCATTGGGACAGCTGTGAGAAAGAAACAAAGAGTTGCATAATATGGAAGTGGGCATGTGGCTTTGTCATATACTTATATGTCTCAAAGGGACAGGTGAGGACATTACACATTTGAACGATGTCTCTCAGAATTACTTGAAATTCTGTATTTTAAATACATTTGTTATGGTGAAAATATCAGCCCCATTTTCAATGACTGTAATTTGTGGGAGGGGTCACAGATGCACCCATCTATACCTCAAAGTATGAGTCACGCAGACAGAGTTCAGCCTGCTCGTGGCCATCACAAGTCGGCCCTTCTCACTAGGGCATCACCCTAAGCAGAGGTTCTCCCCTTCCCTTGTTTTAGTTCTGTGTTGTGAAATATGGAAGCAGACAGCACAGACCTGAACGAATTTTTTTTAATGGATACAATGTTTTATTTTATTTATTTGTTTATTTTGGGGCATGCCGCGCAGCTTGCGGGATCTTAGTTCCCTGACCAGGGATCGAACCTGTGCCCCCTGCAGTGGAAGCGTGGAGCCCTAACTGCTGGACCGCCAGGAAATTCCCCAGGCCTGAACTATTGAATTGATCCAAGTTCTGAACAGCCCAGTGCGATAAGAAAGCATCGTCCTATGGGATGCCTCGGCCGCATTCTCCCAGGAGGTCCGCCAGGAGACCACAAGGAAGGAAGACAGCCTGTGTTAGATGCCTGGGTCTCTAATGGGGGGAGCCTGGGCTGGCTGGGAGCCTACTATTACTTTGGGCTCTGCTTTGCGTTTCTCTCAAAAGCTTTTCTCTGACCTCAGGACACTCCAGTTGTAAACTTGACTTGAAAGCCTGAAGAATCGATCCCTTTCTATGTACTTCACTTGTGTTTCCAGAGCACTGTTGCCCTCCTCATCTTCTGAAACTGTTCTGTGGTTAAAGTGTTTGCTGGGTTGTTCCATCTGATAGTCTCCTTAGATATTAAACCAATTTAAAAAATCTGCATCGTTTCATTTGCTGCAATTTTAAAGGGAATAGATGGGGGCCTTAACAGTATTTCTTTTTCATCACAGAAGTATTTTATCTTTATTCTGAAGATTTTATCCTTCCTCAAAATCTGTTTTTTATTCCTCAAGTATAATAGCTTTTCCAGCTCTCTTGAAAGGCAAAGTTATATGCAATCCATTGAATATTCTTTTTTTCAAAATTGCAAACCTGTTTCTTACTTAAAAATATGTTACCATGTCACGTACAAATCGCGCTAGTTTTTAGGTATTTGCAGCAGACTGTTCGATAGCTTTTAGCTTCAGGATGATTAAACAGTACATTTATTGATTTCTAACCGAACCACAATATCAGTAATCTCTGGAGGCATAGTGGACTATTGGCTTCTTGTCAGAATGGCTTTGAGGAGAAGATGGCCTTCGGTTCTAACGCCAGCTTCTCAGCAGAGGCCAGAGTTGGGTCTCTGAGTCCATTGCATTTACGGTTTAGCAGCAAAGTTTCCCCAGTCTTGATGGACTTGTTCAGTTTGCAGGGGCATGCGGCATGTTTGGCGACTGGACAAACTCGGAGCATCTCATCCTTACAAAAGATTTCTCCTCTTGCTTCATCTTTTTGTGTCTTCCCGAGACGCTTTGCCTTAGCAGCTGCCTTTCTTGGCTCCTGGTATTGTGGGAAGAGAGCTGAGGATGGATGGTAATGTAGCCGTTTCTTCCGCTTGGACCGAGGAAGATGGCGCACATATGAAGTTAGCCATGCCTGCTTCCCTTTGGCATACGAGAGATTACATCCCTGCATCGAGGCTTGGCCTCTGAGCGTCTATTTTTCAAGGAAGTGGGAATTACTATGAAGCTTTTCACCTTTCCTGGCTAGTAGAGGAAGCCTATTGTTCGCAGGTGTTGGTACTTTTTAAAGGGAGGAAAAAAACTTCCCCTCTTCCTTGTGTTCCAGCTCCCCTGAAGTCACCTCAACTTGGTCCCTTGAGTGCCAAGTTTCTAGGTAGTGTCTGCCTTCCCTGCATTGGCCACCTTTTGGGGTTCGGTCTTCTGAGCAAATTCCTGGTGGTGTTTGCTGTCAGTGCTGTTCAGGGCGCCCTGCTGTTGCTTTTCTCTGCATCTTCGCCTCCTTCCGCCCTCCCTCCCTCTTCCCTGTCCTTCCTCTCTTCCCTCCTTTCTTCTGTCGCTCCCTCTCACTCCCTCCATCTCTCCACTCCTCTCACTTCTAGGTGCGAGCGTGTCCCCACTGAGGTACCTATTTGCTTTTCCTCGCGTCCTTAAATCTTCTGCTTGTTTGTTCTTAGGATGTGGTCTGTTGAACGTGGTGAAGCTGTGTTCCGAACTGAGGCCATCTGCTCTGCAAACCCAGCTCAAACCCAGTCTTTGGATGCAGCATTATGATGACCCAAAGAAGTTGTTTTGCCTCCCCGGTGGTGGCTGCGTGTGTGTGCGCGCGCACACATGTGCACGCGTGTGTGTTTGCCCAGAAACTGGCAGGAGGACCCACATGGCTCTTTCATTATTTTGGGAGTACGGATGGGCCGTCCTCATACTTAAATCTGCCACTCAGTTGCCACCAGTACTTCCATTATGGTTCTGGCTTTCATGGACTTACTGATCTAAGATGTTGTCATTTGCATGACCTAGAGTTCTTCTAATATAGCGATTTTCACACATATGGTTTTTTTCTGCTTTATATTTTTTTAACAGGGATTTAAAAAAATCATCTCTGAAATCTTATGCAAAGTCCTATATTTCCAACAGGTCAAATGGGAGCTGCTGTGCCTGAAATGCAGGTGGGAAACTCATCCTTCTCCACCTCAGGGACCCACCAGGGGATTCCACAGAAGAGGGCTGTGGGTCTTTGGAGAAGAGTTTGATATACTCCTGGCCTGGTCCCCTTCCCTTTCAATTCACAGGTGAGATCCAGAGCTAGGGACAGGGGAGAGGACATGGTACAGAGAGGCTCGAGGACGGCAAGTTGAAGCATTGTGCGATTAGGAGCCCAGTCCTTGGTCCTGAAGGAAGCCGAAGGGCAACCCTCGAGTCTCTACATTTGTATCAGCATTCTCGCAGCCGTCCGGCTGGTCTTGGGGCTTAGCATGTACAATCATGCTTCTCTCTGAGACAGAAAAGATCCTCTCCACCAACGTTCCCCGCAGCCAAAAGCCCGAAACAGAGCCAGACACAGCAGTTTGCCAGGTTACCATGCCTTTGACAGAGATTAGTTCAGTGAGTAAGATTTGTTCTTATCTTATTATGAGGTTGTTTTTTCCAACTTTTATACTAAGAAGAGAGGCTGGGTCAGGCAGACCCAGTAAATGCGCATTGACTCCACCCATTTGGACATGTCATTCGAAGGCCAGGGCTAAGATGGGCTGTGCTCCCAGGCCTGGAGCTGCCAGAGGAAGCCAGGCAGGGAGCCAAGATGGGCTCCTGACCAGTCGTAGCCCTGGGGGCACAGAGACAGCAGCTCCACTGTCTGCTATTAGGGGGTACAGAGTGGGGCTGTCAGGAAAGGGGCTCTGGCGCAAAGGTCGCTTGCAGAGCGGAGGCCTCGTTGACCGGGAGGTGAAGGGGCCTCTGTGCCTTATTCAGACCCCTCTTTCTCTCGCCATCCTCCGCTGAGCCCTGAGGCCACGTAGGGGGCTTCTTCTAAGCCCTCAGCTGGCCTGTCCTCCCGATCACTGCCACTGCCCTGTTTAAAGCCCTCCCCTCTCTCACCTGGACTATCGCGAGAGCACAGCACTGATCTTCTGCCTCCAAGCTTTTCGTTTCCTTTTTAAAGTTTATGGTGAAATACACATACTGAAGAGTACATATAACAGGTGCCTGAAAATAAAAATGATTATAATGAAAAAATAAAAAGAACCCCTGTGTGTTCATCCAGTAGCCTGGGAAATAGAATAGTACTACCTGTACTTTCGAAGCCTGCCTCTAACAACCTCGCTAAATTCTCTTAATAAAATTCTAACAATTCCTAAGATTCTTTAATTCGGTGTAGTCAATCATATCATCTGCAAATAATGACAGTTTTATTCCTTCCTTTCTAGTCCTTTGGCCGACTTTTCCATTGTTTTGCCGTACTGTGCTGGTTAAGACCTGTAGTGCAATGTTGAACCAGAGTGATATGAGTGGACGTTCTTCTTTTGTTCCTGATTTTAAATGGAATACTTATAATATTTCATCGTTGAGTTATGATACTTCCAAAATATTTTGTACAGATAGATTTTATCAGGTTGGAGAAATTTCCACCTGTAGTTAGCTAATAGATTTTATTGCGAATGGATATTGATTTTTACCAAACATATTTTCTGTGTCTTTTGAGGTGATCATATAGCATAGTTTTTTTTCTTTCTCCTTTAATCCTTTAAAGCAGTGCATTCCTTTACACTCATAAAATTTTTAATGCTAAAAGAAACTTAAATTCTTGGAATTAACCCAACTTGGTCACGATTTATTTTCTTTTTTATACATTGCTAGATTTCACTTGCTAATATTTTGTTGAGCATTTTTACTTTTATGTTCACAAGTTAGGCTAGTATGTATTTTTCCTTTCTCTATTATTCATGTCTATTTTTTGTGCCCATATGAGAGTTAGCTTATAAAATGAGTTGGGAAATGTTCCTATCTTCTCTCTGAAGTGTTTAAGATTGGAATTATGTGTTTCTTGAATATTTAGTAGAACTAGCCTGTAAAATCCCCCATTGGTCTGACATTTGTTTAATGGGATGCTTTCAAAATTTTAATGGTTATAGGACCATTCTGGAGTCAGTTTTAAAATTTACATTTTTCTAATAATTTGGGTTATTTCATTGAAATTTTCAAATTTATGGCTGTAAAGTTGCTCATAACATTATCTAATCAGTTTTTTCTTTGCTGCATCTGCAGTTATGCCCCTTTTAATTCTTAATATTGTTTATTTGTACCTGTTTTTCCAGTACGATGACTCCCTTTTATTTCTAAGTCCACACAGTCACCAAAACAGTGTTATTAAAACATGATACCAGTCATATAGTTAGTTCTCTTCCACAGTTACAAACTACAGGGGGACTTTCAAGGCCCTTTCTGATCTAGTCACAGCCTAGCTTTCCAGTTTTAAAAAATGATTTTCTTACTCATTACTTTGAATCCCAGCCACATTGGATTTCTGTATTTATCCTGGTGTATTCTTATCTTCCAATAGCCGGTACCTTCCCACCATTTTGACCTCCCTTTTCTCCATCTTCATCCTTTGAAATACTCATTGTTTCTCAAGGCTCATCTCAAATTCTACCTGTTCCATGAGCTTTCCCCTATTTTCCCCCAAACAGAATAGATCTCTTCTTCTCCTGTGTTCCCATGATATATTCCCCCAACTTCTCCATAGCAAGTATCATGGTCTGTTCATATTTCAAGAGTTGCTTCCATGTCTGCAAAGTCCTGTAGGTGCTGAGCCTCTTGAAGGCAAGACAGGGTCTTATTCTTGTCTGCATTCTAAGCACCCAGCACGGGACTGCACAGAATCTGTTCAATTCAGTTGAACCGAATGAAGCTGAGTGGAATTGAACAGGCATTTATTCCTCCTTTGGCAAAATGTAGAATTGCAAAAATGCTGGCCACATGTTCTAATCTGGCATATTGTGAAGATGCTCTTACCGCTTTCATGAACTGGCTGAAGTCTGAAAGTTCATCATTTGAGCTTCATTTATTTGTCTTAATACATTTTCTCCTTGCTAAAAACGCTACCTGATAGGGGGAAGCATAGGAGACCTTATCAGATATTGACATCACACCCCTCAGAATTTTCCCTGGTCCCTAAGAAGTGGGTGGATTTGCTAGATCTTTTCCTGAGAGCAGATATATTGATGGGATGTAAATAAGGAACATCTCTTAGGGGGGACGAGGATGCAGAAAGGGACGGCTAGGTATACTCATATTTATTATCTTTGATTTAGGATCTACTCTATTCCAAGTATTGTCTCAAGTCGTATGTGATCTTCATGCCAACTCAAAGAGGTAGATACTATTATCATCTCCAGTTTTACACTTGAAGAAACTGAGGTTCAGGGAGGTGAAGCAACTTAGCCAAGGCCACTCAGCTAGCAAGTGGCGGAGCTGAGATGCAAAGCGAGGTCTGACGGACTGTGTTCTTCTACTACCCAATCACTCTCTTCTTTATGACCTCGTCTCAAAACCTCAGCTTCTTATTGAGTCCCTGTTATGGGAGTTGCCTCTGTCTGGCTCACCACTATCCCACAGTCAGTTTTTCAGGTATTTTAGTGGTCAAAAGTCACCTCCTGCTTGCTGGCCGATCTTGGAAGCTGCTGGAATGAGCTAAGAATGTGTGCAACTGCTTGGGTTGCTTCCTGTCCCTATAGCATCTCTCTCTGCTCCCTTAGTGGGGGCTTCTGGGTTTCACAAGGGTCTGGAACTTCTTTGTAAAGAGAAGTCTCTGCTTTAGGTCATGTCATTCCCACCTTGTCCACAGGCTGTTCCTGAAACATCCGGCTTTTGGAAACAACAGCTTCCTTGATTAAAGGGGAGGGAAACAACTGTTTCCAGAGAAGCTGGGAAATAGCTCAGAGGGCTGACCAGAGACCATGACTGTGTATACTTGGGGGCAATTTTGTAGTTTACTCTTTCCAGGCTGGGAAACAGTAAGCTACTGGGAGAGCACTTTCTGCCCTCCCCTCACCCCACCAATCCACAGAGCCAATTTAGGGGTGCCAGATCAATAGTCTACAGGTCATCTGGTCCAAACCCAGCATTGTGTAGATGAGGAACTGGGAGCCCAGCGAGGGGGCATTGTCTCACCCAGGCTCGCATAGAGTGGGAGTCAAGCCTGCATTAAAACTCAGGGTTTTTGATACAGTGTTCCGGATTGGGAAACTTTATTTGGCCCTCAGTGTACACTGCCCTTTTTTTTTTGAAATCAGTGATCTTTGCAAGGGAACATGCTTTTTTTTTCAGTTAGGCTTTAAGTGCCTTGAAGCCAGAGAGCACATTTTTTACTTGATCCTGGACTCGGTACCATGACTCGCACATAGTTGGCCCTCAGTGGGGGATTGGTGGTTCAGCAGGGTCGCCTTCTCCTTTTCTGACTCTTCTTCAACAGGATTCCTAGTCTCTCCGTATGGTATTGCCCTCACCTGCAACTCCTGTCGCCCAGAGGAGGCCCCTTCTGCGCGGAGCCTCGGTACTTCCACATCCAACCCGTCCATTAGCTCCAGTTTCTTGAAGTCCATTCCAAATTTTGCTTCTAACTCATGCAGATTTGTTGAAATGGTCTTGCACTGTATACATAAAGTTTGTAGAGTGATTTTTTTTCACTTAACTTTAGAGATATATGGTGATTCTTCACGCAGCGCTGTTAAGAAAGGTGTATAATGCTGTCTACCGTGTCCCTAAGAATCTTGGTTTTCTGGGTCCTGCCACTTTAGCAAGTTTCCCTTGGGATATCGATCTAACTACAAACCAACAGGCACTTTAGAGGGCCTGTATGAAAGACAACCTTATTTCTTTATTTTTTTTTAACTTTTTAAAAACTTGAAATGTAGTTGATTTACAATATTGTGTTAGTTTCAGGTGTACAGCACAACGAATCAGTTACACACACATATTCTTATTCAGATTCTCTTCCCTTATAGGTTATTACAAAATATTGAGTATAGTCCCCTGTGCTATACAGTAGGTCCTTGTTGTTTATCTATTTTATATATAGTAGTGTGTATCTATTAATCCCAAACTCCCAATTGTCCCTCCGCCACCCCTCTTTCTGTTTTGGTATCCATAAGTTTGTTTTCTATGTCCATGAATCTCTTTCTGTTTTGGAAATAAGTTCATTTGTATCTATGTTTTTTTTTAGATTCCACATATAAGTGATATCATATGATATTTATCTTTCTCTGTCTGACCTACTTCACTTAGTATAATAGTCTCTAGGTCCATCCATGTTGCTGCAGATGGCATCATTTCATTCCTTTTTATGGCTGAATACTATTCCATTGCATATATGTACCACATCTTTATCCACTCATCTGTCGATGGACATTTAGGTGGGACAACCTTATTTCTGAAGGATGTATCGGGCTTGCTCCGTTCTTCTTCATTCACGTAACTACCTGGCATCCTCTACAGAAAGATCTTGGTCAAGTTATCTCATCTTTCTGCCAAGGAGGTGCTGTCTGACAGTTGTAAGCACATGTGGAATTAGCACGGGACAATTTTGAAGGCAAGAAAGCACATGGATGTGTCAGCTGGGGTGTGATTGGGAGAACAACTCTCCCCAGTCCACTCAAGCCACGTTTTCTACCTAGTGTGTTGCAAAAGGCTGACAGGCCCATTAATTTTACATCTTATTTCATAGCGGTGACTTTGCTTGTAGTCGGTTCTGGTAACTAGTCCTGCTCAGGTGCTGGTACTGCACAGTTGACTAGTCCCGCCCCAGCACTCAGCCTCAGAAGACTTGATCGTCCATGTCTCTGCTGACGACTGCAAGCTCTGCTTGACGTTATCCCTTTTTTAGTCTTGGGGAGAGCTGTGAAATAGGTTTTGTTAGAGGAAGATTTGAGATGTGTTCTGTAGATAGAGACAAGGCTTTATCGAGTATTATATTGCCTGATCCTACGATCGGCAGGTAACTCATCTTAAGGAAGAAAACTGAATCCACCTAGTTAATTTTTAACGGAAACGGTGGGAAGATCATGTAAATTGCTTTGAGTAGATCAAACAGAAACATGCAGTACTGAGGACTGGTTGCTCTGGTGGGGCTTTGGGAGTTCTTGGAATGTCTAGATAACTACTGTTTGCCTCCCAGCTACTTTCACAGAGTTTTTAGTTGGTAAATACTGACTTCTGAATGGACATACCTAACTGCCAAGTAGCTGTTTCTGTTAGCTCTGATCTCGGGGGTGGGGGGAGGTCGGGGGGAGCTGATACCTGTGTTGTTTGAGGATTGGTGCAGTGAAAAGCCCTAGCGAGGGGCCAAGACCCAGGAAAGCAGTGACCACCGACAATGAGATGCAGCTGTTGATGTGGTCACAGTAAGGGCTGTTGTCTGGAACCGGCTGGCTTCTGTCTACACATCCTACCCCCAAACCCGTCCCTGAAAAAAAGGCAATCAATAGAAATAGGTTGATGAGGTGATGAACTTTAGAATTTGAGGATGTAAGAAGGTGCTCAGTTGTGCCGGAGTTTGGCCAGATACAGCCCAGAGGACACGAGTGAGTATTCAGAAGCTACTTAGTTAGTCATGTCCCTTCAGGGGCCAAGAGCCTCTAAGGAGTAAGGGATGAGGACTACTTACTGCTTCAGATCACTTCAGCGCCACTCAGCCATTAAGCGCAGACCTAGAGGAAGGGAAGGAAAAGCATCTCCGGCGGCCACCTCTCTGCACTTCCCAGGCCATTCCTCCGTTGCAGGCAGACTCTCATTACCCCTTGTCTTTGCTGTTGCGACAGACATCCTTCTAATTGTTCTCCAGTGTCACGTGTCTCTCCTCACTGGCCTCTTCCGCCTCCGACATGTACCCTAAAGCAGTGCCAGGTACATCCTTCTAAGGCCCAGTTCGAATCACCTTCGTCCCACATGCGGACTTGGGCTGCTAAGAAATAGTCTACCCTTCTCAGCTCCGTGTGTCTGGGCTTCCCAAGCAACTGAATGGCCATTTGCCCTTCTCTTCTCCTTCACCTGACTCATTTCCAGCCAGACTGGAGCCCTCGGTGCTTCCTGAACACACCTTGACATTTTCTGCCTCTGCTACAGCTCTTTACTTAAAGGTATTTCTCCTCGTAATTTTACCTGTCATTTGTCAACGTCATCTCCTTTACTAAGCTTTCCTTGACACCCTGGGCCCCGTTGGAAAGGAGTTTTCCTCCTCTGAAAACTGGCAATTGGCTTGAATTCATGTCGCTTATGACTCGTCCGTCTCCCTCTGTGGGCCTTGGGGCCCTTACAAAGCCCTTGGTAACTGTTGGAGTTGGCCCCCACCCCTGCCCAAAAAGAAAAAGCTTGCAACACCCCTGAGGTTCTGTGGGAGGCGATGAAAACGCATTGCTCCACTTATCATGTCTTCAAGTTTCTGGTCTACCAGTCAGGGCGGCTGTAAGTTTGATTTCTTTAGGTCCTAGCTAGCTCTAGTAGTCTATGGCCCAACTTCCCAAGAAGGGTTTGTGTAAGTAGGTTTTCTACTTAGGGCCCAAATGGTTCCCTCTACAGCATGGGCTTTTGCTACATTTTGCTATCATTGGATAAGGCCAGAGACCAAGGGATAGCCTCTGTTTTTCCTGCCTTCTGAGACCCCGATTCTCCCAGTGTTTTACGGTCATGCAGAATCTGTCTAATGCAGGTGTAATGCAGCTTTAACACTGGGTACAATGCTTGGTACACAGTAAGAATGCACTGAAGCTTTGCTGTTGTCATTATCATTATTAATAGTCACTTTCCAATAAGAGAGACTTGAGTTCAAATCCTGGTTTTGTCACTTACTGGTGATGTGACTAGCAGTGTCGCTTTCTTAACCTATAGGAGTTAAGAGTCCCTATAGGGACTTCTCTTGCAGATGCATTGTTAGTATTAAGTAAGTTACTTCATGGTAAACTGCCTAGCGTAGTCGTGTGCATGAGACATTATATATAGCTCAAAAATGTAGTTGTTGTGATGCTGATGATGTACATTATAGTATAAAAGCTTAATAAATTCATCTAAAAGCCAATTTCCCGTTCCTAGTATATTCAGGGAGCTATGAAAACACCTAAATGATAAGGGGACAAAGACGATGTTACTATGACCTGTCACAACATCTATTGAGCACAGTCTCTGCTGTGGGCAGCTTGAAGGGCTCTACATGTGTCATTTCATTAAATCCTTAACTATAAGCCTAGGAGATAAACACTATCATTATCCTCATTTCATAGATGAGGAGAGTAAACCGTAGAAGAGTTGGGGGATTTGCAGAATGTCATCCTAGGATTTGAATCCAGATGAAGAAACTGTGGTATATAAAACTAGTTAGTGGCAAAGCTCAAATTTGAGTCCACAGGTTGTATCTCCAAAACCCATTACTTCCATCAGGTCATAACCACCGAAGGGCAGTAACTACGTGGAGGTCTACATGGACACGAACAGGGCGTCGAAAGCATTGCTTCCATCCTTCCATAAGAGGCTAATTAGGTACCACCTAGATGTGGCCACAAGGAAGTTCAGCTACCAGTCCTCAGCTGCCCTGCTGCCTGGCTTCTTCTACGACACGCACGCACGCACGCACGAACACAGTGAACTTATTATTGAGGTTGTATCATAATCTGGGTACCAACCCCCCCCCCCCATGGAGTGTGTTCCTCACATGTGTGTCACACTGTGGGAAAATCACTGAGAAAATCACAACCTTCCCATTTTATCCCTGGATTGGAGGCTCTGGGAGGGGACATATCATGGACATTCCTTTTGAAGTTTGCTCTACGTTGACTTACATATAGAATTCAAATTTAATTCTGGGAGTTATTTGTTTGGGGAGTTTTTCTTTCAAGTAATGCTGAGTGAATCCCACTGTGGCTGGCTTTGTTGAATCCATTTGGGAAAACTCTTATAGGTTGTTCCCTTGCCTCAAAAACCCCACCATAAAATTGGCTCTGGGGCTTCCCTGGTGGCGCAGTGGTTGAGAGTCCGCCTGCCGATGCAGGGGACGCGGGTTCGTGCCCTGGTCCGGGAGGATCCCACATGCCGCGGAGCGGCTGGGCCCGTGAGCCGTGGCCACTGAGCCTGCGCGTCCGGAGCCTGTGCTCCGCCATGGGAGAGACCCGCGTACCGCAAAATAAATAAATAAATAAATAAATGGCTCTGATTCTAAATTATGTGCACAGATCGGGGTGGTAACCAAATAGGATTTCTTCTCCTTTCCTTCCTGCTCAAGTTACTTCTTAACACATCATCATTGGCTCTCTGATAACCAGGAAGCGAGTTGAGATCTTTTGTCTTGTTTGTTTGCAAGTCTAAGGAGTGATGTTAAATAAACATACAGGGCTTCACCAGTGGGGTGTGCAGTGGGTAAACTGCTGGAGGCTGGGATCCAGATTCAATTCAGATCATTGTCTCCCAATGTATCTAAACTCCTCAGAATGCCGGAGGTGCCCAGAATGTTTTTAAAACCTACCATTTTGCAGGAATGGTCATGCTTCAGCCCAGACTCCAAAGTGCTGAATGCAGGTGTCACAAAACTGCAAATTGGTGACATGTAACTTAACAAAATGCCCAGATCTTTGCTGCCTCCATCATGCCAGTGCTTCTTTGATTCCAAATAACAGATCACGGGCAAGCATGCAGTCCTACTACGAAGAGACACATTTGAGAAACATTTGATCGTAAGCCTTCTCAGAAATTAATCTGTGCAAAATACAAGTAAGGTATGATTTTCTTGGCTGTGGATGGAAAGGTTTCTTTGTCCTTCAAGTAAATAATCTAGCTGCGATTTGGAGTCAGGGCAGTGTGAGAGGTGCAGACATAGAAACCACTGTGTTAATGACAGTGTTCTTGAGACCCAGATGAAAGCCAGATCTTCAGTTTTCCCAGGGATAAAGTGGTAGGGCCGAGAAGGTGTGGAGCATTACTGAGTTAATCCACAACCCATCACCTGCTTCTCACAACTCGTATAACTGTGTTAAACAAGGATGAGTTTGCTCAATACAACTACCAAAACATACGACCAGTATACAGTATATGAAAGGACTTTGGGTGCAGAAAGCACAATCTGGAAAATGGCATGAGGCTGAGACTTTGATCAAAGAGTAAATACGTATTTAAAAATAGTTATAAAGAAGTCCAGAAAATTGAATGAAGAAAAGACTAGGAGTGGATTATTCTGGACAGAACATTGGACAAGGACACTTGAATTCTAAATCTGATTTTGTAAATTACTGTGTGTTCCAGTTCTCTCTTTTCTAGCCTCAGTTACCTATTCTGTAAAACAAAATGGCTGAACTGCCTTTCAGGTCTAATATCCTATGGCTATGGTAATGACATGATGAAAACGGCATATTGGTTCATAATATGCATCTCCTGGAAACAAAGTAAAGAGGCATCTATGAAAATTTTGATCTAGGTGTGATCAGAGTATTTACGTGTTGGACACACAAAAATTCTAAGAGGCAAATTTTCCACATCCATGTTGAAATTACCAGCACTCACTGTCATGGCTTAATTTTTGTTTATATTTTATTGAGGTGAAATCACACAACATACAATTAGCCATTTTAAAATGTACAATTCAATAGCATTTAGTACAGACACAATGTTGTGCAACCATTAACTCTGTTTAGTTCCAAAACACGTTCATCGTGCCAAAAGGAAGCCCTATGCCCATTAAGCAATCATTTTCTCTTCCCCTCTCTTCCCAGAGTGGCATTTTAATTTTAAAATGTACCTTCAAAGCAATTTCAATGGTGGCTTGAGTGTTCGGGCAGATGCACCAGGGAAAGCAAGAAATAGCCCTCCCTTCATCTCTCTGACAGAGTAAATGGAGGTCCAGGCCTTCCAGAAACCGGCATATCAGCCTCTCAAACCAAGTGATGGCTAGTTTAGGAGACTTAGAGCCTTATGGTTAGGGATGCTGTCTGTCATGGTGTTGAATAAATACATGTTCCTTGTTTTTAAAAAAATCATTAAAAAAACCCCCAGAAAGTTCAAGTAAAGTCCAAAGACAAGGTGAAAATCACCTCAATTCCTATTATGCAGAAAGAATCATGTTGAAGTGTAAATAAAGTCTTTGAGAGTTTTTCTATGCATTTTAACATGTGTAACACATATTTGCAAAAGTGAGATCAGGTGGGATACTTTTTATTACTGTATTTCCAAGGTAATATATATTTGTTAAAATGCATACAAGAGAGGTGTATAAAGTGTAACTCAGAACATCTGTTTCTTAACTTGCCTTTTTTTCCCCATTCAACAGCATATTTGGGGCATGTTTTTCTGTCAGTAAATATACTTTCCGAGCATCATTTGAATTGTGGCCTGGTAGTCGATTATATGCGTATTTTAGTTTCCTCAACTAGGCTTCTGTTTTGGACCTTTGTCATTTTGGACATTTGGGACGTTTCCAGTTGTCAGCTATCAGAACGATGCTGCAGCCTGTGCAGAGTATTTACGTGTTGGATACACAAAATTTGTGCCCATGAATTTGTGCCCATATCGATGCTTAGTCCCTTTGGACAAATGTGAATCCATGCTGTTTGCTCATGATGACAAGGATGCCATGTCCGGAAACGAAGGCTAACAATTAGCTGCTCACTTTGCGGTCTTCTCCTTTGGAAACACACCTTGGGGGGCTCTTTTTATTTCCCACCGCATGCCTATACATATGCTGATTTCATTTAATACCATCAGTGGCTAGTAGCTAATATTTATTGTATACATTTGTACTGGACACTGTGCATATGCTTGAGACAAAGATATCTTAGTTGACCTTATTTCTTAGGTACTATTGTTATCTCCAGTTTAGAGATGGGGAGAATTAGGAGGCCCAGAGGAATTACGTAAATTGCCCAAAGTGTGATCAGTGGTTGGAGCCAACATTTTACTTGGGTCTTTTGGGTTCCAGCTGCGGTGTTCTCTTCAGTACACCATGACGTCTCTGTATCAGATAGTCCAAGGCTGTATATGGGCGAGCAATTTAGATTCCACGCCAGTTAACTTGGAAAGATTCAAGAATAAGGAAACAACATGGTGTTCACAGACTGTGTCTCTTCCCTTCCCACGGGCTGGCTGCCTCTGGGGGTGCCTGTCTCTGGTTGATTTTACCATGTGGTCCATAAAATCTGTAAGTGTACTGCCTGCCAGGCTGGATCCTTTCCCAAAGTAAGACTAGAGTGGCCTGTTCCTGAGGCAGCCAGGTGTGATTTATGAAAGTTCAAAAGGGGCCAGGAGCAGAGCTTGGGAGAGGTCTCATTTACATTGAGTCATTGTGAATTAGAATCTGGGGCCAAGTGCACAAATGAATTCATCATTAAAGAGCCAGTAAATGGTATTAAAGGACAAATTGGCTGAACTTCATTGGACTGGCTCATTCTGTGCTGAGGAACAAATGATACTTCGTGCTGTTTATTTCTCAGGAAAAAGAAGCTGTGAAATGAGATGTACCATCAATGGGCACCCCGGGAGGATGTCTTCCTGGGAAGAAAGCTGGGGTCTATGGGAAGGCAGCTAAGGCTCCATTCGGGACCAAAGTACTTCTGGCACCGGGAGTCTCTGCTTGTTTTTAAGGACGTCTGCTGAAGCTCCAGACTCTGTCCTGGTTGGCCTTGGCGCTTGGTGGCTCCACTGACCCAGATCACAGAGCCAAGCTGGTGCCTGTCAACATTATGGATTTACAGAGGTCAGAGCTGCGAGGGTCCTTGGAGATGACAACTTTCTGCATTGACTGGTGATTGAAAACCAAGGCTCAGACAAGGAAAGGGACTTGGCCAAGGTGCCTAAACCGGTGGCTGCCCGAGTCCACTAGTCACATTTGCAATCTTCAGGTTAACTTATATTCACCAGTGATGTGTAGAACTAAATTATTTCTCTACCTTCTCCTTTTCTCCCTTCTCCACCTCTTCTTCCCTTCCCCCAAGGTCCCTTTCCCTTCCTCCGCCTCCTCCTTCATCTCCATCTTCTCTACAACCTCCTGATGTGTGTCAAGCCTGTGATCTAACTAACAAGCCACTTTTACATCCATTATCTCCTATGATCCTTCATCCACGTTGGCCACAGCGCTCAGAAACTGAATATCGTATGCATGGACAGAAAGTACAAGCTAGAGGCCCCCTCCCACGTTCAGGCTGGCGGGCTTCCTGAGCGTTGTACAGATGGTGCATACAAGCCATAGCCTTTCTCCCTGGGATACTTTCCGTAGACCTTTGAGTGTTGGACTTGCCCTGGCAGAGCCTCAGGCTCAGTGGCAAGGAAGGAAGGGAGTTAAGAAGCTCTCCTCTCATTGGATCTGGATCCTACACAGACCTTGGCTTGGCAAGCCTACTTCCCATATTGTCTGGCTGGCCCTGCTCTGTGGGTAGGGCCTCGCTCACTGGCACTCTTCAGCCAAGACCAGCTTCTATGCAGGCATCGTCACTCACGTGGCTGTCCAGGGCATACCTCCCTGAAGAGCTTCGGTTTTTAATAACCTAGCCTCCTGGGACATTAGATTTCTATCCCAAAGATGGGGTGGGAGTGACATGGGGGAGAGAGAGGGCGAGAGAGAGCTATAAGCATTCAAAAGGGAATTTCACACAGTGAGAAATTCGTGTTTTTCTTTCCTTCATTCGCTGTTTTGTTCATTCCAGAGATACATATTCATTGAGTGCCTAATAAGTGCCTGGTACCCCTTAACATTTTCCTTAAGGAGCTTATATTCTCATGTGGGGGGTCAGACAGTAAACAAATGGACCTATATTATATTATCTGGAAATTACCGTAATGTCATAATACTATGAAGAAAAATAAAGCAGGTGTATTAGCTTCCTAGTGTTGGTGGAGGGTTGTCCTTCGGAGCAGAGACCCTTCATCCACAGTTAACAGAGCAGCCAGAGCCGGTGGGTACAGATGCTGGTAGGTGGGCAGATAGCGTGGTGGGAGGATGTGGAATTTCTCCTAATTGTTTCTTTTTTCTTTCTGAAATTAGAAGCTAGGTCATCAGCTGAGAGCGAGGAGGAAGAAAGAGTTAAGAGGTGTGAGCAGAGAGGAGACATGAAATAGCGTCTGGGGTAGGGGGTAGAGCGGGGTGGCAGGCAGCACTGAAGGCGCACACTTGAGGTTTGAGGGCATCAGTTTAGAGGGGAACAGACAACATGGTGGCATGGTGGTCCAGTCATGTTAAGCTGCTTGCGAGCAGTGTGGAGTCGTTCAAGAATTAGGTGTAACCTGAGTTGGGATGTTGTCAAGGGTGCATGAGAGAGGTAGAGAGGAGTCCGGGGGAGAGGGGGAAATGAGGCCAGGTACCAACCTCTTCTTGGATTTGTCTCCCTCCACCCGCCTCCTTAATGTTTCCTCGTTGCCTTTTCATGTCCTCTCATTTCATCACTTGGCAGGTAACACTTCTGCACAGGTATGAAATCTGTCCTCCCTGGCTACAAATAGATATGGGGCAGAGAGTGAGAGAATGGCAGAGCTCCAGAAGAGATTGGCACTGGGGCTGTAGAATATTTAATTTTAAGAAACTACATAACAGGTGTGTTGGGGAAAAAACTGGCTATGATTCTGCTTCTTATGATCTTTTGTGGTAGCAGTCTCTTCATTTTGGTCAACGTAAAAGCCTTCCGGTCATTTGTGAATAATGATAATAGCAACTGCTGACATTTATTGAGCGCTTACCGTGACGAAGGCACTTCACTAAGTGCTTTAGATGCACTGAGTCATTTAATCCTCACAACAGTCGTAGGGGTGAAGTACTACAACCCCCATTTTTAGGTAAGTTTAGGTAATTTACCCACCAGGACACAGCTAGCAAGCTTCAGAGCTAGGTTTTGAACTCAGAACTTTGTGATCATATTGTCCACCCTCTTAACCCCTTCTGCACTATTCTTCAGTGCCCATGACTTTGCATGTTAGAGTTGGTATACTCATCCATCTCTCCATTCAACAGAACTCTCCCATAGCCCATTCTATTCCAAGCATGTAACTGTGGTAGCTGTTGGGTGGGGAGAGGGTGTGTGGGTGGCGGTTCAGCCCCAAATTCTTCTTCCCAAAAAAGAAGCTAGAGGGGGAATGGCCTTCGTCCTGGGAAACTGTTCTGGAGACTTATGTTCTAGGCTTGTAGTATATATACTGATGTCTAGGCCTATGAGACCTGCCCCTGCCCCTGCCCCTTTCTCTGAGCTCTTAACGCTGGTGGGAGAGTCTGAGACCTGCTCCTGGCTCCCACCTACTAGGCGCGGCCTTCCTATCATACTTAATGCTGCCATGTAAAATAGAATAGGCCTTCTGCTCACATACTGCTGCCATCTTCCTCTATCCATCTAGATCCAAGAAGTCTATATCATCGACATTAAAACCCATAGAAGCAATGCATGCTGGGAATCGGTCCTCCGTATCAGAGCTGATTAGCATGGATTGGGGAATTCTGTAGATCTCATCTGTCCTAACAGTAAATTAGCTGTGCTTGACTTCAGCTACCACATTTTGCCTGCTGTGAGCTTGTGCTACCCTTCTATGAAACGTATTCTGCAACGGTGCAGGAGAAATACACAAGACTGATTAGATTTGGCACGATTTGTGCATACTTCTGCAGTTATTGTAGTAGCTGCTTTAAAAGACAAAAAAATCCTTTAGTCAGTTTTGTTCCTCTATAAAGTTTCATTTAAGTTTTAGTGGATGTTCTTATGTGTAAATCGGATCAACTTCCAATGATAGCTTCCGATGGTTAGCGTTTTGATGTTCTGTTTGCCCGAGAAGATTGATTTGCCATTATAGGAAAACGTTTGAACTAAAAAAAGTCCTCTCAACTTTGTTCACTGATCTTATCAAAGAAAATAGAAGCAGAACATGTAGACAGAAACCTGCAAATTAAATATACTTTTCCAATTCAAGTGTATTTGATCAGCATTCGTTATGGAACTAGGGCAGTAGTTGCTTCTTGATTCTGCAATAACATTGAGGTTTAGATTATTTTCCAAAGTCTTTAAAAATTCAGTTGGGAAAAGGATAGGCAATGTTAACTGCTAATAACATGTACTCTTTGGTAGTAAGTTAGGATACCTCATAGATCATGTCATTGCCCTTACAATTCCATCTATCAGGCCTGGTGGGTATCATGCAATCGTGTCCTTTCTGGAAACAGCCGGGCCAGCCTCGCTATGTGGTGACAGATTGTTCAGGGTGAGCTAGTAGCGGCAGAAGTGTTAGAAAGCTTGTAAAGCTGATGCGCAGCCATGTGAAGGGTTAATTTCTTCTGCTTGACTCACAGGGATGGGTTATTTCACATACTGTTATTCAGATTTGGGGAACTGGGCTAATGGCCTTGGCCGTTGCTTTCTTTCTCTGTCTCTTGCGTGTTTTTAATCATTTCCTAAACGACTGACTCTTAACTAGGCATATGAATCAGAACCACTGTGGAATCTTTAAGGAAAAAAAAAGAGAAAGGCACAAGCTTAAGCCCTATAGGTGTTGTTCAGGTAGCTCAAGTAGATGGAAAATGGTAAGAAAGATGCAGACACATGGACTTTGGTTGAATCCTGATTCTGTCATTTGCTAGTCGTGTGCCCTTGGGCACATCACTTACCCTTTCCAAGTCCCCTCGCTTTCTTCATTTGTCAAATGGGTAAAATGCTGCCACTGCTTTCATATGGTTGTCGAGAGGGGTGAATGCGTTGATGTATAGGGGACTGTACATAAGTAAAAAATATGCTTCCTATTTGAGTGCTTACTATTATTGACTCTTCGGTGGCAGTCAGGCTTCTGCATTTTAAGAAGTTTACAGGATATCTGGAGTTCTATCCCCACTGAGAACTGATGCTCCTAAAAGATTCTTAAAAGATGGCTGTTAATATGAAAACGGAAGCATCTGCCTCAAATCTGGCCTCAGGGCTGGTTCAGATTCCATGCTATGATGCCACTCCATAAAACTATGTATGTATGTATGTATATATGTACGTATGTACTGTTTGAGTGTTGATGTTGTTCCTGGCACTGTGCTGGGTACTGGGGACACAGAGACCATGAAACATGGTCCCTCCTCCTAAGAACTGAGTTGCCTAATACTGCATTCTGTTCTGTGATGAGGTGACACAGTATTTCTAAATACAGGATAGCAAAAATTCCCTGTGGCATTCAAAGGTGGGTTTGATTTCTAAAGAAACCTAAACTTCTCCAAACATAGTTATTTTAAACTAATCAGTAACAAACATTCTGTTGGTAATCTTTTTTTTCTTTTAACATTTTTAAAAAATTTATTTATTTTTGGCTATGTTGGGTCTTTTGTTGCTGCGCGCGGGCTTTCTCTAATTGTGGTGAGCGGGGGCTGCTCTTCGTTGCGGTGCTCGGGCTTCTCATTGTGGTGGCTTCTTTTGTTGCGGAGCACGGGCTCCAGGCGCGTTGGCTTCAGTAGTTGTGGCTCACTTGCTCAGTAGAGTTGTGGCTCACAGGCTTAGTTGCTTCACGGCATGTGGGATCTTCCCAGACCAGGGCTCGAACCCGTGTCCCCTGCATTGGCAGGCGGATTCTTAACCACTGTGCCACGAAGGAAGCCCGGTAATCTTTATTTTAATTCTCTTCCAGTGGCTTTTTAAGTGGAGGCACCATTGGCATTTGTTGAGTAGTACCATGTGCTAGGCATTTTTACTGTTGCTTTCTTTCCATTCTCGTGACAATCTATGAAATTGTCCTCATGACAATTTATGAGGAACTAAAGGCTCTGAGAAGTTTAGTAACTTGGTCACGGTCATATAGCTAGTAAGCAGCAAAGTCAGGATTTGAATCCAGACCTGTCTGACTCCAAGTCACATTTTCTGTCCACCCTTCCTTCGTGCACATAGGAATTAAAGATGGGAGCTAATTACTGAGCAAAGTTGAAAGGGCCACGTTGGCTGATGTTTGTAAAGAAGGCTAAATAGCTAATTGTGGTAAATGCACATAAGTGCTCAAGAAATATTAGCCGCTTAGGGCTTAGAGATCACTTATAATGTCAGGAATGGGCCGTGTGTTCTTTCAGGTTCTTTTTCCACTGAGTGGATCCAATGTTTTTCACAGTTGGTCTTGATTATTGGGATGATGAACTGAGTGAATCATTTGTGGTTATCTACTGTGTAGTCCTCAATACCATTCATTTAAACATCCTTCCGCTCAACTAAGTCATCTCCCATGACCTCTGCTTGAACCATAGGTTTGAGATTGTTCACAGTTTACATGCACTTGGATGCATGTAAAAACACGACAACAGCAGCAAAACGACGTTTTATTTTACATTTTGGTCCTGAATTGTTCTATTAAGGTGCAGATTAAAGTTTCAGAGATGCCTCCTGCTCTTTAAATAAGGAGCACCAAGGGGTCTGGTGAGTGGGCAGCTGGAGCCTACTAGAAAACAGGGCCATCCTTGTTGAATCAATGCACTTGAATTGAAGCCGTGCCCTCAGGGTCAGTCAACATCACATTCTCCAGTCCTTTTGCAGCATGATGAATCGATCTGCAAAGCAGCTCACGTGCAGCGGTACAGGAAAAACAATCCCGCACAAAACCCCACCTTTTCAAATCTGCACATTTCAGAGAGAACATTCTTTCTCCTCTTCTGTGTCATCAAATCGGCACACCTGTGCCAGGCGCTGTTTGCTCCATGGGCTGAAATACCTCCTCTGATACTTCTGGGCAGACCTGAGGCACAGTTTGTTACCTGGGCCAAGTGACCTCGCCACCTTCAAGGTACTGAGTTCTCAGAGTTGCCAAAATACCTGGGGAGGGCACTGAGAAAAAAATGGGAATTTTTCTCCTCCCGGGCTCCCAGGTGAGAATCAGATTCCAGCCTCAGTTAATGGATTCTTTTTCACCTCTGAAGTATTCAGATTGGTGTGGAATCTTAACTCATTAGAAACATTATGGTAGCATTTTATTCGTATTTCTACTTACTGTTTCCCCCACCGCCCCCACCCCTGGTACGCGGGCCTCTCACCGTTGCGGCCTCTCCCGTTGCGGAGCACAGGCTCTGGACGCACAGGCTCAGCGGCCATGGCTCACGGGCTCAGCCGCTCCGCGGCACGTGAGATCTTCCCAGACCGGGGCACGAACCCGTGTCCCCTGCGTTGACAGGCGGACTCTCAGCCACTGGCCAAAGAGATGACAGGGGAGAACACATCAGGTCATTAAAATAAAAATACACCACCCACTAACGTTGGTTACTTTCAAGCAGATTAATCCCTGTACATGCAGAAGATGCTGTGGCCCCTCTCTTCCCTTTACTTTTCATTTTAGATTCTGGTGAATGTGAAAAACAGACGCTGCTTCAGGTAAAATAGTTAGGTATCCAGGTGAGCTGCAAATTATGCTTCCATTCCAGTGCATTTATTCCAGTGAATGCACTGATTGCATTTGGCCGTGTGATAATTAGGCCACATTCAGATCACAAATTCCCATTTTACACCTTTTGGGTTTTCTAATCCAGGATGCACTAATGGCCTACCGAGTGCTTTGGTGTTAGGTGACCAGAAAAGCCATTCGTATGATGTTCTTGCTACTGGGGAGGTTTACATGTAGGGAAGGCTAGCTCCACACACACAGACTGTCATGGTCAGAATAGGGCACCGGTATAATCATCAGAGAGCACTTTTTCTTATGGGGAATGTTGGCTGGTCGTTATAGATTCAAGCTATGTAAATGAAGGTAATTGGAGAAATACACACACACATACCATTTGCTGTTAGATGGGTACCTTAATATTCGGGTAATTTAATTTAAAATTAAATTATCCATTCCAAACTCATGGGAAAATCGGCCAGATTAGAAAGACAGATTCAGCCTGTGGCCAACTTGAGAGCCTTTTCTTTCTTTCTTTCCCCTCCATTCTTTCTGATTTCAGTTCTTTCTTCCATTTAATTGTGTGAGCACCTGAGCCAAGGCTGAGCCAGGTGAAGAGCGTGAAGTCAAACCCGTTGACCGAGGGATGGGTAAGCAAGTGTTACCTTCCCCGTAATGGGCTTGTGAGCGTTTAAAAAGAGGGCCGCATGGAGACAGCCGTCCTTAATGGGAAGGAACAGTATCCTGATGTGAGGCATTAGCAGGTAGCTGCTGCTTCTGCCGGTGATGAAGACTCTCCCTAGACAAGGAGTAATTGCCGACGAGTGTCTAGGTGGCACAGGGCACAGCCTCCCCAGCGCCGCCGCCAGCCACCAGTGGAATTAGGCAGTGCCTGTTGCAGGAGGCTCCTGGTCTGACAGGTGGGGGACAGAGGAACAGAGGAGTAAGGCAGAGTGGGAACGTAGAGTCTGGGGAACAGGAGGAACTAGGGAGTAGATCCTGGTTCGAATTCTGGATCTACTAGTGATTCATCCATCTAACAGATGGCACTAGTGATCCTCTTGGAGCTTCCCATCTAGTCAAGAAGAGAGACCTTAAACAGATGATTCACGCATTTACCAAATAGGTGTTGAACTTACTATGTAACAAACATGGTGGGTGCTAGGAAGAAAAAGTACATGTTATGAGAGACCTGACCTCGTCTGGGGCATCGGTGAACTTCACTGATGGAACTTCATGACCAGAAGTAAGACCTTAGGGTGGAGATGAGGAAGGAATATGAAGAACGAAGAGCTGTTTAGGCAAGGGTGTGTAAAGGGAACTTTCCCGAAAGAGGGAAGAGCAGGCGTAAGGAGAGAATGCAGCATGTTCTAGTGCATGACCTGAAGGCCAGCATGGCCGGAGCAGAGCACATGAGAGGCGAAGTGGGAAAAGCTGAGGCTGAAGAGATGGGAAGGGGACAGCACCTTCCAGGCCATACCCATCTGTGGTAAAGTGTTTAAACATTTTTGGAAGAACGACGGGAAGCCATTTGCGGGTTTTCAGTGAGATAGTTGACCCTGGCTGTAAGAAGGTAGAGAAAGGATCAAAGCAGGAGCCACGCTGGAGGTGGGGGGACTCTTTAGGAGACTGTTGCAGTGGACTCGACCAGGCGCGGTGGTGGCTTAGACTGGGATGGAAACAGTGGAAGAGAAACATGGATGGACTGTGTGACCTTGGGCAGGTTGCTTCACCTCTCTGAGCCTAGATAGGCTTATTTTCTTCTAGGTTTGGTCTGTCATATGTAGTGATTTAAGAGCAGCCTTTGCTGCTCAGATCATCTGCCAGCTATAACCTCCCTTGAGATGGCAACTATTCAACAAAACATTCTGTCCACACTTGATATATGAGGGAAAGACAGAGCTAGCTTGGAATTCTTTAGAACTGTATTTATTGCAGTTCCTTGAGGCTGGTGGCCTGGATGAGTTGTACATTTTTGTGATAAAGAGTGGCTTTGAAATGAATAAAGGAACACTGACACAACACCACACCTGTTATTCCTCTCATCCTAAAGTACTAAACAAAAGGACCAACACACATCTCCCCTGTATTCAGCAGTAATTAAATACAACTAAACTTATTTAGGGAACTGATAATAGTAGAGGAGTTTAGTGTCAGCTATCCAAGAAGAGACAGTAAAAGGACTACCTTTTGTTCTTAGAGTTACAAACACTTCCAAACAAAAATAAAAAGAGAATGCCTTTCAGGGTTATGATATCTTTCCCCCAAACCTTTGAAACTTGGCAAACATTTCTTGCCAGCTCATCACAGTAAGCTGTGTTATAACTTTGCACAATGTTCGGTAGGGAACAAATGGCTCTGCGAGTAAAGTGTTTGATTCTAGGTTATCCAAACAACATTGCTGGTGAGGGTAGGAAAACAGTGAAACCAGTTGCCTAACTAAGCCTTTCAAATGGTTCGCTTCCATTTGATTGATCCTTGTTGTAGCTCAGGATCTGTGGACAGTGCCTGGTGCTAGACATCTTTGGGGAAGGCAATGATGGGGATCTAGCAAGCGAACAAATATTGTTCAGAATATAGAAGATTTGAATAACAAAATGGTAAAACCTGATGCAGAGGACCTGTATAGAACCCTACACCCAATGATTAGAAAATAAAAATGATTTTCTAACGAATAGGGCACATGTATAAAAATCGACCTTGTAGTAAGCCGTAAAGGAAATCTCTAATACCAAAAAGCCAGTGTCATACAGACCAGGTTATTTGACAAAAATGCAATACTGTGTGATAGTCACAGCTATAAAATAGATTAAAGGAGGAAAAAAACCTATTGTCATCTCAAGACGTAAAGAAGTCACTCAATAAACGTCAACATGAATAAGAAAAAAAAAACCTACCTAACAAACTAGAAGTAGATTCTTCACCTGTTGAAGGCTATCTCCCAAAACCCTGTGGCACACACTATGCTTAATGGTAAAGTATTAGAAGTCCAAATGTCTCTTTCAAGTCAGGAGCAAAACTGACAAGAAAACCTCTAGTCACAGTTTTTATTCAGTTTTATAAATGAGATCCTAACCAGCTCATTGGGAAAAGAAAAATATAAGGGTTGAAAACACATTTTTATTTTCACAGATGGCATGATTGGCTACACAGATAACGTACTAGGATATGTAGACAAATGAATAGAACTAATATAGGGTTCCACAGGTTTTCTGGGTATAGGCTTAATATATAAAAATCAATAGTGCTCCTCTTCAACAGTAAGAATCAAGGAGAAAATGTTATAAAGATATATTCTGACAACCAACATGGCATGCAACATTGGTATCTCTTGTCCCATGTTTCACTTTCTTTCAGGTCCTACGTTGTTTTTGTGAGGTTTGCCCATCTCCCCTCAGTATGCTTGGGTGAAGAGGTTTGCTCTTCCTTTCTTCTGGGCCCTCTAAAGAGAAATTAACTAACTTAAAGAACAAATGAAGACGAGACAGGATTGTTGGGAAGAACTTAGAGAATATTCCTTTCCAATGATTCTTCTTACAAGTCCATAGTGACTTTGCTGTAGCTACTGCTATGGAAATTGAAAACCAGAGTATAGCACTGACTCTTCTGTACCCGCTTATTCAAAGTTCAGTTTGTTCCTATTTCTAAGTAAAGGAGCTGACACCCCATTAGAGAATATGTTCCCTCACTTGAGTGTATTCAAGAAGAAATTTATCAAGTTCTTTTCTTTTTAAACCCATTGACTTTTTTTTTAATTGGAGTATAGTTGCTTTACAATGTTGTGTTAGTTTCTGCTGTACAACAAAGTGAATCAGCTATATGTATACATAAAAACGCTCCCTCTTGGACATCGCTCCTACACCCCCATCCCACCCATCTGGGTCAACACAACGCTGAGCTGAGCTCCCTGTGCTATACAGCAGGTTCCCACTAGCTATCTGTTTTACACATGGTAGTCTATATATGTCAAGCCTTCCAGTTCATCCCACCCTCCCTTTCCCCCAACCCCGGGGTCCTCATGTCCGTTCTCTATGTCTGCATCTCTATTCCTGGCCTGAAAATAGGTTCATCTGTACCATTTTTCTAGATTCCACATATATGCGTTAATATACAGTGTTTGTTTTTCTCTTTCTGACTTACTTCACTCTGTATGACAGACTCTAGGTCCATCTGCATCTCTACAAATGACCCAAGTTCATCCCTTTTTATTGCTGAGTAATATTCCATTGTATATATGTACCACACCTTCTTTATCCATTCATCTGTCGATGGGCATTTAGGTTGCTTCCATGGCCTGGCTATTGTAAATAGTGCTGCACTGAACATTGGGGTGCATGTGTCTTTTGGAATTACGGTTTTCTCTGGGTATATGCCCAGTAGTGGCATTGCTGAGTCATATGGTAATTGTATTTTTAGTTCTTTAAGGAAGCTCCACACTGTTCTCCATAGTGGCTGTATCAATGTACACTCCCACCAACAGTGCAAGAGGTTTCCCTTTTCTCCACACCTACTCCAGCATTTATTGTTTGTAGATTTATTTGATGATGGCCATTCTGACTGGTGTGAGGTGATACCTTATTGTAGCTTTCGTTTGCATTGATTTAATAAGTAGTGATGTTGAGCATCTTTTCATGTGCCTCTTGGCCATCTGTATGTGTTTTTTGGAGAAATGTCTATTTAGGTCTTCCATCCATTTTTTGATTGGGTTGTTTGTCTTTTGATATTGAGCTGCATGAGCTGTTGGTATATTTTGGAGATTAATCCTTTGTCAGTTGCTTCGTTTGCAAATATTTCCTCGCGTTCTGAGAGTTGTCTTTTCGTCTTGTTTATGGTTTCCTTTGCTGTTCAAAAGCTTGTAAGATTAATTAGGTCCCATTTGTTTATTTTTGTTTTCATTTTCATTACTCTAGGAGGTGGGTCAAAAAAGATGTTGCTGTGATTTATGTCAAAGAGTGTTCTTCCTGTGTTTTCCTGTAAGAGTTTTATAGTGTCCGGTCTTACATTTAGGTCTCTAATCCATTTTGAGTTTATCTTGGTGTATGATGTTAGGGAGTGTTCTAATTTCATTCTTTTACATGGAGCTGTCCAGTTTTCCCAGCACCACTTACTGAAGAGACTGTCTTTTCTCCATTGTATATTCTTGCCTCCTTTGTTATAAGTTAGGTGACCATAGGTGTGTGGGTTTATCTCTGGGCTTTCTATCCTATTCCATTGATCTATATTTCTGTTTTTGTGCGAGTACCATACTGTGTTGATTACTGTAGCTTTGTAGTATAGTCTGAAGTCGGGGAACCTGATTTCTCCAGCTCCGTTTTTCTTTCTCAAGATTGCTTTGGCTATTTGAGGTCTTTTGTTTGTTTCCATACAAACTGTAAAATTTTTTGTTCTAATTCTGTGAAAAATGCCATTGGTAATTGATAGGGATTGCATTGAATCTGTAGATTACTTTGGGTAGTAGAGTCATTTTCACAACATTGATTCTTCCAATCCAAGAACATGGTATATCTCTCCATCTGTTTGTGTCATCTTTGATTTCTTTCATCAGTGTCTTATACTTTTCTGAGCACAGGTCTTTTGCCTCCTTAGGTAGGTTTATTCCAAGGTATTTTATTCTTTTTGTTGCAATGATAAATGGGAGTGTTTCCTTAATTTCTCTATCTGATCTTTCGTTGTTAGTACATAAATATGCAAGAGATTTCTGTGCATTAATTTTGTATCCTGCAACGTTACCAAATTCATTGATTAGCTCTAGTAGTTTTCTTGTGGCATCTTTGAGATTTTCTGTGTATAGTATCATGTCATTTGCAAACAGTGACAGTTTTACTTCTTCTTTTCCAATTTATATTCCTTTTATTTCCTTTTCTTCTCTGATTGCAATGGCTAGGGCTTCCAGAACTATGTTGAATAATAGTGGCGAGAGTGGACATCCTTGTCTTGTTCCTGATCTTAGAGGAAATGATTTTAGTTTTTCACCATTGAGAATGATGTTTGCTGTGGGTTTGTCATATATGGCCTTTATTATGTTGAGGTAGGTTCCCTTTATGCCCACTTTCTCGATAGCTTTTCTTTTAAATATAAATTTATTTATTTATTTATTATTTTTGGCTGCATTGGGCCTTCGTTGCTGCAGGCGGGCTTTCTCTCGTTGTGGCGAGCAGGGGCTACTCTTTGTTTTGTTGCGCGGGCTTCTCATTGGGTGGCTTTTCTTGTTGCAGAGCACAGGGTCTAGGCATGTGGGCTTCAGTAGTTGTGGCACATGGGCTCAGTAGTTGTGGCTCGCGGGCCCTAGAGTGCAGGCTCAGTAGTTGTGGCTCATGGGCTTTGTTGCTCCGCGGCATGTGGGATCTTCCTGGACCAGGGATCAAACCCGTGTCCCATGCATTGGTAGCTGTATTCTTAACCACTGTGCCACTCGGGAAGCCCAGGAGAGTTTTTATCATAGGTGGGTGTTGAATTTCGTCAAAACCTTTTTCTGCATCTGTTGAGATTATCATATGGTTTTTATTTAATTTGTTAATATGGTGTATCACATTGACTGATTTGTGTATACTGAAGAATCCTTGCATCCCTGGGATAAATCCCACTTGATCATGGTGTATGATCCTTTTTCTGTGTTGTTGGATTGTTTGCTAGAATTTTGTTGAGGATTTTTGTGTCTATGTTCATCAGTGATACTGGTCTTTAATTTTCTTTATTTGTGATACATTTGTCGTTTTTTGGTATCAGGGTGCTGGGGGCCTTGTAGAATGCGTTTGGGAGTGTTCCTCCCTCTGCAATTTTTTGGAAGAGTTTGGGAAGGGTAGGTGTTAGCTTGTCTCTCAATGTTTGATAGTATTCGCCTTTGAAGCCCTGTGGTTCTGGACTTCTTCTTGCTGGAAGATTTTTAATTACAGTTTCAATTTCATTACCTGTGATTCGTCTGTTTATATTTTCCAGTTCTTCCTGGTTCAGTCTTAGAAAGTTGTACCTTTCTAAGAATTTGTCCATTTCTTCC
Organism: Delphinus delphis; assembly: GCF_949987515.2. Classification (NCBI taxonomy): domain Eukaryota; kingdom Metazoa; phylum Chordata; class Mammalia; order Artiodactyla; family Delphinidae; genus Delphinus; species Delphinus delphis. The sequence goes on from NC_082704.1 coordinate 10,695,463, forward strand.
AGGTTGTCCATTTTATTGGCATACCGTTTTTTGTAGTAGTTTCTTATGATCCTTTGTATTTCTGCGGTGTCAGTTGTAATTTCTCCTTTTTCACTTCTAATTTTATTGATTTGAATTCTCTCCCTGTTTTTCTTTGTGAGTCTGTCTAAAGGTTTATCAATTTTGTTTACCTTCTGAAAGAACCAACTTTTAGTTTTATTGATCTTTGCTATTGTTTTCTTTGTTTCTATTTCATTTATTTTTGCTCTGATGTTTATGATTTCTTTCCTTCTATAACTTTGGGTTTTGTTTGTTCTTCTTTCTCTAGTTCCTTTAGGTGTAAGGTTAGATTGTTTATTTGAGATTTTTCTTGTTTCTTGAGGTGAGATTGAAGTGCTGTAAACTTCCCTCTTAGAACTGCTTTTGCTACGTCCCATAGCTTTTGGGTGGTCATGTTTTCATCATCATTTGTTTCTATGTATTTTTTAATTTCCTCTTTGATTTCTTTAGTGATCGCTTGAGTATTTAGTAGAGTATTGTTTAGCCTCCGTGTGTTTGTGTTTTTTACACTTTTTTTCATGTAATTGATTTCTAATCTCATAGCATTGTGGTCGGAAAAGATGCTTGATATTATTTCAATTTTCTTAAATTTTCTGAAGCTTGATTTGTGACCCAAGATGTGTTCTATTCTGGAGAATGTTCTGTGTGCACTTGAGGAGAAAGTGTATTCTGCTGCTTTCGGGTGGCATGTCCTACAAATATCAATTAAATCTATCTGGTCTATTGTGTCATTTAAAGCTTGTGTTTCCTTACTTCTTTTCTGTCTGGATGATCTGTACATTGGTGTAACTGGGGTGTTAACATCCCTCCAGTATTATTGTGTTACTGTCGATTTCCCCTTTTATGGCTGTTAGCATTTGCCTTATGTACTGAGGTGCTCCTGTGCTGGGTGCATAAATATTTATAATTGTTGTATCTTCTTCTTGGATTGATCATTATGTAGCGCCCTGCCTTATCTCTTTTAACAGTCTTTATTTTAAAGTCTCTTTTATCTGATATGAGTATTGCTACTCCAGCTTTCTTTTGGTTTCCATTTGCATGGTATATCATTTTTCCATCCCCTCACTTTCAGTCTGTATGTGTCCCTAGGTCTGAAGTGGGTCTCTTGTAGACAGCATATATAAGGGTCTTGTTTTTGTATCCATTCAGCCAGTCTGTGTCTTTTCGTTGGAGCATTGAAACCATTTACATTCAAGGTAGGTATCGATATGTATGCTCCTGTTACCATATTCTCAATTGTTTTGGGTTTGTTTTTGTGGGTCTTTTTCTTCTCATGTGTTTCCCGCCTAGAGAAGTTCCTTTAGCATTTGCTCTAAATTTGGTTTGGTGCTGCTGAATTTTCTTAGCTTTTGCTTGTCTGAAAAGCTTTTGGTTTCTCTGTCGCATCTGAATGAGATCCTTGCTGGGTAGAGTAATCTTGGTTGTAGGTTTTTCCTTTCATCACACTGAATATATACTGCCATTCCCTTTTGGCCTGCAGAGTTTCTGCTGAAAGTGCAGCTGTTAAACTTATGGGGGTTCCCTTGTATGTTATCCCTTGCTGCTTTGAATATTTTTCTTTGTATTTAATTTTTGTTAGTTTGAGTAATATGTGTCTTGGTGTGTTTCTCTTTGGGCTTATCCTGTATTGGACTCTTTCCCCTTCCTGGACTTGGGTGGCTCTTTCCTTTCCCATGTTAGGGATTTTTTTGACTATAATCTCTTCAAATATTTTCTCAGACCCTTTCTCTTTCTCTTCTTCATCTGGGACCCCTATAATTTGAATGTTGGTGCATTTAATATCCCAGAGGTGTCTGAGACTGTCCTCAGTTCTTTTCACTCTTTTCTCTTTATTCTGCTCCTCGTCAGTTATTTCCACCATTCTATCTTCCAGCTCACTTATTCGTTCTTCTGCTTCAGGTAATCTGCTCTTGGGTCCTTCTAGTGTAGTTTTCATTTCAGTTATTGTGTTGTTCATCACTGTTTGTTTGTTCTTTAGTTCTTCTAGGTCTTTTTTAAACATTTCTTGCATTTTATCGATCCATGCCTTCATTCTTTTTCTGAGATTTTGTATCATCTTTACTGTCATTACCCTGAATTCTTTTTCAGGTAGATTGCCTATTTCCTCTTCATTTACTTGGTCTTAGAGTGTTTTACATTGCACCTTCATGTGTAACATATTTTTTTGTCATCTCATTTTTTTGGACGGGTGGGATTGTGTTCCTGTCTTGCTGGTTGTTTGGCCTGAGGCGTCCAGCACTGGAGTTTGCAGGCAGTTGGGTGGAGCCTGGTCTTGGTGTTGAGATAAAGACCTCTGGGAGACCTCACACCATTGAATATTCCCTGGGCTCGGAGGTTTTCTGTTAGTCCCGCGGTTTGGACTTGGCCCTCCCACCACCGGAGCTCAGGTCTGACCCCCAGCCTGGGAACCAAGATCCTGCAAGGCACGTGGTACAGCAAAAAAAAGGAAAAGAGAGAAAAATATCAAAGAATAAAAAATAAAATAAAATTAGAAAAATAAAAAATATATTAGAAAAGATAAAAATATAGATGAAATAACAAGGCAAAACAGAATCATAACAGAAAAAGAAAAAAGAAAAAGTCTGGAAAAGGCCATGTGGACAGGGCTTAGGTGGGGTGAGGGCTTAGGCTCAGGACCTGTGTGCTGGAAAAGGCCCGGGTGTGGTGGTGCTTAGGCTCAGAACCTGAGTGGCTGGAAAACGCCTTGCGGGGCGGGCTTGAGACTCAGCTGGGATGGAGGGAGCCCCCAACGGGCTGAGGTTCAGGCCCAGTATCAGAGCAGGCTCTCCATGGCCCGAGCAGTCGGGTGAGACGGTCGCCGTGTTACCCTCTGATCCCCCATTCTCTGAAGGTCTCTTCCCATCCCTGCTGATCCCTGTACCGTGGGTGGGCCCTTCCAATCGTGGGAACCCCTCTCCTCCCCCAGGCACCCCTCAGGGAAGCTGGTCCCGTCCTGCCTCCACTTTTCCTCCTCCCCCTTCTCCCCCACGTCCTACCCAGTCATGCGATTCCTCCTGTCCCCTTTGACTTTTAAAAGCTATTTTGGAAAAGTTGAAGAAAAGAATTATTAAAAAAAAAAAAGAAAAGGAAGACCAAAGGTAAATATAAATACTTCAAGGCTTTCAGAAATAAATAAGAAACTAAATACAAAAGCCCAGGGTTCCTGTGAGTATATTCATAGAATGGAAATAAACCATTCCTCTGAAAAACAATTTTAACCTTTGATCAAATCATTGCAAGAGGATTTTAAAACTGATTTGAAAAACTGAAGTACGGGATCACCTGAAGGAGACCTTGAAACTTATGAATGTTGGTGAAAATTTAGTAAAAGAGGACATTGATGATTATAGATATGAATATTTAGATGGCTTTGGAGTCATTTCATCTGTTGGAGAGTCTGTTACAGAGGATACGTGTTATTGTTAATATGCGGATGTGTGTGATGTAAAGTTGGTAGAAGATAGTTCTTTGATGATAAGTACTGATTTACTGAAGAGTATGAATCTCTGTCTAAAACAAGAGGAAAATGGTGTAAAGAAGCTGCTGTGTCTTTGAAGAAGAGATCTTTAAAGAAGAAAAAAATAATGGTTGAAATCAGGACAGAAAGACTTGAGAGTAGTTAGAAAGAAATGTAAGTGCAGAACAAGGAAGAGGAAACACCTCATATATTTAAAGAACCCAGATAAAGTATGTTTGCGTGTGTGCGCGTGTGCGCGCGTGTGCACGCGTGCTTGTGTGTCCTCTAAAGCAATAATCTTCTTAGGAGAAAAAACATGCCTTTGAACAAGTGTATACATTAAATGAAAATAAACAATAAAAATGTATTCTAAAGAATAAGAAGAAAAACCTTTGCATTTAGAACTACGACAGTGGTGTGAGCCCCAGGCAGGAAAAGTAGAAGCCTTCTTAGGAAAAAATAACATTTCTGAAATGTAGAAACACTGTCACACTAACCGAAAAGCAGTCTCTGAACATAATAGGAATTATCCTACTTTGTTTAATGAAAGGGCAAAATTGACTCTAATTTGGTGAGCTCAGAATGTCAGCTACTTTCAAGCACACAAGCTGTATTTCCGTAGCTATTCATGTCATTTATGAATAAATACTAGAATTAGAGTTTATTTGCAAGATAAGTTGCTAAATTGGAAAGGAAAAAAAAACCATTTACATAATAGCAAAACGCATAATAAATCTGGATATGTACCTAACAAAATATGTGTCTTTTAAAGAAATATTATGAAATGTTATTGAAGATAATGAACAAAGACCTAAGTATAAATAATAGAAGATATATACCATTTAAATGGTTTGGAAGGCTCAATATCATACATAAATCAATTCTCCACAAAGTAACTTGCAGTTCAGTGCAGTTCTAATCAAACTCCCCCACAAATTTTTTTCGTGGAACTTGGCAAACTTACCCTAAAATTTGTATGGAAAGAGAAAGGGTAAAGATTAGTGAAGATCATCTTAGAGAAGAAAAATAAGATGCGATGAGCTCTGTCAGGTAGGAAGCATTGTTATTAACCCATATTAATAAAAAATACGATATTAGTACAGGGATAGACAAAAGTGCCAATAGAACAAAATTGAAATTCCAGAAACAATCTCATACATATATGAGAACTTGGTATATGACAGAGGGGACATTCCAATAGAATAGTCCTGGGACAATTGGTTATTTAGACGGAAAAAAGTAAAATTCCCTACCCCATACCGTACAGAAATGTAACCTCCAAATGGATTAAAGACCTAAATGTTAAAAGCAAGGATTATTTGCTTTTGAAAAATTTGAAGACTATCTTAATGATCTCAAACTAGGGAAAGATTTCTTAAAACCACAAAATGAAAACCAGAAAAGAAAAGATTGATAAATTTGACTTCATTAAAAATAGAAACTCTAATTGATGAAGTATAACACAAAGAAAATTTAAAATAATGAGCCACCGGCTGGTAGAAGCTATTTTTAGCTCTTATAAATAAGGAAGGATTAATATCCAGAAGCTGTAGTCTAAAAATCATTACGAAAAAGACAAGCAATTCATTAGAAAAATATACAAAGGATATGACCAGGCATTTTACATAAGGGAAAACCCAGTTGACCTGTAAACACGTTAGAAAAGGTTCTCAACCTCACTAGTCATGACGGAAATGTAAATTAAATTCAGAATAAGACAGTCCTTCACAACCATCAAATTGGCAAACATTAAAAAACACGAGCATGCCAAGTGGTCATACCAAAGCAAGATGCAGAGAACTAGGAGTTCTGATGGGAGTACAAATTTATATCCTTGCTTTGAAGAGCACTTCAGCAATGCAATATCTAGCAAACTTGGGGATGTGCATACCTTATTATGATCCCATAGTCCCTCTTCTAGATGTTTACTAGGGAGAATTCCTTGCACGTGTACAAAGACATAAACAAGAATGTTTATTGCTATATCAAAAATTAATGTCCAAGAATATGAGAGTGGATTAATATTATAAATGGCAACATATTGAAGGAATGGAAGGCTCTATGGCAGTTTGAATGAATGAACTGTATCCACATGCATCAATAAAGATGAATCTGATGAAAACATACAGATTGCCAAAAGGCACGTGAAAGGTTGCTCAACATCGCTAATCATTAGAGAAATGCAAATCAAAACTACACTGAGGTATCACCTCACACCAGTCAGAATGGCCATCATCCAAAAAATCTACAAACAATAAATGCTGGAGAGGGTGCAGAGAAAAGGGAACCCTCTTGCACTGTTGGTGGGAGTGTAAATTGATACAGCCACTATGGAGAACAGTATGGAGGTTCCTTAAAAAACTAAAAATAGAGCTACCATACCACCCAGCAATCCCACTACTGGGCATATACCCAGAGAAAACCATAATTCAAAAAGACACATGCACCCCAATGTTCATTGCAGCACTATTTACAGTAACCAAGACATGGAAGCAACCTAAGTGTCCATCGACAGATGAATGGATATATATATATAATGGAATATTACTCAGTCATTAAAAAGAATGAAATAATGCCATTTGCAGCAACAAGGATGGACCTTGAGATTATCATACTAAGTGAAGTAAGCGAGACAGACAAACATCACATGATATCGCTTATATGTGGAAACTGAAAAAATGATATAAATGAACTTATTTACAAAATAGAAATAGACTCAGACATAGAAAACAAACTTATGGTGACCAAAGGGGAAACGTGGGGGAGGGGAGGGATAAATTAGGAGCTTGGTATCAACAGAGACACACTACTTTATGTAAAATAGGTAAACAACAGGGTCCTACTATATAGCACAGGGCACGATACTCAGTATTTTGTAATAACCTATAATAGAAAAGAATCCGAAAAAGAATATATATATATATATATACACACATGTATATGTATAACTGAATCACTGTGCTGTACACCTAAAACTAACACAATATTGTAAATCGACTATGCTTCAATAAAAAAATAAATAAAAAGAATGGAGATATGCCAACACACACACACACACACACACACACACACACACACACACACACACACGAATCTGAACAATAATGTTGCATGTACAGAGCAATTTGAAAAAGTATGTTTATAGTACATTTGTGGAAAAGGACAGGAAAATAGCCAGCCATGCCAAGAGGGTCTCTTGGGGCCTCTGTGTAGTGGCCCACACATAGCCCAGAAGGTTCCCCTGAGGAGACAGTTGGAAAAGTTTAGTCCTATCTCCTGGAGCCTGACAGACCTGAGGCAGTGAAGCAGGAAGACCCTCCTGGACATTTTCCGTTAGAATATTTTCTAAGTCAATGTTCTTACGCTTGAAGAAATCTTTTCTTACCCCTGAAGAAAAGCCTGGTGTCACACCAACTATTATTGTGGCAGTGACTCAGGTACACTGTGTGGTGGCTTTTTGCAGGGGAGAGTTAAGGGGTCAGGTGACTAAGGATTTTAGATGAAAAGGCGGAGTTTATAGCTGAAACAAAGGAACTTAAATTGTGGGTTTTTAAAATCTTTTTATGCATCACTGAAAACTTTTTGAAAGAAAAGGGCCCAGTGGTTATTTTTTAAATCACCTAACTTTGGGTTGGTTTTTGTGTAAGATTGGAAAGTCTTTTCTTAAATATTCAGCAGAGTTTTCAGGCCTTTGACTGTATTAATAATGAAAGTGATGCTTAGATGCTTAAAATTTTTTCCTTCTCTCCATCTCTCCCCCCACCCCTGCCCCCCCGCCCACCCTTTTCAATCTTAGAACATAAAAGATGAAGGCAGTTCTGAAGATTAACTTTTGGGTTCATTAATCCTCTTGAATTCAGTGTAACTTTCAAAGAGAAAAGGGGCCACCAGCATAGATCAAATCAGGGCCTCCTCTCATGTGGCTATCCAGGCTCCTGTTACCATATTTTAGGTGGTAGGATGAATGGGTCCTGGTGTTTGATCTCACATCCTCTCTGCATATATGATAGAACGTGACTGAATTATGTATTCATTTGGATCTTTTTGTCCATTCTGGGAGCCTGCAACTATATACATTTGTTGATGTACTTTTAATAATAAGAGCTTTTAATAATACTTTTAATAATAATTAGCTTTGTGCTAATTATAGAAACTATTGTGATATCATTATTGACGAATAGACTTTTTTCCAACTTATTTTGGTACACTTCTTACAACATTATGTTGAGAATCAGTATGTACGGACACTCTTAATATCACTAGATGAATGGTCAAATCAGCAAGTAATATAGGAAACTGGACCCAGTCCACTGTCTAAGAAAAGACATTTTAGTCATTTATATGACTAGATCCATGGCTGTGGAGGTTTAAAAGTCTGTATAAGCCTCAAAAAGAGTTTTGATCTTAGATGCAATATTAGAATTCTCAATCACCTTGGTGATGTTCTTTGGGAAACCCCACGAGGGCATGGGCTTTATCTGTCTTGTTCATTGTGGTAGGGCCTAGCGCGGTGTCAGGCACATGGTAGGACCTCAGTATTTGTTAAATGAATGGGTGGATGGATAGATGGATGGTTAGAGGAATGGATGGATGGTAAGAAGGAAGAAAGGAAGGGAGGAAGGAGAGACGGTGGGATAAATCTGCTTTGAAAAGGACTTCCATGATGAAGGTGTTCATTTTGCTGGAAAATTGCCCTTTATATTTCAAATGTATGCCCTCTTACTTTGGATACCCAGAGTGCCAGCCACAGGATACTTGCTATTTATGATCTTAGAAATGTTTGAAGCCCATTCCCGGGAGTAAGTGAAGAAGATCACATCAAAGAGGCACCACTTCTCTTTTGGTTTTAAGTTCAAACATAGCATTCAAGATGATGCAGGTATTTGATTGTATAGAGTTAATATTCTCCCAGAAGATAGAAACAGCTGAAGTGTAAATAACCTCTTTAGACTTTTTTAGTAAACTAATTTAGGAGAATGGCATTCACACAGAAAAGTGCACAAATCCTAAGTGTACAGCTCATTAAATGTTTACAAATTGAACAAAGCATTCTAACTAGCACCCAGATTAAGAAAGGTAACATTACCAGCACTTTAAAAGCCCTTCTTCTGCCCTTTTCCAGAGTTTATTCTTCACCACGAAGGTAACCACTATAATTTCGAGCACCATAGACTGGATTTTCCTTTTCTGGATGTTTCATATAAATGGGATTATATGTATCTTTTGTGAATGGCTTCTTTCACTTAGCATAATGTTTCCAAGGTTCATTCATATTGTAGCATATGTCATTTCTCATTTATTCTTATTGCTGAGTAATATTCCATTGTATGGATATGCCAATGGAGTTGTAGGTTTCTACTTCTTGGCTATTGTGAATAATGTTGCTATGAACATTTATGTACAATTTTTTGTGTGGGCATATGTTTTCAGTTGTCTTGGGTAGATGCCTAGTACTGGAATTGCTGGGCCACATGGTAACTCTAGGTTTAACTTTTTGATCAACTGCCAAACTTTTCCAAAGTGGCTGCACGATTTTACATTCCTTTCAGGAGCTTGTAAGATTCCTACCTGCTCCATATCCTTGTCAACACTTGGTATAGTCAGACTTTAAAATTTTAGCCATTCTGACGGTATGTTTTCTTCTCTATAGGTTTTTATGTCTTGTTGTTATACTCAGAAAATACCTCCAAAGCTAACTTTTCTTAATTAACTAATCTTAGGTCATTTCCTATCCAGGGCACTAACTGGAACAAGTAATATTTCCCTGTCTTTTCTGAAATATGTGGAAAGAGCCTTCAAGATTTAGCTCAGATGCTTCTTCTACTGGAAAGCCTTCTCTGACTCTTCTTTGCTGGGTCTGCATGTGGCAGCTTCTCTCTGAAGGCTCATTTCCTTTTTTGTGTCTTTCAGCATTGCCCTGACACAAAGTACGTGCCCAAATGCACCTTTGTTGAGTGACCCTATTTTGCTAGTAGACTCCTATTCTACACCCTATTATCTCAAAGAATCTTTGCACCCAAGTTCTACAAGGGCCTTTGAGGTCACCTGCCCAGTCCCATCACTTTATTGGTAAGAAAGTTGAAACTCAGAAAGAGGAATGGGCATAGCCAGACAACCTGGGCCTAGTGGCTAGGTCTCCTGACTCCTATTCCGGGGTTCTTTCTACCTACACAGACGAGCTCCTCGATGCATCTTTGCTTCCCCTCTCCTGTTAATTTGCAGAGATTGAAATTAATCTTGGCAGGAAAAAACCCTGTACATTTCCAGGGCTTAAATTGAAAGTCAAAGAAGCAAGTCTCTTATCATGGAGACTTCGCATTATCCAGCCCTGAGAACTACCATCAGTTAAGCCAGAGAAAAGAAACATAAAGTGACGTTTCAGCAAATACAGTTTTTAATGATACACATATAATATCTTGTTCTGTTTTATACTCTGATCATGATTAAGATTTTCAAATAGCTCAGGAAGAATTAAGAAGATTTACACCCACAGTTTTACGCATAAGCACTTAGAGCAAAGAAAGAAATCTTTTTAAAAGATGTTTATTGCTTTCATACCAAATGAGAATCTGAATTAAAATGATTCCCAGCACAATCTTTCGAGCTGAAAGTACATTCAGCAGTTTTCAAAATCCCTTTTAATAACAACAGTGCTCTGTAATTTCGTGGAGTTTGTATTCTTTCAAACAAGATTAGGGGAAGATGCTGTAAACATGAACTTCCTAATCCCCCATCATACAGTGACTGACCTGCACCAATCTTGTTAACACCTGCTCCTCAGATGGAGATGCTAACACACTGCCTGACTTTCCAGGTTTCAAGGTTTGACCCCTTGGTTCACTGCAAATTTACATAACCTTAGTTCTTCAGTAATTATCTGACCTTCAGTTCCTAGGCTGTAAAATGTGATGATCTTGTACCCATTTCAGAGAAATAATGTATGTGAAGCACCTCGTGCTTAGTAGATATTCGTTGTATGGTAGCTACTGTTAGATTCTCTGCTGGAGAAGGCTGTGGACTAGGAAAAGAGGGCTTTGCTGATTCCCCACATCCCCCAAATATCCCAAACTCATTCATTCACTTATTCATTTATTGTGACTAGACTGACTGCTTCCTAATCCTGTAGTGGGGGTGGGTGTGATATGCAAACAAAATTTCAACATTCAAGCATGTCACACTCTATATTAGTTTTAGCTTATAGATTTCTATAAGTAACCATTATTACCAATGCTAAAGTCTAGCAGACTAAAACAAGGCCAACAATGTTGGAAAGAATATTTCAATCAAAAATACCCCAATATATCACATATCATAAAAAGATATGAGGACTTCCCTGATGACCCACTGGTTAAGGATCTGCCTGCCAATGCAGGGGACACGGGTTCGAGCCCTGGTCCGGGAAGATCCCACATGCCGCGGAGCAACTAAGCCCGTGCGCCACAACTCCTGAGCCTGCGCTCTAGAGCCCGCGAGCCACAACTACTGAGCCCGCGAGCCGCAACTACTGAAGCCTGCATGCCTAGAGCCTGTGCTCCACAACAAGAGAAGCCACCGCAATGAGAAGCCTGCGCATCGCACCGAAGAGTAGCCCCCGCCCTCCGCAGCTAGAGAAAGCCTGTGTGCAACAGACAAATATAAATAAATAGAATAAATCAATTATTTTATTTATTTATATTTATGCAGCCAAAAATAAATAAAATAAATAAATTTATTTTAAAAAGAGCTATGAACAGATGGATGAGCTAAAGCAACTCCTCCTATCTAAGTAAATGTTAGAAATAAAGCTTCAGGGACTTGTAATTTATACCAGCTCCTGGATATGGGATACCTCGTTGTTGGATTAATGACCTAAAACAAGCGAAAAATGTAGTTTTGTTTTAGCTAGGAAGACTTTCAGAATGGCGCTGAAATGAGTCATGTGCTTAACCTGGAACTCTCAGAAACCAGGGCTAACGTCTATTTCCTAGAGCAAATACAGAGCAGGAGAAACTCTCAGGAAGACTGATAGGGCTGGAAAATGCCCCTGACCGGGAGTCGAGAGACCTGGCTTCTCACTCCAGATCAATTACTGTTTTAGAGTGGGACCTGAACAAGTCACCTTGATGTTGTGAGCTTCAGTTCTCTCATCTGAAAATGCCCTATCCAGGGAAAATTTGTCAGCTGCATTCTGCAGATTCGTAGGGTTCCACAGAGGTGCCTCAGATCACTGAAGGAGGCGTTCTGAGACCTCAGTCCGGAATCCCAAGTTCCATGTATACAAAGGGGCTCTTCTCAGGGTTGCATCTGAGTAAAGGGCTCCATTCCAAGCCCTGAGTAAAACTGTCATCCACTAGGCTAAGTGATCCTCAGGGGTTTTCGGTTCTAAGGTTCTGTCGTATCTGAGTAGTCAAAGGGGATATCTGTGACATTTTAAAATTACTGATATGTGGGGACTTCCCTGGCGGTCCAGCAGTTAAGACTCCGCGCTTCCACTGCAGGGGCATGGCTCAACCCCTGGTCAGGGAACTAAGATCCCACAAACCGCGCAGACCTCCCCCCCCCACAAAAAAAAATAAAAAATTACTGATACGTTAGCCAGCCCTTGGCCTGGAATGACGGTGGTAATAGATTTGCTCTGTGTACTACCCAGGCGCATCTTACACCTGGATTATTGGATTCTGGGACGATTCAGGATCATCACAGAAAGGTCGAATTTGACTTAATGTCATCTTACTCTTACACATTTCTATCTACGCCTAGTATATTTAATAGGGCTCTAAGTATATTTGGTGGGTCTCCAATAACTAGGATGTTGGATTAATCCCTATGTGCCATTCCCCAGCTATACTAAGCAGCAGAAAGTTTATTGAAGCAGACAGCGAACAATTTGAATTTGGGGCAGTGCTTCTCACACTTACATAGAAGATGTCATGGGGAAGAGCCAGAGACGAGGCGTGTGTATGAGTGTTGGTCAATTTTTTATAGACATATAGTAAAGGCTGATTTATTTTAGGCATAGAATTATTTCAGGCAGTCTGAATTCACTGTAACTGAAAATGGTTCTTTGGAGCGTTTCTATTTCTGAGTGACTACAAACCACATGCATGAAAGCAGAAATCTAGATTTTGTCAGGATACACGCAGCATCTCCAAGAAAATAAACTGGGGGCGTATTGCACATTCCAGTTTAAAGCGTAGTGGCCGCCCTCTGAGTGCCAGTGGTACTATTAATGGCATTTTACATGGGGGAGAGAACTCTGTGGCACTAGTGACGCTTTTATGTGCACCTCTTCATTGAGTTTCAGCCTGTTGATCTATTTACCTCTTCATTCCTTCATTTTTGCTTCACCCTGTTCCTCTGTAGGCTCTAGTGCTTTTGATATTTGACCGCATCCATGCGTTCATGCAATCCGAAACACGGAAAGGGCGCTTGCTGCTACAGAGCCAGGCTCTGTGGTAGGCACTGCTGGGATGCAGGGAAGATGGGCTGCTCTTGTTAGTATGTTATTGCATTTTGTAAGGTAATGTTTTGCGGGATTATCACTCTAGGTGAGGCTCTTGTTTAAGACATGAAAGAAAATCAATTATTGAATCCAAATGGAGGTTGGGGGGAAGACTTGAAGGACATGGGTCCTGTATGTCCCTCTTTTGTCACATCTTATCTTACTATATCATGTTGATTCATTCATTCCTTATGAAAATGACTGCTTTGAGAGCAAGGTTTTGACTCATGTGGGATTCCTGGGGCCTAGCACACTGCCCATAGGATTGGCTATGCACATCATATTCAATACATGAGAGAAGGGGGTCTGAGCTATAAATTGGGAGGGGCTTCTCTAGAAAAGCAAAATATGGTGAAGATATACCACTATGCATTGTTCAACATTTTCATTTATGTCAAGAGTGAGGAAAATTTTAATTGATTGGGCTTTGAACGTGACAGGTAAAGATTTAGATCCCTCCCAAATGTTCATGCCAATCTTATACCAAAGGTAGATCAGATTGTTCTCCTGACTACCCATTACACAAGTGCACTGAGCCCCAAAATCAGAAGGAATGCCATGGGATTCCAAAACTTAACTGCCATCTGTGCCACGTATGGCTGAATTGAGAAGTCATTTAGTCAGCAAGAAAGAAGTAACATCTGCCTACGCAGACAACAAACTCAGACAAGCTTCCCTCTGAGACCCAGCTGCCATTGTGACTCATGGCGAGCGTCCAGCCCAAAAAAGCCAAGGACTGCAGATCAGAGGCACCCTACCAGGGTAGAGACTAGAAAGGGCAGGGGTTTTGACACTCCTGAACAAATAGGTTCCCATGAACTCATTCTCTCCAGGGACTCAGGTTGACAGGTGGGTAGAGAAGGGGGAGAGACGGAAGGGATGAGTGACAGAAACACTTTATTACGTTGGGTTTATTCCAGGAATGCAAGGCTGGTTCAACAATTGGAAATCTTATCAGTGTGACAGATTTGAAGCAAAAAAGCCATATCATCAGTAGAAACGAAACAAAGAAGGTACTTCTGGAGATTTAAAAATCAGGAATGAATGTTCAGTTTTAAGTATAATAGGAATAGTGTAGTATATTTACTACATAATGTAGTATATTTACTACAAACCAATAGTACACATAATAAATGGAGAAATACAAATGGCATTTCCAAAAACTTAGGAACAAGACAGGGATTCCCACATCATCAATACTATTTAACATTGTTTTAAAGGTAATCATAATATTAGATGTCATGGAAAAGAAATTAGTTTTATAAAAAGGAAAAGTGACAAAATTGTCATTATTGAATACAATATCAGTATATATCTATGAAAACCAGAAGATTCAACTGTAAAATCTTGAGAATGAATAAGAATTTGATTAAGTGGCTTGATGCAAAATAAATAGAAAAAATCAATTGATTTTATTTATAATAGCACTAGCTAGCCAGAAATAAGACAAAATTCCATTCATAATAATATGTAACTAAAACAATCACCCAGGAATAAAATTAATTATAAAGATACCACCTATGTGAAAAGCAATAACGTTTTATATAATGGCAGAGTACAAGACCTGTTCAAAGTGAGAGACATACCATGCCCCTGCGTGGCAAGAATTGTTATCTTAAATACTTAGGATTTTTTTTTTTTTCTGTACGCGGGCCTCTCACTGTTGTGGCTTCTCCCGTTGCGGAGCACAGGCTCCGGACGCGCAGGTTCAGCGGCCATGGCTCACGGGCCCAGCCGCTCCGCGGCGTGTGGGATCTTCCCGGACCTGGACACGAACCCGTGTCCCCTGCATGGGCAGGCGGACTCTCAACTACTGCGCCACCAGGGAAGCCCTAGGATATTTTTTTAAACTTGAGATCATGATTCTGAAATTCATGTGGAAGAATAAACATGCTAGCATTGATAAGGACGTCTTGGAGGAAAAGAAGTGTGAGGGGAAAGTTCTCCTGTGAGATGTGAATTTCATTATAAACAAATCAGTATGATATTGATCCAAATTGGACAAACAAATGAACAGAACAGAGTAGAAAATATAGATGTAAGTATATATGGGAACCTGCTAATGCTAAAGGAGTTACTGAAGTCAGTAGGGAAAGATTGGCTTTTTAAATTTTTATTAAAAAAAAATCTCTTTAATTTTTATTATTAGGGGGATAAAATTTACATACCATACTATTCACCCATTTAAAATATACAGTTCCTTTGCTGTACACCTGAAACTAACAGCATTGTTAATCAAATATGCTCCAATATAAAATGTTTTCAAAAATGCAAAAAAAAATGTATACAGTTCAGTGGTTTGCTTTTTTCCTCTTTTTAAAATTTATTTATTTATTTTTAACATCTTTGTTGGAGTATATTTGCTTTACAATGGTGTGTTAGTTTCTGCTGTATAACAAAGTGAATCAGCTATATGTATACATATATCCCCATAGCCCCTCCCTCTTGTGTCTCCCTCCCTCCCACCCTCCCTATCCCACCCCTCTAGGTGGTCACAAAGCACCGAGCTGATCTCCCTGTGCTATGCGGCTGCTTCCCACTATTTTACGTTTGGTAGTGTATATATGTCCATGCCACTCTCTCACTTTGTCACAGCTTACCCTTCCCCTTCCCCGCGTCCTCAAGTCCCAGTTGAGTGGTTTTAAGTATATTTAGATAGTTGTGTTACCATCACCACCGTCAAGTTTAGAACATTTTCATCATCCCATAAAAAAGTCCCACACCCATTAGCAGTTAGTCCTCATTTCTTCCCAACCTGCACCCCTCCAGACTTAGATAACCACTCCTTTACTTTGTATCTCTTAACCGATTTGTATATTCTGGACATTTCTTATAAATGGAATTGTCTAATTTTTTGTGACTGATTTCTTTCACTTAGCACAATGTTTTCAAGGTTTATCCACATTGTAGCATGTATAGGTACTTCAGTCCTTTCTATGACTAAATAATATTCCATTTTATGGATATATCACATTATCTGTTCAGTAGCTGATGGACATTTGGGTTGTTTCCAGTTTGGCGTGACTATGAATAATGCTGCTGTGTACAAGTTTTTGTGTGGACATACGTTCTCATCCCGCGTGGGTGGATACTTGGAGAGAAATTGAGAGATCACATGGCAACTCTGACTAACCTTTTGAAGGACTGTCTTGCAATAGCCTTTTAACTTTTGTGGTTATATTGGTAATCATATATGTTTAATGACATTAGCTTCGGTTTTTTTTTATGAATCTCAGAATATTTTATTTCCTTCCTATTTGTAGCCTTTTCTTTTTAAATTTATTTATTTACGTATTTATCCCAGCTTTATTGAGATATATTGACATACAGCACTACATGAGTTTAAGGTGTACAGCATGACCTGACTTACATACAAGTTTTTAAATATATGGTGAAGAAAATAAAAATAGAACCTCTTCTTCACAACATACAAAGATAAATTGTAGATGTATTAAAGGTGAAATGTAAAGAGAAAACTACTAAAGTATTAAAAAGCAGTGTAAGAGAATATATATATGACTTTCGGGTGATGCTCTTTAAGCAGGACACAGATCTAGACTCTTTAAAGAAAAAAAAAACTTTACAGATTTTATTCCATAAAAATGATCAGTTGGGAGAAAATATTTGCATGTGTCTGACAGAAAATATTTGATATTGCTAATACGCAAAATACACCTACATTCATAACAAAAAGGAACTACCCAATGGATACGTAAACAAAGGATTTAAACAGGCAGTTTAAAGGAGAAAGTACAGTTTTGTTGAAGCATTTATTTGGGGTATTAAAAAACCGTAAGGAACCTGAATGAACATCCATCGGGAAAATACAAAGTTGCACAGGTTCTCAATTCTGCTAATCATCAGGTAACAGCACATTAAAATGAGATGTCATTTTATTTGACACTGGTTCAAATAAAACAGATCAATAACATTGACATTTGCCAAGTGTGTGGGGTAGGAGTGCTCTCCTGATGTCCTGGTTGGGGTGCAAATGACTATAACTTGTTGAGAGATGAATGTGGCAGTATTTATTAGCATTTAAATGCATATACTCTTTGATCCAGCAATCCCATTTCTAGAATTTATATGATAGATGAAAGATCGTTCGATAAACATATATTTACAGGAAAATTTGTTGAAACATTCACTTGGAATATTAAAAAACTAGAAGGAACCTGAATGGCCTTCCATAGGGGAATAGTTGAATAAATTGTTACAGTTCTCTACTTTGGAGTAATATGCAGCTAGAAGAAGAATTCTATAGACCTATCTAATTATCTATAAACTTGAAAGACTGTCACTGTATATAATTAAATAAAACGAGCTAGTTTTACAGCTGCATGTATAGTATGATCCTATTTGGTTAAAAAGCAAGCCTAAATATGGGCATATATAGTTTTGTTTGTTTATGTGGAAAGATAAACACAAAACTCTTTGATGGTGGTCACATCAGGGGCTGGTATTGGGTGAGGGAGGGGAATGCTATCATGTTTGCTTAAGTTACTTCTGTTTTGTCAGAAAAGTTACAACGAGCCAAAAAGATGAATTATTTCGTTAAAACTAAACAGCCCTGGAAATGTAAATGCCGCCTATTTAAGGACATTGGAAAGGACCCCCATTACAGAGGATATAAACTAATACGCACAAAGCATGCAGTGTGCAAAGCTCTTTGAATACATTTTCTCATTGAAACCTCCAACTAATCTTAGAGGAAGGGGATGCTGTGTCTCCATTTTACAGGTGAGGAAATTGAGGCTCTGTGAGTTTGACTAACTTGCTTGATGTCATGCAGCCCATCAGTGGCAGAACCGACATTTGAAACCCAGTTCTGATGCGCTCTGAAATCAGTGTGAAACCCAGCACTATCCAGAACCTGGGAAGATGTGTTATAGGTGGTGACATAGATGGGTTCTTAGATCATTAAGAAGATATACCCAGACATTGTTGGCATAGCGACGATGTGCGTTATAGTCCAAAGAGGACTTTGAGTAGCCAGGGAATCCAGTCCCTTGATTCCATGTTGACCACTGACTCAACTGGGCAATCATGGGCATGCCTCCCAGATCTCTTGAAGTGGTTACGTGAGCGGCCTGAATGACCGAAGTAGGAGAATGCTGAATGAGGGCTTGTATCTACATTGTCCTGGTATCTTGTGGGCAGACAAGTTTCCTTCATTGCTGTATTCTCTGAACAGATACTCAGCCTTCCTTTATACACCTGGGAGGATGAGCAGTAGTGGAGGGGGCTTATAGGCCTGTCTCTATCTTTAATCCTCTACTGCTCAATCTTGAATCAGACGAGGCCACAGGAACCACACTTGTCTGGTTTTTCAATTCTGCTGATAGAGGTGGGGGATGCCAGTAAAAAAACATTCCATTCTTTTCAAGTTAAGAGTCAGTGGAGAGAGAAAATTCAAAAGGCAGACAGATGGAGACAGAATGCCAACATTTTTACCAATAAAGCTAGCTGATGGGAGAATTTGGCGTTAGATCTATAGTGAGAAGTGTTTGCTGACAGTTGTACCTACCCCCCTAACCCCCTAACTGCCTTCACGTTCAAAGTTGGGACAGCGAACCTGAGGGAAGGGTTAGGTCCACAGGTGCAGCTACATTTACCCAGGCTGCTGATTCTGGTCAGAAAGGGACAGATAAGGCTGAATCCCCAGTACTTGTGGAGTTTAAAAAAATTGTGGTAAAGTATACATGACATAAAATTTACCATTGAAAGCATTTTATAGTGTACAATGCACAATGTCATGCAATTACCACCTCCATTAGTTCCAAAGTATTTTTATCACCCCAGAAGGAAACCTCATACCCACTAGGCTGTACCCCTTCATTCCCTCCTCCTTCAAACCCCTGGTAACCACTGATCTATTTTGTTTTATATGAATTTGCCTGTTTTGGAAATTTCAGGAATCATACCTTATGGGGCTCTTGGTGTATGGCTTCTTTCACTGAGCATGTTTGCAAGGGTTCACTTGTGTCGTACCATGTATCAGTACTTCATTCCTTTCTATGCGTGAATAATATTCCATTGTATGGATATACCATATTTGGTTATCCATTCATCCATTAATGGAGATTTGGGTTATTTCCACCTTTTGGCTATTGTGAATAATGCTGCTATGAACTTTCATTTTCAAGTATTTATTTGAATACCTGCTCTCGATTCTTCTCTGATAATATGGGGATTTTATGTTTAACTTATTGAGAAAACACCAAACTGTTTTCTACACCTGTCTCCTTTTAATATAAATGAGCTCTCCCTGACTGAGCAGTGTAGCCCAATGAATGTGCACTACCGGTTTGGTAACTTACTCCTCTTCCTTGTAGTAGGGTAAGTCACAGGTGGGTAGAAGCCAGGGCTATTACTCCAGCTGAAGTCCATTCTCGTGTACACACGTCCCATGTGGAAATGTAGCACACATACCCAAAGATGACACACAGCTGGGAGGAATAACTGACGTCTACGTATTAAACACCAGCTGATTGAGGAGCAGGGAGTAATGTGCCAGGGAATGTGACAAACATTGTGGATACAGAAACAAGGAAAATTTTTGGTCCTCCATAGGCTCAGATTTTAAAAGCTGCACGTAGACTATTAAAAATGAAATAATAAGGTGCTAATCAGAATCCATGATACATTTAAAAATCTAATTCTCTGAAATACAGATTTAACATTATAACGGTGATGTCTTTCAATGATAAGTGAGCTCACTCTCACATTATGTCAGTTCATAAAATATTAAAAGGGCCATGTCTAAAAAATTACATATAGTTCAGTTGAGATGAGCACTATACAAAATTGAATAAATTACAGTGGATCATCTGTCTTTTAAAAATAATATTTAAATTAAGAGACCCAAAGGAATCATTAGCTGTACTTTATTATTAAAGTCAAATATTTTTACTTAAATGGATGTTAATAAGTAGGCAAGCTACACTGCAGTAATTACTTTATATTTGTCACTTTCAGTTTACCGTTGAGAATTGACCATCAGCATGTAAAATGTGAATCTGTCCCTAAACTGCTAAGTTCAGTTACCAACAATGAGCTGATTATATCTTTACCTACTGCACTAAACCACTGCCTGGGATATTATACTACCACAGTTCTCCATTCTTGGAATGACTCATGGTCCAAATGACTCACATACCCAAACCTATGTTCTGTGTGATGGGTTACCACGTTAGCGTGGGCCACAGAGAATATCCATCTCTTGCTAAGAATAACAGCACTATTATACAGATGGAGCGTAGCTCAGGCTTTTGAAATGGAAATAGACACAGGTAAGAATGCCTACTTTATCACTCTGTGTAAATTTCATTTAAACTCTTAGGTAATGTAGACGTGCCCATTCTTCTACTTAATGGCTAAATGCCCAGTATTGTCAAATACCATGATGGAATATTCTGACAGGTCAGCAGTTTTACTCATGTGCTTGAATGTTCAAGCCATTTCCTCTCCATGACAGGCTACTAAACATGTAAACAATTTTTGAGTGTTTTTGACAGAATGGGCATCAGTTTCTTTCTAGAGAATAACTGCTTTTGTGGTTGGCTATCATAAGATTTTCATAAATCATACTAGTGAATTTTCCAGGTTGTTCTTTCACCCACAGTCATTGAGTATTGTGATGTTTTTGAAACCGAATCCCCCTAAAATCGAGTTCCTGGGTGAGTTTATGATTAACTTCTCTATCCAAAACTTTATCCCTTTTCTTGTCCTGCCCCTGTTACTCTTAGGATTTAGAAATATCAAAGAAAAGGGGGACTGAAACGGAGTAGGGCCCTGCGTGACCTTCTCAGGTACAAGCCCCTGCATGCTTCCTGCTTCTTGTTTGGCCTTACCAGCATTCCAGATAGCGGACTCTAGCAGTAATGATTAGAACAATAGAGTCACAGGACTCCTGGTTCCTCCTGAAGGGATGTAGGTAACAATCTGATGAATATCTTTGAGTCTTTCTGCATTAACTAAAACCCCCATCCAGGTGGAGGACATGACTACATGCTAACCACAAACTCATAGACCCCAGACTGGTTAGAACTGGGAAGTTGATGATTAAGATTCTTGAAACATTACCCTGTTACCTCACCACCAACCAGTCAGAAGAGTGTCCACAAGCTGATCACACACCCTCTGACCCTTCCCCGTCATGTTGCCTTTAAAAACCCTTCCCTGAAAGCCATCAGAGAGTTTGGGTCTTTTGAGCTTTAGCTGCCCGTTCTCCTTCCTTGGTGCCCTGCAAATAAACACTGTACTTTCCTTCACCAAAACTCAGTGTTAGTAGATTGGCTTTGCGGCACGTCAGGCGAGTGAACCCAAGTTCAGTTAGTAACACTTGGTTCAAATGCCTGCTTTCACATTAAATTAAAAATCCAAGTTGGTGTGATTGGTATAATTCAAAAATACCCATTAGAGTCACCTGAAAAAGTTAGGAGCCATGACTGGAACTAGAACACAGAATCAGAGTTATCCAAGCAACTGACTTCTGTTGAAGTATTGGGGTTTAGTTGGAAGAGCAAAGCTAAGAGGTGGCCAAGCACAGTGCTGAAAATACACTAGGTGCTTAGTTATGCGAGTTAAATGGATGAATACATGTAATTCATTAAAAAAAAGAAAGTCATCCAGAATATAATTTTAGGTGTCAGTGGGAGAAGTCCATCCTGCAGAGGAAACTCAGATTGAAATTCCTGTTCCAATCAGCTCACCGTATATGAGCGTCAGTGCTTTTGTATGCACGTTCTAATCCTAGCTAATCCTCTCAAGAGTGCTATTCTATTCATTTAAATGTGTTATGCGAGAAAATAGATCTGCCCATTCTATTTCACATAATAGGAGATTTAAAAGAAACCCTTGCTCTGTCAGCATACACATTGTATTAGTCTACTGAAGGTTGTCTGAACTTCTGTTTTCTTAGTCAAGTCTTGATCTCCCCTCCTCATCCCCTAACCCCCTCCAAGGATTTTGGTCCTTAAGTGTCCTTTGGTGTTGCCAATCTAATCTGCATTCTCTTCCTAGCTGCTGAACACCTCTCTTGCCCTCCATTTCTAAATTCCCAGCCCCCCACATAAGTAATGCTTCAGTGAACTGAGTTCCTTATTTTCTGAGTGTCATAGTTAACCCATATGACTGGAGAGTGTCTCTAACTATCTTGGCAGGTTTCTTTACTACAGTGATGAGATGGGGCTATTTTGTGGCTGGCCTTTGGAGTCAGGCCAGGACAAGGTACTCAACTTCCCTGTGCCTCACTTTCCTCACCGGTGAAAAGAGAATAATGAGAGTACTTGCCTTATAGGGCTTTTATGAGGATGAAATGAGATACAGCACTAGAAACACTTAGTACAGCCCCTACACACAGTAAATGCTTAATTAATAGAACAAAAGATGATAGTGAACACTGCGGTTCCTCACAGAAAAGTTCTCCCAAGCCACCCTGTTAAACAAACTGCTCTGGGAAAGTATCCCATTGATCTAGTTTAATTTGCTTGAAAATGTAAATAGTCAACCTTTTGGAAAATTGATGGCCCATCCCTAGTCTTCGGACATGGCTCACATTCTCCTCCTTCCCTCAGTTTACAAAGGGTCACTCGGAAATCGAATCTACACGTGCTCTCTGTGCCTGTGGTGTCATCTAAGTGGGTCAGGAGACTCGCTGAATTCATTCCTAAAACATGGATGTAGTGCGTGCGATGTGCCGGTTGCTGTTCTAGGGATAACAGGGTGAACAAAACAACATCCCTGCTTTCATGAAGCTTCTATCCCAGTTCAGTTGAAATGCCTTAGGATAGCCAGGGCTGCTTTTCCAGCCTCCTTGCCCGACTTGGCCCTGCCCCTCCCTTTCTCCAATAAACTACCTTTGTGTTGCCTTTTCCGATGGTCGGCTCATTACCTTTGATGGAGAATATAGAAGCGAAATAGGAGCTGAAATTCTCTGCCTTCCCCCTCCTCTTGTTACAGCAGGCTGTTGTTTCCAGGAATAAGCCTAACGCTTCCTCTTTCATCCTGTCTGGGAAATAATGGAATAAGTCGTTTCTAGGTTAAGCCTTACCTTATTCTAGGCGTTAGGTTTTCTAACTCTGTTCTAAGGGGGCTAGCACTTCTTGGTGCAAAGGAAAGGATGTCAGACCCAACTAGACTCACCTCAGCTCCACTGCTTCCTAGCTGTGTGACCTCCCGCTAGTCATCTCACCTCTCTGAGCCTCCGTTTCCTCACTGTTAATTAAGGATAATGATTACCTCTTTCTTGGGTTGTTGCGAGCATTAAAATGAGAGGATGTCTGTAAAGCACTTCGTACAGGCCTGGCACAAAGTAAGTGCTCAAGAAACGTTAGCTATTACTAGAAAGAGCCACGGAGTAAAGGATGCCTGGTTTCAAATCTCTGTTCCAGGCTTACTAGCTGATTAACATTCAGCAAATTACTTACTTTCACGGAGGATTGGCTTCCTTTCTGCAAATGGAATTTAATATCTACTTATCCACATGACTGTTCTACGGATTAAGTGAGATAAAAAATTTTAATGACACTGTGTGCAACATATTCTTCTGCTCTTCTGACTTCGTTCACTAACATGTGTTGTAAGGTCTTGTGCTCAGCCCTGGGCACAAGTGGAGAACAAGATAGACATCCGTTACTCTCCTGGAGACAAACTAATTAATTAATTAATTAAGCCCAGATGGTGAAAATGTTATGAAGGAAACAAACAGTGCTATTGTAGTGACCAATAGTTGCTTACTTTTAAAGCGAAGGAACAGGGAGGACTTCTCTTAAGAGATGACATCTAAACTGAGATCTCAATGCTGAGAAGGAACTAGCAATGGAAAAGCATTACCGCCAGAGGGAACAGCATGTAGAATAGTGTGGGAAGAGGTTGGCCTGTTCAAAGAGCAAAAAGAAGCCCAATGTCCTGATTATTTTGAAAGAATATACCTATACTGTATTTAGAAAAGTAAGGAAGAGCTGTTGACAGCATCAAATATTCTAGAGAGGTCAAGGGGGTGAGGGCAGGCAAGAAGGCTTATAGACGGTGATCCTGGTAAGCTTTCTAAAAGTACTTTTGGTATTTTTATCAGTTAGGGTCCCAGCAGGAGACAAGCCGTGCACCCAAGGGAGTAATTAGAGGATAATTTAATGAAGGGACTATTTACAAAGCTGTGGTCAGAGTTTAGGGTTAACAACTAAAGGAAACCAACAAGGAAGGGGGCACCGTCCAGGGCAAACAGCAGCTGGGAGTTATTATCATCCCCTGTCCTGATGAAGCTGGGGCAGGGGGTGGTCGCAGAGCCTGGAGAGGGCACCAGCTGTTTGGACAGAGCTGTGGTCTTTGGTGGAGGAACACAGGGACCACCAGCCTGTAGCCTAGCACCAAGGAATCTGGCAGTGGGGACACATACCCCTCACCCTTCAGTCACTCTCTTGCCAGTGCCTCCTATTGGCCAAACCCAACTGGAATCCAGAGGGGAAGGGAACCGAATGGATTATAGTCCATTGGAGGTCAGCCTTCTGGAGCACAGAGCACGGTGGAGAGGGATGGAGCATAGATCTGGAAAGATAAGTATCTGACATATATCTGTGCTAGGCTAAATAGTGCCCCCTCCCATGTCTTCCACGTAACCCAGGAACATATGCATGTATTAACTTACATGGTAAAGGGACTTTGCTGGTGTGATTAAATTAAAGATTTTGAGATGGTAAGATTATCCTAGGTTGTCTGGCTGGGCCCAATGTAATCAGAAGGATTTTTATAAGGAAAAGGGGGGGGGAATTCAGAGAGGGCGATGTGGAAACTGAAGCGGAGGTCAGAGTGATGTGCAGTCACGAGCCAAGGAATGCGGGCCGCCTTTAGAAGCTGGGAAAGTCAAGGAAGTGAATTCTCCCCTAGAACTTCCAGAAGGAGCACAGCCCTGCGGATGCCTGGAGTTTGGCCCAACGAGACCTATTTTGGGGAAGAATTTTGTGTCTTTTCAGACACTAAGTTTATGGTCTTTTTTTTTTTTTTACAGCAGTGATAGGAAATGAATAACATAACCTTCTATTTCTATAGTATTTTTCAGATCTACAGGCAGGTTCACAAACATCACCTCCTTTAATACTCACAGCAACTCTTGAGGAAGGAGTTCTTTCCTTCAGCGCATAGAGAGGGAAAGTGAGGGTCGGAGATTTGAAGAGACTTGTACAGGGCTAGGAAAGGAGGCAGCTGGAGATGGAACCCAGGGCCAGTGTCCTTTTCACTCAACAGCACACTTTCTACTGTAGAGAAGTGGCCCAAGGAAGCCATGTCACAAGGAGTTAGGGGACAAATAGGTGGGGAAGAGTAAAGTGGCCAACCCATCCAAAGATGGTAAAAACAGCTGCCTTTATTAGAGCCAGTGTATCCTGCCACGGGATCTGAGTCTGCCTTCAATTTCAGGGCATCAGCCCTCACCTGAACCCATGCTTGTTGCAAGGCTGTGGTTTCAAGCTGAGCCCGCAGAGACCTAAGGTGTTTTACAGGAGATGATGGGATGATGGGATGCCTTCAGCCAGAGAAGTTCTACATTTATTTATTTTTTAAATATTTGACTTCCAGGTTAGATTTCACACATACACATGCATACACGATCCTGGGGCTCAAAAAGATGTTTGAAAATACTGGTGGAACATTCTGCAAGTTGCCACTGTAGAAGATAAGAAGAAGCAGAGACCCTGTGGCGATCAAACCCCATGGAACTCAGAGAAAGGGAGGAAGACCAGATTTGGGAGAGACCCCCGGAGGCCTGGCCTTCCAGCTTCCAAGCAGAGGGTGGCTGTGAGAAGCAGCAGAATGTCATGAATATGACAGCATCTGGGCTGTTATTTGATTTTTAAAGTGGATTATAAGAATTGGAGCTCCATCACCCAGGCGGCTTAAACATATTTGTGAAGCCAGGGTGTTTCTGTTGCATTAGTAAAGGTCAGAATCAGTAGAATTCTCCAATCTTCCCCTATTTCGTAGGTCAGGTGTGCTATTATTCCACAGATCACTAGTGAATTTCTCTGTGATCCTTAAGTATTTGCTTGACATAAAAATGCCTTTGAAGGTTTACTTACTGGTCCCTTGGCAAACAAAGGACATTTTATATCTCCAGTACCTTAAATATATCATCCGGAATTATTGCACATTGAGCTGTTGCTTTGCCTGGGGGCTGAGAAATGTGCCCGAGTTTCAAAAGGGCTTCTCTTTTGGGGGTAGTGGGTGAAGAAACTATATTTTTTCTGTCTGCTCCTCTAGAAATGCTCTTTCTGAATGAAGTGAGTATATCCGAGAACTGTGTCCCTGAAATGCACCTCAAACCTCCTAAGCTCACCTTCTTTCAATTGTACCTCAGCACGAGGCTCTGGATCGCCCATGGAGGGCTCTACTGGAGCTCTTCGTCAGAAGCCTGGCATCGTGTTGATGGGAGGGATGGTTTTGAAAGAACTGTCCACCATATCCCATTCTATACCCTTTAGAAGAACCCACGGGAGGGAGGCTGTTCTCTCCATCCTCATTGCCAGGAAAAGCTGTGTTTCTTATGAGCAACTAATGTGTTTTCTAATTTATGGAGATTCGGAATTTTGTTATTCAATGGTCACATCCACTGAAGTACACAACCATAGCTACATATTAGAAATATCCCCACTCTCAGGAAGTTAATTTTTCTAGGGTGAGGATAATTTTCCCAAAACCCTGCTCCCTCCCTCTAGTGATTCTGAGCGGATCACTGTTAAAACTGATTGGGTCTAATTGCTTTGGCCACTGGAAAGGTCAGAATCTAGTTTGGGTCGTCTCTTTAAAAAAATTTTTTTTTTCTTTTTTAGCCACACTGCGTGGCGTGTGGGATCTTAGTTCCCCGACCAGGAATTGAACCCACACTCTCTGCAATGGAAGCATGGAATGTTAACCACTAGACCGCCCGGGAAGTCCCTAGTTTGGGTCGTTTTCCGACATCTAAATAGGACTTCATGGTGTGTAGTTCTGAGTGCAGTTCTGATCTACACTGGATCTTAGTGACACATCTTGATTTACACTTCCTCCATTTCTTTACCTATTTAAAAAAAATCACATTGCCGGGACTTCCCTGGTGGTGCAGTGGATAAGACTCCGTGCTCCCAATGCAGGGGGCCTGGGTTTGATCCCTGGTCAAGGAACTAGATCCCACATGCATGCCACAATTAAGAGCCCGCCTGCCGCAACTAAGACCTGGCGCAACCAAATTAATTAATTAATTTTTAAAAATCACATTGCCATTGTGTATTTATTGGGGCTGTTTTGAATGATCTTCAAAATGAGGCAAAAGATGGATTGGTAGGTGGCAAGATGATGGAAAGACAGACCAGTGCCATACGGTGTTTATAATGGGTCTCTTCACTGCCATGGGATGTTTTCACGCAATAGATACCACAAATGGCACTGCACTGGCCATTCCTGATGCAGAGATAATAGCCTACGTTGTCCTTGGTGATGGTATTATAAAAACATGCCCATACATCTTTTACTTTTTAACTGAAGGGGAATGTTAGCAATCTTTTAAAACAAGTAAATTTAAGAAATAATTTTTAAAAAATTTTATTTATTTCTGGCTGCGTTGGGTCTTTGTTGTTGCGCGGGCTTTCTCTAGTTATGGCGAGTGGGGGCAACTCTTCATTGCGGTGCGCGGGCTTCTCATTGCAGTGGCTTCTCTTGTTGCAGAGCACGGGCTCTAGGCGCGTGGGCTCAGTAGGTGTGGCTCATAGGCTCTAGAGCGCAGGCTCAGTAGTTGTGGCACTCGGGCGTAGTTGCTCCGCGGCATGTGGGATCTTCCCGGACCAGGGCTTGAACCCATGTCCCCTGCATTGGCAGGTGGATTTTTAACCACTGCGCCCCCAGGGAAGTCCCAGAAATAATGTTTAATTCCACCCCTCCACAACATGAGAAAAACATTGATTTTTTTTTTCAGAAAACCAATCTGTCTTCAGAGGGCTTTTCTTTAAGCAGAATAAATAGAAAGAGTAGAGAAATCAACAAAGCAAGTATTTATGAAAAATCAGCCCAGTATTCAAGGCACTTGAAATTCCACATTTACCACCTGTGAATCATGGCGACCAAAGAATAAGCCATTGGCTTTAGTGCCTTCTCAGTGTACTCCAGACACCATGGCCCACAAGACCTTCTGAGAATGGGCCCCTGTTTACCTCTTCGGCTCTCAGACCATCTCCCTCCCCCCACTTACCCCTGCACTGCCAACTTTAGTCATAATGTACTTCTTTCAGTTTCTAGAACATTCTCTTGCTTCTGGTCCTTCACACGTACTGTTCCCTCTGTCAGGATCGTATTCTCCTCCTCCTTTCCCCATTCACCTAGCTAACTTCCCTCATTCTTGCCATGTTTCAACTTAGATGTTTCTTCCTGCTGGAAATTCTCCCTGAGTGTCCAGACTTGTTTCCCTGCTGGAGCTTCTTCTCCTGTTTGGCTACTTCTCCTACTGAATGGTGATCACCCGATTAACCTCTGTGTCCCCTCCTAGAACGTAGGCTCCAGGACACTGTCTTTGTCACTGAATTTCTAGCACTTACCACAGTGGCTAGCACAGAGTAAGTACTCAGTACGTGGAATTTGCTATTGTGATTATAATGTGTGTATTTCCTTGTTTGGAAGGCACTTGGTAAATGTTGATAATGCTGAGAGGAGTGATTTTTGGAGCAGGACAGTCATAATCGTTCAGGGAGAGAAGGCAATGCTCAGACAGCATGTGGACTCTGTAGCTGAACATTCCTCTCCCCTGCTCTTGAGACTTTATGTGAGGGATAATAAGACATGCAGCAATGGAGAGAAATCAGCTCTTCCAAAACTAACTTTCACTTTTAGTTAACACTTGCTCTATGCAAGAAAAGGTCATATCAGTTGGGAGCTTGGCTGTTTCCAAGATGACTATTTCCACAACTCGAAGGGGCTTCTGGGGGCTTTACCCTGTGCTGCAGTCATTTGGTCATGAAGTAGATGGTGCCTGAAATACGACAGTTGCGGGTAGAAGCACAGGAATGGGTGTCATGAAATGTGCATTTACGTGACTTTTTTTGCCAATAAGATTTCGTGTATTTTCCTGTGAGAAAGCAGATGGTGTATCGGAGGGTTCTTCGGAAGTGAAATTTCTTACCTTTCTGTTACCCAACAGTGTTCCTTCGGGCAAGTTGGTTGATCACTCTTAGCCTTGATTTCCTCGTCTCTAAAATGGGACAGTAATGTAAGCCTCATGACCCCTGGTGAAAGTTATCTCATACCTAGTACGTGATTGATAAAGATTTGTTAAATTCAAATGTCCAAGAAAGATGTACCCCCATTGGGATGAA
Organism: Delphinus delphis; assembly: GCF_949987515.2. Classification (NCBI taxonomy): domain Eukaryota; kingdom Metazoa; phylum Chordata; class Mammalia; order Artiodactyla; family Delphinidae; genus Delphinus; species Delphinus delphis. The sequence continues at coordinate 10,724,771 of NC_082704.1, forward strand.
TAAGTCTAAATGTTCTGGCTTTCGTTCCCCTTTCTTTCTCAAAGTTTGTGCATGAATTTGAACACTTTTATTGTTATTATTAACATTACTTCTTTACACAGTACCTTTCTTCAAAAAAGATACAGAAAAAAGAATGTCATGTAACCTACCTTTCCAAATACAACTGATTTGTTTAATAAAGCATAGCTCCCAGAAACTCCGGGTTTGCTCTGCTTTGAGGTAATCCGTACGCAGACTGAAAGTTTCCCTGCGGAGCTGAGGGGAAAACGAAGGCCCACAGATCTCTCCACATTAGCCCCTGAATACCAACCACATTTCTTTCCGAGTATAATCAGATACTCTGACTCTGGTCTTCTAATTATTTCACCAGGCCGGGGAAGGAGAGCTGACAAATAAGCCCGATTCTTCCTTGCCTCCACAAAATTTCAAAAAAGAACAGAAAGTCCATTGAAGTCCTCCACTGTTCTTTTGAAATGTGTGCGATCTCCCTCCTGAGACTGCAGGGTTATTGAGTGAAGCCAGGAAGGTGGTAGAGCAACGAGTAAAGAAACACCCATCCATCCCTGTTGTCATGGCTCCTCTGTCACTCAGACCCCGGGAGAGCAGGAAGCGGTGAGCGGCAAAGTGCAGATACGAGCTCCCACTTGCTGCTGCCAATGTATCAAAACTCCTTAGGCTCCTCGGCAGCTTGGCTGACGCCTTCCTTCCTACCTACGTCTCCCGATGTCTAAGCCAAGTCCTCCTTTGTCTGTGGCTCTGAGGGTTCTTCTTCTCTTTCCTTCTTGGCATGTCTTTTATGCCATTCACTCTCAACTTCTGGTGTAACCTAGCTAGGAACACATGGCAAGCTCATTTGGTAATTAGGTACAATACAGAGACCTAAGGCTACAGGAAAGTATAGAAGGAAGTGGGCTCTCAGAGACCACCCTCAGAGCTATACTTGGTTTTCAAACTCTTCTCCAAAGACCCTATAGGTATACTCTGGGGGGGTATCCAGGGCTTCATAGGGAGGAAGTTGGTGGGAGATGGGTGCTAAAGAAAGACTGTGAACGGACAAGGCTGTGGGGAACCTTTCGTTCCTTTGACCAGAGAAGTTCTCTTTTTATCTGCAACCTGTATTTGACATCAGCATGAGATTTCATTTAAAGAAATGATTTTATGGCCAAAATAATTCGTGGGGGAAACATTCGCTCAGCTCTGTTACATATCCATGCATGGGTAGGGACCTATTGATTGTGAACGGTATTTTTTATACCTGCTGTGCTTGCACAGCTGCGTTTTCTGTCTCTCCAAGTGGAATGTGAACTTGTGAAGACCAGGGTCTTTATGAGTAGACAACTCATCAGCTCCCATCGGACACAGCTCTGCTTTCTTTATAGATTGGTTGCTCCTAAATATTTTTGTGTCATCTTTTTTGAGAATTTGATCAAAGTTGTAGACCCACTGCCATGAAAAATGCTTGTAAACAGTACAATTTACATATTCTTTCAAGGAATTATGGTCCCACTGAAACCCAGCCATGCCCTCTGAGACTAAGAATCCCTGCAGGAAAGGCTTCTCTTGATGGAACACAAAAACTGTTGGGGTAAATGTTCACTAAGGAAGCATTTCCCCCTGATCATTAGAACTGCCCAGTATTGGAACAGGCCATTTCATGAGAGAATGGTTGATTACTTCATGGGTACAGATGCTGGCTGGCCAGACGAGCAGGGTGGCATAGTGGAAGAAAGCGCTGGACTTGACATCAGCCAGAATGGGCTTTAGATCCTATTGTTGCCAATTCCTACATGTTTCCTTGGGCAAGTCACTTAACTTATCTGAGCCTCAATTTCCTTACCTGTAAAATGGGAATAGTGCTACTGCCTTCTTTATAATGACCTTATAGGGTGTTGTGATGAGTTAATGAAATAATGTGTGCAAATCATTTTTTCATGGAATAGAGTAGTTGGTTGAAGATCAGTTCCCTAGAACTTATTGAGGAAAGGGCACCTTCCTTGTGTGGGAAAGTGAATCAGGTGTTCTGTAAGATCCCTTGTGATTCTGGTTTATATTTTCCGCTATTTTTGTTGAATAATCTAGGAACTGTTATCCTCTTGCTTTGGATTTACCCTCAAACAGGCTTTGTGACTAGAATCTTGAGCAGTGATTGCTTTTCACCTCAAAGGTCAGTTTTTAAAGATGTCTTTAAGCTATCTTCAGCTTCTTTGAAGACATTTTACATCTCTATTGTAAAGGGGCTCTGCGTGTTCCTTAGGAAGGTGAGGAGACTTTGACCAAAACTTCTGACACGTTGTACTCCGTAGCCAAAGTGTCTAGGGAAACACACATTTAGGAGGAGATCGAGGAAGCTTAGAGTTTGTGATCTGATTTGACTTTAGACGTTTAAATAAGTCAGCCAAGAACAGGTCCAGAAACTTGATCTTCAAAATGGTTAACTTTTGACATGCCTGTGGCACCTAGTTTCCAAAGATGGTATCCAGATGAACAACGCTTCCTTGCATGGAGGCCCTCCCTTTGAACCTGGGCTGGCCTTTGCCCGTTAGAATTCAGTGGAAGTGACACTGATGACTCTCTAGACTAGAACATAAGAAGCCTTGGACCCACACTGGTCTGAGTCTCTTGCAGTGCTCATTCTGGGAGAAGCTAGGTACCAGGGAAGAAATCCAACTGCTCTAGTTCCTCATGCTGCAGGGAGCTCAGATAGTGAGTCCCCGTGGAGAGAGAGAGAGAGAGAGAGAGAGAGAGATGTCTGACCAGCGCCCAGCTGCTCCAGCCATCCCGGCTGAGGTGCCAGACACGTGAGTGAAAAAGCCATCTTGGACATCCAGCCCAGGTGAAACTTTGGAGGACATCAGCCCCCATCTGACTGTAGCTGCCAGAGAGACCCCAAGTAAGTACTCTTAAGTTAGCCCAGTTAATCCGCAGAACTGTGAGATAATGTAGTAAATTGTTGTTTGGAGCCACTAGTTTGGGTGTTTTTTTTTTTTTAATAGCGATGCATAACCAAAAAGGATGCCTAAGTCACACACGGGGGTGGGCAGGCACATACAGACAAAAACACTGGTGAATTCCATGTCGCTGCCGGCAGAGTATCTGGTAGGATTGTTGGAGGACCTGTGGCTTCCTAGTAAGAGGGTCTACGTTGGTTGCCATTGACACAAGTTGATGAGCCTTAACCCTCATCTAGAATATCACTTATTATTGGGTTAAGACCACTGGGGCAAGAATACAACTTCTATCTCTCCCACCGGACTCCTTGGTATCCAAGTTCATCCCTTCTTTCTTATTTGTAAGACAAGTTCCATTGAGGATTTTGTACTCCTGTTTCCCCAAATTCCTTGCCAGGCTTACCTTATGTGCTTGTCAAAACCAGGGTTGGCAAAGTAGAGCCTGCAGGCAGACCACTAACTATTTTTTTTTAAGTAAAGTTTTATCGGACCTTGCCCATTTGTTTACGTATAGTCTATTGCTGCTTTTTCACTACGATGGCACAGTTGAATAGTTGTGACAGATGGTATGGCGTGCAAAGCCAGAAATATTTACTCTCTGACCTTTGCAGAAAAAGTTTGCCCAGCCCTTGTCTAAACCATTGAGCTAATTGCTTGATATTATTTAAGATTACGTGCAGTATTATATGTAGACCGAATCTGACAAGTGGGCTTCATGATGATGTCCTTCTAATTTCATCTTTTCTGGGACCACTAAGCGGGTAAAGTCAGGCTCAGCTAGTGTATATTAAGTACCAACTATGCACTAGGTACCTAGTGCTTGGGTATGTGTTTTCTTGCGTATTATTCATTAACGCATGTAATAATCCTATGAGGTGGATACTTTATCTCCACTTTACAGATCAGGAAATTTCAGACTTGGAAAGAAAAAATGATTTCATTAAGGTCATATAGCTGCTAACATGAGTGACCTAGGATGTGAACCCAGTCCACAGGCTCCAATACTGTGTTCTTTCTCCTACACCAGTGCTTCTCACATTTTTATTTTATTGATATTTTATGTATCTGTATATGTGTGTATGTATGTGTGTGTGTATATGTGTGTGTGTGTGCGTGTGTGTGTGTATGTTTGCACTTATGTGTTTGGCAGCAGAACCTTCTTTTACTCAAAAAATGCTATCCATGAGCCTGATGTATATATAAACAGATTAAAGCAGAACTTCTTTGATCACACTCCATGATCACACCCTTCCTCTGGGCAACACACACACACTCATGCACGCGCGTGCGCACGCGCACACACACACACACACACACACACACTCACACACTCACACACTCACAAACACTTTTACTTCAGCTTTCACCTAAACATAGCATGGACCTTCTCGGGACATATAACGAGAGATGGAATGACAAGAGATTTGGGCCATCATCATTCGGTCTTCATCTTTCTCATAGCACAGGTGTCTGATTGCTCTTTTGCCACAATGCCAGTGATTCCCAAGGCATTCCGTACAGTTGCAAAAGAAAAATAAAAGTCAAGGATCACTATATTTGTTTATGTGACTGCTTTCACCACTGCCAAGCTTCCAATCTCCCTAGCCAAATCAAAAGTAAATTGAAGGGGGCTTCCCTGGTGGCGCAGTGGTTGAGAGTCTGCCTGCCGATGCAGGGGATGCGGATTCGTGCCCCGGTCTGGGAAGATCCCACATGCCGCGGAGCGGCTGGGCCCGTGAGCCATGGCCGCTGAGCCTGCGCGTCCGGGGCCTGTGCTCCGCAGCGGGAGAGGCCACAACAGTGAAAGGCCCGCGTACCGCAAAAAAAAAAAAAAAAAAAAGTAAATTGAAGGGACTTCCCTGGTGGTGCAGTGGTTAAGAATCCACCTGCCAACGCAGGGCACATGGGTTCGATCCCTGGTCTGGGAAGATCCCACATGCCGCGGACAACTAAGCCCGAGAGCCACAACTACTGAGCCTGTGCTCTAGAGCATGCAAGCCACAACTACTGAGCCCACGCGCCACAACTACTGATCCCGCACGCCTGGAGACCGTGCTCCGCAACAAGAGAAGCCACTGCAATGAGAAGCCTGCACACCACAATGAAGTGTAGCCCCCGCTCGCCACAACTAGAGAAAGCTGGCGTACAGCAATGAAGACCCAAGGCAGCCAAAAAAAAAAAAAGTTCCTTTAAAAAAAGAAAAAAGTAGACCTCTACTCACCACCAGTCCCTCCCATCAGGAAAATTGCACAGGCCTCTTAGATAGCCTCATCCACCAGAGGAGAGATGCAGAAGCAAGACGAACTACAGTCCTGCAGCCTATGGAACAAAAACCACATTCACAGAAAGATAGACAAGATGAAAAGGCAGAGGGATATGTACCACATGAAGTAACAAGGTAAAACCCCAGAAAAACAACTAAATGAAGTGGAGATAGGCAACCTTCCGGATAAAGAATTCAGAATAATGATAGTGAAGATGATCCAAGACCTTGGGAAAAGATTGGAGGCAAAGATCAAGAAGATGCAAGAAATCTTTAACAAAGATCTAGAAGAATTAAAGAACAAACAGAGATGAACAATACAGTAACTGAAATGAAAAATACACTAGAAGGAATCAATAGCAGAATAACTGAGGCAGAAGAACACATAAGTGACCTGGAAGACAGAATGGTGGAATTCACTGCTGTGGAACAGAATAAAGAAAAAAGAATGAAAAGAAATGAAGATACCCTAAGGGACCTCTGGGACAACATTAAACGCAACAACATTCACATTGTAAGTGGCCCCAGAAGGAGAAGAGAGAGAGAAAGGACCAGAGAAGATATTTGAAGAGATTATAGTCGAAAACTTCCCTAACATGGGAAAGGAAATAGCTACCCAAGTCCAGGAAGCACAGAGAGTCCCAGTCAGGATAAACCCAAGGAGAAACACTCCAAGACACATGGTAATCAAATTGGCAAAAATTAAAGACAAAGAAAAATTTGTGGAAGCAGCAAGGGAACAACAACAAATAACATTCGAGGGAACTCCCATAAGGTTAACAGCTGATTTCTCAGCAGAAACTCTACAAGCCAGAAGGGAATGGCATGATATACTTAAAGTGATGAAAGGGAAGAACCTACAACCAAGATTACTCTACCCAGCAAGGATCTCATTCAGATTTGATGGAGAAATCAAAAGCTCTACAGACAAGCAAAAGCTAAGAGAATTCAGCACCACCAAACCGGCTCTACAACAAATGCTAAAGGAACCTCTCTAAGTGGGAAACACAAGAGAAGAAAAGGACCTACAAAAACAGACCCAAAACAATTAAGAAAATGGTCATAGGAACATACATATTGATAATTACCTTAAACGTGAATGGATTGAATTCTCCAACCAAAAGACACAGGCTTGCTGAATGGATACAAAAACAAGACCCATATATATGGTGTCTACAAGAGACCCACTTCAGACCTAGGGACACATACAGACTGAAAGCGAGAGGATGGAAAAAGATATTCCATGCAAATGGAAATCAAAAGAAAGCTGGAGTAGCAATACTCATATCAGATAAAATAGACTTTAAAGAATGTTACAAGAGACAACGAAGGACACTACATAATGATCATGGGATCAATCCAAGAAGAAGATATAACAATTATAAATATATATGCACCCAACATAGGAGCACCTCAATACATAAGGCAACTGCTAACAGCTATAAAAGAGGAAATCGACAGTAACACAGTAACAGTGGGGGACTTTAATACTTCACTTACACTAATGGACAGATCATCCAGACAGAAAATTAATAAGGAAACACAAGCTTTAAATGACACAATAGACAAGATAGATTTAATTGATATTAATAGGACATTCCATCCAGGAACAGCAGATTACACTTTCTTCTCAAGTGTGCAAGGAACATTCTCCAGGATAGATCACATCTTGGGTCACAAATCAAGCCTCAGTAAATTTAAGAAAATTGAAATCATGTCAAGCATGTTTTCTGACCACAACGCTATGAGATTAGAAATGAATTACAGGGGAAAAAAAGTAAAAAACACAAACACATGGAGCTAAGGAATATGTTACTAAATAACCAAGAGATCACTGAATAAATCAAAGAGGAAATCAAAAAATACCGAGAGACAAATGACAAAACACGATGATCCAAAACCTATGGGATGCAGCAAAAGCAGTTCTAAGAAGGAAGATTATAGCAATACAAGCCTACCTCAGGAAACAAGAAAAATCTCAAATAAACCATCTAACCTTACACCTAAAGGAACAAGAGAAAGAAGAACAAACAAAACCCACAGTTAACAGAAGGAAAGAAATCATAAAGATCAGAGCAGAATTAAATGAAAAAGAAATGAAGAAAATGATAGCAAAGAGCAATAGAACTAAAAGCTGGTTCTTTGACAAGATGAACAAAATTGATAAACCATTAGCCAGACTCATCAAGAAAAAGAGGGAGAGAACTCAAATCAATAAAATTAGAAATGAAAAAGGAGAAGTTACAACAGACAATGCCGAAATACAAAGCATCCTAAGAGACTACTACAAGCAACTCTGTGCCAATAAAATGGACAACCTGGAAGAAATGGACAAATTCTTAGAACGGTATGGCCTGTCAAGGCTGAACCAGGAACAAATAGAAACTATGAACAGGCAAGTCACAAGTAATGAAATTGAAACTGTGATTAAACATCTTCCAACAAACAAAAGTCCAGGACCAGATGGCTTCACAGATGAATTCTATCAAACATTTAGAGAAGAGCTAACACCCATCCTCCTCAAACTCTTCCAAAAAACTGCAGAGGAAGGAACACTCCCAAACTCATTCTATGAGTCCACCATCACCCTGATACCAAAACCAGAGAAGATACTACAAAAAAAGGATATTACAGACCAATATCACTGATGAATATAGATGCAAAAATCCTCAATAAAATACTAGCAAACAGAATCCAACTACACATTAAAAGGATCATACACCATGATCAAGTGGGATTTATCCCAGGGATGCAAGGATTCTTCAATATATGCAAATCAGTCAGTGTGATACACCATATTAACAGATTGAAGAATTAAAAACCATATGATCATCTCAATAGATGGAGAAAAAGATTTTGGCAAAATTCCACACCCATTTATGATAAAATCTCTCCAGAAAGTGGGCATAGAGGGAGCCTACTTCAACATAATAAAGGCCATATACGGCAAACGCACAGCGAACGTCATTCTCAATGGTGAAACAGTGAAAGCATTTCCTCTAAGACCAGGAACAAGACAACTGTGTCCACTTTCACCACTATTATTCAACATAGTTTTGGAAGTCCTAACCACAGCCATCAGAGAAGAAAAAGAAATAAAAGGAACACAAATTGGAAAAGAGGAAGTAAAACGGTCACTCTTTGCAAATGATATGATACTATAGATAGAGAATCCTAAAGATGCCACCAGAAAACTACTAGAGCTCATCAATGAATTTGGTGAAGTTTCAGGGTACAAAATTAATGCAGAGAAATCTCTTGCATTCCTATACACTAATGAGGAAAAATGTTAAAGAGAAATTAAGGAAACACTCCCATTTACTGTTGCAACAAAAAGAATAAAATACCTAGGGCTAAATCTACCTAGGGAGACATATGTCCTGTATGCAGAAAATAATAAGACACTGATGAAAGAAATTAAAGATGATACCAACAGATGGAGAGATATACCCTGTTCTTGGATTGGAGGAATCAACCTTGTGAAAATGACTACACTCCCCATAGCAATCTACAGATTCAATGCAATCCCTATCAAATTAACAGTGGCATTTTTTATAGAACTAGAACAAAAACTCTTAAAATTTGTATGGAGACACAAAAGATCCTGAATAGCCAAAGTAGTCTTGAGGGGAAAAAACAGAGCTGTAGGAATCAGACTCCCTGACTTCAGACTATACTACAAAGCTACAGTCATCAAGACAATATGGTACTGGCACAAAAACAGAAATATAGATCAATGGAACAGGATAGGAAGCTCAGAGATAAACCCACGCACCTATGGTCAACTAACTATGACAAAGGACACAAGGATATACAGTGGAGAAAAGACAGTCTCTTCAATAAGTGGTGCTGGGAAAACTGGACAGCTCCATGTAAAAGAATGAAATTAGAACACTCCCTAACACCATACAGAAAAATAAACTCAAACTGGATTAGAGACCTAAATGTAAGACCAGACACTATAAAAGTCTTAGAGGAAAACATAGGAAGAACAACACTCTTTGACATAAATCACAGCAAGATCTTTTTTGATCCATCTCCTAGAGTAATGGAAATACAAACAAAAATAAACAAGTGGAGCCTAGTGAATCTTAAGAACCTTTTGCACAGCAAAGGAAACCATAAACAACCCTCAAAATGGGAGAAAGTATTTGCAAACAAATCAATGGACAAAGGATTAATCTCTAAAATATATAAATAGCTCATGCAGCTCAATATCAAAAAAACAAACAACTTAATCCAAAAATGTGTAGAAGACCTAAATAGACATTTCTCCAAAGAAGACATACAGATGGCCAAGAAGCACATGGAAAGCTGCTCAACATCACTAATTATTAGAGAAATGCAAATCAAAACTACAATGAGGTATCACTCACACCAGTTAGAATGGGCTTCATCAGAAAATCTACAAACAACAAATGCTGCAGAGGGTGTGGAGAAAAGGGAACTGTCTTGCCCTGTTGGTGGGAATGTAAATTGATACAGCCACTATGGAGGAAAGTATGGAGGTTCCTTAAAAAACTAAAAAGTGAATTACCATATGACCCAGCAACCCCACTACTGGGCATATACCCAGAGAAAAGCATGATTCAAAAGACACATGCACCCCAGTGTTTATTGCAGCACTATTTACAGTAGCCAGGTCATGGAAGCAACCTAAATGCCCATCGACAGACGAATGGATAAAGAAGATGTGTGGTACATATATACAATGGATTATTACTCAGCCATAAAAAGGAACGAAATTGGGTCATTTGTAAAGACGTGGATGGACCTAGAGACTGTCATACAGAGTGAAGTAAGTCAGAAAGAGAAAAACAAATATCGCATATTAACACATATATGTGGAACCTAGAAAAATGGTACAGATGAACCGGTTTGCACGGCAGAAATTGAGACACAGATGTAGAGAACAAACGTATGGACACCAAGGGGGAAAGTGGCGGGGGGGGGGTGGTCGTGGTTGTGTGATGAATTGGGAGATTGGGATTGACATGCATACAGTGATGTGTATAAAATGGATGACTAATAAGAACCTGCTGTATAGAAAAATAAATTAAATTTTACAAAAGTAAATTGAATACAATTGTTTTTTTAAAACCCTATTTTTAACTTTGTATATCCATATAATGGTGTTTTATATATACATATTAAATTTATGTTTATAAATCTATTTAGTGATGTGGAAACTATAGCATAATGCAGATAAAAATAGCTCTGTATACACTGTGGTCTCAGCTTTGCATCATGTATTTGGGTGGCAGTATGTGTCTTAAATCGCTCACCCCTAGTGAAATAAAATTGGAGAGACCCACGACCTCTGGGCGGAGGGGTTCTGTGTGATGGTTATTGTCTGCCTTTTGTCCATTCTTTTGAAAGCATGCAGAAACAAGTCAATTTGCAGAGAAAGTGTATCTGCATGTATTGTGTTGTGACACTTCCTGATGTTGTTCCAAAAATTGGAGATGAAATGACTGGCCTGGAAGAATAGAGGCATGTTGGTTCCTTAGTTCTTCCTCTCTGAGTCCTGCATTGTCCTTTCACTCCTTGTCTGCCTGCTTTTCTCAGCCTCTTTATTTACAGTGACATTAAAGAAAGGGTACAAAACGCCCTTGGCCTTTTGTTTAGCATGTTTAAAGATGTATCTCTGTTTCTGGCTTGTCAGTATTGCGTGAAAACTTGACTTGAAATAAATCTGTGTAGTTTGTACAAAAGAAGCACAGATGTTAATTGGTATCCTGTGATTTAAATGTCATCATCAGTGTCTTCCTCTGGATGTAAACTGAATCCATGCAGCAATCCACAAAGTGTGAATGAGATTATACTTAGACAGATGAATGGCTTGAGACACTTAAAGTCTTACAAATACGTCTTTAGGACTCATGAAAGATAATATGTGACATGCTGTATTTCTTTGGACTAAAAGTATCCTACATCATATTGTGTATTGACTATGTAGGGAAGTTTTTAAACATGTTTTTAGGAAAATGTAAAAAAAAGCTGTATGCTATTATGGGAGAATGTTATATATTAATGCCACTCCTGAAATAATGAAATAAAACAGATCAGTATCACATTCTGTGAACATCTCTGTATCAGTTAGATTGTAGTGACAGTACATTTTATAAGGTCTAAGGAAGCTTACATAAGAACAAATATTTTCCCAATACAATCCAATGCCACTTTGAATAAGGGGCATGGTAGAAGAGATGCAATGGATATGTGTAATGTGTGCTAAATTTGTGACTGCCTTGGGCCCTACCAAAGCCACACTAGGTAATTTCACTTGACAGCCAAAATAGAGGAGCTAAAGAAATGTGGCAGTTTCACCTCCTGCATCTATTCACAGAGTCCCATGGTGACCTCATTAATCTTGAGGGGGTCGGGGGTGGTGCGTGAGGCACTCAAAGACTGGCTGCGTCCTGCCAACATGACTGCTTACAGAAATCAAATTCCAGTCCATCTGCCACTGGTTTTCTTGATGTTGGTGTTTGATACCTTTATAAAGGGGTGAGCTACGCTGCGCCGGATCACAGCTGGGGGAGGAGAATGTTGCCAGCACGCTGGTTGGAACAGCAGCAAATGTGTTCCGTGCCTGACTTGCCTGCCAGCCACGGGAGCTCAGGCTCCAGCTCTCCCAACTCTTTGCTGCTACTGGTACTCATCATGCTGCTGGCAGGAATCATGGAGAGAGGAATGGAGGCCACCACTGGAGACGGTGGACTGCCATGTCATCACGTGCGTGCTTGGGTACATACGCCAGGGGATACTAACCTCTGGCCTTGATCTGAGTATATCAGACAATTTGTTGGGCTGATGCTTTACTTGTCTTGACTAACGTTGAGTTTTTGCAACTGACCAATTGTTTAATGGCCAAGGGCACTCAATGACTTTAGATTTGGATTCAGCAAACGTGTATCATGTGACTTGCTGTGTACCGGGCATGGTTCTGGTGTCTCCAGCCCCTTTATCTCATTTAATCGTCATAAGGTTTTGAGGGTAATGTTACTATTCTCATTATTAAATGATTAAACCAAGACCCTTTCTGCTAACCCGCGCTATGGCTCTCCTTGCTTTAGGGGTAAATATATTAATGTTTTTATAAATAAAATTATATCATGTAATGTGACATGATGATAAGGTCATCATCTTTTAAAATATATATATCATTGCTAAAAATCTAACCTCGCACTGACAGTTATAACAAGGACATGACACTGGTGAAGTGATGTGAAGGCCGGGAAGTTGGGGCAATAGGAATTGGAATCCAGTGAGTACCATTGAGTCTACGCATGTCGGGGCCAGTCCTGAATCCTGTGGCAGACGTTACAAGGAGGCCATGAGTCAGATAGGTGCAAGCAGAACCAGAATGCGTTGTCATGGACGCCAAAAAAGGAGGAAATTTCAAGATGGAGCAAGTGTTTCAACACTGTGTGATGTACAAGAGACTTTCAGAAAGATAAAGCCTACAAAGAACCCCAGGCTTTTGCATTTGGGAGGTCAATGCTGACCTTCCCAAGAGCCCCTTCTATGAAGTGGGAAGGGCAAGACGCAGATGAACGAGGCGTCAGGAGGAAGTGAAGGAAAAGAAGACCGTTAGTGAGTAGTTTGGTACTTCTAATGGTTTTGATGCGGCAGGGAGGGGAGAAGGGAGTGGCTTCTTGGGGACACATCCTTACAGGAGGGTATCTTTTAAAAATTTTAAGCCATGGAAAGACTCTACCATAAATATAGTTTGAAAGGAAAGGGCCTGCATGGAGAGAATGGTTTGAGATTTAGGAGGTGACCTGAGGGCCAGTGTCCAAGACGTGACAGGAGGGGACATGGACCAAGCCACAGTCCTCATTCTTGAGGGAAGAAAATCAGGAAGGATGTGACTTGTAAATATTTTTGGTGGAGATGGAGAAAGTTAAGCAGAATATAGCTGAAAGCCTCAATTGTGTTAGTGAAATGGGGGCAAGCCAAAGATTGAAATTGGAAGGGGCGGGGGCTTTTGAGCAGGGTAGTGAAGGCTTAATTAACATGGTCATTGAGGAGAGTAGATTATGGACTGAATCAAAGTATAAAGGGTTGTTGCTGAGACTCTAGCAAAGGTTGGAGATCGTGGGTTTGTAATGTTGCTTAACTGCCCGGTTTGCATTTCTTTCTCTTGCTGGGTGAATCTGAAAGGGTAGATTGTAATATTGGAATTTGGGGTGGTGGCAGAAGGACAGTGGTGGAAAGAATCTGAGGGGCTGGAGGGCAAGTAGCTTGGATTTGTAACCGTCAGATCCAGGCAGGGTAGGGACGGAAGTGAAGACAGAAGTCTGGTAGACGCGAGGGAAATGCAGGTCTCTCGAGGATGATGTCAGGACTTGGGGTAGAGAAGGAGGTGATGATCCATGAACTAAAATCGTTCTGAGTAGGTCATGAATGTGAAGAGTTATTAGGCGGCACAGAGAGGTAGATAGCTAAGAGGCAAGCATTTCAAGAGACCAGAGGTTTTTACATGAGCATTCAGGAATGATGAACATAGTGTCAGGTTAGTAAATAACAGGGCCAGATCTCCAATATTCCTATTTTGTGAGCTATGAAGAGTAGGTGGAAGAGTAACCAGTCTTCACTTGAAAGCCTGCTGGGAAGGCAGTGTCGACAGAAGATACTTAGGTTCCAGTAAAGGTAGGAGTTGGAGAAGCATTCTGTCAAGCTGCTTCTTCCGTGGTCTTGAGGAATCAGAGCACACATGGGAAGGTTTATGGGCAAGGGCAGCACGGGGGGGCGAGAATGAGACTGTAGATGAGGAAGGGGCTTACATTTTGGTTAATGACCAAGGATGACGGGTATGGGATGGAAGTCATTGACATTTTCTAGCCTCGGGTTGGTGCATGAGGCCAATGAGAAGGTTTATGGCCCTTCTTTGCAGCCCTGTGAGTTGTACAGAAGTGAGTCATGGGTGAGAGGTCTTGGAGTCCAAAGCTTGACGTTAGATAAGGATCCCAAACTTCAGGGCTTAGTACTTTGTCAATATTTCATATCAGGCTGACAATTTGCTTCAATACAGCTTTATCTTTGACCAGTGGTATCTTGAGGACACTATTCATTCCTTAATACTCTATCTCCTGGTTTCTTTTAATACCTTATGTTCATTTTTTTGTGGCTCTGCCTTATTTCAAGGAGTCTGTAAGGCAGGTATTCAGTGCTGTGAGTTTCCTGGTGTGAAGCGTTAATGGAGTTGACTGGGAATGTGTCATTAATAATTTGGGAAAGCTTTTGACGAGATTGATCTGACCTTTTTCCCGCCCAGTTTTTAGATGTTCTGTGACCTGAAAATGTCCCCATAAGATTATAACGTGGATGAAATATTCAAATTATTTACTTTGCAACAGTCTTTAAACAATGGCCTCCAGGGAATCCCCTGGCAGTCCAGTGGTTAGGACTCCAGGCCTTCACTGCGGGGTGGGGGTGGGGCGCGGCGGGGCGGGCCGGGTTCAATCCCTGGTCCAGGAACTAAGATCCTGCAAGTCGCACAGAGCTGCCAAAAGAAAAAGTAAGAAAAAAAGAAAGAAAAAAAGTGGCTTCTAGAGAAACTTCTCACCAAAATGATGTTTGGGGCACTATGTTTGGATTTCACTGAGTACTGCTTTCCTAGTGGCATGGCTGTATGACGGTCTTCTGTGGGTTCACTGATGTCACCATGGACAGGAGAATGAGCCCATCAGGGAAAACAAAATATTTTTTTCTTCATGTTCCTAAGCCCCAAATGTTTAAAATCAGTGTAAACATTTAGAAACTCTTCAGAGTTCCTTATGATCAGATGCCATCGATACTCTGACAAAATGGCGTTCAACGTAGTATTATTCCATTGATTTACTGTATTTATTTAACTCCTCTCCTCGGGCTATTTATCTGGGTTTTGTTCGTTTTTTTGTAATTATAAATCATGTAGGTATGAACATCCTTGAGAAGAAATTAATCTTGCACACATTCATGGTTACTTAAATACAGTCTTAGAAATATAATGGCTTAGAAATATAACTGTCAAAGTGGTTTCTCTCCTCCCTCCTTCCTTCTTCCCTCTCCCTCCCCTCCCCCATCTTCTTCTTTCTTTCCCTTTCTCCCTGTCTTCCTCTTGACGTTCTTTTATGCCTTTTTTTCTTACAATTTACACTTGAAATCTAATTTATCCTTGTGATTATGGTGCAGTGGATTCGTTATCAGATGTGTTACTGATTTAGACCAAGGGTTAACAAATTCCAGCCGACGGGCCAAATCCAGCCTGCCTCCTGTTTTTATATGGCTCAAACATGCTACTTGATCAGGGAGAACAATTCCCATAAGCTAAGAATGCTTTTTACATTATTTTTTAATAAATTTATTTAGTTATTTATTTTTGGCTGTGTTGGGTCTTTGTTGCTGTGCGCGGGCTTTCTCTAGTTGCGGCGAGCAGGGGCTACCCTTCATTGTGGTACGCGGGCTTCTCATCGCAGTGGCTTCTCTTGTTGCGGAGCACAGGCTCTAGGTGTGTGGCCTTCAGTTGTTGTGGCTCGTAGGCTCTAGAGCGCAGGCTCAGTAGTTGTGGCGCACGGGCTTAGTTGCTGCACGCATGGGAGATCCCATGCATGGGATCTTCCCAGACCAGGGCTCGAACCCATGTCCCCTGCGTTGGCAGGTGGATTCTTAACCACTGTGCCACCAGAGAAGTCCCGCTTTTTACATTTTTAAATGATTGAAAAACGTATAAAGAAGAATGATGTTCTGTGATATGTGAAAATTATATGAAATTTAAATTTCATTGTCCATTAGTAAAATTTGGAGTACGGCCACACTTACTGGTTTCTGTATTGCCCATGGCTCTTTGCGTGCTCATACTATGGGTGAGTTGGGTGGTTGCAACCAAGACTCTATGGCCCCCACCATGCCTAAAATATTTACTGTCTGGCCTTTTGTGGAGAAAGATTGATGATTCCTGATTTAGGCCAGAGGGCTTTAGAAAGTTATTATAGGTAATACACCAATCCTTTATTTTGATTCCAGGATAATTTGCTCTTATGCTGTATTCTATGTATATTGTAAATCGATGCTGCCCCTGTTTCTTCGTCTGTAGAGTGAGGGTAATTATAATGGCAGTCTCTTGTCGGTTTTGTGAAGAGAGAATGATTTGATATATTTGAAGTGCTTGGAATAATGCCTGACTTAGAACTGATAAACACTGTCACTGGAGAGCTTGGCAGGTGTTCCATTGGAAGCTGTACCATTTATTTCGAAGGAAGGAAGTCCAAGCTTGCTTGTTTTGGTGATTTTCATATATGTTCCACATGTATGTGCCTTCTAAGACCATTGCAGATGCTCCCTCATGTGGCTGGCATGGGAATTGTTCTCCCTGGTCAAGTAGCATCTTTGGGTTGCCGGCCTTGACCAGATAACCTTGGGTGGTTGAATGTGGTCGGACACGTTTCACTTCCGCTAGAAAGTCACCATCAGCAGTGCATGAATTACAAATGCTCATACAATCAACGATTTATAGGAAACGACGACAGGGAAGGAAATCATAAGAACTGGTTTGGATAAAGAGTATATAAAGAAAGAGAAGAGGTGCTTGGCAGAGTAGAGGCAGACAGAAGGGGAAATTTTGGAATGTGATGAGTTTAAACTTTAGCTAGATTTAGGACAATCAGTTTTAAAATGGTTGTGTATTGTGTGCTCCAAAAAAGAATGCAGCAAAAAATGTATGGAAAGTAGACTTTCAGTACACTGTTTTAGGGAATGACTTCAGAACCCAGGGTTGCCATGTAACCAAAGTTTGGTCATTATCCTTTTTATATAACTTGTTAGGTTTTTTCTGTCTTTTTTTCACATCCATCATTTTTTTTTCCTTCTGTCCAATCTTAGAGAAAAAGGTCTTTCCTTTCGTACCAAGGCTAATTCATTGTTCTTCTTCCTATTCCTCCTGTCTCATCCCTGCCTTGGAAATCTCCCGTCTTCTTCATCAATTATCTCCACTATGTCTCAATTAATCTTCAAACATTCCAAGTGATATTTTCTACAGAAACTTTATCACAGGGTCCTCTTTGGTATTTGGAGGAATACAAGGCAGGAAAGGTAACATAGATGAAAGAGACCAGTCACTGGTGTCTCCTGACACAGTCAGTTCTCAATCATCCAGATCGATGGAACGCAAAGTTAATATGGCGGCTCTTTTTTTTTTTTTAAGTATTCACCTTTTAAGTATATACCATGCTTACTCTGTTCAACATATTTTAAATCTCATTACAATATTTTCTTTGACCTATGAATTATTTAGATTGCTATTTCAGTTTCCAAACACACAGCCTAGTAGGGCTCTCTCCCTACCTCCTCCTTTGTTACAATTTGTTTTTGGATCTTGGGCTTTTGGAAGGAGCTTGTGTTCTTTTTTAAAAGCATTTCTTTGGAATTTTTGAGAGTTACTTTATGGCTAATATGTGATCAGATTTCCTTAATGTCCTGCGTGTGCTTGAAGGGAATGTGTATTCTCTAATCATTGAGTGCAAGGCTCTATACGGTTCAATTAGAGCAAGCTTGTTAATTATGTAGTTCGAATCTCCTATGACTGTATTAATTTTTTGCCTGATTGATTTGTCACTTTCTGAGAGATGTTAGTTAAAACTCTTCTGCTGTCATTGTGGATTTATTGACTTTTCCTTGTAAGTATGCCAATCTTGTGTCACTTTTTTTTTTAAGATTTTTCTTTTTTTGATGTGGACCATTTTTAAAATCTTTATTGAATTTGTTACAATATTGCTTCTGTTTTATGTTTTGGTTATTTGGCCTTGAGGCATGCGGGATCTTAGCTCCCTGACCAGGGATCAAACCCGTACCCCCTTCACTGGAAGGCGAAGTCTTAACCACTGGACTGCCAGGGAAATCCGTGTCACTTATTTTTTAGGTTATATTGATATATTTGATATATTTGATATGTAATCATTATGTAATAAACCTCTTTAATTCTAATAAAATTA
Organism: Delphinus delphis; assembly: GCF_949987515.2. Taxonomy (NCBI): domain Eukaryota; kingdom Metazoa; phylum Chordata; class Mammalia; order Artiodactyla; family Delphinidae; genus Delphinus; species Delphinus delphis. The sequence goes on from NC_082704.1 coordinate 10,742,959, forward strand.
ATAAAACCTTAAATAAGTACTTACCTTTTAGAAGTATTCTAATATTTAGGAGATAGATGCCTAAATATTTACCTCCTGAAGTATATCTTAATTGTTTTTAACTTATAAAAGCAATACCTGGTCATTATGGGAATTACAATTACCATTGATTTCTTTTACCTATGTATGCATTTTAACCACAATCCCATCACCCACTCAATCACTACCAACCTTTTAACATAGTTTTCCACTCATCCCTCTATATATTTTTTCTAGTTGAGATCATATATAAAATGCAATATTATATCTTGATTTGTTTTAATTTCACTTTACCATAAACATTTTCTCATGTTATTATAAGCTCTTTATGGACATCATATTGCCATACTCCTAACCACCAAGGGAATTAAAATGGATTTTGGGATACACTCAAATATGCCTAAAATAGCGAATAGAACAGGACCAAATCGTGAAGTACAGAAATTAAGGAATATGACTTGAATATCAATCACATTATTTATACCATAGTTTAGAAAATTTGAATTGTAGAATTTCAATGGTGGTTGCAGTCCTTGGGGAAAAAATACAAAAGGTGGAATTTAAGCTTAACATTGCTCTCTTCCTCAATGCTAAGTCAGCTCCATCTAATGAAGGTAGTAAGGCAGGCATGAACCAGGCCCCGTAATACAGAAGAGGTGAAGGAAGATAGAGCAGCCATCAGTAATGTAAAGGAAGACGCATCCGCTTCACTCTAGAGAGGGCGGTGATATGATTCACTAAAGAAGATGGGACCAAAGTTTGGAGCACCTAGATTGTCAAGGGAGTTGCTACTCCCTGGGCAAAAGAGAGATGCTTGTAGCTGTGTTGTTGCCACGCTGAGAAAAGGAAAAAGGGAATGTTTATGTCTCCGTGGGTCATGCTGTCTCAACGACAAATCTCTCCTGAGAAGGGGAGGACAGAGCAGACCCACTTTAAGAAAGGAAAGTGAAAACCATTAGGCTGATTCTACTGATGAACTGGTAATTCTAAGTAAAAACCATCATGTTGTATCCTTCTTACAAAGCTATGAGAAGGTATTAAAATTATCCTGATATTAAATAGGAAGGAACCAAGGCTTAAAGAAGTTAAGTGATTTCATATGTCCACACCACCAGCAGATCTTAGGGCATCTAGTTTGATGGTTTTTCCATTACTCTTGTAGTGCCTCTACGGGTTAAACATCATATTGTAGTTTTCAAGGATGGTAACAATGGTTGCTTGTCCTTTTATTCCACAGCTTTTGGACCCTTAAGGTGTTAGTTTTTCCTAGAAAGATTCTGCAGTACTAAACATCGGAAGGAAGAAACCCATACATCCCCAGAGAAGGCCAGACTGATAGTTGTTTTGTAATTGACCTCTTTTTTTCTAGACTGGATTCTTGTGGGATTTTACTTACATAAGACATACACCATATTTATCCAAGTGTGGATCTCTTTTCACTGGTTTTGCCTGGAATTTGAGGAACCCATTTTATCAGTAGACTCAGCTTTTTCTTCAGCTTAGGAGGGTTATCTTCAGTTATGTTTTTAACCATTGTTGTCTTCCAGTCCTTCTGGTTTTTCCTTGGAAATGCCTGTGATGCATAAGCTCGTTCTGCTCTTCACCTCTATTATCCTTTCTCACTTCTTCACCATGTTTTAGTCTATGTCTGTTACACTCTGGAGATCTTCAGAATGTGAATATTTGGTTTTATTAGTTTGGCTCTTTACTTAATGTGTCTCTCTTGACATACCTTTCTCTCCACTTTTTACCCGTGTCAGCAAATGGAACCTTCTTCGTCCCTGTTCCTCAAGCCAGGAGCTCTCTGTCTCTGAATACCTACAGACAAATCATCAGCAAGCCTTTCCTGTCAAATTCCAAAGTATGTGTTGAATCATTCCATTTCACGAAGCAAAATAATGGCTAAGGCAGGGCTAGAACCAGGTCTTCTAGAAGGTAGAAAATGGAAAGATAAAAACAGCATTGCCTGTAGATCCAGGCACACCTTGGTTTGTTTCCTGGCTTGACACTTTCTACTTGTGTGACCATGGGCAAATTATTTAATTTCTCTGAGCCCCCATTTCCTTCTTTATAAGAAGCTAAAATTGCTACATTTCAGTTACATTAAAAAAAATTGTATGATTCCATTTATATGAAATGTGCAGAATAGGCAAATCTATAGAGATAGAAAATATATTTGGGGAGGAAATGAGTGGGATTAACTGCTAAAGGATATGGGATTTCATTTTGGGGTGATGAAAAATGTTCTCCAACTAATTGTACTAATGGTTGGACAATTCTGCGAATGTATTAAAAACCATTGAATTGTTCACTTTTTAAAGGGTGAGTTTTATGTAGATTATAGCTCAACAAAGCTGTTTAAAAACTTAAAAATAATTAGTGAATAAAGAGAGGGAGATTTCCTGAGATGACGGAAATGGAGTCCCTTGGGCTTTGGAGGCCCAGGCCAACCTTTTCCCTACTCGAGCTTGGCCACCACAGGTACGTGGTCTGGGGCCTGGACAAAGTCTCCTCAGCTGCATCATAGTGGCCACTGTGGAAGGATTGCTTCCCTTTAGGAATCACAGCTGGGAAAATTTTTAGTCCTGAACAGGTTTTGGGAGTTACTTTTGGCAGCTTCCTAAGGTAAGCAAGTGCAAAACTCATTTGTCATCTAGGGCTTCGTGGCAGATGAGAGCAAGTGGCCTTCCAAGGCCCCCAGCTGAAAAGTCGAGATAACACCTCAGGCCTCAATTTTCTAAGGGATTTGATCTACTTGTCTTCACTGCAAACTTCCCTGGCCTGGCGGTGCTGGTAATTCCAATGCTGAATTACTTGAGACATTTGATAGAGTTGAGGGCATGCCTTTTAATGAGTTTGATTTATTCATCTCCACTAAAAAAGATTCTCCAAAGTGGATTTACTGTGATACAGCTTTACTAGAGACGTTTGGTACCATCTGGAAGATTTAAGAGTTGGGGGCATACCTTGGGGGCCTCCATTTTGTAAAGGGCTTCATTCACTGATCTGCACAACAAAACGTGATCTTGGGCCTTGATTTTTGTAAGGAGTTCTGTCTAGTTGTCTCTACTTCAAACCATGCTGAATGAACACAGCCCAAAGTGAAATCACTTGATGCAGATATACTGAAAACCTTTCATATGTTTGGGGGGAGCCTGAGGTATGAAAATGTCCAGTTGGTCTGAGAGACCAGCCCAGCATCATCTTGTCCCATTTACAGGGTTACTTGGAAGGTTAAATGAGATAATACAATTATAATACCTAACATATAGTAGTCTCTGAATGAATGCTCGTTCCTTCCTCCCTACTTCTCGACCCACATTAGTGCCTTCATTCATACATCCAAAAGGTCATTTATTGTGTGTGTGTGTATATGTATGTATGTATATATAGGACATAAATATGTGTGTGTATGACATATATATTATATGTAAAACAGTACATATAATATAGATTCTGCATATGTAAAAATCTATCATCTATCTTCTAGAGTAAAATGAGTAGTTACTTAAGTCACTGAAAAGAATGCTGAATTATTCACCACAGAGGTCAGCTTTGAATTTTTGTTGTGAGGGAAGGAAATGAATATTTTGGAAAGGACATCAAATAAAATATGACTGCTTGAAAAGAATTGGTGCATTTGCATCTTTCTTAAAAACACAGAAACGAAAATTAAGAAAGGAGCATATTTGTGTGGCGTGGGAGAGAGTAGCGGTCCCTTGAGTGGCCCATTTCTTTCTGGATCTCCATGCAGAAGGCCAACCGGAGACATGCTGGGACCAGGGAGGCTCCAGCAACCTAGATAGGACATCGGTAGGGAAGCCATGTGATTGGCCCCGAGGCACCTCGCAGACTGTCATCCCAAGTACTGTTTTGGAGCCAAATGCTGAAGCGAATAAAATATGTTCTAGTTATGCTTGGGAGACCTCGCGAGCCCAGCTGCCTCACTTGCCTCCTGCCTTTGCTTTCTTTTGCCAAGATAATGCTCAGAGGGGAAAGGGGAGAGGAGAGGGCTGATCTGACTCCCATCACTGTATTTTATGTGCCATCTTTCTATTTGCATTTGGAAAAGCTTAGATTCCTTACCCACTCCGTGTTTACTTAGCAACTTCAGGCTGGAAAGGGACTGCGTGATCTTTCACCGACCTTGGCAAAATCACTTTGAATTTCTGAACAACTTCCTCATTTACCAAAATAGAGATAGGGATAATAGTACCTTAACTACCCTCTCCACATATTGCTTGTTATCAAAATACGAAACACCAAACTTCCTCATCATCACTTAAATGGTATTTTTTAAACCCCTTCACGAATTTAAGTAATTCACATTTAAAATGAGACTAAAATGTTTAGCTGTCGTAAAAGAAAAAAGTTAACAAAAGTGAAATATTTTGTACGTATTAAAATAAGAGATTTTTCAAAGCATGATGACATTGGTAAGGGTAGAGGGAAGTGGGTACTTGCATAGCCTTCTTGGGGTTGAGATAATATGCTTTTCTGAGGACAAGTTGGCAGTATATCAAAACCTTAAAAAGTCGTGAAACCTTTGATCCCTCAATTCCACTTCTAGTTCATTTGAAATAAAGGATCAAAGATGTGCATAAGGCCACTTTTTCAAGGAATTTTGTTGCAGGGTCATTTCTCAGAGCAAAATGGTCAGTACAACCTCTAGTCCAGTAACAGGAAGTTAGTTGAGGAAATGGAACACATAATGAAATATAATGCAATTGTTAAAAAGTGTACTGCGAAAGAATATTTACTGATACAGGGAAATGTTCTCAAATGTGGGGATCCTTACTGATGCATCTTTCAGCCCATTATAACATTGTTTAGAGGAATGGTGGCAGAGCAAACCGTAGAATACCCAGCAATAGAGGGGTAGTGAGCACTGATGAAATATTAAGCATGGTTAAAACCCCTAAATTTCCTGTTTCCTAAATAAGTCAGTAAGTATATTGATGCAAATGCTGAGTGAAAAAAAACACTATATTCAGTATAATTCATAATATCTGTATATACACATTATATGAATTAGGAAAACACAAGAGAAAATAATGTCAGCTTTTCTAGTAAAAGAATTATGTGTTTAAAATGTTTTTACTTTCTCAAATCTACCAAGGAAAATGGTATTTGAAATGTAAAAAGGTACAGCAGTGCTATATATTGAATGTTTATGTTTCCCCCAAAATTTATTTGTTGAAGCCTTAATCCCTGAAACGATGATATTTGGAGGTGGAGACTTTAGGAGGTAATTATGATTAGATGAGGTCATGAGGGTGGAGCCCCCTTGATGGGATTAGTGTCCTTATAAGAAGAGGAAGAGACCAGAGCTTTCTCTTTCTCTCTGCCAGGTGAGGACAGAGAGTGAGAAGGCAGCTGTCTGCAAGCTAGGAAGAGAGCTCTCACGAGGATCTGATCATGCTACCACCTCCATCCCAGGCTTCCAAGCCTCTAGGACAAGGGGTGTCTACTGCTTAAGCCACCATGTATGATATTTTGTTATAGCAGCCCAAGCAGACTAAGACAGACAATAACAAAACTGGAGCGGCTGCTTCCTACTTCAGGGATCCAGTCGTCTCCAGTATGATGGAGGAGGAAAATCATGATGTCTCTGATCACTAGAAATAGTTTCAATAATTTTAAATGTATTGATCCTGAGAGGAAAGATTGGGTCAACTGGCATGATAATAAAAATAATGAAAGCAGTAGTTATTACCTACTAAGCATCTCCTCAGTGTCCAACACCGTGAGAGACTCTTTTACAACCTTAACTCATTTAATCCTTTTGACAACACAGTATCCCATTTAATCTTTATTCCATCGTATGACAAGGTGGGAGTTATCTTAATTTGACAGTTGTAGAAAGTAAGGCTCTGAGATATTGACACTTAATCAAGATGATATAGCTATGTGTAACAGAGGGAGAATTTGGTTTGTCTGGTTCCCATGCCTCCTTGTTTGCTTGTTGCCATGCCAGGAAAGAGTTTCTAGAAGGGGCGGTATTCAGCTATGGTCGTTAACCAGTAACTGGAGTTTTAAGCCTGAGTTTTCTATTGTCCTAGAGGCCCATTTTCATTAAGCAGAGATGAGGAAAACTGCTTTACTCCTTCAGTTGTTCACTTTGGATGAAATTGATCAGAAGGCAAGGAGGGACTTTATAAAACTTTTTATTTTGAAATGTTAGGCTTACTGAAAAGTGGCAAAATTAGTAAAGAGTTCCCATATACCTTTCACTGAGGTTCCCCTAATTTTAACTTCTTGTGTTACCATAGCATAATGATTGAAGTGAGGAGACAAACATTGATATAATACTAGTAGCTAAACTATAGATTTTATTCGGATTTCACCAGTTATTCTACGGTTGTCCCTTTGCTGGTCAAGGATCCCATCCAGAATGTCACATAGCATTTAGTGGCCCTGTTACCTTAGTCTCTTCTAGTCTGTGACAGTCCTCAGTCTTTTCTTGTCTTTCATGACCTTGACACTTTTGATGAGTGCTGGTTAGTTTTTTTTGTTTTTTTGTTTTTTTTTGCGGTGCGCGGGCCTCTCACTGTTGTGGCCTCTCCCGTTGCGGAGCACAGGCTCCGGACGCGCAGGCTCAGCGGCCATGGCTCACGGGCTGGGCTTAGTTGCGCCGCGGCATGTGGGATCTTCCCGGACCGGGGCACGAACCCGTATCCCCTGCATCGGCAGGCGGACTCTCAACCACTGCGCCACCAGGGAAGCCTGCTGGTTAGTTTTTTTGCAGAATGTTCCTCAATATGGTTTTGTCTTAAGCTTCCTCATAATTAAACTCAGAGTATGAATTTTTGGCAGGAATAACACAGAAGCAATATCGTGACCTTTCCAATGCATCTTATCAAGAGGTACATGATGTCAGTCTGTCTCCTTACTGGTCATGTTAACTTTGATCGCTTGGCTGATACAGGGACACGAGGTCATTCCACTGTAAAGAAACTAATTTGCTCTTGATATTAATGAGTATCTTGTGGGGAAATATGTGGTTTTTCACCATGTGTTTGTTCACTAATTTTACCGCCCATTAATATTTCTTGACTGCAACAATTATTTTTGTGGCGTTTTCCCAATGATCATGTTCTACTTATATCATTCCTTCTGTTTATTAATTCTACTGTAAAGAGGATCTGCCCTCTTCCATCATTTCTTTATTTACTTATTTATTTATATCAGTATGTACTCAAGGATATTTATTTTATTGTATGCATTGTACGCCATTACTGTAATCATTTAATTAAGCTTCTATCTCACACTGTATAAAAGAATAAACCCCAAATGGTACAGGCAAAGAAATATAAAAAATGAAAGCATATAAATGCTAGAAAAAATGTGGTGCCTACCCCTTAAACCTTGTTGAAGCGAAACGCTTTCTAACCATCACTCGAAGTCCAGATGCAAAAGTAAATACATGAAAGACTGATAAGTATGACTGTATGAAACTAAAAGCAATTGTACTATAAAACACCATGAACAAAGTCAAAAGACAACTGACAAAATATGAAGAAAATATTTGCACTCTACCACAAAGGTCTAATATACTTAATATATAAAGAACTGTTAACTTGAGAATTAAGTGACTAAAAACCTTACAGAAAAATGGGAAGAAAGACGTGAACAGACAGCTTACCAAAATCTCATCTAAAGGTGGCCCTTAACCATAGGAAAAATGTTCTGGCTCACTCATAATGAGAGAAATGCAAATCAAAGCAGCACCAAGATGCCATTTCCCACCTATCAGAATGGTGAAAATTTAAAAGTATGACAACGTGGGGCAACAGGTACTCTCATACATTGTGGTTGGGAATTGCAAGCTGGTACAAAAAGGGACTTTTAGAACTACCTAGTCCAGAGGTTAGAGAGAGCTTGAAAGCAGAAATGTGTTTATTTTCTAGTGACATTTAGGAGAAGGCTGCTTTACAATGTTCTTGAAGGTCACTGGTAATACAAGTTGTGTTAAGACTGTTCAACAGGCATTTATAGGTACTTGAAATACTTTCCCAAATACTCCCCCCCCACACCTTTTTTAAATCATTTATCATTAAAGAAGCAAGTTGTGATTGAGAAACCGTCTCCATGGTTGTTGATTTTGCTACTTTTGCTTCTACTCTCCACTGGACTCTGGGATCTCTATGTCTCTATCTATGCATAGATCTGTATATCTGTATATCTCTGGGAGCTATGGAGTCATAAAGACCAGAACTAGTAGGACCCTTAGAGATGTTCGAGCCCATCTCTGAATGATTTACAGGAGGGAGTGAGGTCCAGAGAGGGTCAGTGGCTTGCCCAGGGTCACACAGTGAGCCAAGCCTGGAAGAAAAGGCTCCTGGCCAGAATGCTTCTCTGTCTCTTGTAGGATACATGTATAGTACCAGACACACAGTAGCCACGTAGGCTATGAGAGCAATAATAACCGATTCAGTTTCATTCCTTGAGCGGAACTTGTCTTCTAAGGATACCAAAGTTGAGGGAAAGTGAATACTCTATTTTTGATCCTTCCAGGAACCTTAGGTAGTAGCAGTTCATTAGCAGTGACAGCCATAAGACTGTGAAAAGGCACCAGCAGGCGAGTGTGTGTTGACTATTAAATTATGAGCCAGCCCCATTATCCTTTCCTACAGATGCTTTGACTCCCAGCTTCAGTACCTATGGGCTTGTACTGGGCCTGGAGTCTCCATTTCAAAGGCTTGCAGGAGGGAGCTAATGGGACTAGAGTCCAGTCTGTGCAGAGACACTGTTCCTCCCAGAGCTCCGTCTGCCTTGAGCTTTTCTCAATCACAGAGGTGCCATGTAGCCTAGTGGAGGTGCTGGTGAGGATTCAAAGCCAAGTCCGCCTGAGTCTAAATCCTGCGTTTTTCCGTCTTTACTCAGAAAGCTGAAAGAGTTGAGAGAATATCCAATCCAAACATTACCCTTCAGAGATAAAGAATTAAGGCTCCCAGTGCTTAAGAGACCTGCACGTGGTCACGCCGTACATACAGATCCCAGCCTAGAATCCAGGAGCGAGACTCAATCCAGGGCTCTTTGTAATATCAAAAAGGCTCACTCTAAAGGTACCATACAGTGCATTTCTGGAGAGATAAAGGGAAGCCTGTAATTTCTCAAATTAGGAAGTCTCCAGGCTCGACACATACTGTCTAGATAGATTCTTTAAGATGCCAAAAACAATTTTTACAAAGTTTTTTACAAGCTCTGCTTAGAAATCTGTGCCAAGGCTTCAGTTAAGTCAAGACTGGTGGAGGTTGTAATTTATTTGGGGATTCCCACCTTGAATTTCGGGGTTTAATGTAACATAGGGGCATGAACATGGTTTAGGGTTGGGCGAGTCTTGATTCTTTTCCTGGTATTTTCCACGGTAGTTATATTACTCTAGGCAGGATATTTATCCCCACTGAGATGGATATCCTGCTTTTTCCCCACTTAATAGTAAACCATGAATATTTTCCTGTGTCATTATTCTTTTACATCATTATTATTATGTCTGCATAATATTCATTGTGTGACTCAACTGTCACATTTAATCAGTCTCCTATTATGGTTAGATGTCTCTGCTGTTTCCCATAATGGTGGTGATTTCCCTTGTAGCTCTATCTCTGCACAACCCCCTAAGTTTGAATGTTATTTTCAGATGGCATCTTCCCACTCCCGATATCTATGACAATACCAGGAAGTTTCTTTAGCTTAGAAGTTTCTAACGAAAAATCGGTAAGAAGAGTTACCATGTGCCAGGTCCTTTCTAAGGAAATACTTTGGGTTAGGAAATTTTCAAGGTAGGTATCAGCTGCTGTCCACCCCAGCTCGAGAAAGACCCAATGAGGCGCTTGTGAAAAGTGTGGTTGTGATCAGCATAGCCTCTTGGTGTTCTGGATAGGACAACTCGGCAGTAAAATAAAATCCCGGGACACCAAATCGACTGACTTGCTAAATGGATTTCTTCAATATTGACACACTGGCTTCTCGAGAGTACAATTTTCATTTTGATATAATTCCCAATGATCCTTCACCGTTAAATACAAGTGCCATTTCTCTCTTAGTTCCTCTTGGCATTGTTCCTGGTTGGAAATATTTAAAACATATCATTAGCATAAAAGAAGAAACTTATTTCCCAACTTGCTGTGGAAGGACAGTATAGGTTTGATTAATCTGTAAGTGGCAACAGACAGCCAGGGATACAACTTAAAGGGAAGCGTGTAAAAACCCTCGTTCTCATCTTGCTTCTAAAACAATTAGTTGATCGTTATTACTTTGTCTTCTTTTCAGCCATCTCCAGGATAATTGTATATACTTCTTAGTGGCCAGAAAATGAAAGACAGGCATCCACTGAGAGAACAGCTCCCATAGGGAAGATGCCAGCAGGCACGCTCAGGATGAGGCATCCATGTACCATTTCTTCTTTCAGCCCTTACTTAAACCTCAAAGCTCCGTTTACGCTCATTCTAGCTCCTGCTTTCTGTGCAGCTAGATGGATTGGCCGTCCCATTCACCTAAGTTTTTTATTAATTGTGGCAGGAACACTTAACATGACATCTACCTTCTTAACAAATTTTGAAGTGTACAGTACGGTGTTGTGAACGACAGGCGCTATGTTGTAAGCAGATCGCTAGAACTTATTCATCTCAAATAAAACGAAGTTCTTGGTTCCAGACTAGAAGTTTGGGCCCCTTGTGTGATGGACACGTTGCAATCATATATATTAGTGTTTGCATACTCCTTCAAGCCTAACCCTTCTGCATGTTGGTAACAGAGCAGAGCTCTTTGGAATGACAGTATTTCCCCGGAGCCTTTTAGAAAAACAGTAATAAATTTCGGCATATTTCCAAAGCGTGTGCTTCCCTGCACATTTATGCAACATGATTTGGAGACCCCAGCTGAGGAGCCTATGATGATAGCTCATTGTTATATAGCATAGACCCATTCAATTATTCACTCAGCACATGTTTATGGAGCACCTGCTCTGTGCCTATTCACCTGTAATGAGAATGAGAAATTTGATCTGCTGACTTAGTTGACAAGTTAGTCTGCTACAGAAAGTAAGACCAGTTGAGGGTCATTAGCATAGCGATAGTTGAAGCCAAGAGCAGAAGACACTCACAGCAGGGGAGAGTATAGGGGCAGAAGGGAAAGGGGTTAATGAAGGACGCTTGGGGTGTGTGAGTAAAAGAGTCCACCACAAAGACACACAGTGAGCTAGGTGGAAATGTTTCTGCTTCTTGTTCCTAACTAGGGAACAGGTGAAAACCAGAGGCAGAGAGAGAGAGAGATTGAGTCTTAGAAATAAAATTATTAATTTTATCTGTAACAGTAAAATTGCTTTATTTTCATTATTATGATGATAAGATTTTTTCCTATCTTCAAAGGTCTTATAGGTTACTAATAAAATCATATCGATTATGTTTGTTTCCCCTCATCAACACTTGAAAGAGATGCCAAAAACTCAGCCTCTGTGCACTGGTGCCAGATCAAATCACAGAGACAGAGTTTTGGGTGAAGTAGAAAAGAATAGCTTTATTACTTTGCTAGGCAAAGAGGGATACAGTGGGCTCGTGCCTCAAAAACTGTGTGTCCCACCTCCGGGGGGAATTGGTGAGGAGTTGTATAGCAGTGGTTCAGGGGCCGGGTTGGGTGTGCGCAGGGTCTGCATTCCTTTAATCTGGCCTCAGGTGGTCTCCTGATGCGCTTCTCTGGTTCCTTTAATCTGGCCTTTGGAACTCAGGGAAGGTCATGGAGGCTGAAGGTCTGTTCCCTACAAACAAGAAACAGGGGGCACAGAAAGACTTCTGCGTCTAGGAGCCCCATAGCGTCCTGCTCGATTTCAAAAGTGAAGTCACAAATGAATAGCATATGTTGTATATATACTTAATTTATCACCAAAATGTGGTACATGTGTTTTATAGCCAAAATCTGAGTAATAGCTGTTAAGAAAACAGATATTAACCTCACCCTCCTTGAGAAATTTCCAATATGAGTTCAAGAATTCACCCCCCACCCCCAACGTACCTGACTACTACTACTATTACCGTAAGCTAATTTGCTAATGTTAACATTTTTCATACATCATTTGGACCACCAGTCTCTCTGCCATCCAAGCCAATAAGAAGTCATTTTGGTCATCGCTGAGATTATTCAACTAAGTGAACGCCAGCCAAATCTTTGCCTTAACTGAAAATGATCCAATTTTGAATTTCAAAATTTGATTAAATGAATTAAATCCCTGAGTTCCATCTGCGGAGCTTCACATCTGGAGCTACGTGCAAGGTTTGCATCTTACAGTTTGTTACTAAGGCTGGTTCCCCCAGTCCTGGCAGGGTATTCAGAAGAACCCACAGGATGAACAACAAGGTCCTACTGTATAGCACAGAGAACTATATTCGATATCCTCTATCCTATGATAAATCATAATGGAAATGAATATTTTTTAAAAAGAATACATCATCTATATCATCTATATCTATCTGAATCACTTTGCTGTACACCTGAAACTAAAACAACATTGTAAATCAACTATACTTCAATTAAAAAAAAGAAAAGAAAAAAGTGGACATGAAAAAAAAATGTAGAAGAACCCATGGGGTTATCAGTAGATTAGGAGCAGAGTCTAGGAGCTAACCCTCTAGGGGGAGAGGAAGGATGGGGCAGAGTGGTCAGTGGTGCTGGGGAGATCTGAATTTTTTTCCTTTTTTTTTGCTGTATGCGGGCCTCTCACTGTTGTGGCCTCTCCCGTTGCGGAGCACAGGCTCCGGACGCACAGGCTCAGCGGCCACGGTCCACGGGCCCAGCCGCTCCGCGGCATGTGGGATCCTCCCGGACGGGGGCACAAACCTGTGTCCCCTGCATCGGCAGGCGGACTCACAACCACTGCGCCACCAGGGAAGCCCGAGATCTGAATATTGAAAATAACTTGAACCCTAAAAAAACAGAGGATACGTACTGTCACTCCTACTGAGCCTGTTGCTGCCTTTGTGGCTGTGTCAGAACATTCATTATACCCCAGAGACATCTTCTTGGGAAGTCTTTTCAGCCTCCTGTTGGTACCTCCACTTCCTTGGTATATAGGGGTCATCTCTCCTGGAGCGGGGCTGGGCCATTTAATTTAGTACATGCCTCCAGAGGGACACATACATTGCAAAAGCTCTGCTGCTTGCTTTTTTTTTCTTGGGAGGTTTGGGAAGTTTTGTACATTTAAAATATTTGTCGCACAGCAACACTGTAACAGTACTCAGTATTTGACTTGAAGAGATGGAAGATCATGGGTGACTTTTTAAAATGTTCTTTCTAGTTCTGTTAATTTTCCTTGCTTCCTTCCTGTGACTCTTTATTTTGATACACTTTTCATAATATCATGTGACAAGAAAATCAAATGTTACATATTCCTATTTTAAAAATGTATTCAGTGGGAAAATAGGACTGCATTACGGAAATTAGTTCTAGAGCCTGTTTACTTGGTATGTCAGCCTTCTCTTTAAAAATATTTCCATTATGTGGGAAAATGTGCCTTTCTCCCTCCCTGTGTGGGCAACACAGACCCTTGATGATGCAGTGATTATCTAGATCTGTTAACCCACTAGAGGGCAAGTTCGGCTTTAAGGACGTGGTGGAGAGGAAGAAATTCAGGCTGGGGCGATGAGGGGTCATGGCACATACTTTCACTTTCTGGCTCTGCCATCCCCTTATTGTTTGATCTTGGACTTGTCTTGGGTCTCAGTTTCCTTATGAGTAAGGTGAGAGAAATTATGCTAGATGAGCTCAAAGTGCTACATTGGTCATAATTACCATGTTCAGCCATGGAGCTGGGCTCTGTGCTCTAATAGAGCAAAAAAATAGAAACAAACAATCCCATGGGTAAGTTTCCTTACCCATAGTCAGAAAAACAGAGTGGTTAAGGGCCTGGGCTCCGGAGCTAGCCTGTTTGGGTTTGAATCTTACCTCTATCACTTACAAGCTATATGACCTTAGGTGAGTTCCTCCATGGCTTTATGCCTCAGTTTTTTCATCTGTCAAATGGGCATAAAAATAGTTCCTAGTTACCTGGTTGGTTTTTTTTTTTTTTTTTTTTTTTGCTGTACGCGGGCCTCTCACTGTTGTGGCCTCTCCCGTTGCGGAGCACAGGCTCCGGACACACAGGCTCAGCGGCCATGGCTCACGGGCCCAGCCACTCCGCGGCATGTAGGATCTTCCTGGACCGGGGCACGAACCTGTGTCCCCTGCATCGGCAGGCGGACTCTCAACCACTGCGCCACCAGGGAAGCCCTACCTGGTTGTTTTAAGGGTAAAATAAGTTAAGGTCTGTAAAGCCTGCAGACTCAAGAGTCCATTATAAACAAGGTGCTAAAAATTTTTTAGTTAGTTAAGCTATATGGTATCTACATAGGACACATAATGCAGCCTCTTTTTCTCTCTCAAGGCACCCTGTAGAAAAAAAATGCCGTGTCTAAGTTTATGACCAGAGGGCTTTTACTTATCAGAAGGATAAGAGTCTCACCTTGTAAGATTATTCTAATGCTATTCATTTTACTGAGGAAATGATGTTCTAATTTACTACTTATTTTTTAAAAAACAAGAGTTTGGGTAATAATTATTCCATTTCTTTAAGACTACTGTTTGGTAAATTGGCAACCACACTTGGCAATCACTATAGATAACTATAGTTGTAGATAACTATTTTCCTAGGGCTTGGGAAGGGGCAAGGTCCTTTTGACTGCTTTTGTCCCCAGGCAGTTTTGTTTTGCTTCCTCTCAGCTGGAAGCAGGCACACTTGGGTCCCTGGGAAGAGCCCTGCAGGTTCTTCTGAGGGTCCCCACTTGTCCAGAGTAACCTTGGCCAAATACTAGCTCTTTTAGCCTCTGCAGCTACCAATGTTTCCCATCTTCTAAATTGTACTCAGGGAAGAGGAGAGCAGGGGCTGTTGACTGAGTCACTTTTATGTTTACGCTCTGTAAGCATGGCTGAGGATGTGTTGTTGCCGGAAACTTCCTACAGTTTACTGGAAGTATCAGGTGGGAAGGACATGCGTGAGAGACAGGTGACCTGAGGTCTGCTGCATCCCTGCCACTATTCACTGTCCCCTCCCCTCTTGGTGTGTCCGTAGAACGTGCGCGCACACACACACACACACACAACCTCCCACAATTACCCCTCAAAGCAGGGACATCAGTTCTTGTCTGTAAACCCGTGAAACATGCGTTCCTTCCCAAGTTTGCTGTCGGCTAGACACGGCCTCAACTTTCTCTTCCACACAGTCCTAGTGGACGATGCGAATCATTTTCGTCCTCGCTTCCCAGCAGTATGGTGAGGACGAGCGTGCTAAAGTCAGGTGACACCATTTGAGCTCTTTGGGAGGAAGCTACTATCTAACTAAAAGGCATTCATATCATTAGGTGCAGTGCCATTAATATTTCCCCAAACTGCCTTTATCCTATTAGTGCCTGTAGGTAATTTTTGTGGCTGGGGTACATCTCCATTCGTGCTTTCATTTTAATGAGAAGTGATGATGGTATTGCTCCATTAAAACAACCCACAGTGGGGCTTCCCTGGTGGTGCAGTGGTTGAGAGTCCGCCTGCCGATGCAGGGGACACGGGTTCGTGCCCCGGTCCGGGAAGATCCCACATGCCGCGGAGCGGCTGGGCCCGTGAGCCGTGGCCGCTGAGCCTGCGCGTCCGGAGCCTGTGCTCCGCAATCGGAGAGGCCACAACAGTGAGAGGCCTGCGTACCGCAAAAAAACAAACAAACAAAAAAACAACCCACAGTGAGCTGACACAGCATCTTAGGACATGACAATTTTAGCTTGCTTCTGAAACAAAACAAAATACCACAAAGAAATGCTGAAGTCCCTTCTGACTCTGGTCTTCATAGTCACACGTGCTCATTTTATAGACAGTGAAACTGAGGGTCTGAGAGAAGTAGAATTTTCCCGAAGACTCTCAGCTAGCTGGTGGCAGAGCTGGGACGAGGACCCTGGCTGATTGCTGCTAGGCCCCTGGATCATATAGATGAAGGTTTCTCCTGTACCCGTCTGTGAAGGCATGTATTTGATTCTATTTGGCTGAAATGATGATTTCCTCAACCTTTGTTTTTGTACAACTTCCTCAGTGGCTGCTTTTCAGTGTCTCCTTAGTTCCATGCAGAAGTCTGTTACTGAAATGCAGAATCCATTTCCTCCCGCTATCATAATTTGTTTTTCATTGAAAAATACATATACATTGAAAAATACATTCTGAGTTTGGGTTTTATCTTCTTTTGTTTTCCCCTGCTCTATGTGTGTCCTGACTATACGGATGGGTTGGACAAGGATTGTGACATTACATGGGGAAAGGTTGATGGTGTCGTTAAAGCAGAGAAAATGGGCTTGAAATAAGAAAAGTGTAATTATTCCAAGCACAGCTACTCTGCTTAGCTCAAATTGGATTCATGGATTCTGACAACACCCAACAACTCAGATGATTTCCCCCAGACCTGCCCATACCCCATCTCCTGTCCCACCTGCATTCTTGACCTTAGGGAACCTTCCCCCAACCCTGATTACATCCTTCAACCTGAAAGACTCACTTCAGCTGAGACCTTCCTACCCCATAAGTCAAGTCCTCCACTGCTGGCTACACTCTTACCCTCACGCTCCGCGATAGTACTGAACATTCCTGGGTGTTCTTCCAAGCCTTGCCAAACTGCTCAGCCCTGATCAATGATCCTTGATCCTGACTACCTACTGGTGACTGATTCCGGAAGCCAGATCTAAGGCAGGGGGTGGGAGCAAAGGAATTAAATGAATCGAGAGACCATATGGGAGGGAGAGAGAAGTAAGGGGTGAGAAGATGGAGTGCGCTGATGACCAGAGGGGCCTCGTGATGTGGCTCCTGAGCGTAAAATGAATGCCCTGTGCTTTTGAATGAAGACTCTGGGGATGAGTTGAATAAATTACATAGGCAGTTCCCGATTCCCATCACCCGGTGGGCTGAGGAACAAGTGGATTATTGGACTGTGTCGCCTGAATCTGAAGGGAAGGGCTGATTGAAAATTTTCTGGAACCCTACGTGGGTGAATATTGGTAGTGTGAAGAACTGGTCTGTGATCCCTTCAAAGAATACGTCCTGCCCATCCTCACATCCACCCCTTCACTCCTAGCATCCTGGCGCATACCTAGCATATAGCTTTTGCTCAGTGTAGACTCATTTGTTCAGGATAATTCTCAAATTCTTAATTCTTACCTGCCTCATTTCTCACCACCGTAAGCCCCTGCTCTGCTGTTCTCGTGTGCGGGCGTGTGTGCGTGCGCACACACACACACACGTGCACGCACACCTCCATTCCAACTGTGAATGGGCCATGTGCTTTGACAGTCTTGCCTTCGCACCTGCTATTTCTCTGTGTACCATGTCCTTTCCCTCTACCTCTTGTTCAGTCTTTCAGTCGTAGCACAGGCCTTATTTTGTCCAAAAAGTTTTTCTTGCTGACCCAAGAATCCCCCCAGATGTCCTTTCTCTGTGTTCTGATAGCATTCCACTCTTATGGCATCATCGTCATAGAAGTGAGACAAACAAAAGTTGACAGTTTTGTTTCCGGCCTCATCTCAAGCTGTGAGCTTGTAGCGGGCCGAGGCTGCATCTCATTCAGCTCTTTCTATCTCTGGTGCTTAACGCATGGCCTGGCACATATTAGGCTTTCAGTATATGTTTCCTGAATATATGATTGGAAAGCGTCTTCCTACTTATCATGTCTGCTCCATTCGATCCTTTTGTTCACCTCTTCCTTTGTTTTTGTCTATAAACTGAATACACAGATCATGAAGTCACCAAAATTAAAAGGCATTGACAAGCAAACCCTATTCATTCTTACCATCTAGGAAACAAAAGATACCGGTATCTCTCCTAACCATGAATTTCTCCCATGCTTTCCCTCCACTAGAGACACAAGAAATACTTCTGGAAGCATACCTGGTGCTGACTGTCACTACTGTTCTCTAGAGATTATTAACATTTATCAACCAGCTGTTTCACGGGAAGAGCTTTAGCAGTTGTTTTGCATTTTGTAGCTAATTTCAGGAACTGGCTACCAGTGCAAAATTTGATTTTTAAAAGAAAACATTCTCTCCCTAATCAAGTCCACATGGGAAAGACAACATCAGATTATTACCGATCAGCATTCATGAGCCAGGAGAGAGATGAAGTAGTAGATTCTTCTTGATTCCTAGTTAAGAAGTTGAAAGGTAGGATGTTACACGTTTCAAGGAAATTTGCAGAATCCAGTGATGCAAATGTTGGAGACTTAAAATGAGGCGAGGTTTGGCTCAGGGATTAAAAGGAATGAGTAAGAAGTGCTTTTAGAATATTAGAGAAACCCAGACTAATAGAGCTGGAAAAAGGCTTTTAACATCTAGTTCAGTGATCCTCAATTTCTTGTGCTTGTATTCCCCCTAAAATGATAAAAGTATTTTGAAAAACTATGTAACCGTTCACATG
Organism: Delphinus delphis; assembly: GCF_949987515.2. NCBI lineage: Eukaryota > Metazoa > Chordata > Mammalia > Artiodactyla > Delphinidae > Delphinus > Delphinus delphis. The sequence continues at coordinate 10,761,442 of NC_082704.1, forward strand.
TCATTATTTTTACATATATAACTCATGACTTTAAATGGTTTTAAAGGATGTAGTTTTCACTGTTTTGTATGTTTATTACATACTTTATGTATATTTTCATCACAACCTTGGAAATGATCAGTTAGCTCATTCAGTTTATGGAAAATGTCCACCATATAGCCTCAGCAGTGAAACCAGCCCTCATTGTCAAACCAATCAGCCAGCTAAGGTTGACTTTCTGGTTAAAAGAGTTTGATTTGATTATATTCTCCTGTGACAGGTATCACTGAACTGAAATTCTAACGTGAAGAGAGGTCGATAAGGCACAGAGTCTTGCCATGGTTTGTCACCTGGATGAAATAAAGGCCCTGCCTCATCAATATCTCTTACCCCAGCACTCTTGGGTTTGTTCCACAAGGACTCTCCTTCACGAGTTCCATGTTCTTGAATCTTCCCTTTGTTGTTTTGTACTCCAGAGGATGTTACTCCCTGAGATAATGTTCCACAGGAAAATTAAGGGTGGCCAAGAGGTCTGTCTCTCTTTTGTCAAGTGGGAAAAAGGACAGTGTGAAAATGGAGGTGGGAAAGGAAAATCTACAGATGATGGGCAGATATCCTGCCATGCTGACCGCCTGGAAAGTCAGATACCCAAACTTGGAAATCTCTGACCTCCTTCTCTCTACTTCTGAGAGAAGTCTACTTCTCTCTCATTTTACTGATAGGCTAACTAAGATCTAGAAAGAAGCATGGACCCACCCCAGCTGGTGATGCTTGTTAACCAGTGGCAGAGCCAGTATGGGAATATAGGTGTTTTGATTTCCCAGCTAGTGTGCTTCCTGCCCCATGATGTCTCAACCTGTCCTACGGTGAAGCGACTGTAGTCTCTTTGGGCAGTCACAGTGGAGTTTTCTCGTAGAAGATGAGCTCTGACCTTGACGTTTCTTCGCAGGGAGGTGTGTTTACATAGAAAACTCAAGGATGGTAGTTATTTGTATCTGCTCTGACATTCATTGCAGGTTAAGCAGGTAGGGTTACCTGTAATTTAACAAGGCTGTTCTATATGAGTGGAAAAGGCACTTTACTATGGGGCCAAAGCCTCATGGCAGCTATCAGCTTTTTGAATAGTTTACTATTCACCTCATTTTGTTAGTCTCCTGGGTTAAATTGCAAGGTCTCAAAGTACATAAACTCTGTCTTTTATTTCTTTATCTCAGAGTCCCTTAAAACACTCAGTAACTTAAATGTCTCTGGAGTCAAACTGCCTTGGTTCAAATATTGGTTCTGCTGCCTGCCAGCAGTATGACTTTGGACAAAGAATTAACCGCTCAATCCCTCAGTTTCCCCTTCTGTAAAATAGGTTGTAAGGATTGAGTACACGATATGTCAAGTGCTTGGAAGTATACCTTATACTTCCAAGTATAATTATAACTATAATTATAATACTATTCAGTAAATGTTAGCTATCGTTATCATTACTGTTGATTGAAACCGTTAAGTAATCTTTCCTTAGGACAATTAGGGGAGTTAGCCCATGGAGATTAAACAGGTTGGAAAGTACATTAAATTCACCCAGAGGCAAGCTCCCAGGGAGAGAGCGCAGGTCTGCAGAAAGGGAAGGTCTAGACAGTGTTATGGAGGTTTCATCAAGTCCCACGTAGAATAGTTTAGGACAGTGCTATCTAATAGAACTTTCAATGGTGACAGAAATGTCCTGTATCGACACTGTCTGATATGGTCGCCACTAGTCACGTGTGGCTTTTGAGCACTTGGAATTTGGATAATCCTTGTGAGAAATTGAATTTTTCATTTTATTTAATAGTAATTAACTTACAGTTAAATTTCAGTGGCCACGTGTAGCTGGTGGCTATCATCCTTTTGGCCAGTACAGGTTCAAGACTTCAGCCTTGTTTTTGTCAGTTACCTTAAATCTTTGAGTAGGAAGCCAGCTTCAGGTGAGACGGTGGAGGTAAAACTGACTCGAGGAGAGTGAATGCCATGCAGTTGGGAGCGGTGACTTGGAATTAGGGGCTGGTTCCAAGTGGGCTCTCCTATGTCCCTCTTCTGGTTCTGCCCCTCCTTTGTTGCTACCTCTCCCTCTAGCTCTGCCCTCCTTCCTCCCCTTTCTTCTGTATCCCCTCCATCATTCCTCCTTCTTTCCCTGTGGCCAGGCTCCTTAGCCAAGTATATTTTGAGACCTGTGCAGATGTAGCTAAGTTCCTACCCATTAAGGTCAATAACATATCCATGAGAAAGTCTATTAAGACGTGTGGGGCAACGGCTAATTCCTTAGGAACAGAAGCTGACTGGGGGAAGTCACAAGCTGTGGCAAAAAGAGACATTTTCTCACACTATTGTCGTACGAAGAGTGAGCCTCCATCAATTTAGTATTGATTCCATTCATCTTTTAAGTAGTAGGTCATGGGCAAGATCACTTAAGATTTTGTTGACTGTCAGTGGAGGCTCCCACTGTTTACCCGAGCTAGATACAGATGATATTTCAATACCTTCTTCATCTTAGAAAGACAAATACCATAGGATATCACTTATATGTGGAATCTAAAATATGACACAGGGACTTCCCTGGTGGCACAGTGATTGGGAATCCGCCTGCCAATGCAGGGGACACGGGTTCGAGCCCTGGTCCGGGAGGATCCCACATGCCGCAGAGCAACTAGGCCCTTGTGCGCCACAACTACTGAGCCTGCACTCTGGAGCCCGAGAGCCACGACTGCTGAGCCCTCGCACCACAACTACTGAAGCCCGCGTGCCTGGAGCCCGTGCTCCACAATGGGAGAAGCCACCACAACGAGAAGCCCGCGCACCGCGACGAAGAGTGGCCCCCGCTCGCCACAGCTAGAGAAGAGCCCGTGCACAGCAGCAAAGACCCAGCCCAGCCAAAATATAAATAAATAAATAAATAAATAAAAATATGACACAAAGGAACTTATCTATGAAACAGAAACAGAATCATGGAGATAGAGAACAGACTGATGGTTGCCAAGGGGGGCAGGGGAGGGATGGATTGGGAGTTTGGGGTTAGCACATGCAGACTATTATATATAGAATGGATAAACAACAAGGTCCTACTGTATAGCACAGGGAACTATATTCAATATCCTATGATAAACTATAATGGAAAAGCATATGAAAAAGAATATATGTATAACTGAATCACTTTGCTGTACAGCAGAAATTAACACAACATTGTCAATCAACTCTACTTCAGTAAAAATTACCAAAAAAAATACCTTCCTCATCTTGGAACACATTCTATTTTGAAGGCGTAACTAGTTCTACAAGGGAAAGAGAAACACTTAATATAAATCAAGAAAATGAATTGCGATTATGATATTTGGAAAGTGACGAGGTCCTAGCCAGACCACGTGAACCGAGAATTGCACACAGTGTCATCCAGGCAGTGTCTGGGGCCAGCGTTCACCATGGGAGCAAAGTTACATACCTTGTAGCACAACTCCTTTCTGCATTTCTCACATCCAGGTTAAAACAGCTCATTGTTAGTATTTTCACTATTTTAAATGTGCACTGAGTTACAGTTAGGATCTTAAGTGGCTCCAACATTTGCTGTTGTCAGAGCAGCTGTTTTGCAGGGCACCAGCCAACCTCTTTTTATTTGTGGAGCCCATCCATATTAAAATTATAACTTCAGCAGCTTTCTGTGGAGAAAATGGTGGCTCTGACCTTTTATTCCATTTGACCGTGGAGAAGAGGACCATAATTTCAACAATCAAATCCCCAGAGTGTTCTCGTGCGCATTTTCTTTCTACAAAATGTTATTCTGTCTGTCTGCTCGTAACGTACCTTAATCCATTTTCAATGACCTTTTTTTTTTCCACAGGAAATTCTCACAAATACTTCTCATTTTCTTTACAATGGAGGTAACCGTTGTAAGTTCTTACACATCTTTGTAGAGGAAATTTATATATTATAGCTGTAATTCACCCAGAAAGCGGGAAAGTAGGCCTTGTTCTGGGTGGCCCCCGCCGGGGCCCAGGAGCTTTTCGGAGTCTAACCCAGGTAATGCAGTGTTTGAAGGTCAGACTGCAAACAGCGATTGCCAGTGAATGGCCATGAATACAAGTCCAGGCTTCAAAAAAAAGTTTTTTTTTCTACTGAGAGAGAATGAGAAGTATTCAATGAACAGTGACACAAAATCGAATACAGCAGGTCCCAGACAGCTGCCTCCAATCCCGTTTTCCTGTACGGGGCAAAGAGCTGCCTTGCCAGTATATTCCCCACAGTGGTGCAAGCGTAAACTTTCTCAAGTATAGCCTAGTGATCTTGCCCTCTGCTGTTCTCAGACCTCTGTAGCACCTTAATGTCGGCCAGATGCAGTCGTTTCTGTCCCAAAGTCAAAGTCCTGCATGACTTTGCTCTTACTCTCGTCCCCAGCCTTTCTTCTCATGGGTCTGCTCTCCTGAAGCCCCAGTCAACTGTTTTCAGCTCTCTTGTCACCACTCTTCCTCCAGCGTCCTTTTTCTCCTCTGGATCTGTCGACCAAAGAGTTATCCATTCTTCTAATCCCAGTTCAAATCCTCCCTTCTCCAAGGAACCTTCCCAGAGCCACCAAACGTACTCAAGGGCCTTTTCTCTGTAGTCCTCTGGCACTTTGAAACTACGGTGTCATAGAAGAGCTTGCGTTCAGAAACGCTGGGTTTGAATCCCAGCTCTGCCATTTGCCATTTGTGATCTTGGACAAGACATTGAACCTCACTTTCTGAGCCAATGCCTTCATCTGGAACATGGAGAAAATAACGCCTCCCCTGCACACGTCAGAGGCTTGCTGTGACCCTTGAAGGAGGTGACGCACACGAAGCTCTTAAGTAGACAATGAAATGCCACGAACATGGGCAGTACTGGTCCTTTTATTATTGTTCTTCAATGAAAAATCAAGCAAGGCTGCTTTGAAACTCATTCTGAAAGGTGCCGAGGGAAGATGTTTGTCACCCAATCCCTGGGCATGACCAGCAAACTGTCCCAGAAGCTGTAGTCTTTCAGTCTCTAAACTCGACTTTGCAGATGGCCTCCGGCACTAGAAGACGCGTGGAAACCTTTAGTCACAGTACATGTTCGGATTTACAGCGCTTGCTCGCACGGGTGAGGTCCACAGTGACGCATCCTCAGTCTCCTTTAGTGATGAATGCTAAAAACTAATACATGTACCTGAAATCCTAGCTGTTAGTTTCCCAAACCCATACTCTGCTGATCTGATATACTGTTAGACTTTTCTCCTTCATTCCTTTTCCTACAATGTTGAGGGGTTCTCCTAACCTTCATTAAGTATTCAAGAGTTGAAGACTTAGAAGTAGACAGAGGAGATAGTGACTCAGTGAAAAGGGTGTTGAGAGGTGAGAATGAGGTCTCAGAGTGGTGACTTGGCAGAGCTATAGAGATGGTGCTTCTATATGGTGTCTTGCCTGAGCCCTTGTTCTCGGGGGCGGGGGATCCGAAGCAGGCTGGATTAGAAAATGAAACAAATGGCACCATGGGGTCAAAGAGCATATAAATCCCAGCTGGACCTCTTAGGCTCACTGTAAAATGAGGCTGATTCCTGCTCTCCTTCCCTCTCTCCATTCAGTTATTTACAAAAAGACTTAGTGGACCATGTGTCAGGCACTCTGCTGGGGTGTATGGATATCAGAGTGAACAAAACACTCACCCTGCCGTCAGGAAACTTAGAATTTAACCGATTGTACCTACCTTCCTGTCAGTTCAGCCTGGTGTGAGGATTGAATGAGAGTGGTGGATGTAAAAGTGGCCAAAACATAGTCAGGGCTCACAAAGTGTGGCCATCCTTTCTTTGTCTTGCATCTTGGCGTTACACCACTCGGTGTACTTGACCCAGGCGTGCACACATGCACGTGTACCCGCATACGTGCCCTCGGATCTCTGTGACTTTCATTTATTTTAGCCCAAGATTGTTGCCATTTTCTTGCACAGCCCTTAGAACAGGTGAATCAGCCAGTCAAAAATGGACTCGATGGACTTGCTTGAGTGACTCGACTGCCATCAAAGCAGGATGGACGAACGGGTATAGTCACTGAGTCAGGTGGCTCTCAGCGTTCCCATTGGTGTTAGAATTTCAAATTTAGTCTCCTGCTGCTGTCTGCGGTTGGTTATACATGGGAGTCAGTGACAAGCTATCAGCTCTCCAATTTGTTGTAATGATGTGCTGCTTAAAAGACATCCCTAATACATTGCATTTGGGGTTCAGAAGCCTGTGCTCTTACAAGAAAATGACAGTAGTAATGAAAACTGTGCTGCGCTATCTTATGACAAGTTTCATGAGTATGACATCCCGCAAACTCATTTTCCAGGCATTGCACGAGTTCTCTTGCTATATTGCAATTGTATGTCCTAATTGCTCATCCACCTCCACACTCTGCCCTGCATGCACCAGGTAGGTCAGGTCTTTGTGAGTGATTCCACCAAGTAAGTCAGGAAGCTGAAAGCCAGCCTAGATGTTTCCTTCTCTGTCACCCACCCTCCCCCAAATCTGTTCCGTCGCAAAGTTCTCTTGAGTTTGTTCCTTAAATAGATGTCCTCTCCAGCCCCGCGGCCACTACCTTAGTCCGTGCTCGCATGATCTCAGTCATCAATGACACCAATAATGTAGACGCCTCTTCACCTCCAGTCAGCCCTCCTCCACGTTCCCCACCCCCCCTCCTTCAGAAGCCATTTACTCGCTCACGGTGACCGTGTCACTTTCCCGTTCAGTGTCTGTCAGTGGCTCCATATTGCTTATGCAGAATAAAGCCTGAACTCCTTGGCGTGCTACACAAAACTCTGCCCAGTTTGTCTCCTCTCTATCCAGTCTCAGCTCTCATCATCCCTGTTAACTTCCCAGTCATACCAAAATACTTAAGAGTTCCAGAATAGAGCGTTCATTTGTTCATTCAGCAGCTATTTATGTCTAGACACTGGGTATACCGCTGTGAACAAAATAGAACCAAGGTCCTTTCTCCATAGAATTTCCATTCTAGTGGGGAAAACAAAAAACACACACATTATTTGTACAACTTCTTTATGTTTCCATATGCCCTTTGCTCTCCCTGAAGAAACTTCCTTACCCTCTGTCTGTCTACATCTAGCCCGCTGCCCTTTTAGGAGTTAGCTTTTAAGCATTACAGCTAAGGTAAATTTCAGCCTGCTTTCCTCTTTTTCTCTGTGCGTTGGCATATTTTGAGTATAGCATTTGTTTTTCTGTTGTTGTTCTCATTGTTTTCATGTCATATCCAGCCCTCATGATGTTCTCTGTTTAAGGGGACAGTATCTTTTTCTCTTTGTCTTCAGAGCACCCAGCACTTTGCCAGCACTTAATCGGGACTCCAAAAACGCATTTAAGTCCATGAAAGAATTAAAGGAAGGAAGGAAGGCCATTTATTTCCATTTCTTCATAGCTTGGAAAAGTTTTAACTAGTTTTAAATGATGCCCCAGTAGGATTGCATAGTCAAGAAAATGCCACTGAATTTTACAACGGATGGTATTTCCTAAAATGTATGGAAGGAATGAGTATTCCCTCCCTGATCTGGTTTATAAGTCATTGTCTCATCAACTTTATATTAAACTAAGAAATTAAATGAAATCTCCCTCACGCGCAGGTAAGTTCGTCTTTGCCTCATATCCTATTGCTGTGTAATAATGGTCAGAGTTTACAAGAAGGAGAAAAGCAGGAATCACAAAGAAAATGATTGAAAGAGTTGACAGATCAAAATTTAAAAAAAAAAGAAAGAAAACTTCCATTCATCAAAATACCAAAAATAAAAGAAGCTGTTCTTTAACACTCCCCTTTATCGGCTATAGACGTTAAAGAGACTTCTGAACTTCAGTGGTCTCTTCAGGGCTGGTTTCATGGGTGTGTGTTCTGTGCTTGGTCTAATGCTCTGTGGTTGCCATCTTGAAATTCTTAATTTTTGAACAAGGGGCGCCCTCCGCTCTCATCTTGTACTGGGCCCCCCAAGTCATGTACCTAGCCCTGAGTCTCTTAAATCATTCTAGAACCTTCCTGCTGCCAGTGATAACTTTTACATCAGGCCCACTTGTATTATGCTTGGCAAAAGAATATAGGAAACTACCTGCTCAGTAAAATTGGGCTTCAAGGGGCATGTAGAGGGACACCTAAACGTTGATACCTTGGTAGTGTTCCGTATATCCTGGCATTCAGTCATCTGTTCCTTCCTTCATTTATTTTTATTTACTTATGTTTTGGCTGCGCCGTGCGGCTTGCAGGATCTTAGTTTCCCGACCAGGGATCGAACCCGTGCCCCCCTGCACTGGGAGCTCGGAGTCTTAACTACTGGACTGCCAGGGAAGTCCCGTGTTCCTTCATTAATTTAGCAGACTTTTCTGAGTCTACCCTTTGTGCCAAGCATAAAGGCCAAGAGTAGCTTCTCAACAAGTATTTGACAAATGTATATATGAACGTGTGGTGTGTTACTATCCCCGTTTTACAGATGATGAAACGAAAGCAGAGCTAGTTGATCCTGACCAAAGTCAAAGAGCTGTCAGGTAGTAAAATAGAAACAACCTTCCGGTTATTCACGTTGCTTTTCTAAACATTTAAAAGACACGTTTAGAAATGAGACTAATAAGACCAGCTAAATAAGGACTTTCCAGAAGCAAAACACCAAGTCTGAGGATTCTTTTTGGTTTGTTTTCTCTTTGTTCTCATGGGGTATGCAGTGCAATGAGGGAGGTCAGATAACTGCAGAGCAGATAAGTCCAACAACCCAAGGTAGTGTGAGGCAAGTACCAAGAGAGCTTGTGTAGGTGTGGGCTGCTGCGGTGACGTGGGAACGCAGAGAAAGGCAGAGGCACGCACTGGGCCAAGCCATGGTAATCCCCCAGGCTGCATCACCCCAGGGAGCTAGTCCCATGCGGGTTGGCTAGCCAGTGCCAAGGGAACAGTAACCTCTAAGGCAGGTGTGTAGGGACCCTCATGAACTCTTTCCCAGGTAATTTGTTCTCCAGACTGCCACATACCAGTCTGCCTCTGCAGAGGGCCTGGCCATGATCGGAGTCTTAGCAGCTGCCCAGAAAGTTCGAGTAGGGATCTCATGCCTCATGAAAAAGCACTCTCGGGGCCTGAAAGAGTTTACTGTTCCTACCAGTGATTGATGTGGGACAGTCTCTTAACCCGCCCGCAAGTGTTTATTGAGTGCCTACTATGTGCCGGGAAAGTCAAATGGGGCTTCTGTTTCTGGCAGCTGAACTTTTACTTCCATCTGTTTCCTTTGTCTTGAGGTGAACATCAGTCTGATGTGGAAGTGCAAAGTAAAGCTATTTCTGTGCCTGCTCATTCTTCAGACACCTTTCTGCTAAACAGTTCCCAGCAGCTGTGCCAAGCCTTTCTGAACGCCAGGAAATCAGTTGCACATTTTGAGAGTGTCTTATGGAAGTATTAATTGTTTCTCGTCACTATAATGGGTTCTAATTAGCTTGGACAATGCTCTCGGTCTCCTCTTTGAACAGACTCTGTGTGACTTGTAATGATTTCTCTAATTCTGATGGGCTAGATTAGATGGGAACCGATCTCTTGCTTTCCTTTCCTTTCCTTTTGATTTCTTCTTTCTTTGTAGATGTATCCTAATATCCTCATTTATACCCTATCTAGATTTACAGTGTAATGGATTTCTGTGGTGCAGGGCCTTCTGAACACTCCACATTCCTGCTAGCAGGGCTCATGGATACCGTTGAGAATCTGATGCAAACTATTCAATATTAACCCTTTCCCCAGAGAAGTGTACTTTTGCATAAATACGTATAACTCAACATCCAGTTACAGGGGTCGCAAGGATTTAGCCTGTCCGTGGATGTTTCCTCACAGCACATGAAGACCATAGAATTTCTACAGGGTCAACCCCACAGATCATTGAGTTCACTGGTTTTCAAAATTATTTTAACCACGGAGCCCTCTGGTTGAAGGGAGTAAAGGGAAGGGGGAGATGCTGCATGCTGCCCACACCTATCTCCCCCCAGAGTGCTTCCTAAGGAGGTTCTGAGGAACACAGTTTGAAACCCAGTGATCTAGTCCAATCCCTTCCTTCCTTCACCTGGGAATACTGATTCAAACAGAGGAGAAATGACTTAACCGAAGGTCACCGTTCACTCAGTGGCAGAGTGGAGACCTCCAGGGCAGAGCCTCGACCTTCCCTTATTTCTCTTCTAATTGCAAACCTCCTATCATCCGTACCACATTAGCGTCACAAAGAACCTGGGCGCAACATGGCTTAAACCCACAATTATATATAATCATTGCTATTGAAGTAGGAGGAAATGGAAATACACAACTGACTTGCGTGTCCTCGGTCCATCCAGGCCGTCTTCATTCTGTCTCATTTCTGCTGGTTCTCTTGTCTTTGTGACCTGCATCCATTTTACAGCACGCACTCTATTAGAATACACATCACAGTCAGAAGTATCCTGTGTGCCCTCCACAAAGTAACGTCCCGTTGGCTTTGCACAAACACTCTGCCATAATTCGTAAAGAAGCGGCAGCCGGCTGTGGCCCTGGCACGGTTCCTGCTTGGCTTCAGGCCACCAGCTGGACAATCCAGGCTATTCTTGGGCTGGTCTCCTCCCCAGTCTTCTAACCTACTTTGTCACTGTCAAGAAACCCGACTGAGCCCCAGCTGCAGTCTGTAGACTTGTTGTGGACCTGACAATGGGCGAGCCATGCTGAGTCTGTCTGGGTCTCCCTTTGCTGTGCATTGGTCCAGGATGAAGATAACTGCTCTGCTTCTGGGCACCACAGTGGAGAGAGAGAAACAAACAAACTCAAGAAGGCAAAAAGGCAGTTCATAGACAGACACCGTTGTTGGGGTGAGGGGCGAGCTGGTCTCTAGACTTCCTGAGTTGAAGATCTGTATTTCCTTGGGTGGAATTTCTCTGTGCTGCACGGGAAGCAAAGATAGTTCATCTGCTAGGCCAGAGATCCGCTTACACAAGGCTTCAGCCTGTCCACGGGACCCGAGAACTAGTGACAGGTGGCCAGGCCAGTCTTCCCAGCCAGGACAGCGGCACAGTGGAGTGGTTACGAACACATGCTTTGGATGGCTCGGATATGACCTTGAATCATGGCACTGCCACTTACTGTCTGTGGGGTCTTGGCCGAGTTCAGTTTCTTGGGCCTCCATTCCCTCATCTGTCAAGATGGAGAGTGTAATGTCTACATTAGAAGATAATTTTGATAGACTCTAGTCTTGGATCAACAAACAGAACCAGTGTTTAAGGGCAAACCCCTCCTTTCCTAAAGGGGACACTGAAGCCAAAGAGAGGAGCGGAAACTTAAATCATGGTTCCCCCAATAATCAGGGGCCGAACCCGTGCTCTCCTCCCCGTGTCCTACCACATTTCCCGTGTCCCCTGCATGCAATCGTATTCTCCACCAACCCTCTGTATCCCGACTGTTCGGCCACTGACTATTGGGGGAACCATGATTTAGTTTCCGCTCCTCTCTTTGGCTTCAGTGTCCCCTTTCGGGAAGGAGGGGTTTGCCCTTAAACACTGGTTCTGTTTGTTGATCCAGGACTCGAGTCTATCAAAATTATCTTGAGTTTTTTGTTTTGTTTTGTTTTTTAAAGTACAGATGCTCAGGCGCCACCCGCAGACAGTCTGAGTGAGGAGATCTAGAGCATGGTCACAAATCTAGAGGACATTTCAAGTCCCCCAGGGGATTCTGATGAGTAGTCAGGTGTGAGAACCCCTGATTCAGGAGAGTTCTACAGGTCTTCCCTTCCGTGACTTCCATCAGTCTCGGGACTTTTTACCTTCACAAAACTGTCTCCCCATTAATTAGGCCCACCACTGACACATGCTGATTTTCACACAGAAAATCAGAGAGTATTTACACTTCCTCTAGAGGGCCTCAAAGATGAGATTTTTTTTCCCCATGGAGAATTCTTTTCTTTCCTGCCTTAGTGGCTTGAGGTCAGATTCTCAGGGATGTAATGTTAGGACAGAGTGAACTTCGAGGGATCCGCTTTCTTTTGGCTTCCCCAGATGATCACTCGCATCATTTAGAAAATGCATTTTTCTTTATTTTATGACTCCAGCTGCAGTAATGACGTTTAACAATTCATGTAATGGAGTAGAAGTATCTCAGGGTTGATCATAGTAATAGCTACTGAGCACCTTTTAAATGGCAGTTGCTACGTGTATTTCCTTAATCTTTACGATAATCCTTGAGATAGGCGTTAATATTTTTCCCAATTTTAAAACAAAGATAAAGCTCAGAGAGGTAAAGTGACTTACCTAAGGGCACACAACTGATAAGAGATCTTCATTTACTGAATAGGGATGAGCATGATCTTTTTTTCTTTTTTTTTTGAGCATGAGCTTTTCAAAGTACAAACTGGATCACCTTACTCCCTCTCTTAAAATCCTTCAGTGATTTATCCCTTAGTCTTAGCACAGTATCCAAACAACTTTGTGAGGATAGTGATTTTTGTCTGTTTTGGTCACTGCTGTATCTCCAGTAATGAGAACAGTGCCTGGCGTATCACAGAGGCTCAGTAAATAAATACTAGTGGAATAAGTTACATGATGGGACCTGAATTCAACCCAAGTCTGTCTGATTTCAAAGCTCACTTTTCAGTACTTATTGTTTTTAATTAAATATTTATTTAGTTATTTTTATTTGAAGTATCATTAATTTACAGTGTTTCAGGTATACAGCAAAGTGATTCAGATATGTATATATATATATGTATATATATTTTGTTCATATTTGTTTCCATTATAGGTGATTACAAGATATTGAGTATAGTTCCCTGTGCTATACAGTAGGTCCTTGTTGTTTATCTATTTTATATATAGTAGTCTCTATTGCAGTAATACTTATACACACACATCTTTGACTTAGGTTAAACTTACATACCAGTAAATGTACCAACATTTAGTGTACAATTTTATAAGCTTTGACAAATGCTTGCAACTGTGCAACCCGCAACCCTTAAGATATAGAACATTTCCATCACACTCCAGGTTTCCCTTTTGTCCCTTCCCAGAACTTCTCCACCCACTTTGCAGACAAAGGCTGTTCTGTTTTTACTTTCATCATAGGTCAGTTTTGTCTTTTCTAGAATTTTAGATGAACGGAATCATACATTATGAAGTCCCTTGAGTCTGGTTTTTTTCCATTCAGCATGATGATTTTAAGACCTGTCCATGTTGTTAAGATTGTCAGTAGTTACGTTTTATTATTAAGTAGCATGCCGGTGTATGAATATACCACAGTGTGTTTATTTTCCTCCTGTTGATGGACATTTGGGTTGTTTTCAGTTTTTGGTACTACAGATCAAGCTGCCACGAACATTTGTGTTCAGGTCTTTTGTAGATATATGTTTTCATTTCTCTTCAGTATTTATCTAGATGTGGATTTCCCGGGTGATATGGAAAGAGTTTGTTTAATATTTCAAGAAACCTCCAAGCATATTTCCAAATAGGTTGCCACCAGCAACGGATGAGAGTTGTGGTTGCTTTACATCCTTGACAGCACTTCGATATTTGAAGTCTTTTTAATTGGAGCTACTCTAGTGGGTGTGTTGTGGTATCATTATGGTTTTAATGTGTGTTTCCCTGACGTGTGCCTGGTGAGCATGGTTGCACGTCTTTTGGGCCATTCACGTATCTTCCTTGTGAAGCGTGTTTAAGTCTTTGGCCTATTTTTTATTGGCTTGTTCATATTTCTACTATTGAACTGTGGGAGTTCTTCTTTATATATTCCGATACAAGTTCTTTATCAGATAAATGTTTTGCGAATATTTTTTCCCAGATTGTGACTTGATTATTCTTTTCTGCTCTTTTGATATATAGGATCTTTTAATTGAATGAAGTCTAATTTATCAGTTTTTTTCTTTTATGGTTCATATTGTCTGTGTCCTAAGAAATATTTGTCAACCCCAAGGCTGTGAAGACACTCTTCCGTAGTGTCTCCTAAAGCCTCCATTTTAATCACTATAACGTGCACCCTCTCTTTGACCTTATTTTTTATAGTGGATGCATTAGTTCATCAGATAATTTTTTATTAGAACGAGCTGATGGGAGGCAGTGTACTGACAGCTTTGAAGTCTGACAGATGTGAGTTCAAATCCCGGCTCTAATACTTACCAGCAGTGTGACCTTGGCCAAGTTAATTCATCTTTCTATGTGTAAGTTTTTTCATTTGTATAGAGGGGATAATACCTCCTGCTTATCCTACAAGGAAGTTATGATTATCAAATGAATAATTGTATGATAACTTATTAAAACAGGACGTAACACATAGTAAGCTCTCAACCAATGGTATCTGCTGTAGATAGAATAATTTCCATTCATATTGTATCAGTCTCACCAAGAGCTCTTAATGCTAGAGGCAAAAACAGGGAGCGTTGCCATTTTTCCCCTTACCCGACTTCAAACAGAATCTTTGAACGTAAAAAAAAAAAAAAAAGAATCATTGAACGTAGAGTTGACCCACCTGAGAAGAAACTGGCTATAGTTATGGACAGAGTTATTTATATATGAGTCTAAAATCACATTTTTATACTTTTGATTAATGAGAATAACAGAATCCCCCGGCACAGATATGATTATACAACTCCCTGGCAGAGAGGACAATTTTATTGAAAACTGAAATTGTATGACAGAGCAGATGCAATGTTTTTCCAGAAATGCGACGTGCTGGTTAAATGTGGTTAAAGGCAGATGTGTAGAAGGTTTTTAAGTCAACGTCGTACAGTGAAAAGAGCAGGGACTTTGAGATGAAACAAACATGGAACTTGAATTCTTGGCCATGTCACTTGATTGTTGTGAATCTCACTTCTATCGTCTGTAAAACGTAGTTTAACTAAGTACTGGTGAATATTCTGTGAGTGTTACATAGAATATGAGTACATAATCTGGCACATAGTAGGCCCTTGAAAATGGTACTTATTGGTTAACCTCATATTTTTAGTGATTGTATTATTACTTTTATATGTACTGATAATATCAAACAAAGGTGAGATATCGAATTTCAAATGAGTTACATCCTAAAAGAGGAAAGCAATATTTTTTATGGATTTCTCCTCTGTGTTTTGGAATTATATTCACAAAATACATCTGTTTGATAAGTGAGGCCATTTTCAGAACACTCACTGATTCAATGCATTTCTGAATCATAGCGGAGCATCCCTGGCCATTTGTCATGTCGGAATGATGGATATACACGTTCCAGTGATCCTGGGTAAAGGAGAAGAATGTGGCTTTTGCTCTATACATTTCTGCCTTTAATACCTCCCCTTTCAACATCTTCCTGTCGTCGCGGGGAGAGGAAGGAGAAGATGGTGCATGGAAATTGCTCTCTGCTATTGCTACTACTGCTGCTTTCAGAATGAATACACACACCCAAACTCAGAAGGCTATTGGCTGAGCATTCTTTCTGCCTTTTGAAGGCATCAAAGACTTTCCTCAAGCCTTTGGAGCGACATCTGCTGATGTCCTCCCCGCGGGAATCACTCTAGGCCCATCATACACTGGTCTCAACCTACCACTATAGCCCTACCTCTCTTCTTGCCAGAGCAAACCAATTACCGTTCTCCAAACAACTCCCATGTTGTACTGTTTCTGCATCTTCGCTCGTGCTGTTTCTTTACCCAAACTTGAGAAGCTTTTCCTCTCATATCTCTCTGCTGAAAGTGTATCATCTGTTCTGAGTTGAATAGTGTTCCCCTAAATTTCACGTCCACCTGGAACCTCAGAATGTGATCTCATTTGGAAATAGGTGCTCTGCAGATGGAATTAGCTAAGATGAGGTCATACTGGATTAGGGTGGGCCCTAAATCTGAAGACCCGTGTCCTTATAAGAAGGTCGTGTGAAGACACAGACACACGCAGGGAAGAGGGCCATGTGAAGCTGGAGGCAGAGACTGGAGTGATGCGGCCACAAGCCAAGGACCGCTGGCCACCACCAGAGGCTAGGAAGCAGCCAGGAAAGATGCCTAGAGCCTTCAGGAGGAGAGTGGCCCTGCCAACACCTTGATTTCGAACTTCATCCTCCAGAGCTGTGAGAAAATAAATTTCTGTTGTTTTAAGCCACCCAGTTTGTGGTAATTTTCCATGGTAGCCCTAGGCAACCGTGACACCCTCTTTCAAGGTCAGGCTGAAGTATGACATCTTCCCAGGTCTCCTCAATTAGATGTAATTTCTCACTCTTCCTGACCTCTGTAGGAAGGCGGTACTACAAAGATCACAAACTTCGTTGCCAGAAAAATCTTGGCTCTAACCCTGGCCAGCTACTGACAGGATTTCTTCGTCCGTTCAACAGAATTAATGATGCTTACCTAATAGGATTGTTGTATCATAAATATGATTCTCCCTCCCTTTCTTAATTGATTCACCCATTCTGCCTCATATCGCGATAATTTTGTAGTAAGGGCATAGTTCTGTTATTACTGGTTCCAGTGCTGTAGGGAGCATGGGTAGGCGTGTAGTTAACTGCGTATCACACAGGACAGAACGCAGTCCCCACCGATGGTAGAGACAAGCAGATTTCCAGGAGTCTACTGTTCCAAGTGGTGGGTGTTAGGAGTCCAGTTTTCTACACTGGGAGTTCCAGCCATAAGTCTGTCGATCGAGTTGTAAAAGATAAACAGGGAAGTCTGCTTTTAGCTCCTGAACGCTCCTGGTTGTAAGATCCAGGGTGGATGTTGTTTCAGTGGCTAAATGTGGAGCAAGAATTTTGGAAAAGTAAGAGCCCTCTGCTGATTGCACAGCTCCTGTAGATGGCACTGGGACATCCTTACACTTGATAAATCCGAAAGTCTTTCACCTGCAAAGCTGGTCTCTCTTCCTCCAGGACACTGTCCGAAAAGGCCTCATCCCTGGAGAGTTTCTCTGTTTTTTCACTCCTGGAGTCTGGACTGCCAGGCCCAAGTCGGGAGCTCAGCGTGTGTTCCTCGTCCTGAGTTCTCTTTGACTGTCTGCACCCTCAGTCCCCACCCTCACCAAGCTTTTAAAGAAGATCAAGAGTAATATCATCCCCTTACTTTTAGTCCATCATCTCCTTTTCCAGATATATCAGTTGAGAGCCTTTTTGTGAAATCACACTAAAGTGTTTTAGGCATTGACTGGTACCCCGGTTAGCGTGGCAGAGTTAATAAACACAAACGCCTGCCCCCTCTGTCTGGTTAGCCCTTGTATTAGTTTGCTAGTCTGTCATTAGAAAAATACCACGGTGGCTTGAACAACATTCCTTTATTTCCTCACAGTTCTGGGGGCTAGAAGCCTAAGGTCAATGCATTAGCAGGGTTGATTTCATCCTGAGGCCTCTGTCCTTGGTTTGTAGACGGCCGTCTTCTCTCTCTGTCCTCACGTCGTCTTTCCTCTGTGTGAGTGCATATTTGTGTTCAAATTTTCTCTTCTCATAAGGACACCAGCCATACTGGATTAGGGCCTCACCCTAATAGCCTCATTTTACCTCAGTTACCTCTTTAAAGGCTTTATATCCTAATACAGTCACATTCTTAACAGGGGGTTAGGACTTGAACATATGAATTTTGGATGGACAGAAACCGTAAGCAGACCTGTAGTTGTCTTACGATCAAAATGCTTTGAAATCACTTTGTGATGAGCTTATTATTTAGCCTTGTTTCTCCAAACATCACATCTTCTACACGCTGAGACTTCAGGGTCATGGTATATACATAGAAGTTACTCCAGCACAATTTACAGGTCTTCCTCGTCAGGAGAGGCAAACAATTGACAGAAGTTAGCGCTCGTGAACACCTACCATTGCATCACCACTGTAATGGGATGTTTAATTTACTCCTCACAGTCACTCTGATGTGGAAATTAAGGTTCAGAGGGGCTAAAGTGATTTGGTCAAAGACACACAGCTGGTAAGTATACTAGAGTTGAGATTTAACCATAAACCCGTCAGATTTCAGAGCCATGCCCTTTCCACATGCATCCCTTATCTGGATTTGAAAAACAAGTTTCCTCTTTCCCATTTCAAGCATGTTGCACTAAAATTAAAAAAAAACACAACTTTTTGACAGAGTTTCTAGAAGTTTACAGTCTTCATTTATTCATCCTTCTCTTTATCATATACGCACACTTGACTTTTCTTTTTAGTGTTGCCTCACTAGCTGATTTTTTTTTAAAGCTTGCCATGCACATTGCACAACTGAAGAATTAGGAAATGGGGACAGCAAAGTGGTTAATTATAAATTGAAAAAGGAACTGGGGTGGGGGTGATGGTGCGGAGAGCCCTTCCGCCATGCTGGTGTGACGAAGTGATTCAGATTTATCCTGTGGCCTCTGCGATCGAGCTCCACTTCACAGCACGTTGGCTTGCAGTACCCAAAACGGCCTGTTTATGTGTGGTGTTCCCTATGCAGTTTTGTTCCCAAACTCTGAAAATGGTCAGAGATTATACAGGAACAGTCAGGAGCGTCCCTGTTCTCCGGAAATTTCCTGTGATTGTGACATATTTTGTGATGCTATTTCTACCCAGTGAATGGTTCAGTTCCTAAGGATGAATTCTTTGCAGAGGAAGGGGCTGTTGGCAGTTCAAGTGAAAGATAAAATACATTTCAAAGGATTGCAGGGCCAGTTAAAAATGACGATGGCAGCGATAACAGCCATGCTTCCTACTGTTGAATTCTTTCTGGTTTACACGGACCTTCTATATCTCATTTGATTTTCACAAAAATATATTGAAGTGATCAGTCAGAGACTGTTATATCTACTATCCAGATGTGGAAATTGAGGTTCAAAGAGGTTAAATGTAGGCAGAGCAAACTCCCAGGTCTTTTGATCACCCCTGACTTTCTTGCTAAATTACTTTTTATAAGTCCAGCACACTGAGTTCATTCCCTTTCAACTGTTGAACATTTTGTTCTCCTGGAACAATTTATAAGTAGAATTGGGGCCATGAATAATTGCTTACTAGTTTCAACTGCCCAGTGGATGCCAATCAAGATACAGGGGTTCTTTTCTCTCCAGGCCGTGTGCAGCCAAACATTTACTAAATTCAGGCCATATTTCAGTCTTCTATCTAGTGCTCTTGCTGCTAATAACTCAACAAATAGCCACCATATATGGAATATTAGCCATTTGTCAGGTGCTGCCTTTGTCTGGTATCTGATCTTCGCAAGAACTCTGCAAGAGACGTATTACACCCACATTACAAATGGGGAAACTGAGGCTTGGAACTGTGAAGTAACTTTCCCAAGGTTACACAGAGAGTAAGCCGCAAAGGGAGCATTGGAAGTCATTGAATGTAGCTTCTGACCATTGCTTTTACTCACTCTGTCTCTTTAACTGGGAGAAGTCCGTTCCTAAGGAAATCAGTTGACGAAAATAAATACTAATCTTAGAAAAATGCAATGGAATATGTACCTGGAAGGTGAAATTGTCAACTTATCTGCATCATCTAATTAGGTAATAGTCTTCTAGAATTGTATGGGAAAGCTTATGATGTGAGCCAAGCCTCTCTGGGGGTAACCCACAATCACTGTGTGCGCACAGAGGATGCTTGCTTTGCTGATTCTTGATACGAAACGATTTCTGACCTCCTATCTCTCGACCGCACCGAATCTGTTTTCTCCATTCCACGTATTAGTTTTGGTTCCTCTGTAATCACTTAATTGAAAACATGCTCACCAATAGAAGTCTCAGTTCCTGGATGCTTTCCAGATGAAGGGTTCATCACTTCTGTTGGCAAGTGGTGTTGATAAGCATCAGAATGAAGAGCCCTGGGTAGGTAGATCCTTTCTTCTAGGAATAGTCCCCTCTGTGCATGGAGCCAGCAGGAGCCCTGAACTGAACTGACTTCCTTCAGACTCCACTGCCCGAATGATCTGTAGACATCTATCACTTCTGTTGCAAGCTGTAGTTCACCCTCTTCACAGGAGCTGGCAGAGGTCAGCATCTGTGCTGGGGGAGCAGAGCAGCAGTGCTTAGACAAATCATCTTCATGACTCCACATGCTTTTAGGACTTAGGACTTTGATTGGGAAGGGTCAGTGCGTGTCCCGTGGACATCTCCTTGTGCAGCAGTGAAGAACGCCATTTTGGATGTAAAGATGGAGGGGGTGAAAGTCCAAGCCTTCTGTGACGCTGCAGGTCCATCCTGAGACTCTGTTTCGGAATACAGTTGGCTACCTTTTCCTGGGCTGTTCCTTGCAGGTGCACTCTGACTGCTCAGTGTGGGCTGCCTCTGTACACTTACTGCTTCATCTCAGCCCTCCCGCCACTTACAGGAGCCGCATCCTTAGAGCAATGGTGACCAGTAGCTTATGTGGGAGGTCACGCTGGGCAAAGGAGAACTGTGCATATGGGATAAGTAGTGAACACTTTCAATACATGGGACCGGAAGGAAGGAAGGAAGGGACAGATGGTTTTCAAAATTAAAAAGCTTTATTAATCCCATGGTGGTGGTAGGGTGTTGGGAAACGTTTATTCTTTTTTTTTTTTTTAAAGTACTGCCTCTCACCCACATCCTCTTTCTTTCCTTTCCTATTCTTTGAAGCCCCCTTGCTGGTGGCCCTTACTTCCTACACTTTATTTTATTTATTTATTTATTTATTTATTTATTTTGGCTGTGTTGGGTCTTCGTTTCTGTGCGAGGGCTTTCCCTAGTTGTGGCAAGCGGGGGCCACTCCTCCTCGCGGTGCACGGGCCTCTCACTATTGCGGCCTCCCTTGTTGTGGAGCACAGGCTCCAGACGTGCAGGCTCAGTAGTTGTGGCTCACGGGCCGAGCCGCTCCGCAGCATGTGGGATCTTCCCAGACCAGGGCTCGAACCCGCGTCCCCTGCATCGGCAGGCAGATTCTCAACCACTGCGCCACCAGGGAAGCCCCGGGAAACGTTTATTCTTAAAATTCTAGATTACCCCTTTCCTGAATAGAATAATACCAGTGAGAAAATTGCCACTGCTTTTTAGCCACTAAAAAATGTAATATCTAAGCATATTTGAGAAGCAGCAACACAGAAGCTGCGTTTTAATCCTTCATCCTGTAATTAGCGTTCCTCGCTCTAAGATGCAGCCTATGATCTATCGGCTACTCAGGAGCGCTGTAGAGGAGTTTTGAGCTGGAAAGGCCCTTGGATATGATCTAGTCTAGTGGGTCCGAAAGTTTTCATCACCAAGGGCACCCTTAATTAATTTTCCCCTGCATTCTATGTTTTAAAATGTCTGGCCTACTACGTAAAATACATTTATCGCATCATAATTTCTTTTCCCATTTCTTGTTGCTCAGGGCCATTGATAACCGCCGATTAGAGCATCTGGTCAGCATGAAATAATCAGTGTGACCACCGTAAGCTTATAGAATTCCTTCCCAAAGCAAAGGCACTCGTTGAGTTTCCCTGGGGTCTGCTAGATCTCAGGGATCTTTACAATCCAGCTCCCTTAGGCTTATTGAAGTGTTAAAAATAGCTCATAGACTCCCGTCCTGACCTTCTTGTAATCCTTGTGGAGAGCCAGTCACCTTTTTCTCCTATGAGGACAGGTGAGGAGACTCAGATTTGGGAGCCCAAGTGACTGGCCCAAGGTCACACACGCCTTAATGGCAAGGAGGACCAGAACTCACGTCTCCTGTGTCTCCCTCCTCTTTCTTCACATCCTCAGTTTTCATGTGCTTTGAGTCTAAGAGCTTAATTAATATTGTCTTGTATTCTTTGGTGACAAGGACTTTTCAATGAGGAGATGGGAAGGAGAAAACGGCAAATTATATTTGGGTAACTTTGAGGATGGCAGTGTTGGCTACAGACCTTTTGGATAACAGAAGACATCACGGAAGCTGGAATGAGAGTATAGTTTTGTGGAAAGGGCCCAGGCTTTAGGAGTCAAGAATACATGGGTTCCGTGTCTTCCTCTGCACTTAGTGGCTGTGTGACCCTAGGTCAGTTCCTTACTACCCTGAACTTAGGTGTCTGGCCCACGTAAGCATTCCCTAAGTATTTGTTTGCTGAATCAGTAGAATCAGGACAGTGGTGCTTACCTCATGGGGCTGTGTGTGGATTGCATGAAATGATGTAAATGGATTTCCTATAATGTGCCTAACACATAAGAGATGGAAAAAATAAAAATCCACCATGCATTCATTAAATAACCTGTAAAGTTTTACTAATAACCAATTCTTAATTTTGAATTTGTACCCAGCCTCCTTTCCGGGAATAATTTCAGGCATCTCGCTATAGACTATCTCAGGCACTGTTGCTCCTGAAAAGGTTCATTTAGACAGTCAAAGAGTATCCGTGTCCTCCTGTACACACTGGCCCTGAGGGCTGAGAAGGCAGGCTGTTATTCTCAGCAGTGAAGTTCATTCTCCTCTTTTGCCTTCGTCCCTTTTCCAGTGATGGTCTTTGCTAAAATGATTAGAATTTGAATAAAAATACCCAAGGATGGCTCATTCCCAGTCCTTCTAGAGGGAGGGAAGATCCACTTAAGCTTTTGTTTTTTTCCTTCTTTTAGCCCCATGGCTCTGTGACTGTTGGATACTTTGTAGTTAACCAGGCCATTTTTGACAGATATACCTACTTCCCAGTAGGTCAGATAATAAAGCTTTAGCGGTGTGTTCTTTATGTGATTTTCATTGGAATCCATGTTTAGGAAACTTGGCAAGCTCATACTGTCTTAGCTCAGTGAAATGTTGAGACAGAGCCTTAACGGTAGGGCTTTGGTTGCCACATATGGCCCTGTGTGTAGGGTGCCACTCACGTTGACAAGAATGAGTTGTGCACAGCCTAGAAGATGAGATGGCCAGACCCTGCTACACATCCCACATTTCGGGTCGCAGAAGGCCTCTGTAGCCCCTCATCGCTGGCCGTGGGCTGTGAGGGTGAGGCAGTAACATCCTCATGCACAGCTCCGGAGCCCACTTTGATGCCCCGGAGAGGACCAGGTGGCCTAGTCTTTGATCACCACTCCCCTCTCCTGCCCCGGATAGCGCAACAAAAACACCCCACCAAAACCCACAAACCAGCCCCCCCAAAAAAATGCGTAGTGTGATTATTATGGAGGGTTTAGAGTCAGTAGGAGAGAGCAGGTGAGATTTACTGCGCCCCCCCCCCCCCGGAATTTTACGTGTAGAGTTGATAGAAATTTCATGAGCAGAGTAGAATCTTGGCTGGTCTAATGTTTGCAGAAACTGCTTGTCAGGCTCAAATGAAAATTTTTCATCTTGTAAATGGCCTAGAGCAATCTCGAAGATGAAAAGTTGTATGTTGCAAGGCAGAACAAACAAACCAAATACTTGAAGAGCACCATGTCCAAGGAACCAGTATAATGAGAATTTCCCCGGTTTTGTTTTCCTTGCAGTATCTTGGGGCTTTTTTTTCCTTGTGAACTAAGGAGATGGAAAGTACCTTTGAGTCCAGTTAAGAATGGATTCTTAATTAACTGTCCAGAGATTTGTCTTGTGAGGTCAAATTCTGAGTCGGTTCTTTCTGTGGATAGGAAGAATTAGCTCTGTAACAAGCAAACAAAAGGTTATATTTCTTCTTACTGGCTTTTCTGAGGAAGCCAGGGGAGGAGAGGGCACCAAAGAGGACATTATCTCATTGCTCAAATGACCGGGTGTTTTGGACCCAGCTGAGTCATAGCTGACCTCAGGTCAAGGCTTCTAGGCTGCCTCCAAACTGTCCCTTTCTTTGTCAAATTGTTATGTACGGGTGTGTGTGTGTGTGTGTGTGTGTGTGTGTGTGATCATACTCCTGCCTTGGCCCTGTGGGAGGCACCCTTCCCAGTGGAGTTAGCACTCTACTTATTAACTCGGGCAGGCGTTTTGCTCCCAAGGAGAGAGTGCAGGAGAGGGGGCCTGGGCTCTGGGGTCTTAGCTCGGACATTTATTACATATATGCCTTGGGGCCAATGGCTTATCCTCTTAGCCTCAGCTGGCTTGTCTAAGAAATGCAGAGAATAATAATACCAACTTCCAAGGGTTGTTTCATGGCTCAAATGAGATATTCCACGTAAAGACCCTTCTCGCCATGCCAGGGATATAAGGAAGTAGCTGCTCAGTGAAAGATAGATGAGAATCGCAGGGTTTTGCAGGATAAGGATTGCCTGGGCTTGGAGACTATTTCTTTGAATGCCGCACTAGTGAGGAGACCTCGTCTTCTGGGCCAGTGAGTTGCTCGGGGAAGAGTCCTGACACACGGCTACCGGATGCAGGTTGAAGTGCTGTCTGGTGCTCCTTAGTTTGGGGCATTGGTATCAAGGGACTCCCTGTGAAAGAGGCCTGAGTATAGATACAGAGTGGAGAGGGCCCTCAGACACCTGCAGAGCAGCAAAAGTGCCACTTTTTCAGAGGAATGAGAGGTCATAGGCAGAACCCAATCTGGCCATGAGTTTGGGGAGCAGGGACTTGTCACCTGAATGCCATCCTGTGAGGTTCGAGAACTTTCTCTCTGGACCATGCTGAGGATTTGCAATTTGTGAAACATGAAGCAGCATCTGTGGTTTCTTGCTTTTAGCAGATGAATAAAGGGGGAGGTCTTTTCACTGAAGTGCTGCTCTGGGCCAGTTGACCTATGGCTTGGTTTCCATAAATACATTTTCACTAGCAGCTTCGGCAATGCCAACAGGAGGCCAGGCTAGTTCCAGATTCATTATTTCCTGGCACTGTCTCAACCAAGCATGAAAATCTTCATCAGATTTTTGGGCTTTGTTTGGGGAAATGGCTTTAAATACCAGCTTTTCTTCGAGCCCTTTAAAAGCAAAGTAAAATTAAAATTACACTTAAACCCAATCCCCCTGAGGACGGGGAAACCTCTGCCTATGCCTCTCAAGGCCTGGTGGACAAGCTTCTCATCAGAGCCTCTCTGGCATTTCCCTTGCTCTGAAGTCCAGCCCACAGGAGGAGCGGGGTAGAAAAGACTGCATTGCAATCTTCCCTAAGCATCTAGGTTTAGGGCCTAATTTGTAAATAGACAGTTTCTTGGAAGTACATCAAGGTCAGCCTCAAATCAGAACATCTCTTGGGGAGAAATCTGTATTTAGATGTTTCATTTAAAAATTCATCATTGAATAACAGAGTATTTTGTTGCAGCTCCTACTTGATACGTTCCAAATTCTCCCTAATTCGTTTTTGATTACAGTGATGTCATTAATAGTGGATGGAGTGGAGAGGACAAGATTGTGCCAGGGCCTCGGCGGCGGACAGAGGGCGGCACAGGCAGACAAGTCCTGGCTCCCTGGGACTGCCGAAGCCAGCGACTCTCAGGCTAAGAGCTTACCTCCTTTTTCTGGATGCCTGTTATTTGCATCCTAGAACTGCTGTGATTTGGCCAGGAGAAAGGCCTTTTTAAGTAGTGTGCAGGAAATGAACTACTGAAAAGATATTTGGCAAGCAGATTGTTTCCCCCGAAGGTTGGAAGAAGTGTCTGTAATGACAGCCAACACTTTCCCCATTCTCTCCTCATCCCGTTCCAGTCATCCCTCCATTGAGACTACTCTTGTCAAGGTCGCCAGTGACCTCCTGTGTGGCCCAGTAAAATGGTCTTCTCTTTCCTCATCTCATTTATCTCTTAATCGCATCCATGATTGACTGCTCTCTTGTTTTGGCTTAGTTGATTTCGCGTTCTCCTGGTTCTCCTTCCTCACCGGCTACTCCTTCTCGGCCTCCTTTACTGGCTTATCCTCCTCTAAGCAATCGCTAAATGGTAGGACCCTTGGCGCTTGCTTCTGGCCTTTCTCCTCTTCTCCATCTCTGCATACGCTGCCCTGGTGCTCTCATCTATTGGTGCTTTGACGTTTTGTGCAGTTGACGGCCATATTTCTTCCTCCAGTCCTCATCTCTTCTCCCAGATGTGTTGTGCTAAATATTCTGTCTAAAGCAGAAGACTGAAGTAGGGCTGCCTGTGAGGCACACTGATGGTTTAATGGCCTTTTCTTTTTCCTTGGCCTTTGAGTTCCCATTTCTAGATCATTCACCTAGAGAGACTCTTTCAACAAACATTAACAGATTATCTACACTGTGTCAGACACAGTGCTAGCTGCTGTAGAAATTGGGGGTTGGGGGAGAGCCAGTTGCAGTGCACTGGGCTATGTGTATGCACGGGATGGTAGAGAAGTGTGTGTTCACCATGCAGTCATGAGTATGTCCATCTTCCTCGCAGATATTCATTTGGCGAATATTAACTGGGATCTTTCAGTGCACCAGGTGCTATGCTGTGTAAGCCTGTCACACCAGTTATGTAAGAGGACCAATCGAGAGAGATGGCCTGGCTTTACAGGGAGGTGTTCTCTTAGGCAGAGAAAAAGAAAGCCAAAGTCACCCTCATTCTCACCTCCACCCCATAGGAAGTGCTTAATTAATATTGGTTGAATGAATGAATGAACGTATTATAGTGTAAGCAGGAGTTAGCCAGAATCTGTGCTGGCTAGCCATTAGGCAAGCCACTGGGGCTGGAGAGATGAATGATACCAGGGCCCTGCCGTCAGGGAGCTCAGGTCACAGTCTAATGCAAGAGATTGAAATGTTAACAAGTCAGTGCCACTGGTGGTATCACTGTTATAATAACAGCTAATGCTTCTTGAGCCCTTATGTCCAGGTAATACTTCATGGGAATTAAGTATTCAAGTATTATGTCCAGGTAATATTTCATGGGAATTATCCCCTTTAATCTTTACAATAACTCTATGTGAGATCTTTGATTAGTCCCCACTTTTCAGATGAAGAAACCATCACAGTGAGGTTAAATTTTTTTAAAAAGGGACAAAGGCAAGATTCAGAACAGGCCAATGGGCTCTAACACTTGGGCTCTTAAGTGCTGTTGACATTGTCTTTGGGTCTGGGCTGAAGCTTGAGGGAATTTTGGCAAGCATCAGTAAGATCACTGTGGGAGAGCTCTTTTTGTGCAAAGAGAGGGAGCCCAGGGATGGAGTTTTAGGGAGAAGTAGTAGAATGTAGTAGGCTTGATGGTCCATGTAGCACACCCTGTGCAGACTGTGGGGCCTTATGTCCAAAAGATGATTGAGCCTGAGTAAGAATTTTGAGATGATTCATCTCTGCTCAGATGCCACAGTGGGACCTTGGCATCACCCGGTATGTGGCCCTGTCTGTGGCCCTAAGGATCCATAAGGGACCCAGGAGAAGCAGTGGAGAGATTCAGTCTTCACAAGTATTTCTTGAACCCTCTGCCCAGCCGGGCTGTACACTTGCAGATGGAAGCAGCAGGGCCTGCAAGTGTGGCTGATGCAGATTCAGGTGAAACACACACCACATAGGTTCCATTTGTCTCAGTGATGTGACACTGTTAAAAAAGGACAAAGCTACGGTGACGTAGATCAAGGCAGTTGTCAGGAATTAGGAGTTAGGCAGGCAAGTAGCACGAGCAGGGAGTGTTTTGGAGTGATAGATCGTGTAGACCGTGGTGGTATTTCCCTGAATCTATACATGTGTTAAAACTCATAGAACCGTACACCAAGAAAAGTCAGGTTTACTGTATGTTAATTTTTAAAAGCAAAATTTCAGAAAGAGCCAAGGCCACCTACATAGTTTTTATTTCTCATCTCTTAGTTCCTGCACAGAAACACGGGCACTTATAGCCTTTGATGACTTGGCAGGGCTGGAAGAAGGCTAATAAGGAAGACTGCTTGAACTTGGCCCTTGATTCTTTTTCAGTCATGAGAAGCTAATTTATCCTCCCATGTACCATCTCTGTTGTTAAGCTACCGAATGCCCTTATTTGGAAGATGCCACATAGGCAATGTGGGATGACGCGTGATGCTGGGGCACGCTCCAGGGAAGTAGTGTGAAAAGAGCATCGTTGCCCAAGTTGGAGCCCACGATCCTCAAATGCTCCCCTTTGCAGCTTTTTCTCAGTGTCAGATGTGACTTCAGTTCCTGTTAGTACTTGCAGCCCAGAGCAGGCAGACCTTGACTTCCATAGGCCCTGACCCCTCGGGAGGGGTCACCCACCAAGCTTTCTGCAAAGATTAACGACTCTGGAACCTTCAGTTCAGGTGCTCTAGGGCAGAAGGAGCACTCGTTTCTGCCAGACTGGGGAGCTCTCCTTTTCCCCTCTCCCTCTCTTGTTTCTTGTCCTGAAGTCCTTAGTCCAGAGCAGGAGGAAAGAGAGGGAATGATTTGTCACCAATTATACTGTAACTGGACTAGCTTCGGTAATATGCATAGTATTTTTTCCAAGCTCCTCCCCTTACTGGTTGTTGCACTTTTGGCAAGGCACTTAACCTTCTTTGATTCTTTCCTCATCTGGGACATGTGGATAACAATATCTTCCTTGCATAACTTCCAGACAGACCGTTTGGGTCAAATGTCAAAGTGCTGGGCACATTCGTATGATGATAAGGATGAGTTTAATAGGATTTATGCTGGACTAGCTTGGACACCTACCATTTCTTCCCTTGGGATTGCGTGTTGTGATTTCCAACCTACTCAGCCACCCAATGGCGGACACAGTTTTGAAACCTAGAGCCCTTTTCATCCAGTTTATTTTCAAAGCCGTGAGCAGAGAGCCACGCTCCGTGAGCAAAGCACTTTTGAAAGAAAATACAAATTCCCATCAAGGTATTCTGACATGTTAGACAGGATGCCGAATTGTTACTGTGCTACGGAATAATTAGGCAGCATTGAAAAGTAGTTTCTATCACGACAGCAATTCATTTGTGCTTACCTGCAATCACGCCAAGCATCTCTTGAGGTGTGGTCATTTGGGGGCAGAACGACCAGGCTTCTTCATCCCTATCAACTTTTTGAGGCGAAGGCATCCTCTCCTGTGACTATGGGCCCACTCTCTCCTCTCCTCCGAACTCCCGTGACATTTTGCTGGGACCACCCTTACAGCTGTTGCTGTGTTTTTCCTATGGCATCATTGCTTCTCTATTTGCCGCATCCCTGATTGGTCTAGAAGCCCTTCCAGGGTGAGCACTATGAGTGTGTCGTGCCTTGTGCATGGCTGGTATCTGGGATTTAGCTCTTGAGTTGAAAGTTAAAAGAGGTTACATTGAGTTCTAAGAAAACAGTGGCTTCTTTTTCATTTAGGAAAGCAAAACTAAATGTGTTGATTACAGAAAATTTTGAAATATTGATTAGCAAAACAGAGAAAATGAAGATCAGCTATGATGCACCACTTAGGTCAACAGGTTCATCACTTAATCCAGCTTCCTGTGTGTGTACAGTTACTATGGTTGACGCTGTGAACCTCAAGATGATATGGCGTGGCCTGTGCCCTCAACCACCTCACAGACTGGTGGGGAAGACAGATACATGAGCCTCATCCTGCAGGCATTTGGGAGCCAGTACAAGTTTTGAGCAGGACACTGATGAGACGGAAATATTTAAGGGATATTTATCCGACAGCAGTACGCAGGATGGTGTGAAGAAAGCGAGGCCCAAAGCATAGAGGCCAGTGAGGAAGCCATCGCTAAGAGGCCACACATGTGCTGTTTGGCCTGAAGATTAAGATGATGTCACTCAACCAGAGTGACCTCCTTCCCGATTTACTCACCCTGGGGGCTTCCAAGAGTGAGACTTAGAGGGTAGCCTTGCCCCATTCACGTTGACTGAGCACCAAGACCCTGAAGGAGCCCCGCATTGTAAGGGCGGCAGGCAACGCTTTCTCTCTCTCTCTCTGACTGGCTGAGCTCCCAGGCCACACCGCAGAACCTGAGTCCTGGGGGGGACTTTTCTTTAACCCGCAAGGCAGCCACTGGGGATCCATGTTAAGAAATGTCTTGGAGAATCTTCCCCAAGTCTATCCCTGTGACTCTCCAAGAAATGGAGATTTTCTAGATTTTAAATTTAGAATTCCCTGGCTGTCCAGTGGTTTGGACTCTGTATTTTCACTGCCGAGGGCGTGGGTTTGGTCCCCGGTCAGGGAACTAGGATCCTGCGGGCCGTGTGGTGCGACCAGAGGAAAAAAAAAAAAAAAAGAAATTTAGATTTTCTTAAAAATCAGGATGCTGCTGGTCAGAATGGTATAGACCCAAAGCCATTTCAAGCTAGAAGAGCCATGGAGACCTGTCATTCTATAGACGAGTTAAGGAGACCCGGAAAGGTCATACTTGCCCAAGGTCTTGGTATCGTGAGTAGGTGGCAAAGGTGGGCCTCAAACTTTACTCCCGACTCCTTCTACCACGACCCGGCCACTAAATGCAAGTTGCTTCCAGGCTGGAGAAGATGGCTGAGCCTCTGCAAACCAAGGCCTTTAGAGCTGGGGGACAGCAACAAAGCCCAGACTCGAGGGACTCTGGTTGATGGTCACCGACACAGTGCTGCGATTTCAAAACAACCAGGAAGCAAACAAACTCAAAACTTAACACAAGCAAACACATTGCACTCCTTTTAGACATTTCCCCCCTTCTCTCTTGTGCTGGAGTTATTTTTCAGTTTATTTCAGGAAAGGGGTTTGGTTTTAATGGCACCGTAAACTGGGATCTGGGATGGCAGGCTGGGATTAGTGGGCTTGTTTTGCTGTAAAAGGTACTAACCTCTTCTGGCTTTATAGCTCGTACCACTTATCTTCGAGACCATATCTAGGCTTAAAGGGCCACTGTTGGGAGTGACAAGTATACCATTGGAACCAATCTCAGGAACAGTAAATGGCTAAAGCCTGCCTTCAGGAGAGGTGAGCTACCCTAAATTCCATAGAGGAGTGACCTTTTTGATGAGGGGGGTAGTTTGCTGCTGGTTTTTCAATCCATGTGTACCTAAGCTCTTAGGAAATGGACGTGGGAAAACAGGAGCTACATTTCTTAGAAACTGAGCTCTGGTCATTCTTTCCTATTCATATGCTTGTTTGTTTTTATTTGAGCCCACAAACTTATTTCTGAATGCTGCAAATCACCCTTTGTCAGGCTCTTACTAGACATATACATTTAGGGTCCACTTGAGGAGAAGTACACCCTGAGTTTTTGGAAACAGTGAATTCTCCTGTCTCTGTATCCTTGGGTAAAACTGGAAACACGAAGGCTTTTGTGTATCGATTTACAGAGCTGATGACTCTATTCAGATGTAGCTACCTTAGGTCTGTTGGAGGCCTGGAGCCGTTTGGCGATAGAGAATTGTTTTCACGTTTGGAAGAAAACTCAGCCCCAAAATGAGACAATGTGACACGTTCTTTTTTATTTAACATCTTTATTGGAGTATAATTGTTTTACAATGGTGTGTTAGTTTCTGCAGTATAACAAAGAGAATCGGCTATATGTATACATATATCCCCATATCCCCTCCCTCTTGCGTCTCCCTCCCTATCCCACCCCTCTAGGTGGTCACAAAGCACCGAGCTGATCTCCCTGTGCTATGGGGCTGCTTCCCACTAGCTATCTACTTTACATGTTCTATTTGTAATGAGTGTATTTTCCTGTTTCAGCTTAGAGGTGTTGGTTCATCATTTTGATTCTTGACAAAGGATCCTGCTGCAACTTTCAACTCCCTGGTGGGTTAGAGTTTCACAAAAACATCTGCACTAAAGCAAAGGGATTCATGCTGTCCTAGACAGTGTTCGCTAGAAGGTTGCCCCATAAACAGCTGTAACCAGCAGCATGCCTGTCAGTCTCTACTCTCAGTTGTAGACAGGCCTGTAGCCCTCACTGCTGGCTGGGGAAAAATTAACAGTTATTAAAAAAGAGTCCTTTTCTATCAGTAAGGAACCAAGTGTACTATAGCAAATGGACTGTATCCAGTGCTCAGGTATTTCTTCTAGTATCTTCCACAGCACGTACTCACTATTGCTAAGCATTGTGGGTAATTAGGGAGCAAATAGCCCCAAAGATTGGCCTTGAGGGAAAAGAAAACATGACTGGAATTCTGATTATGGTAGAACATCCTTTTTGACTTACAGTTCATAAGAAATTTAAGAGAAGCGATCTTAGAGGGTTTTTTCCCCTTCATTTCAACTGTCCTTTCTTTTCATTTTTCGTCTCCTGCAGACAACCAGTTATCACATGGAGGATACGTATGTACCTCGGTGACCCAAGTTGCTAGAGATGCATCAAGTGCTTCATCCCAGAGCAGCTGAGGGAGGTTTGGGGGTATCTCCGCAGCCCTTGACTTTTCAAGTTCAATAATAAATCTGTTTGGTCCAGTTGTGGTACACAAGCAGCCCGGGCTTATTTGTTATCATCTCTACTAAGCTGCTGAGATAAGTGCATGGGGAGGCTGATTTAGCAAGTGAAAGCGTGTCGTGTTTTAGTGTAGGTTCTTAGGTTCATGAAGAAAAATGATGCTTGGCAAATGACTATTTTTGACTTTAAAGATGAAACAAAGATAAAAAGACTTTCAGATCTGTCCTCCTAAGTAGCAGCGGAATGTTTTGTTCATATATCTTCATTCCTGCCTTTTCTCTGGATTCAGAGAATTCTTTTTTTTTTTACTTTTATTGATTTTTTTTTTTTTTCTGGTGGTACGCGGGCCTCTCACTGTTGTGGCCTCTCCCGTTGCGGAGCACAGGCTCCGGACGCGCAGGCTCAGCGGCCATGGCTCACGGGCCCAGCCGCTCCGCGGCATGTGGGATCTTCCCGGACCGGGGCACGAACCCGTGTCCCCTGCATCGGCAGGCGGACTCTCAACCACTGTGCCACCAGGGAAGCCATCTTTTTTTTTAATTTTTTAAATTATTTTATTGGAGTACAGTTGCAGATCTGCAGTTTATCCCTCCCTTGGTGAAGTCTTTTGAGGGGGAAATTTGCCCCATCCGGAAAGCAGTATGTTTTCCATTCTATATGCATTTTACTATCCATTACCTTGTTTCTGTTAACATTAAAATAAACAAAACCCTACGACCTAAATTTTGCTTTTTCGATATAACTGAACACAGTAGTTTTTAGTTGAATTCAGGCAGCTTTCAGATAGAAACATTATTGTATTATGGCACAAATGCAGTGGAAAAAAAAATCTAAACACCCTAGCACAACACATGTTTCACTGGGTACTTGACAGATATGTTGGCCTCAAAGTAAACAAGCTATATTCTCTCAGACTCGATGAAGCTCATTAACTCTTTCAGGCCACTTGCTGCTAGGCACCCAGTACCCTGCTGGCTTGAAGCCGTGGCTTTGAAGACTATTAGTTTCCTGCCAAAGACTGGCTGAGAGACAGAAAAAGGCAAATTTAGAATACATGCTGCATTTGTTAGGCAAATATTTATTTAGCGTCTGCTGTGAGCAAAAACAGTGGTAGGGACTGGAAGTACAGTGAGAAGTGGAAGGCAGGTAGCCCCTGCCTTCAAAGAGCTTACAAGCTGTTGAGAAGATTGAACACACAGATACACACACGCGCGCGAGCGCACGCATATGTGCACGCACACAGCTAACACAGGGAAATAAGAGTTCATGACAGTGTATGACCGAGGACGACGGTGAATCGTGTGGACCACGGTTGCTGTAGAGGAGTTTAGGGAAAGGAGGTCATCACTGTGAACTCAAGGAGCCAGGGAAATTGGAGCTTGAACTTGACTAAGGAGAACGGGGAGAACATTGTAAGCACAAAGAAGAGGGAGTCATGATGTTGCCCAACTAAGGCAACTACTTGTTGAGGGCCTCTTACTTGGTCAGTGTCAGGGGCAAAGAGAAGAATAAGTCAAGCATCATCTAGGCTATCATGGAGCTTATCCTTTAGGCTGAAGACAATTCTTTTAATTATATTTTACTGGCTGAGTTATTACAGAAGTGCAAAGTGCTGTAAATAAGTTGAGAATCCATTTGAACTGCCTAAATAAGAGGCAATCAGATTGGAGGAGTCTGTGAGTACAACCTGCCCTGAGTCGTGTGGCGGGATCCAGGAACGGGTAGGTCAAGAGCTAAGATTACTTGTTCCATCATCTTGGGTCATATAGGCACTCATCCCGGCTTCTAAGACTGATTCAAGTTTAACTCTTCTCTCCTTTTCCCCACACGAAACACAAACACACACACACGAGTTTTTTGTTTGTTTGTTTTCTTTTTTCTACTTTCACACACTTAATGGCCACATCAGCCTCAGCTTTAAATCCACTTCCTAGTTCAAGGATCCAACGGAGATGGACCAGAATTCCTGTGTTCCATTGCCACATTGGCCATTCTGATCCAATCAGCTATGCCTCATGGGTTAAGTCATCATGGCTTTGAGAAGAGAGAAAGAGAACTAAATGATTGTCATTTCAGGTACAGACAGCCATTGTTGAGAGAAAGGGGAAAAGCCCAAGCAGAGGCTTAATATTTGACCCAAGCACAGTGTGTTTAACAAACAGTGGGGAGCCTGGTATCACTGAAAACCAGGCTCACTGTGGTGAGAATGTAGACTGGAAAGGTCAGTAGTGTGGGCCTGTGTTTTAGGAGATCGTTTCAGGTATGGAAGAGGAAGTCTTCGGGTCTCATTGGTATTGAGGTACATTCTGACTGCCCAACTCGTAGAGAAACAGTAGAGAAAATTCCTGCCCTGGATGGGGGCTCGTGGGAGTGGAGTAAGCGTTTTCTGAGATTGGGTTTTTGATTTGAAGCTCCTGCGGATTCCTCTGTGAGAGGAGCTTTGGTGATTTATTTCCCTCTCCTCTGGAGATTGTGCTGCCCTCTGGGGATCAGGAGACTCCTGGGAGGTGAGGGCACCCTGGGCCTGGCCTGACTTCCTGAGAGCTCCATGTTAAACGCCTTCCCACAAGACGACTGTGTCCTTCAAAGGCAGAAATGGAAGAGATTCAAAAATCTCCTCCAACTCCCCCCTCTCTAGATGGAATGCAATATACATGTGTAATACACAAGCCCCTTTTCTTGGAGGAACCCCCAACCCCCCAGATAAGGTCAATGTTTTAATAAGGCCTATCGCCCATCTCAGAATATTTAAATTATTTATTTTTTAGAAAGTTATAAAATATCCATTTATAAACATTTAATATAGAAGTTAGAATATTTGCTTATCATGGGAGAGTCCATAAAGTACACAAAGTGCCTGTCACACTAAACTCCCAAAGAAGATCAAGTTGGCCTTTTGTTGTCATTCTTCCCAATGTTTTATACATGTTGTATATATTTAAAAGAAAACAATGTGGTACATACAGTTTTGTATCCATTTTTTCCCCTTAACATTATATAATGAGCATTTCCCCGTATCAGTAAATATTCCTAGTGGTTATATAGTTATACAGAAATATATTTAAGTATTCACTTATTTGGGCAAATTTAATTGTCAGCGTCCCCCCTTCCCAAATAACAATGCAAATAAATATCTTTGTGTGTAAACATTTGACCCCTTCTCTGTTTCCTCACTCCAGCTTTCCAGAATTTAAATTACTAGGGGAAAGGGTATGAAATTTTAGGCTCTTGTTACAGAGTTCCAAGTGGCTTGCTACAAAGAGTGTACCAATATATACACATCCACAGGCAGTACATGAGGGAGGTTGACTAGTCCGTCCTCTCCGGTGCTAAGTAATAGCATGGCTTGTAATCCGTATCTGCTGGAGAGCTGGAAGGCTCCTCTAGGTCAGGGCCCATGACATTCACTTCTTTTATGGCGCTCAACACCTATCAGGCACAATACGCATGTTTGTTGAATAAGCCACCGCCACCAGGGAAGGTGGTAAGATCCATTAGGGTGGCACGTGCTTTGCTCCAGGTCTGTGGGGACGTCAAGACAAAATTAATTCAAGGCTGTGTAGGAGGAAGTAGTGGAGAGATGGGGTTGAGAAGTGAAGGGCTAGGGAACGAGGATGCTGTTAAATGCTTTGGAACTTAATATCAGCAAATCGGGTCAGGGAAAGGAAGACGTTAAAGATACAGTGTAGTCTACTCCATGCAGCAAAGCGCAGGGAACTGCAGAATACACTGTGCATTGAGTGCTTATGTGACCCAGGATGATGGAACAAGTAATTTTAGCTCTTGACCTACCCGTTCCTGGATCCCGCCACACGACCCAGGGCAGGTTGTACTCACAGACTCCTCCAATCTAGTTGCCCCTTTTATTTTAGGCAGTTCAAATGGATTCTCAACTGATTTACAGCACTTTGCACATTTGTAAATGAGGATCCCCTGGGCCTGGGATTAAGTAAGAACTGGATAGGTGACAGGGAGGTCAGCTTGTAATAATAAAAGCCATATTTTTATATTCCTTCCTTCCTTTATTCAGTCATGCATTAACGAATAGTTTTTGAATCGGCACTATTTTCCTAGTGGGGGTGCAGCTACGAACATAGTGTTGCAGCTCCTGTTCTGGTACTTCGTTCAAATGCATTAGGTGTGGAAGTTGCTACAGGGTTTGCACTCTGGGCCTAAAGGAATCATCTTGGCTTTCTAAGAGGCTGACTGGGCAAGACTCACTCTTCTCTGGCCACAAAGGCCTTCTTGCTGCTCTTCAAATATGCTAGGCTCCCATCTCAGGGCCTTTGCACTGGCTGTTCCTTCAGTGTCGAATGGGCCTTTCTCAGATACCCACTGGACCAGATCATTCATCTCATTCGGGTCTTTGCTCATCTCTTACAACATCAATGAGGCCTACATTGACCACCCTATTTAATTTATTAAGTTTATTATTTATTTAAAAACCCCAACTCTGACACTCCTGCTCCCCCTTATTCTGCCCACATTTCCCCCTTTTCATCAAATTATACTATACTTTTTATTAAATCTTATACTGATTTATTATGCTGATTCTTTATTGTCTGCCCCTCCCCACTTTTTCATGAAAGCAAGGATCTTTGTCTGTTTTGGTCATGCTATATTGCTGGAGCCTAAAACAGTGTCTTGCACACACAGTAGGGGAGCATTATATGTTTGTGGAATGAAAAACTGATCATGTGATTGGCAGCATGACGTTGAAGAGCACGTTCAGAAGAGCAAGGCAGAAAATCCCCCATCCCCTGGGCTGTGGGCGCCAGGTTGAAGTCTGAAGAAACACCCTACTCCATTCCTTGGGGATGGTGGTGAGATCAGCCGGAGGGATAGGACAGCATCATGGGGAGAATTTGGGTTTAGAGTGTCCTGGGCCTCTTTGTCATGGTAACAGTAATGCAAGCCAGCATCTCAGAGCTCTTAAAGTGAACGACCTCATCCAAATGTTGAGACCAGATTTCCACGGCTGCTGCTGCTGCTGTGGCTACAGTCTCAGCCCCTCCTTGATCACCTCCCCCTCTGATCTGTGGTCTCAGCAAACAGATGCTTACTGCCGCATATAATCTGCAGGACATGTCCCATAGCCCAACTCAGCCCTGCCTTCAACACCAGGACAAAAGAGGATTATAAGAAGACGATTCACTGCGGGTAGACTCTTTGGGAAGTAGTGCCACAGCCTCAGTATGGGCAGCTGAGGGGATAGGGAAGGTGGGGGAATTTCTAAGCAAGTTTGGGATTTTTTTAAATTAATTAATTAATTTTTATTTATTTATCTTTGGCTGTGTTGGGTCTTCGTTGCTGCGTGCGGGCTTTCTCTAGTTGCGACGAGCGGGGGCTACTCTTCAATGCGGTGTGCAGGCTTCTCATTGTGGTGGCTTCTCTTGTTGCGGAGCGCAGGCTTCAGTAGTTGTGGCATGTGGGCTCAGTAGTTGTGGCCCATGGGCTCCAGAGCACAGGCTCAGTAGTTGTGGCCCATGGGCTTAGTTGCTCCATGGCATGTGGGATCTTCCCGGACCAGGACTCGAACCCGTGTCCCTTGCATTGGCAGGCGGATTCTTAACCACTGCGTCACAGGGAAGTCCACAAGTTTGGGATTTTTTTATTGAATCTAGGGGCTGTTACCCATCCCCTTTAGGGTGTGGGGAATGGGCTGCAGAGAGAACCACAGCTGGTTTGTGCTGAGTCATCCACTTGTATTTGTACTTTGCCTTCCATGGAGGAATCCAAGGTTGTTCTACAATGACTTGGTTAAAATTAGCACTGTCAGAGAGCTCCTTAAAGAGTCTTGTGAAAAGTCTTCCAAAATAAATCAACATGGGGTTTAGTCATCCCCTTTGCTTCTTTCTTCAACTGGAAATGGTTTTAATGGGAAGATGAGCCAGTAAGATCTTTGTGGTTGCCATATTTGAAGATACTGGTTATGATAAGGTAGGGGGATAAGGTAGAAAGGGTCAGATAGGGGTAGAGGGTCAAAGGCCAGCTGTGTCGCTAACTTGCTGTGTGACCTTCTATGGGTTCCATAACCTCTCTGATTTTCATGTGTCTCATGTAAAAGGTGGGGCTAACAGCACCTCCTTCGCCAAGAGTCACTAGATGTGTAATTAAGTGAAATAATGTGTATGTAGCATACTTTTTGTTTGTTTGTTTTGTTTTGTTTTTGCGGTACGCGGGCCTCTCAGTGTTGTGGCCTCTCCCGTTGCAGAGCACAGGCTCCGGACGCGCAAGCTTAGCGGCCATGGCTCACGGGCTTAGTTGCTCCGCGGCATGTGGGATTTTCCCGGACCGGGGCACGAACCCGCGTCCCCTGCATCGGCAGGCAGACCCTCAACCACTGTGCCACCAGAGAAGCCCCTATGAAGCATACTTTTAGGTATATATAGGCCCTGAACAAATAGGAACAGAATGATAATGGTAACTGCTTTCCATATATCCTTCAAATAACTATGTCCCAGACCAAGCTCATCACTCCCTCCCCTGCTGTTCTCGTTGAGAACTGCTGCTTTCTTGACTTCCCTGTAGCTCTCAGCAGCATTCGTTCAGAATCCTTGATGGCTAATCTCTTCCTGTCCATTACCACTTCCGATACTCCGGTTCTGCCCTTCATCACTTTGTACAGGGACTCTTTTACCAGTACTTTGTTCTTGAACCACCCCCCCTCCCCCCATCTCAACCACCTGGAAGTTCACCTACTGGGGTGGAACATAGCCCTGGGTCTGCTTCCCAGCCTTTTGGCGTAGGCTGGCCCAGAGTAGGTGCTCAGTAAAGACTGTCTAGAATTAAAATTTATGGGAAGCTGTGACAAGGTGTCCTGAGGGTGGATTAAATATCATTGTCACTATCTAAAATGACTTGGCTTATTTCTTTATTTGCACACATATATGTCCTTGCTGCCTGCAGTGTTGCCCATCTTACCCCCGTGTCATGTCAGAAGGGGTTAGATGCCCAGACAGTTCACCGTGCGCCGAGTCATGCCTGCAAGACAGCAGGGCCCTTGCCATTCATGGCTGTGTCCTCAGCACAGAGCCTAGTGCTCTGTGACCATCTTTTCCAAATGTGAGCAAATCCTGCCTGAAAATGGAGTCGACACACAGGAAAGCAAAGTTAGGAGTTGGACAACAGAGGCCGCACACTGCTGACATTGTTCAAACCCTCAGATCTTGTCACACCTGAAGCCAACATGTGCCCTTCAACATCCCATTTGTGGGCCAATAAATTCCCATTGTTACTAAAGCTCATTTGACTGAGGTTTCTGCCATTGGCAATCCAAAGAGGACTGACTAACACACCATCTCTCCTCTACCTCCTAAAGCTTCAGGAAAATCAAAAGGAACTTTTCATCAGCAAAGGTTATAAATTCTGCTATTAAAGTTTCTTTTTCTGCCTTGATCAGTTCAGGAATGCAGAGATAATGATGCCACTGGAGACCGAAGGCCTTGGTAATGGCCTAAGGAGCACCTGAGGTGGTGGCTACTTTCAATAAAGGAAGTGGCACCTGAGTTGACATCTGAATGAATGACGAAAAGCAGCTAGATACGTGCTTACGCAGAGGAAGAGCATTCCAGGTAGAGGAGACGGCAAGTACATAGGCCCAGAGACAGGAAAGGGCTCGCTATTGGTTTGAGAACCCTCCAGAAGGTCCACGTGGCTAGAGCTTTGTGAAACAGGATCTGGATGGGAGTGGAGAGGTAGCCAAGGGTGACCTGTATCTTTCTGGAGAAGGCATGACTTGAGAGCAGTCTGGGAATCTCCCTCTGTCTGACATGAGACAGGAGGGAAAATGGGCAACGACAAAGGCAGTAAGGCCTGCATTCATTCAGTAACATCCCAGGGCGGCTTGCCTGGCGGGCACTGTGTGGTTCAGCGTAGCTGTACAAGATGATGCCTGTAAGGTTGATCCTTTAGAAAGATAGCAGAGCTGGGAATAAATGGCTCGGGTTTGACACATAAATTAACCTCTCACATTCACCAGGGCTTAATTTAGTGGTGGCTTCCCCATTGCTGTA
This sequence comes from Delphinus delphis, assembly GCF_949987515.2. Lineage (NCBI taxonomy): Eukaryota > Metazoa > Chordata > Mammalia > Artiodactyla > Delphinidae > Delphinus > Delphinus delphis. Next base: position 10,801,453 of record NC_082704.1, read on the forward strand.
GATGGGCCAGCAGTACACCCTATCTGAGCGTGAGCCCCTCACTCTCAGAATTTTGCTCGGTTTCCACAGGGTAGCACCATAAAATATGAACTTGTAACATTAATGAATTGGATATTATGAAGCTCATCATACTTCAAACATGCTGGTGATTTAATAGCATGTGAATATAATAAAAGTGTATCTTTCTTTCTAAGTCCTGGGACGGTATGCTTACAAAATACCTTGAAATCATGTTTATTCTCTGGCACTGAGAGCATCCTTAAGTCATTAATGTGCACACATTCTGAATACGGAAGCTGCCATTTAAGGAAATTGGATAATGCAATTTAATTCATCTCAGTTCAGCAAACATAGATGAAGCGTTTGATATGGATTTGCAGTCTAGAAAGAATGATTGGACGAAGGGGCAAGAGATGAAACACGGGGTCCTGTTAAGGACATTCTGGGGAAGAGAAGATATTAGCATGAGCTATGAAAGTGACAGTGGAGATGGTAAGCGGGCAGATGCAGATATCTGGGGGCTACACTATCAGGACTTGGGGACAGATTCGATGTGGGGAAATAGGGAGATGCGAGAATCAAATGTTATGTCTGTGGAATCAACAGACAGGGGCCAACTGACTGGGACAGTGATGGTGCTTTGATAGAACTGGGAATCCTTGAGGAAATCTAGTTTGGGATGATGCAGCCATCTGGAAGGCAGGTCTAGAGTTGAGGGTGAAGTTCTGAAGATTTACTTTTGGAGATTACCCCCCTGACGATGATTGTTAAAGCCATGGCAACGGGCTCCTCCAGTAAGGAAATGTAGCAAGAGAAGAGAACTCCCACAGATGGGGGCCTGCAGAGTCCTATGCAGACCACCTTGCAGTCACCCACCATGCCTTTCCCCATTAGGTGATTAGAACCATTGGGTCCATCTTGATTTGGGATTCAAGCCTTATACTATGGAAGAGGGGAATTTATAGGAACATTCCAATTCTGCCACTGGAAGCCTGTTTGATGGTTGGACGATGGACCTCAGACATTGAGAATAAACGTTACATCCACTCAGGATACAGTTAGGAATCCCTAGTTTAATACAGAAACATTTTCAGAAATGGGAAGTGATTTCTTGGAGAGGTTTATCTGGGGGCATAGCCAGCAGCAAAATCAGCTATTGACACCCTGACCTGAAGACCAGGACGAGGAACAGTAATGCAGAGGTTTTGTATCTTCTTTTAATTCCATGAGACGGACCTGGTTGGCCGATTTCTCTGATTGTTTCATGTATGGAAATTTTATCTCCCCAATGAATTTTCAGTTCTTTTGAAGCATAGGTTCGACCTCATGATTTCTGGATCTCCCTACAGTTCCTAGAACAGTGTAGGCCTAGTGCAACATGCATTCAGATATCTTTTGTGGAAAAAAATTAAATTACAAGTAGAATCCTCATCCTAGATAGGAAAATCCTTGAAACACGGTCAAGTCTGTTCACATGCCTGTGTGCACTGCTGCAATTAAGCTGTCCCATAAATATTGACTTTCTTCATATAAATTCCAAGCTATCTTTCTTAGGCTGAGGCAAAAAGTCATATGGAGAAACCATAGCTTCAAGGGCTCTTTATGGCTGGAAGTTAGAAATGTCAAGGGAATCAGCAGTAATAGAGATGAGAAAGAATCATTGTAAGACACCATAGGGAACTTGGTAATAGCATTTCTAAGAATACATAGCCCATGAACATTGTCACTAAAAAGGCAGGGCCACTTTGGAGTTAGAATTAATACCATATGAAATGATAAATTTGCAAAGAACTTGATAAATGTGCATAGCATCAACACCTGGGTTCACAGCAAAACAAGACCTTAGGAGTTCACACTGCACAAATTCTGCCTGGTAGGAATGATGAGTGGATGCGTGTTCTAACCCAATTCACTTTTGATGACCACTGAATTTCATCAGGAACTTCTCAGACACAGCGTCATGGTCAGTAGAGTTTGTTTCTGATATAACTAATACTTAATGGGAGTTGGGTAAATTAATATTAGTGTTGAATATCGACCTGGCACTGTACTAAGTGTTTTACAGAGATTATTTCATTTAATCCTTAAAATAACCCTATGAAGTAGGTTTTATCATTTGATCATTTAAATCGGTGTCAGTTCTTTTGCACATAGTTGGGTAGAGTTGGGCTGAGTTCGTGGAGCCTTGCCAAGGACTGTTGAAACATTTGTCAATGGCTATGAGATAGAGGCTATGGAAGACCAAGAGGACTTGGAGCATTTTCCCCAGCAGCTGTTCTCAATACCTCCTCAAGTTCTACCTTTCTTCGTGGTTAAAACATTGACCGATAGTCATACAACTCTGGCAGACTTGATAGCACATCGGTTATCCTCATTTACCTTCTCTAACAGTTTATGGAATTGTCTATATGATATGATGTTACTAAAGTCAAGAAGACCACGAAAGGTAAACTTGTCCATGTAAGGAAGCCTCCATAGGTTAGATCGAATCATCTTTGGCTTACTTTGTGGCAACATGTCAAATTAATTTCAGCTGAGGCTGTAGAAAAAAGGGGCAACCTTATCATCGTCATTATCATCATTTCATACCAGCCATTCATCACATTCGTACTATGCCAGGCACGTTATAGCCATTATTTTAATTAATGTTACAAAAAGAAATCTCTGTAAGGCAGGGAGTATTGTGCTGACTTTATAAGAGAGGAAACTGATATTCTGAGAGCTAAGTAATTTTCTCATGATCACACAGCTAGTAAGTGATAGGTCTGTGATTTGAAACGAGTTATGCCTCAGTCACTTTCCACAAGACCTCCCTGTGTCACTCCTTTATGGCCACATCCATCCCCTTTCCCTAATCTCTGGTAACTACCCTGTTTGCTCTTTAACCTGCGTTTTTTCTGTTACTGGTATTCTTTATTATGATCACAAAAGAATTCCAACGTAGACTGTTGGTACAGAAAATAATATTAACTCCTCTTACATGCCTGCCAAAAAGATCAAACAAAAGTTAAAATTTTGCCTCAGGTCTATGCCCGCTTTTAATTTTTTAAAACATTTTATTTTGAAATAATTACAGATTCACAAAAGGTTGTAAAGAAAGATACAGTCCTGAGCCCCCGCCCCAGCTTCTTCCAGTGTTAACATATTATCCAACTGTAGTACAATGTCAAAACCACTGACAGTCCTTAGAGCTTATTCAGACTTCTCCAGTTTTAAGTGCACTCGTGTGTGTGCGGTGGGGGGGCAGTTCTAGGTAATTTCATCATGTGTGTAGCCTTATGTAACCACCACCACAGTTAACATACCCACTGTACACAAGACGTCCCTGTGTTACTCCTTTATAGCCAAACCCATCTCCTCTCACCCTCCCTCATCTCTGGCTACTACCTCTTCTCCACAGCTCTAATTATGTTATTTCATAAATGTTACATGAAAGGGATTATACAGTATGTAAACTTTGGTGATGGACTTTTCTCACTCAGCATAAATTCCTTGAGGTTCATCCAAATTGTTTTTTTTTAATAAGCGTTTTAAAAAATTAATTCATTTTTATTTTTGGCTGCGTTGGGCCATCGTTGCTGCGCATGGGCTTTCTCTAGTTGTGGCGAGCGGGGCTACTGTTCGTTGCGGTGTGCGGGCTTCTCATTGCGGTGGCCTCTTTTGTTGTGGAGCACGGGCTCTAGGCGCGTGGGCTTCAGTAGCTGTGGCACACGGGCTCAGTAGTTGTGGCTTGCGGGCTCTAGAGCACAGGCTCAGTAGTTGTGGCGCACGGGCTTAGTTGCCCCGCGGCATGTGGGATCTTCCCGGACCCGGGCTCAAACCCGTGTCCTCTGCATTGGCAGGCAGATTCTTAACCACTGCGCCACCAGGGCAGTCCCAAGGTTCATCCAAATTGTTGCATGTAGCTTGCTGTATGGTATGGGTGGACCATGGTTTAACCAGTTGTCCATTGAAGGGCATTTGTATAATTTATAGTTTTTGAAAATACGTCTTCCTTTCTCTGGGATAAATGCCTGAAAGTGCAATTGCTGGGCCTCGTGGCCCTATGCATCTTTAGTTTGGAAAGGCACTGCCAAACTATTTTCCCCAGAGGCTGTCCCTTCCCCCCCTTGTTAATTTACATCTTCAAGATGATGTTTGGTGTAGAACATCTTTTTATATGCTCCTTGGCCTTTAGGCCTTTCTTTTCCTTGAAATTCCTATTCCTATCATTTGCCTGTTTTTTTCTAATGAGCTTTTTGGCCCTTTTCTTACTGATTTTGTTGCAGTTCTTTGTTTATTGTTGATGGTAATCCTTTTGTTGGTTAAATATATTACATGTTTTCCAACCTGTGACCTGTTGGGTTAATTTCTTCGTGGCATCTTTTTTATGTTCACATTTAAAATTTTCATGTAGTCACATTCATCATTCTTTCCCTTTATGGTTTGTGGGTTTTGTGGTCTTGAATAAGAAATCCTTTTGCAGTTTATTCATAGATGAGACTTCATAGAGCCTCAAACAGTCTCTTTGCTCTTAATTATACCCAGTACTACCATTCCTGCTGATCTGATGTTGAAGTACTTCACACACCAGTACGTTGGAAGGGGTCAGGGAAATTCTGGAGACAGTTACACTGATAACAGCAAATAATGATGATTTTCACTGCATCTCAGTTCATTGTACTTTCTGCCCACCATTCATTCTATTCGTCCTTCAAGGCTCAACTTAATATCTACTCCTCTGGGAGTAGATTTCCTTGACACTTTTCAGGTCTTCTTCCGAGTTCCTTCTCTACGATCCCACATCACCCTGTGCTCCCCTCGTTATAGTGCGTCTCACACTGCAGTGTAACTGCATGTTTACTCCCCGTGTCCCCCACCTGGCTTTGGCTCCATGAGAGAAGAGGCCGTGTCAGTCGGTTTCACAGTTGTACCTTCCGCAAAGTGCCTGATCCCCTGGTAGGTGACCAGCGACCTTGATTGAATGTGGGATGAGGGAGATCCATGGAAAATAAGCAGACCTTAGACCTCGCAAAGCACAGTTGCTCAGTGTGCTTGGTGCAGAGGCAAACTCTCTTGTGATCCAGGACTCCCTTACTCATGGGAGAATCCGGCTGGCCAGGGCTCTGTGGGCTGAGAGGCTTAGAGCAGAATAGTGTCTGGGGGTCACAGGCTACAGTGTGGGCTTTTAAGCGCAAGGCAGTCATGGCGGGGGGGGCGGGGGTCTTGGTAGTGAAAGGGGCCTGATAAACCAAACAGAGGAAAGGAAAGCCAAGGACCAGTTCCCGAGAGAGCATGTGTGAACTACAAGCCTCAGTGTCAAGAAGCAAGAACTCCATGAAAGTAACATTGAAGCACGGGTAGGCAGGGAGACTTACACTGTTTTTTCTCCTCTATTTAAGGAAGCAGAGAAGTGTGTCAGCTGTTCAGCAAAGCTTTTGCTCCAAGATGGTTAAACTCTCTGGTGGTATGGCTCCCTTCCCCCATCAGATATGGGCACATGGACACAGACATGTATTCTTTCCAAGCGAGATGGCCAGACCTTAAAAAATTCCCGGCTGCTCCTTTTTTCAGATGAAGCGATCATGTACTTTCCTTTTGGACTCAGTGTAGCTCCTGAAAATCGTTCCACCGGCAACTGAGGAGAAAATAGGGCCTCTTTTCCGGCAGCCCCTGCTGCTCCCGGGCTGCGACTGCCACCGGGAAGCGAGAAGGTTCTTTTTAATTGGAGCTGAAAGCCTAATTTAATGTCACGGCCACCTGTTGCAGCCAAAATAGACTCTCCGGATGCTGCCTGGAACAAAATGTGCCACACCCAGGCAACTGAAGAGTAAAAAGAGGAAAATGAAGAGCAAACTTCGAGAAAGCAGGAGACGTGGTGAACACTTCCATCATGTTACTGAACTGGAAGCAGTTGTCCAAAAGAGAACTATCATTTCGAATTTGTGGTAGGTTAGAGGAAAGGAAATTCCCTTAGGCGAGACTTGCTGCTCACCAGGTAGAGTGAAGGGTGGGGAAGGCACACAGCTCAGCGTGCATTTACTTAAGTCCTCGACTGCTTCGCTATTTAGGATGATGCCGCTCCTTTAAAATTTCTCCTTATTCTGGCATAATTCATAGCGCTCTTTGAGGCCACTACATCACTATATTTAGGATCAGCTTCAAAGAAACATCTTTCACATTTCCATTTCCTCTCTTTCACTCTTGCTGCCACCTTTTTTTTTATTTTGTGGTGTGTGTGTGTGTGTGTGTAATTTAGGGACAGTCTGGTTTAGTAAAAAGAGCTTTTGGTCCAAAAGCCAGGATGTGTTGGCTGTGGCAGTAGCGCTGCTACTGAACTCTCACCAAGTGAACGTGGGCACATTCCTTCTCCTTTGGAGCATTCAGTGAGCCCATCTGTACAAAGAGAGGCTTTAGGGTTTCCCTGGTGGCGCAGTGGTTGAGAGTCCGCCTGCCGATGCAGGGGACGCGGGTTCGTGCCCCGGTCCGGGAGGATCCCACATGCCGCGGAGCGGCTGCGCCCGTGAGCCATGGCCGCTGAGCCTGCGCGTCCGGAGCCTGTGCTCCGCAACGGGAGAGGCCACAGCAGTGAGAGGCCCGCGCACCGCAAAAAAAACAAACAAACAAAAAGAGGCTTTAGAGACTTGAGCTTTCAGGTTTCTTCTGCTTCTACTCATATTGGTCCCGTTGAAATATGATCACTACTCAGCTGGATATCCATGTGATGCCTGCGCCGCCGACGGTCATGTGATCGTTCTCCTAACGGAAGCAGCTTTCTGAAAGCAGTTTGTCCTGCTTGCTTCATTTTAATATTTTTATTAATGATAACTTTGATCACATCAGAAGTGGGACTTTATAATCAATGCGATAAGCTTCAAGCAGCCCTTTTCTGACTCATTGCTGCCCCCTTCTGATGGTGGCCTCTCAGAATGTAGACGCTCTCTTTGCATTGCAGTCTAGAGGCCCCCACAAGCTTCCCCACCTTCATCATAAAGCCTGGTTTACCCAGATCAGAGATTTCAAATGTGTTCATTTCACTTGCCAACTTCAGTGAGCTGGTGAAAGATGTCAGGAGTCTGTTCAGAAGCATCGTGCGGACCGTTTGGCCACTGTGGACTTAGGATCGTCAGAGTAGTCAGTATGTTAGGGATGTGCCATCCCAGACCTGGCATGAGATTTTCAAGTCATCTTCTGCTGTTTCCCAGTCAGCTCACTGGGGACTATGGAGTAGATGTTGTTCTTGCGATCAGTAGGCCTCCCAAAGCCCTGGAGGCGCCCTTTGTGCAACAGGAGCAGGACCAATTGAGGAAAAATTATCCAGACATCACAGAGCTGCTAGCTGTTCACTTTGCAGTTTCTTATGATCCAGGACACAAATGTATCTATAGAAGTACTTGCTGTGGAATGGGCGAAGTGTGGTCAGTGGTGGTGACAGAACCCAGAGGGAATCGGAGAAACCAGGACAGCCACCATGTAAACTTCCCTGCCATTCCCTGCCACGTGTTCTATGCATACTATATGCCAGGTAATTTTAAAGACACTTGACTTGCTAGCTAATCCTCACAGCAGTCCTATGATGGAGGTACTGAAGGTTTAAGTAGTTTTCCAAAGTTCACATGACAAGTAATGAGTACCTTTACCTCTCTGAAGAGTGTGTGGAAATTGATGAGAGTGATGAAGAGAAGGCCATGAACTCATCAACTCGAACCCTTGAGGATCTGGGATTCCTCCCCTGTAGAGCCTTTCTGACAGTAGAAGACGACAAGTCACAGGGTCCTCTTGAGGCTTTAGTGGATCAGCGAATACAGCCCTTCATTCTCCATCTGAGTCCTGAACCAAATGAGGCACAGTAGTGAGATAGAGGGAGAGGAACAGATCACCTTGATTTGTGATAAAGCTATTTAGAGATATTGGCTTAGGTCTGTGGCCAAGCAGACCAGAACACATGTTCCTTCAAGCAAGCAGACTCCAAGGGGAGGGAGGGAACTGAGCCAGATATGCTGGTTCCTTCCTCCAAACTCATAAAACAGACTGGTCACTCCTTCGAGGGGAGGGGTGAGTGAGTTGGTGGCAGAGGCCGGGTTATAACTCTCTTATAGTATAGGCAGGCCCTCCACGTGGAATCATCAAGATGCCAGAAGAAAGTTGTCCTCATAGATACAGAGTGTACTGTTGAATGAGCTAGGTCAGTTCCAGGGAAGCCTAGTTCTCCAGACCAGAGCCAAGAAGTATAGTCCCTAATTTGGGAATCTTCTAGAGTGCCATTCGGGTGGATTCAGCAAGAAGTCTTAGCGTATATCTCCTGATGAATGATGCTAGTAGCAGGTTTTTTTTTAAATTAATTCATTTATTTTTGGCTGCGTTGGGTCTCCGTTGCTGCGCGTGGGCTTTCTCTAGTTGCGGCGAGCGGGGGCTACTCTTCGTTACGGTGTGTGGGCTTCTCATGGCGGTGGCTTCTCTTGTTGCGGAGCACGGGCTCTAGGCGCGCGGGCTTCTGTAGTTGTGGCACACGGGCTCAGTAGTTGTGGCGCATGGGCTTAGTTGCTCCGCGGCATGTGGGACCTTCCTGGACCAGGGCTCAAACCCGTGTACCCTGCACTGGCAGGCGGATTCTTAACCACTGCACCACCAGGGAAATCCTCTAGTAGCGGTTTTAAGGTGACACCCTTCAGTGAACATCCTGGCCAGCTCACTAAGCGTCCCTCCTCATCGTAAACAGTAAAATCCTCGAGATGCCTGAGAAATGCCCTAGGCCCCTCCTGCAGGGCTGAGCCAGGCCTGGCAAGTGTCCTGACTCATGCCGCTCTGGATGTAAACTGCACATATGAACAGTCCTTGTAAAGAGCGCTAGCATTCACTTACAGGCAGGAAGGCTGCTATGCGCTGTTCCCATACCTGTTGGCTTTCCCACAGAGTCTACCACGTAGTGGTGGCGGCAGGGCTTGGGGAAAGGCAGTCATGGGACTGGGGATGATAACGATAGGGGTCTTAAGTCAGCTTCTTCCTGAAGTTGACCTCGAGACAAGATTTGAGTTCAAGTGGTTTATTTGGGAGGTACTTCCAGGAAGCACTATTATGGGGGGGAAGTAGGAAGCAAGGCATGTAAGCCAGTATACACAGTACATTATTTAGTAAGTTTCCACTGTGGGCACCTGGGCTTCAGGCAGTTCAGTCGCCGTGGGGATCATGGGAGTTGTGCAGAACATGCCTCAGAGTTGAAGAAACTGGAGCATGTTTTCATCAACTCGTGTCCGTTAAGTGCCAGCTCCCAGACTGAGCAAGTTCCTGCGGCCCCAGAGGAAGCTCCTGGCAGGCAGACATTGCAGGTCATCACAGTAGAAAGTTGTCCGTGTGTGTAGGAACTGGGAGTGCCAAGGGGATATGGGTGGGGTATAGTACAGCACAGCATTTGCTATGACGCCTGAAAGGATTTTCTAAGAAGATGAACTAAGCCTTTGTTTGCCCACTACTTCCTTTCCTCCCCAAGGAGTTTGCACCAGGATTCTCCCAGCCTGACCATGAGGGTTTTTTGTGTGTGTGGGTCCAAAGAAGAAAAATTATGTTTTCCTTCTTTCTTTTCTTTTTCTTTTTCGTAAGGCGAGAAAGGTCCAAGAGAGACACAGAAACAGTAGCAAGGTCTTGGCTTTCCAGAAGCTTTGGAAACCATTAGTGGGTTTGGAAGCTGTCAACGTGTCAGGCAGATTGGTTTTCCAGAAAAAGGGCAGAGGTAAATTATAAATTGTATTCTGAGCCATGGATGCCCCAGCCCTGCCGTCTCGGGAACAGAGAAGGAATGCAGCTTGAGGGGCTAGGCTCTATTCTTTGGGAATGGGAAAAGGAAGAGGCAGAGGCCAGGAACTCAGACTAGATTACAGAGTCGTGTAGCTGCAAAATCAGGGTGGGAGGGAGCGTTCAAGGAAATGGGGTGGGGCTGAAAGGACTGGAAGGGTATTTGTGTGAAAGGCAGTAGCTGCTCAGGGGGCAGGCGTGGGGCGAAACCTCTGCTTTAGGGCCGCTTTGCCTGGATCTCAATTCTTTCTTGGTCATTAGCCGCTTGCTGCCCAGGGGAGCCATAGGAGGTGAGGGTGGGCAGCTCTCTCTGGAGGAGTCCTAAGAGGAGGGTCTCTGAGAGCACTGATGATTGATTTGTAATTAGGGAATGAAGTTTGTGAAAGGCACATGTAAATTCTCCATGGCTTTTTGTATTTTCTTTATTTTTAAGGCCCGGAAGGGGAGGAATTATCTCAGTGGTAGCCTTGCTCTCATTAATGAGGCATTAGCTCACCTGGTTCAAGCACAGTACAAATAATGCTAACAGGGAAACAGGGAGAACCTTCCCTCAGGGCTGGTCTGGATTTAATCCTGGGGGGGAGGCAGGTTGTTTCCGTTAAGTTCTTTCTTCCTGTTTTATCTTTGCACCAAAACCCCCAAACAAACTATTGAATTCTTCCAGTCATTAAGGATTGCCAAAACTGGTCAAATCAGATTATTTTTTTAAGGATGATTTTGAAATGCTACTTATTCAATGTGATGACTCTTCGTTTGTTTGTTTTTCCTTCCGGCCCTGTTTATTTTTGTAATTTGGGGTAATTTAATTCATCATATTTTCGCACGTCTAATAGTAACCCGACTTATATTGGGGGTTTCTAGCTAGTAGAAGCTTTTTTTGCCCAGGTGCAAGAGAAGGAAATCACGACGAGGACCTGTCCCTGAAAGGGGAATGATGTTGTCTGCTTACAAATGGGTTTTGAGATGTAATGAAATAGTGTTTGCTGTTTATTACTGTGGAATCATAGCCTGGATTTGAATGGGTTCTCTTTGCCAGGGGCCTGCTTTCTCCATACCAGGATGATAGAGGAGTGAAAAGCACATTCTGAGGAAATGTCAGAGCCGAATGTGGGGTGCAACCAGAGGGTCTGGATGCTCTCTTCCAGGGACTTTTTCAGGCCTATTTACAGAGTTCATTTTCCCTGAATGCAGCCTGACGACTCTCCCTCCCCTCCCCCTCCCCCTCCCCCACTGCCATTTTGAATAGGTCTTCAGGGCAAGGCAGACCAGAACCCTGGTGCGAGACTTCAAATGTGACACCTTTGCAAGTGGCATAAACCCATGGGACATAACCATAGCTGCACAACAGAATCACATGGAAGCCTGTTAAAATGTAGATTCCTGGGCACTATTGCCAAGATTTTGACAGTGGGCGTGGGGTGGGGTCTGGGTATCTGTGATCTTTAATCTGCTCCTTGGGTTGCCTAATTTTGGTCAGTTTGTGTCAATCCCTTACTCTAAATTGATTAAATAATCCTATGTTGATAGAAGAGTTTTCTAACTCTAATTCAGTGACATTTTTCTTCCTTTCGTCCGTATGGACAGCAGGCTAGTTGATTAATATGTCTTCAGAGCGCAAGTCTCCGAAGTCAGTGTTCTGTTCTCAGATCTGCCTCTGATTTGGAGGATGACCTTTAACATCACCGTGCTTCAGTCTTTCCTTGTCTTCTATGTGGACCTAACGACTCCTGTTTAGCATGCCGAATGCAAAAGGAAAAGGACTGTGAAAAGTTCAAACTGTAAACTGCCATGGAAACATTATTGCGTCAGTAAAACATGTATACTCAGCAGATGAAGGGGAAGACAGATCGGGGGATGAGACTATCCATTCATCAGCCTTGGATTAATCAATCTCTGCCTGTCATTTTAAATAGAGTGATTTCAAAGGAATTATAGATTTCTGGACCGAATTTGCCTGGCTTACTATTTTTTATGTCAACTCTAAACATTGTGTTAAAATGTTGCCCTGTCACTTTGGGGGTATACACAAAGACCAGCCTCCAAGCCAGTAAGAAGCTGTTTGCTCAGGGGCCTGGAAGGGTCACTCCTTTTTCTTCCTTTTCCCAGGAAGGGGGAAGGAGCTGTCCGGATCTGTGTTGGGCATCTGTGTATCCATTCAAGTCATGGGATCGCTCCTGGGTACCTTCTGGGGACAGGAGTCTTTTTCTGGGTGTTTATTATTCTGACTGTTTTAGGGCCCGTGGACGTAAGGAATATGCAGCCCCTGCTTTGACCGGTTCATGGTAATGATTGGGAAGTTTGGGGTAGAGGTAAATTATTAGCTGACCGTGATACAAGATAAAATATTTGCCATGGAGACTGAGAGCAGCGAAAAGTCCCAGCACGTTGGGAAAATGAGCAAATGCTTCATAGTGGGAACCATGATTTATGAGGGACTTTGAAAAACATGCAGGATTCAACCACACAGAGACATTCCCACTAAAGAAAACAGCTAGAACAATGGCCTGACGGTAGGCACAGGCAAAGCATGTTTGAAAATATTCCAAAATTCACTGAAAGATTTTCAGATTGCCTTGGGAAAGGGGTAATTTCCCCTTTCTTGGCATAAGTTGGGGTTCTTTTTACTATTTAGTCAGTCAAGGATTTGTTAGGCATGCAGACATTGCAACACCCCTCTTACATAAAGGAAAAGGCCTGAGATGCCAGGGTTTGTGAGCTGTGGGAACGCGGGACCAAATACCAGTGCTCAGGCCTGGGGGCCAGCTGTGGAATCCTGGTAAGGCTCCAGCACTGGGACATGTTACTGAAAGAGGCCAAGAGGGTTAGGAAAGCCAAGCAACCTGCCTCTCTCACGGGTTAATGAAAAAGCCTGGGCTTGGAATCAGATCGACCCAGATTTCAATCCTGGTCCTGCTACTTACTTACCAGTGTTATCCTAGGCAGTCAGTAAATATAACTGGTGTAGTGTCGCTGGGACAGCTGGTACACTGTAAATGGTCAGTAAATAAACTGCTGAGTCCCGTGTGTAGAGGCCAAGTTTCAAAGAGGGATGATAGATGTTCTTCTGCATTTCCATAGTGTCACAGTCTATTTCTCTCACGGTTTTATAATCTATTATGTCTCCTTCACATCTCAGCTATTTGCTTGGCTTTAGCCACGGTTAGGTCGCTCAGTTAAGTGTTCGTGATTTGGCAGAAAGAAAGACCATTCCTTTAGCACTGGCAGTGGCTTCCTCATTTTGGGATTCTTTCAGCAGATGCTCCCATCTGGCTTTGCTCTGACACTCTGGCCTCTACCTGAACTTTCTAATCTTGCTGGCTTTGTCCTATCTGCATGGGAACCTGAACCCAACCCTACCAAGGTAGCGATGTCGCCTCTAGTCTGCGTTTCCTTACATGGACTCCAGTATTTGTGTGTGACATATATTGCCAGCCAGTCTTATGGATTGCTGTTGGTGGTCAAAGGTTACCAACCTGGTCGTCACTGGTGGCCTTGGGCACTAGCTTGGTGCCAGCCTGAGTGCTTGAGCTGGACAGATGATGCTCTTTAGGCAAAGGGAGGAGGACTTGGGGGTCATAGCTTGATCTTGTCTCTACATCCTCTGGATAAGCTGGCGGTCCAGAATGGCTCCGTTGGGCTAACCTAACACTCTTGGCCTACCTCGAGCTGTCCATGGGGCTTCTGAGCAGCTTCTAGACGCCCTGATAGGCTGAGAAGTTGTTGGTGTAAGAGTATAAATACAATACCTTAGCTTTGTTCAACCCAGTGTTTGCCCAGATCACGGGGTCATGGACTCTGCTCATGTACACCCTGATTCACGTACATATCCACCAAACACCTATGAACATACCTGGAAAATAGTTTGTCCATACTTAGGGGAAATGTCCTAATTTCATCTTCATAAACATGCTGTACGATAGACTTATTATCTCCACTTTATTGATGCAAAAAAGGAAGTGCAAAGAGATTCCAAGACTTGTCCCACGTCACCTAGTGAGCAAGTTGTAGAGGTGCTCACACCCATTGTGTTTGCACGCACAGCCCTGCCGTCGGCTCTTGGGATAGAAACGTCATGTTAGCACAACGTTGGGAAACCAACATGTTAACGTCCTGAATCTTAGAAGTTGGATGGGCCGTACTTGGGGACTGAATTGAACTGGGACCATAAAACAAAGTCGGGAAGCCTGTCACCTGTATGTCATTCATTGTTACACCCAGGGGCTTGCCCCGGGGACTGCTGTCATCTCCACCTCTCCCCGGGCTTGGAGGAATTCTCAGATGGGAGGTGCACAGATCTCAGCAGAATTACCACCTGCTCTACTCGGGGGCTCTGTCAGCATCTTCCACACCCACTCCCAAGCCTCCCAAGTCGAGTTCCTGGTAGGAGTGGTGGTAGAGGCTTTTGCTGTGCGGATTGTTCCTTTCATGGCCCAGGGACCAGGGAAACAGCACAACAACAACAAGAACAGAATCCTTGCTAGAAGATTCGATCGTCCTGAGTCACAGAGAAAAACCAATGACTAGAAGCTCAGTGACCATCCCCCCGCCCCCAGCAAAGCCTTGCCCACATTTTTTTTTTTCCTTTCGTAAAATTCCAGGAATGGTATTTAGCATGGCTGAGCAGACGGGGGTTCAAATGTTGGAACCTTTCTGTGGCTTCTCGGAGCCTGGTCCATCATTCATAAGAAGGGGATAATAATAATACTGTTGCTGTTTAACAGTATGGTCGTAGGGCTTAAATGAAAATAATCGATGTGCTTTGTTATCTGTGTTTCTGAGGAACACTCCAAAGCAGAATTCAAAATAAAGAATTGGCTTCAGCTGAAGGCAGATGTCATGAATACTTATTAATCGCACACTTCAAGATCAGGATGACTGTGACTCACAAGCAAATGCAGAAAAATACTCACACCTGCCCGCTCTTGGGCTGAGTGTCGTTGCCCCGCGAAAAGGATTAGCTCCGCGGCACAAGGCAACTTTGGTCAGGGTGACTTGAAATAGAGGTAATGTCCCAGCTCTTTAAATTGCCTAAATCTACTAGTATTAAAAAAAATGTGTTAGCAACACAGAATGCTAGAACTACCGTCTCCCCCTCCAGCCTCTGCCTCTCCTCACAGATGGGAAAACAAAGGACCCAAAGAAGGGACTGTAGCTGGCTCCAAAGCGACACAAATCATAAATGATAAAAATGAGATTCTAACCCTGATCTTTTATCTTACATGACGTTGGTGTTCTGATTTGTCATGCTTATTAGATAAAATTTGAAAAATGTGGAAAATGATAAAACAGGAACAGAACGCCTGTAATCCCTCTGCACAGACAATTCCACTCTGACCATTTTGCTGTATTTCCTTCCTTTCCATCTTCTCTCAATGCATTTTCTTCCACTTACCTAGAGACACGGTAAGACCCAGGGCTTCTGAGCTCACACTCGATGCTTTCGCTGGCATATCAGGCCACCTTTCTAATCAGCATCCTTATTTGATATTGGATCAATAATAGGTTTTTAATTCTCAAAGCTAAGGAAAGCTGCCCATGAGCCCCCAGATGTATGTGGCTCATTAAGAAAACAGGTGTAATAATGAGATCAGGAACCAATCAGATCACCAGGATGGCTCAGAGCAGGAAGCCAAGTCGGTGCTGGACTTTCAGGGGACTCCCCCAAAGCTCCCACCCCACACCCCATCGAAAGCACCCTCAGTGGCATGGCTGCTATTAGAAACTGGACCTGATCTCAGCCTGTGTTCATCCCAGCTGGAATCAGGGCAGAAAATGAAGAGGCCGCACGCGACGCTCCCCACAGCCCTGTTACCGTCAGGAATGCGATGCCCGGGCCCCAGAGCCTTTTGACTCAGCTTCTGTTCTCTGTGCGGAGGCTGAATGACTAGCGCTCCAGCTGCAGCCTGCACTTCAACTCTCCGTTCTCTTCCCAGCCCACAATCTTGTTATCATTCGACTTCGGGTCTGTCAGAGAAGGGGGAGGAGAAGCTCGTGGAGACGTGACTAAGGGGGCCTGAGACAGGTCAGAACGTCCTTCCAGTCGATGCTGCTCTCATGGATGTGATGCTGTAGCATCCTGTGTGCTGGGAGAGTCCACCCCCCGCCACCTCCGTCCCGACCTGCTCCTCCCCTGCTCCCTGAGTTCAGCTGAGCTAAGAAACCTCCTCCAGGGCTTTTCCTAACAGAGGCCTCCGCGTCCCGTGCGCCTGGCTGTCTGGCCACAATTCCTTGAGGAGGCAGGAGCTAACTCTACTGTCCTGGCAGACTTGAATCATAGGAAAGAAATGTTGGGGAGCCACGCAGCATCTTTGTGGTTTTTTTTTTTTTTGCGGTACGGGGGCCTCTCACTGTTGTGGCCTCTCCCGCTGCGGAGCACAGGGTCCGGACGCACAGGCTCAGCAGCCATGGCTCACGGGCCCAGCCGCTCCGGGGCATGAATCCGTGTCCCCTGCATCGGCGGGCAGACTCTCAACCGCTGCGCCACCAGGGAAGCCCCGACACAGCATGTTTGTTACACAGCGCGTTCCTGAAGCAGCCAGCTATTTTTAGAAGGAGGGAAAAAAAGGCAGCAGCTTCCTCTCTAGGGATCAGCAGGTGGAATAACAATCTGCCAAACTTGAACATTCATTTTAGCTGGGCTGCAAGCGACACATTTTTCCCTGCCTCTGTGAGATGCTGTCATCACACATCCCCGAGCAAGCAAAACATGTTGCTGGGAAAAGGAGACGGGAATGGAGGGCCGAGGGAGCCTGCTAGACCGAGTGCCTGAGTGACTGAATCTAAAAAGAAGGTGGCCTGGTCACTGGGAGGATTGAAACCTCAAGTCTGTGCTCCAGTGTCACCCTCAGTGAGGTCTCCTTGGCACTCTATTTAAAGCAGGCCCTGTCACTGACTCTCCCTTTATCCTGCATTATTGTTCTTCCCTGCACACGTCACTACCCGACATTATGCTTTTTATCTGCTTATTCATTTCTCCGTTGTCTGTCTTACCCGCTCGAATGTAAGGTCCAAGAAAACATGGAGTTGGGTTTATTCACTGCTGTGTCCCCAGGGCCTAGAACAGGGCCTGGCACACGGCAGAAGCTCAGGTAATATAAGTGAAATAAATCAATGGATTGTGGGAATGAATGAACCTAGTATGGACAAGACAAGGAGTAGACCAATCCCCACAAGGACAACAACAACAGCAGATGATGTCTTGAATGCCGTGATCAACTCCCTGAATCTTCACAGCAACTCTGCATCCTGCATGCTGTCCCTGTCCCCGTTTTGCTGTGAAGGAAAATAGACTTGGGGGTTAAGTGACTTGCTTCTGAGACCCTGGGGTCACAACGTGAGTAAATGGAAGAGCCAGGATTTGATCTCGGGCCTGGGGGCCATCTTTTCAGACATACCAGACTCAAGATTCACTTGATAATATTTTGAATTGAGTTCTTTGGAATTTCTTTCCATGATTCTTATCCAACTGTATAAAACTCTCACTAAAATGACCACATGAGGTGAATGTTTCATTTGCATCTACTAAACCTGTGACACCCTTGAACTTGTCATCATAAACTCAGACTAGCAGAGCACTGCTCTGTGGCAGAAGGAGCCCCATTCTTTGTCACAGTAGTGGCTCAGTAGTGAAGCTGTTACCACATAGGTAATGAGAGTTCCTTTCCTTGAAGATTTGGGAATAAAGATTAACAGCCATTCTGACATGCTCCACTGTTGACTTTCGCTTGCTGAAGACATGGCCTAGTAGACAACGCTACTTATTGCCGAAGTGTTTTCAAAGCCAGAGCATTTTAGGGCCTCTTAGTTAATTTTTTCATCACTGTTTTTCACGAAATTGCAATTTGCATGACCCCTCTTCCCAAAGAAAATGCAACAAAAATACGTCAGACCAAAACACCCACCAAGGACAAGCGGTCCACGGAGGTCCCCAAGGGCAGGGTATATTTATATGTGCACCCCAAAGTCCCCAAGGCCCCTGCAGAGGCTCATTTCCTTCTGGGGGCTCCCAGGTGCCCTCAGCACGCTGGCTCGGGGCATGCATGGAGTCTCATTTTCCTCCTAAGCGTGGCGTATCCACATCGTAGCACCTGGCGCAGTCCATTGTCAGGGTAGTCACATCATTATCTTGTGTTTATGAAAATTAAGGTCTCTATCATGTTTGTATTATAATTAGCCAGTTAAAGAGTCCTATTATTCCTCTTCAAGGAGACCTACATATAAGTGAGTGAGAGACTCTGTGTTTCCATGGAGGAGTCAAGGGATCACTGCCTTGTTTCCAAAGCAGGCTCCAGCACCATTGACTTCGAGGATTCTGTGTTCAGTCACCTCCCCATCCCAAGAATCCCAGGTTTTAGGGACATTCTGGGCCACCCAACCCCATCTGGGCCTAGGTTCCTTTTTAGTGTCCAAACCACCAACAGATTTCCTGAGCCATTCTTCTTTCTTTTCTACTAGGTGAGTCACAATTATACTTAGGTCTATTAGGAATTCACTGAGATTTCAAAGTATTCTTCAATATTTCATATTGATTTGTAGAGGATGGGTAAGTCCCTAATAGGAGTACAGACTCCTGACACTTGCATTTCTGTCACGTTAGAGAACAGTCTAGTTTTTACCCAAGTTTTTCTTTTCAGTATATATCAGTTCAAGTCATAAGTTGTCAAGGAAGAAAAGTAGCCCATGTGATTTGTTCTCTTGGGGTGCACGTGTCACTGCTCACAACTAGCTTGGTAGTTCTCACCCTGGCTGTGTGTTAGAATCACCTGGAAGGGCTTCCAAAAATTACCAACGTTCAGGCTCTACGGCAGGCCACGTAAATCAGAATGTCTGGACATAAGGCTGAGGGGATTTCATATGTACCTAAGATCAAGAACCACTGAATTACAGGGCCTGTATTTGAATGGCGCTATTTTCCCAGTGCCTAGCACGGGGTTGGGAACCTGTCAGGTACTAGACACATGTGTGTGGAGATAATAGATGTTCCAAAGAATTCAATTTGTAAGGGTCACTTGGCATCATTGCCAGAAATATCGATGCAATTCCGACCATGTTTCATTTTCAACCGCTCACCCCTGCCCCATACATATAAATACTAAGTCACGTCCTCCTGGAAATGACAGTGCTTCTTTGAAACCTTATTCGGGCTACTTCTATGTGACCACACTTCAAGTGTCCTGACGCAAGGTGGTGTCCTTTTAATCGACTAGCTGTGGGTTTGGGGACTTCTTGTTTGGAAGGAGCAGTAATCATGATGCAGCCTCTTGGACCACGCTTTTCCATTTTATGAAACAAAGCTACAGACTTTGAAAATAGGTACTTTAACTACTTGAGAAAAATTCTCAGCCTGACCTGGACACGGCTCCTCTAAGCCTCCCGGGGGCTGCGTTCTACCCCACGAAACAGGCGCACCAGGAGAAATGGCTTCCCTAGACTAGGTTGATTGCTTTTCAGCTGAAGGAGTCGACTTTTATTGGTCCCTACTCTTTTCGCCATTTTAATTTTTTATGGACTTGTCAGTTTTCTTGTCTTCTGTTCTGCAATAACATTTTGCAGCAGTATATCAACCTTCAAATTTGACTGTTGGCATATTCAGTCATGAAATCTGAAGAGTCACTTTTATCGATGTCCTAGAAGCTTGTATGCAAGGGACAGTCATCAGTGCTTGGTAACTAGTATTTTTATTCCCTTGGTTTTAATTGTTAAGCTGCTTTTAAACTGGTAAGGACTGGAAACTCTTTCACTGGGATCTAGATCTTGTTTTCTCCTTTTTCTTTTCACCATTCCCAGAAACCATAGCAGATCTCAGCTTCTATGAGATTAATCTTCATTTAAGCCCTTTTCTTACTATAACAGATCATGAAAAGTTGACTCTGTCTAGCCCAGTTCTCTAGATTCGAGTATTCATCATCACACGCTGCTCTTTTCCGTATTATAAGACTCGACATTTCTTTGTCCATTGATTCTTTCGATATTTAACTCAGTGTGTTTCTTGAAACCAAGAATTTTTAGTCAAATGTGGTGATGGGTCCCTCAGAGACACCTGTTAATGATTTTATTTAAGCATTTATGTTATGCTGCATACAATCTGTGTTTTGCTTTAAATACAGAGGCCATTATCAAATACACCCAGAATTCCTTAATACATTTCAAAAAGCCATTGCCTGAATCAATGTACTGATGGTATTTAAATATTTCTACCAAGCTGTTTCTTAGGCAGGGTTTTCATCACTCTGATTTTCTAGTCTTCCTCTTCTATCCTTCCTGCTGTTTTTGCACTGACTGGAAGATGGGGGAGAGGCACAGCTCCCGTTGAGACTTTTTTCCTTCCCTAAAACGAGGTAAAGGCGATGAATAGAAGGTTGAAATGATTAGTTACAATGAAATTGTGAGAGCCTCTGTGGAAAGGAAGAGAAGTTGCTGGGGTGATGGAATTCTGATGGAAAAGGAAGGATGGTTTCCTTCAGAGGACGAGGAGGGACCCGGTGAGCATGAGATGGCGTTCCTAAAATAAGGGAAATGGTCCCTGTGTTGGTTTTTCAGCTGATTGGCCACATTAAGAGCGTTTGTGTGTATAACGAAACAGGTGCCGCATTTCCCCCTCAGTATAACCATCAAAATAACGACTGTCTAGTGCCCTGCTCTAGCAGCCTAACAGAAATACCTGACATCGTTACATGTGCAGCTCAGCAGGCTGAGATAGTTGGATGGTGTCGAGACATCAAGGAAAGTAGGTTTCTGAGTCTGCAGTAGAATGAACACTCAGAACCAAGATCAGACCTCCTTTAGTCTTTGTTTCTGTTATTTTACTGGGTTTCATTAAATGTTAAGAAATTCATGGTTAGCTTTACGAATCTAAGACTATTCAGTTTCTCTACTTTCCTCCCAAGAATTGTAAAGAACCTGGAACATTTTATCTTTGATCTCCCAATTACCATGTACCAAATTATTGTCTACTAGTATTTAGAACCACCTTGTTTTCGCACTCCCTCCGTTACCTATTATTTTCCTTTATTATTTCCAGTTAGTGTTTATTTAGATTCATTAGCAACTTCTTTGTTTGCCATTTGTCTCTTACACTCTACTCCTTTCATTTAGATTCAGTTGCCTTCTTTTCAAACTATAGAATATTCTTGTACTGAAGTTCTCTAAGCAAGAAACTCAGTTTTTCTTTGAAGATGTTGAAATTTCATTTTCATTCTTTTAACGATGGGTTAGCTGGGTAGAGATGGCTTTATCCCCCCCGCCAAGTGTAGCAGTTTCAAAACACTGCTCTATGTCTTGCTGTGGAGAAGGCTGTTGTCAATCTAATTATCTTTCTTTTGCAGGCAATCTTTTGTTTTTCTTCAGTCACTTTAAATATTTTTGATTTTTCTTCCAGCCCCTAGAGTATAGATTTGTTTTTATTTAGCCTTCCTGGAACTTAGCGTGTTTAAGCCTGAGGATTCATGTCTCTTTCTGCAATTCTTGGAAATGATTGCCGTTACATCTTAGAATATTTCCTCTCCCCCTTCTCGTTATTATCTCCTACTGAAAATCCTAGTAGACTTTGGTTGGCATTCCTCATTTCGCCTTCTCTGTCTGTTAACCTTGTCTTCATCATTTCCATCTGTTTCTCTCTCTGTACTGCAGTCTGGGTTTCTTTTCTCAGAAAGCTTCCCGTTTACCAATTTTTCATATCTGTGTGGATCTTCAAGGGATTAATCATTTCATTTTCATGATTCCTGACACCTTCAAACTAATAGGAAGTTCATCTGGAGTAGGGAATGCAGCCAGGAGGTCACTCTCAGTAGTTGTGGTGTGTGTCGTGGGATGTGGTGTGTGCCGTGGGGTGGGGTGTGTGCCGTGGGACACAAGGACAAGCACTGACCTTGAACTTTTTTTCTTGATGGTGAATGCTCAATAAATGTCTCGTGAAAGACCAATCGAATGAACAAATGAATCAATGAACCCATTCCCCTATGTAAAGGCAAAAAAGCCAGCCCCTGACCTCATGGAGTTTACGCTTTAGGAGAGAAGCCATCACATTGCTTTGTCATTGTTAATTTACCTGTTCCAGATATGGTGGGAGCCAGATTAAGGAATGGGAGCCAGGGAAGTATTTCAGAGACGGCTCTGCTCGTAGTGGATTTTGCAGAATCACTAGGAGTTTGCCCCGTGGATGAGGGACGGACGGGAGAGGGGAAGCACTGTGTAGTCAAAGGCTCGGCGATTCCCAAGAGCCTAGGACTCCTGGAGATGGGTGTGTTGATGGCTCCTAATGAGGGACATAAAGGGAATATATTTAAAAAGTAAAAAATATGTCTAAAAGAAAAGTAAGAGCACGTACCCTCTGCCCTGGCCCCTTACACAGGCAGCTCTGCCCCCAGCATGCCGAGCTGCCCGCTCTCCTGCGTAGCTTTCCTGGTGATGTACAACAGAGGGAACGGTGGGATGGCCACCAGCCTTTGGGCCTGTGGCGGAATGACCAGGCCCGGGTAAGATTCCAGCCAACAGTCCCACCTTCTGTGTCATAATTGAATCAAGTATTTCAGTCCAGATGCTAAATCCTGAAACTCGGGAGCCAAGAGGAATTATCAACTTCAAAAGAAAAATGAGAAGCAAATCTGGCCTGCCTTTCCACACAGTGGCCCTGATTATGCGCCAGACGATGCTCTGAGGATGTAGCAGCACACAAGCCAAAGCGAGGCGTTAACGGCATCGACATGTAACCTGATACAGAGCTACTATCATATAGTCATAAACGCACTGGGAAAATACGGCAGAGTGGACGGGGGAGACGAAGTGGGGGGAAAGCTTCTTTAGCCGCAGGGGCCTGAGGGGGTATTGAGAGAGACCTGAATGATGAGCAGGGGCTGCCAAGCAAAAGGATGAAGAAAGAGTGTTCCAGGCAGAGGGCAGAGGAGGTGCAAAGCTGCCACGGCAGGAACTAGTGGATTATGTCCAAAGGGCAGAAAAGAGCCTTGAACCTGGGGCAGAGTCAGAGGAGATGAAGCCAGGAAGGTGGGCTGGAGGCCCATCACCTAGGGCCTTGCAAGGTATCCTAAGGGGTTTGGATTTTCTTCTAAGCAACATGTGCAGGCAGTGGAATGCTTTAAGCAGAGAAGCAGCACGATCAGATTTTGGGTTTTAAGGGATTTCTCTGGAGATTATATGAATAATTAAGTGGAAAAGGGCAAGTTTGAAGATAAATTAGGACCCCACTGTAGGAGTCCAGTGGAGGCGTGTGATGGTAGCTTGGCATAGGGTGGTGGGGTGCAGATGGTGAGAGGATTCGGACTGGGGACCCATTTCTGAGGTGGAATCCGTAGGGCTTGGTGATGGATTGGAATTCAGGGTGTGGGAAAGGGAGGAGACCCAGGCTCTGTACTGAGTTATCAGATGGTGAAGACTGGCAGGAGGAAGAGCGGTGAGGGCACGAGTGTCCAGAGTTCAAGTTCAGACATGGCCAAGGGTAAAGTCTAAGAGTGGTGATATTGCATAAGGATGTGTTGGGAAGGAGTTAGGACATGATCCTCTGGAAATCTGCGAGAGTGGAGCTTTGGACACTAGTAAATAAGACGATCTGCTTGTGGGATTTTGATTGGAGCTGGGCATCCAGTGGGAGCCGTGAAATGTTGACATATGTATAGTCAAAATGGTTTGGGTTCCTATGAGCAGAAAGAACCTTGCTGACTTCCCAGGCCTGATAGGACCTGTGACATACAGCCTGTTCTTATTCTTTTTTCTCTTCTCCCATTTTCTTTCTCTAAAACTTAGCTCCTGCCACGATTGTAAACCCAGGACACATGCACATAGACCCACACACGAGGACGCTGACACATTCATACACACACATAATTGCGTTATTTCCCGTTTGCTGACAGAGAGTGAGTGACCTCACTTAGGGAGCTGGCCTCGCTCTCCATTTCATGCTTCTAATTGCAGGCAATTCCCTAGGGCCCTGACAGCTAGTTCCTCGCCTATTAGCTACCTTAGGAAAGGTGAAAAATAGGCTTTGGGGGGTAAATATTGATACACTGCATGGAAGTTTTTGCTTTGGCGAAATCCAAGGGGAAGGGCAGCCGGTTCATGCTCGTCTCGGTCCACCACGTATGCAGCAGTGACCCTTCTGTCTGACTCTGGCTGCTTTCCGGTTGGAGATATAGAAGACCTTCTCTGGGCAAGTGTTGCTTGGGTCAAAAGCATCAGTTGCTCGTGAAACCTCATCAGCCTTTCCAATTGGCAACCATTGTTCTGGAAATGGAGAGAATTATGCCCGTGTGACTGGCTTTTTGCACTAAGGAACAGGCCGAAAAGATGACATTCCCCAGCCTGGGCTGTGGACTCCATTGCTGCACATGGTAGGGGGATCGCAATCGGCTGAACATATCAACCTCAACCCACGGCCTGTACGTGTTCAGTTTCTTCGAGTTCTGATATCCCTCCCGCACTTCTCCCCACCCACAAGCTGCTTCTTTTTTTTTTTTTCCTCATCTAAACTTTTGCAATATGCAAGTCACAGCAACAACCTCCTTAGTCCTGAATAAAGAACGGACTGAAGGCTGGAGGATGTGAGAGAGAACGAGAGAGAGCTTTGCATCTGAGTCCTGACTTCGGGAGTTGTGTCGGGGCAGGGAGTTTGATTCTCTCCCTCTCATGAATCTCCTCGTCCCCGACAAGCTTTGGGCATATCATCATCTCTCAGTATTTTTTGAACCTTCTATTGAAAAAACCTATGAATGCTTTGAAACAGGAAGAGGACACAGGGAAAGGGAGTGGTCTGGACATGTTGACTGAAGGCGACCTATGTCCTGTGTTTCTCCCGCAAAGAAGTGAGGTCTGAAGTGGGTGCTGGGCCCTTCAGGGTCAGGAAGCGTGAGGAAACCAGGAATGGAATTCGCCACATGTATACTGAGCACGTACTTAGTATCTAGTAAAGTGCCTGTTCAGGCCCCTAGTGGATGTTCAAGAAATATTTATGGACCAAGTGCTCTTAGGTTTGACCCGTGCGAATTGCTGATGTCGGAGAGGTGAACACCGCAGGTCGTACTTGCCCCCGGACAACTTACACAGCTTAGGTAATTAAAAGGTGTGCAGTGGAGTAACCCAGTGTTCTGACTCCTTCCCTTTTGCCTCCTTTTGTCCCCAGCTCCACTAGGAAATCTTAGTTTGTGTTGTTATTGTTAATGTCAGAAGAAGCCTTTTTAAACACCAGAGCAAATATGCGTCTTGCAGCTGGAGAAAGATCCCATGGCATTTATTCAGGCAAGTGGGATTTCACTTCAGAGGCAGATGATGGTGGGGCTAAGCTTCGGATGGGTGGAAGAATTTGTCAGCTGGGCTGTGGAGAGCCTGAGAGCGTGTTCCCTGATCCAGCGGCTGTTTGCAGGAGTCCTCACCAAGAAAAAACAGAAGCCAGGGATTTCTTTGTCATGGAGGGAAGGATCCTGGTTCAGATCTGAATTTGGACCGGTGCCCTGGCCCTGAAATGTTTTCACGTGACAGCTTCTCTGGCTGACCGCGCGGGCCCCAGATGTGGTGTGAGGGCTGAGACCCATCGTCCTCGGAGTGGTTTGGTGGGGTGAGCTCTGGGGGCGTGTCCAGGCCTTTGCTGTGCCCAGGTTAATCAGCAAGTGTGCCCAGCCTCCTAAAAGTCTTCTGGAACCAGGACAGTGCCGGCCCAGCAGACAGAGGTGTGACATCTGCTGTGGCTTGTTCTGCTGCTTCGCTCCTAAGTTGCCCTTTTAGATTACTTAACCGCTGTCTGTAATGTCATGTGGCCTTAGCGTCTCCTCACATAACTGTTCATAGTAGTTAGTGCTCAATGGAATGTGAACCATTCCAAGCCTGGGATCCAGGTTCACTTAGCCAAGCAAGGCTTATATGAGCCCCGCCCTCCCTGGAACTTCTGACTGGATCAGGGATTTAGACGCCCACTGTCATCTACCATCATTGACCTTATCTCATTGCTCTTCCGTCCCATCTGTTGCTGCTACTGAAGCACTGATGGAAGGAGACCAGTTGGAGGACATTGTAAAAGCCTAGTCATAAATGATTTCGGACTCATTTCTGTGTGCTGAGCTATTGATATTTACTTCCCCATTCAGAATATTGATCAGAGCTGTATTTTTTAAAGTTGGTCTCTGCCCACTGGTCTGTAAGCTTGGTGAGGATGGAGACTGTGTCCCTCTTATTCACTGCTTTATCTTCACTGCCCACTCAGTTCCAGGCATGTAGTTAATACACAATAAATACCTGTCGGTTACATGAATGAACGTGAATGAAGGACAGTGAGAGAAGGTTTGAAATGATTCGCCTAAGGTAAAGTAGATAAACCTTTAAAACATGAGCGGAAAGACGGTAACAGCTACCATTTCAGGAGGAGCTGTTTTGAGCTAAGCAAGTATTTTAACTATATTTTCTCAATTCATCTTCACAGCCACCATGGAAAATAGGTCCTGTTTAAAACTAGTTTAAAGCTAAGGAAGTTCCCCTTAAGAAGGAGTAGAATGGAGCATGGCGACTGTAATCAACAATACCACATGGTTTACTTGAATGTTGGTAAGAGGATAGATCTCAAATGTTCTCGCCACCCATGTAGGAAAAGCTAACAATGGAGGTGATGGATGTGTTAACTAATCTTATTGTGGTAGTCATTTCACAATATGTATGTGTTTCAAATCATCATGTTGTACATCTTAAACTTACACCATGTTATTTACCAATGATATCTCAGTGAAGCTGAAAAGAAGCCTTAGAATCGTTGGCCAAATGGCCAGAAAACGCTGAGTCAGCATGTGTATCGAACCCCGGTCTGATTGATTCCAAAGCTTGTACTTATAAGCATTCTGTTGAGGAACTGGGAGAACTTGGGGGTGAAGACTGAAGATGGGAAGTCAGAAAAGAGAGACTGTGTTCTCTCCCTTTTGGCTTTCTGGTCTGTGGTTTTGAAGATTTGGGTTTTAGACCTCTTGCAGTACCATCAGGCCAGCCCAGTACAGATGAGACACCCAGTGGATGATACAGAAATGGGGTTTAGATGAGAAGTCAGGCTGGGGGTAGAAATTCAGCAGCAATCAGGATGGGGGCAACAGGTGGTAATACTCAGACAGTCTTTTCAAGACAAAGAATGTAGAGCGTGGAGGACACAGGCACAAAGCCTCCACCCGGGTTGTTAAATTGTACTCAGCAGACTAAACGAGGCCGAGGAGCTGACAAAGGATGTGTCTTCCCCGAGGTCAGATGACTAGAGTAGTGTAGACAGAGACCCGGGAGCAGTGGGAGGAGTGCCTGCAGAGTAGACGCTTGTCCTTTCCCCGGCTGAGCGTTCGGGTAAGACACAGGCCCCACAGACTGATTGCCTGGGTGGAAGTAGGGACCCCAGGAGCTTCTTCCTCTAACAGTTCTAGGCAGGAATAGGAACACCAAAGATTTGTTCTGAGGGAGATGTCTGTAACAGAGCACGAACACACTTCCAAAATAGGTTTTCGAGTAAGGGGGGCCCCAGAGAAGTCTGGAGCACCCATACAGAGCCAGATGGGGAGTTCTGTATTCCCATTAGAAGGTATAAGTGTGGACATATTGGGGTCCTTGAAGGGGCCAGGCAAAGTACAGATGTGAGAGCTGGGAAATTGGAAGAGGGAACGATTATTATTAGTGTTTTATGCTGCCAGAAGGTCACATGGCCGGGGCTTCCCTGATGGCGCAGTGGCTAAGAATCCACCTGCCAATGTAGGGGACACGGGTTCGAGCCCTGTTCCGGGAAGATCCCACATGCCGCGGAGCAACTAAGCCCGTGCGCCACAACTACTGAGCCTGCGCTCTAGAGCCTGCGAGCCGCAACTACTGAGCCTGCGTGCTGCAACTACTGAGGCCCGCGCGCCTGGAGCCTGTGCTCTGAACAAGGGAAGCCACCGCAATGAGAAGCCCGCACACCGCAGTGAAGAGTAGCCCCTGCTCGCCGCAACTAGAGAAAGCCCGCTTGCAGCAATGAAGACCCAATGCGGCCAAAAATAAATAAATTAAATAAATTTTAAAAAAGGTCACATGGCCAGTGAGTGTCCTGGCAGAAGTCCTGAGAGGGATTCATTCATCGTCCTTGCTACCATTGGGCATCTATGAACATCCTGATGGTACTGCTGCCCAGAGAATTACTGAGTCACGATTGCTCTGGGGTCTTGTCTTTGGAACTTGCAAAAATGATCTTGCAGTTGTTTCCCGGATGCTGTGTCTATCCACCAGAGGACAGAATTGCTCATCCCCATAGTGGTAGCTGCAGGAGTAGGGGCAGCACTGGTGCCTGCCCCCACCCAGCCACCTGTACAGTATGGCCCTGCCTGCTCACCCTTGGTTCCACTGCAAGTTTTCTGCTTTATGTTTTGACTGGTTCCTGGGCTTGGATCTTCATGATGAAATTAACTAGAAGGTGTCCCTAGAAGAATCACTTTGGTCTGTTTCCTCCAAACCACTTAGGACAAAAAATAAAATGGACCCAAGAAGCATGCTAGCTGGACCATTACATTCCATAGACTGAGACAGAAACAGATTCTTTCAACTTACTAACAGCTTACCAACTACTAATGTAGCTGTTTTCATGGTGAGCCCTCCTCACTGTGGCTTCACTGCCAGGAAGGAAGAAAAGGAAGGCCCAGGGGTCATCAAAACTTGCAGCGACCAAAATAGTAGTGCATTTCTACACAAATGGCCCTCTGGCTACCAAGAACAGCCCAATGTATACCCACCATCTCGTACAGCCCATCTCTGCTCTTGCGTGGTGGGCATTCCAAGGCAGCATACTCCACACACACCTTAGCCTCCAGTGCCAGCAGGCACCCGGTTGCCTAAAATCAGAGTCAGCCTGGACATGGGATGACAGCTTTGGCAAAGAGTATAGCGAGGGCTTTATGACCTGAGAGACACATGAGCCATCATGGTTTAGCTTTACAGCACCTTGTTGTTCTTCCATTCAGATACTGATCCATGCAGTCCAAGAGAGATAGTCCTGTTCTCTTTGTTCCCTAGATCCCTTTCTGCTCTATTTCTGCCATCTTGTGTATGTGTCAAGTGTCTTCATCTTCTCTGAGGGGTAACAAGTAGATCCAGGGTTGTTAAAAAGAAACAAACATGATATTGGACTAAACACATACACACACACACACACAGCACACAGTGAGTGTCTATCAGCAGTGGTCAGACGTCCCCTAAAAATCTGAGCCAAGGTGGCTCTGGCAGTGTTTCATGCCCAGGAGCAGTATTGCATTTGGAAAAGCGGTGGGAGTATTTTTGCATTGTCGCACTGACTGAAGGGAACTATTGGCATTTTGTGGGCAGGCACCAGTGTTGTGAAATGCTCTGCATTGAGTGGGATGTCCTACTCCACCAGGAAGTATCCAGGCCCTAATGCCATAGTGAAGCCCCTGCAGGGAGACCCTGGAGAGGAAACTAATGAAAGGGCGCAGGAGAGTTCTGTGGGATTTCTAACGTTATCGAAGATCTAGGATGAGTGGCTTAAAGTGGTGCTTCTCAAAGCATAGTCTCCACGTCACCGGTATCAGAATAGCCAGGATCCCACCCAAGACCTGCTGCATCAGAATCTTTGGGAGAGGGGCCAAGGAATCTGCATTATAACGAGCACTCTAACTCATTGTTATGTGCACTGAAGCTTGAGAACCATTGGACTGAGGGATCTTTACTTTAAAGCAAGAGGAGGAGTCTGAGGATAAACTCATTGATATATAAAGTCATCGAGAAAGTCAGCTATCCCCACTGAGGAAAGCACAATTGGAAGTAAGTTTGGACAAAAAAAGAGGTATTTAGGATAGATTTAGGGAGATGGAACGAATCCTGATTTCTTCTACTTTGAAAACATTTAGAATCTCATTGTTTTTAAACATGACTGCAGTCTCAAAGTGCTTAAAGAGTCAATTTACAAAATATAATCTACAAAGAGCCAATAACCTATGAGAACTTCCTTTTCTAGTAATCGAGGAAATTCAAATCAATAAAATATCCATTTTACATTTACCATATCGGCAAAAAGTGATTTGATTTATCTCTGTTTTACTGATAATATACATTGTTGAAGAGAATTAAGTCGAGACTGGTATTCAAGTACATTGCTGTTGGAAATGTACATCCAGCCAATCTTTCTAGAAATCATGTTGACCAGATGTATCTAAAGACTTAATATGTATATATCCTTTGAAGTTGTAATTCTATATCTAAAACAAAAGCTAAGACATTTTATTGTTATTTATCGGCATTTTGTCTACAAATCTGATTTAGATGTTCATAGCTGCTTTATTTATTATAACAAAAATGGAAACAACCTAAATGTTTGATACTAGAAGATAGTTTGATAGCATATTATATGGTCATTTAAAATTTAGTTGTATGATGAATTTTAATAACACGGATAATGCTTATTATATTGTATACTGTTATGTGAAAAGATCGAGATATAAAAGTTTTGACTCTAATCGTATGGGCAAAAATTAACAATATGTAGAAAAAAGAACTGGAAGAAAAAATATGCCAAGATGTCAACAATCTCTAACTGGCAGGCTTGTGTGTAGTTGTTCGCTTCTTTATGCTTTTTCTAATTCCAAATTTTCCACAACGGGCATGCGAAGCTTTAATGAGCAGAAATAAGTTAATTTAAATATATCTGTGGCAGAGACTTTAGGCAGGGAAGGATGAAAAGTCCTTTCCAATTACACTTCAGTGATGTGAGGTGGGATGGGGATCGTAGATTTTATTTAACGTAATATGATCAGCTCTGTGAACACTAGCTTATATCAATACAGCATTATCTAAAAAGGAAATTTGTTAGTGCTTGCTCTCCCTTCTTGGGTACACTCTATTACTGGTCTCATATTGATTTAACACATGTCATTCCTGATGGAAGGGTGGATGGAATGGAGTATACTTGGGTGGTAGTGGTAATATGGGCTTTATTTATTTTAACTTACATTTCATGAATATCAAATACATTGGATTGCCCAGAAAGTCTCAGTAAGGCATCAGGAAGCTTTGAAAATGAATATCATTCTTTTGTTTTGTTTTGTTTTTCTGAAGATGCCATTTGCTTTCTCTTCCCTTGAGTTATTTATCGTTTATAACACTCATAGAGCTGCTGGACTAAATCTCTCTAGTGCTATTTGTGAATACAGTACAGATGCAGTAATATACTTATGGGGTCATGTTGGCAGGAGGAGCTTGGTTTTCCAATAAATAAGATGCAACTAAAAGTATTCAGTAAATTCAAAACCACCAAGTAATTCCATTTGGAGACTGAGCTTTAAAATGTGAACCATCATTAACGAGTAAATTTAAAAGACATTGATGGCACGTGTATATAGTATGGCTTTACAGAGTCCCAGGAAAATTGGAATGAGTTGCTGGAAATAACAGGAATTGGTACACTGGAGAGTTAGCAAAGTAAAGAGGCTGTAGGTAGTGTGTCACAACATGTGCTTTACTCATTTCTTTTGCTGAAGGGAGTTAGATTCTAATTATTTGTGAAACCATCACTACATCCTTAATAATAATAACATGGTCTTCATAATCAGATACCTCTTTGTGCTGTGAACATGGGGCTCATAAGTAGGGTGCAGTAGCCCAGATGCTGTTTTTCTTCTTGTTCCTTTTTTAGTGAAATATTGAGTCTGAGGATGTCAGAAGGACCTGGAAAAAGATTCTTCCAAATCAAATACGTAAAACTACTAAGATGCTTCTGTGCCACAGGAAGTAGAATTTAGAGGCTAATGGGACCTCAAGGGAGCCAACCTCAGGCACATATTCATCCCCCGATTGTGGTGGAGACTATACAACAGCCCCTGGAGCCTTTGCACGGGAAAGTGAAATACGCAATTCAGGCTAAACTAACTAGATCACTGTCACAGTCAGTGGCTCACCAGCCTTCCTGGTGGATTGAACTGATTGATAGTCTTTTATTTTGCAACGATTTGACAGTCATTGCCACCACTTAGATTGTCACTGCTATAATACAAGTTCGGCCGTAGCTGCAATTTCACATTATACGATAATCACTTTGAATTTCAGAGAACCTTTTTTCTCTTATGAAATATTCCTGGAATATTCACACCATTTGAAGATTTCTCCTTAGAATAATTATCTAAGGTAAGCAGGGAATGTAGTACAGGACCTCAGTCTTCTCTCCATACCCCTTGGGAGCCAGTGCATTTCAGAATACAGAACTATTTTGGAATGAGAAAGATAATAGCAAATATTATGAAACAGAAGCTATTCCTGGTATCCTGACACACACCCCCACCCGATCACTTCTTGTGTGCTTCCTATGCCTAGGCCTCTTTATTAGCTCAGGTTGTTCCCTGGTCCAAAACGCCCTCCCTCCTCTACTTCGCTCATTCTGAAGCATCCTTCGACTCTACATCCTCCATGAAGCCTTCTCTTACACCTGCTATTTATACTGATCCTTGCTCTGCTGACCTCCTTCAGCTCTTGTCCTCAGTACCATTGATTCCTACTTATTCTCTGCTACATGTGATATACATATGTATTGATATTTCACTAGTATACATTATTTGCTTTTGGATAGGCAGTGTACTTATTATTTTATATTGATAATATCACTTAATCTGTACCACTCAGAATTTTCGTTATGCCCATTTTATAAGGTTCAGAGAGGTTAAGTAACTTGCCCAAGGCTACATACTTCATCAATGGTGTGAC
Source organism: Delphinus delphis (assembly GCF_949987515.2). NCBI lineage: Eukaryota > Metazoa > Chordata > Mammalia > Artiodactyla > Delphinidae > Delphinus > Delphinus delphis. The sequence continues at coordinate 10,833,913 of NC_082704.1, forward strand.
TGAGATTTAAATGCGTTCTAATATGAATTCACAGCCTATATTCTTTTTGTTTTTGTTTTTGGGTTCACGGGCCTCTCACTGTTGTGGCCTCTCCCGTTGTGGAGCACAGGCTCCGGACACGCAGGCTCAGCGGCCATGACCCACGGGCCCAGCCACTCCACGGCATGTGGGATCTTCCTGGACCAGGGCACGAACCTGTGTCCCCTGCATCGGCAGGCGGACCCCCAACCACTGCGCCACCAGGGAAGCCCACAGCCTATATTCTTAACTACTGCATTATCAGGTATTAATCTATTCCCTAAAAGAGCTCACACTCTAAATGGGACAATAAGAGTTCGACATCATCTATCCCCTTTTTTATGGACTGAATGTTTGTGGCCCCTCAAAATTCATGTGTTTAAGCCCTGAGTCCCACTGTGCTGGTATCAGGAGGTAAGGCATTTGAGAGGTAATCGTGTCATGATCATGGAGCCCCCATGATGGAACTAGCACCCCTTATAAGAAGAGAAAGGCAAAAGACAAAATTATTAAAAATAACTATCGCTACAATAATCTGATAATGGACACATAGTATAAAAAGATGTAAATTGTGGCAACAAAAACATAAAATGTGGGAGGGGAATTAAAAATGCAGGGTTTTCTCTGTGATTAAAGTTAAGTTGTTCAGCTTACAATAGCCTGTTATAACTATAAGATGTTTTATGTAAGTCTCATGGCAACTACAGAACAAAAACATATGGTAGATACACTAAAGAGAAAGGAATCAAAACGTACCACCAGAGAGAATCATCAAAGCAACAAGGAAGACAGCAAGAAAGGAAGAAAGGAACAGAGATCAACATAACACCTAGAAAACAACTGAACAAAGGACAACATCAAGCCCTTATCTATTGGTAATCACATTAAATGTAAATGGACTAATTTCTCCTATCAAAAGACATAGAGTGATTGAATGGATAAAAAAATAAAACCCCATTATGTGCTGCCTGCAAGAGACTCACTTCAGCTTTAAAGACACTATATATAGATTGAAAATGCCGAGCTGGAAAAAGATATTCTATGCAAAAGAAAACCAAAATTGAGCAGGGAAAGCTATACTTATATCAGATAAAAAAGACTTTAAGTCAAAAACTGTAATAAGAGACAAAGCAAGTCATTATATAATGATGAGTAAACTCATGAAGAGGATATAATAATTTTAAATATCTATGCATCTGACATCAAAGTACCAAAATATGTAAAGCAAATATTAACATATCTGAAGGGAGAAATAGACAGCAGTACAGTAATAGTAGGGGATTTTAATAACCCAATTTCAACAAACAATAGTTCATCCAGACAGAAAATCAATAAGGAAACATTGGACTTGGACTATACTTTAGACCAAATGGAACTAAGATACGTATATAGATCATTCCATCCAACAGCAGTAGTATGCACGTTCTTCTCAAGTGCACATTCAAAATTCTCCAGGGTAGATCATATGTTAGACTACGAAATAAGTCTTAACAAATTTAACAAGATTGAAATCATACCAAGCATCTTTTCCAACCACAATGCAATGAAACAAGAAGTCAATCACAGGAGGAAAGCTGGAAAAGTCACAAATAGGTAAAGATTAAAGAACATGCTGCTGAACAACCAATGGGTTAAAGAAGAAATCAAAAGAGAAATTAAAAAAAATCTTGAGACAAACAAAAATGGAAGTACAGCATATCAAAACTTATGGGGTGCAGCAAAAGCAGTTCTAAGAGGATTGTTTATAGCAATATGCCTACGTTAAGAAAACAGGAAGATTTTACTTTTACATGTGTAGGAACTAGGAAAAGAAGAACAAACTAAGCCTAAAGTTACTAGAAGGAAGGAAATAACAAAGATCAGAGCAAAAATAATGAAATGGAGACCAGAAAGGCAATAGAATAGATCAGCAAAACTAAGAGTTTGTTTTTTGTTGAAATAAACAAAATTACCAAACCTTTAGCTGGAGAAAGGAAAAAAGAGAGAAGGCTCAAAATCAGCAGTGAAAGAGGAGACATTACAACAGATGCCACAGAAATACAAAGGATCATAAGAGACTACTGTGAACACTTATATGTCAACAAGTTGGGTAACCCAGATGAAATGGATAAATTCCAAGAAACACACAATTTACCAAGACTGAATCATGAAAAAGAGAAAATCTGAACAGACCATTCATGAGTAAGGGGATAAAATCAGTAATCAAAAATGTCTCAACAAAATGTCCAGTATCAGATGGCATCACAGGTGAATTCTAACAAATGTTTAAGGAAGAATGAATACAGGTCTTCCTCAAACTCCTGCAGATAATTGAAATTGAGGGAACACTTCCAAACCCAGGTTGGAAGGCCACCATTACTCTAATGCTAAAGCCAGACAGGACACAATATGAAAAGCAAGTTACAAGCCAATATCTCTTTTGGACTTAGATGCAAAAATCATCAAAAAAAATTAGCAAAACAAATTTAACAGCACCTTAAAAGAATCATGATCAAGTGGGATTTATCCCTAAGAGGCAAGAATAGGTTACCATATGCAAATCAATCAATGTGATACACCACATTAACAAAGTGAAGAAGAAAAATCACAGGTCATCTCAGTAGATGCAGAAAAAGCATTTGACAAAATTGAACATCTTTTCATGATTAAAACCATCAACAATTTAGGTATAGAAAGAAAGTAACTCAACCTAATAAAGGCCATATATGATAGGGTCACAGCTAACATCATACTCAATGGTGAAAAGCTGAAAGCTTCTCCTTTAAGATCAGGTAGAAGACAAGGATGCTTAGTCTTACCATTGCTATTAAACATCATATTTGTGGTTCTAGGCAGAGCAATCAGGCAAGAAAAAGAAATAAAAGGCATCCAAATCAGAAAAGCAGATGCAGAATTGTCTTTATTTGCAGATGACATGATCTTATATATAGAAAATCCTGAATTGGGCGATTGGGATTGACATGTATACACTGATGTGTATAAAATTGATGACTAATAAGAACCTGCTGTATAAAAAAAATAAATAAAATTCAAAAATTAAAAAAAAAGACTATAGCTGGGCCTCCTGTAGTTCTAAGAGGGTAAGTAGAAATTCATCAATAGTGAGAGTGGCTACTCTCTTGATCATTCCTCCTCTGGGTCTATATGTTTGTCCTATCTGCATCATTCTGTTCTTTCTTAACCAGTCTCTTTCTTTAATTCATGTATGGTCATCTTTGCCAATAACTTAACTTTGCACACTGCTTTGGTTTACCATGTTATGTTCTCAGGTCTGTATTTTTCTATGTCTCCTCAAGTGCCTAGCCATGACTTTTGCTAGTTTCTAGGTTTCTTAGATGGTATTTTAAGGACAAAAAAATTGAATTAAAAAAAAAAAGAAAAGAAAATCCTAAAGACTCCATGAAAAAATCAGAATAAATGAATTCAGTAAATTTTCAGGATACAAAATCAACATACAAAAATCTATTGTTTCTATATATACTAACAACAAACTATCTGAAAAAGAAATAAAAATACTTAGAATAAAATACTTAGGAATAAATATAACAAAGGAGGTTAAAGATTTGTACACTGGAAACACTGATTGATATAAGAAATTGAAGAAGACACAAATAAATGGAAAGATATCCTGTGTTCATGGATTGGAAGGATTAATATTGTTAAAATGTCCATACTACCCAAAATGATCCCTAGATTCAATGCAATCCCTATCAAAATTCCAATGACATTTTTCACAGAAAAAGGAAAAACAATCCTAAAACTCATACAGAACCAAAAAGACCCCTACTAGCAATATTGATCTCAAGCAAGAAGAACAAAGCTGGGGGCATCACATTTTCTGATTTCTAAGTGTATTACAAAGCTATAGTAATCAAAACAGTATGGTTATGATGGGAATGTACATTGGTGTAGCTATTATGGAAAACTTTTCCTCAAAAAGTTACCCTTATCTTGGACCTCCAGCTTCCAGAACTTTGAGAAATAAATTTTTATTTTTAAGCTGCCCAGTCTGTGGTATTTTGTTATAGTAGCCCAAGCAGACTACATCGCTTCCATTAGCCCAGAGCCAGGCACCTCTTTGGTCCTCAGTAGTTGTTTGTTTCTTGATTGCTTAATAATTGAGAGGCTGCTGAACTTCAGTAAAAGCCAGCATGGCATATCTTAGTTTGGAACATGGTAAGTGTACTGAAAACATTCCTGGGATGATATATTTCAACACCAGATTGTTTAATTGAGCAAGGAAAAAAAGCTACAATTTGGTCAAGGTACTTAACCTGTCTGTGCCTTAAAATTTACTCATCTATTAAATGGGAATAATAATAGTACCTCTTTCATGGGGTTATTTTGAAAAATAAATGAATTAATATATGTATAGTACTTAGAACTGTACCCGGCAAATGGAACATCCTGTAGCTTTCTACTATTGGTATTGTTGTTGTTGTTAATGTGTATAACTTGATACAAATTGGAGAGAGATGTTTTGATAATGACACCGGTGATCTGTGTGACTTAGCGAAAGAGAAGCCCTATCACTGTCTCGTGTGCAAGTTGGTACAGTGCTTGACACATAACAGGCACTACAAAAATGTGTAGATTGAATAAGTGGTGGACTGATTTCAAACCCTCACTGTGCTGAAATATCTATGTAGAATAAGTTCCAAAGGTAGAGGTTGGATATCCTCTTTCCCTCATGTTACAAAACGAGTGGGTTTCCAATATACACTAAGATTCAGTCTCTTCCTCCACTCTGAGCCCCCGAAGCCCATGTTTTGGCTTAGCAGCATGGCAGTTTTTCTCTGTTCTAGCCTTGAAATACAGTTATAAGCAAGGGTGCCACAGTATTAACTCTGTTCTCTGGCATATGAATGAGAATGATTTTTCTTGGAGCTCTCCGTGCCTGCTGCTTTGAGTTGTTTGTCATTTCCTTAATGGGCCTGTTCAAGAGAGCTTGGCTATGGGATGTGTTGTGAAAGCCATGTGTATTGGTCTTGTCTAAGTCACCAGGGAGATTTTATGGGTTTTCTTTTTGTAGGATTCTAAGGAGATGCCCTTCTAATCTTGGACAGATTGCCTGTTGTTACCCTTGGGATTTGTTATGGTGGCATGAAATCAAAGGACTTTTGTACTGTTGGGTGGAAAAACAATCAAACATTCTTGCTGGGAGGCACCTTTGAGACCATCTGGTCGAAATTTCCATCTAAAGGCAGGGACCATGTTTACCTTGTTTCACTTTGCATCCCCAGTGCATAGCAGTATGCTTGGCATAGAGTAGATATGTGATAGACGTCTGCTGATTAAATGAATATTTTGCAAGTGGAAGACTGTAAAAACTTTATGTTGGCCTATTTTGATTTGTCCATTTTCATCTGTACTGCAGCAAAGAAAGTGTTTTCTTTCTGTGCTGTACTGTAATGTGTCTCTGTCTTTCTGCCCCCACTCTCATTCCTGCAGTTCTGTGTCTGTCTTGTCCACTGCTGTATTTCCCAGTGCTGAGAACAGTGCTGAGCTGATGCTTGACGCTCAGAAAATATTAGTTGGATGAATGATTTTAATGCTTATGGTGGACAGCAAAAACAATTACAGTGCCAGGCATCACATTTATATCACACAAAGGACTTCTTGTGGACGAAGATATCAGAAGAATGGTGGCATTAATGGGACTGCTGCCAGGGGAATGATTGGTCATAGACTTTCTTCATTTGGAACATAGGAACAGTAATAATAGTGAAATCCCGGGAAGGTTGTAGAGATTCAGTGGGAAGATTCTCTAAAGGGAGCTAGCTCATGACTTCTATTGTAGCAGGAGGAATTTTGCTTTCCCCCTCACCCCCAGTACTATGAGCCGGCAGAAGGATGGGGAAGAAGGAAAAATGGTCATGCCTTGGGAAGCAAGCAGAGATGACTCCTCTTCCCTTTTCCCTTCCTCTTTCCCTTCCCCACCATTTTTGCTAAGCCAAAAGAAGTGCTAAGTGCCAGCCATCAACCTTATAGAGTCTGGGAAGCACCACCTGAGATGAGGACCTGCTGAACACAGGTCTTAGAGGATCAGAACAGTAGAGGACTCCATCAGGTTCCAGGCAAGCTGGAGGAATGAGAGCCAGGGGCTCGAATGCTAGAGCAGAAGAGATGGTGCGGGTCCAAGGAAAGGAAAGCTTATTGTGATCATGATGAGGTAGATGGGTGCCCACAAAGGTTGTGTGCTGGCTTTCTCAGGTTCAGTGTCTGAGAGTTTGTTATAGTATATTTTTCCTGTTAAGTAGTAGGGCTTGCAAAGTGATATTCCTAAGTGCATTGGAATGGAATGACCCACACAATGGCAATGGTCTTAAACTAACAATGGGAAGGTTCTGGAAAAGGGTGAGGCAGAAACAATGATTATTTTAACCGCTTCTCATTCACTCATTTAATCGCCCCTTCACTCATTCATCCAACAACCATTTAATAAGCTGTTCATGTAGGTTAACAACTGGCCGAGGAACAAGAAAGGTAGTGGTGAGCAGGGAAGACATGGGGCCCTGCCCTGGTGGTATTTACAGTCTAACGGGAAGAATGAAACCATCAGGCAAATATAATCTAATCTGAGTTCCGTGGAGGACATATGGAAGAGTTCTAATAGCGTGAGGAGGTATGAAGAATCAGAGAAAGGGCCTTTTGAGCTGAGAATTTATGGACGAATAGGTATTAACAAGTAGGGAATAGAAGGAGGGAAATCATGAGAGACTAGGCAGAGGGAGCCAACTTCGAAAGGCAGTCATAGTTGAATGGGAGAAATGGAAGGAAAGAGGAGGGAGAGGATACTATACTGCAAGGGCCGCTGCCTAGTTTCCAAACAACCTTGAGCGATAGGCAGCTCCACAGTTATTACTCTTGAATGCATAAGGAAATTGAGACTCGGACACGTTCATGTCTTTAATTGAGTTAACGAGTCATTATCGAAGCCCTATTAGGTTCTAGTCACCATGCTTGTGCTGGATGAACGTTTAGATATGGTCCCTGCCCTCCAGGAGCTTACTTTCTAGGGCGGAAGTAAAAGGAATTTTTAGATCACAGTTGCTGGTAAGATGTAGGGCTGAAACTTGAAGTCTTCTGACTCCAAGCCCAATGCTCTTTCCACGTTGTCACTTTGTGGCTCAAACGAGGAAGAGGCCTTGTCAGTCACATCCATGATGCCTTGGCTCGATGAGGCAGCTTAGCTTTTGTTCTAGCAGCTGGGGAAGGCTTCCTTAATGTTCTCGAGGACATTGGGGCCTGGAACTGTCAAAGGTAAAGTTGAAACCGAAACAGAAAAACACAGCTCATCTGTGTGAACAACCACAGCTGCCCGTTTTGGAGTTAATTCTTTGGACTGGACATTTTATACATGTCGTGTATCTCATCCTAACAACAACCCTGTGAATGAGGTTATAATCACACTCACTTGCCAGTTTTACACGTGAGGATGCCGAGGCTCCTCGAGGGCATGCAGCACTGCTGAGCATGTTCGATTAGTAATTCAGGACTATAGTATGCAAACTTATGTGCTCCGATTCCATAGGCCGTGCTCTTAACCACCATGCTACACTGCAGCTGTCTATCAGACTAGAATGGAGTCTGACACTAGCCCAGAAACAAAGGGACAGCCTGGGAAAAAGGCCAAAGATTGCTCTTTCTGGCAGGACAGAGTTCTTTAACAGGTGAAAAAGCACAAGATTAGACGTGGAAGAGTAGATTGGCCACATCTGCTCATTTCAGATGTCAAGTGACTTGAATCCCGATTTCCTACCTTCTCGTCCACGTGGTCATAATTGACAAGGCCTTTCTACCTTACTACTGTTTTTTTTTCTCTAGATAATTAAAGCTACAAAACACTACCCTTGTCCAAGCTGAATTTAGAGAACAGATTTACCTCAAACCTTATGCGTGTATCTTGTTTAGGAAGTCGTTTCACATTTATGATCTCGTGGGATCCTCACAACAACCCCAGTGAGGTTCTTCCCATTTTATAATCGAGGAAGGGTAAGGCTGAGACAGCCCAAGGTCATGTAGCCCGAAGGGTTTTGGAGCCACTGCTGGGCACCTTTGCTGTTGGAAGTAGGAGAAGGCATACCCGTTCTTCAGGAAGCTCAACCCAATTTTCACTTCTGTTTTTGTGCCCCCAATGAACTGAAGCAGTTAGTAAAGCATCTGCCGTTTCAAAATAGGTACTGTGTATGCAAGTGTACTATGATATACCAAGATTTCTTTCTCATTCCAGATCCAAAAGACTCTTAATAGGTTGATTGTGTTCACAACACTGTATTATATACTACAGAAGGGGTACAAAAAGGAGCACATATTATTTTGTAGGTTTCCTAAAATAAGTAGCTTATATGGATAGCTTTAGTTGACCAAAGCAACGTAGATTTCTGTTCAGATACAGCTTACTGGGTTGAGGCTGGGGGCTTGGGAACCTTTTAGGATATACGACATACCTTTACTCCATTAGAATTTTATTTGTCTACTGGGTAAGCGTCAATGGATTCTTTCTTGCGGTGTCTTGTCCCTCATGATTGGCAGGATTGGGGGCTTTAAGTATTTTCACTCTCAAAACAAATATGACTCATAACCAATGTGGATATGATGACTTGTTGATTTGGTGAACATTTGAAAATATGAAGTGGGAAGAAACATAACCATTGCTGTAAAGGTTCTTTTAAAAGCGAACCTAATGCACTGGAGATGGTATAAATGAACTAGAGGGGGAAAATGTGAACATTGGAAATAGATTCCAGTTAGCTCGAGCTTAGGGGAGAAGGCATTAAAATTAAGGAGCCGTTCATTTACTTATTCAACAAATATTTAATGAGCCAGGCATTGTTCTAACACTGGAGATACGGCAGTGAGTAAAAAAAAAAAAAAAGACAAAAATTCCTGCCTTGTTGGAGCTGACATTCAAGGGGGGAAGAAGAGACAATAAATATAAATAAAACACGTTATGTCAGATGGTGATAAGTGCTGTGGAGAAAAATAAAGCAAGGAAGAGGGATAGGGGTGCTCAGGTGTGTGGGTGTGTGCAGAGGGGGACGGCTAGAGAAGGCTCAAGTGGGAAGATGATATGTGCACACAGAGCGCTCCGGGCAGAGGGAAGAGTGAGTGCAGAGACCCTAAGATGAGAGCACGGGCAGGGACCAATGTGGTGGGCATGGGGTGAGCGAGGGGGAGAGGGATGTGAGGTGAGGATAGACAGGTCGCCAGGGAGCTGGCTGGCCCACGGTAAGAAGCTTTGTTGACCAGGTATCTGGTTGATGTTTGGCAGGTGTCGTGGACACTGTTGGTGCCCTGCCCACATTCCCTTTACCAGTCGTGTGTACCTCTCCCTACGCTGCTGGGAGTGTTGGTTGCTGAGGCTCATAGTTGCCCCCTTCTCTGTAGCAGGAGGCCTCTCGCCCAAGGGGTGTTGCGTCCTCGTCCCTGGGGGCAGCCCACAGCCAATGACACTTTCAACCCCTTTGCCTGAAGGTGGGACCAACCCCATGGTGCCATTTGTGGTCCAGGACACCTTGCGGGATCAAGTTAGAGCTAGTCTCTGGCTGAGACCACAGCCTTGCTTAGGGCCCTCCCCTGCCCTCTCCTGCCTACTCCCTTCTCCCCCCAGAGAATCCCTGTCTCAGGCTCTGCTTCCAGGGAACCGAACCGAAAACAACCAACTTTCAGCAACATAATTTCAGAAAGTTACTATGCTCTATTCTTCTCCTCAGAGTTCGACTTTGTGTTGTATTTTATTGAAGTGGGCACCCCGGACGGTGAGGCAGATCTTTCAAGCCAGTCTCCACTGCCTTCCATTTTCTTTAGGAGTCAGGAGAGAGATCTGTGAGCTAGATGGCACTAGAGGTGACATTATTGACATCTGGGCCTGTCTCTCTAATTCTGCTCCTCAGCGGAGGAGGGCGTTTTCACTAGGGTCTTGATGGGATTGTGTTACAATGACTGACTTGCTTTTACATGGCTGAGTGAATCCACAGGAGGGTCCCTTTTGATGCCTCACTCTAGTTACTTGGAATCCTAGTCAGTACATATTGACTTCCTGCAGTCTGGCAATTATGTGTGAGTGGATATAGTATAGTATAGAATATAGTCCTTTCGTGAGAAACGGCAGTGTTTTGCACATCTTTTGTCTAACTGCAGCCTCTTCTTCCTGTCATCTACTTTAGGAACGGGAAAGAAGCTGTGGCTGGAAAATCTGCACCCATCTCAAAACTAGCAGGCGATAAATTTGCCTTTTCCCCATTTCTCACTAGTGTGGGCAAAACTGACTTGGTTATCAGGGCCAAGGTTTAGAGAACGACTGTTTTGGGTAACAAGTGTCTGGTTATAAGTGTGACTTTTAGCAGTGAGTGTGAGAAAACTCCAACTGAAGGCTGTCTCTTGCTTGGGCTGTGAATGAACAAAGCCAAGTTCTTGAAGGGCCTCTCCGACTCTGAGGTTCCCCACTCCCTGCTCTCAACATAGGATTTGCCCGTGGTCCTGAGGACATTTGGTCCCCCTTTCACAGAGCCACTCCTAAGGTCTGAGGCCAGTGCAAGTCACATTGTGTAAGATACTTCGGGATTCTTTGGGATCTCTGTAACACAGATCCATCCAGACCCTAGTGAAAATGCTCTCCTCTGCTGAGGAACAGAATTAGAGAGACAGGCCCAGGTATCAGTAATGTCACCTGTAGTGCCATCTAGCTCACAGATCTCTCTCCTGACTCCTGAAGACAACGGAAGGCAGTGGAGACTGGCTTGAATGACCTGCCTCACCATCTGGGGTGCCTAGTTCAATCAAATATAGCCCAAAGTCGACCTTTGAGGAGAAAAATAGCGTATATTAGTTTTTTTTAATTGCGTTGTTGAAAGTTGGTTGTCTTAAGTTTGCTTCCCTAGAAGCAAATCCTGGGACAGGGATTCTTTGGGGGAGAAGGGAGTAGGCAGGAGAGGTCAGGGGAGGGCGCGAACCAAGCAAGGCTGTGGTCTCAGCCAGACACTAGCTCTAACCGGATCCCCATGTATTCAGGCCCCTTTGCCCAGCTCAGTCTTCCCCCAACATATTCACCTAGAGTCGTTCAGCTGGTGTCAGCTGCCCTCTCTGACACCTTAGTTAATACTACCCTGTGGAGTAGGCAGAGGAGGTACAGTTGTTCCCACTTTGCAAATGAAGCGGTAAAGATTCGGAGACTTAAGTGACTCACCAAGATCACAAAAGCTAGTGAGCCACAGAGTCAGAGACAGACCGCAGGTCTTCTAACTGCTGTGCCTTTCCAGTGTTATGAAAAGGCAATGACTTATTTTTGGCATTCTCTTAAATGGTCATTCTACTGCCTGGTGACATGGGGATGCCAGTGCCTCTCTCCGTTTTAGTCAAGCCAGATCTTTGTTTTCTCCAAGTAACGTGCTCTCCTCGTTAAAGCCTCCTAGTGGCTGCCTGTGCTTCCCGCGGAGTGCTTCTGTAAGCCTTGAGCTTCTGAATTCTGGGTTGTTCCTGGGCCTCATTTTACATCACTTGCACAGCCACTCATGCCCTTGTCCAGCTCCATTATCTGGCAGCATATTTGTCGCTCTGGTTTATTGCCTTGGCTCCTGATTGGTTAGTTCTGAGACACGTCATCAGTGAGCGCCATGCTCTGCTGTGTAGGATGCTGATGCAGCCTCCAGAGAACTGGTCTCAGGGCTGCCTCTGCTCCGACTACTCCCCCAGGATTTGGCGTAAGAAAACAAACAGATAAACAGACAGACCTCCCAACCCTCCTCAGTATGTTTGGATCAGCTCGCTTTCAGTTCAACCGCAAGGTAAAAGTTTTAGACGGGGGGGGGGGGGGGGGCAGGTGCTGAAATGGGGTGGGGGGTAGGGTAAACCTCTGTCCTATGGAGAAGCTGGTTGGCTGTGGCTTTTACTTTTTCTTCTGTAGAAGAAAATAGAACTTTCTCAATGATTCAGAGCATCCAAGGGGGCAGGGTCCTCTCTTGCCATTATTTTAAAGATGGCCAAAGGGAAGCAATTCAGTTACCGGCGTTGACCGAGCCCCTATTCTGGGTCCGGTAGGAAAGTTTCTAGGGACCTTGTTCCGTATGACGTTAATGGGCTGTCTTTGTGGCTGATCACGCCCAAGATAGGGGGACTCGCCGGAAGTGCAGAAGGAGGGAAGCTGACAGGCTTTCGCAGACACTGTACGGCCTCTGTTTCCAGTGGTGGGGCTGGCTCCCGTGGAGTCATCTGCCCTCCCTCACTCCATTCTCCTTATGCCTGGGGTTGTGCCTGGGTAACATGCTTGGCCAGGCAGGGCCTGAAACCCTCACCTCACGTTTACCCGTGTTGTGTATGAAGTGGCCGAGCTGAGTCACTACAGGCCCTGAGGTGAAACGGGGTGTGTGAGAGAAGCCCAACCCTCCTCTACGTTGTTTCCAGGGCACCTGCAGGTTGGCACTAGGCCCCATCCAGCAGGAGAAAGGAAGCCTGGCCTGGGCAAAACAGCCTTTGTAAACCACCCGCCTGGGCTTGGGCGGTCCTGCAGGGCATCGAGCTCAGGAGGCCTCCCACCGCCCCTCCCACCCCAAATGCTGAGTGACGCGTGTGCCACCGCGTGACAGCATTCCCACGTTGGGGTTACAGACGCCCGCCTGTGTTTAGATTCATGCCAAACCCAGGGGGCACAGCTACTTATAATTTTCTTGCCAAAACATGGAAAAAATTAGGGGTTTGTTTCCTTTTAATTCAATGAGGAAAAGTACTACCATCTCCTCCAGCAGCTGAGTATGAGCAAGTACTGATGACATCTTTGTGTTTCCCCCTGGAAGTATAGTTCAGCCTGTTTTGGGGGGGACCCCTTCTACTCTTTTTGTTGTTGTTATTTCTGAATTCCAATTCAAGAAGGAAAATTTAAAAAGTTGTCTGGAGGAACTTGCTCTCAAGGGCCAGTGCTGGCAAACCTTAATTGAATAATCCCTGTCTAAGGGTGTTTCCTTGCAGGGTTGCGTCTGTGTCTGCCACCGGCCCACAGTGGGCCTAGGTCACAAGGTTTTCTGCTTGTACACGTGCATGCATGGTGTCTAGCGTGGTACCTCAAGGAAAGAAATGTCTCTTATCACATCAACATACCCCGCGCACATACACCTTCTCCTTCTGAAGAGCTGCGTAAGACGAGACGAAAAGAAGCTGAGATCGATTCATGCACCTGTTAACCTCATGTAAACATTCATTGGCTTGCTCATCTCTGTATGTCTCAGAGTCTAGCACAGATCTGATGTGCAGTAGATGCTGAATAAATGGGTATGCTAATGAGCTTATTGAACCTAAGAAATGTATCTGTGTATTAGATGCCGGCTTTAGGATCAGGGACCTGGTTGTGTTCCTAATTCTAGCATATATTTTCTGGGTAACCTTAAGCACATAACTCCTAGAGCCTCAGCTTCCCTCCTTATAGCAATCAGGATAATATCAATGCTGGCCTTGTTTATTTCACAGAGTCGTTAGGTAGATCAAAATTAAATAAAAATGAAGGACTATATGAAAATGTACTTTCGGAACTGAAATGCTAAACACATCGAGCTGGTTACTAGTCTACTGGTCACACATGGTATTGAGTTTGCGTCTCGTCTGTATAATCATGATAACAACACTCTGTTTTTCACTCACTGCATTAAAACATTTTGATAGCACGCAAGAGAAATGATGCTGATTATTGACAAATTTCATTTAGGATAATCACCTCTGAGCAAGGAGAGCACAGAATTATGTTGAAGTGTTGAATTTAACCTTTTCCAGTGTGTATAAACACATGGTTATAAAATATGGAATGAAATACAAAATATCTTCCCATCAACTAAAAATTCACTCTGTCATAACACTGAAAGAGTTGGAGGAAAGGTTCCAACTCCACAGACCCAATGTACTTGCCCAGGGCACTGGGGACACATGCAGAGCAGAATGATGGAGAAAACACTGAAACCCACAATTGTTAGATTTATGGTTGGGCTAGATCAGTTTCAGATATGGAAAAAGAGGAAGTAAAATAGTGGGTCATCAGTTGGGAGGAAGGAGACAGACTGGGACATGAAGGTGGGCAGCTCATGTCCTGCGATCTCGGAATGGGTCTGCCTTTTGATTTTTTTCTCTTTCTTTTCTTTTCTTTTTTTTTTTGGTTAATGTATGTATGGGCTTTTCCAAATCTAGCAATCTGGCAAGACACATTGATAAAAATGATCACATAAGAAGAGTGCCTGGGACCTAATAAGCATTCAGGAAGCAGTAGCTGCTGTCGTCACAATAATGTCTGACCAAATATCTGGGCACCCTATGGCCCAGTCAAGGAGACACATAAAATTAACCATTACAGTACTCTTCAATAATCACAGGCCCTTCTCCCTGACAAGCGGGGCTAATCCAATTATCATGGCAACAGGACTCAAAGAGCTCCTGCTTTACCCCGTGAGCTGAGGGGCCTTCCTCAGCCTGTTTCCTGCAGCCATTGCTGGGGCGTGTTACAAGTTTGCTCACAGCAGTATGCTTCTGGCGAGCTTCTGGGGGAAGAAAAGTAAACTGGACTTGCTCAGGGGCAAAGAGGCAAAGATGAAGCCAGGAGCAGAGGCAGGAGGCCTCCCCTGGCTGGAGATTCCCAGCTCGGCATTCTTACTGCCTCTTCTGCTTCACTTTGCCACTTCCTCCGTTATTTCCAATCCCCCTAAATATGGATGTCAGCATAAAAGCCATGTTCCTCTTGTGCTCATCAGAAGGGGCTCCCAAAGTTCCATGTAGAACAGAGGAAAGTCTAAAACAGCCTGCAGGAAAAGGCTGGCAATCCACAGTACCCTGTGGTTCAGTCCATCATTGCTGCTTCCTACATCCGACTGGGACCCACCCTGCTCTCAGCCCAAAATGTTTTTTCCAGGTTGCCATAGCTTGACCTGAGGATCTCTTTGCCAACTAGGGACTGACTGCCTCAGAGGTGATGTCTCAAGCTTCTGAGACTATCTCACATGCCCTGAGCTTGTCTTTGAGAAGTTGTCAGTTAAACAAGTGTTAGATAGAGACATTGGGAGAGGAAAGAAGAAAGAATTGCTCTCTAGATATCTGTGGAAGGTTACCGATTGCAGTTCTGCATTTCATAGGACCTCTACCTCTTCCACCACTCAGCAACTAAATGCCTAATTGGCTGGGAGAGGATTTATGTGGAACATTTTGCCCTGGCTTTCTTTGGTGCAATCTCGAACTCCACTTAACTCTCCATTAGGAAGGAAGCAGAAGGCCCTCTCTGGTATGAGAACTGGGAAATGTTTCCACGCCCCAGCTGACATTTTTCAAGCTTGTGCAGTGTGGCGTGTTTCAATTTCTTGATGGTGCCAACAGACCCTCTTCAAATGACTGGGTTTCTCTGTATGAGTCTAATTAATGCAAATACTGGAGGCACGTCAAAGGGACTAACTGGCTCCTAGGCTGGGCTAGGTGTCCAGGCGCTTCGGTTCTAAGGTTGTTTCCCACCCTTCCCCTCTCCCACTAGCACTTGAAGTGTTAGATTGGTTTGGTGGAATCTTTGACATAATAACAGAAGAAAATAGATTGATGGAAGAGAAACAAGAACGGTGTAAAGGATCAAAATAATCGATTTCTCAAGGATGTTGTTTTGCAAACTGCCCATCCTCATCTCCATCGCTGCCATTAATACTTTCCTGCTGTGTGAACGTTTGCTGGGTCCCAGGCTGTGTCGGCACATTTAGTACAATGACATGGTGCAGGAGAGAGCTAAGTGTGAGGAGACTTCTCTCCTAGGCTGAAAGGAGAGACTTTCCCCTCTGGGAAGTGTATATTCCCTGGAATTACCATTTTCGAAGGGCATCTATATTAAGCAGCATCGTTAGATGCTGCATGATGTTAGCCATTATACTTCTGTTCATAAAAGTTTATATTCCTAGAGTATGTACCCAGAATAAAACCACTTCTTCCTGCCTATACCACCAAGTCAACCCTTGCCTGCATCGTAGCAGTGGCCTCCTAACCAGTTTCTCTACTTCTGTCCTTCTCCTCTGAAGTCTGTTCTTTATATAGTGGCAAGAATGAGCTGTGGATCACATGAGCCAGATCCCATCACTCTCCTGCCTGAATCCATCCAGTGGTTCCCCACCACTCAGAATTGAAGCCAGAGGTATTAACACGGCCTAGTGAGCAGGCTTCCTGTTGCTTTTCTGACCTCACCTCCTCCCACTCTCCCCTTCAGTCTTTGACTTCCAGCCACATTGGCTTTCTTCATTTTCTTAAAAAAAAAATACACAAAACAGCGAGTCCTACTCTTCCCTCAGGATCTGAGCATTTTTGATCCCTCTGCTGGGAACACTTGTCTCCTGGATATCGCCATGGCGCTTCACTCAGGCCTCTGCTCTGACGTCTCCTTGCCTTGCCCTAAAGGGAAGCTAACTGACGTGGCAGGAGCTTAACTTGTAAAAGTTTATTTCTTACGTACATGGGTCTAGCGGCAATTCCGAGCCCCTGCCTTCCCTTGAGTGACTCAGAGACCCTTGGAAGTCTCATCTTCCTGATTTATTTACTCTCTCTTTACCCCTCAGCTCCACTCCAAATGTATAAACTCCATGAGGGCGAGGGTTTTTCTCTCCATTTTTTTTCCTGTATACTGTATACATTGAATAGTGCCTGGTATATTCCCAATGAATACTTGTTGAAAGAATATTGAAAGGTAGTATTATGAGAGGCAGTGGAAAATAAAAAGGCCAAAGGAAGCATCTTTGTGCATGTGTTTTCTTCTGAGGCTGAAGATGATGAAGATATGTCAGTTCTACATAATGATATTTGATTATTGTTATTAAATTACCTGTTGAAGGCTTATGAGCTGTAGAACCTAGTTAGGTTTTCAGCATTAAGCATTGTATATTGTATTAGTTTTCTGCTGCCCTAACAAAATACCACAATCTAGGTGGCTTAAGCAATGCAAATGTATTACCTTACAGTCCTGGAGGTCAGAAGTCAGACACGCATCGCACCAAGCTAAGACCTTAGTCTTGGCGTGGCTTGGCTTGGCTGTATTTCCTTCTGGAGGCTCTAAAGGAGGATCTATTCCCTTCTCATTTTGGTTGTTAGCGCTATCAGTTCCTGGTAGGACAGAGATCCCTGTCCCCTTGCTAGCTGTCAACTGAGGACTGTTCCCAGCTGCTAGAAGCTTCGTGTATTCCTTGGTCCTGGCCTCCTTCAGGCCAGTGTTTAAAGCCAGCAACATCCTGTTGAGTCCTTTCACACTTTTACTCTGGCCTGTCTCTGCTTCCTTCTCACCTCTGTGACCGAGACTTCTCTCTTTTGATTTTAAGAGCTCATATGATTACATTGCACCCACCTGGATAATCCTTGTAACGGTCAGCTTATTAGTAACCCTCATGACATCTGTAACCTTCAGGTAACATATGCACAGGTTCCAGGGACTAGGGTGTGGGCATCTTTGAGGGGCTATTGTTCTGCCTACCATGGATATAAAATCAAGTGTAAGATACGGCATAGTGAGTAAGAGTAAAGGCTCTGGAGACATGAAGACCTGGGTTTGAATCCCAGCTTTCATCTTGATGCTGGGTTCCTCTGGATATGTTTCTTAGCCTCTCTGACATTCAGGTTCCTCTGTGCCAACAGGGGACAATAATGACACCTGCCTTATGGGATTGTCGTGGATATTGGAAATATGTGAAAGTGTGTATACACACCAGGCACTCTACTTCACTCCTTTCAAAAATATAATGTGAGTATCGAATGGATGAACAACAAGGTCCTACTGTATAGCACAGGGAACTGTATTCAATATCCTGTGATAAACCGTAATGGAAAAGAATATGAAAAGGAATATATAAATATAACTGAATCTCTTTGCTCTACAGCAGAAATTAACACAATATTGTAAATCAACTATACTTCAATAAAAAAGAAGAAAAATGCAACTTTGCAATTTTGTAATAACTTCTTTAAAAAAATATGTGACTATTCCTAGTGTCCTAAACGGGAGCACCAATTCCAGCTTTGAACCCACCTCAGAAGACCTTACCTTTAATAGGATTAAGGAGTGCTCTTTTGCTAAAACCTCACTTAACCAGCTGGGTTTGTAGGGAATGAGGGGGAAGTTTTATTTAAGTGTTCATGATTCATTTACGCCTAAATCATTAAATGCTATTTTAAGGACACTTAATGGCTCGAGGCTTTTCAAACATTCATAATGCCTCTTTTCTTGAACAGAAATGCTGCCAAGAGTAAACAAACGCAAATACCATTAGCTTTGAAATTTTTCAAAAACAATTTAGAGTAGGTTCTAACCTGGCGCACTATATTCTTCCATCTGTGATCCCTGCAGGGACAGGCCTGCTCAGCAGAAACACCAGCTCTGTTTATTGAATGAGGAGTTAGAAACTGTTTCAGGCCTGAGTGCAGAGAACAGCACTCATTTTACTGGAATATTTCTGTTTGAGAATTCTTTTCTGGATTTCAGCTGTTGTAATTGGGAATTTTGTTCTAAAGCTTTTCATTAGCTAAAAAGTTCAACTCTTTTAACTATCTTAAGGGGGAAGAATTCTTTCACAGAATATAGGTGAGAACTGCATTTCCTGGAGGTTTTGAAGACCATTTGAGCTTGCATATAAATGAATTTGATGTTGTGGCCAAATTGAACTAACTGCCTTTTTTTTCCCCCCTAATTTATTTATTTATTTGTTTATTTTGGGCTGTGTTGGATCTTCGTTTCTGTGCGAGGGCTTTCTCTAGTTGTGGCGAGCAGGGGCCACTCTTCATCGCGGTGCGTGGGCCTCTCACTGTCGCGGCCTCTCTTGTTGCGGAGCACAGGCTCCAGACGCGCAGGCTCAGTAGTTGTGGCTCACGGGCCTAGCTGCTCCGCGGGATGTGGGATCTTCCCAGACCAGGGCTCGAACCCGTGTCCCCTGCATTGGCAGACAGATTCTCAACCACTGCGCCACCAGGGAAGCCCCCAAACTGCCTTTTTTTAAACATTTTTATTTTATATTGGAGTGTAGTTGATTAACAATGTTGTGTTAGTTTCAGGTGTACAGCAAGGTCATTCAGTTATACATATACATGTATCTATTCTTTTTCAAGTTCTTTTCCCTTTTAGGTTATTATGGAATATTGAGCAGAGTTCCCTATGCTATACAGTAGGTCCTTGTTGGTTATCTATTTTAAGTATAGCAGTGTGTACATGTCAATCCCAACCTCCCAGTCTATCCCCCCCAGTTCCTGCCTGGTAACCGTAAGTTGGGTCTCTAAGTCTGTGAGTCTGTTTCTGTTTTGTAAATAAGTTCATTTGTATCATGTTTTGAACTAAATGTCTTCTGATGAGCTTGAGTGCAGCTTGCGATTAACTAGGGAGGGAAAGATTTAACCAGAGCATCGTTTAAATGAAGTAAGACATGCCAGGGCTCACGTCCTGATCAGTTGAAAGAGCCTTCTCCCCTCTCTTTTCTGGGGCCTTCTTTCCCCCTTTACTGCTTCTCAATCCACTCACACAGCCATACTATGTTGAATGCCAGGTAGCACAAAGCCACAATGACACATGCATACTTTATAGTTTTTGAGAAAGGGTTTTTATAGATCAGCCCATATATTGGTATTTACTTCATGGTTCCTCCCAAAAGTTTAGTCAAGATGGGCTGCTAATGTACTTGAGTGAACTTTCTTCAATGTCGCTGGGGCTGGAAGGACACATCAGTAAGTGATAGAAGCACATATGCTCATGGAACAGTGGCAGGAAGAGGAAGTAAGAGAACTCTGCTTGCTTGAAAGTGAGGGTAGTATTTCGTAACTGATAAAGTAAAATGAGTTTGCTGCTTAGATACCTTTTTGGGGGGACATGGAGATGTAGAGGTGACTTTGATGGTACTGATCACTCTCCCAATCATATAATTTTTTTTGTGTGTGTGTGGTACGCGGGCCTCACTGTTGTGGCCTCTCCCGTTGCGGAGCACAGGCTCCGGACGCGCACATGGCTCACGGGCCCAGCCGCTACACGGCATGTGGGATCCTCCCAGACCGGGGCACGAACTCGTGTGCCCTGCATCGGCAGGCGGACTCTCAACCACTGCGCTACCAGGGAAGCCCCAGTCATATAATTTTTAAGCAACATTACAATATAATTTTCCAGTCACTGTCACCAGGACTGAGAAATTTCTGGCTGTCAGCAGAGCCTATGAGGTGGGGTTTCCTGGGCTCTCGAGACATCTCAGGAGATTTGGAGCAACCATGAGATTTGTATTAGAGCTTAGCTTTCAAAACATGAAATAAAAATGTGAAGGAGGGCTTCCCTGGTGGCGCAGTGGTTGAGAGTCCGCCTGCCGATGCAGGGGATGCGGGTTCGTGCCCTGGTCCGGGAAGATCCCACGTGCCGCGGAGCGGCTGGGCCCGTGAGCCATGGCCGCTGAGCCTGCGTGTTGGAGCCTGTGCTCCACAACGGGAGAGGCCACAACAGTTGAGAGGCCCGCGTACCGCAAAAAAAAAAAAAAAAAAGTGAAGGAAATAGTGATCATGCGTATTGCAGGCCTCTTCTAGCATGCCGTCCATGTGAAGAAGTATGGTGACAATGAACACATTTTCTAGAAAGACGGGTGTAATGCTTGAGGGTGCACTCTCTAGTATGTAGGTGACGAAACCTCATTCCTCTGAGATTTAATGCTCTAAAAATGGAAAAGATTGATAGGAGAAAATAGGCTTTCTATAGCAATTTAGCCTGTGATGTTGCCCAAGAAAGGTCTTAAGATCAAAGATTTCAGGCGAGAACGTTTCTGTGAGTAGCTATGACATCATTTTGTGAGCCTAACCGGAGCTCCTGTACTAATAGTTATTAAAGACAAAGGCATGTCTCTAGCCTCAGACACACACACACACACACACAGCAGAGCTGGCTGGAACAGCATGCTGCGGGCAGTCCCCTTAGTTTACTGTGTCTGAAGACAAAGGCCGCTTACAAAATGGTGCCAGTGGCTTCCATCATTATGCACGGAGGAAGAGGCAAAATTTGGTGGAAAAGCCATACCTAGAATCAATCTATAAGTAATCTTTAAAGGCTGCCCAGATATTTCAGCCCCTAGGACATCGTGGCCAGAAGCACTCTGTATTAAAAAAACAAAATAAGTGAGACCAAATAAAACTTTTCAGTGAAGCCAGTCATAATGAAACATTTTCAAGAAATTCCAGATGGCATTCTCGAAGAAATACCATTTGTCAGTCAGTTTATTACTCTTTGAGCAGTACAGCCGTCTTTTTCTCCTGTGGGTCATTCTCCATACTTTGGTTAGAAAACTAACATGAGGGCCGTGTGAAGCCTTGTCTGGACCAGCTAGAAAGTAGTCTGGACCAGCTAGAAAGTAGGTGGTTGGCATTTGTTTTCTTGAGAAAGTCACTTTCATGTTAAATAGGATTCAGCCTCCGTTAATGCTTAGGGAGTACTTAGTACATGTGGAGTAACTATCAAAGGCTAGACATTGTGCTGGATGGTTCCATCCAAGTATCTCTTTTAATTTTAAAAACAACCTTGTTAGGAGTTAAACTCTGATTCAGTTGGATCATCTGTAAAAGGTGGGAAATTGACGGGCCCAAGGTTATGCAGTAGGTGGCAGAGGTCTCCCAAGTTCAGTGCTCCTTTTTCTACCCTGTGGCTGGGTTTCCAGGAATATACATTTAATTGCCACCCAAATAGTTGTTTGGCCTCAAGGGAAAAGGGGATGAACCCATACTGAGGGCCGACTGCATGACCATCTGCCAGCCACTGTTCTAGGCGTATTTCAGTCTTTAATATGACTAGCAGTCCCCTCAGAACCTTGTGAAAATACAGATTCTGACTCTGTGGGTCTAGACTTGGCAGGGATGCGGGGCTGCATGTCTAACAAGCTCCCAGGCGATACCCATGCTGCTGGTCCAGGGTCCTGACTTCAAAATAGCTATCAGACATTTTATGGGTTCAAAGAGGAGACAGGACTTGCCCAAGGTCACACTGTCGAGACCACTTTCGGTCTCAGAACTGGGATTTTTTTTAAAAAATTGATTGTTTTTTTAATCGAAGTAGAGTTGATTTACAATGCTCTGGCAATCTCTGCTGTACAGCCAAGTGACTGAGTTATTCACATATAGACACTGTGTTTTCATATTCTTTTCCATTATGGTTTATCACCGGATATTGAATGTTTCCCTGCGTTGTGCAGTAGGACCTTGTTGTTTCTCCATACTGTATATAATAGTTTACATCTGCTAATCCCAAGCAGACTTGTGGTTGCTGAGAGAGAGGGAGGTGGGGGAGGGGAGAACTGGGAGTTTGGGATTAGAAGTGGGATTTGAACCAGGACTGGTGGATTATGACGCCTTTGCCAGTACCTCGTTTTTCATTCCCTTAGGCTTTTAAACCTTCCTCCTTGAGAGAGCCATTTGTATTCCATATTTAATTAAGGGGCTTAGAACTCTGAAGTTGTAGTATCTCCTAGAGCGCCTCCTTCTTTGTTCAGGAAAACATCTTTGCAGTTAATTGTGCTTACATTTGCGGCCTTAATTTTTCTCTTGCTCCTTTGATTAGACACACTGGTTCCACCCTAGCTGCACCTTAGAACCACCTGGGGATCTTGACTACCAAGGTCCACACCCCGCTGCAAGACCAAGTAAAGGAGAATTTCTGGAGGTGGGGCCCGGGCATGGGCATGTTATAAAAGCTCCCTGCGTGGTCCTGATTCTGTAGCTAGGGTGGGGAGCCCCTCAATTACAGGGTTCAAGGGAGCAATTTCTGGAAAATGTAATGCAAACCTCCTTTTTTTGTGATGTCATAAAAGAAGGACTAGTGTATTTATTGAGCCAGTCACCAACAAGGTTCCCGATGAATTCTTGGTACCATTTTGTTTTGTGACCATGAGCTTGGACTGCACTGTGGTTCAAGTTGGGGCACATGTGAAGTTTGCAGTGGCTCTGGGTGACCTTGAGGGTGAGATACAGCATCACAGACTGGCTTCAGGGCCAAGACACCTGTTCTCACCAACCCAAGACGTTGACCTTGAAGGGTATTAATAAGAAGAGAGCTTGCTTTGACTCACTGCAACAAAACTGGCTAGTGAGGAGATAGTCATATTGAAACACAACAAAAACACAGGGCAGGGGTGGGTTAATGCTGTGGTAGAACTATGGACAAACCACAGGGGCTGAGTGCTCAGGCTGGAACGGACCGGCTGTGGGGAGATATGAGCTGCTGTAGAGTTTTACGCAGTGAATAGCACCACTGCCCGAGGGGACGTGGCCGCTGTTGGCTGAGGTGTGCAAAGAAATGGAAATACAGTTGATCCTTGAACAGCATGGATTTGAACTGCCAGGGTCCACTTACATGTGGGATTTTTGTTCACTAATAAATACTACAGGACCACATGATCCGTGGTTGGCTGTATCCGCAGATGCGGAACCACGGGTATGGAGGAACCGTGGAGAGGGAGGGCTGACTACAAGTTATACGTGGATTTTCAGCTGCATAGAGGTTTGGCACCCCTAACCCTGCATCTTTTTCAAGGGTCAACTGTAGCAAGATAATCAGGCGCCAGAGCCCACCCTCCAAAGATGAGAGAGGAATTTTCACTGGAGAACGCAAGGAATGGCTTAAAACAGTCATTCTTAACTCTAGCTGTGCAGTCGAATCACCCGAGGAGCTTGGAAACCCGCCAGTGCTCTGGCCTCAGGCTGGAGATTCTAGTGTAATTGATCTGGGGTGGCACCACGGGTACTTCAGTTTTTAGAGTTCCCCAGGTGACGCTAAGGCTCAACCCCAGCTGAGAACCACTGGTATGGATTATGTTTGTTCCTGGCGGAGAATGCAGACGGCAGAGGTAGCTGGAGCAGGTAAAACGAACAGCTGGGGCAATCGTACTCCCAGTGTGATGCCTGACCAGCAGCGGCAGCACTTGGGAACTTGTTAGAAATGACAATACTCACACCCACCCCAGAACGCCTCCATCAGAAACTCTAGTGGAGGACTTCCCTGGTGGCACAGTGGTTAAAAATCCGCCTGCCAATGCAGGGGACACGGGTTTGATCCCTGGTCCAGGAAGATCCCACATGCCGTGGGGCAACTAAGCCCGTGTGCCACAACTACTGAGCCACAACTTCTGAAGCCCACGCGCCTCGAGCTTGTGCTCTGCAACAAGAGAAGCCACTGCAATGAGAAGCCCGCGCACCACAACAAAGAATAGCCCCTGCTCGCCGCAACTAGAGAAAGCCCGCGTGCAGCAACGAAGACCCAATGCAGCCAAAAATAAATAAAATACAATAAATTAATTAAAAACAAGCAACTCTAGTGGAGGGGGCCCAGCAGTCTGTGTCTTAACAAGCCTTGCAGTGCACTATGATGGATACTTCAGTTTCGCTTGGACTTGAGCAGGGTGCATGGGAGAGGAATGCAATGACATCCGGCTAGAAAACTTGAAAGTAATGGGCTGGTATCAGCTCTCTGAACAGTATACTGAGATGTGTTAGCAGCAGCCAGTGTTCTAAGGTGGAATGTATTTCTTGGCATTTCTTTCTCACATGCTTGAAATGGCAGTAGGGACAAAACCTATGTCATTCCTGCTGGGGCAGGGGACTTCTGAAAGCACACTCTGCTCTGCTAGAGGAAGCTGCCACTTTTCTTCTTAAGGGAGTCATTTCTGTCTTCAGTAGGGATGTGCATCCTTCCTGGTGACATGGGCCCTTTGATGATGAGAATGCCAGTCTTCAAGGAAGCTCCTTAGATAAGGCCACAGAGAGTTGCTCTGTCTCCTTGCTTCTCATCCCCATTTGAGCAGGGTCTTTGGTAGCCTGTGCCCTGTCTGTTATTCACAGCACGTGCCTGAAGTTACTCCCCTAGAGTTGAACAATGCCATTGGTGCTGCTCTGTGTCGTCACTCACTAGAGAAAGCCTTTGCACTGGGCTGAGTAAGGACCCCACTGGTGTGTAGCCGTAGTGCTTTCCATCTTGTTAGGGGCTTTCTGTTACCCGGCTCATTGGCATGCTCACTAGCGCATTTTCCTCGCTCTTTGGTCTGGACTGTGTGGGCCAAACTCCCCTGAATAGAAGAGCTGAGTTCCTGCAAGATGCTGAGCATCTCCGAAGATCACAAAGGGGCTTCCAGGATTGGTACGACTGCTTTACAGAGAGGTTTATAGAACACAGGGGGCTTACCTGTCATCAAGTCTAGTGATTCTCAACTAAGATGATTTTGCTCTCATCCCACTGGTAAAGGGGGATTTGACAGTATCTGGAGACCTCTTTGGTTGTCACAAGTTGAACAGGGATGCTACTGGCATCTACTGGGTAGAGGTCAGGGATCCTATTAAACATCCTACAGTGCACAGAACAGCCTCTCAGAACAAGGAATTATCCAGCCCCAGGTGTCAAAGTGCTAACATTGCGCTACCCTGGCCTAGTCCACATGACTTATTTTTGAAATGAGAAAACTGAGGCTCAGAGATCTGACCTGGCATTCCAGAGGTCACCCGGGAAGTCAGCTGTGACTCAGGGTGGGGATCCTGGTACACTGCTCACCGGCTCCATCTCTGTCATGGGCAGCGTTTCCTCCATTGCAGCCACTACTATGTGCCTGCCAGGTACCGGGCAATGTGCTGGACTCTTTCCATTTTTGACCCCTTCTTCTTAGCACTCGCCTTCAAGGTAGGCAGGGCTCTCCCTAGAAGGCACTAATTTTATGCATGCAAAATTACCATGTGCAAAGCATTGTAGGCCACTAGGAAAGCAAGGATGATACCAAAAGAGACATTGTTCTGGTCTTCTGGGAGCTGACATTCAAGTTGTGGAGGAGAGACCATATATAAGAAAATAATTATCAATCTAACTTGTCAGTAAAAACCTAGGATTATGACCAGAAGGCTGTCTCAAGGCATGACAGGATAAATTTCTTAAAATGTCATATGGGGCTTCCCTGGTGGTGCAGTGGTTGGGAGTCCGCCTGCCAGTGCAGGGGACACGGGTTCGGGCCCTGGCCCGGGAGGATCCCACATGCTGCGGAGTGACTGGGCCCATGGGCCACAACTGCTGAGCCTGAGCTCTAGAGCCTGCATGCCACAACTACTGAGCCCACGTGATGCAACTACTGAAGCCCATGCGCCTGGAGCCCGTGCTCCGCAACGGGAGAGGCCACTGCAATGAGAAGCCCACGAGCCACAATGAAGAGTAGCCCCCGCTCGCCACAACTACAGAGAGCCGGCGTGCAGCAACGAAGGCTCAACGCAGCCAAAAATAAATAAATAAATAAAATTAATTTAAAAAATTGTCATATGGACATGAAGAGTCAGAGTGAGCTTTGTGGGAAGGCTGGGTGAAGAAGGGCATCCTTCATTTGATTCATAAGAATTCTTTGAGTGTGTTTTATGATGGACCCCACATATAGAATGGCGAATGAGACAACGAATGTTGCTGCCTCAGAGAGCTTGTATTCTTGTGGGAAGAGTCAGATGAGAGATACATACATACCTACATACATACATAAAATAATTACAGATTGTGACGAGTGCAAACCTACCTAACATGGCTAAAAAGACATCTCAGAAGAGGTGGCATTTGAGTAGAGCCTGAAGGACATAAAAGGGGCATCAGAGTGAACAGCAAGTACACGGTCTTTAGGCAGGAAAAAGCCTAGCATATTCTAGATACTAATGTAAAGCTAGTGTGTGGAAGAAGATAGGCATGTGATGGAATTGAGGAGGTGGGTGGCCACCGTGGTAGGGAGTTTGCATTGTATTCTACCATGAAAAGAGCAAAACAGCCTAAACAAACAGAATTGGAGGAAGGCTGGATAGTGCTTGGGGGTTGCATGGAGATGGGGGAGATCGCAAAGGCGAAGGTAACTGAAATTTCTAGAAATATTTTACAGTTATTTCTGTCTTAGCCAAATCAAATGATCATTAGTATTGATCAATTCAGTTCAGTAATTATTTATTTAAGTTACTCATTTACATTTAAACCTGCCATCTTGATAGTATCCAGTGTGGCAGTAAAGCTTGAACAATAGATACACATAAGTAGATAGAGTGTAAGTTGGGAGGCAAAATGGAGGTCTTAACTCATCCTGTGGTTGATGTACCTTTCAGCTTGACAGGTGCTCAGTGACAGGGAAAAGTAATCGCTCTAATTACTCTTGTTTTCGTCTCACTTTCTTTCTCATTATGTGAGGACATTTGATAATCTGTACATTTTGCCATATTTTCTGTTTCATAGATATTTTCAAGTATTTGCTTGTTGAAGTCACTAACATATGTCTAATAACTTTGGTAGTCCCATGGCTGTGTTCATTTCTGTTGCCCTGGTGATCTCAGATTTGCTTTGATTTAAAATCACGTCATTAATTATGTTGAGTCATCTTTCTGAAGAGTTCATTTAAAAAGAGAAAACAACAGGGCTTCCCTGGTGGTGCAGTGGTTGAGAGTCCGCCTGCCGATGCAGGGGACACGGGTTCGTGCCCCAGTCCAGGAAGATCCCACATGCTGCGGAGCGGCTGGGCCCGTGAGCCATGGCCGCTGAGCCTGTGCGTCCGGAGCCTGTGCTCCGCAACGGGAGAGGCCACAACAGTGAGAGGCCCGCATACCGCAAAAAAAAAAAAAAAAAGACAGAAAACTTCGTTGGAGACAGAGATAACCTTTGAGGCTAAGAAACACCGGTGATCCCCATCCCTGTTAAATATATCAATGTTTGTACAAAGCAGTCTTACCTTAGACTTTTTGGTAAACACACTGGAATCCTGGCTTCTAGGCTGTGCTTTTCCAATAGCTGTGTGGCTTGTCAAGTCACTTCCCCTTCTTGAGCTTTATTTACCTTATGTTTTAAGACAAAGGGGTTGCATTAAGTTATCGCTAAAGGAATTGTGTTTGGAATGTTGTGGAAGATTGTAGTGTTCGTGATACTACTAAATATTTGGGTAGGTATTTTATGTAACCTATGATATATATATATATATATATATATATATATAAAATTATTATTATTTTTTTGCAGTATGCGGGCCTCTCACTGTTGTGGCCTCTCCCGTTGCGGAGCACAGGCTCCGGACGCGCAGGCTCAGCGGCCATGGCTCACGGGCCTAGCCACTTTGCAGCATGTGGGATCTTCCCGGACCGGGTCACGAACCCATGTCCCCTGCATCGGCAGGCGGATTCTCAACCACTGTGCCACCAGGGAAGCCCCACCTATGTTATATTTATTGATAAAAGTTATAGGGTAAAACAGGAAGTGGATAATTTTTTGGGGGGGCTGCACACAGGCTTTCTCTAGTTGCAGCGAGCAGGGGCTACTCTTCGTTGAGGTGCGCGGGCTTCTTATTGCGGTGCCTTCTCTTGTTGCAGAGCACAGGCCCTAGGCGCATGGGCTTCAGTAGTTGCAGCATGCAGGCTCAGTAGTTGCGGCGCAGGCTCTAGGGCACGTGGGCTTCAGTAGTTGTGGCTCGCAGGCTCAGTAGTTGTGGCTCGCAGGCTCAGTAGTTGTGGCATACGGGCTTAGTTGCACCGCAGCATTTGGGATCTTCCCAGACCAGGGATCCAACCCGTGTCCCCTGCACTGGCAGGTGGATTCTTAACCACTGCACCACCAGGGAAGTTCCGGAAGTGGACTTTCTAAACATAGAAAGGGTAAATGATTGTTAACTTCTTTAACTAAAAAAATACATTTAAGAAGTATATTACTTGGAATTATCTTTAATTTTATCAAAGATTGTTTTGCTACAGATTGATGCTTTCTTTATATCCAGTTTGAAATGGGAACACTATTTCTGTGATCATGAGTACCTCAGACCAGGTCATCAGGTTTAGACATAAACTCTCTTCCCTTACCATGAATGACCCCCAACCCCTGACCATGACCTTGATCTAGGTGATTGCTGAGAAGCCTGGGGGAGAGTGGGGGTGGTTTAATGCCAATCCAGTACTGATGCTGGGAAACCAATCCTGGATGCAGGCTTGCCCACCTAATGGTTAGTCAATAAACACCTTTTATAATGGGAACTAGGTCTTTCATAAATTGTGCTCTTAACTGTCATGCTACCAGTAAAGTCACTTATTTTTGCCACCCTCATCTCTGCGTATGCCACCTGTCAGTGTCTGCGTGTCTGTGGGTGTGTGAATTTGCATGTGTGCACTTGTCTCCTCCAAATCTCAACCACTCTTGTGGGACTTTGGAATTCTGAGTAGGTGATCAGGGCCAAGGGCACTGGCTGAGTGGGTGTCATTTCCCAGCAGAGGCCTACTCCTTGACTGCTGTTGTCATGGGGCTTGCGGTGTTTCTCAAAGCATGGGCCCCACGGTCCAGAAATCAACCATGAGGGCTAAGCCACTCTTACCATCTTATCTGTCTTGAAGAGTCAAGTTGAACCTCTGAAACTGGAAGAGGTTTGGTGTAAATCTATCATCTACCTAATCACTGGAGTCTTTCATGCACCTTCAAGATTAGATAAATATTATTTAGAAGAACAGCAGGAGTCATTGAGTAAATGTGGACAAATGGTTCCAATGAACAAAGGCGAGAGTGGTTTTCAGAGGCTACAAGTGATATGCAAGAAGAAATGCACTAGAAGGGGGAAAACAGCAGAAGTCATAGTACTAAGCCAGGGAAAGGCAAATCCCATTCTTTCTTCCTGTTTTGATGAGCTGACTTCTTTACAAGTGTCCCTCTTTTCTAGAGCTAGTGGCCCTTGGAAGCATTGTCTCCTCATTCTTTTTGTAAGGAAGTAGAATTAAGGTACCCACCTGCCTTGATGCTGGGGTCTTGTGGGAAGTCCCCTGTCATTCCCGCTGCTGTCAACTGCACATGCATCCACTGTCCTACTTGAAGGAGCCCTAAGAATAAATGCATTTAACGTAATTATTTTAATCTTTCATCCAAAATAAATTTACATTCAGAGATTTTATACACCTGTGTGAGGTGTTGCGTGGATGATGCCACTTCTGTTTACAAAGTCCAAAATATTTTCAGCTCTCGTGTCAACATGACACCCAGGTGTACTGATAGATTGAATATTCTTTTTTTTCTTTCTGTTTTGCCTGAATTGACTGATGTTTGGGGCATTGAGTGGAGACGGCCTGGACCCAAAGCTAAGCCATTAACTCCCAGGTGTTCACGATTTCCAAGGAAATGTTCTGTGCCTGTGGTCATTACTCAGATGGCACCTTAAATGCTCGCATCTTGGCACCTTTTGCACTTGCTAAATTCAGCTTGAAGAAAGAACAGGAGAGAGAGAATTTTGTGGAAAGCAATTATCTTGCACTTTTGTGACTTTCATGCTTTCCCATCATGATGAATTTGGGGGCTGGTTCTTGTATCAGTCACTGGGTTGCTTTCACTAGAATTTTGTTGTATGTTACGGATAACCAGTTGTATCTAATTAAACAATAATGATGTCAGTGCAAGGCATTTTCTGGGAATTAATGACCAGCGGGGAAAAGCTGATGGCTGGAGAGTCAGCCAAAGGCTATTACCTTCAGCCTGTCATTAATCTCCAGAAATGCCCATTTGTGACGTCATTTTTGGTATTGAAAAATGAAAATGGAAGACAATTTACTGGTGTTTATCATGTACTTCTGAATAGCAAGTTCTCTATATATTATCCAAAAGTTGTTCTTTTTTTTTAATCCTCCAATTGTCCTTTAATCTTAAATTTTGTTTCTTATATACAGTGCATGAAAATGGGATTTCTCAGCTTCTGTATAATCATGGGCGGGGTTTTGCTTTTTTTTTTTGAGTTCCAAATTTGGGAGGTTTCCCTAAATTTTTTTTTTTTTTTTTGCGGTACACGGGCCTCTCACTGTTGTGGCCTCTCCCGTTGCGGAGCACAGGCTCCGGACGCGCAGGCTTAGCGGCCATGGCTCACGGGCCCAGCCGCTCCGCGGCACGTGGGATCTTCCTGGACCGGGGCACGAACCCGTGTCCCCTGCATCGGCAGGCGGACTCTCAACCACTGCGCCACTAGGGAAGCCCCCTAAAATATTTTGTATGGTAAAATCAGAATTTATCTTTACCTATGATGCTGGAATTTGATAAGTGTCTATATTGTCGTAACTAACTGCTCATGGCAGGTAATGGTTGCAAATGGTTTGAATAGCAGCTGTTGCTACCGAAGATGTGCATTCAACGACCAGATTCTAAGAAGTTATAGTCACATTCCTAGTAGATGAAGGGAACTCTGCCAGGAAAAGCAGTGGGGGTTTGTCTATATAGTATTTTTGATTAGTGCTGCTGGGAGCTAGAGGAAAATAGAAAGAGAAGTAACTAAAATATTCATCACCTTCTTGCATAATTTAATGACTTATAAAGGAAGACAACAATTCCACATACAAGCAATCTATCAAGAACTTGTTCTAAACTCATAATACGAATTTCAAAGTTATGTTGGTTTTTATACCTTTTTTACTCCTACATGAAAGAAAGTTCTTAATGTCCGTTAGGATCCCAGCCAGTGAGCTGGGAATGTTTTGCCAAACATGGAAGCTTGAGATCCCATCTAATTTCAGCCATAAGCTGTTGGTATTTTACAAACACTGCAGCATTATTCTCCCCATAGGAAGTGTGCCGCTGGTGTCAGTCTTTCTCAATGCATGTTAAGTGTATGCATTTGGGGGAGTAGAATGAGTCAGCTCGCCGTGAATCATAGCTTTAGGGGCACTGACTCACTCCCAGTAAAATGGGATGGCCTCATTGGGAAGGGCATGAAAGAGAAAAAAATCCATGCTGGGGTCAGTTCTCTGTTTCTGCAGATGCAGATCAAATTTGCACCCACTTTGGTGGGTAGTTACCAGGCTAAAGAATGTTGCAGCAGACCCTGTAAAAGCAGACACCTTGTTTTTGCAGGGAGAAAACACTAGAAATTCAGTCTTGCTTAGGAAAATGCACAAAGGGCCTAGCAAGCTGAGAGGGGCTTGGTGTATATCTGAGGCCAGAATTAGTGAACCAGGCCCTGCTGTTCCGCAATTCAAGGTAGGTCTTTGAGCCAATGTTGATTATTAGGCTCTCAACTGGAATTTGTTCTCTGCATTAGGGGGTTTCGAATATGTGAAGAATGTTTGTGACAGCCCCAGTTCTCTTTGGGGAAAAAATGAATTCTTTTGTCAGACTCAGTACATAGTGCATGGAAGCCGGGCCCTCTCCAGGAGCAGACTGAGGAAGAAAACCTAAAGTAATACACTGAGAAGTTGGTGGACATTTGCCATTTTCACCTGTAAATATTTATATTAGATTTCAAGCTGAAACATGTGAGCTCTCCATGGTGTTTATTTAGATACAATATGGTTATTGGTATTAATATGTTTTATTGTTCATCCGGGACAGTTTAACACTGTTAAATTTTCATTATACAAGCAATCGAGGTGTGTATAGCTGAGTAAACTATTCCCAGGGCTTTCGTATTATAAAGCTAAGCCCTTAAAAAGAAAACCCCCAAGCTATGCAATGCTTTTCTTTGAAACTTTTCTTGGGAATGTTGTTTCTGTAGTCTTCCTGGGAGTAGAGTTGATGTAAGACGTTCGCTGCTTTCCTGAAGCTCTAACTTGAGTTCATTTTGTTATGTGGTGACCACAGTTCTGGATGACGCCCCCCCTGGCACACAGGAATACATTATGTTACGGCAAGATTCCATCCAATCTGCGGAATTAAAGAAAAAAGAGTCCCCCTTTCGTGCTAAGTGTCACGAAATCTTCTGCTGCCCGCTGAAGCAAGTCCATCACAAAGAACACACAGAGCCCGAAGGTTTGTGCACGACGGACGTGTGTCTTGCTTGTTTCCTCTCATTCTTCTTTCTTTCTCTTTCTTTCTGACTGTGCATTGCCCTCTGCTGTGCTGTGTGTTGTTCGGCCCCTGACATCGTTCCGAGGCCCCGTGGCTCGCCAGTGAGTGTGTTATGCAGTCTCAGATGGGACACTGTATAATACAGTCAGATCTGGCCGGGCGCGCAGCATCTTCCTGCTTCTCACAGCTGACACGTGTTCAGCTGGTGTCATGACACTGCCCCGTTTTGGCTGCTAAAGTTGCTTGCTCCCGTAGCCAACATCTGGCCGAGTCTGGTCCCATCACATCGCCTTCCTGAAGCAGCAGTCGGCTGAGGAATGGCCCTTCCAAAATGAAATAATGAGAAGATTGTTCCAAATTTTCTCACTCTTCTCCACTCCATAAAGCCTTCTGCCTTGTGTTCGAAGAATGCTCATGATCTACTCAGTTGGCTGAAGCAGGCCCAGACTTCCCCTGTCATGCACGCCCGGTGCGCTTTGCCATAGTGAAATGCATGCCTCAAGGAAACGATGAGTAGTTTGTTTTTCTTTGCAGCTCAAGTACAGGTTTGGAAAACTCTACTTGCTGTTACTTAAACTGAGGTCAATAAGGTATTCATCGCAATCCGTGCTACAAATCTATCTGTGAAGTGCCTCGTCTCTAGAAAGAGTATTCATTCATTTTTCCACCTGTTTTGCATATATCAAACAGGGACATTTTTCACATTACAAGTGTGGTCAACTTTTTGCCATCTGTGTACGTTTTGATTTCCAAAATGACATTTGAGAAGTATACTTATGGTAAAACAGCTCATGTTCTCCCACACCCCTCCCCCCAACCCAAGATCAAATACTATCCATGCAATCTACAAGTGAATGATGTTGGGGGTGACAATATTCACTAGTCCTTTGGCATTCGGTGTACACGTTCGCATAAATGGTTCTGGTACGATTTCTAGAAGTGCCTTTGTTCCGATTTCAAGTTGCCCTTTTTGCAACATTATGAGATCTTCAGTACAGCTGTCTTTCTGCTCTGTGGTTCTGTTCAAAGTTTGGTGTTTGAGGAAATTAATCCAAATTGAGTCTAGTCTATAGTTTTGGAAGCAAATTTTTACATCTCAAAGCCTCCCCTTTTTCCTCCCTTCCAAACAGAGCTTTAAATGTTCTTTGGCAGAAAATGAGAAGTGTACACTTTTCTATGCTTAATTCTATTTCAGCAATAGAATAGAGCATTTGCCTTTACTTTCCACTCATACTCCCGTATGCAAGCTATCCACTTTGCACATGAGTGCTGATGTCATCTGGAGATATAAATGGTGGCCCTTTACAGTGAGTAAGACAAATTTTTGGTGGTTTCATAGAGAAGATACTAACTTGATTTTATGCTTCACTGAAACAAAAAAATTAAGCCAGTGACAATGACTTTATATAATGCATTGCAATATTTTCTTTCTTTTCTATAAAATGATATCTGTATGTGATATATATCTATCTCTCTCTCTCTATATATATATTTGCAAGCACAAAAACAGTGTCTGTATGAGAGAAATATACTATTTATTATGTAATTATGTTCTTATGGATGTGTGTATCTGTATTACAGATACTATACTATTTTTGTACTTGCACATCGTCCTGAAAAACAAAAGTTGGTTAAATTCAGTCAAGCAATTGGTTAGAAACTTACTTCAAATTGTTTTAACAATTCTCAGATTAAAAAAAAACAACATTTGAATAACTAATTTTAATGGGTGTGTTCTTATTACATATAGTTTTTTTTTACATCTTTATTGGAGTATAATTGCTTTACAATGGTGTGTTAGTTTCTGCTTTATAACAAAGTGAATCAGTTATACATATACATATGTTCCCGTATCTCTTCCCTCTTGCGTCTCCCTCCCTCCCACCCTCCCTATCCCACCTATTAGTTTTCAAAATATCTGGAGTGTATCGTGAATAATGTTATGAATGTTTTTAGATATGAAAAATTCTTTAGAGAATGGGTTGCAGTGAAGCTCTCTTGTACAAGGTTTGGATACTTTTTAAGCTGGCTGTCCTTGTGTTAAATGTGGCTTCCAGCCTTTCACTTTTGTATACTTTGATGGTGGTCATTGTCTGCTTTCAGACTGAAGGTTTCCCTTAGTCTTGCTCTCCTGGAATAGTGAAAGCTAATACTTCCCTCTTGATTTGTATGAATTATTTATAAATAGTATTAGATGCATTAGAGGTTTTCTGGGATGATATTTTGACACTATTTACAATTTTACTGTACCCCCTTTAAACAAGGAGCCAGAAGCTAATGGTGAACCCAGACCTTAAAATGAATACACTTGATCTCTGTACAAATTAACAGGATCCCGAAGACCTTAGATGGGGGCGAAAGGAAGCATGCTGTGGAAGAGACCTCGGATAAATAAGGAAACTATGCTAAGAAATTAACATGCTTACTTCATGTAGGATACAGAAGGCCAGAAACTCATCATTGCCAGGAGGTGAAGTAACTGTGGGTTTAAAAGGGTTCAGTGGCCGTTCTGGCGACCTGGAAGATTTTTGCAAGACTGGTTTTTAAATTCTGTAAGGTACAGTCTTCGGTTCTCTCTTTCAGTTGTTGTAACATTTTATTATGATTAGTAGAAATAAGAGATCGCTTTACTACAAATGGATAGACTCTCAATTCTAAACTGTATCCATACCTTGAAACATTTTATTCTCACGTGAAGCATTTTGAAGAGAGAGTTCCTCTCATGGTCTTTCTGCCAAAGCATGAAATTGACCTTGACTGTGGCTGCCCACCAATTCCACTGCAGGTGAAGGCAATGGACAGGGTGGCTAAGCCATCCATGGTTTGATCTGTGCAATGCCAAGCTGCCAGCGTGACCTCTTCTAATGCGATTGTGTGTGTGCGGCACTCATTTGAAAAATGAAACACTCATTGAAATTTGGGGGTGAAATGTAAGTTAGAGTTGGATAAGTCTTACAAATGATTAAATTAGATCAAAGAGGTTTATGTGTATTATGATACAGCTGGGATTAATTTTCTTCTTCCTTACTGAATTGATAAAATCTACCAACTGTCTTTGCATTATTATAAAGTCTTCGTGTTACTTTTGGTTGGTGATGTTTTTATAAGGGCCAGGTTATTTCTATAATTTATGATGATCTGAGATTTGGTACAGATAACTTATTTACAATTGTTCACAATCATCTATCTTTGAAAAGACATTTTTGTATTGTGTCCAGGGCCCTCAGAATTCATGTAAAATAGTACATGGAAGGCCTGATATACCTCCCTGGCTTTTCAGGATATACTAAGGACAGATTACACTTTGCCAAAAACAGCTCTCTATTTCTGAGCAGCCAATTCCAAAATAAGTTCTTTAGTTTGTTCCAGATACTTGTGATTTTCGGTGATGTGATTATTTCCATAAAAACCACTTACGATGGAATCTTATGTGAGTACTGGAATTTGGGTGAAGAAGCACATACAAATATCTGAGAGTCTAATTTGGCCCAGTACCAGCAACGCTCTTTGTTATAAGAAAGCCACATGGAGAGTGGAGATCGTTACCAAAATCTTTTTCTTCCTGTTCCAGGAGGCTCTTGGCAAGAGAAAGTATAATCATCAAAGCTTTATTCTTTTGTTCATTTTTTTCCTTTCATTGTCATGTGTGCCAAAATGAAATCACTGATTTAGAGTAACTTCTGAAAGCCAATCTATTATCAGTATAGTTTGTTGCTTCCGAAATGCCAGTCATTGGGCTTTTACTGATGTTTGAAGGTTGTTCAGAAGAATTACACCAAGATATACATGCTTACAAGTAGATAATGTTGAAAATCTACAGAGAAAAAGAAATCATGGATTCCCAGCATTTGCTTGTAGGATTGAAAATCCTGATCACAATAGTAAATTTGAAGGAGTTCATGCAATATAGGAAAGTATTACAAAGCTCAGGGTTTTGTCACCATCTTTTAATCAAGCATCTGGCCTCCTTCCTACAGTCCTGTTTTCATGTGATTTAAAAAAAAATGTTATATATATATTCTATCTCCCCCCTCAGGACATCCATAACCTTTTTATTCAGAGGGGCATCCAACCACAGTGACTTTGGTTGGAGGAGAAGAGAATCTGTGCTCCAGCCCGGTGATGAAATATGCCAGCTTTCACCAACCAAAAGAGAGCAAAATTATGTGCCAAACGTTAAGGGCGCATATTTGTAACAAGCACAATGTCTGTTACTCTGATACTGCCTTGGTTTCTTTATCCCAGAAAGAGAATATGTCACCATGAATATCAGTCTTGCCTAAATGGTAGGAGAGAAAGACGGTAGGAGAGCATTTAGGAACATGCCGAGGGAAATGTTTTTATTTTCATCCTCACCTTTTCTTTAACTTTGTTGTCTCCTGTTTTGTGTCTTCCTCATTTTCATACTAATTTGCCGTTTGAGAAAAATGGGTGTAATGCTGTTTGAATTAATAGTTCAATAAAACGAAGCCACCTCTGATGCTTGATATCTGAAAATGTCTTGACTTGCAGGAAGGGTATAACTGCTTCCATATCTGTCCCTTTGAAGATGAGAATTGAGGGGATATTCCTATTTGATTAGAAGAACATGGGGCCATATGTTTGGGTGGCTCTGTAGAGATAAAAGACCTTATTCTGAATCTTTTAATTTCAAAATAACTATGACTTAGGGTCACCCTGCCTTTGTTTTATGGCATGAAGGATGACAAAACAACAGCAGAGAGGTTTCTTTGCTCATTGAAGCCATTGGCAGCTTAACTGCAGAGTCACAAGAAGGAGTAAAATATTGGTCCATATGGAAATCGAATTAAAAAGCCAGAAATCTGAAGGCCTTGGTGATTAGCAATGAATAAACACTGTCCTCTCCC
Source organism: Delphinus delphis (assembly GCF_949987515.2). Classification (NCBI taxonomy): domain Eukaryota; kingdom Metazoa; phylum Chordata; class Mammalia; order Artiodactyla; family Delphinidae; genus Delphinus; species Delphinus delphis. Next base: position 10,871,554 of record NC_082704.1, read on the forward strand.
CATAAAGTGATCAAATGTATTTCTCTTGGTTACTTGTCAGCTACTTCTTAGAAGACAACTTGTTATCTCCTAACAACGTTAGGGAACTAGTAATGGCACTGAAACACAGTCTCTCTTCTCTCCTATTTCCCTACGTTATGGCAGCAAATACAACATTAAGTTGTATTTGGGGGATAGTTTCTACTCTCTCTAAAACTCATAATTCGATCAAGGAAGTATATACACAACAGCCACTAATTCAATTTCAGGCCAGGATGCGCTTTTATTATTTTATTAGATACACGCATCTCAGCTCAGTCTCCAGGCTGGCTTTTCTGGTAGGAACTAACAACCTTTTATTCTTTGATGATTCACTTTTTAAAGCAACAGGCCTCCCTTCCCCCTTGAGCCTTGGTGTTCCCGTCCTGACAGTGGTGATGTTTCCTGAGAAGTAGTCTCTCCTTTACAACTCTCTTGACTGAGGTTTCCCTCGGTTATCTGCCTCCATTTCAAGTATTTATGTTTAAATGAACAGTGCCCTGGGAAAGTTCCCGGAAAGGTCTTACTGGATGAACGATGGTGGTGATTCTGATTTTAAAACAAAGTCAAAATCTAAGTGCTGATCCATGAAAACAATCTGGAAGTTATCTATCCATATAGCGCTGCCCCCTTCAAAGCTGCTACATCAGGGATCGCATTGCCAACATGCTTCCGGGGCTCTGATGTCTCAGCAACACCTACTGGTTTTTTCCTTTTCACAGCCAGTTAATAAACCACTTAAGAAAATCTGCCTTTCTGACCCAGCACGGTATGACCCAGGTAGACTGTGGTCCACATCCGAAAAGGCATAGCCTGGATGACTTTGAGCTGTTTCCCCAGTCAAGCCCAACCCTAAGGCCTGGAGGTCTGCCTCTGTGAAGGAGATGCACCAGATGTGCTGTTGCTTCAGCTCTAATTTTCACTCCTTTGTTTTAAATGATAACTTGTTTGCCTGGTTGAAGAGAATGCAGAATTAACTCTACTCGCTTGCACGTGTTCTTCAATAATTATTGGATCACTATTTTCCAAATTATGTTTCATGAAACGCTGATCATATGTCTTTGTGAAAAGAGAGATCACATACACGTTTCCTGAATTCCACACCATTCTTAGAGAGTATTAAAGGTTTTAAGGAGTCTTACAGGTTAGGAATTTGTCTCTCTTTGGGCAATTCAGTGGTAAACAACATACTCCAGCTATCAGAACCTTTTTATTTGTAATACGTAGTAACATCCCACAAATACGCTTTGGGAAGTGCCATGCTGGCCCCACTGAGCAGCGTGTTCCCATCAAAGCTGGGCTCTGACAAGTAACACACTTGAAGATGAATGCCGTTCCCTTGTTCTCTGACCCCCGCCTGCTATCTTTAGGGAAGTCCTACTCCAAATGTGGTCTGTGGTTCAGGGCTGGGTCTGAAATTGTTTGTTACCAGTCCGTGATGAGATGAGGAGCTTGTGCCAGAATGCAAATCAGTGCACTGTTTCTTTCCTCAAGAAAGTATTGCTGTCTTTCTGCATGTAGATCAATGAGGTTAGAACACTCCCTCACACCCTAAACAAAAATAAACTCAAAATGGCTTGAAGACTTAACTATAAGACATGACACCATAAAAAATTCCTAGAAGAGAACATAGGCAAAACATTCTCTGACATAAATCATAGCAATGTTTTCTTAGGTCAGTCTCCCAAGGCAATAGGAATAAAGGCAAAAATAAACAAATGGGACCTAATCAAACTTACAAGCTTTTGCACAGCAAAGGAAACCATAAGAAAAACAAAAAGACAACCTGCAGACTGGGACAAAATATTTACAAATGATGTGGCCTACAAGGGCTTAATTTCCAAAATATACAAACAGCTCATACGATTCAATAACAAAAACAAACCACCCAGTCAAAAAATGGGCAGAAGACCTAAATAGACATTTCTCCAAAGACATACAGATGGCCAACAGGTACATGAAAAGACACTCAACATTGCTGATTATCAGAGAAATGCAAATCGAAACCACGATGAGGTATCACCTCACACCAATCAGGATGGCCATCATTAAAAAGTCTGCGAATAATAAATGCTGGAGAGGGTGTGGAAAAGGGAACCCTCCTACATTGTTGGCGGGAATGTAAATTGATGAAGTCACTATGGACAACAGTACGGAGGTTCCTTAAAAAACTAAAAATAGAGCTACCATATGATTCAGCAATCCCATTCCTGGGATTACATCCAGAAAAGACAAAAACTCTAATTTCAAAAGATACACGCATACCAATGTTCATAGCAGCACCATTTACAGTGGGCAAGACATGGAAGCAACTTAAATGTCCATTGACAGATGAATGGATGAAGAAGATGTGGTATATATATATATACAATGAAATACTACTCAGCCATAAAAAGAATGAAATAATGCCATTTGTAGCAGCATGGATGGACCTAGAGATTATCATACTAAGCGAAGTAAGTCAGAACGAGAAAGACAAATATCATATGATATCACTTATATGTGGAATCTAAAATATGCTACAAATGAACTTATTTACAAAATAGAAACAGACTCACAGACATAGAAAACAAATTTATGGTTACCAAAGGAAAAAAGGGGTGAGTGAGGAATAAGGAGTTTGGAATTAGCAGATATACACCACTATATATAAAATAGGTAAACAACAAGGACCTACTGCATAGCACAGGGAACTCTATTCAATATCCCGTAATAGGGTTTCCCTGATGGCGCAGTGGTTAAGAATCCACCTGCCAATGCAGGGGACACAGGTTCGAGCCCTGGTCCGGGAAGATCCCACATGCTGTGGAGCAACTAAGCCCGTGTGCCACAACTACTGAGCCTGTGCTCTAGAGCCCGTGAGCCACAACTACTGAACCTGTGAGCCACAACTACTGAGCCTGCACGCTAGAGCCCGTGCTCCACAACAAGAGAAGCCACCGCAGTGAGAAGCCCATGCACTGCAAAGAAGAGCAGCCCCTGCTCTCTGCAACTAGAGAAAGCCCTCACACAGCAACGAAGACCCAATGCAGCCAAAAATAAATAAAATTTTAAAAATATCCTGTAATAAAGCATAACGGAAAAGAATATGAAATGGAATATGTGTATGTGTGTCTGTGTATCTCACTTTCCTGTACACCAGAAACTAACACAACATTGTAAATCAACTATACTTCAACTAAAAAAAAGAAAGTATTGCTGTCTTGCTGTGAAAAATAGTGTCAGCTGAACTAAATAAAAAGTGTGCTTAGTTACAAGTTCACGTATCAGCACTAAGTCTTTGGACCCAACATTCAGCAAACTTGCTTAGATTACTTCAGTGATTCTCAACCTCGGCTCCACACTTGAATTATCTGAGGACCTTTTAAATAGTAGTGATGCCTGAGCCCAACATCAGACCAAAATCAAGCAATAACCAATAACTTGTCCAAATGAAAACCCTGCAAAATCTCTTGTGGCTGAGTCTTGACATGGGTATTTTTTTTAAAAAAAAAAAAAGCTCCCCAGGTGATTCTAATGTACTAACAGGGTTGGAATCGCTGCCTTAGAACAAAATTACCTTGGCATAAGGTTCGTTGTATGATGTCAGCTGTCCATTTACAATTCTTATCATGCTGGTTGCATGAGCCTCTTCAGGAGGTGCCCTGTGATTAGAGGTCACTGCTGGACAGGCAGCACTTATATGACCTTTAGAACTTGTGTCCATGTAAGGTATCCATCCTTCCCAACACACACACACATTCTCTCTCTCTCTCTCTCTCTCTCTCTCTCTCACCTTTTTGAAGTTCCCTTGCCTCATTGCCTCTCTGTGCTTTTAGAAATACAATCTGGCTTTTCCATAGGAGCGTGGCAATCTGCCACCTTGTGATCAGCCTTCTTTCTTGCAAGCAGTGGTTGAAACCTTGCTCTGCTCTCTGTGATTCTCGGGAGCACTGTGATCATACTTAAAGAAGAAGATGGGGGAGGAGGGGAAGGAGGAGAGCGTCTCCACATGCCAGAGGAGGACTTCTACGTGCTTCTTGACTTCATTGCTGCTGCTCTAGGGTGAGATTGCAGAAGTTGCCGCCAGCTGCCCCTGATCTGGGTATCTGTCCCCGAGGCTGTCGTCACTGGGGCATTTGCCCTCTTATCATCCAGACATCACCAGCTCCCACAGTGTAATGTGTGAAAACTGACTTTGCCATGATTGGGAGACTTTCAGTGTTATCTGTGTTTCTAAATCATTCCTAGCATTCTAAATTACATTGATTCAGGTATTTATTTGTTATACGCTACAGCATTTGTCAGCGTGCTTGAGAATATGCCGCTTGAATAATGCCCGTGGGAAAATGTGGAACAAGAGATATTACATCCTGCATTTTATCAAACACTTACCCTTGTCTTGCTTCACAGCCATTATCCACACTCACTCCGACACATCAAAATCACATGTTCACTTCCACCCATGTGCTAGCCTATTTCTACTTAGGAGCCCCAGCTATTTTAAGATATATATTTTCAGAACAGCTCCAGGTCAACCTTCAAGCATGTCCAGCTTTGGAAGCAACCAGTATACATTGTCTGGAATATCGGATCTCCGAGGAGGAAGGAAAAGGGAGCACAGTTCCACTGGGCCACTTCTACATGCAGTGAGAGCGCTGTGCAAAGCCCCTTAGAGGCAAGATCACAAAACCCCCGTAAGGTAGGGGCTGCTACCAACCTTTCACAGATGAGTAAACTAAGATATGGGAAGGTTAAGTCACTTCCCCAGCGAATGACAGGACTTGATTGAAACGTGGTTTTTCTGGCCTCCTTTTCCCCTCCATGGCTTCTCCATATGCTCAGTTTTGCCCCTCTTGCCCTGTACGTGCATTTGTTGTCTAAAAGCAATTTTTTTGCTGAAACATCTTAGTTTTAAAGGGAAAAATGCTGTCTGCACGCCATTCTCAGCTTTGCTGTGATAATACGTTGTCACAAGCAGAAGGGACTCAGGAATTACCTGCTAATTCTGCAGGCCTAGAGTTAGGTGGAGTGTAGCACTCACAAGAAGGAAGTGAGATGACCCTCACCCTCAAGGAGGTGATGACCTTGTCAAGGACACACAGAGAAAGCGTAGAATGATTATGAAAAGCTAAATTCCATTTGAGTGCAATAGAACGTTCCCTAGATAAATAACATAACTGGTCACTTGCCTCATCTTTCTTTAAGCCAGAGGATGCTCTTCACCTATAATAGCAGAAATGAGGAAAGATCATTTCTCATTATTAAAAAGCTGATTCTGTTGGTTAAATTTTTTTTCACCACCATGGGGCTTCCCTGATGGTGCAGTGGTTGAGAATCTGCCTGCCAATGCAGGGGACACGGGTTCAAGCCCTGGTCTGGGAAGGTCCCACATGCCGCGGAGCAGCTGGGCCCGTGAGCCACAACTACTGAGCCTGCGCTCCGCAACAAGAGAGGCCGCGACAGTGAGAGGCCCGCGCACTGCAATGAAGAGTAGCCCCTGCTCGCCGCAACTAGAGAAAGCCTGCGTACAGAAACGAAGACCCAACACAGCCAAAAAATAAATAAATAAATAAAATTAAAAGTGTTTCTTATTAAAAAAAAAATTACCACCATGAATAGCAATGTTATTAAGACCTGCTCTCAGCATTTCCCCTTTTCTGTTTGATTAGTTTTTACCTAGAGGTTTAGATATTAGCCATGAGTTCTCATTACTTGTTGGAACCTTACTCTCTAGTCTATGGTAAATAGTAATGAAAACAATAACGGACAATTATCCAGAATTTACTATGTGCCAAGTGCTCTACCTAATATTATCTTAAGTCTTACAAGAATCCTTAGAAGTAAGTAGGTGACTTTTTTTTCCTCTCCATCTTATGCAAGAGGAAATGGAGACTAAGAGACGTGAAATAACTTGTCCAAGATCACCTGACTGGGACATGGTAGAGCCAATACTCCAATGCAGCTAAGACATGGAGGGACCACGGGCCTGCTGTCAGAAAAACGATGGATTAAAAAGGTGGCTTGTTCTTCAGGGAAAAGAGAAACGGCGAGGTTGAGCTTCAACATGTGTACAGGGCAAATTCTTATCAAATATGGCTCTGTCGAAATGCTGTACAATCTGCAGTGTCAGAATTGGGATTTACTCACCGTGCTGGTGTGCAGTATTCAGCTGCGGGCCAGTTCTTAATCACCTCAGGCCAGTTGACCTTCTGCCTTAAAACCTTGGCTCACAAAATACCTGCTGACCTAAACCCCTGAATGACAAAACCTTCATTACATAATGAGAACTGACTTAAAGGCACATGAAGAGAAAGTCTTACCCAACTGGGTTGGATCGCTCTCAAGAGATTGTTCTATGTGACTTTCACAAGGAATGAGATTGCAGGAAGTGGTCCACTTCCCTCCAGAAGCATGAAGAAGGAGGTCTCGGGAATTTGTGTGGTCTGTTCTGTGTAGGAAGTTCCATACTGTGCTTTGGTTAGGTGCTTAGCTATCAAATTTTTAAAGCATCTTTTCTGTGCCAGGCACTTCAGATTTATTATTGCTATTCTTCCCAACCCATGAGGTAGGTGTCATCAATCTTGCAGGACATGGTGGGGATACTGGTGTGTAGCGATGGGAAATAACTTCTTCAGAGTCATATAGCTAATACGTGTCTTAATTGGTATCTGTAGCCTAGTCTTTTTATCTCCCAAGCCTGATATCCTCTACTGCACTGTGTTGCCTTAGCTTATCCTATACCCTGACCCCTGACTCCCTCTTTCAGGTGTAAAAGACCTGAGAAAAAGCTCAGCACCATACTTTTCTTGTTTTGCTTTGCTTTTGTTTTTTCTCCAAATTGATGTATAGTTGATTTATAATATTTGTTAGTTTCAGGTGTACAGCAAAATGATTCAGTTATATATTTTTTTTAATTAATTAATTTTTGGCTGCGTTGGGTTTTTGTTGCTGTGCGTGGGCTTTCTCTAGTTGCGGCAAGCGGGGGCTGCTCTTCGTTGCGGTGTGCGGGCTTCTCGTTGTGGTGGCTTCTCTTGTTGTGGAGCACAGCCTCTAGGCGCTCGGGCTTCAGTAGTTGTGACACACAGGCTCAGTAGTTGTGGCGCATGGGCTTAGTGGCTCTATGGCATGTGGGATCTTCCCAGACCAGGGCTCAAACCCATGTCCCCTGCATTGGCAGGCGGATTCCAAACCACTGTGCCACCAGTGGTTTGGAACTGGGAAGTCCCAGTTATATATTTTTTTCAGATTGTTTTTCATTATGGTTTATGTCAGGACATTGAATACAGTTCCCTGTGCTATACAGTAGGTCCATGTTGTTTATGTGTTTTATATATAGTTATGTGTATCTGTTAATCCCAGACTCCTAATTTATCCCTCCCTCCCTTCCCCTTTGGTAGCCATAAGTGTGTTTTCTATGTCTGTGAGTCTGTTTCTGTTTCGTAGATAAGTTCATTTGTGTCATACTTTAGGTTCCACATATAAGTAATATCATATGGTATTTGTCTTTCTCTGTCTGGCTTACTTCACTTAGTATGATTTTCTCCAGGTCCATCCATGTTGAAGAGCTCAGCAGTATCTTGTCCACTGCTGGTAAGAGTTGCTGTTAGAGAAGGACTACAGAAATCTCTCTCACCTCTCAGCAGAGTGCACGTACCCAGTGCATCCATTGGGAGACTTCCCTTGTGGGTTTCCCCACATCCTGGTTGAAACGTTGGTATCAGCAGTAGGCAAGGGGTTGAACAAACGGTCATCCCTGAGATTTGTCACATGCTCTTCTCCTTTGTTCCCTATGTGAACATCTACTAAGTGCAGGTCATGTTTCCTGCAGTGTTTCCTTAAGTGGAAGAACGCTTCTAACCCATACTCTTCCTCATGGAACCACTAGACCTTGAAGCAGCCTTAACTGGTTGTGCCACGTGCTGCCCGCTAAGAAAAGGAAAGCAGTGATGCAGAGTTCTGGAACTTCTGTGATTCTGAGGTGGGGTCTGTACAGATAGAAAACGCCCATTTTAGGTTATCCAACTTTGGGCACTCCCAGTGAGAGCTCAGGGGTTCCACCCATGCACTGAATTTTTGTGCCCACTTTGGAATGCAGTGATCTTGTGCACTAAAGGTGGACCCCTTTTTAGGTAGTCTGTCTGAAATGCAAGGAGGTTATAGGGACACACATGTTCATATTGGGGTTATTTGCTCCTTCTTTTCTTCTCTCTTGGTGTGAGCACATTCCCCCAGGTTATGTGCAGGTCCTCTACTTGGAAGCTCAATGGAGCAGGAACTGTCTCAGTTTAATTCTCCCAGAGACCTGCCATTGCCCGCACAGCACTGTGGACACAGCCTCTCCCCAAAACACAAAGCCCCAAGACAAGTGAAACATGCCCCTTGTGGTCACTAGTTGGCATTCAAAGAAGGTGTGAACACACGCACGTACGCATGCACGCACACCACTAGTTAAAATACTTTATTGCGGAAAAACACAAGCAAAGAAGTAGTAGAGCTCCCACGGCCCGTCTACTGGAACCCTTTCTAGAATACATCCAGCCCACAAAGCCCAGCCTAATCACAGCCTTCTATGGGATAATGTGGGCTCAACGAGGTCATTCATACAGGGAGCACCTTTGTCTAGCAGGCTGCCTCAGGCTGTGAACAAAATCTACTTCTTTTCATGCAATAAGGAACAAAGGGCATTTCAAAAAGTAGGAGTTCTAGGCGCTGCCAGCCAGTAACTTTTCTGTTTTGTTCCCTCCTCAGCCATTTTCCTTCTGTAATCTCTTGATCTTTCTCTGAGAAGGTAGCAATTTTGGATTCGTGTTAGATTTGTGAACTGGGTCAGTAAATTTCTGATTGGCATGCATGGTTAGCTGTTCACTTAGTGGATAATTGGTTAAATATACCCAGAATATTTACTGAAGGAGGAAAAAATCGCCAAAGCACATCAGAATAGTTTGGGAGCCTTTTATTCTAGTGCAGCATTTTCTTTGGGAGCAGTTACTGGTGTCTTAAAAGAGATCTGCCTCCCTTCCCAATTAGGACTCCATTTAAACATACACCCTTTATTTCATCCCTACTAAATAGAGCTTTATTATATAGAGACCACAGGCCTAGCACTGTGTCCGTCAAGAAATACTCGGTAAATATTTATCATTACAACTAACCTATTCCAATAACAAATTTGATACTCTGGTTTAAACCTGCCATTTGCCGTAATTCTAGGCAGCAAATGACTGATGACGCTTGCAGTCACCATTAACAGAATTGATGTATTTGTCAATAGGTATTTATTGTCTTGTACAGACCAGGGACGGTGCTGGTTATTAGGCACACCACGGACAAGAGGTACTATCTCTGCCCTTGAGGAACAAAGACTAGCATGAACGGCCGACTTTGAACTATCAGTTAGCTCTTGTATTTTAAGTCACCCTAAAACATGGTGGTTTGAAAGAGGAAAAAATTTATTCTTTCTCGTAGTCAATAGGGTGGCTAGGTCTGTTATAGATAGCCTATAGGTTCTGTTTATCTTTCCTGAGCTCACTCATACACTTGTGGTCAGCTTGTGAGCCGGGTTCTAGGACGGGCTTGTCAAGGACAGCTCAATCGCTCTAGAACGGGCTCGTCTAGGACAACTTCACTTTCCTCCATGTGTCTTTCACTGAAATCCCATGGATCCGGTTTTATATTTCATTCATTTATTCATTTAACCCTTATTGAGCAATGTTTCTGTGTCTCAGACACTCTGTGGACCTGCCTTTAAATTGCTCAGGAACGAGTTCTAGGCTGGTGGCAGACATTTAGGACTTAGCAGCCTGTGGGTGGTGGTAAAAGCATCAGAGCAGAGGCGATCGTCTAGGGAGGAAGGGGAGGCAGAGAAGGTGATCTGGAAGCGAAGGGACTCCTCAGGGGTGAGAGAAGGAAAAGCAGGAGAAGAAGGTACTAAGGAAGCCAAGGGGGTCAGAGCTTCAGGAAATAATCAGTAGAGCAGAATGCAGGGAGGAGGTAATTGAATGCAAGCTTCTCATATGTCCCTCTTAACATCTGGACTTCGTAGCCCAGTTCATTTCAATACAGAACAAATGTCTCCCCACTTCTCACACCTTATTAGACTTCTTGTAAATAACTAGCATAAATCATCGAAATGAGTTTGGTTAGAATGACCCTTGATAGAGGGAGTGATGACTAATCACACACTGCCAAACTGCTAAAGAAAGAGTAGGTCTTTGTAAAGATGTCATCGATTTTTCTTCTCCACAGTGCATGTAAAGTTTAAGCCTTTGCCAGGACTGATTTATTCTTTTGTTGTTTGTCCTTTTTCATATAGTTAAGCTTGCTCGATATTTTTTAATAGCCTAAAAATATTGGACCACTGGGCATTCAAATTAAAAGTAAATTGCCTCTTGAGTTCAGTATTTTCAAACTGACATTCTTTGAAGTTGTATTAATATGCTGCAGTCAAGGATGACATTACGTGAGTTTCCAATAAAGCAAGTTTTCTGCCAACTTTACAAACGTGTGCATTCTTGCTAGACGATGGAAATTGATTCCTTGTCTAACAGAGAGGGTCTCTTGCAGAATCAAAGAGCTAGTATATAAAAAGCACAGACACACAGTTTTGTGGTGAAGAACTGTTGAGATGACAATATGATATAGAGTCCATGTAATTGAGCTGAGTTTTCATCTAGGATTTATGAATTTACATCTCAAGGATATGTGAACTTAACCGTGCAAAACTGGATGAAAGTTTTCTGTACAGGGTGTCCCCTTGTCCAAGGTCAAGTGACTCTTCTTAGTAGCCTCAAAAAATGAAAGAAGGTTTGTTTTTTCAGGATGAGAAAATCAAAAATTAGTTAACTTCTCATAGTGTAAGGTGGTCCGGAGGATTGGGGGGAAAATTCTTTTTAAAGGAAGTCTTGTAGTTGGATTACCCCTTAATTAAAACTACATTAGGCTACTACCCATTTCTAAACTAAGACCAGAGGCTACAGCTGCTAGACTCTTGGCCCAGGACCCTTTTTACCAAGACAGCAAAATGTCATGGTAGAAAAGGATGCATTCATGCGCCAACCTCTAACAACATATTTTCCCCCTATGCCTATCCAGTACTACTCTCCTGTGTCTCAGTTAAATCTGTGCTGAGACAGTATCCTGTACCTTAAAATGTAGGTTGGGGTCTCCATGGTGGAACCTGAAAGCTAACCAAGGAGTCTGTATATTCCTTTGACTTGTGAAACTTTTTGACGTCCTGTCATCCTTTTTTCACCTGTCTCCTGGCCTCAAGAAAGGGCTTTGCAAAGAAAGGAATAATACCTCTGCAAGTAGGGGGAAGAGGTTAGACTTAACACACAACCTGAACTTTGTCTTCTCTCCTGCTTAGTTCTATTCCTGTGTGGGGTAGAGGAGTGGGGACGGAAAATCGGAAATCGACCTGTTTCCCTAGAATGCTCCAAGGGGTAGTGTGTATCATCTTTATGCAATGGTGCCTAATTCGTTTGTACATAGAGGAGTTCATCAAATCAACCAACACATTCATATTCTTGTTAATGAATAACATTGGGTTATAAATGACACCAAATTAACATGGGAAACACAAGTGAGAACTAAAACCCAGGGAGCGTAATTGTTCATGCTTCTTTCCTGCTGTAAACGTCAGTTGACATACCTTTTTTTCCTTCAGTCAGTCAGTTCCAGGCCCCATGTTGGGCTAGAATAAGGTTTCTCAACCTCAGCACTATTGACCTTTGGGGCCAGATCATTCTTTTTTCTTTTTTAACATCTTTATTGTAGTATAATTGCTTTACAATGGTGTGTTAGTTTCTGCTGTATAACAAAGTGAATCATAAATACATATACATATATCCCCATATATCCTCCCTTTTGTGTCTCCCTCCCACCCCTCTAGGTGGTCACAAAGCACCGAGCTGATCTCCCTGTGCTATGCGGCTGCTTCCCACTAGCTGTCTGTTTTACATTTGGTAGTGTATATATGTCCATGCCACTCTCTCACTTCATCCCAGCTTACCCTTCCCCCTCCCCGTGCCCTCAAGCCAGATCATTCTTTGTTGTCAGGGGCTATCCTGAAAGTGGTGGGGTGTTGAGCAGATACCTGGACTCTATGCAGTAGATAGTAGTAGCAGCGTCTCAGCTGGCCCCCCGTCCCCCTGAGTTGTGACAACGATAAATATCTCCAGACATTGCCACATGTCTCATGAGAAGACACATCACCCTGTTAAGCACCCCTTGGCTGTATACTAACTATGCCAATCAGAAAGCTATGGTCTGAGAATTACTCTTTAGGAGACATTCATAATGCTTCTGTTTAATCACCACCAATGCCCTGCTTCCTTGGATTACTAAGGTCATAATTTCAATTTAATCCAAATTCCGCCTCCCAATCCTTCCCTCCTCCCTCCAAAAGTTTTTCTTTTTCCATTAATTTTATATTTGGGTTTTTCCCATGGTTGGCTTACCAGCTTATAAGTGCAAGTTCTTTTTCCTTTATTTTTTAACAGAAGTATAATGGATTTAAAATGTTGTGTTAGTTTTAGGTGTACAGCAAAGTGATTCAGTTATACATATGTATATATATGTAAATCTATCTTTTTTTATAAATCTATTTTTTAGATTCTTTTCCATTATAGAAGATATTGAATGTAGTTCCCTGTTCTATATATTAGGCCCTTGTTGGTTGTCTATTTCATATATAGTAATGTGTATATGTTAATTCCAAACTCCTAATTTATCCCTCCCTACCAAAAGCTTCTTAAGTTATCTAAACTATTTATAAGACTTTCCAGTAGAGCTCAATGCAGCGATTTCGCAGAAGAGAGCTAAGAGCTCTGGTTCAGTGAGTCCTTCCCCAGTCATTGTTTCCCCCTTGTGTCTATTATAGGAGATCTGTAGAAGTATGACAGAGTTCCTTCCTTCCAGGAGCTTAGTGTCAAAACTCCCACATGGGAAAAGTAATGTCAGTCAGTTTGTGTCCAGGGCCCAGGCTCAAGCATAATCTCGTTCACTCTTTTCATTGAAATCCTTTGAGAAAGCTTCCCTCTGTTCACTCTCTCTCTTCAGCAGAGCTGATGATGAGCAGAGATGAAAGTATTCTTCAGTGTTTTCTTTTGCCTGTTTTCATATCTAGTTCAAAATTCAAAAGCTTAGAATATTAAACCTAACCATTGAGAGTGAACTCACACAGGCTAGGTACCTATCACTATGCCAGGCACTGGGCTAGCTGCTTCCTTCAGAGTATTTAGTTCTTAAAACATCCCTAAAAATTATCTATCACTTTTCCCTACGTCCTCTTGGTTCCATGAGATCAGGAAAAAGGAATTTTGTGAAGCCTTGCATAATATTTTAAAGGACAAACAGGAATTCAACTCATCCAAGTTCAGAGAAATCAGTCCTCTGAAGGATAATCAAAGAACAGAATTAAATTTACCTCTCAGCTAATTTAATAGATTTTGATTTATTCTTTTCAAAAGCAGCTTCAATTTATCTGGTTCCTGTTTTTAGCTTTGCTTTTATTCCCTTATCATAGTAAAACGCTCTCAGTGAGTTATGTAACTTGAACAAGGTCCATTCCTTCGTTGGGTCTCCATATCCTTATGTGTTTAAATGGGGGGGAAAATGGGTTGAATGGGGGCTGAGTTGACTTCTTGTTGTATGTATCTCAGTGGTTCAAAATAAGACTCAGTTTGTTGCTAGGTTCCTAACAACTTTATGCACAGTCAGAATGGATGGAAATTGGACTAATGGATATGGTTGAAGTCTGATTTCATAAAAGTTCCAAATGTTTGCTGCCTTCAGCTGGGTGGTTCAATGTTCAAAAAGTTCGAGGACTTCGTGGCCAAATGGTGATGGCCATGGGCTTCTCCTTTTCCAGATTCTTGCTGAAACTGGTAATCTTGATTCTGGGCAGCTTTAAGAAGAGGAATGGCCCGGGCTGTCTTTATTTCAAACATTTGTTAGAATGATCAAATTATCTAAGTAACTTGCCCAATATCACACCATTAGAAAATGGAGGAATTGAGGTTCAAACCCAAATTGTCTTGCCTGAGCTGTACTCTACTTTCTCTGCAAGGGAGGCTCTCAGGACTGCCTCAAGGAGGATGAGGACTTAACCATGCTTTTCCTGGGTGACCTTAGCTCTTCCTTTTAGTGCCTCTAAACTTGACTTCAGAGACCTGATGCTGTCACGACCCTGATGTGTAGAACTGCCCATTTGGTACCCTTTGGTGGAGAAGTGCTTTGGAGCAAGGCGGGATCCCCTCAGCACAGAAAGTCAGAGCTGGGGGTGAGAGGGATCAGCTGTGGTAGACGAGCCCCCAAGCCACTGCACTTCACACCTCTATTTCCTGACGCAGGATCCTAGGTATCAAGCTTCACGTCCCTCCTCAGCCTACTGTCCCTCATCTTGGGGCTTTCCCATCTACTCCCATGTTTACCTACTTCTGTGGGAAGTTGAATTAACAACCCACATTCTCTTGGAATAGAAACTGTTGCTGGGTGAGTGTTAGGTACAAGGGTGGGATATTTGTTCATCTCACTAAAAGGGTAGAGTTTTCCAAATTGCCCAGTTGTCTTTTAGGTGATAGCCTATTGTTCATAGAATCAGCTCCCCTCTCCTGTGAGCACTACAGCTGCTCTAATACTCCTCCACCTAGTTTGGAAGCTGATGTTCTGGATGATAGAGGAGTTTAATGAATGGTTAGAAAAGCGGAGTGATACGCCTGTGTGAAAAGAGGTGGGGGAACCTTGTGGAATATTGCCTCAAGTGGGGCCTCCAGCGCATCTCTCCTCACTCCTGTGCACCGCACCTGGCTTTGGACGACGAGCAGCAATTACCACGGCCGCCATTTCTTTGAAGGCCCAGTCTAAGCCAAGTACACGTCAAGTTTCTCTAATCTCTGTTTAAATCCTGTATTGTAGCTATTTTATCCCAATTTCATACATGAGGTAACTGAGGCTCACAGAGTTTAGTTGAGCCAGGACTAGGAATCTAGGAGGTGTTCAAAACACAGTTTGATTTGAAGTTTGAACTCTTTAAGTGATCTAAACCAGCCTTTGGATAGATTCGCTCCTCCATCTGGGGTATCACCTAGGTTGGTGACTTAAACTGTTGCTCAAGATGTGACTAAGTTTCAATTTATCTTCTCTATTTACAAAATAATTTATTCTAGAGTAATAGCTATACCAGTCACATAAAACACTGCTTCAGTAAATCTCTTGTTAGCTATAAAATGGGAGCCGCATAAATGTGCATTCGAACGTGTTTGTCCATAAATAGAAAACCTGGTTTAGTGAGTATCTTCATTTCTGAACTTCTTATGTATTTATTTTTTTTTACGGTACGCGGGCCTCTCACTGTTGTGGCCTCTCCCGTTGCGGAGCACAGGCTCCGGACGCGCAGGCCCAGCGGCCATGACTCACGGGCCCAGCCGCTCCGCGGCATGTGGGATCTTCCCGGACGGGAGCACGAACCCGTGTCCCCTGCATCGGCAGGCGGACTCTTAACCACTGCGCCACCAGGGAAGCCGTGAACTTTCTTCTTTAACTTGGGGTCTTTCACTTTTCTTTTAATGTGGGCAACACTGCCCATCCCTGTGAATTTGAAACTGGTCAGGTTCAAAAGCCTTCAAATCCTTCCTCAACTCCAACCTCGGCCTTTGCCTTCCTGGATCTATTGCCAGTGCTCCCCCTGCTCCAGGCACTTTTGCTGTCAATCCCTCCCCATTGGTTTCAAAGCACTTTGTTGAGGCCTCCCATTATAGATCTTATCACTGCCTGCCTAAGATTAAAGGGTTTCATCTTTCCGTAGAGGGCAGGACCCACATCTTCCTTGAACACCATACGTACCCAGTACAGGTGTCTCAATTGAAGATGCAACGCTGATGTTTTAGAAACGAGGCCGGGTGTCATATCAAGGAAATAGGAACCTCTGTTACCTCTTAATGCACAAAAGTATACTTCTCAGAATTGGAAAATACTGGGTGTTACACATCACTGTTAAGGGCATGTTTGTCTTACTAGTAAGAGGCTTTCACAGATCATGTTGCACAATTAGGTCCCTCTCTCGAGTGTTGTTTTACCTTAATGGAAATTTTCAAATGCGGAGTGAACAATAGATTCATTACTTCATCAAGGCAATTAGCGTCCACATAGAGTTTGCTTGCAGGTTATTTCAGGTTAAAAAGGTTTGGTTTGCTGATTGTATTTTTCAGTATTTTTAATCCTGAGCTGTGAGAATCCATTCATACATATCACTTTCTCCTAGTGCCTTCTGCTGGGTGCAGTTATCTGCAGCACATACTGCTCTACGTGGTATCCTGCAGGTCCTTCCGAATCTGTCTTCGCCAGTGCGTTAATGAGAGACAGCTAGTGGAATGGAAAGAACACCGAACTCATGTTCAACAAACCTGGGTTTCAGTCCTACCTCTGACACTCACTGGATGATTGGGGCAAGTGAGGGTAAAATAGAGACAATAGTAGGATCGAAATTTACAGGACTCGCTTGAGGACTGATTCACCACAGTGCCTGAAACATAGCAAGTGATTTATAATGGTGAAGTATTTCTTTTTATAATTAGGTCCCATTTGTTTATTTTTGTTTTTATTTCCATTTCTCTAGGAGGTGGATCAAAAAAGATCTTGCTGTGATTTATGTCAAAGAGTGTTCTTCCTATGTTTTCCTCTAAGAGTTTTATAGTGTCCAGGCTTACAGTTAGGTCTCTAATCCATTTTGAGTTTATTTTTGTGTATGGTGTTAGGGAGTGTTCTAATTTCATTCTTTTACATGTAGCTGTCCAGTTTCCCCTGCACTCTTATATTATAAGAGACTGTCTTTTCTCCACTGTATATCCTTACCTCCTTTGTCATGGATTAGTTGACCATAGGTGCGTGGGTTTATCTCTGAGCTTTCTATTCTGTTCCATTGATCTATATTTCTGTTTTTGTGCCAGTACCATTGTCTTGATGACTGTAGCTTTGTAGTATAGTCTGAAGTCAGGGAGTCTGATTCCTCCAGCTCCGTTTTTTAACTTCAAGACTACTTTGACTATTCGGGGTCTTTTGTGTCTGCATACAAATTTTAAGATTTTTTGTTCTAGTTCTGTAAAGAATGCCATTGGTAATCTGATAGGGATTGCATTGAACCTGTAGATTGCTTTGGATAGTATAGTAATTTTCACGATATTGATTCTTCCAATCCAAGAACATGGTATATCTCTCCATCTGTTTGTATCATCTTTAATTTCTTTCATCAGTGTCTTATAGTTTTCTGCATACAGATCTTTTGTCTCCTTAGGTAGGTTTATTCCTAGGTATTTTATTCTTTCTGTTGCAGTGGTAAATGGGAGTGTTTCCTTAATTTCTCTTTCAGATTTTTCATCATTAGTGATAGGAATGCAAGAGATTTCTGTGCATTAGTTTTGTATCCTGCTACTTTACCAAATTCATTGATTAGTTCTAGTAGTTTTCTGGTGTCATCTTTAGGATTCTCTATGTATAGTATGTCATCTGCACACAGTGACAATTTTACTTCTTCTTTTCCAATTTGTATTCCTTTTATTTCTTTTTCTTCTTTGATTGCCGTGGCTAGGACTTCCGAAACTATGTTGAATAAGAGTGACGAGAGTGGACATCCTTGTCTTGTTCCTGATCTTAGAGGAAATGGTTTCAGTTTTTCACCACTGAGAATGATGTTGGCTGTGGGTTTGTCATATATGGCTTTTATTATGTTGAGGTAGGTTCCCTCTATGCCCACTTTCTGGAGGGTTTTTATCATAAATGGGTGTTGAGTTCTGTCAAAAGCTTTTTCTGCATCTATTGAGATGACCATATGGTTTTTATTCTTCAATTTGTTAATATGGTGTATCACATTGGTTGACTTGCATATATTGAAGAATCCTTATTAAGTAGTGTATTGTTTAGCCTCCATATGTTTGTAGGTTTTTACAGATTTTTTCCTGTAATTGATATTTAGTCTCATAGCGTTGTGGTTGGAAAAGATACTTGATACAATTTCAATTTTCTTAAATTTACCAACGCTTGATCTGTGACCCAAGATATGATCCATCCTGGAGAATGTTCCATGAGCACTTGAGAAGAAAGTGTATTCTGTTGTTTTTGGATGGAATGTCCTATAAATATCAATTAAGTCCATCTTGTTTAATGTATCATTTAAAGCTTCTGTTTCCTTATTTATTTTCATTTTGGATGATCTGTCTGTTGGTGAAAGTGCAGTGCTAAATTCCCCTACTATGATCGTGTTACTGTTGATTTCCCCTTTTATGGCTTTTAGCATTGCCTTATGTATTGAGGTGCTCCTATGTTGGGTGCATAAATATTTACAATTGTTATATCTTCTTCTTGGATTGATCCCTTGATCATTATGTAGTGTCCTTCTGTGTCTCTTGTAATAGTCTTTATTTTAAAGTCTAGTCTGATACGAGAATTGCTACTCCAGCTTTCTTTTGATTTCCATTTGCATGGAATATCTTTTTCCATCCCCTCACTTTCATTCTGTATGTGTCCCTAGGTCTGAAGTGGGTCTCTTATAGACAGCATATATACAGGTCTTGTTTTTGTATCCATTCAGCCAGTCTGTGTCTTTTGATTGGAGCATTTAATCCATTCACATTTAAGGTAATTATCGATATGTATGTTCCTATGTTCTTAATTGTTTTGTGTTTGTTATTGTACGTCTTTTCCTTCCCTTGTGTTTCCTGCCTAGAGAAGTTCCTTTAGCATTTGTTGTAGAGCCGGTTTGGTGGTGCTGAATTCTGTTAGCTTTTGCTTGTCTTTGTAAAGCTTTTGGTTTCTCCGGTGAATCTCAATGAGATCCTGCCAGGTAGAGTAATTTTGTCTGTAGGTTCTTCCCTTTCATCACTTTAAATATATCGTGCCACTCCCTTCTGGCTTCTAGAGTTGCTGAGAAATCAGCTGTTTACCTTATGGGAGTTCCCTTGTATGTTATTTGTCTTTTTCCCTTGTTGCTTTCAGTAGTTTTTCTTTGTCTTTAATTTTTGTCAATTTCATTACTATGTGTCTCGGCCTGTTTCTCCTTGGGTTTATCCTGCCTGGGACTCTCTGCGCTTCCTGGACTTGGATGGCTATTTCCTTTCCCATGTTAGGGAATTTTTCAACTCTAATCTCTTCAAATATTTTCTCGGGTCCTTTCTCTGTCTCTTCTCCTTCTGGGACCCCTATAATGTGAATGTTGTTGTGTTTAATGTTTTTCCAGAGGTCTCTTAGGCTGTCTTCATTTCTTTTCATTCTTTTTTCTTTATTCTGTTCCACAGCAGTGAATTCTACCATTCTGTCTTCCAGGTCACTTATCCGTTCTTCTGCCTCAGTTATTCTGCTATTGATTCCTTCTAGTGTATTTTTCATTTCAGTTATTGTATTGTTCATCACTGTTTGTTTGTTCTTTAATTCTTCTACGTGTTTGTTCTTTAATTCTTCTGGGTCTTTGTTAAACATTTCTTGCATCTTCTCCATCTTTGCCTCCATTCTTTTTCCGAGGTCCTGGATCATCTTCGCTGTCATTATTCTGAATTCTTTTTCCGGTAAGGTTGCCTATCTCCACTTCATTTAGTTGTTTTTCTGTGGTTTTATCTTGTTCATTCATCGGGTACATTGACCTCTGCCTTTTCATCTTTTCTGTCTTTCTGTGAATGTGGTTTTTGTTTCACAGTCTACAGGATTGTAGTTCTTCTTGCTTCTGCTGTCTGCCCTTTAGAATAATGAAGTTTTTTTTATCACTGTTAACGATGATGAAGATGCAGCTCTGGGTGAGTCTTTTAACTCATCAGGCCACCCTTAAGCCAATCCAGCCATTGCCATATATAAATGGGCCTTCAGAGTCCTCATCAGGTTTTAGCCGCTGTCCCAAGCTACATATTGGGACCCATTTTACATCATCCTTCCAGACTGGTACCTGAGTATCACATATTCTGTGCCTGGCACTTAATAAATGTTAGTTGTTCTTATTGTTGTTAAAATTGACTTTAAGGCAGCATTTCCAAATATGTTACCCGAATGAAATGCTCCCCTAGGAAAGGTCGCAAGAGTAAAACTGTTTGAGAAACAGCTGTTTGCCATCTTCCTGCCCTGGAGATTTGCACTGCACATTATAATATTAAAGACTCTGGAGAGTCCTATATCATTCTTCTTTTATGCATATGAAATTGTTCTTGCACTTACAAAGAACCTCCCCATAGTACAAGCTCTTTTATTCTTGCTGTCTTCATGTTTATATCAGTGACTTGTTTCACTCTCCTACTCTCTTTCCACTTCAGGAAAGATCTTCAGTAGACAGGGGCTATGAAGTTGCAGTCACTGCGATCAGGCCACCAGGACCATACGACATGCCGATCTGTTCCTTAGAAGTTTCCAGGTGGTTGGTATTCAATGCCATTTTCTAGTTCGTATACAAGTTCTTACAGAATCACGACATGCTCTGGGAGTTAGGGTTAGACTTTTCCTTTGATACCAGCTGAATATTAAAATGGAGCCAACGATCAGGAGTGTAATCTTGTATAGAGTAGGCTGTGGTGCCATGTATACACCACCCATGCTACAGTTCCGTGTGTCACGAGCTTTGTGGCTGCAGTTCAGTTTACTATGTATTAATATACCAGTGTACCAGCGTAGGGCCGTAATGCCCATCTTGGGATAAAAGTTGCTTAAGGTATATAGCTGTGGAGCTAGGGTCTCTTGGGTCATAAGTAAATCCCACTTCAAGTATTATTATTTGAGCCTTTGAGTTTGTAAAAGATGTAAAATGGGAGTAATCATTCATTTTATTAATGGATCCACTGCAAGATTGCTTTGTAAGGCCTTTGGAAAGTATTTTTAAATAAGCATTGATTTATACACAACTTTCTAACATCAAAGCATTTTATTAGATAAAGTGAGGGACAGCTGCCTTGGGCTGTGTTGTTTGGTTCCTACCCGTAATAGCATCCTTCGGATCTGATTCTTTTTTTGTTTCTGCATAGTCGGGCAGATCATGAAGAGGCTTTCATGACTAGAATATTCTGTGAAATATTACTATTCAGGTCTTTCCTTTTACTACTTGAGAAATTTGTACTTTAGACCTGTGTTTTTATGTTCTATATTCTGTGGAAAGGCACCATTCTTTCGTTTTATTTTGGATGGATTTTGTTTGAACGGTATAAATGACTTGCTGGGAAATAGTCATTTAAGGGATATTCCAACTTTTTGACCACTCGGGTACCAGTAGAACATTGTAGACATCCTTTGTCTAATGGTATTCGTTTAGCCTAAAAGAGAGAAGAGGTTTTCAGAAATAGCAGGAAAGTAGCAGAACAGGGACTTGAACTTGGGCAGAGTCCAGAGGTCAAGTTCTTAACCATAGCAGTCCATTTTTGAAAGGGTTTTCATGCCTGTGATGGGGCCTGGAAAGACAAAGGACAAGTTCCTTTTCCCTCTGGAACAAAAGCAAGAGGAAGCCCTGAATTATTTTTACGTAGCTGCACACTAGGGAGCACCTCTCTGTGCCAGGTGCCGTGCTAAAGCTTTACATGCATTATCTTTATAATCCTCCCAACAATATTGTAAGTTTGATCTTATTATTTGCCCCTCATTTTGAGATGAGAAAATGGAGACTTGGAGCATGAATTTGAATTTACGTGCCCAGGGTCAACTAGCTAGTAAATTGTGGAGCTGGGATTTGAACCCATATCTGACTCCATAGAACATGTTCCATAATTACCCTGTATATATTGCCCCAATGAGCAACTCCTAAGACCATTGAAACAGTCATTTTGACCACCACATTTATCACTCACAACCGAGATCCTGCAGTGATGGGTAGGAGAAGGGGAAATGAGTTAAATGACAGGCCAGCCTTCCCATGGTCTTTTTCAGTGGGCCAAGAATCATCCTCTTCAAAGGAAGGCTTTGCTCAACTCATTGGGCTGGTGTCCTCTCTGCATAAGAAGTGGATTGGCAGCTGCCTGTGTGGTGGAGGAAATGCACAAAAGGAGAAAATGAGGGCTTCCCTGGTGGCGCAGTGGTTGAGAATCTGCCTGCCAATGCAGGGGACACGGGTTCGAGCCCTGGTCTGGGAGGATCCCACATGCCACGGAGCAACTAGGCCCGTGAGCCACACCTACTGAGCCTGCGCGTCTGGAGCCTGTGCTCCGCAACAGGAGAGGCCGCGATGGTGAGAGGCCCGCGCACCGCGATGAAGAGTGGCCCCCGCTTGCCACAACTGGAGAAAGCCCTCACACAGAAGCGAAGACCCAACACAGCCAAAAATAAAAAAATAGACAAACAAATAATTAATTAAAAAATTTTTAAACAAAAGATCTATGATAACAAGGGTTATTCACAAAAACTCATTATAAAAAAAAGGAGAAAATGAGCACAAATATCATTCTTAAGCACAAATCGAGTAGGGTGTATAATTCCCTTGCAATAAGTTGTAATAGTCTGCTTACCGAAGCAGAATGACAACATTCCTTTTCCTTCGGGGTTGTGCAGCCACAGGATAAGTGAAGGAAGGGATGAGTTAGACGTTTTTTTAACGTGGACAATCCTAACCACTTCTGATTCTTTCTCTTTGAAGGCCACATGTTATCATATTACGGGCTCTTTGATTATGCTTAGGCAGAATATAGGCAGAATTCCATGAAACTTAGTCTGTATTTATGGCCAAGATCTTTGACACAGATCTACTTTTAAGACGTACTTTTTATCACTAAGAATAAGAAGTTGTTTTTGTGATGCATCCTCAGTTATCTCTTAACTTTTGACCTTCATAAGGTCAGTTTTTACAAAAAGTATCATCATGGGTCATGTCCTAATTTTTCTGATTATTCATACTCTGGGATATAATAAGAGAAGAATTTCACCTTTTGATTCTTTACATTGAAAAATGAGTAAAGTGCATCCGGGATACACAGCCTTGACACTGAAGTCATCAGGTCCATTATGTAGCCTATTGTCTCCTGCTTTTTTCTCCCACAGCAGGTGTCCTAAACCCATGCCACGTGCCTCAAGCCTCTGTACCATCTGAAGCGTACTGTATCATCCTCCAGAGAAACACCCCCCCACCCCGAGATTACAGGAATTGGCTCATGTGATATGAAAGCCAAGAAGGTCCACAATCTGCCATCTAGAAGCTGGAGAAGCAGGCAAGCTGATGGTGTAATTCAGTCCAAGTTTGAAGGCCTAAGAACCAGGGGAACAATGGTAGAAGTCACAACCTGAGTCCAAAGGCCCCAAAATCAGTGTGCAAGGGGGAAGGGTCAATGCTATAAGTCCCTGTCAGAGCTGGAAGGCCCGAGGATCACGCGCCAGTGTAGGAGGGCCGGAGAAGACCGATGTCCCAGCCCTCGCTGAGAGCAAGTTCACCGTTCCTTGGCCTGTTTGCTCTATTCAGGCCCTGGATGGATTGGATGATGCCCAAGGACATTGGGGAGAGCAATCTTCCTTACTCAGTCTATGGATTCAAATGCTAATCTCTTCCAGAAATACTCTCACAGACACACTTAGAAATAAGGTTTTACCAGCAATCTGAGAGTGCCTTAGCCCAGTCAAGTTAACACATAAAATTAACCATCTCACCTACTTAGCAGAGGAACTCCCAACACTGCAGAAAAAGTCCAGGTGAACCCCCTTAGCTTCCCTCCTCTGCACCTTCAAACTTGTAGGCATTTGCAGTCACCCTCTGTCCCATTCTTCTCCTCACAGAAAGTTTCTCTTTTCTTGCCCAAAGTTTGTCCTTTCTACATGTGCTTTGGATCACATTCTTCCTGTCCCTTCCATGACCTTGATATCAATTAGTATTTCTGTTTCCCTTATATTTCTTGCTTCCCACTGGCTAGGCTGGCCTTTGGAATGTAAATATTCTCAGGTAGAGGAGCGCCTGAGACTGGTGCCTTTTGTTGCCAATTGGCATGGGTAGAGACCACAGGAAAATGAGTTACCAGTTCACTCCCATGCTTCAATCCCCTGCATAAAAATAAATTCATCAGTGACATTATCTGATCTCTATGAACATGATATGGTTCTCTTGAAACAATGAGTATCACTGAACAATGTGTATCACCAAACCTAGAACCGAGTGCTCAAAAATGGTGACATTTGGGGCTTCCCTGGTGGCGCAGTGGTTGAGAGTCCGCTTGCCAATGCAGGGGACGCGGGTTCGTGCCCCGGTCCGGGAGGATCCCGCGTGCCGCGGAGCGGCTGGGCCCGTGGGCCATGGCCGCTGGGCCTGCGCGTCCGGAGCCTGTGCTCCGCGACGGGAGAGGCCACAGCAGTGAGAGGCCCGCGTACTGCAAATAAAAAAAAAAAAAAAAAAATGGTGACATTTGTGGTCATGGTATTTTTTATAGTACTTATAGTCATAGTGGGAATAATTATACAGGGAATTGAACCAAAATACCTTCAAGGTGCCCTTTACTTGTCCAAGTACAAGTTTAGATTCTGTAATCTCCTGTCCCATCCTTTGTCACAGTGTTTAATATATTTCAACTGTATCCAAACTCTCCCAATTTCATTTCCTCTCAAAGCCCCCCTTGTTCCAGGCTTACTGGCCCACTCGTCATTCCCCAGTCATGCTGTGGACTTTCATCCTCATGATTCTGTTCACGATGTTCCTTCTGCTTTCCCTGCCTTTTCCCCTTTTCCCCGAGTGAGTCCTAGAATGGTGCGCCTTGATCAGTGTTGTTTTCGTCATCCTCGCACCGTGGGCAGAGTTGGTGATCCCATACCCTTTACATGTATTGTCGCACATGGTATGTTCATTCTTGACCTGCTTTTCCATCCTGTTCCACTTGGAACTCCTGGGGGACTAGAGCGAGTTAAGCTTGGTATCTCCAGTGGCTGAGTACTCAGTACAAGCCTGATGATTGTGGTAATGGACAACTACTATGGCCTCATGACACTGCCCACCAGTTGAGGAACTGCTTGGCCACTTTAACAAAATTATTTTTATCATGTTATTGGAGATTCTTTTTGTACTTTTAAAGCTATTAAATAGCAGTGCTCCTTTGTTAGGCATTCTAAAGATGGGAAATTAGTACAATATTTGGTTCCATGCTTTCTGTTCCCATTGATGCTAAAAAATGGAAACTTTTAGCTTCTTGATTTTAAGGGGGAGGTAGCCTCTTAAAAATAATTGGCTCCTGTAAGCAGAATCCCTTCTCAGCCACGCTTCTCTCACCTCCCTGAGGGCATGAATGATTTCAGTGATTTCTCATCAGTTTGAAAGACAAAGCTGCCACTTAGCAGAGTCAGTAATTATCATCAGCTTACTCCTTTTAAGATGCGGAGCAAGCCTTCAGCATTCTGCAAGAGTTTCAGACAAGAAGAGAATCCGATTGGCTGAGTGTCAGTCCCCTTGGCAGGGTCAGGGGTTTGATGCTGGTAGGCAAGAAATTGATTGAGGAGGGAGGAAGCAGGCAGGGCTCCCATAGCCAAGGGACTGGATTGTCGCTGCATATCTTCTGAGGTTGGCAATCTTGTGACAGCTGATGGTTTGTTTGCCTCTTAGGCATTGCCTACGGATATCCTAAAGACCTTTGCTTTTCCTATAAGAGGATCAGACCCTTTCTTCCAAAAGTGGATTTTCTACTTAGTTCTTTACTTATTGGCAACCTCAGGTTTAGAAGTGACCTAAAAGGTCAATTTATCCAAATACATCTGTCCTCTCTGATCTTTGCTTGAATCATTTCCGTACTGTCTATACGTCTATCTTGAGCACAGTGGTTTGGATCTCCAGCTTAGCCATTGACCAGTTTTGTTGTTGTATTTTATTTGTTTGTTTTTGTCTCTTTACCTTGGGCATAGTATTTATCCTTTCTGAGCCTTAGTTTTCACATATATAAAATGATCATAATATTAGTACCTACCTACTGGGATCATTGTGAGTCTTCAACAGAAGAGGACAAAGGGAAAGTTGGCTTTTATCGTTATGAATTGATTTTCCTTTTCCGTCCCATCCCCACCCCTGCCATGGAACGCTGCAGAACAAGCTCAATTGCCTTCAGATATGTAAAAACATTTATTAATGTCCTCAAGAGTCTCAACGAAGAAGTTTCATCTTGTGACCATTACTTTCCTTTGGTCACTCTCTTTTAAGAATTTGAATGCCTGGATTCAACCAGGAGCAAACAGGGTGAAAGATATTATACATTGTTATTAGTTGTCTGAAAATTCTCATGTATAAGTAAATTTACCTAGTGAGCAATCTGACAGACTAAAGCCTGGTTTGAAAACAGTCATCTGAACATTTTAAGCAACTCACTTTAATTTCAGATCCTGCTTTGATTTCATGTTGCAGAAGGAAAATTATCTCAGAGAAAATATACTTTCTCTTAGAGGGCTAAAATAGCATTTGTTAAAAAATTCTCTGGTTTGGTGTACCAAATCTCTGATTTTTTATCCTCTTTTTTTCACATTCTCACTTTCTTTTTCTTTTTTTTAATTGGAGTATAGCTATTTTACAATGTTGTGTTAGTTTCTACTGTAAAGCGAAGTGGAGTGGAGTTCCCTGTGCTATATAGCAGGTTCTCATTAGTTATCTATTTTATACATAGTAGTGTATATATGTCAATCCCAGTTTCCCAATTCATCCCACCCGCACTTTCCCCCCTTGGTGTCCATACGTTTGTTCTCTACATCTGTGTCTCTATTTCTGCCTTGCAAACTGGTTCATCTGTACCATTTTTCTAGGTTCCACATTCTCACTTTCTTAATTCAACTAGAATGCTTGCTTTTAAAACAAGGTCTCTCAATTATTATTGACATTTTGAGCCAGATAACTTCGTTGTGGGGAATTGTCCTTTGCATTATAGGATGTTTAGCAGCGTCCCTGGTCGCTTACCCTTGACGTACAAGTAGCAGACCACCCCTTTCCCCAAGGTGTGACAGCCAAAACTTCTGTAGAACTGCCAAATGTGCCCCTGATGTGGGGAGTGGCAGTGGGGGCAAAAACACTCCCAGTTAAAAGCACTGATTGAAAACATTTTTCCATTTTGAACACAGCTATGCTCATTCATTTACATGTTGTCTATTGCTGTGTTCATGCTCCAGCGGTAGTGTTTATTCAGCTCTTTATTTTTTTTGTACTTTATTGCAACTATTTGTTGCAATAGAGACTGAATAACCCACAAAGGCTAAAATATTTATTATCTGGCCTTTTACAGGAAAAGTTTACCTACCTCTCTGTCCTAGAGGCTGGGGGTTCTGTCTTACCCATCTTCAGTGCCCTAAGACAGCGCCAGGCACATGGCAATAAATGTTTGTGGAATTTACTTCTCAGTAAATGTTTGTGGGATTGAACAGTAGCTGAATTGAATGAAATTGGATTGATGAGTTGAATGAAAGTTGATGTTTTTGTCTGTAATTGAGAAGATTTTTGAGGATAGAAAATGCTTTTTGCTACCTCTTTAGAATTCTTCATGATATCCACCATATTGCCACTTTATAACTGTTTGCTTGAATGAAGCAATTTTTGTTTTACCTCCTTCATTCTTTTTTTGCAAAATACGATGTACCACCTACCATTTGTACTTTAATTTCTGTTTGATTCGACCTGCTTCACAGGGACACAAATTGATTAAATCCTTAGAAGGTGAGTGACTCCAGCACAGGGAAGTGGCAGAAGGTATGAATTCAAGTCTTGGCTTGATCTTTGGCTTAGTTGGCTACTTTTGATAAGACACTTGACCTGACTTGTTAGTGTTCTTTTCTGAGTCTTTACTGTAAATAACATTATCCCACCTTCAAGTTTTTACTTGAAGTGTGTGTGAATACAATATGCATTTTGTAATGAGCATTCTTAACATAACATAGATTTTCCTAAAATAAAAGAAGCTATTTTTCCTCCACAGAGAATCAAGAACTAAGCAGTATATGCACCCACTTTACATATTAGTTAGTTTTTTTTTTTTAAACTCCATTATTAAAAGTTTCCTGTTTGGGGGAAGAAATTGTTGGCCATCAATAATACCATCATAATTCTGTACTAATACGAAAAGACCACTTATCTGTCATCTCTCATGTTGTATTATAAAACTAGAATTCTGAAAGCAAACATTGAAGATGGTTTCCACATTTGAGCCACACCTCTATGAATGAAGAACTTGAAGGTGAGAGACAAGGCATCTTGTAGAAAGGTCTGGAGGCTTTATGACATGAGCAAAAGATGGAGGGGCTGTCTTTGGGAAGTTCCGTTTGTAGGAGGACTTTCCACCTGACAGTGGCTAGAAGCATTCATGATCCACACCCACACCCAGTCTTATAGTTGCAATTTCTAGCTTGCTTTTTGCTCAGAATTCTTAGGGTGATGAGGGATTTCACTTACTGAGCACAACTGTGTACTGTTGACGAAAAATTAGTCACTTGATCTGAGAAAGAATTGGAAAATTTTATTCGAGCCAAATTTGAGGATTATAACCCGGGAAGAGTATCTCAGAAAGCTCTAAGGACTGTTCCGCAGGTTAGAAATCAAGGAACAGTCATATAAGTTTTTTAGAGAAGGGGGCTGTACATCAAATGACGTATTATTGACAGTTCACATAATCCAGATCTAAGCAACGTAGTGGTGGGTCATGTGATCCCTTAGGAGATCAAGAAGGAATGTTCTTTAAGGAGTTGTCTTGTTGATGCTGAGAGAATGTTGCTCTTTATGGTTGCGCAGGTCTTCCTCTCGATAGGGGAGGTTTGGTCGATGCATAATGCAGATACACGATGCACAGCAGGCGGAGAGAGGAGGCCAAAGGGCAGAGAAGAATTTTTATGTTTACATTTTTCTTGTCTTGCCATAAAATATGAACTTGATTTCACAGTACCATCTATATATCTTGTTTATATAACTCATTTCTTATCCACACAATAACCCTGTGAGGTAGGTACTTTTATCTTCAATGTACAGATAAGGGTACTGAACCTGTAAAAGATGAAATGCCCTGCGCCCAGGTCACATAACAAGTAAGTGGCAGATCTGGGATTTGAACCCAAGTCTCAGGAGCCCCTGGTCTTAACCACTGTAGAGGCTGTAATATTTTCTGAGGTGAAAGATATTAGGTTTTTGAAAAAAAAGGTGCCTAAACTATGCTTTGAATTATTCTGCCTTTTTCATCTAGAGGATGAATCCTAGAACTCGAAGGGGCTCGAGAAGTCACCTAATTTAACCCAAAGAGGTTCAACAACTTGCCCACGTGACCTCATCTGAGTTCGTGGTAAATGCACTTACTCGAGTCTCCTGACTGCTAGTCCAGGGCTGCCCGTCCTGCATCTCAATTGACATTCCTGGTTGGATGTAAACAAGCATACAGCCACTTTATTTTATTTTAAGGTTCATTTTAAGAAAAGTATTTCTGCTGAAAGAAGAAAAAAAACCAGTACTCCGAAAGTACACCAAAGATGATTGATTTTTACCAAATCTGCGGGGAATCCAGCCAGTGATGCCAGCACACACGAAATTGCCTCTTTAAGAGTTCTGCTGGTGATAGCCTGGGCTCCTGTGAGCAACTCTCTAGATCCCCCTGAGCCTGAATTTCTTATCTGTAAAATGAGGAACCTGGGATAGGTGAAATCTAAGGTCTTTTCTGGCCCATAGTTTATGATTTTACGAGTATGATTAGGAGGTTCCAGGACCAATTCAAGGAGACAGATTTTGGTTCAATAGAAGAAATTGTTTCAGCTGGGCGTGGCCTTCCTAAATTGACTTGGGATACCCTAAGACATGGGGAATTTCCATTTTTAAGTAGAAATGGACAGTGACTTGGTAGAAATGTTGTAGACGTTATTCAGACATTATATGAATAATTGGATTACAGTTATGATTGAGGTTATTTCTGTGCTTCACACTCTGGGAGAAATGAGGTATACTGAAATTTCCAGGCATAACCAGACAGTGTGACCCTGTGGTCCATCATGTACTCATTCAATAACTGGTTACTGGTTACCTTTGAGGTTTCCATGTACTGTACTAGAACTGGGGATGTCACGATTTAGGACATGGCCTCTGTCTTAAATGTCGTAGACCGGGGTCAGCAAATTATGGCCCTCAGATGGATTTCCACCCATCATCTCTTTTCATAAGTAAAATTTTCTTGGAACACAACCACTCCCCTTCATTTTCATGTTGTCTGTGGCTACTTTTGCACTACTACAGCCGAATTGAGTAGTTGCAACAGAGGCCATATAGCCCACAAAACCTAAGATATTTACTATTTGATTCTTTACAGCAAAAGTTTGCCAATGCTTCTTGTAGACAAACATGTACATCTTTAATTTCAATCCAGTGGTCTAGGTACAAAACTGGAGGAGGCACAAAGGCAGCACATATAATTACATCTTCTTGAAGAAGGATTGATCAGAAAATTTTCAGAGGAATTAAACCATATAATCATGCCGTCTTTGAGTGGGAAGAGACCTTAGCGCTTCTAACTGTCTGCATTTCCCATCCATTCTTTTATGTATTTCCTCTACAGCATCCCTGATACACTGACATTTCTTTAAGAAGGAAAGCATACATGCTCCCTACAGAGAAGTGGCAAAATTTTATAAAATTTAGCCTGCCAGTGTATGCAGAAGAAGCGAGAGAAATCCATAGGTGGCCTATGCATTCTAAAGGGTTTATGAACCACTTCTCTTCAGGTTGCTGTTTGATTTTCAAATGAAGCAAATTCAGGCTCTTTATGGGCCCTTGCTGATGACACTGAGCTGTAGGAAACTCGAGGGAGTAAGGGCTTGCAGACTGTCCTCCTTCCCATACAGAAGGATGAAAACCCAGCATTTGCAGGCATTCCTTTTTTTTTAGTTTCTTTCTTTTTTCCTTTTTTTTTTTTTTTGGCGGTATGCGGACCTCTCACTGTTGTGGCTTCTCCCGTTGCGGAGCACAGGCTCCGGACGCGCAGGCTCAGCGGCCATGGCTCACGGGCTTATTTGCGCCGCGGCATGTGGGATCTTCCCGGACCGGGGCACGAACCCGCGTCCCCTGCATCGGCAGGCGGACTCGCAACCACTGCGCCACCAAGGAAGCCCTGCAGGCATTCTTTAACCGCCCTGGCAGTATGCTTAAGTCCTGGTAAGCAGGACTCAAAGGTCCTGGATAAGTAGCTTTAGGGAGACATTGAAGAATAAGCAGAACGACCTCCATCACTTTTACCGTGATATGAGATGGGACCTCCTGGAGTGCTGTATGCACAGTAGGAATTCTCAAGATAAATGGTGTTGACCGATTGACTGACTTCTTACAGAATTTATTGTCGGTCTGGGGAGGACTACAACAGTGTGATTACTGATTTGTTAAATATTCTGTTCACTTATACATTTAAAGCCTTGATTCTCTATTTTTAACATGCAATGTGAGATGGATACTATGAGAAGGGAGGGCTGAAAAAATCCTTTTTTTTCCCCTTTTATTTTGACATGATTTTTGACTTCCAGAAAAATCACAATAACAGTATTCTATAGTATACCATGTTTTCCTACATTTTCGCTGTTATAATGCTGCAATAAATAATGTTATGCTTACGTATTTTCATATTGTTGAAGCTAGATGTTCAGGGTAAATCCTGATAAGTGGGATTGCTGAGTCAATAAGTAAGTACATATATAATTCAGTTGAATATTGCCAAATTCCCTTCCCAAGAGTTGTACCAGTTTGCATTCCCACCAGCTATATATGAGAGTGCCTGTTTCTCCACAACCTCTCCTATAGAGAATGTTATAGTTTTTAATTTTTGCAAATCTGATAGGTGAGAAATGGATTCTTAACGTAATTTTATCTTGCATATCATTTAGTATGAGTGAGGGTGAATTTTTTTCATAAGCTTAAAGATTATTTTTATATCATCTTTTGGTGTGAGTTATTCATATTTTGGGCCATTTTTCTATCTGGGATTTGTTTTTCTTCCTTCAGATTTTCAGCATTTCTTACATATTAGAGATATTAGCTGTTAACCTGTCATACATGTTGCAAATATTTCTACTGGTTTGTCAGTTACCTTTTCATTTTGTTTATGGTATTTATTGACACGCATTCATTTAAAAAATTATTGTTATACAATGAGATTTAAAAATCATTTGTTTTATCGTATCTGGATTTGGAGTTCTAGTTAGAAGACCTCTTACTACATCCAGATTAAAGAGGGATTCACCCATATTTTCTTCTAGTGCTTGTATGGTTTCACTTTGCATTAGATCCCTGATCCATTTGGAACTTATTCTAATGTATGGTGTGACGTGTGGATCTAATTTTCTTTTTCCAAATGGTTAACCTTTGTCCCTGCGCCATCTATCAAAAAAGTTTATCTTTGCTCCATTTATTCAATATATGATCTTCCTTATATTCTAAAGTTCCATATTTACTTGGGTCTATTTCTGAACTTCCTATTCTTTTTCAATGGTCTGTAAATATGTGCTAGTACCACACCTCTTCAATTATAGAGACTTTATAGTATGTTTTATTTTCTGGTAAGGCTAGTACCTGCTCATAGTTTTTCATTTTTGTGTTTCTATGACCCCTGTTAGTTTTTCCATGTGAGGTTCAGTGACAGCTTGTCTAACTTGAAGGTTCCTTAAAAACTTGATGTTTTAATTGGGATTATGTCAAATTTATAATTTAACTCTATATATTAAACTTATAAATTAAGTGACATCTTTATACTGTCGAGTCATCCTATCAAAAAACAAGGAATGACTTTCCATTTCTTCAAGTCTATTTTTGTGTCTTTTATGAATGGAAAAAGTTTAAGAAAATTAGATTTTTATTTGGACTGTTGAAGCTTTTCAGAATACGGAAAATATGTTTAATGAACATTCCATTTACATATATAAGTTGAAAAGGGAAGAACAAATCTGTTCCACACCTACTCCAATTGTATTCTGAGCTGGAAATGTCCTAGTTCATCACTTACTCATTCATTCATTCTCATCAGTGATTTCACCGAAGCCAGAGAGCAACTTATCAAAACCAAAGAGAAGAGTTGTAAGGGATGATGATCATGACTGTGATAAAAATGAAGATTCAAAAATATCTTGACAGTCTGGAATGATCAGCCCAAACTTAACAAGTAGAGAAAATTCTACACTGAGGTTCAAAAGTAGAAAAACTGCTTTGGGTGCAGTGCTTTTGATATCTGGAGGAGGTATCTAGATTGACCCATAACTTAACTGGATCCAGTAGTTTCTGTTCAGCAGCTGTTAAAATAACATAGTCATCCAAGCTTCATTAGAACAAATGTGGTGACCAGGTCAAGGCAAGCTGTGCACTTCTTGGTTGGACCAATCTGTAGGTAGCCCTCTATTTATGAAGAAGAATCTTAAATTAAGGGAAATGTGGACAAACTGGAGAGAATCCAGAGGAGAGCACCCTGAGATGCCAAGAAAGCATCTCCTGTTAGAAATAGTTGAAAGAACTGGGGATACTGGAGAGAAAGAAGAGAAAACTCGGAGCTCTTACATGTCTTTTGATAAATGGATGTCAGGAGCTCAGACCTGCTCTAGAGACCAGAACAAGAAACAAAAGGAAAGTGAAACAAAGGGGCAGCTATTGGTTCCATTGGATTTCCTAATAAAGTTTCAGTTGACCAAAGCGTTTGTCGGGGAGAGGGAAAGGGAAGAGAAAGGGGGTAGGGAGAGAGAGAATGAGAATGAAAGAATGGACCACGATGGCTCAACAAACAGCAGAAGCAGCTAGCTCAGTTAGGAGGATGTGGGCACAGCACAGGCAGGAGATGATGGTGGTTTGGTCTAGACTCGAGAGTAATCGTGGAGATGATGAAAGTAGTTGGATTTGGAATAGATTTTATAGGTAGAATTAGTGAGATTTATTGATGGATTGGATGTAGGAGTTGATGGAGTGATAAGAATGAAGGATGAATTTTAGGCTTGGGGGCTGAACAATTGGGTGGATGGAGGTGCCATTTACGGAGGTTGGGAATATTGGGGGCAAATCAGGATTGAGTAGTCATGGGATTGGAAATCTCGTGTCCTCCTATGATCATGTCGGTTTTGAGATGTCCACTAAACATCGAAGTAAAGATATGCCGTTGGCTTTATGAATGTGGCAATAAAGAGAGAAATCAATACTGAAGCTATTGATTGAGTGTTCACAGCTCTCACCTAGGTGGCTAGTTTCTAGAAGTTGGGCCTAGAGCTAAGTGGTTCATTACTGTGTACTATTATATGGTGTCTAGCCTGAGAGATGTGGTAGAAACGGTCAGTGCAAACGAACGCCTGAGAAGCGAGAGATCCGATCGTTGAAGACTGCAGTAGAAGAAGGCTTCCTGCAGGAGGTGGCATGTGTTCTGGGCCCTAAAGACTATGCCCAGGGAGAGAGGAATGGTGTAAGCATTCAAAGCTCTGCTAAAATATAGTAGTGTGGCCTTAGTTCTTTGTGAGGGTGTGCTTGGATATGGCTTGATTTGATGACTTTAACGTTTCCTCAGAGTGCCCTGGGTGCTGCGTTCCATTTGGCTTTGGGGTGGAAATGCCCCAATTTTGCCAAAATGTTTGCTCCTGGTTAAAGGATGTGGACAGTGGAGTGCAGCAGGGCACATGACTTTGAGACCCTCAGCTGTCTGTCCCCTGTGTGGTGTGTCTCTAGCACCAGAGATAACCATTTCCTCCTGATGTTACACCCTCTGCTTGGACCAGGATGCAGAGTAGTTTCTTTGATGTAGTATCAACTCAGTTTCTCAGGTGGTGGAGCTTTGGAAAGAAATACAGATGTGCCAGTGGGAAAGCATATGGGGAGAAAAGCATTTTCTACACTTGGAAGTGTTGACAGGAGCTGCACCAGTGCACTCTGAGTGTTTCTACTAAGGCAGCTGCCACCAATGAATGGCTGTGCTATTCCAGGAGGCTGCCGTAATCTGATTGTAGCTCATGCTTATTTCACCTTGTGATGTATTCTTTCAAGTCAATCTATTGTTGTCCAGCTCCAAATCCATGCCTCCCATCCTCACCCTGGGTTAGAACTCGACTTCCCTTCTCTACCCTTGCTGAAGGCATGTCCTAGGGCACTAGTTTTCAAACTCTGCGTTTCAAAACCATAGGGCTTCTGAACTGCGGAATGCTAGGAGAGAGAGGATGAAGTTAGAGGTCAGACATATTCAGGGTGGGACTAAAGGCCACCTCCCCATACATACCAGCTCTGCTGTTAATTGTTTCTTATTCTGAGTTCCACCAGTGGTTTCATTTACATAAGTTTGAAATTTGCTGTTCTAAAAGTATAAATAATAGATTCAAACTCCTAATTTGACTAGATTCCTTCATTAAATTGGGAGATCATTTTCAGAATTGTTTCCTTACTTCTGGTCAACCTAAGGACATGTTAATTTCAGTGATTAGGTGGGTGATATAGCAAGAAAAATATGAGTGGTAAGGGGAGAATAAGTCTTCAACAAGAACAACAGTGACTACAGTAAGATGGGCATGGAGAAGTATAGATCCAGTATTCGCCATGGACTGAAATAATTAAGAGTATTTTGGAAAACAGTGTTGTTATTTAAGTATCATTTTTTGTTAATCTATTCATTCATTAATATCTGTTTATTGAGTACCCACTGTATGCCAAGCACCGTGCTTCATCTTGGAGCCACAAAGATGGACAGAGTTCATAGACGTTTTCATTCTGGTCGTCAGCCACACCAGATGTTTAATAGTGCCCCTACCTCCCCCTTGCCCTGTAGAATTAACAGTGCTTAGGTCCTAACACTCGCAGAATTCAACTGGCCCTACACATTTTGGAATCATGAAATTTTAATTTGTTTTTCCATTCCAGCCACTTAGCACAGGACTAATTAAATTGTAGGCCCTAACAGACTCCTCCACCCCTACCCTCCTCCTTTAGATTGCTGGGTCACAAATCCAGTCAAAATACAAGCCAGCCATTCAATTTAACAAGAGCTTCAGACATTTGAATATTTAGATTTCTTCCTCAGTGTATGTGTGTGCTTATGTTTATCACATATTTTATGCCATTATATCAATTCACTTTATTTCACATGGAATGTATCCAGTTATCTGAAAATATAGCAAGGAATTTTGAAAGACTTTCAGGACAGGAAAAAGAGAGGTTTCCTGAGACACCAGTATCTGAAAATAACTTGGCATCTGCTGTTACCTTGTATATTTATTCCCCTAGAGTCACCGTAGATGGCTTTTGTTATCCACATCCAAGTGTGCTTATTTAAAGTTGAATGTATAGGAGGTTATACACATACTGATTTGTATTTATATAACATAGAGAAACCCACGTCAACTTGACATCTGACATTAATTTTGCACCTACTTGAAACATCTGCCTTTCCATTTAATTGGTATCAACAAGTAATTATTATGAGTCTTCCTTTTTAATCTCAAATGAGTCATGATAACATTAGGTAGTATGAAATAAGATTGTTAACCTTTGCCCTACTATTAAGTTGCAATTTCAATATTTCTTTAAAAGTAATGTGGGGCTCTTTTGTATCCCATAGTCTGAAGAGAACTTATAAGACTTATAAGGGACTTCCCTGGTGGTCCAGTGTTTAAGACTCTGCGCCTCCATTGCAGGGGGTGCGGGTTCAATCCCTGGTTGGGGAACTAAGATTCCGCGTGCCACTCGGTGCGGCCAAAAATTTAAAAATTAAAAAAAAGACATTTGTTAAGACTTTTAAGACTGTAGATAATAATTTTCAGCGTTAAAATTATTTGAATGTAGTTTGGTGGGAAGGACATTCTCAAAATTTGAAATTTGTCTCCTTCAAAACTTAACCACAGTATAGCACAAAGCAGGACTGAATTGAACAGTTTCTTCTGATAATCTTACACAACAGAGATTTGAATTGCAAAGAAGCCTTTTAAAAATAAGATGTGTGCATACAAAAAGAACGTAAGTGAAATTGACAAAGCAGAAAAGCCACATGCCGCGCATAGGCAGGTGGTGTATCGTGTTACTGATTCTCCTTTTAGGAACCAGGAAGAGCTTGATAATGTGTGTGCTTTCAAGTGTGTGTGTATATATGTGTGTGTGTGTGCATCCCACAGACACATATATAATGCTGGGCTAATTAGCAATGAAGAACTCTCGTCAACAGCATCATTGGTCAAGCACTGTTGGCTCCAACTAATGATTGAGTCTGCCCACCCTGGGTGCATATAGGTGCATATTGAAAATAAGAGTCTGGGTTTCTGAGTGATGCTTTCAGGCCCACAGTGCATTGCACCAGTCAGGTGCAGGTGACATGTGACAGGGAATGATGGTGGGAGGAGGAGCTGTGACAATGAGATAGAGGGCATTTTACGAGAAAATGCAATGTCACCTTTGAAGAATCTGTCCATGAGCGTGAAGTGAGTGGTACCAAAAAGCTAAGAAAAGGGGTTTGAGAGGATAGATGAGAAGCAGGGTGCTTGCCATTTAGCTTCAACAGTTTTTCCTTGTTAGGGAACTGAGGATATTTCAAGTAAATGAAGAAGAAATTTTTAAGGTTTGTGGGAGCAAAGTGTGTCAGGCTTTATAAAGTACATTAGGTCTAAATGTGGTGACGTAGGCCTCTCTTTGAAAGGGTCACCCAGCGAAACTGACTCCTTTCTGGAACTCAGTCAGAAAGGATGGCACTGACTGCTCCAAAGTAGGCACTGTTTTTCAAAGGGTGGACTCTTGCCGTCATTTGCTTCTTAGTCCTAAATCAGACTGGGTGCTACCCCACCACCTGGCATCAAATCGAGACTCACTCTGCCGCCCAGAAAGCAACATTGCATTTACGTTTGCTTCCTGGGCGACCCCAGTAGAGATGAATGACACCGAATGGACCCTGATAAATAGGAAGCAGCTCCTACCCTCCTGACTCAGTTTCCAGTCCCCTATCTCCTACCTGCCCTTTCAGCTATTAGAAGGGATTGTAGCGATTTCTACTCACTTTCTCTAGCGCTTGCATCACCTCTGAATCACCTCTCTTGTTTCTCAGCAGTAGCAATTATGCAGCTAAGATAGGTCATGCCTTGACATCCAAATAGAGGAAACTTCAAACCCCAGTGATTTGGATTGGGAAGCTAGAAATGAAAGCAGAAAGGCTAATTAGGAGGTTGCTAACACCATAGCAAGAAAGAGATTGTACGCCTCAACCAAGGCAGTTGCATTTAGAGTTGAGCAAATGTAGGAGTAATTTGCTAAAAAGGTCCAGGAGAACTTGGCGTTGTCTCGGATGTATGGCTCAGAGGGAAGAAAAAAATGATGAGCTTGAGGCTTCAAGACTTGGTCCCTTGACAAATGGAGGTGCCTTTCAAAGAAAGACAGCAGAAGGAAGAGTTGATTTAACATGTTGAGTTCTGTTTCAAAAAGATGAGTCCGAGGTGCAGGCGCCACATCGTATTGTAGAATTGATGCTTTGGAAGGAGTCCCAAATTTAAGAATTGTGTGAGGAGTACACAGAGTAGATGAGACCACTAGGGAACATGGGCAGAAAGAGAGGGCAAGTAGTCGAGGATGGCCCCCCTTGAATACCTGGTTTTAGGGCCGAGGAAGAAAAAGACAAAGAGAAACTAGGAGAAGGGAACAGGGAGCAGTGGTCAGAAAAGTAAGTAGCGAACCAGGACAGCACAATGTCATGGAAACCAAGGTAAGAGAGCGGTGGCCAATACTGTTAGATTCTTCAAAAGATCAAGGAGAGTGTAAGCTGAGACAAAACCATTGGATTTGGTGGTCATAACTCCAGTTTCTCCCTTTATTATAACAAAATTGAATCAAAACCATGGCTACCATGAAGTTCTTAATAATGGTATAACAACCGCAATGGATGTTTGACGGAAAGGCTTTGGAGAAATAAAGGGATCCAATTTTACTTTATTTATTCATTCAACAAAACTTTATTGAACTTTTCTACATGCCAGGCATCATGCAAGATGTTCTCTGTCTGTTGCCAATATCAGTTATAATATTAGCAGTGCCCTCCCCATGCCTTAGAACTAGGTCTTGATGCAATTATTAATAACTCCTCATTTCATCTTCAAAAATGCCCCGATTTGGACAATAAATTATATTTATTGCTTATGGTCCCCATCTTCAGACTTGTCTGGTCTAGTCCGGTTCTATAACTCTTTCTGCTTCTACAAAGTCTTTCTGAACTCGACTGCAGTGGGACCCTTATGTGAGCCATGTTGTCTATGAAAAGAATCACTCCCCGATTATCTTCACAACTCGTTGTGTATTCCCAAACATACGTCTTACAACTTGTGTAACGTGTCTCACAACGTAGACTGTGTGTGTTCCTGAGGCTCACCTGCTCAAGACCTGCCATTCACGTGTTATCTGCCAAGAATCCATGACAGCCATTCCATCTGGATGGGTCTTGATGATTCAGAGTGGGTGTGTCAGTTACTCACAGAAATAACCCACAGTGCAAACTAGCCTGGGTTCATTATGGCGGAACTGACTTGGCTAAACCAAAATTTCCCCAGTGTAGAAATGAGGACTGGAGTATTTTCAGCTGGTTCATGAAGAGTTAAGTGTGTCAGCTACAGGCACTTGTAAATCCAGGCTGTGCTTATTTCTCAGGTTTATAAATAACTTAAACCTATGTAGGAGTTAATTAATTTGGCTCCATTCCACCTACAGTTTACCTTCTTGAGGGAATAACTTGACCCTTCTTATACCCTGTGTTTATAGTTATAAAGAGAACTCCCAACAAAACGAAGAAAACCACACTTCTGTGGAGAAGCTCTAAGATGTCAGACACAGCACAGAATGTCAGAATACCTCTTCCATTAAGGACAAACACATACATGGTATTATTCCTGGCTGGAGTTGCTTACCGTTCTGGTTTTTTCTCCTTTAAATGACTGACCCGCTACAGCAGAATGAACTTGTGACTTGGTAGCACTGAATTTTCCTTACTCTAGCCTGACCTCTCCTTTCACTGGCGAATATTTTAAAACAAAATTATTGCCTTTCAGACAATAGGTCTGTTTCTTCACCTCTGAGGCTTCCCATGATTAAATAAGAAGTTACAGGAGTTTTCTCAGTTGTCAGAATCCCAGAATGCAGGAACACTTAACAGTAAGAATAGAAGAGACCACTTGTCATGCTGACAGATTTCACTGGTAACACCTCTGAAAGGATCTGACAGATTAGACTCCAGGTAAGGCCCAAGAACCGAGCGTAACAGATGAAAATGAATTCAGTCGTTTGATGTCACGATGTAAATGAAATGTGACTTCATAGAAAGTACTCATTCCTGATGCCATGTCCCTTGCGTCATCCAGTCTTCCCAGCCACTGAAGTGACTGCCATCACAAAATGTCATGCCAGAGTCTAGCCCAGTAACTGGGATGGTAACTTGCATTGTATTGTTGATTACAGTTTTTAAAATGTAATCTCAATGAATCATTCATTTCATGAATGTGACTAAAATTTTATCGTAAGTTACAAATAAATAATGGTTAAGAAAAGTCACACACCTCACTCAGGGAGTTCTACTATAAGATCTGAGAAACGATGGGCAGATGAAAGTGAGAAGCCATCCACTCTTTTTCAGAGCTATGAAGCCCATTGGATTTCACCATTTTGAGACTTCGGTCCAGGGTGGAGAGGAGGCTCCTGCTCTGAGCCATCTTACACTTAGGTTAGAACATTGGCTGTGAGAATAGATCTTGCCTCTTACTCTTGAACCAGCACAAGGAAAGGATGGCAGTGACAGAGCTGCAGGCTGAGGGCTCATGACTGAAGAGAACACCAACTAGTATTTAGTGAGCACTTGTTTTGTGTCAGTGATTCTTCATGTAAACTTGTAATATTTAACTCAGTCCTGACACCTCAGTGAGATTGTTCCTGGCATTGTCTCAATTTTGCAGTTAAGGAAACTGAGAAAGTGTCTACTCATTGTCAGCTCAATGACTCTGGGACCTAGGACAGGGCCAGAAATGAAACCCAAGGTTTTTAGAGCACAGTCTGTGCTCATTTCTCCACATCATGCAGCTTCAGGTGAAGTGTAAAGGCAGGACAAATTGTCCTCATTGAAGCCTTGCTGAATCCTTCATGTTTATAGGTTAGTACATCTTGTATGGTATTGATGCCTAGTTTGTTAGAATCCTTACTTTCATGCCTATCAAGATTTTCATGGCCCCTGTATTAGCCCAGATGTTTCTAATCACAGGGCCTTTGCTAGGCCCTGACCGCCATCCACGTACTCCTTGTACGTTACAGTCTAAGATTGCCCTGCACTCTGCATTGTAAGCACCCTGGATTTCCTGGTTGGGGGTTTCTCATGATCAAACTTCTCAGTCCTAGAGGTAGACAGAGCTCTCTTTTCGTGTGTCTGCAGATGGAAGCACCTCAAGCCACACTCGGCGTGGATTAGTTTCCTGTGGCAGCCATAACAAATGGCCACAGACTTGGCTTAAAACAACAGAATTTTATTCTTTCGCATTTCTGGAGGCCAGAAACCCAAAATCGAGTTTTGGCAGTGGTGCACTCCGTCCAGAGGCTCTAGGAGAGGATCTGCTCCTTGCCTCTTCTAGTTTGGGGTGGCTTCAGGCATTCCTTGGTGTTCCTTGGTTTGTAACTTCATCACTTTACTCTACGCCTCTGTCTTCATATCACCTCCTCTTCTGCTGTGTCTTTTTCTCCTCTTTCTCCAATATCCCTTGCCTTTCCTTTATAAGGACATTTGTAATTGGATTTAGGGCCCACCCAGATAATTGAGGATGAGCTCATCTCAAGATCCTTAATTTAATGACATCTGCCTCTTTTTTCAAATATGGCAATATTCACAGGTTCAGGGATTAGGATGTGTACATATCTTGTGTGAGAATCAGCGTCCCCCACCAGTGCTCTGAACCACAGGGAATCAGGCTGCCCAGGGCCAAACTGAGTCACTAAGGAATAGGAGGATAAGATGGTGGCTACCCTCCCCTCCTACCTTTTAAAATATGGCCACTCACCCATTGTGCCCTCCAGTCCCCAAGCTACCCTGACACCCCATGAGATCAGTCTCACGTCAGCTGAGGTCCATCCATTCGTGTAAACAGGGTAGCAAAGAGAGATCGCAAGAACTTAGGAATCTCACAGAACTGGGTTTGAAGTTACTCAAAACACTTCCTTTTGATGTGACCTTGGACATGTTCACTGACCTTCTCTAGGACTCAGTTTGTTCACCTGCAGAACAGAAATGAGATGAAGCAATCCATTTTGGTCAGAGGCTCCTGTAAGAGAAAAAAGTGTCTTGGCTTTGGGGACAGAGAGACGTGGGTTTGTTTCCTGGCTCTGCCACCCACTAACCACAATTTGGGGCAAGACACTGAAAATCTCTTAAAGCTCAGTTTCCTCATGCACACACAATAGGGATAATAACCCTTATCTTACAGAGATGCTAAGATTTAATAGTAAAAGTTGCAGAAGCTATAGTTGGTGTCAATGCATGTTTATATTCATTACTGTTATTGTGTTGTCATCAGCTACAACTCCGAGAGGGCAGAATCTATGCTAGACGTCCTACCATGCACTGTGGAGCAATGCAGAGATGCATCTTGGTCCTCCTGTAGAGAAGACTGAGCTTTTAGAAGGAGAAAGATGGTATGATTGTGAAAAACTAGAAACACCACTCAGCATATGCCCCTGAAAATTAATTCCTTGGGGTACAGTTAAGTTATAGGCACTCTTGGGTGAAATTGCATAAATTTGAAGAGTTTAAAAAGGGGTGAAGGGGCTAAGGGTTAATTATGTTTTAAGGAGCCAACATTTTAACTATGGTAAACATTTTGATATCCAGACCACAGATCAAAGCTAATGTCTTTCCTGTCAAAATTCGTAGATTTTAAATATGTCCTGGGGAAAAGTTGAGAAATGTAGACAACTAACAAATGAACCCTTTTTAATTGCTTTTTACTTTTCTAGCCGAATGCTCATGGAGATTTTCTTCTTGTTTTACTGGCAAATTCCAGTTAGGGTCATTAGAGTGACAAAACCAGCTTGACTGTTCTTAAATATCTTGCTTTGTACAGAAGTTAAAAGTGTTGCTGCAGACATCAAGATATTACAATTCAGACCACCGAGGGAGCCTTCCAGGTCAACAGTCCACATTAGCCTGGTTCCTGCCTCCTTTGATTGCAGTCAAGTACAAAACAGCTGTTAAGTCTTTGGACAGCAGTTCAAATGCATTGCCACAATCAATAGTAGAGAAAAAGGACTTCCCTAAAGAAAGCGGCCAGCGAACAGTGACATACAGAAGGCGGGCTTTGACATCATAGTAAGCATCAGGCCAAGGAAGTAGAACT
Source organism: Delphinus delphis (assembly GCF_949987515.2). NCBI lineage: Eukaryota > Metazoa > Chordata > Mammalia > Artiodactyla > Delphinidae > Delphinus > Delphinus delphis. Next base: position 10,914,784 of record NC_082704.1, read on the forward strand.
CTTGTTTCCTGCATGTGCAAATCCAGGTTCTGAGGATCCATTCTCGTGCTCAATAGACAGTGAGTAAGTGCTGCTGACCCTTGAACAATGGGGGGATTAGGGGCACCGACCCTCCACAGAGTCAGAAATCTGCCTAGAACCTGACAGTTGGCTGGCTGTATCCGAGGTTCTGCATCTGCAGGTTCAACCAATCGTGGATCATCTAGCATGTACTGTACTATGTATCTAGTGAAAAAAATATTCGCGCAATAAAAAAACCTGCGCAATTCACACTCGTGTTGTTCAAGGGTCAACTCTACTTTGCGAATTCACCAGCCTTGTGCCAGATGCTGGCGATACAGAGATAAAGAAGACAGCCCTGACGGGCAACCTCTGAAAGTTACTGTGACACGCCCCTGCTCATTTTAGGAAGGGTAGGGGCGGAGACTTCACAGAGGAGGGGCAATTTCAGCTACATATGGGTGTATGTAAGGATTGGGTGGAATGGGAACTAAGCCTGGCTATCAGAGGCAGAGATTTTATTAAATGCAAAGGACAAAGACACAGAGATGTGAAAACAAACAAAAAAGAAGCATTAAGATAGGTGAAGGGGGAAGGGCTGGCTCTTTGGGTCTGAACATATCTAGAAAGTGTTTCTGGGTAGATCCAGAAACACTACTATTTATAAATAGTAGTGTGTATATGTTAATCCCAAACTCCTAATTTCTCTCTCCCTCCCCACCCCACTATCCCCTTTGGTAACCATAAGTTTGTTTTCTATGTCTGTGAGTCTGTTCCTGTTTTGTAAAAAAGTTGATTTATATCACTTTTTTAGATTCCACATATAAGCGATATCATATATTTGTCTTTTTCTTTCTGACTTACTTCACTTTGTATGATAATCTCTAGGTCTATCCATGTTGCTTCAAATGGCATTATTTCATTCTTTTTTATGGCTGAGTAATATTCCATCGTCTATATATATACCACATCTTCTTTATCCATTCATCTGTCAATGGACACTTAGGTTGTTTCCATGTATTGGCTATTATAAATAGTGCTGCTATGAACATTGGGGTGCATGTATCTTTTTGAATTAGAGTTTTCTCCAGATATATGCCCAGGAGTGGGATTGCTGGATCATATGGTAGTTCTAGTTTTAGTTTTTTAAGGAACCTTCATACTATTTTCCATAGTGGCTGCCCAATTTACATTCCCATCAACAGTGTAGGAAAGTTCCCATTTCCCCACACACTCTCCAGCATTTATTGTTTGTAGACTTTTTAATGATGGCCATTCTGACCGGTGTGAGGTGATACCTCATGGTAGTTTTGATTTACATTTCTCTAATAATTAGCGATATTGAGCATCTTTTCATGCACTTGTTGACTGTGTGTATGTCTTCTTTGGGGAAATGTCTATTTAGGTCTTCTGCCCATTTGTTATTAAGTTGTTTGTTTTTTAACAATATTAATTTGTATGAGCTGTTTTTATATTTTAGAAATTAATCCCTTGTTGGTTGCATCATTTGCATATTTTCTCCTAGACCGCAGATTGTCTTTTTGTTTTGTTTATGGTTTCCTTTGTTGTGCAAAAGCTTTTAAGTTTGATTATGCCCCATTTGTTTATTTTTATTTTTATTTCCATTACTCTAGGAGATGGATCCAATAAAATATTGCTGCAATTTATGTCAAAGAGTGTTCTGCCTATGTTTTCCTCTAGGAGTTTTATAGTACCTGGTCTTACAGTTAGGTCTTTGATCCATTTTGAGTTTATTTTTGTATATGGTGTTAGAGAGTGTTTGATTTCATTCTTCTACATGTAGCTGTCCACTTTTCCCAGCACCACTTATTGAAGAGACTGTCTTTTCTCCATTGTATATTCTTGCCCCCTTTGTCATAGATTAATTGACCATAACTATGTGGATTTAATCTCTGGGCTTTTTATCCTGTTCCATTGATCTACATATCTGTTTTTGTGTCCGTACCATACTGTTTTGATGACTGTATCTTTGTAGTATAGTCTGAAGTCAGAGAGCATGATTCTTCCAGTTATGTTTCTGTTATTCTTTCTCAAGATTGTTTTGGTTATTTGGGGTCTTTTGTGTTTCCATACAAATATTTTAATTTTTTGTTTCATTTCTGTGAAAAATGCCATTGGTAATTTGATAGGGATTGCATTGGATCTGTAGATTGCCTTGGGTAGTACAGTCATTTTAACAATATTGACTCTTCCAATGCAAGGACACAATATATCTTTCCATCTGTTTGTATGGTTTTCAATTCTTTCATCAGTGTCTTATAGTTTTCAGAGTACAGGCCTTTTTCCTCTTTCGATAGGCTTATTCCTAGGTATTTTTTTTTAATGTGATAGTAAATAGGAGTGTTTCCTTAGTTTCTCTTTCTGATATTTTATTGTCAGTGTAAGAAATGCAACAGATTTCTGTATATTTATTTTGTACCAGCAACTTTACCAGATTCACTGGTGAGCTCTAGTAGTTTTCTGGTAGTGTCTTTAGGATTTTCTATGCACAGGATCATGTCACCTCCAAACAGTGAAAGTTTTACTTATTTTCGAATTTATATTCTTTTATTTCTTTTTCTTCTCTGATTGCTGTGGCTAGGACTTCCAAAACTATGTTGAATAAAAGTGGTGAGAGTTGGCATCCTTGTCTGGTTCCTATTCGAGAGGGAATGCTTTCAGCTTTTCACCTTTGAGTATGAAGTTAGCTATGGGTGTATCATACCTTTATTATGTTGAGGTATATTCTCTCTGTGCCCACTTTCTGGAGAGTTTTTATTATAAATGGATGTTGAGTTTTATCAAAAAATTTTTTCTGCATCTATTGAGATGAACATATGGTTTTTATTCTTCAGTTTGTTAATGTGTATCACATTGATTGATTTGTGGATATTGAAAAATCCTTGCATCCCTGGGATAAATCCCACTTGATCATGATGTATGATCCTTTTAATGTATCATTGTGTTTGGTTTGCTAGTATTTTGTTGAAGATTTTTGCATGTATGTTCATCAGTGATATTGGCCTGTAATTTTCTTTTTTTGTGATATTTTTGCCTCTTTTTGGTATCAGGGTGATTGTGGCCTCATAGAATGAATTTGGAAGTGTTCCTTCCAAAAGGAACACATGTTGCAATTTTTTGGAATAGTTTCAGAAGGATAGCTGTTAACTCTTCTCTAAATGTTTGGTAGAATTTACCCATGTAGCCATCTGGTCCTGGACTTTTGTTTATTAGGAGTTTTTAAATTACTGTTTAAATTTCAGTGCTGGCAATTTGGTCTGTTCATATTTTCTGTTTCTTCCTGGTTCAGTCTTGAGAGATTGTACCTTTCTAAGAATGTATCCATTTCTTATAGGTTGTCCATTTTATTGGCATATAGTTGCTCAGAGTAGTCTCATGATTCTTTGTATTTCTGTGGGGTTGCTTGTAACTTCTCCTTTTTCATTTTTGATTTTATTGCTTTGGGCCCTCTCCATTTTTTTTATAGATGAGTCTGGCTAAACGTTTATCAATGTTGTTTATCTTTTCAAAGAACCAGCTTTTAGTTTAATTGAAGTTTCCTATTGTTTTCCTCATCTCTATTTCCTTTATTTTTGCTCCGATCTTTAAGATTTCTTTCCTTCTACTAACTTTGGATTTTGTTTGTTCTTCTTTCTCTAGTTGCTTTAAGTGTAAGGTTAGGTTGTTTATTTGAGGTTTTTCTTGTTTCCTGAGGTAAGTTTGTATCGCTATAAACTTCTCTCTTAGAACTGCTTTTGATGCATCCCATAGGTTTTGGATCATCATGTTTTTGTTTTCATTTGTCTCTAGGTATTTTTTAATTTCTTTGATTTCTTGAGTGATCCATTGGTTGTTTATTAGCATATTGTTTAGCCTCCACGTGTTTATTTTTTTGCAGTTTTTTCTTGTAGTTGATTTCTAGCCTCATAGCGTTGTGGTTGCAAAAGATGCTTGGTATGATTTCAGTTTTCTTAAATTTGCCAAGGCTCACTTTGTGACCCAGCATGTGATGTATCCTGGAGAATGTTCCATGTGCACATGAAAAGAATGTGTCTTTTGCTGCTTTCCGATGGAATGCTCTATAAATATCAACTAAGTCCATCTGGTCAAATGTGTCATTTAGCACCTGTGTTTCCTTATTGATTTTCTGTCTGGATGACCTGACTATTGATGTAAGTGGGGTGATAAAGTCCCACACTATTATTGTGTTAAGTCTATTTCTCCTTTTATGGCTATTAGCATTTGCTTTGAGGTGATTGTACGTTGGGTGCATGTATATTTACAATTGTTATATCTTCTTCTTGAATTGATCCTTTGATCATTATGCAGCGTCCTTCTTTGTCTCTTGTGACAGTCTTCATTTTAAAGTCTATTTTGTCTGATATAAGTATTGCTACTCCGGCTTTCTTCTGATTTCCATATGCGTGGAGTACCTTTTTCCATCCCCTCACTTTCAGTCTGTATGTGTCCCTAGGTCTGAAGTGGGTCTCTTGTAGACAGCATATATATGGGTCTTGTTTTTGTATGGGTCTTTGTTTTGTTTAGCCAGTCTATGTCTTTTGGTTGGAGTATTTAATCCATTTATATTTAAGGTAATTATCACTATGTATGTTCCTATTACCATTTTCTTAATTGTTTTGGGTTTGTTATTGTAAGTCTTTTCCTTCTCTTCCGGCTCCTGCCCAGAGAAGTTCCTTTAGCATTTGTTGTAAAGCTGGTTTGGTGGTGCTGAATTCTCTTAGCTTTTGCTTGTCTGTTAAGCTCTTGATTTCTCCATCAAATCTGAATGAGATCCTTGCCGGGTAGAGTAATCTTGGTTGTAGGTTTTTCTCTTTCATCACTTTAACTATATCCTGCCACTCCCTTCTGGCCTGCAGAGTTTCTGCTGAAAAGTCAGCTGATAACCTTAGGGGGATTTCTTTCTATGTTATTTTTTGTTTCTCCCTTGCTGCTTTTAATATTTTTTCTTTGAATTTAATTTTTGTTACTTTGATTAATATGTGTCTTGCTGTGTTTTTCCTAGGGTTTATCCTGTATGAGACTCTCTATGCTTCCTGGACATGGGTGACTATTTCTTTTCCCATGTTAGGGAAGTTTTCAACTATAATCTCTTCAAATACTTTCACAGATGCTTTCTGTTTCTCTTCTTCTTCTGGGACCCCTATAATTCGAATGTTGGTGCCTTTAGTGTTGTTCCAGAGGTCTCTGCGATTGTCTTCAATTCTTTTCATTCTTTTTTTTCTTTATTCTGCTCCTTGGCAGTTATTTCCACCATTGTGACTTCCAGCTCACTTATTCGTTCTTCTGCCTCAGTCATTCTGTTATTGATTCCTTCTAGTGTATTTTTCATTTCAGTTATTGTGTTGTTCATCTCTGTTTGTTTGTTCTTTAGATCTTCTAGATCTTTGTTAAACATTTCTTGTTTAACATTTTCTCAATCCATGCCTCCATTCTATTTCCAAGACTCTGGATCATCTCTACTATCATTACTCTGAATTCTTTTTCAGATAGATTGCCTATTTCTTCTTCATTTATTTGGTCTTATAGGTTTTTACCTGCTCCTTCATCTGTGACATATTTTTTTGCCGTCTTATTTATTTATTTATTTTTTATGAGTGGGATTGTGTTCCTGTCTTACTGGTTATTTGGCCTGAGGCTCCCAACACTGGAGTTTGTAGGCTGTTGGGTAGAGCTGGGTCTTGGTGCTGAAATGAGGACCTCCATGAGACCTCACTCCGATGAATATTCCCTGGGGTCTGAGATTCTCTGTTAATTCAGTGTTTCAGACTTGGAGCTCCCAATGTAGGAGCTTTGGCCCGACCCCTGGCTGGGAACCCACGGAGATATTCCTGAAAGTGGCCAGAGTCTGGAGTGCTCCAGGCACACACACCCCAAGCCAGCACCCCTCACTTGACTGTGATAGTTCTAAGGTGCCTGTTAGACATCCAAATGGCGATGTCAAGTAGGCAGTTGGATATGAGCGGAAATGTAAACCTGGGAGTCATCAGTACATAGACAGTATTTAAAGCTATAGGACTGAATGAGGCCACTTAGGATGAGAAGAAAAGGAGGCTGCAAAACAGTTTGGGAGAGAGGCCAGTGTGATAGAAATAGAACCAGGAGAGTGCAGCGTTCTGGAAGCCAAGGGAAGAACAGGTTTTAAAATGGATGGAATAGTCAGATATGTCAAGTCCTGCTGGGAATCAAGTAAATTAAGAGCAGAGAAGAGACCACTGACTTCGATGACATGAAGGTCATTGATAACTTTTGCAAAAACAGTGTCTGTAGAGTGAGTGGTGAGGAGAGAAACTGGAATTAGAGTTGAGGAAAAAATGAGAGATGTAGGGGCTTCCCTGGTGGTGCAGTGCTTGGGAGTCTGCCTGCCAATGCAGGGGACAGGGGTTCAAGCCCTGGTCCCAGGGGATCCCACACACCACGGAGCAACTGGGCCCATGTGCCACAACTACTGAGTCTGCACTCTAGAACCCGCGAGTCGCAACTGCTGAGCCCGTGTGCCACAACTACTGAAGCCCGTGCACCTAGAACCCGCGTTCCGCAACAAGAGAAGCCACCGCAATGAGAAGCCCACGCACCGCAGTAGAGTGGCCCCCGCTCGCCGCAACTAGAGAAAGCCCGCGTGCAGCAATGAAGACCCAACACAGCCAAAAATAAATAAATAAATTTTTAAAAAATGAGAGCTGTAAAGTCAAAATGGTGACTACAGACTACTTACACAAGAGATTTTGTTGTGAAGTGGATGAGAAATGAGGTGGCAGGTGGAATGGAGATTTAGGGTAAAAGGAATTTTTTGTAAAAATGGCAAATACCTAAGGCAAGCCCATTTGCTGCTGAAGATGATCAGAGGGAGAGGGAGAAATTTGAGATGCAAGAAAGAGAGGGAATAATGAGAGGAAGGGGACCCCTTAGAAGGCTAGAGGGGATGCGATGAACACTGAGCACAAGTGGAGGAGATAGCCACAGAGAGAAGCAGGGACATTTTACTATACGGCTGCTCCTTTGTCAATTGAGTGGGCCTAGAACATCATCTGTGAGCGAAAGGTTAGATGTTGGATTTGTTTGTAGGTTTGAGAAGGGAGAGAAAGCTGTGAAATCGTTGTTTTGGCAGTAGGAATGTGAACATGAAAGCAAGTGGTGTGATGTTCAGGCAACATAGAGGGCTCATTTGAAATTTAAAATCAGGGTTTTAAATTTTAAAACGAAACCTGCCAACACTACTGTGTGTTTTTGCAGACAATATTCAGCTGCTAAAATAGAGGGATGTAGTAGGCAGAGAGGAGAGTTGACTGAAGTTGGGACATTGCAAGGCAGATGTGATAGAGGGAGAGAGAAATTAGTGAGCTAAGCTTGTTTGCAAGAGAGTGAATACAGTGATGGATTGTTGAGTCAAAGGTTTGGATAGAGTGAATTGAAGACATAGGGTAGATGATTAACTGTGAGAAGGTGGTGAGTACCTTGCAGGTCTTGATGAAGTTAATTACTGAATGATCTGGAAGGAAGAGAAACAGGCAGATAGAGAAAGAGGAGCCCAAAAGGGAGATTGAGGAATGACCTGTGAAGACAGAGAGGGAAAGAATGTTTCTAGAAGGAAGGAGCAGTCAGCAGGGTGAGACATCAAGTAAGGTAGGGATAGAGGGCTTCCCTGGTGGCGCAGTGGTTGAGAGTCTACCTGCCGATGCAGGGGACACGGGTTCGTGCCCCGGTTCAGGAAGAGCCCATATGCCACGGAGCGGCTGGGCGCATGATCCATGGCCGCTGAGCCTGCGCGTTCGGAGCCTGTGCTCCGCAACGGGAGAGGCCACAACAATGAGAGGCCCGCGTACCGCAAAAAAAAAAAAAAAAAAAAAAAAAAAGATAGGGATAGAATGACAAGAAGATCGTTGTTAACCTTGACAAGAGCCATTTCAGTGGAGTGATAGTATCCATTGTGGTGGACTGAGAATTGATTGGGGATGAGGAAGTTGAGACAGAGAAATCAGAAGCTGGTTGTGCAGGGAAACTAAAAAAATAGGTGGTTGCTAGACAGGAATATGGAGCCTTAAGTGACTGAGCAACTCTTGCTTTTTTTTAATGGAAATTATTATTGGTATAACTGTAGATTCACATGCAGTTAGTTGCAAGAAATAAACAGATTTTTTTTGCATGACCTGCCCAGCTTCCCCTAACAATCACATCCTGCATTAACACAGTACACTATACCACCCAGGACATTGACACTGCTATAAAATGCCGATTCTACCCAGATTTCCCCAGCACCACCTGCACTTCGTGTGCGTATACATATTAAATTCTATACAGTTTTATCACTTGTGTGAGTTGTGTGTGCATCAGCACTCTTAGGACTAAACACGGTTCCAACACCAGATGGATCCCTCATGTTGCTCTTTTATAACCACATACGTCACCCTCCTGCATCCCTCTCACCATCCCTCCGCCATCCCTAACTGCTTGCAACCACTAATCTCTTTTCCATTTCTATAATTTTGTCATTTCTTGAATGCTATATATGTGAAATCACACAGTATGTAAACTTTGGGAATTGGCTTTTCTCATTCAGCATAATTCCCTGAGATTCACCTAGGTATTGTGCATATCAATAACTTTTTTCCTTTTTATTCCTGAGTTCCATGATATAGATATACCACACTTAGCATAACCATTCACCCATTAAAGAACATCTGAGCTGTTACCTACTGGTTTTCCAATCTTACACATAAAGCTGCTATAAACATATTTGTACAGATTTTTGTGTGAAGATGGGTTTTCATTTCTCTGCAATAAATACTTAGGAGTGCAATTACTGGGTCATTTGATAGTTAGTTGCATGTTTAATTTTTTAAGGGACTGCCAAACCATTTTCCAGAGTGACTGCACCATTTTACATTCTTAAGAGCAATAGATGAGTGATCCAGTTATTGGCATCATCACCAGAATTTTCTCCTGTTATTTTTTATTTTAGCCATTTTACTAAGTGTACAGTGGTATCTTATTGTGCTTTTAATTTGTGTTTCCCTGATAGCTAATGATTTTGAATGGTTTTTTATGTGCTTATTGGCCCTCTGTATATCCACTTTGGTGAAATATCTGTTTGACTTTTGTCGATTTTTTTTTTCAGTTGGATTTTTTGACTTTTACTCTTGAGCTTTTTGGTTTTTTTGTTTTTTTACTTTTATTTGCATTTATTTTTTGCGGCATTTATTCCCGGGCCATAAGTTTTTGTTTCTTCAGTTTCTTCTGGGATGTCTTTTTCTTCTGGGCAACCTCCTCTTGTGGTTTAGGAACAATCTGTTCTTTTTCAGTAAGGATCATCTCAGTGTGGCAGGGAGACCTCATGTATGGGTTGATCCGACCATGAGCTCTATAAGTCCTGTGCCTAATCTTGGGGGCTTTGTTCACCTGGATGTGCTCAATGACCAGAGAATCTACATCTAAGCCCTTAAGTTCAGCGTTACTCTCTGCATTTTTGAGCATGTGCAGTAAAAATTCAGCACTCTTTTTTGGGCCACCGACCCTGCTTCCAGCCCCACTGTCTGGCCTGGGCACACCTACCAACTCCACCATTGTAACGTCGGAATGGCACACATTGCTTCTTTAAAGTGACGTCCTTTGGATACTTGGTGGCTTTTAAGATATGCATACCCTTAATGGCCTGGGCAGTTTCACGAGCATTCTTAAAGTGAACACAAAGATTTGAACCTCTTGACTTGCATGATTTTGTGGGGTTTTCTGGGTCAAGTGAATAGCGAACCATTTTTAGAGGTCACCTCAGGCCGTTTACTGGAAAAGCTACTCTTGAGCTTTGACAGTTCTCTGTATATTCTAGATACTCTAGATAGTTTTAGTCAGATACGTGGTTTGCAAATATTTTCTCCCAGACTGTAGCTAGTGTTTTCATTCTCTTTGCATGGCCTTCCTCAGAGAAAAGAATTTTCTTGAAAAAGTTTTCTTGAATTTCACTTGAAAGATTGTGAAACTCCCTCCTGTTCTTCATGGTTTCAGATGAGAAATACGCAGTCAGTCGAATTGGTATTCTCTCTGGGTAATGTGTTCTTTCTGTTTGGCTGCTTTCAAGATTTCTTTTTTGTCTTTATTCATCAGAAGTTTAATTATAATGCGTCTTGGCATGCATTTCTTTGTGTTTATACTATTTGGAGTTTGCTCAGCATCTTGAATCTATAGGTCTATATCTTTCACCAAACTTGGGAAGTTTTTAGCCCTTATGTTTTTACATTTTTTCAGTTCCATTTTCTTCCTCTCCTTCTTGGAGTCCTATGATGTGAATATTGGATCTTCTGTTGTTGTTCCACAGATCTCTGAGGTTCTGTTCATTTTTTTTTACAGTCTGTTTAATTGCTGTTATTCATATTTTGTGAATTCTGTTGATCCATTCTCAAGTTCACTGATTCTATCCTCTGTCATCAATCTACTATTGATTTCATCCAGTGATTTTTAAATTTATATTATTGTATTTTTCATTTTTATAATTTCCCTTTTGTTCTTTTTTATAATTTGTATTTCTTTTCTGAGATTCTATATTTTTTCATTTGTTTCATGAGAATTTCTAATTGTTGTTTAAGCATTTGTATGATGGCTGCTTTAAAATCCTTGTCAGATAATTCCAACATCAAAGTCATCTCAATGTTGACATTAGTTGATTATCTTTTATTAAAATTCACATTGTGATTTTCCTGGTCCTTGGCATGACAGGTGATTTTTTTTATTGTGTCATGGACGTTTTGGTAAATATGTTAGCCAAACAGAGAAGGTGCAGAGTCAGGTAAGTTTATAAGTTTCATAACAGAAATTTGAGGGCATTCTTATCCAATGGACCTAATATTTTTTCTCTGAAACAGAGATGCAGCATAAAAGCCCAGACACTGAGTTTGACATTCCTGGCTATGAACCCCAGCTGTTAGACCTTTGGCAAGTCAAGTAATCCCTTTATGCCTCAGTTTCCCATAGAAGGGAAATAACAATAGCATATATCCTCATAGGAATGTTATGATGATTAATTGAAATGAAATCATATTTGTGAAGTGCTTAGAATCAGGTATTACATAAGTGTTTGTACATAAAACTTTCTCATAGGGTTCTTGTATTAAATGAAATAAGTTTGCTAAGCACTTTGCTTATCAAACTGCTCAGTATTCAGCATTCAAAAAATAGTCATTTTCCTACTTATTCTTTTCAGCCTTAGGCTGTTCTCTTGAATTAAAAGCATTGGTCAAAATTTGCCAAACTCAGCTGAATCCTGTGCCTTTGGTAGAGAGGGTCGAGGTGAGAGTGGGCATGGGCATCTGGAACCAGTGTGGGTAGGAATAGTGGGGATGGAGCAACTGAGTATGAGGAATTTCAGAACGCCTACCTCAGTGCACTTTCTGCTGCAGTGCTCTTTGCCTGCAGTGTTCTATGCAACTTGCTGCCTTTCCTTTCCATAAGCCTGCGTGCTCTCTTGGTCAGGACCAGCAATAAGAGAAGGTTCCAACCTCTTCACATCACAACATGCCCTCCATGTTGCAACATACACCCTCTCCCAAAGTAACATTTGAATGTCCCTGAGAAAACCATTGTTTTGAAGTGTCTGAAATATGTTCATATGAGCAGTCAGCTACATCAATCGTGAAAAAAACCCTCTTAGTTCTATTTGTTTTGCAACAGTGGAAAAATCATACGACCTTTCATGGTACTAAAGGAATACAAAGAAGAATTAAGAGTGCCATCTTGTGGAGCGAGCTGCTATTACTACTTAGGAGTTACAAAAAGCCACCAGTGGGAGCTGAGTGTGTGGTTTTTTTTAATATCCTCAAGGCCCAGCCTGGAAGAAATGCTTGAAAATTACTTGATGAATAAATGAATGAATGAGAGAAGGGGATAGGGATGAAGCAGAGACTTGCTTTGGAAAGTTATTGGTAAGATGGATGTCACCTTGATAAAACGTCTAATGCCCTGGCCATTGTTGGTTTGGAGACCTTTAAAAATGGTATTGTAGGGTACCCTGAGGCATTATTATGTGCCTGCAGTAGAGGAAAATGAGGCATGAAATGTTTGCGTAAGTAAATCACAGGCTACCAACTTTTCCATGTTCTGGTCTTGGCAGTGGTAGATGAGTAAACTACCTGATGGTGTTAGTCTCTTCCTGTAAGTATCAGTGTGCTGCGAATTCATAAAGCATTGAAAGAACATGAAGAATAGGTTTGCTTCCGAGCTGGTAGGTGCTGTCTGTGTTCTAGAAGGTTGAACTAAATGAAATTGAAAAAGAACCATTTTGACTTGTAACAATGTCAATTTCATAGGGATCGGCCTAATATTTCAAACTAGTTCATGTAACAAATTTATTCTGGACGTACAATAGGTCTAGATGCTGAGCGAGGCATACAGAGACAGATAAGACATGGGTCTTGGCTTCAGGTACCTCACCATTAAGTGGGGGAAGTGGACACTTAGATAACATGCCTTGTGTTCTAGTCATTTCTGTTAACTGCCAACTGTGTAAGGTTAAGCCAGACTCTGTGGAGGTGCTATGGAAGCTCTAGGAAGGCATAACAGTTTGGCGTGGCGGATAAGAGCATGGCCTCTGGCTCCAGCTTGGCTGTGTTTGAATCTTAATTTTGCTACTTACCAGTTGGATGACTTTGGGCAAAGTACTAAACTTCTCTATACCTCAGTTTCCTCATCTATAAATTGGGAGAATACAGTGCCCCCTTCACATGAATGAAGTCAGGGTGAAATGAGTTAATATGTACAAAGCCCTTGCCTAGCTTCTGGTAAGTGCTGTATACGTTTTAGCTCTCGGCATCATCGTCGTCATCAGGATCATCATCATCATCTCTGTTGCTACAGAGGAAGCATTTGAGGTGTGTTTTGTAGGGTGAGCTAAACTTCACTATTAGTTCTTTCACTTTTTAAGTTTAAAAATAAGTTACTGGGACTTCCCTGGTGGTGCAGTGGTTAAGAATCCACCTGCCAATGCAGACGACACGGGTTCGAGCCCTGGTCCGGGAAGATCCCACGTGCCACGGAGCAACTAAGCCTGTGCGCCACAACTATGGAACCTGCGCTCTAGAGCCCGCGAGCCACAACTACTGAGCCCATGAACCACAACTACTGAAGCCCGCGCACCTAGAGCCCGTGCTCCACAACAAGAGAAGCCACCGCAATGAGAAGCCCATGCACCGCAAGGAAGAGTAGCCCCCGCTCGCTGCAGCTAGAGAAAGCCCGCATGCAGCAACGAAGACCCAACACAGCCAAAGAATAAATAAATAAATAAATAAATAAGTTACTTATTGCGGTCCTACTTTTACTAGTTCCCATGAGGAATGGGTAGAAACCATTATCTCCTCCCTTCTAGTAGATCATCATCTCCTTCAAGTCTGGTCCTGAGACAGGGCCTAGAGCAAAAGAGTGGCACAATGACAGGACAGAGGACAGTAGTACTGGTGTCACTGGACTGTATGGTACATTGGGCTTGTGTTAAGAGTATGGAAGATTATTTGAATCTATCCATGTACACACTTGTAAAGGTAAAACCCCTTCTGGGTTGGCTTTAACAAAATCAACCGAAAAAACTAGAAAGAATCTTCACAAAATAAAGGCATGGGTGTGTCCTACTGCCGGCATATGGTACCTTAAGAGTGTTCTGTAGATGCTTGATGGGTGCTGAATGGTCTGTGTTCTCAAGTTGTGAAATAACTCCTCCATGAAACACAGTTTGTATTAAATTGCTTAATCCTAAATTATTTTTTGTGCCTTAGCAAAAGTATTGACGGCTAAGAAGGACGATTATAAACATAAACCGTTATGGAATATGGACAGTCCAAATTTTACTTTGGTTGTAATGCCTTAGCCACTTAACAATATATTGTAGCATGGCTTTATGAAAAGTGGATAATGTTCAACATTTGATTGTTCAGTATTTCAAAGTTCTTAGGCTAATGGGCAATTGTTATTGATGTTTAATGTTTCTTAAAATGTACAAGTGGGAACAGTGACATGTTTGCTCCTCTCCCCCATCACCGCCCACTTGGTCCCGGAGACTTGGGAAGCCCATCTGCCTTACTCATCAGTAAGTCCAACTTTGCTCCAATCATCTAGGGGCCCAGTGAGATCAGGATTTCTCTGGAAGGCCCGCATGTGGCCTCACTGGAAGGAATAGCACTGTGCATCAGGACCAGTTCTCGGGCACAGTACAGACTGTGGGGGGCACAGGCCATGAGGGTGGACTAACTAATTTCATGGTTCTATTTGTATTAACTTGCTTCCTGGAATCCTGATCCCTCTTTAAATTTTACGCAGCTACTATCATTTGCCTTTACTGAGTATCAACTGATCACCTCTTTCGCTTTTCAGTGAGGCCCTTTTTCTGGACTAAATATAGACCAGCCATCACCTTGAATTCACAATGACGCAGCAGTTTGCTCAGTGGGGAAATAGTCTTCTCTGCTTCTGTGGTTTGAGCCCACTCTATATACGTTCATAACTAGCTTTGCCAGCAAGACTCAATGAATGACACTTTGTCTAGATTCCTGTTAGGAACCAATAGTATGAGACGTAACACCAGTCTAACACAAGATCTATAATATGTGTAGTTAGAGTACTTCATGGATTTTAAAAGTTACCAAAGCTAATGACCTGTTAAATAAATCACAGAGGTAAAAGAAAAAGTGGCCAAAACCATAGTCGATCAATTTGTGTTAGAACTTGAGATTCTAATTTACCATCTGGCTAACAGAACATGCTTTTGAATAGAAAATGAGACCCAACCTCTGGCCATCTTTACATCTTTGCAACTTACTCACAAAACTAGCAAAGTTTGCTCAATGCCAGTGCTAAACATGGTTGAAAACAGCACGGAGTTAAAGGACTGACACACAAAATACATAATAATTGAAAATAAACAGTATCAAAATTCTGTCTGGGGGGACTTCTCTGGCAGTCCGGTGGTTAAGACTCCACACTTCCACTGCAGGGGTCACAGGTTCGATGCCTGGTCGGGGAACTAAGATCCCGGAAAAAAAAAAAAATTCTGTCTGGGTAAAACCTTTGCTGTCGTTGGGGGGTGCTGTAATTTGAGAGTACAAATTCAGCAGTGACGAGATGTAAGGTATCGAGCTCCCTATGCCCGCCCTTCACCTAACCAGTTATTCCTGTGTTGTAGTCCTTCCTGTTGTATTCTGGAAGAAGGGAAGCTCATAGAAGATTGCTCCAGATTTAGAAATAATACCAACAATAGAGATGATAATAATATTAGCAGCTCCAATTTCTGGAACCTTTTCTCTGGTTGGGTGCTTAAAATGTGTTACCAGGTTTAGTTCTTGCTAAAGCCCTGAGACATAGGTACTTTTATTCTCCTCATTGTAATATTCGAAAAACTTGCTTTTAAAGAAGTCATCAATTTATGTTTTCTCTGAAAGCACAGAGAACAGAACCTAACCGATCAATAGCAAAAATGAAGGCTCTTTCTACTTTTCACTTTAAATGGATCTGTTATCACAGCCTCTGCGGAATTTAGCAGCCCAACCTTGATGTTCTAAATCCTTCCAAACTGAGTTTGCTCCCTTCCTTTCAGAGAGAAAAGCTTCTTTCTCTTCCAGAATCATGACAGTCTCCTTTCTCCTTGTCTACTCCATCCTGAATGTCAGGGAAAGAAGAGAGGGTGTTCCCATGTTTATCCACTGATTACTGCCTTTAAATGCCCTATAATTATTTCTGGAGGTATAGTACCAGGAAAATTTGACTATCCTATAGCTGTTGATACACAAAAACATCACATATAGGGTTGCCAGTTTTAGCAAGTAAAAATAGAGGATGCCTAGTGAAATATGAATTTCAGGTAAAGAACAACAAAATTTTTTAGTATAAGTATGTCCCAAATATTGCATGGGCCATACTTATACTAAAAAAATTCATTGTTATCTGAATTTCAAATTTCACTGGGCATCCTATATTTTATCTGGCAATCCTCAATGTTATTTATAATTTCCAAGTTATATAAATGAAATACAGCAGTAAGGCCAATTTTAACTTGTTTCATTATAGTGGGACTCCTACAGAATGAGCTGCACTTCCTTAGAGTCAAATGAGCAGCAGAATGTCCGATTTGGTTAATGGGCCATCAGCGGAGTACAACCAAGTTAATAATAATTAATAATAATGTAATTATATTAATAATATATAATAATAATTAATTATATCTCGCTTAAATAATTATTAATAATAATCACTTAAGAGAAAGGAAACATGCTAATTATATGTAGGATTGCATCAAAGTTCTCTTTAGTTTACTTATTTTATTTAGTTTATTTATATAGTGTTTCAGGTCTGAAAGGGCTGTGCAGGACAATCAGTCTGATGTTCCCCCTAAGATCCCCTACCCCGGCCTGGAACCCCATTCTTCCATTTCAGAGTTGCTGGCGAAAAGGTGGCAGGCCGATGGGGTCGGTTGGGGCTGAAGTCCAACGCTTGCCAAATCACACCCTCCCAGGCTGAGCCTGCTAAGAGCTGGTGCCTTTGGAAAATCATTTGCATAACACTAGACTGTTGGCCCCGATTCGCACAGACATTTAACACCTGTTTGCAGAGTCAGTACTGAGAGCCAAACACAAGTTAAGTTCTGGGAATACAGAGATGGATGGCGCACGGTCACTTCTTTCTAGGAATGCAGAGTCTGGTTGAGGATGGACAAGTAAAAAGATCATTACGGATGTGCCACGGTACAGGGTGTGCCCTGTGCACGACGAGAGTGCAGAGGAGGGGCGTGCTCTTTCAGCCTGGTGGCGTGAACTAAGAGACCTGCTCAGAGAATTTTCAGCTTGAGCAGAATCCAGATGGAAGAATGGGGTTAGTGAGGTGGGAGTGGGTTGAGGGGAGAAAAAGCATTCCAGTGGGGAGGAGGGCAAAGCGGATGCACAGAGGTGTGAGATCAAATGCCAGGCTTTGGAGATTCTAGATACTCATTTTAGCTGTAGTGAGGGTGGGGCATTGGGTGCCGAACCATGAAGGGTCTCTACAGAGAGAATGCAGTTGGGAAACACTGGATTAAACAGCGCCCTGTAGGGTGGTTTTGTTCTTTGCCATATTCTTCCCAGTGCCTAGAATAGTGACTGGCAAATAGTAAGCACTCAATACATGTTGTATTAAATGAATGAATGAACGAGTGATTGCATGAATGGTAGGACTTGTCAGAACCTTCAATAGGCCAGTGTATGTTACAGATCTCAAAAGAGGGGTATAGTATGCAGAGTTTCTGCCTTATTTGACCACATAACTTTTTTGTTTCACTGAATAATACATTTTCAAAGACTATTGATTTTTGGAACACGTTTGGGGAAATCATGTGCTAAAGGAGACCTGCAAATGGATAGCTATATGAATGAATATAAAGTGAAAGAAATCCAGGATAATGTTTCAGGGATTACACTTGGGAAAGATCATGTTCAACTTTGTAACCGGATGGCTCATTGCAGGTGGGCAGCATGGGCAACCAGGCACAAGGTGAGCCAGCCCCAGTTCCTGTGGGTTTTGCAAGACCTTTTCAGGGACAGTAACTCCTTTCCTTCATTTACAAGTCAGATTATACTCCAGCTAATCAGGAAAATACCCAGCTTCCCTATGGGCCAGATGTTCCCACACCAATGCTAATCTCTGAAACAGTGGTCTCGAGATGATCACAGTTAACACTTATCAAGCACTGACTTCGCATCAGGCATTTTCTACATTTTATCTCATTGATTTTCCATGGCAGTCACGGGCATAATGATGCCACAGTAACAATTACTTATTGAGTGTTTAAAGCTGTGCCGGGTCCCGGGCTAGGCACACTTTACAGACATTATCTTGTTCATGCCTCGAAGCAACCTGACCCATTTCTAATAAAACTGAGGCACAGAGAGGTTAGGGAACTAGTGCAAGGTCACACCGGTAGTCAGTGGCAGAGCAAGGACTTGAACCTGGGTCTTTCTTACACTAAAAGCCACATGCTTAACTACCCCACCACGCTGCTGTCAGGGCTACTAGAGATAGCGGGTCTTTCCGGAAAAACCTTGGCCAACCCAGTGATTCCTTTGCAATGCAGCTCCTGTGTCCACACAAACGTATCTTGAAGAAAAAATCCTAACCTCAGTAGCTACCATGAAATAGAATCCGTTTATGACTGCTTGCCAAGTAGCCATGGATCAAGTGTGTATCATTGTTCTCTACGTGAGAGATAAGCTCGGTGACAGCGTTATTGGACGAGAACAGTCAGCTGAGTGGTGCTCCACGCTGATTCATACCTGCAGCTGACGCAGGATGTTGGCTCCCGCGGTGTCACACAATTAGACACCACCTGGGACAGAACCAAACCAAGCAAGTCCGGGCGCTGCTGTGCCGGACCCCAAACTGTACAGTCCTTCCTACTCTTCTCACAGGAGTTCCAGGCTTCCGTGAATCTGCTTCGTGCCTTTTTTTCACATAGACCAAAATAAAAGGAAGTGGGCTGACGGGGAGGATTAATGAGATGTCACCTCCTAGGCTGCTGGCACGGAGACTGGCTGCTTGCGAGATTTGTTTTTTAAACTATCCTACTTACTCTCGCTTTTTGAACATAAAAGCATTTATTCCCATCATTGCCTAGTCTTTGTAGATGAGTTAACATGAATGGCATGTTTTAAAATTTATAGTAAAGTATAATACATATACAGAAGATTGCATATGTAATTAGTGATTAATATTTACACACTGAACACACCTAAATAATGACCACCTAGGTGAAGAAGCAGAACATTAACAGCACCCCAAAAAGAGCCACTCTGGTCACTAACTTCTAAGGGTAACGTCTATCCTGACTCTGAACAGCATAGAAGTTAAAACAAACTACAGGGCTTCCCTGGTGGCGCAGTGGTTGGGAGTCCGCCTGCCGATGCAGGGGACATGGGTTCGTGCCCTGGTCCGGGAAGATCCCACATGCCGCGGAGCGGCTGGGCCCGTGAGCCATGGCCGCTGAGCCTGCGCGTCCGGAGCCTGTGCTCTGCAACGGGAGAGACCACAACAGGGAGAGGCCCGCGTACCGCAAAAAAAAAAAAAGAAACTACATGTCAGACATGAAATTTGGACCATCTGACTCCAGAGCTTATACATCAGATAATGAAATGCATGCCTATAAAACTTTCCAAATTCCATAGAGAGAAGAATGTTTCTAGTTTTAAGAAAGTGTTTGATGGTGTCTGAAGGTAAAATGATAGGTACCTAAATAGCCGGGCCTGAAAGGGTGGCTGTGAGTAGAAAGGGGCCGGTGGGTGATGCTGGGTTTCCAAGACGCTGTTCCTGATGGGGCCGATGACAGTCGTGATCTCAAAGGGCTAAGGACCAAGTCCCAAACGTCTGTAACTTTGCAGTCCCTCCGGAGGCCAGCTAGCATGGGTCTTAAATGCAACCAGGTTTTATGGGGCCAAGATGACCCTTGGCCGTGCTAATACGATCACTGCCAGGCTCTGCCCTATATCTCTAGTCTCTGATCCTCCAAATTCCCTCAGCAATTATCATCCCTTTTCACAGGTGAGAAAATTGATGCTCAGTAAGGATAAATGCCCTGGCCAAGGTCACGCAGCTTGTAAATGGCTGGACCAGGATGTCCATGTCTATTTTGACTACAGCTTCTGCTTGTAGCCATCCTACTCCAAGCTTGAAACACCCCTTAGCTTTCCAGAGAGTTGCTTTACTGGGGAATCCTTAACTGTGGCCCCCAAGATTTCAAGTTGATGTCTTGAATTTCTGCTCTTTGGGGGATGGTTCAGAAGGAATTTTCAGGGCGTCAGAATGATCATTGAGCACATCATTTACTACTGATGATACCAAAAAAGGCTAAAGTATCCATTAGGGCCTCCCTTCTCAAAGTCTGGTCTGTGAACCCACGGCATGAAATGAAGGATCCCAGGCCTGTGAGAATTTACATTTTACCGAGATACCCAGGGGATCTGTACACACATGAAAGTATGAGAAGCAGAGTTGAATGCCAGAACACCACGTTCAGTGTTACTCTGCTCAAAATGGGTTTATAGGGAACTTATATCTGTCTTGGGTAAAAGACATGGAAACTAAGAGTGAGATTATTGCTCGTATTTTAAGAGGCAGAAAAGGAAGCCGCATCCTCCTTGCTGAGGCAACGGGAAGTTGCGAGAAGATTATAACAGGAACAACCTCCCTCGTTCACTTTGCTCTCTTGGCGGGCACATTGCATTTACAGTATTCGCACACCTGCTGGGGAAAATAGACACCTTAATTTCTTGCAGTGTAAGGAAACATCAACCATCTCAGCTCTGCCTTTGCAGACATTATAAATCATGTGCAACGTCGAAAAGATATTTAAATTCCCTTAACGTGGGCCGCATTATTTGACTTAGAGTAGCATTCTGGCTAGCAACAGAGAAGGAGGTTTGCCCTGAAATTATGCCAGCGGGGAGGTGGGAACTGCTACTCTGAGAGGGTTTTCTTCCTGCTTTCTGAGTCCTTTTGTCATCAGTGAACTGACGACTGTGCAGATGTTAGCTTTCTGGAACCTCTCTCTCTGTGACACGATAACGTTGATATCCTCTAAGAAACAGCACATCCCAGAGTCATTCATTCATGTATCCAATAAGTATTTATTGATCACCTACTATGTAGCAGGCACAAATCTAGGTGCTAGACCAAATGGTGACCAGATCCTTGTTCTCATGGGCGAGACAGACATTTAACAATTAATCCCCACTTTGCATTTTTAAAAATGTAAGTATTGGTGTCAGATGCTAGCCCACAGAGGCATAGGATGCAGTGGGCGTAGGGGCTGTCCAGAAACCAGTTGTGTGGACATGGCGGTGGGGTTAGGAAGAACTTTCTGGAGGTATGACATTCAAACTAAGGTCTGAAGCATGAATGGGAGAGGGAGAATCAAGATGAAAGAGTAGTAGGACATGGAACTCACCTCCTCCCACTAATACATCAAAAATACATCTACAGGCCTCAAGGAACAGTTCTCACAGAATGCCTACCGAGCACCAGCAGAAGACCTTGAACACCTAAAAGGGCAAGAAAGATGAAGGATGAATGGGTGTTAACTAGGCGAATTAGGCAAGAGTAGAGTAGGGGTGGGCATTTCATTCCCAGCTGGGGAAATAGCACATGCAGAGTCCCTTTGGTAGGAAAGAACATGGAACATTCAAAGGATGTGAAACAAGTCCAGGAAGGCTTGAGAGCGGAGAGAAAAGAGAGTTGCATACGAGCCAGATCGTGCAGGGTCTTGACAGTCGCCTTGGGGATGGTGACGCTATCTCTGGGGCAATGGGGAGACATGGAAGGGTTTTCAGTAGGCTCAAAGAGATTATGAGTTGTTCCAGGCCTCACAGCTGTTAGGAGCAGAGGGAGGATTCAAATCCAAGCCCATCTGACTGCTGAACCAGCTCTCTTAACCATGACAACATAGCACTTCTCTGTTTTCATGTGGCGACATTTTTTCTGGAATGCCCTTCAGGCCATCTCTAACTCACATTGTATATACCTTGATTTGTTTTGAAATATGTCTTGGCTTCTTTCTGCTATATGACAATTGGGCCTGGGGTCAGAGCACCTGGCACGGTATGAGTGAGATGAGGGAGTCTGACTTTCCATGTCAAATAAGCTGGTGGAGTGTATAGTGGAGGACAGGATCACAGAGTCCTACCTGGTCAAAGGCAACACATGTAATGAGTTTCTGTAAGGGGAAGCCATGCTTAATAGGTCTGACAGTCTTGAAGGGATGACTAAGGGAGCAAATAGGGAAGAGACAGTACATGTAATAATCATCGCACCGGCAGGCACGCAGGCATTTTTATTCTTGCCTTTGAAAAGCACTTTGACCTAGCAAATTGCTACGGAGTCCATACAGCTCGCTGCATGATAGGCCAATCAATTGAGAGACAAGGTGCTCAGGCAAGGAATGGTGACTTTCTTTGGAAAGCCAGAAGACTGAGAAGACGGTGGACTAGTGTCCCAAAGTGTCCCACCTTGCCCCCGTCAGGATGCTAGTTTCTTTCACAGAGCAAAGATGGGGGGGAGGTAAAATTAAAAAGGCAATACGTTATTGCAAATATTTCCTGGTTCCTGCCAGCTTCCGGAGGACGTGTGTTAATGTCTTCTTTCCTGCTGCCATTCACAGGTGAGCCTGGGCAGGATGTTTCCTATGAGGGTAAATGAAGGTATTTTAGCTTAACTTCATTGCTCAGGAGGCAGGGTCCTGGGAGATGGGCCATTAAGTATACTTTAAGCTATAGGCAACACCCCTATAGCGATTAACTTGTAGCAAAAGCAATAGAATATAAAGGTCAAAGTTAAAGAAACAGATGGGATATGGAGTCAGATTTGTTCTTCCCTATTACACTGGACTGCTGTGAGCACTAAATGGGATAATATGTTATTTTTTATATATAAATTTATTTATTTTTGGCTGCGTTGGGTCTTTGTTGCTGTGCGTGGGCTTTCTCTAGTTGCGGCGAGCGGGGGCTACTCTTCATTGCGGTGCGCGGGCTTCTCATTGCGGTGGCTTCTCTTGTTGCGGAGCATGGGGCTCTAGGCACGCGGGCTTCAGTAGTTGTGACACGTGGGCTCAGTAGTTGTGGCTTGCAGGCTCTGGAGCGCAGCCTCAGTAGTTGTGGCGCATGGGCTTAGGTGCTCTGCGTCATGTGGGATCTTCCCGGACCAGGGCTCGAACCCGTGTCCCCTGCATCGGCAGGCGGATTCTTAACCGCTGTGCCACCAGGGAAGTCCCAGGTTAATATATTATTAACTCATTTTGCAGATAAGGAAAGAGGCTCGGCAAGGTCACAGGACTTCTCCAGCTTACCTGTTAAGCAAGTGATGGAAGCGATATCCAAAGCAAGGTCCCTCCAACGCTTGAGTTCTTGACCACTTTTTTTTTTCTTTTTTCGTTTTTTTGCCATTCGGAGGCTTAGTTCATGTTTATTGTGTTGAGTAGATCCTTGCTATAAATGTGAAGGAACTGATTGAGAAGAGGAGTAACAGCCATCTCTCATAGGACCCCAGATTTCCTCCTGGCCTCTGTGTTGCCTTTTGAATCCCCAAGAAGGTGCATTTAAACCCATCATCTAATTTGATAAAGGCACAGTTAATAGCAGTTTATGAAAGAGACTCTTGGAACACTAAGAAAGAGGTTGGAAAACTCTTTCCATAAAGGGCTAGACAGTAGATATTTTAGGCTTTGCAGCCTCTGCTGTAACGTTTCAACTTCGCCACTGTAGTTAGAAAACGGCCACAGACAATGCAGAAACAAATGGGCATGGCTGTGTTCCATTAAAAATTTGCTTAAGGACCCTGAAATTTGTATTTCATATAATTGTCATGTATCATGCAACATTATTCTTCTTTTGATTTTTCTCAACCATTTAAAAATGGAAAAAACCTTCTTAACTTGTGGCTGGGCAAAAACAGATGGCAGTGGGCTGCATTTGACCTTGGGGCCGTACCATAGTTTGCTGACCCCAGCACTAAAAGGACCAGCAGCAGGCCTAAGGGCGCCACTTAGGGACTGTTGTACGATTTTTAAAAAGGTTTGTGTTTCCATCAGCAAGGGTTAGAGCTTTGCCCTATACCCGAATTTTATTTCAGGTGGAACAATAGCATTTGATTTGATTCCACTAGCGTATCAGAGAGTTAATTACACATGCTTTCATCTTGAAAAGCTGCGAAGAGTCCACTGGCCCGGGTTCAGGGTTGACATGCTTCCTAATCATAGTTGGTTCCTGCGCTGCTGGGCTGTCTTGGTGGGGCCTGGATCTGAGGCTCCCGAGGCAAAGGAAGGGGCTTCTCAGCTCAGGGTACAAGCTAGAAACACAGTCAGCAAATGCTACTCACGCAGGGGGGAAAGACGCTCGTTTGGGACCACTGGATCCGAAGAAGTGACAGTGGCTTCCTTTCCTCTGTGCGTCGAGCGCAGGGTGGGAAGCAGGGTATCTGGCTGGTAACCACTTGCTTCTTTCTACAGAGCAACCAGCTGACGGTGTGAGCACTTGCTGTACTTCTGCTGCCCCGATTCAGCCACTTCTCCAGCTCTGTTTTTTCTCTGCCCAGTACATAAATGCAAGAGTGACATGCTGTCCCGTGGCTGAGGATGTATTCTTAGCACCAGATGGAGCACAGAACTGCAACTTACCATGTGGCCAAAGCATGCAAGGCCTTGCTGGACAGCTGGTGAATTCAAGGCAGGGAGCGGGTGGTACGTCAAGGGAAGGATGCCAACTCTTCAGTATCCGCCGAAGCAGCCCCTTGTGTTAAGGTTCCTGGTTTAGGATTGAGGATAATACTATGAATGAGGGTGCTAATTAACTGTTACCAGAACATTCAATCCCCAAACAAATGTTGACTTTAAGGTCTTAGCATCCAGTTGTCTTGCTTGCTGTACAGGAGACACAGTCTTTACAGATACAAGAGCCATGCTTTTGTGCACAGGCAAATGTAGCGGATGTGACGTGGAAGGACTGCAAATATTCGTGGAGTGAGCCATGAATCTATCCCCAAACCAGCAAGGACACACAGGTTCCCAGCTAGAGGAGTTCCAGGTATTAAGACCACCTCAAATAGGGGAAACCCCTCCGTTATATAGGATATATTATGTATGTATGTACGAGATATAATATATACTACATATATTATATGATGTGTGTAATATTGTATATTTATATTATATATCTAGGTAGATAGACTATAACTAGAGAAAGTGGAGCCCTCTGCTTGGCTCAAAGCAAGTTTGGGAAAAAATAGGTTTATGTATATGTTTATATGTCCATATGCATATTATGTATATATACATACACGTTGATGTGTATATATTATATAAAATATATATGCAGTGTAATATATATACATATATTTTTGTATTGTGTATTATGTATACATGTACGTATTTTTCCCAAGCTGGTTGTGAGCCAAGCCGGGGGGGGTGCTCCATTGTCTCTAGTTATAATGAGCTATGATGAAAATCTCAGCCAGTTTGGGAACTATCCCTTTATAAATCCAGAATATCTTCCAGAATTCTGTAGTCGGCTATGAAAACAATTATATTAACTTGTGAGCAGCCCTCCGAGGCTTGGAAACCCAGGGGCTGAGAGGACTCCAGAAGTGAGTGTACAGGACTAGGCCTACTAGGCAGTTCTGCCCCTAAAGGTGTCCTCATTTTAAACCATCGAATTATATACTTTTTAAAATAATTAATTAATTTTTGGCTGCGTTGGGTTTCACTGCTGCGTGCAGGCTTTCTTTAGTTGCGGTGAGTGGGGGCTACTCTTCGTTGCGGTGCGCGGCCTTCTCATTGCGGTGGCTTCTCTTGTTGCAGAGCATGGGCTCTAGGCCCGCGGGCTTCAGTAGTTGCAGCACGCAGGCTCAGTAGTTGTGGCTCACGGGCTCTAGAGCGCAGGCTCAGTAGTTGTGGCGCACAGGCTTTGTTGCTCCACGGCATGTGGGATCTTGCCAGAGAAGGGCTCGAACCCGGGTCCCCTGCATTGGCAGGCAGACTCTTAACCACTGCACCACCAGGAACTCCTGGGTCCTCATTTTAGACCTGGACTTCCTAACGGATGGCATGTCTAAGGGAGATTAGTGAACTCAGGAAGCTTGTAATCTAGGTCAAGATTCGCTACGATTATAACCATTATTCTATGCCAGATATTGCATTAGGTACACTTTTATGTGTTATTGCACTTAATCCTTACTATAAGTCCATGCAGTAAGTGCTGTGATTATCGTCCCCATTTTACAGTGAGGAAGCTGAGGCAGTGAGAGGTTAAGTAACTTGCCCACATTTCTATCTTGCAAGTGGTGGAGCCAGGATTCATACCCAGACAGTCCAACTGTAGGTGCCAAGATGTTAAACCCAACCCCACGCTGCCTGTTCAGAGGACAGAATCCGAGCTCCTCCTGTCCTACAGGTGGTAAAGGAATGCGGTACATTTGGAGAAGAACGTAGGTTCTGCCTTTCAACAGCCAGCTTAAGTCATTTGTTCTTCATCTGAACAGTCTTGATCTCATTCCAAAAATCTAGTTCTCACAACAATGGATGAAATTAAAATGAACTCACTGCCCTTTGTTCACACTCTCATTTCACAAGTATTTCTCCTATGTGCTGGGCCTGTAAGTGGAGATTTCATTGGAAGTGGCATCTATGAAATTCTTCCACATATACTTGGTTTTATCAAGTCAAAGGACATGGAGGAGTGATAAACACGGAAGTGCTCCCTGGAGGCAGGTGAAGGTATGAGACTGCCACACGCAAGTGTCTAGGGCCGTGCTGGCCAATAAGATCGCACTTAGGCACGTGTGGCTATAGTTAAGTTTCAGTTATTTGTAATTAAATGAAGTTAAAAATTCAGTTCTTCAATCCCACTAGCCATGCTTACTTGTTCAATAGCTGCATCTAACTTGTGGCTACCATATTGGACAGCAATGGTATAGAATATTTCCATCATTGCAGAAGGTTCCACTGGACAGCTCAGATCTAGAGAGAAGCGAAGGAAGAAGAAGAGAAGACAGGTGTTGACAGAATCTTGGGTACTAGCCATGATTAGAAGTTTGAAGTAGAAAATGAGGCCGTCAGGGAGACAAAAGAGGGGATGGAGAAGCTGGAAAGTTAAGCAGGATAACGTGGGGTCAGGAAAGCCCAGAGTGGGGGAATATCCAAGAGCAAAGTGCGCTTCTCAATGTCAAGTGCTGGCAAACAGATCTTCTGAAGTCTAGTTGAAAAATACCCTCTGGGTTTGATAAATAGGAGGGCACTTGGTGCCACCTTGGTGGGCATTGACAGTGAAGCTGCTTTATGACGGACACTGTGCTGGACAGTGGAGGGCCCAGCCCCGGCTCCTGTTCCCAAGTCCAGTGGGGCACACATCACACTATTCATTTGCACACATCACACTATTCATTTGCTTCTTTTTTTTTTTTTAATAAATTTATTTATTTATTTTTTGCCGTGTTGGGTCTTCATTGCCGCACACGGGCTTTCTCTAGTTGCGGCGAGCGGAGGCTACTCTTCGTTGCAGTGCGCGGGCTTCTCATTGCAGTGGCTTCTCTGGTTGTGGAGCACGGGCTCTAGGTGTGCGGGCTTCAGTAGCTGTGGCTCGCGGGCTCTAGAGCTCGGGCTCAGTAGTTGTGGCTCATGGGCTTAGTTGCTCCGCGGCATGTGGGATCTTCCCGGACCAGGGCTCGAACCTGTGTCCCCTGCATTGGCAGGCGGATTCTTAACCACTGAGCCCCCAGGGAAGTCCCTTCATTTGCTTTTTGAGAGCACAACTTGCCACCAGCTTTAACAGTGCGGACGGCAGCGTGACTCCTGACCAGCCTGCTGCCTCCGTGGCCCTTTCAAAGCCTTTGGCCTTGAACATTTCCAAAGCCGTTCCAGGAGTGATGAAGTGCTCAGAGCTCTGGGGGAGCAGTCCTATTAATTCAAAAGTTATGACTGAGTTTGGTAATGAGAGTAAAAAATCGTGTCTGTGACCTTTGTCAAATTCATAAGTAATCGTTAATAAGAAATGAATGGCAGGTGAGGAAGGACCAGGCAGCATGGTAGAGAATATTAAATCTCAAAGACCATAAAAAGCCCGGGCAGGGGCCCTTTGAGTTGACTTAAATGAACCTCCTGGGGTTCTTTCCAGCCCACTTAACATGATGATTCTGCTGAGATCAGAGCCAGAGAGGAACATAAATCTGCACGTTCAGGATTTTGACCAGTGTCTCTGATAGCGCGATGTATGTCCAGACACGTGTTCCTAGAAGCTGGAAGAAAGTTGAGGTCTCATGTTGACCTGTCCTTGTTCAATTGTGCCAGGATTTCTTTTCCTTGTAGCTTTCAAGGTATCACTTTCGGTGGAGTGTTAGAGGGCCAGGGTTCACACAGTTTAGATGTGGGTTCTAATCCAGCTCTGCTGTTGACTCAGTGACCTCTTGCTGAAGTCCCTCCGGTACATTAGTTTACCGGAGGCAAACTGGAGGCCTTGACAGTAGTTGAAGTGGAGGCCGGGATGAGGTGAGGTGGTGTAGACCAAGGCAAGCCTTGTAGCCCTCAGTCTTCTAATCTGCAATGCGTTGTCTGTTAATTTCTCCCTTTGTTTTGGCCGCACTCCCCAAGACCCTACCCTGCCCGCATTGGGTTTTGGAATCTCAGTTCTCTAAGGGGGCTGCAACCTTGCAAAGTGGGACTAACACCCAGGTAGGCTTGAGATGGCTTCCTGGTTCCTCTTTGCAAGCGTCAGCACTGGAAGGGGATGGTTCATGTAAAGTAAACACTTGCAAACCCTTGCAGAGGTTTTCTAGCCCTTGCCTTTCTCTGTGGCACACACATGCACACGCACACAGACGTTCAGATCATACAGCAGCACCTTTCTGCCTGTTCAGCTTAGGATGGATGCAAGGAATGGCTCGAGGAGGTCAGATGTGCTGGGGAACTCGTGTAAATAACTTTGGTCTGGATTAACTGTGCATTGTTTAGGGTCTGTGACACGAGCATCTCTAAGGTGAATAATGGTTGCTGAGGTTGGCAGAAGTTCAGGAACCAAACTGTTCCTTTAATTATAACCATCATCTCCCCACATTCCCCCACCCAACAAGGCGTGAAGAGCAGCTAGCACGGTTCATGGCACATAGCAGGGACTCATCAAAGGCTATGTTTATTCACGAAGTAACTGTGCTAATTGTTAGGAATAGGGAAGGGAAATACAGGATCCAGGCCTTCAGTACTGGCAGGAACAATTAGCCTCCCAACAACCCTGCATAGCCCCAGTTTACAGAGGAGGAACTGAAGTTCAGAGAGGTGACCTAATTGCTCCAAGTCACACAGCCCCTAAGTGGTGGAGTCCGTCCAGGTCTCTGTGACTCTGGAGGCTGTACCCTTTCCACTTGTACACACTACGCTTAAGAAGTAAGACAAAGGAGACAATGAGGAGGCCAGGATCCGGCCCCAGAGTGAGGCCGGCAGGGCTGCAGAAAACAGGGTTAAAGGTCATCCCATTCCCCTTGTGACCCAGGGCTTGGGATCAACAAGCTTGGCCTTTGTAACTGCTCCACACATTATCTTTCTCCTCAGCCCATATTAGAACTTTATTCTTCCCATGTTTGCTAGCCCAGAGAACCAGGTGATGAGAAAAGCACACTTGAGGTGTCTGCGGGAGCAATGCCCTGCTTCGCTTAGTATAAATAGCTCCCTCTCAGCCAGTTGCCAGAAACGGCACCTTACAGGGAAGGTGACCAGTTTGAAATAAGCTCTAAGGAGATGTCAGGGCACCAATATTCACTTGGTGTTTGCAGTGTTCCCGATCTATTGCAGAAATTTAGGAGCGTTAGATCTTGAAGCAAAAGTGATTTCATCAGTTTCATGATGTCATCCTCAGTCCTTGGTCTGGGCGTCTACAGTTAACCAGAAATTTGCTTCTTTACTTATGAGTCAAAAGCCAACCATGACTTTGACCAACCTGCAATGAGAACTGAGTGCAGGCTGTGTGCAGTACACCTTTTTACCCTCTCGATTCCCACACATTACGGAAGGGCTGCACTTTGCTCTTGGCTACTGGTGGGCCTTAAAGAGAACAGCCAGGAGACCGGCCTGCCGTTCCCCCAGACGTGGCACGCGAGCACATTTGTATTAAAGTGAAGTAGGTGCAGTGCAGCCCATCCCAAGATGGTTAAAAATGGAGGGGGGGGCATGAATTTGTTCACATGAGCCGCTTTCCTTATTTTCCATTAGTAAATAGCCAAATAATTGATTGTGGGGCTATAATTAGCATAAATAAAACGACTGTTATAGACGATAGAATGCATATATCGATTTTGGCTGCATCCTTTAACAAGGATAAATGATTTTACTTCGGACAGATTTTGTAATCAAAACTTGCTACAAAGCAAAAAGAGCTGCAGGACCAGAATGCTTCAGGGCAGGCCAAGGGGGCCAGCAGTTTAAGGAGGGAGCATGTGATATGCCAAGGGCTTTGCATTTCCTGTGTGAGGGGAGGGTAAGGCCCCATCATCTCAACCTTCAGATGGTGGTAACTGAGAAGGGAGGGTCTGAGAGCCAGAAGAGAGCTGAGTTGAGAGCTTGGGTGCCGGGCACTAGGACCCAGGAACTTGCTCTGTTTCCCCCATCAGTTCAGCGGCCCAGTTGATGGCCTCTGGGCTGTTGATTCCCTTGACTGTGTCTGGGAAAGACTGCATGGAAAGGTCTAACCTAACCCTAACCCTTGTTTGGAGAAGGCCTTGTGAACCCAGAGCAGGCCCCTTCCACTAGCCAGGGTGCGTCCCCTCATTGTGTACACTGAGCAGGGAGGACCAGCTGCAAAGGCCCTCCAGGGTCTGATGGGAGGAGGAAGTACCGTGATGGTGACTGTCAGGCGTGGCTTTGTCTGCTCCTGCGTTTTCTCCTCCCCTTACACCTTGACTTGGAGGGGTAGACACAGCTTCCTCATTCCTCCCAAGACATCAGCGCTGAAGCATTATGTGGCATTGGTGTTCAGTGCTACTTTTGCCGGGTCAGCCCAGGGGTCGATAGTACAGCCAGCTGGAGTCAAACTGACGTGGGTTCATATCTCGCCCCTACTACTTCTTTTTTTTAATAAATTTATTTATTTTTGTCTGCGTTGGGTCTTCGTTGCTGTACACGGGCTTTCACTAGTTGCAGCGAGCGGGGGCTTCTCATTGCGGTGGCTTCTCTTGTTGTGGAGCACGGGCTCTAGGTGTGCGGGCTTCAGTAGTTGTGGCACGCGGGCTCAGTAGTTGTGGCTCGCGGGCTCAGTAGTTGTGGCGCACAGGCTTAGTTGCTCCGCGGCCTGTGGGATTTCTCAGGCCAGGGCTCGGACCCGTGTCCCCTGCGTTGGCAGGCAGATTCTCAACCACTGCGCCACCAGGGAAGTCCCACCCCTGCTACTTTTTAGATGTGCAGTTCTGGACTAATCAACGAATCTTGCTTTTTGTCATGTCAGAAATGGGCGGGGTAATGGTACCAACTTCACAGCGCTGCCAAAGGAGTTGAATGAGATAATGCGGGTAAAGCAGGCTTCACAGAAACTGGTGTAGAGCTGGTCCTCAATCAGCTTTCTTCTCTTCCCGCTCCCTTTCTATCTTCTCTGGCTTCCAGGTCTCCTCGCCCACACCTCACTGCAGCACTCAGTACATGGGCTTCCTCAGTCATCTGAGCGTTTCAACGTCAGGGATCCTGAGTTAGGCGCTTTTTGGTGGCCTCCAGCCTCTGTTCCTTTGCTAGCTCCCTCTGGGCTCACACTCATTTCTAGGCACAGAAGAGTTCGCAGAGAGCAGCTAGCTCTTCCTTCAAGCGCTTCCTGACATTTTAATGATGACTGAAAACAATCACAAGACAGTTATTTTTAGATTTTCTCAGAAACTCAGTGAGGTGCCCCGCTGGACTGAAACTCACCTCTACAGTAATATTCAACACCTACTAAGTTAATAGAGTGGCAAGCAGCTTGGGAAAATAGC
Source organism: Delphinus delphis (assembly GCF_949987515.2). Lineage (NCBI taxonomy): Eukaryota > Metazoa > Chordata > Mammalia > Artiodactyla > Delphinidae > Delphinus > Delphinus delphis. The sequence continues at coordinate 10,946,272 of NC_082704.1, forward strand.
CAGTGACGCACACGGTAGGTGAAGCAGAGATGATGGCGGGGTGGGGTGTGAGGAGGGAGGTAATGTTGGCAGGGGGACCCCTGACGTAGCCGTGATCAACATACAGAAAATGTAATGTGACCTGGGAGTCAAACCACAATGTCATACGTGTTCCTAGGGCAGCAGGTGATTAAGTGCCACACCAGGTATACACACAGGCTTGTTTCTCCTAGCTTCTGTGCCCTGCCCCCATCCACCCCCTGCTCCCATCTCACAGCTTCTCACATACAGCTCTGTTATAGGACGCTCATCACACCGCATTATTGTGATTCAGGGAAAGAGACCTGATTGCAGGTTGTGGTGCCCAAGGAAGCCTTCATGGATGACAGGGGCTTCGTTCAGCCTAGAAGTAGAGAAAGGATTGGAATTAGACAAAGGGAAGGAGGGCATTCCAGATGGAGGATACAGTGGGAACACAAGCCTGAAGCCAGAAATATGCACGGTACATTGCCCCGAGGTAGCGGGGAGGAAGGATGGGCGGAGAGAAGGGGAATGGGCAGGACTGTAAATTCACCAGGATGACTGGAATGGGAAATTTGCAACCCACACTGAGTGATGCAATGGTATAATTGTCCCCCAGGCAGCCTGGCATTCATGGAGACTGTGCTCTGCTAAAGGGATGGGAGGTTGTGGGGGGGGGGGGGTGTTGAAATTAGTCAAGAGAAAGACATTCTATAAGCTCTGCTAGGGCTTCCCACCCCAGTTAGAAACATATGGCCCTGGCAAGAGTCCTTGCTTTATTTGGATCCATTCCTTATCCTACCGTTTCTGTAAATTGTTAGGGAAAATGCAAAAAGGCAGCTGGCCTGCCTGAAGGAGTCATCGTTAGCTAATGCTGCCATCTCCAGGAACCTGCTTGCTAATGAACCAGCACCCAGCAGCCTGCTTCAAACCGTCTGCCAGGGCGGGCTCCTCCCCATGCCTCACTGCAGCCCCGTCCCGCTGCCTTGGCTTCTCCAGCCGGAAATTTGACTGGGCAGCGGGAGGGGGGGTTAAGCTGCCCAGGGCTCCTAGAATCTATGTCTGCCAGCTGCCTTCTCTTTTCTCTGGTCTGATGGGGATGCATAGCAAAAGGTTGTCATCTGAAGGATGACATTTGTATTTGTTTGCTCAGGCTGCCATAACAAAACACCACAGACTGCATGACTCAAACCATAGAAATCTATTTTCTCACAGTTCTGGAGTCTAGAAGTCCAAGATCGAGTTGTCAGCAGGGGTGGTTTCTTCAAAGACCTCTCTCCTTGGCTTGCAGATGACCACCTTCTCGCTCCGTCCGCATATGGACTTTCTTCTGTGTGCGTATATCTCTGGTTCTTTTTGTGTTCAAATCTCCTGCTCTTGTGTGGACACCTTTCTGTTGGATTATGGCCCACCCTAACGGCTTCCTTTTAATGTAATTATCTCTTTAAAGGCCCTATCTCCAAATAGAGTCACATTTTGAGGTGTTGGGGGAATTAGGACTTCAGCATATGAATTTGGGGTAAAAATTCAATCCCCCCTACACTGCTCGTACAGTGAAGACTTTGGGTAGGCTCTTTCCCTGTCTGGACCTTTATGATAAATGGGTTAGAGCTAGAAGCTTAGAAATATTTTCCAAAAATAAATGATTCTATGAAGTATGGGTAAGTTTTCCAGGAAAAAAATGCAGATTTGTGATGACTCGCTAACGAATGGATTTTCACAGTCCAGGCTGATTTCTTATTCTGAGAGCAAACTAATGTAGCAATTTCATTATAGAGTTTGAACTTGAGATGTATATATATATATATATATATATATATATATATATATATATATATATATATAAATTTCTTTATTAAATAACTATATTTTAGTGTCTTATATATGCCACGTGCTATGTTAAAGGCAAGAGAAAAAAGCTGAATCTATTAGATCATATTTTCAAATTAGCTCTTGTTATAATTTTAAATATGTATTCTGCAAGAAATTGTTGGACCCTGAGGTGTAAAAATCAGAAGCAATATTGGGTTTAACCATCCTTCTGCCTTTAACAATGAGTTTGTACGTGTAGTCTTAAGGTTTTAATTTCCCATACGTAGTTCTCTAGTTTATGTATTCTTTCATTGATTCGTGCGTTCCGTGAATATTTTAAATACCCACCGTGTGCCGGGTACTCTGCTGGGTGCTGATGATACTGTGGTGAACAAAACCAGCAAGGTTATTGCCCCCATAGAGCTTGCAGTCTCGGGTAGATCAGGGGCCATTGTTTATTTCATGAAATGTGATGAGTTTATAGTAGGAGATATGTCGGGAGTTGCGCAGACCGCCCCCAGGATCAGTGATTCACTAGAAGGTTTAGCATATAGTCGTGCTCATGGCTATGATTTATTACAGCAAAAGGATACAGAGCGAAGTCAGCTTGGGGACAAGATGCATGGGGAGAAATCTGGAGGAAACCAGGCTCAAACCTCCAACATTCTTTTCCCAGTGGAGTCACCCAGGACACCCTTATTTGCCCCAGCAACAAGCGCGGCAACACATGTGAAAGGTTGTCTCTCGGGGAAGCTCATTAGGGACCCAGTGCCCAAGGTTTCTGCTGAGGGCTGGTCACGTAGGCACCACCTGCCTGGTACATGGCAAAATTCCAGATACCCAGAAGGAAAACAGTATTCAGCATCAACCACCTTGTTTGTACGAAATTGTTTAGATGCAGTGAATCACATTTATCATTTTGTGCAAGCTTCATATGAGTGTAGGGAACTCTTTGCCAGCCAGGTCCCGGACGCCAGCCAAGGGGCCAGCTGTGCAAGCGGACCTTTCTAAAGACAGCAGCATCAGGGCAGCTAAGTTGCTGAAGTAATGTGGGGAGGAGGGGGAACCAAGGGGTTAATTTTTCTGGAAATGAACATTCCAGAGAGCAGGAACAAAAGATGCAGAGTCCCAGTGGGAGAGGGAGCATGGCTGATTCATGAAACTAAAAGAAACTCCCCCATCTGCCTGAGGGGAGAGGGGAAGGAGTCAGGTTAATCAAGTGGACATTCGTTGCGATACTTGTATTCATTCATTCATTCAAAAAAAAATTTATTGACTGCCCACCATGTGCCAGGTGTCATGTGAGGCACTGAGGACACGATAGGGATCCAAACGAATGTTCCTGTCCTCACAGAGCCTCCATTTTAGTGCCTATTATCTACATGGGCTGAATCACACCACATCCATTTTACTGGAAATTCTCTCTCTAGTTTTAAGCAGACCATGAACATTTAAATCTATTTGGCATGCTCCTTCATTAGAATAAAAACAAGAAGATATTTTCTATCCAAAATTCCAGCTAGGCTTGTGTGTAAGTAACCTATTACATGTACATAGTAAATGCTGATAAGGTAGGTTTTTAAAGTGGGAGCCACCTGTCACTGCTATGATCAAAGACTGGCATTATTTCAGTTGTGAGTCTCCTAATCTGAATCTGTTTATACGTTGGCAGCATGATTTTGTTGGTGGTGATGGTAATGGTGGTGATAACAAGAGTGAGGAATAATCTGTTAGCTCTTCAGAGAGCAGCAAGACACAACCAGTCCAGAAAACATTCACCAGCTTTAGTCAAACAAAAGAGCACAGTTAGAAGCCTAGGATCTGATCAATTTATTTTTTATTTGTTATTTATTTATTTTTTTTTGCGGTACGTGGGCCTCTCACTGTTGTGGCCTCTCCCGTTGCGGAGCACAGGCTCCGGACGCGCAGGCTCAGCGGCCATGGCTCACGGGCCCAGCCGCTCCGCGGCATGTGGGATCTTCCCGGACCGGGGCACGAACCCGTGTCCCCTGCATCGGCAGGCGGACCCTCAACCACTGCGCCACCAGGGAAGCCCTCTGATCAATTTTAATTAAGCCAACGAGAATATTGCTACTTAACAGACTGAAGTATGCTTGTTAATTGTCTAGTCCAGCCAGCCATCTCAATCCTGTCACCATATTGCATCACTGAGCTTAACTCTCAGCTCACCTTGAGACATTCCATGAAAGCCAAGTTTACTTTCACAGAGTTAAGTCTCAGACTCAAAAGTGCCCAGATTTGACCACACAACTAGAACGGTCAGGATGGTTATAGGATTCATATTCTCATCTCAGAGTTTCCAGGAATCTTATAGTTTGGCATTGTTGATTCTTGGCTGAATTAGGCTCTCTTGAAACTAACATACTGACAGGACAGATGCTTAATAATTCAGATACATCCTGATCTTTGCACTCTAAAAATTCAAAGCGTAGCTCATAGCCATCAAAAGGGAAACCACTTCTGGAACTGTGACTTCATTTCTACCAGTAAAATAAATTCCTACGTATTTGCTCTATTCTTATCTGACAATTAACACTGAATACCCAACAGGGCCTTCCTTTTTGCTGTAGGTGGCTGGGTAATTGAGAGCAAGGGAAAAAAAATAACACTCCAGATAAGTAAAGCTCTCCTTAGCAGTTAGCTTTTGGAAAAGACAAAAATTGGAGATATGCTAACATACAAGTTGAATTCCTTAGTGCCTAGAACAGTGCTTGGAATCCAGGATGCTCTCAAATATCTGGTGAATGTCTGAGAGAATTGGTGGATTCAACATATAAAAGAAAAATAGTGCTTAGGGAATGTTTGAAAATTGAAGCTAACCTGTAATATGGTCAGTTATCTGGGTATGTATTTCAAATTTTAAAATTCTTTTCATGTTTCAACTATAAAGAAAATCATCATCGATAAAAATGAGTAATGGAAGGTGCTGATTCAAACATAGATACCTCTGATTTTTTTCTGACAGTGAGAAATAGCCTCTGGGGATAAATGTCTGGAAAATAAATTGTTCACAAAACTATATTTTAAATTACATCTGTGGTCTGTGCTTTGGTCCAAGCAATACAAAGGATTTGTGTACTTCAAAGGTGTATAAAATGAAGAGACTCAGGAACGTGGACTCAGGAGACAGACAGCGTTATGTGTAAATTCTAAGAGGTCAGGGCTAGTGAGGTTTTGTTTATCACTGTCTCTACACCGGTCATCTACAAACCTTTTGATCACACACCTCTACCTGCGTGTACATACTTATTTATGTACAAATTATGTATATGTACATGTCTACTAACATATTTTAATTATATTCTAAAATAAACACAAGCATACAAATAAAAAAGGATGAGTAAAATACATATAATTGAAGTTCCAATATGTTCTCCCCACATCGGATTCCTTTGCCCGTTCCTGAGACTCATGTATCCCACTTGGGAGACCACTTTTCTAGAGTATGGTCCATCAAAGGTGCTCAATTCATAATAATATTTTTTGAATATTATTAGGAAACCCTTCTTGTTCAGGACTGTCATAGCCACAGTTAGACTTAAATGTGTTCAAGTCTAAGTTCTTCTACTGACTGTGTGAACCTGAGCAGGTTCTACTATCCATAATCTGGGCCTTTGTTTTGTCATCCATAAAATAGGATAAGTGAATAATGTAAATAATAATTGCTCTGTTGATGATGATGATAACAGTGGCAAACATGGTTAATTCCCCACTTCTTAGATGAAATTAATTAGGCTTCACCATCAGGACCCCATTACTTTTGATTGTGGATACCCCTCATGCATTCCGCTTGATAGGCTACGTTCTGTAATAGGGTCTGATGTAAGATCTGTTCCAACTGGGAAATTCTGTTGCAGCTTGTGGACATAATTTCCTGCTAATGGACACGGAAAAAAGCAAAAAGGGAAGAGGTGGTTACTCCCTTTAAGCACATCTCCAAAAGTGGTACCTTTCAACAACATAGGTTACAAAAAGTGAAGAAAAGGTGCTAGTAGAAAGATGCTATTTCCCCTCCTTCACTGCCTCCTCTTCCTCTGTTATAAATGTTAGTATTTCTCAAGGTTTCATCCTCAGCCTCCTTCGCATCTCCCTCCATGCATCCTTCCTAGGACATCTCATCTCATCTACCCTACCCCTCAGGACTGCAATTACCGTCTCTTTGCTCTTTACTCCACAATCTCTATCTCCAATCCAGGTCCCTCTTCCATATCCCAGGCCTACTAATTCTAGATCATCTCCACGGCCCCGCAGGCATATCCAAAACTGAATTTGTGCGTGTGTGTGCATATGTGCACGTGCACACAAAACAGTTGGCAAAGAATCAGAAAATACTGGCTTCTAGTGCCAGCTGTCACTCACTTTTTGAATGATGTGGGGCAAGTTTAGTTTCCTCACCTGTAAAAATAGAAAATTGGGAAAATGAACTCCAAGGTTCCCTATCTTGATGAATGACAACACCCCAACCATCCAGTTGCCCAAGTCAGAAACCCTAGAGTACTCCCTGACACCTGCCTCTTCCTTACCTTCCATCTCCAGTCCATAACCAATTCTATCAACTCTGCATCTACAGCGGCTCTGAAGGCCTCTTTTTCTCTGTTCACAGCATCAGTTCCTCAATTTGGGCTCTCGACATTGCTCCCTGGATAAACATCCTCTCGAGATGTCATCCTCTGCCTCTAGTCTCGTACTGGCAACCACCACACTAATCTTCACACTGCAGCCACTGAGCTCCTTCTAAAATGCCATGCCAACTGGGTCGGGTCTCTCCCTCACTTAAAACGCTTGCATATTCCCCCAGGGGCATACAGGATTGTAGCAGATCCCTTTCTGTGGTCCATGAGGTGCCACGTGATCCAGCCTACTAGCAACTTTCACAACTCCACGTCTCGTCCCACTCCTGCGAATCTGTGTGCCAAGCATTCCGAACTGCTGCATTTCTCAACTGGGTCCGCTCGACTCAGGCCCGTATGTCTTTGTACTTGTTCCCTCTGCCTGGAATCCCAGACGTTTTCCCGCCCCCTCCAATTCACTTGACTACTGACCACTGGCCATCAAAAGTCAGCTCCTACCACATGCTCTGAGAAGGGCTTCCCTGACTGCCGCCAAGGCTAGGTTTGGTAGGTGCCCCCCTCTGTGCTTTCATAATGACTTGTGCCACATCTGTGTCCTTACACTTACTACCTTGTAAGGTAATTAATTATCTGTGTGTTGGTTGCTCTCTCCTGGGAGCTAAGAGCTCATTAAGCCGTAGAGACTTTGTGTGATTCCTCTGGGTTGTGCCTGTTCCTAGAGCAGTTAACTGCTTTCACCTGATTGCATCCTGTTTCTGCTTCTAGCTTCAGCTTCATATCACCTCTTCTGGATGCCTTTCCTGAGTTCAGCCCGACCAATGTGTTAGAGGTCCCTCCAAACCCCAACCCAATGTGTTAGAAGTCCCTCCTCTCTAACACAGAACTTCTCCTTTGCTTTTTAAAAGTTTACTTCTCTGTCTCCTCCACTAAATGCAGAATCCCTTGAAGGAAGGGACTAGATTTTATTCGACATCGTGTTTCCCACCCCAGCTGCCTATTGTTGTCAAGCACAGAGCCAGGTACAGATTAGTCATTCATTAAATGTTTACTGATTTCACCTTGCATTTGGACATTGCGATTGTGCTTCATTTCTATTTCATTACAGTTGCATTCCTGTTTTTAAACTGCTCCTGGTTGCATCTTTTCCAAGCGTTATATAGTTTTACAAATTTGGACTGTTTTGTCCTCTAGGTGGAGTTGTTTGGAAAAGAAATGCAAAGTTACATACGCTTTAGGAGAAAGAGGTACCGCATTAGTCTGCTAGGGCTGACATAGCAAAATCCCAGAAACAGTGTGGCTTAAACAGGAATTTATTTTCTCAAAGTTCTAGAGGCTAGAAGTGCAAGATCGAGGTGCTGTAACAAGTCCGTTTTTGGTAAAGCCTCTTTCCCCGGCTTGTAGGTGGCTACCTTCTCGGCTTGTAGGTGGCTACCTTCTCGCCGTGTCCTCACATAGTCTTGGGGGAGGGGTGGTAGGAAAGAGCTAGAGAGAGATTTCCTGAGCTCTCTGGTGTCTCTTCCTCTTCTCATAAGGACACCAGTCCTGTCAGATGAGGACCCCACCCTTGTGATGTCATTTAACCTTAATTACCTCCCTAAAGGCCCTATCTCCAAACTGAGGGCTAGGGCTTCAACACATGGATTCTGGGGGGGACACACAATTCAGTCCAGAACAAGTATCGCATCACAAGGTTATCAGCATTTTGTGTAGTTCCAGGAAACACGATATTTAAATTGTCTTGGAACAAAAGCAGCAGGATTGGTTGTAACACCAACCTATGATCAAACTTCCTGAGTCTCTGTTACCTCGTGTGTCAAAGGAGGGAGTTTCTGCTGCAGGAGCGGTTTGGGGCAGGTGGGCCTGCAGGGCACCCTCGAGCTGGAGAAATGATACTTGAGTTCTTTCCCTTTTCCAGCCCTTCATTATCTCAGAAGCCTAGAAGCACTGTGGCCGACCCAGAAGCTCTACTCCTTCTAAGTCAAGTGGACTGCCTTCTTCAAGGGCTTCAGTTTTACCTTTTTCTGGGTACCAGGTTTTCAAAACCTCCTTAAGGGAGCCCTCACCTGGAAACCAGAAATACCAGAAGTCGCGGAGGCAGCCCTATCCGGGGCATCTTTCCGACCCCATCCCTCTGGGGTCTTCTGATACGTATGTGGAAAATACAGTGCCAACCTAGGATTAGAACCCTTGGAGCCGCTCACAGGAGCCCCCTGAGTGATTCCGCCCTGGCTAAAGAGGCTCGTGCCCAAGGGGACGTTAGCCCGGCATGTCCCCAGTGTTTTTCACTAAATACTGGTATTAAGTAACACTAGCAGTTAATGTGGGAAATAACGATTCCGGGGCACATGTGTATGTTTAACCCAGAGTTTCTCACAGATAATAGGTTTCTTCACTGTAGGCTTTATGAGAACCTTCAGCCATCCAAATGTATAACACGAATCTCCACGAGTAGGGCATGGTGAACGGCCTTTTCCAAACTTACTGGTCACAGAATCATTTCAGTCAGAGCGTCTTGGTCGGTTTAGTGTTCCCGAGGACTCACTCTTAGGAATGCTACCTCTGGGAGGCTCCTGTAAAAAGCCATTGTGGGAGATGCACCTTGACCCAAGGACTTCCTTCAGGCCTAGCTCTGCTCTCTGCCTCTCTGCATCGGTACCCAGTAATGCCAAATCCACTTGTCCAACTATCTTGCCTGGGCCTTTTCCTCTTCACCTGTCTCTTTCTTGGCTGACTTAGAAATCCCATAGGATTCTGCTGCCAGCCTTGTTTCCAGGCTCCGTGCTTTCCAGTAAGAATTGGCAGGTATGCAGAGCAGGCCGTCTGGACCGAGAGAGCCTGGCTTGTTCTCAGCTCTCCCTGTGGAACTTAGACTCTGTCCTGGTTAGGAAGGGAACAGACTGCTGAAATCATCAGATACCTTTCAAATAGAGGCTTTCCTGACAGCCCAAGGTAGAGTACCCGAGGCAGGCACTGTGAGACTCGCGTACAGGCATCTCACAAAACGCTCACCTTCCTGGGTGCGCTGAACAAGAGAGGGGAAGGGGAGACACATTAGCTTTTATCAAGTGCTTATTATGTGCCAGACACTGTAATACGTGCTTTACGTGCATTACCTAATTGAGTTCTTACAAGCACCCTGAGAGATAGGTACAATGATTACATTCATTTTACAGAGGAGGAAACTGAAACTCAGAGAGGTGAGGAAACAGGCCCAAGGAAGCATAGCTTCCGACGAGTAGCAGAGCCAGGACTCGAGGCTCTGTCTGTTGGCCCCAGAGCCCATGCTTTTCACCACTTCACCCTGATGCTCGGTGAGGCCAAACAAACTGAAACATTAGAGTTTGGAGCAGAGGAAGGTTTATTGCAGGGCCCAGCAAGGAGAACGGGTGGGTAGTGCTCAAAAAGCCCAAACTCCCCAATGGTTGGTGGTGAGGTAATGGGGTGGTGTTTTAGGAATCTCAGTCATCAGCCTTCTGGTTCCAACCCGTCTGGGGCCCACGGGTGGGGATCTTAGTTCCATAGAAGAACTCAGAGATATGCGTCACATTGTTATGCACCACCCCGCAGGAGGAACCAGGACCCTGCCCCGTGGCTGCACTGTTGCTTCTTCCTGCATTCCCTCACTCCTCTAATTATAACTGCTTGAATCTGCCCTTTGGAACTTAGGGAAGGTCTAGGAAGCTGAAGCCTTTTTCCTACAAAGAGGAAGTGGGGAACACGGAAAAGCTTTTGTACCTGGGAGGATCCCAGAGGGTGCTGCTCAGTTGCAGTCCCTCCTTTTCTTTGATTCTCCTCAATCTTGAGGGGGAGCAGGGGTGGGACAAGAAAGGGAACAACGTTTTGGGTAGAGAGGTTGATCATAAACTTGGCAAAAGAACTTGGGGACTTGGTTTCACTTCGTTGTGAATCTACAGGTGGGATGGAGCCCATCTGCCTGGTGTTGGCCAAATCAAAGAGCAGCTTAGATGACTATTTGACGTAATCACTGCCTGACCCCTCCCCCAACCCGAGAATCAATTGTTTTATAGTGAAGAGAACTAGGGGTTTTTTTTGTTTTGTTTTGTCTTTTGTGGGGTTGTTTTGTTTTGTTTTGTGTTTTGTTTTGATATAGACAATGATCCAGGCTTTGGTGGGGTCTTCAGAAGGAACCTACAACTTCACTTTCTACCCTCATCATCTCTCACTGTATCACTTACCAGAGCTCCCTGTCTCGTCTCCCCCCTCCCCTGCATTCTACGCGCTGCAGCCCATATTACCTTTATGAGAGCACTTTTAATCATTTCTAGTGTAAAACCCAGTTGCGCTTGGGGTAACGTCCAAACTCCTTAAACTGGCTTTCTAAACGATCGCCTGCCTGCCTCTTCAGTTTACGCCTCCAAAATCCTCTGCTCCTCGCTCGCTCATCCCTTACCCTGTGGCCATGCTAAACGACTTCACCTTCTGGTGCGTGCCATGTGGGTTCAGGTTGCTCTCTCTACTTTTTCGGCCTGGAATACCTTATCTCCCTCACCAACCACATCTGCCTTGTGAACAACTATTCAACTTTCAATGCTCAGGTCAACTGTCACCTTCTCTATGAAACCTTTTTGCTTCCTGGTCACTGTCTGTGAGTCTTACCAGGCCCGGTTGAGCCTCCCAGCCTTGCACTTTGGAAGATGGCCTTCCAAGATACCTCTCAGCTCTGGACAAGCTCCTCCCCAGCAGGGACCCGGGCTTCTTTATCCCTGTGTCTCAAGCACCCAGAACAGGCCTAGCACATAATAATAGGCACTCAGGAAATGTTTGGTGAATAAAAAGAAATTTCCCTAGAATAAGGATTTGACATGAATTTTAAATTCAGTCAAGAGAATCTTCAGAGTAAGTGAACAAAGTGGACAGTAATTTATTCCTGTGGTCATGAAATATAAATCTAGAAAAGTCAAAATATTTACTTTCTTTCTCCCTCCCTCCATAGATTGAGAGGAAAATAAAAAGTGTTCAAGCAGGGAGGAGTAGCATGCAACTGAAATATGCTAGCTCTCCACCAGGGGGTGCTGTGAACACAAAGAGAAACGGTTCTTCATTAATTTGTTCTCCCTCAGAGAAACTGCAGAAACCAAACAACTTTTCTATTGTCCCTGCATTGCATACAGTTTTGCAAGAGATGAATAAGTCTTCCATCATGCTTGAAAATCACGTCTGCCTGGAACAAGTCTTCCTGCTAATAAGGTGCGCATGTGTGCCTGCCTGCTCATGTGTGCACGTGTGCGCACGCACACACAGACACACACACCCTCAGCACCTTTAAAAGATCAGGCATCAAGTTTAAAAATGTATGATTTTTGGTATATCTTGAATTTGTTCATTGACAAATTCAAGTGTTATTTACTACGATGTCAGAAGCAGAATCGAGCAGAACAAAGCGTGTGCTACGTTGCTTTTTAACCCTGACATAGAATAGAAGACCCGTCCAAGTATCCGAGATGGGCTATCAGCCAGCTCTTGTTACTAAGAGCACATAGACAGAGCAGTATCCAGCTTGTGTGCACTAGTTCTTACAAGACCGTAATGGGAGAACACAGACAGCACGATCAATATTTGGGAAGCCGTAGTTTGTATAACCAGTGACTTAGACAAATCAAATCTTGTTTTCAACATCGTGGCTCCAGTTTCTGCCTTTAGCATATCCCTGATGGCCTTGGCTGCTGAGTGATATTTTTAAATTGTATTCATGTTTATCATCCTTTTAGAGTCTGAGCTCTGTGTGTATGTGTGTTCTTTCCATCTGTGTCTCCTGCACATGGCAAAGGTACATTGTACCAAGGTACATTGTAAGGACTCAGTTAGTGTTCATGGATTGCTTGCTTATTGATCAGTTTCCATAAAAATGCTGCCAAAAAACGTCGGGAAGGATAATGATGAGATTACAGGGGATACAAGTAAATGGGCCAGTAGGGACTGAGGGGAAGAGAGGAGGACTCATTTCACTGACCGATCACAGTGTGCCGGGCACCGCCCTAAGCAGTTTATGTGAATTTCTTATCTAATTCTTACAGTAGCCCAATGAAGAAATGATTATCACCCCGATCCCACCGCCTAACTTTTTGCACAGTTGTGACTGTTGCATTAAAATACTCAATTTTAATGAGTATTCCTGGGAGTGGCCAAGGCTTCATCTGTGCCTCTTGTACCTAAGGGCAGTGCAGGTGCTGATTGGGGTTTGAGCTGTGGGCAGGATAAACAATGAACTGTTATTGAAGCTGACTCCTGTGTTCATGGGGGTAAGGGAGAAGTGGATCTCCCTGGCTGCCTCTCTGCCCCTGCTGCACTCAGAGAAATTGACAGGGAGATGCAGCCCTTGGCAGTTGACAGAGGTGAAGTCGTTCCTATCTTCTGACTGGGGTGGGGCTGCCTGTGGGAGATTTCCTTTCCTCCCTGGGACTCTTGGGTGTTGTGGGAAATGAGAGACATGGGCAGGTGGTGACGGACTTCCAGCAGCTGGGCTCACTGGAGAACGCTTTGTAGAGGAGGAGGGACTCGTGATTGTGAAAACTCTGGCTCGGGAGAAACCATAAAGGGCATGCAGTTTAACCACCAAGCAAGCTTTTGAAACCCTTGACAAAACTCCAGCCAATTGCCCGCTACGTGACCTTGGGCAAGGAACTTCCCCTCTCTTGGCCTGAGTTTCCTCATTTACAAAAACAAAAAGCACAACAAAACCTTACGGGGTTGTCTTGAGAATCCAGTGAGAAAACATGGACTCCTGGAACATACGAGGTACTCAGTACTTTTCAATTTTATTTTTTAGAGCAGTTTTAGATTCACAGCAAAATTGAGGGGAAGCTACAGAGACGTCCCATATACCCCTGTCCCCTCCCCCATTATCCACATCCCTTACCACAGTGGTACATTTGTTACAGTTGATGAACCTAGAGTGACGTCGTAATCACCCAAAGTCCATATTTACCTTAGGGTTCGCTCTTGGTGTTATACATTCAGTGGGTCTGGACAAATGTATAATGCCATTTACCCATCATGGTATCATACAGAGTGTTTTCACTGCCCTAAAAATCGTCTGTGCTCCGCCCATTCATCCCTTCCTCCCCCCAATCCCTGGCAAACACTTCACTGTCATCATATTTTGCCTTTCTCAGAAAGTCATAGAGTTGGAATCACACAGTATGTGGCCTTTTCTGATTGGCTGCTTTCACTTAGTCATATGCATTGAAGGTTCTTCCATGTCTCTTTGTGGCTGGAAAGCTCATTTCTTTTTAGTGTTGAATAATATTTCATTGTCTGGGTGTACCGGTTTATTTATCCACTCAGCTACTGAAGGACATCCTGGTTGTTTCCAGCTTTTGGGCGATGATGAATAAAGCCACTATAAACATCTGCGTGCAGGTTTTTTTTGTATGCATAAAATTTCAAGGCATTGGTACTTTTTAATGAAAAATGTATCTGTCCTTACTCCCATAAATTCCCCTCTCCGATAACTTCTTCCGAACATGAGGGATCAGTGCAGCCAAGATGCCGAGTTTGCAGCAAAATGCTCTTATTAATTAGCCAAGAGGCTGTGATGGCGCAGCATGTAAACAACATACGACAAATCTGTTTACATCGGCTTCTGCAGACATTTTAAAACAATTAAACTGTCAAGGGGGCCTGGAGACAGCCTTGCATTTTAATGGGCAATGATTAAATATCAGGCATTATTGCTTTTGATGTGTCTGGGCTGTAAGAGGTGGGCAGAGTATTGATTGGGGCCTCCAGGAAGGCAGGATGCTAACTCGGGCTGCTGGACCACAGTGCAATGAAAGTTTGGAGATCTGTAACTTCTTGGGCTGGGATGAAAGGCCACTCACCAGAGAGTTAACTAGAGTTGTCAACTTCTGTTTAGTTTGGACTCTGCCAGTAGGGGCAGACGATAGACTGTGACTTTGGAGGGGTGCTGTTGGTCAATGGACAGAAAGAGAGAGTTAGTTGCTGATGGCATCTCTTAGAAGAGGGTGAGTGACACAGCACTGAGCGCTGACCCCAGTATCAATTCTACCTGGATGAAATCCCTGTCAAGGAAGTGAAGGCACCCATGCAACCCCTGTCTAAGTCAACTAGCGTAAAACTGCACCCTACAGCCTGCGAATCTGTTTATCACAATTATGACAGCCGCGTAGGCTCAGACTCCCTAGTGCATTCACCATTTAGGTTACCCCGTTCTCTGTTGATTTCATCTGTTCACAGGTGCTTGTCAGGTCACATGGGGCCCTTGCCCTCGAGCCACTTACAGGCTGGTAAATATAAACAGCTGAATGCAGTCAAGTTGAATAGTTCAGTGATAGACGTTTGTGTTGGGTACAGTGAAGGGACCAAGGAGGCCATGGTCAACTGAGAAGTGTGGAGAGGCTGGAAGACATGTCTTCCCAGTAGATGTCCTACTTGAAAGATTAGTAGGCAGACAAAGGGCGAAGGGCACCCCACGCTGGGGGAAGATCTTGAACAGACCCGCCGAGGTGTGAAAGAGCCTGGTACATTCCGAGAACTCAGTCAGTCTGGCTTGTGAGGTTGGGAGTGGTACCGTGAACCAATGGGCTGGCTCAGCCCAAGCCCATCCCCCCCTTGCTACTTTTGAAAGGGTGGGAGGACCTTAGCCCTAAGGTTTAGAAACTGAAATCAAGCAAGAAGTGATGAAGACGTTGAAGTCCATCCCCACCTAAGGCTAAATAGAACAGGTGAGCACTAACATCCCCTGTACCTTTCTGTTGCTTGACGTCCTTCCATCGGTCCCACTCCCCAAGGGTATGCCAGTGGAAGAACAAGATACTTTCTTTCAAAATGAAAACACCTTTGTGAGAGCTGTCATTTATTCACAAATTCGTGTGAATTAGTTTAATCAGATTGCTTTCCTCCATGATGCCTGACCTGGGGAGACATGGAAGGCAAGAGAAGGTAGGGCCTGGGGTACGGAGGGAGTTGCCACACCTAGTAGGGGGCTCCTCCTGCAGTGGAGTTCCAGCAGCTGGACAGCAGCACCTAGGCCCCGAGCGCCTGGCAACTAGTTGGGGAAAGGAGAGAAAGGAGAGCAGAAATAAATTTCACCTGCCTTGCAATTTGGCTCCGTGTCAGCCTCACTTTGTTTATTTCTGTGCTGTCTAGACAGGCAAAGATTGCGTTGCTCTCATCCCAGGGGAACCTCCTTCTCCGGTGCACTGACCAGTGCAGCCCCTGCCCGGCCAGAAGAAGCTATGGCACAGCTACAAGAACGACCAGTCTCTTGATTAGACCCGATGAGACCACCCAGGTTGAGATGACTTAATTTCACCCCTTGAGAAATGCCTTTTAAAAAGAGTTCTTCCATTGGCCAAGAGAGACTGCCTTCGTATTAGGGTTTTCTATTTTTGTTTGAAGGAAGCTGGCATCTCTCCTGTGTAAGGAGTTCACTGAAGCCTAAATTCTCCCATTAGCCATTTTGGGTTGCAAACAGGGATCCGAGCATATGCAACTGTGTGTCTGGTGGCCTGCCAGCCCCAGGGCCATGGGGGAGACCCCATGGCCACACTCTGCCCCTCTTAGCATGACTGACTAATGGCTGGCAGGGGTCAGGACTGGCTACTTAATTTGCAGGGCCCAGTGCAAAATGAAAATGTTAAAAATGTTTGCTCTCTGTTCCAAAATTGTTAAGAATTAAAAACAAACAAACAAACAAACAAAAAATAACGGTGACAGCAAAGCTTACAAAACCGGGACACACTTCCCTGCTGAGGAATAACTCCTTGGCCCCTGTGGGTTCTGAGGGCTCCTGCTGCTCTGGCCCCTGGGCTGTGGGCGGTGGAAAGGGGCGGGGGAGGATGCTTGATTTCAGGGCAGAACAAATTTTCTCCATCCTCTGCCTACTGCTGAAATCCCGTCCTTACAGCTAAACCAATTTCGCTTGAGGCTGGATCCCTTTGGGAGGGGCTCCCGTCTGCAGCTGTTGTCTCATATACTCTTGTGTTGGATGGAAAAGTGGAGGGAGAGAGCGCAAGGCAATTTTGATTATGCAGAGACGTTTAAGGGAAAAAAAATTATGTAAGTTTATGGAATGCCTTTGGGTATGCATAATCTTCCTTTCCATATAGCACTGAGTATGGGTGATGGGCTCAATAAATATAGCTCCTTGTGGGTGTCAGTAATCCTTCAATATTCATTGATAGTGACGATATTCAGACCTTGAGACAGATTTCCTTTCTTTCTGACTCAAGGGAAATTTTCCCAGAGCCACACAGAAGGAGAATCCAATCTGTTCAATAGGAAAGACTCATTTGCTCCCGGAATAACTAAATTTCTATTTCCATTTCCATTTGAATTTTTAACCAAAATAGTGGATCTTCCATAAGGCAGAAATAAAAAGAATGACAATTTGGTTTGGGGTTTCACTTTTCCTTAAAATTTTGATTCCTATATTAACACTGTTGAGTGCTTCAGTAACGTGTATGGCATAATGCTGAAATGTTTCTTGCTTTTTGTTATAATTAGCTGAAAGCCTCATCATAAGCTGCTAGTAGATTCTCTGAATTTTTAACAAAGGACTTCGATATGAAAATGCATTTCTTGGCAAGAAACTGAAAATTCAGGTAAAATTTCAACGTTTGACAAGTAATTGTTACAGAAGATTGAACAACTGTAATTCTTATAAATGTTGGTTTTGCTTGTAGCATGTTCAATTCATCGGTAACTCAATTTCAAAATAAAAGACACATTCTCTACGTCCCAAAAGCTATCGAGGAGCCTTTCAGACAACAAGATTTCTGACCATGGGAGAGGCATCAACCAAAGAAGGCAGCTAGTTCCAAAAACTCCTCTAATGTGGAGGGATCCTGTTACAGACCATTTTTCGTAATTCTAGAAGGCAAAATACAATTTTTGCTTGGAAATAATAAGTTTAAGCAAATAGTATGGGCAAAGCTCATATCTGAGACCAAGCAATGGTCTGATTATTGCCAGAACAATACTGCTGCATGATGAATCATTAATGATCTGTGAGAGTCATAATGGTCTGTCACTAATGCCCATTAATGATCTCTCTATACCGCGAGTATGGGCTTGATGTTTCTGGCCAGTACCTTGGAGAATACGTTAGATATGCCTTAAACTTTCTCTGATCTCCTTTCTCTGTGTCTGCTCCAAATGTAGACAGCAACTGTCTGGGTAGGACCAGCTTATAAAGAAGCATGGCTTTGTTAAGGAAGTCGTATTCAGGTAAGATTTATTTAAGCAATGTTTTTGAAGGGCAGAGATTTGAGAGCTTATCCTGGACATTAACGCCTTTGTGGAAATTAACAAAATTATGCTGGCGATCTTTCTGTTGAGATCTTTTCTTTCCGGATGGACAGGGGCTCTTGAGTTTCCCCGTACTCCATGATGTGTGGCTGTTGAACATAGACTCTTTGCAAAATGCTTCCTTTGTTTTGTTTTGGTTTTTGCCTAAGGAATTTTGGATATTAATTGTTATAGAAGAGTGAATGTTTGTCTATTTAAAGCCCTGTTTGTATTTAGGAAACTGACACAAGCTGCTTCAAGAGAGATTTCCTACCTCCAGATTTGCCTTTACTCTGGGCAGACAGCACAAAACATTCATTTGAATTTCTAAAGGAAGAGAAGGGAATAAATAATTATAATCGGCTTGGAATGTATGTTGCTTTTAGCTTAGGAAAGGAAGGAAAGAGAAGGCAACATAGAGCTAAGGGGAGGTGGACACAATCACATATTAATTCTGAGAATCTTATTAGGCGTATCTTCAGGGAAATCACAGAAGATAGGCACTCCATATCTAAGCGAAACTAGGAGACGATCTGTTCCTCCACGGCGGCCAGGGAGATGCGGCAGATAGCTAATGGAACCAACGCCCAAGAGCCTCCGGCTCACGGAGGAAAACAAAATGAGACAAGGTTGTCCAAGCAGCCACTTTCCAGCATCTGAAAATAGCAGGACAGGGTTTCTTGGGGAGGGCGTCACTCACTCCGCTGGCTACTTTTTGATGAGGAATGTTAACGCGTAACTAAATGGAAAATGACATCTTTTCTTTGGAAACTTTATGCCAGGCTTCCTATTATTTGAATGAAGTATCATCGTCAAGCAAACGCTTCCATTGCAACCCTTTGCGCTGCCTTGATCATTGAACTCGAGAGGACCCTGGAGAATGCTCACCCCTCTAAATGTTTTTTATTTTGCTAGGACACTTCATCCAGATGCATGATTACTCTTTGCAATTTTTGTTTCTTCAAAATCCTTCCCCCCTGTTGAAAAACTGCTGAGTAGCGTGAGTTTATTCATGGAATTAACTGGGATTGATAGATTTTCCCTTCTGAGAACTTCACAAGATCTCCTGAACTACTCGAAGTGGTCCCGGAGCATCCCCAGATGAAGGTTACGATTGATCTGTCACGTTGCATGGGCATTGCTGAGTTGGTTATTTTCAACTGATCTCCTCATGAAAAGGAGAAAAAAGCTTCTTTGAACGGTTAGGGCATCACGGGCAATATTAGTGATGGAAATCATTAGAGACTTTCTGAGTTCGGTTCAGCATTTCATTTTCTGATTATTTTCACAACTCATGCCTGTAATAAACCCACCAAAGTTTCCACCACTCAGATGGGAAACGGCTTCTAATCATCCTTAAGGGGACTACGGACTCCACGTCCCTTATAGTACACGTGGCAGAAACATTTAAACTCGTCCCTTTGCTTGTAAAGTATTTGAGTGGAATGCATACATTAATTCTTTGCTGAGTAAGGGCTGTGCCATAAGTAATTCTCACCAAACAATTACTGCACTGACAAGTGCATAGATTCGTTGGAAGCGATCAGATTCCCATCTAAGCTGTTTGGTTAGATTCAAGTACAAACCAACTTTATGCTTACAAAAGACTTCTAGATTGATTGATGAAGTGTTATAAAGAGACGTGTCTGTTTTAAATAGATGTATGTTCATGGCAAACCAAGGCCCTTTGCGGAAATGAGTGCAAACTCAGGGACAGGTTGGCAGCAACCGACGATGCTGCAGTGTCTCTTTGAAAGGAAAGTTAAAAGTACCTGATGCGATATAGGGTAAGCTGTGGGTCCATGGTAACACAGTGCATATGAGACCAGGAGAAAGGATTATGCAACCAAAGAATGATGAGTCCCAAGAAAGGTCAGGTAGTTTATCTCTTTGCCTTTAGACTGGAAAACACTTCACCTCTCTTATACAGGTGAGACTCTCTCAGCCACCACACACACAAGCTCTTTAAAGAATTCATTTCAACGGCTCTCAGGGCAAGAACATCCACCCTAAATCCCCCCTCCTCTACTTGAGTCTGGTGGCTCTCATTTGGTCTGCAGGGAAACCAGAGGACAGACAGTAGCTGTGCTCTGTGTAACCCTTCCTCGTGATCACGCTTGCTGAAGGATTCTAAGGCTCTTCAGCCTATTAAAAGCCTTGTGTCTAACCAGTCCCGTTGTAGCTCACCCATTTACTTCTCTAAGTGTTTATATCCTCGCTGTGCTGCTTTCTGCTTGTCCCCGTGACTACTTTTTCAGCTTTTCAAGGTCCCTTCGTGTTCTTTTCTCTTTCTAGCTGGTTGTGGGCCTTCTCTTCATGGCTATGCCTACCTCTGCCTAATAGTCCACGTATCATGTTGGCTGAGAATTTCCAAAATTTAGAACATACGAAGACAGATTTCCCCTTCTTTGGGAACTACGGGAAACAGTACATTTGTTTCATTTTCTTATCGATAGGCACTTAGGAAATGATGTATGTATTAATTGTTTTTTTTCATCAGTGATCGCTTAGTCTATTTTTCAGGGGATGCAGATGTGTATTTTCAGCTGTTCCATAGATCATTCGTTTCAAACATTGAGGCCACTGTTAACCTGGGCAGTGCTTCAAAGTGCACTTTCTTATAATACATAGCTCTGACTGCCTGGCCCCGGACCTGGGGCTTAGTAGATACTCGGTGTTTGTTGAGTGAATGAATATCTCGACAATGGCTGCATAGAGAACACTCAAAAATATTTCAATCTACTTGCTTTGGACAAGTGATTAAACAATCTAAGCTGATCTTATAAAATGGACTAGAAAGACTATCTTCAAATCGTGTCTTTAGAATGTATAGTGGAAGTGTGTATTTGCCCTTGCCGTTTGCTTTAGAAACTGGAGGCTTGGAGTTGGGAATACTACTGAAAGTGAAGAGATCTTGGATGGTGGGACAATGCATCCTTCTTGAGGAGGAAGGAGAGTATCTACAGGAAGCAAGTGCCTTTTGGGTAGAAAAAGTTCTCTGTAAGTTCCCCTGGGAATACCAGTACTGTGGGAGAAAGATGAATATGCCATAACATTTCTTTTAATTCCAGCAGTGCCACTGGGCATGGCCTATAAGTTTAAGCGTATCTCAGTCTACAGAACAAGTGTGTCTTGCTTTATACAATTAAATTGTTTCCAGAAAATTATATGTAAATCAAGTACCATTTGAAATCCACACGGGGTGTGTAGTAAGAAAGGATCCTTGTGAATGTTTTTGTAAAGTGAAGACTTCTTTTATAATACATGTAATTTAAAGGATTACTTTTTAATCTATCCATTGGGAAGTCTGAGTATTGTATACCAGAATGAAAACATATCTACATTCTGTTGAGAAGGAGTTCTTTGACCAGGACTTGCTAAAGTATGTTTTAATAGTGCCTCATTTGTGAGAATGTTAAAAATGGTTGCATTTGAATCTGCTTACTTTGTTTTGCAATTTTCTGAGTAATTTATTAACATTTCTTAGGATTTAGCAGCTATCTGATATGACATGCTACTACTGCCTTCTAAAATAGAATTTTTAAAAAATTTTCCTCAAAGGGAGTTGTAAATAACAGGTATGGTCATTTACATATTTAAAGAGGGTATGCGCATGTCTCCTGGACCCAAAACTCTACTCTGTTACCTATGCCAATTTCCCATGTCTGGTTCAACATGTAGCTGCAATGTCCAAATAGTAACCCTTTCCCAGCATACTCCATGCTTTACTCTGTTCTTAGAGGACTGACCGCTGATTGAGGAGCCTTTCCTTGCATGACATGATGGGTGTTATTTAGGCATATACGAGGCCTCCAGAGGAGTCGGAGTTGGGGATATTTACCGGGACTGTTTCTTTGGTTGGTTATCTGCATGCATCTCCGGCACTCTTTGTACTATTCATTGTTCTCCTAGGGCTTAACTGCATACTTGAATAAGAAGATACTTTTCCAGCTCTAACACTAGCTAGTGTAAGGGAACATGACGAGGTCTTCAAATGCCACATTCATCATGTTCCTTCTCTCTGGAAGAACCTTCACTGGCTTCATTCTGTACGCCAACAAGTCGGGGGCAGGGGGTGGTTGACTTTATTCTGTAAGCAAAGCTCACAACAGGCTGGCTTAACATAGCTTTCCAGTCCTATCTCCATCCTTCCCTAAAAGAACTGCTTCAACCAATCCCATCGCCTCCATTACATCGAGAGGAATTTGTCCAATTCATTAACGTGTTCTCTATGCAGCGTCCTCTCTGTGATGTGCTACACACCGAGGAAGGTGCCAAGATGAAAGAGCCATAGGGCCTGGCTTCCAGGAAGGCATAGCCTGGTTGCCCAGCACTGTGACAAGTGCTGTAATGGAAATACAAAAAGCCACCCGGGATCAAGACCAGGATAGCAGCCTTCTGCCGGCTGGATTTGGGACAGCCTCATTCAGAAGGTGTAATTTAACCAGGGACTTAAATGTATGTTAGACTTTGGTTCATGTCCTCTGAGATGCCCTTCCAAAGCCCTCCCCTAGACAAATAAGATTTTTTCACCCCTAGAGCTCTCATAGGACTTACTGGCTAAACCAATCATGTGACACTCATTCTAAACTCCTTCATTTGTTTTGAACCTTGTGTTCATTTCCCCACTGGATTATAAATTCCTTGGAGGCAAGGCTCACATTGAACCCTTCTTTTTTTTTATCCCCCTAATCAATAGCACATGACTAATCACAATAGTAACATAAAATGCCATTTATGTGAAAAAAACAAACCCACAAACTCTTGTTTGGGTCCTGAGAATTCCTTGACTTCTTAGTTAACCACTGCTACGTAGTAGAATACCAAGATAGAGCACAACTAGTCAAGTTCACTACTGCCGAACCAGCCTGGACTGCACACAGCTGTGACGATTCCTTTTGGCCCCTTTCATTCGCTCCACAGATATACACTGAGAACCTATGTTACAGGTGCTCTGCCGGCTTCTGGATGTACAGTACAAACCATGGAATATATAGTCTAGAAGCAGCTCAAAAAGGCTCTAGAAGAAGCCTTTTTGGTCCCTTTCCCCGAAATCACATCATGATCCTGCTCTATAGACCTTAACACTCCAAAAACAACCAATCAGACTCTTATTTTTTCCTGTCCATATTATTTCATTCTCTAAATATGTGATCCATTTGATCCTTGTTCTTGGTCAGCAGTTTCTTTCTTCCTCATTAAGAAAAAGAAGCTAAAGTAACCCTAGTGGTTAGACTGTGTGACCAAGAGAAAACAGCTACCATTTGTTAAGTATCAACTATGGGCCAGTCCCCAGCTTAAATACTGTACACTGATAACTCTAATTCTTACAGCCATCCTGCAAGGGAGGTGAATAATTTCTTCATTTTACTGCTGGGGGAACTGAGGCTCAGAGAGATTAAATAATGAGACCGAGCTCTCCAGTTCATGAACATTGGAGCCAGTCTTTAAAATAGGTCCATGTAATGCCATACTATCCCAGGTATAATCGATTTTGAACAAATACTGGTTTGTTGATTGGCTGATTGTTACTATTCTGATTGCAAGATCTTTATATATTTAAAATGCCAATGTCAGAAGTTGATAGTCCGGGGCTGCCCTGGTGGCGCAGTGGTTTAGAGTCCGCCTGCCGATGCAGGGGACACGGGTTCGTGCTCCGGTCCGGGAAGATCCCACATGCCGCGGAGCGGCTGGGCCCGTGAGCCATGGCCGCTGAACCTGCGCGTCTGGAGCCTGTGCTCTGCAACGAGAGAGGCCACAATGGTGAGAGGCCCACGTATCGCAAAAAAAAAAAAAAGAAGTTGATAGTCGGGTTGCTATCAATCCCAAGCTCATGTCTTTTTGCTCCAATAGCAATTCTATGACTGCTTTATGCGTAATAGAAGGAAAATTATTGTTTTGATACAATATAACTCCGTTCCCTCAAACATTTTTTACATGAATACATATTGACAATTCATCTCAATAACAGGAAAATTTGGATTCTCGGTTAATGTTATAGTTTCTGTCAGATGCTCAAAGTTTCAAGCATCCAACCAAAAATTACAATGTCAACTCTTCTCAATAAAATAAAAGATCTGATTTTATAGACGTATGAAAGCTGACTCAACAGTCATCACTCGTGAAAATAGCCAAAATCACATTTCAAGCCTTAGCTTCAGTGTTGTCTAACTACACTGTTTCCCTAAGGTAAAATTCTGTATTCTGGGCTGAAAATTCTGTAACCCCGCCGTTCCCCAACTTCGGTGTGTGCCATCCATATCCTCTGTGAAACTGGTTAAAATTGGTGAGTCCCGGCTGATTTGGTTGGAACCCAAGAATCTATTGATACATCCTAACAAGGACTCCATATCCTATCTCGCTTAGAGAAATCCTCCTGGAACTATTCTCCACTCATTACTCTTTTCCCAGTCTTCAGTCTCCTTCCCTCACCAGCCTCCCACATCCACATATAAGAAGTTGAGTGTGTATTACTTTTTAAAGTTTTTTGTTTTGTTTTGTTTTTCGCTATTTAGATATAATTTACATCCCGTTAAGTGCTCAGATGTTAAGAAGACAGTTTGATCAGTTTTGAAAACTACATTCACTCATGTAATCTATATTCAAGGCAGAGAGCATTTCCATCACCCCAGAAAGTTCCCTTATGCCCCTTCCTAGTCAACACCCCTCTGCTGCCAGAAGCAATCCCTGAACTTATTCCTATCGTCATAGGTTGTTTTTGCTACTTTAGAACTTCATATAAATGGAAACATGGTAGTAGGTGGGGGTTTTTTGTGTCTGGCTCCTTTCACCCAGAATAAGGTTTTTGAAATTCACCCAGGTGTCTGTGTGTATCAGTAAGTCATGACACTTTCTTACTGAGAAGTATTCCATTGAATGAATATGCCAGTTTGTTTACCTACTCTGTCACTGAGGGACGTCTAGACCGCTGCCAGATTTTGACTACGATGAGTAAAGCTTCTATAAACAATTTTTAAAAATCTTCTCGTGAACATGTTTTAATTTCTTTTGGACAAACACCTAGCAGTGGAACTGTTGGGTATTAAGGTTGATGTAAGCTTAACTTTGGGGTTGTTTTTTTTTGCCCGCGCAGCCAGCGTGCGGGATCATAGTTCCCTGACCAGGGATTGAACCCGAGCCCTCATCAGTGAAAGCGCAGGGTCCTAACCACTAGGCAGCCAGGGAATTCCCTAACTTTTAAGCTACTGCTAAACAGTTTCCCATCATTTTATACTCCCAAGAATGAGAATTCTGATTGTTCCACATAATCACCAACATTTGGGGTTGACAGTTACTTCCATTCTTCCTATTGTTGTGTGCATATTGCGGTATTACATTTGTTTTAATTTTCATCTGCCTGATGACGAAGGATGCTGAATACTGTTTCATATGCTTGGTGGCTCTTTGTATATCTTCTTCACTGAAGTATCTGTTCAAGGGTTTGGCCTATTTTTCAGTGTGTTTTCTGTCATATTATTGAGTTGTCCACAACAGCCTCTCATTATCCTTTTAATGTCTGTAGCATCTCTAGCGATGTCCTCATTTCCATTTATTATATTCATAGTTTGTTTTTTTTTTCTTTTTCTTCATCTGTATTGCTAGTGGCTTACATTTTTATTAATGTTTTCAAAGAATCAACTTTTGGCTTTGGTGATTATCTGTTTTCTGTGTCACTGATGATAGGCTCATTTTTATTATGTCCTTCCTCCTTATTCATTTAGGATTTAGTTCTTCTTTTTCTGGCTTCTTAAGGTGGAAATATGACTCATTTATTTTACAACTTTCTTCTTTTTGAGTAAAGGCATTTAAAGCCGCTATACGTTTCCCTACAAGGGCTGCTTTAGACTCATTTCATTTTTTGATATATTGTGTTTAATTATCATTCAGTTCAAAGTATTTTCTAACGTCCTTTTTAAATTTTTCTTTTCCCCATGGCTTATTTAAATATGTGATATTTGATTTCCAAATTGGGGCGGAGGGACTAGTATACTTTCTTGATGTTGATTTTAAACTTAATATTGTTGCAATCAGACAACATATTCTGTTCGCTTTTAATCTTTAGACATTTCTTTAAAGTATTTAGAGGGCCGAGCTCATAGTCTACTTGGTGGCCTTGAGAAGAATGTGCTTCCTGCTACTGGTTAGTGCAGTGTTCTACAAATTTATATCAGGTCCAATTGACCGATAGTGTTGTTCAATTCTATACTCTGAATTTTTGGTCTACATATTCTATCAGTCGATGCCTTGGAGATGAGTATTGAAACCTCAGACCATGATCGTGAACTTATCTGTATTTTCTTTCAAATTTTGCTTCATATGTGTAATACCTTTGTTAGGTGCAAGCACATATAGTAATTTATATTCTTGATAAATTGACCATTGTATAATTATTAAATTTCCTTCTTTATCTCTGGTGGTGTTCATTTCCACGAAGCCTACCTACCACACCATCAACGTTAGGCTCGGTGTTTGCAAAATACATATTTTCCATCCTTTGACGCTCATCCTCTTTGTGTCTTTATGTTTAAAGTGTGTTTTGTAAGTAGCATGTAACTGAGTCATTTCTTTTCTTCCAGTCCCCAAAGTCTGCCTTTTATTTAGGGTTCTTAGACCATTCATATCATAATTATTAATATGTTTGGATTTAAATCTTCCATTTGGGTGCTTGATTTCTGTTTGTCCAATCTCTCTGCATCCCCCTGTTCCTTTTCTCCAGCCTTTTTGAAGTGAATCAGATATTTTTATAGTACATTCTTTGTATTATTTTTAGCAGTTTCACAAGATTATGGTATGCATCTTTATCTCTGCTACTTTCAATGTATATTCTATTACGTCACATAGAATGTAAGAAATTTGCAGAATTATTCTTCCAATTATCCCACTCACTGCCTTTATGATCATTTTCTCATATCTTTTATTCTATATGTGCTATAACCCCTCCTTGTTATGTTATTATTATTTTACTATAAACAGTCAATAGTCTTTGATGTGATTTCTACACACACACACGTAAACATGTACATACTATTTTTTTAAATAATGATTCTTTGTATTTACCAATATATTTACTCCTGGCATTTTTCATTTCTTCCTACAGAATTAGATTTCTAGGTGGTATAATTTTGCTTCAGTATAAAGAGCTTATTTTGAGTATTCCTTATAGTGTATTTCTGCTGCATAAAAATTCTTTCAGCTTCTTCTTTCCTGCAAATTTCTTTCTTTCACCTTCATCTTTGAAAAATATTTTTTGCTGGATATGTAATTCAGGTTTGACAGGCTTTATTTTTCTTTCAACGAGGGGCTGAGATGGTATTCCACTGTATTCTGTCTCCTCATTTCTGATGAGATGTTATATGTTATTCTTATCATTGTTGCCCTGTATGTAGTATTTCTGTTTTTTCTGGATGCTTTCAAGATTGTCTCTTTATCTTAGTGTCTTTAGTAGTTTGACTCTGATATGCCTAGCTGGTTTTGTTTGTTGTATTAATCCTGATTAGTATTCTCTGAGCTTCTTGGATAGTCAAGATGTTGTCTTTCCATAAATTTTGAAAAATTGTTGGCAGTTATCCCCTCATATATTCCTTCTGCTCATTTCTCTCTTTCTTCTCCTCCAGGGACTCTCATTACTCGTATGTCAGATGGTTTGCTATTGTGCCACAGATATCAGATGCTCTGTTCCTTTTTTTTTTTTTTCCCACTGTTTTCTTTGTTTCTGTTTCTTTTTAGACACTTCATATTCACATGCATCCAAGTCACAAATTTCATTCTGTGCTATAGCCAGTCAACTGATAACGCCTTAAAACAAATTCATCATCTCTGAGAGTCTACATTTTATTTCCAGCTTTTCCATCTTTCTCTATTCATAGTTTCCATCTCAATGCTGAAATTCTATCTCCATTCGTGCATGTTACTCACCTTTTCCACTAGATCTTTTAAAATATTTATCATAGTTACTTTAAAGTCCCTGTTTGATAATTCCTTCATCTAGGCCATCTCTGGGATTGGTTCTATAGTCTTTATTTCTTGAGAAAGTTTCCTATTTTCTTCCTTTTTTGGAAGTCTTTTGTTTTGTTTGTTTATGTAATTTCCGTTTGAATACAAGTTACTATATGTGAAAGAACAGAAACTGAGGTAAATTATATCAATGTCCAAAACTGGGACATTCTATTAGGCCATTAGTATTTGGTTTGGGGTCAGTCCACTGTGAGATTGATCTGGAGCTGAATTTTTTGTTGCTTTAGTTCTATTCAGTTCACAATAGCCTTCACCGTACTTAAGAGCAGTATTACAGCTTTCTCTTTAGCAGGGCTTTCAATCTGTGTACCTGGATCCTTTGTTTCTGTTCTCCTTCCTTAACCCCGGGCTTTAGCAGGCTCTAAACTAGAACCCTGACAGATGGGGGTGTTCTCTCTTTATTCTCTTGCCCATCACAGCAGTAGAGGGCCACTGGCTGGTACTCAGTGTACTCCAGGTCCTTAGTGCCTGTGGGGTTTCTCCGGGTTATCATTCCCACCCTCCGCACGCTATGCACCTAGGATCGAGGAGCGGGCGATGCCTCCCTCGGCTTTCCTGCCCCTCCTCCAGTGGCAGATGACCACTGTCTCCTACTCATTGTAAAGCCTAGAGTATGAGAAGAGTTCTAATTCCTACTTTCTGAGTTTTGTTTACCATGATATCTTAGATCTGTGCTTGAGTACCATTGTTGCAGAAGTAATAGCACCCAACATAATGTTCGTAAAAATCCACCAACCACATAATATTCCAAAATTCTGTGCATGCTTGACTATGCGATAATTATGCATATGGCCTGGTTAAACCCATTCTCCAATTTGGAGGTCAGAGTTTGTTCATGGTAAATTTTCCACGAGTGCTCTCTGTAGGGTCAAGGGGCTATGGCTCATTGGCAACGAGAGAAGGGAAAAATGTTATCTCTTGTCTACCCATATTTAAATGCTAGATAAGAGAGTGACTTCCCTCTGAAACTTTGCATATCCTGGAGTTATAATCCACAGAGCCAAAACAGGAAAGCTACACAAAATGTATCAGCTTAGAGTATAAGCAAATAAGCTATTGCATGATGAATTATGATTCATAAAAGGCTTTTATTTAATATAAATGTGTTCATATTTTACTGCTTATAAGGTTCCTCAACAGTATGAATTCACACATTTTTCTTCAGTTTTTGCTAACTGCAGCTTTGGGAAAGATAATATAATATTAAAATACTGGGCGAGTGAAAGTCACTCACTGTTCTATTTAAAATATAAGTTTTTCAGTCTGTCTTCTTTTTCATATTGAGTGTTATGACCTTCTTGAACTTGGGAGGCTTTTTTTACACAAAATTGAAATAAGGAGTTACATAAAAGTAATGTCCAGTGGGAAAAGCATAAACACTGCAGAGCTGATACATTTTTCCAGCCCTTTGTTGTTCACTGTAATGCCTTTTAGAGCATTCTTTGTAGGCCATGGTTCCAAGCATCTAAGGACAAGGAATATTAATCATTGGCTCTGTCTCACATTTTACTAGATATGTTTTCCTAGTAGATCACAAAAATGTGTTGGCTTCTTTGATAGCCTGTGTACTTCCAGAGTACATCTAGAAGAACGGTTCTCCCATAGAATTAAATCGGGTGAATTTGTTCCACGGTGATTTCTTCCAGGCATCTCATTGTATTTCATCATGTAAAAAGTGATGTGATTATGGGCTTTAGTCAGAATGTTATTTTGTTCCCTTAAGATTCATTCTCAGGAAGGTTGAGCAAATTTGAATTTCATATGAAAGCTTTCTTTATGTGCTTCAGCAACGCTTTCCCTTTATAGAAGAGAAAATCTTCTTGTTGGAGAGATCTACAGATCTCCTCAGTGCCTGTGGGACCTGGGCCAGCAGCAGGGGGCCTTCACCCAAGGCTGCTGCTTCCTGACCCTCAATAATGGGCCCGCTGTGCAGATTTCCCAGAGAGAACGTTGGTGTTGCAGTTATCCAGCCCCTCCAGAAATTTGTCACTGAGCAAAATTTACTTTCATCTCCCACTAGAAAGACTCTGAGTTTAAGAAAAGAAAAAAAAAACTAAGCTAAAAAACAGGAATTTCATTCTTGCTAAGAGACAATGCAGTAGAGTGGGCAGAACATGGGTTAAAGAGACAGCCTCTAGCCCTCCGTCGCTCTGTGATGTTGGGCAAGTTACTTAGGCCTTCTCAGCATCACTGTCCATGTCTGTTAAGAACTGAGGTAAGCGTAATACCTTCCTTGCAGGGTTACCATAAGGGTTAGAGATAAGGTTTGTAATGAGTGTAGCACTCAGTGGGCACTTAATAGATATGAGCTGCTGTTATGGCAGCAAAGCATAGGGTTAAAGCAGGGACTCGAACCAGACTGTTAAGGTCCAAATCCTGCCTCTGATATATACTAGCTGCCACTTAGGCAAGTTGCTTTACCTCCTCATACCTCAGTTTTATCATCCCCCAAATTAGGGAGAATAATAGTACCCACCTCTTCAGTAGGATAAAATTTATTAATACATATAATGGACCGGTGTCTGGCCCATACAGTAGGTACGATGTAAGTATTTGCTATTATTCTCTTCCATTCCAGACGGTTCAGACCAGGGCGGGCTCAGGAGATGGGATCCCATTGGAGGTCTCAACTGAATATTAGTCACTTCTGTTGGTCTGTACTAGGTGGAAGGTTCTGGCTGTTTTTGTCAAGATATCTGTGCAGATAAAATTGGCTTTAATAAGACGTGTCAACAAGAAGAAGAACAGAAGCAGCAAGTACAATTTATTGTGTATATACTATATGCCAAATACACGCTAAGCTCTTTACCAATATTAATCCATTGAGCTCTCACAATTACCCTAGGAGATAGGTACTGTAGTTATTTTCATCTTACAGCTGAAGAAACTGAGGAACAGAGAGATTAATTGGTGTTCTAAGGTCACACAGCTCCCGTGGTATGGACTCAAAAATCACACCTAAGTTTTCTAGTGGCAGAGTTTGTGCTCTTAACCACTCTGCTGTATGGCCCACTATCTTC
Source organism: Delphinus delphis (assembly GCF_949987515.2). Taxonomy (NCBI): domain Eukaryota; kingdom Metazoa; phylum Chordata; class Mammalia; order Artiodactyla; family Delphinidae; genus Delphinus; species Delphinus delphis. The sequence goes on from NC_082704.1 coordinate 10,976,981, forward strand.
TGTATTAAGTGGAGAACCTGCCCTGGGGCTTCAGGCTTCCTGTGCTTCATGTCTTTTTCAATTTGATGAAGCAAGTGAATTTGATGGACAAATAATTCTATGCCTATGTGATAAACTCCCATGACCATTGTTCTTCTGATTAGTGGTGGGTTAATTAAATTCAAAGAGGTTTTGTGTACATAGGCCTCTTATTTTCTAGATGAGGAAACATCTAGACAGAGTACAGACAGTTTTCCAGAAGTCTCAAGACAAGTTATGAAGAGAACTGAGACTCAGGCCCAGGATTCTTCTTTCCATCATTCCATCAAGCCTGTAGTTCGAAAAGTGGAAATGACAGTTGACCTTGGACACAACTGAATACTATTTCTAATTATCATGTGCAAACCCGTAACAAAAGTTGCCTCAATACAACGCCTAGTCCTTGCTTTTGCAAATGCTAAGTCATGCTTTGTCCATTACCAATAATGTCAGTATTTTTGCAGGGAGGAGAAAAGGAACTTCAAGCTTCCCGGGCACGTAAAAGGAAATGTCAGTGGAAATGCATGCCAAAACAAATATCCTTAGTTAGGAAAGAAGCTATTATATTATCAATACTCTTTGCCTTCAGTGGCATTTCCTCTGCTGCAGTCACAAACACCATCTGCAGCCGGCTCCTCTGAAGAGGGAAAAACTTGAAATGCATAATGTCTGGTGCTTGCTAGCTGAGAAATCTCCCAGTACAGCTTAGGAAGAACAAGAGTGCAGTTTCTGATTCAATGAGACAGAAAGGAGCTGTCCTAGGCCTGTGTCAACTTCTCGTGCTCTGGGTGTTAGATTCGGCGAGCTGTATCCCCTGGTAAATAACCATATCATGGGCTTCACTAGTCTTTACTTGGTGCTTTTCTGTTAGCAGTGACAGAGGGCGTGCGTGCCTTTCCCTACAAACTCAGCGGCTTTCTTCTCGCTGCCCTGTTGGTACCGCATCATTTGTGTACTCAAGATGGTCCCCTTAACTCAGGAAATTATAAAATTGGAAAAAAAAGTGAAAAAATAGGTCTCATTTTAGACACATCTTTTCCATCCCCATCAAATCCGATTACTTATTTCCCCATAGTTCAGGTTACATAGAAACTCTATTCAGACTAGAAGGCCCGTGAAATGTTTTCCAAATCAAGGTGAGAAACAAAACAGACCACAACTTGTAAAACATATTGATCTATGACTCAAAAACTAGATCAGTTGAAGCAAGCCATGATGAACAAGACAAATGAAACTCAAACTGTTTCTTCATAAACTTAAAATTTTTTGAATAATTTTAGATTTACAGAAAAGTTGCAAAGATGATACAGAGAGTTCCCACTTACCCTTCATCCAATTTTCCCTAATGTTAACATCTTAAATTACTATGGTACATCTATGAAAACTAAGAAACCAGCACTGGTACATTACTATCAAATAAACCCCAGATTTTATTCAGATTTCACCAGTTTCTCCACTAATACCCTTGTTCCCTTCCAGAGTCCCATCCAGGGTACCATATCTCATTTAATCGTCACATCTTCATCTCTTCTGGTCTGTGACAGCTTCTTTGTGTCTTATTGTTTTTTAGCTTGGACTGTTCTAACAGTAAATCCACATTTACTCCTGTGATTCAAAGATAAGACCACTGACTATTCCAGCAACTCACCTAATTTACAAATTCTGATCTGGATTTGAAAGGACTGAGCTTAACAAAATTCTGCTTTGAAACCACCTTATGACCAATCGCAGCCTCTAGAATGCTCGAAGTATTCTCCACTAACTCTCCCTTTTGAGCCACTGCTGAGGGGGTGCCTTTCTCACGCCCAGCATGTTTTTATGACCAGCGGGCTTCTCTGGTGGTCTTTTTGTGTTGGGCTTTGACAGTGGGATCCATAATGATTTGATTCAATCGTTCACTAAATGCTAGAATCCTCTCTACAACATCTGATAAGAGTTTACCGGGCCTGTGTGAACCCCGCAGCCCCTATATGAACACTTCCAATGACAGGGCACTGATTACCTCCCGAGAGAATCCATTCTATCCGTTTTTGGACAGCCCCTATTGTTAGAAATGGCATTGTCAGAATGAGCCCTGATCTATTTCCTTGTAGTTTCTCTTCATTGACCCTATTGCTGTCTTCTAGAGAATCAAGTTATTGGATGGCAAGTAAGCTCCATCTCCAGTCCCACTCACTCCAGGGGCGTGGAGGGAGTCAGACACTTGGGTGGTCCAGCTTTGTTAAGATAGTATCACTTGGTGGGTGTCTGAATTGGGGCATGTGACTCAGCTGCTCTGGGCCTCATTGGATTATTGTGAAAATGAAATGAAGTAACGGATATGACAGCACCTGGCGCGTTGCCAGGCACAGAGAAGACTCTTTAATACATGAGACTTGGTCAGGATGAGCAACTCCTGAATACTCAGAATGAAAAGTACCATTTATGTTGTATTATATTATTGTATTCTTTGCTCTTCCTCACAGCGGTGAATTCTAACTTTCCCTTCGTATTAACAAACTTCCTTAAAGACTTACTTTTATTTTTCTGTTGACTTTTTTTTCCTCGAGGTTTAATTAAGCTGTTACTGAACAGAACTCAAGTGTTAAATAACCTGAGAGGATCAGTTCCTACCATTCTTGAATCCCATATATTGCCAACGTGTGAGATTAGTCATGGTAGTGGATGGGAGAATTTGGAAGGGATTAGCAAATACCCCTGCTAATCAACAAAATATGCAAATGAGGGCCCCTCTTGTGGCATTGATCTCAGTCTCCATGGCAACACCAGGGTTAGCTGTGTACAGGGGAAAAAGTGATTTCAAAGCTGCGAAGTATGATAGAAATCACTGCAATGGGCATCAAGGCGGAAAAAAAAAGCACAAAAAACCCTGAAACATATTTCCACTTCTTGAAGAAATTCATACAACTTCCTATAGGTTTTTACTTCCCTGAGCCTCTACTACTGGAATGTTAATTGACAATGATATAAACAGAAAACAGCAACAAGGAGTAGAAAAAGTCAGAAGTGATCCATGAAATCTGTAATCCATCTGTTTGACCAAACAACTATAAATTAAGATTATTTGGGGCTTCCCTGGTGGCGCAGTGGTTAAGAATCCGCCTGCCGATGCAGGGGACACGGGTTCGAGCCCTGGTCCGGGAAGATCCCACATGCCTCAGAGCAACTAGCCGGCGAGCCACAACTACTGAGCCCGCGTGCCACAACTACTGAAGCCTGTGCACCTAGAGCCCGTGCTCTGCAACAAGAGAAGCCCCCACAATGAGAAGCCCGTGCACCGCAACAAAGACCCAACGCAGACAAAAATAAATAAATAAATTTTTTTAAAAAAGAGAAAAGAATCAAAAGAAAAGAAAAGAAAAGTTAAAGAAAAAAAGATGATTTGCACATCTGAGTGTAGCAGGATTTGTCTGGGTTAGGAACCCAGTTCCAGCAGTCACTAGCTTAGCCAAAACTTTAACCTCATTGTACCTCATTGTTCTCTTTTGTAACATGGGGATAATAATCGTTCCTACCTCATAGGGTTGCTGTGATCGTTGAGTAAGTCAACACGCGTAAAGGGTTCAGAACAGAGCCTGGTCCAGAGTCAAAGCTCCAGAACATGCTAGCTTCTATTATCACTCCTCCTCATTATTATTATTCCTGCTGGTTGGTCGTGATTCTGGAATAGAGACTACCTTTCAATTTTATACAGTGTGAAGAAAATACAGGGCGGGAAAGGTTATATTTTCCATTTTCTAATTTTGTTTGTGCTGAAAAAGACTTGGAAATGTCAGCCCTGGAGAGGTTTTATAGGTATTATCATTTTCAATTTCAATAAAACACTTAGGAAAATGGTAACTGTGATTCTGGTTGAGGCATGGGATCCAAGTAAAGCCACATCATTGTTTAAACTCTCATCAAAATCTAGGAGCAGGCGGATGACTGTAAGGTGGGATGTGATCAGAATTGAATTCATTTACCTCAGAAACCGAGCCACCTCTTGATCTAATTAATTTTAATATATATATTTAATATGTATATGTATTAAATATATTTATTAATTATATATAAATCTCTCCCTCCCTCTCTCTCTCTCCCTCTCTCTCTCTCTCTCTGAAAAACAAACCCAAGCCCCTGTACCCTCGTGGGCCAGTTTTCTTTGTGGTCTCAGCTCATTTCACCTTGCCTCTGTCTGTTGGTTGATTAGGTTTCTAGTCCAAGCAGGATAGCTACAGTAATTCAAGTTTGGATTTAACTGTCAGTGCTTACATTTGAGGGGAGTTTATTCTAACAGATACCGGGCTACTTGCTTTGTGAGGTCAAAATTGTTGCTCCTTTTTTCTTTTCTTTTCTTTTTTTTTAAAAAATGCAAACAGAACTCCTGCCGATCACTGCCCAGTAGTTGAAACCTTTTGGAGTCACAACCTAATGGAGCTGAAAGGGAAGGAGCCTAGGACTCAGAAACCTGAGGTTTGAAAGCCTGCTGGCCTCTGCTACCCTTTGACTTCTTTCTTCACTCCGCTGCCCTCTGTTTCCCTGCATACCTTTTTGTAAGCAACTACACTGCCTCCTTGGAATGAGGCAGGGCCTCAACTGATCAATCAATAAATTAGGTGTGTGATGGTAGGCAAACCGTGACCTCTTGGTGAGAAACAGTTTTCTGGTCTGTAAAATGGAGCCAGTTGAAATCTCCTCTGGCTTCGTCACCAGTTCTCAAGCATATCAAATCAGACAATGGTTGTAAAAGGGCTCTGTCAGACCTTAACGTGTTGTATACTTCTGAAGAATTATTTTAATATGAAATATGGGCCAACCTAGTTACCAACGTGATTTAACTTCTTTCCCTTTCACAAGGATCCAGTCATTCCCGGCTTATAGTTGGATGCCTGAACTATATAGTTCTTCTGTCTATGTGAAAACATGCATTTGTAGGTGAACCTACTCTTATCAAAATAGACCCGTCCTGCATTTCAGTTTTCCAGATGCCTCCTTTATAAACAGAGAAAGGGACAGTTAGCTAATTCATTTAGCCAAGAAACAGTCATGTTATTGAGTCCCTACTCTTTGTAGCTGTGGGCATCCAGCAATGAGGGCTCTGTCCCTGCCGTGGGAGCTCACTGTTTGGTGGGCGTGACAGACAAGTCGACGGAAAATGAACACTGTAAATGCCATAATAGCTATGGAGCGGAGAAGAAGAAACTGTCTTTACAGGGGGATTGTTGAGGAAGGTTTCCCAGGGGAGATCACGCCTGAAATAAATCTTAAAGCATTTGCTAGTGAGAGGGAAGAGAATTTTCAAAGCTGTAGCAGCTGGAGTGGCTGAAGGGCTGGAAGGGGTGTCTTGAGGAAGGGAAGTCCTTTGGTATGGCTGAAATGCAATGTGGCTGAGAAAGGAAGGAGGGGTGACAAGGAAGTCTGGGGCCTCATAATGGAAGGCTTGGCAGTGGAGAGCCGCCGAGAGTTGTTAACAGGGCGTGCCTGATCGGATTTGTCTGCTAACATTGGAGCAGTGAGCAGAGAGGAGGCCACGGGGAAATTCAGGCGAGAAACAAAACTGGAATAGGTGAAAGTCTTAACGATAGGGATTTACAGAAGACAGTAAGAATACAGAACCTGCAGTACTTGGTTACTCCTTGGAAGTGAGGTGGGAAAGCAAAGGACACAGGATCATACCTAAGTTCCTGGCTTGATTGAGATGGTGGATGAATCCAGAAAGGAGTAGGCTACGAGAAACACGTGTAATAGCCACATGGAATAAGAGAGGAGGAAACAGTTTGGGGAGATGAGTTCAATTTCAGATTTGTTTAGTTCGAGGTCCTGAATGGCATTTGGGTAGAACTATCCATGTGTAGAGCTCAGAGGAGCTGTCTGAGCTGATGAAAGTGTAGGGGAGGACAAAGTTTTCCTCAACCCTTTTGGGTTTCAGACCCAGCCTCAACCCTGGCTGGGTCTGAACAGCACACAAAGACAAATTAACAAGAGAAAAACATACAAAATTACTGAGCGTCAGGTTTACGTGACATAAGTCTTCATAAGGAAATGCAGACCAGAAGGAACAATTAGACCTGAGTATTTTTATGCTAGTTTTGATGAAGAATGGGCAGTCATGTAGAAATATAATAGGCCAAGGAGTATGAGGTAAGTGTAGTAAACTGGGGGAAACTCAGCAAGGCCTTTGGAGATAATGATGCTCCTTTCCCCTGGGTACGAGAAGGGCACTTCTCACATGAGGGTTTTTTTTGTTTTGTTTTGTTTTTGTTTTTTTTGTGGTACGCGGACCTCTCACTGTTGCGACCTCTCCCGCCGCGGAGCACAGGCTCCGGACGCGCAGGCTCAGCGGCCATGGCTCACGGGCCCAGCCGCTCCGCGGCATGTGGGATCTTCCCGGACCGGGGCACGAACCGTGTCCCCTGCATCGGCAGGCGGACTCTCAACCACTGCGCTACCAGGGAACCCCATCACATGAGGGTTTTATGACGTGTGTCTGGGGAGAAGGGAGGATGGCAGGTGAGAGTGACTTCCCTGGTTTTGCTGTTTTCTCAAACTCCTTCAGCTTAACATTTTCAATGTGCCATATTTAGGGGCATGATGTCCTGAACTCTATCAAAAATGATGGAAATTTCTGGAGTTGTTACAGTAGAAAAGGTAGTTATTTCCTACACTATTCATGAGGCTGGGTCCCTATCATATATCAAGAGTCAGCTAGGTGTCATCTCCTTTTAGAGTCCTTCCCTGACTTTCCAATCTCAATTAGTTTCTTTGGTATTACTCTCGACTAGCATTCTGTTCTTTTGTTTTATAGCAGCAATCACAATTTATAACTACTTATTTATGTTTAAGAGTTCACTCTTTGGCTCTTCATGGGACTCTCATGTCCATGTGAGCCCGATCCCATCTGCCTTGTTCACTGCTGTATACCTACAACTCAGCCCAGCACATAGTAAGTACTCCAAGAACACTCGTTGAGTGGATGAATGAAGAGTAAATACCTACAAAGAGGAGGATGAGGGAGAAATTACACAGCTTAAGACAGAATCCTAAGGAACTCAAATGGTCAGTAACACAAAAAGGAGACTGAGAAGGAGTAGTGAAATATAGGTAGGAGGAAAACCAGGAGAACAGAACCTCGAGAAGCCTATGGAAGAATGTCAAGAAGAGAATGGTCAATGGCATCCAATGCTGCTGAAGGGTTGTGTAAAGTAATGACTGAGAAGCAGTCATTGCAAGTAACAATAAGAAGGTTATTGATGATCTTAGTATAAGCAATTTTAGTGTTAATGGTGGAAATAAAGTTTGAATCAGGACTTCTAGTCAATATGTTGAACTAAGGTCTTGCAGAAGCCCCTATCCTTCCATAAAAACATAGAAAGAGTGGATAAAACAGAAGCATGTCTTTGACAATATGAAAGAAAATTCAAAATCGAAAAAGAAAACTTTCCAGGTGACAGAAACAAGGCAGCAATTCAAAGCCAAAGCAAAGTGCAACCGTTAAAGCTCCATGGCCATCAAGGGTACTAGACTTGGATATATATCTTGGGGCTTAAGGTGAAGCCACAGCCCTGATGCAGAGCCTCGAACTTGCTGCATAAAGCTAGGAGCCAGAAGTCCTGTCCAGCTCATGATACATCAGGACTCAAGGCCTGGGGATGCACAATATAGGTGGAGTGTCCATTCTGGGCCTAGAGTGTAAGAAATCAAAGCCCCACGTCTTAACTGATACTAAAAAGCTGGGAAATTAAAATTTAAAAATGGACTTTGATCCAGTGAAACTCAGAGAGTACTGGCAGAGAAAGAACACAGAATTGTAGAGATGGATAAGTCTGCTATGCAGGGTTCACATAGGACTTCTACAGAAAAGAACTCTCCTGCTGAAGGTGAGCCCACAGTCAAATTTACAGAGCAAGAAGGGAAATAAGACACTGCAGGGGTAGTCAGAAGTGACAATAAACAGGGTGATCTATATTCCAGAAAAGTTGTGTAATAAGGCAATATGAAAGAGACTTCAACATAAGCATCTTCAAAATGTTCCATAGGATAAAGGAAGGAATAGAATCCATAAGGTATAAACAGCATGCTGTGAAAAAAATAGCAGACATATTAGAAAAGATGAAACAGACATTATAAAAAGTATATATGTGTATGTATACACATGCATGTATGTATATACATATATAATTTTTAATATGCTATATGTAATTTATATTATGTAATGTATAATACAGTATTTGTGTGTGCATCAGTGGAATAAAAACAAAATCAAGCAATAGACTAAATCCAACTAGAGAGGAAATCGGTGAAGCACCCCGATTCTACAAAGTTAAAGAGATGGGACTAGGAAAGAGAAGTAAGAAAGAATGGAGGAGAGAATGACGTCTCACATACACCTAATAGAAGCTTCAGAAGAAGAATAGAGACTTAAGGGGAAGCAGTAGATGAAGAGTTGATGGCTAAATTTCCAGAATTGAAGCAAAACAATTGAACAATGGAAGGAGCATAAGAAGAGGAATGCAGTGAGTAGGAATATTTTTGATGTTTTAAATATATTCAAAGGTCAACCAAATACTAGTTGTCCCTCTCTAAAAGGGATATTGAAATCTATAGGGAGGAATCGCCAGGAATATATACACACAGACACACACATAATATATGATAAAATTAGAGTGAATGGTGAATATGAAGAAGGGAAGTGGGTATTGTTGGTGAAGATGTGGGGTCTTCGTTGCTGCGCGCAGGCTCTCTCTAGTTGCGGCGAGCAGGGGCTACTCTTCGTTGTGGTGCGCGGGCTTCTCTTGCTGTGGAGCACAGGCTCTAGGCGCGCAGGCTTCAGTAGTTGCAGCACGCGGGCTCCAGAGTGCAGGCAGGCTCAGTAGTTGTGGCGCACGGGCTTAGTTGCTCCGCGGCATGTGGGATCTTCGCGGATGAACGCTCGAACCCATTGGCAGGCGGATTCTTAACCACTGCACCACCAGGGAGGCCCTGCAGGGGACCTGTAAACTGAGGATTCTCCAAAGCTGTTAGTTCCCTTGAAGCTACTTTGGCAGGCTGTTCTGTCATTTTAATGTCACCACTAGAGGCGCTCTTTTGTAGTACAATATAATATTGCCTCCATAAAATCTGTTAGAATGAGCCACTGGCGGGGGGCAGGGGTCATGAGGACATTATTAGTAATCATTAACCCAGCACCGATGAGAGGAGCTGAGAGTAGCTGTCTTATTGGAAAGCACCGACCCAGGGATGGGATATTGGGAAGGACAATATTAATGAAGGAGAAGAATTAGGACAACCTGGATGCTAAAGTCTTATCTGCAAGAGCTGGGGCCTCATAAGGGCGGTGGGCATCTGGGCTGAGGTGCTGGCTTTACAGCATTGCCTGAAGCCTACACGGAGTGGACACACACACACACACACACACACGTACATACAGCATGTTGTCTTGGTTCTTCTTATAATGAAATAGTGCACTGTTGTTTCCCTTAACAATTCTGTTTAAGTATATTTTTTTCAGACCAAAGGATACCAATATTCTGATAGAGAAAGTAGGCACTGGTATTTTAGCGGCAGGAAGAGGAATGAGTAAGTAGGAAGATTTTTTCATTTGTTTTAAATATATTCAAACACTAACCAAATCCTACTTGTCCCTCTCCAATAGGAATACTGAAATCTACACAGAGGAATTACTAGGATTATGTGGCTTGGACGGTCATTTCCCCATAATCTTTTTTTTTTTTTTTTTTTTTTTTTTTGCGGTACGCGGGCCTCTCACTGTTGCGGCCTCTCCCGTTGCGGAGCACAGGCTCCGGACGCGCAGGCTCAGCGGCCATGGCTCACGGGCCCAGCCGCTCCGCGGCATGTGGCATCTTCCCGGACCAGGGCACGAACCCGTGTCCCCTGCATCGGCAGGCGGACTCTAAACCACTGTGCCACCAAGGAAGCCCTCCCCATAATCTTTAATTCATTTGTTAGCTTAAAGTTTTATCATCATCATCATAAAATTATTTAATAACTGCCCACACGCAAATCTCTGGTTGCTAAGCTCACCCCAGTTATTGCAGGAGGAGAATGCATGACTCACTGTGGCATACATGCCAATTTAATTTTCATTTTGATTGGCATCTTTCCAAAAGGATTACTTCTACTAAACCCTCTGCTGATGGCAGTTGTAAATCGATAAACTACTGTACACTTGAACATCACCATTGACAATATTGTGCGGAACGCGATCAGTGAGTGGGGAAGGGAAGACAGTTGGTTTACAAGCAAGAAATAAACAACTCACAAACGTGCATCAGAGCCTCCACCTAGCACATTTTATTTCTCCCAAACCCCAGAATGCTTCACGACCATACCTGTAATCAATATTTCACAGAAAAGTACACTCCTGGAGAATGGTTACAATAGGGGATCAACTTGTTGCCAAGTGATTCGAAGTGTAGGGGCATCATAATCCAAGATTGTGTAAATCCTCTCACCTGAGGTGAAGTAACATAGCCTGGTAAGAACTCAGCACCACGAGTCAGTTTAACCCAGGTTTGAAGTCTGGCTTTACCCGGTTTCATTCCCCGACTTCCTAGCTCTTTCTCATCCTCCAAAATCCATCTTTAGTGGGATGGTTTTGTGTGTGTGTGTGTGTGTGTGTGTGTGTGTGTGTGTGTGTGTGTGTGTTTTCTGAAGCTGACGACTTCTGCCCACAGTTAGCTGTGCCTCCTTTTGCATGCTCCCAGCACTTTGGACATTGGTACCACTCTTACTGTGCTTCATCACATTTGGTTTTAGTCATTTTATTTACTTCTCTTTCTCCTCCACTTGAGGCCAGGGACAGTCACTGGAGAGGCAGTAGAGCAGTTTTAAGAACATGGGATGTAAGTCAGAATGCATGGATTTGAATCCTCCACTTCTTACCTGAATGAACTCATTAACCTCTTTTTGCCTCAGCTTCTTCATCTGTAGAATGGGGATAAGCCCATAAGGTGGTTGTTAAGTATTAAGTGAGTCAATAAGGGTAAGGTACTTAGAAGAATGCCAGGAATATAGTTAGTGCTCGATAAACCCATTGTAGCTATTCGTACCTTTGCGTCTTTCAAGGTACCTTTGCACCCCTTCGGGATGTAGCTTGGTACATGGCAAATGGTTCTCAGTCGATTTTAAATGAATGAATGAACAGTTTGGCCCAGGACAAATTCATTTAACTTCTCTTGCCTCAGATCTCTTCTCTAAAATGAGGTTGTTAATTGAGCATCAAGGCCCCTGTTATGAAATCAGCTTCTCAAATTGCTTGAGGTCTTCAGTGGTTACAGGAGAAGTTAGTAAATAGTTTCAATCTGTTGATTATACTTTTAGCTGTTTGTCAGAAGGGAAAAGTTAGAGCAAATTAGTTAGAATGGATACTGGAGAAACCCGATTGCAAAAGAATAGTCATGGGCGTCAGAGCGTGGAAGTGAATACATTGTGTGTAATATTTTTCTCTCTTTGGGCTGAACTCAAGCTTCCTGTAGCTGGAAGCAGATGGCACAAAAGTGCTTACAGTGTGGAAAGCCAGTTTTCCCTGTATGAAAAGAACTGAGAGAATTGGGAGTAGCTTTCACTTCTTGTCTCCACTAAGTAGGGGTGAAGAAAAAGTCCGGGGAATGTCTTTTGGGTCTCGTAGCATCCCCAAACCCCAGATTACCTGAGTCAGACCACGCCCTGGTGTCAGAGTACTCCCTGGGCTGAGAAACCCAGGGTAGCATTAAGCAGTGATTTATAATCGTTGAATTTTAGTGAGAAAGGTAGTGAAGTTTCCTTTAAATATCGCTCTAAGAAGTTATGAACTGTGCTAATAAATATGCAGAGGTCATATCTATTCTTGTTTGTTTCACAATTCACTTTTGTTTTTTTTTAAAAAAGAAAAAAACATAACTGAGTTGAAAAGCATGCCATATTCCATCTTTTTCTGTTAACCAAGCCAAGAGATAGCCATATCCGAGCACCACTGTTTAGCGACCCAAATTCCGAACCCGGTGCCAAGAAGAAAAGGGGCTGGCCTTGTACACATAACATTGTATTGGCTGACGATCCTTAGTTTAAATATGGGCACTGCCACCTACGTACAGGCCAGGAAACCATAGATATGTCGCTTAGTCTCTCTAGACTGCCCTCTCCTCTTCTATAAAATGGCGATAATGACGACACCTACCTTACAGGTGTTGTAAGGTTTAAGTTGCTTATCCAATTATAACCACAGTATTTATCGAGTGTTATCACCATTTGAAACCCCAGTTTGGGCAAAAAAAAAAAAACAACAACAAAAACACAAAACCCAAACCGAAAAACAAATGAACAACAACTAAAGCAGAGTGGAGAGTTTAAAACTCCTCTAGGGCATCTGCACAGTTCTCAGGGGGATCATCGACCTGGCCTTTGACCCCTCCTTAGAATCTGGAGGATACCATCTTCTCCAAATTCAGCAGGTTCTGCTGCCCAAATTCTGGCTGCTGTCTGAAAAGAGATGTGTTAAGACTTAATCCTGAGAGAGCACTGAAGTAGTTTCCCATACCTCTCTGCTCCTTTCAAAGATGGCAACCCTTGACAGGAAGTTGATGGAAACAGTGCCATTGGCAAATAGGAAATCAATCCAGAGTTCCTTATACTGCTTGTGAATCCTGCCCCCCTATGCTGAGTAACCGTGAACATTAGATCATTTGTAAACACTGCATTCCCTTCCACACATCTTGAGTTTAGGTCACCTTCCTCCAGAAATCCTATTTCCTGAAACAGCTTAGATCCAGAAAAATGACTGTCTGCTTCTGCCTCAAATCCTCCATTCTTTTTTCCCCCTAGCTTTTCATTTAGATCACTTAGTTCACTGGGCAAGAAATGAACCCAGTGTTACAGATATTTTGCCTCTGAGTTTTGCACACTTCTCATCTGCCATAAGTGTTTCATCATAGAAACACCTCATTTATGTTTGTTAGCCACCAGTCACCTCATAAAATAACAACTGTTCCTTCAAGATCTTCAAATATTATCGAATAAAACTAAATCGATCTCAGAGAAGCTGGTGCTTTTGCTGGCTCTGCATGCTCTGTCACCACTGGGGCAAACCATGTAGTAGAGAATAAATGTATTGTATGTACAAAGTATTACCCACACGTTAAACGAGAGAAACTTTAGAAAATGGGTGCGACTGCCTTGACCCACATGTTCCAAGTTCACCCAATATGATCTTCCAAAGGCAAAGGCACTAGTTATCTCCATGCCCCATGAGACAGGACCTTACGCTTTCTCAGCAATGGTGTTGCTACCCTTTTCCTCGTGACCCCTCCTTGGTTGCAGGTCATGGGTATGTGAATAGTAGTGTAGTTTTAATGACAGAACGAGAGCCTTGAGTCCACATATCCACCAAGGTAGATAAGGTTTCTGTTGTAGTCACAAAAGCTTCTATAGGAAAATCAGCAATCAGCTATGGTATTTGACAACCCCTGCTGAAAAGAATGTTTTCCTTGTACAAAACTTCAATCCCCACATCTTGAAGCTTAAGCTCATTTTCTTGTGATCCTTCCTCTCTCCGAATGATCAAGGGAGAAACTTCCACACCAGCAATCTGATATTTTTCTCCAGGTTTTCTTTTTCTTTCTTTTTTTTTTAAACATCTTTATTGCAGTATAATTGCTTTACAATGGTGTGTTAGTCTCTGCTTTATAACACAGTGAATCAGCTATACGTATACATATATCCCCATATCTCCTCACTCTTGCATCTCCCTCCCACCCTCCCTATCCCACCCCTCTAGGTGGTCACCAAGCACCGAGCTGATCTCCCTGTGCTATGCGGCTGCTTCCCACTAGCTATCTATTTGACATTTGGTAGTGTATATATATCCATGCCACTCTCTCACTTCGTCACAGCTTACCCTTCCCCCTCCCCGTGTCCTCAAGTCCATTCTCTACGTCTGCATCTTTATTCCTATCCTGCCCCTAGGTTCTTCAGAACACTTTTTTTTCTTAGATTCCATATATATGTGTTAGCATACGGTATTTGTCTCTCTCTTTCTGACTTACCTCACTCTGTATGACAGACTCTAGGTCCATCCACCTCACTACAAATAACTCAATTTCGTTTCTTTTTATGGCTGAGTAATATTCCATTGTATATATGTGCCACTTCTTCTTTATCCATTCATCCAATGATGGACACTTAGGTTGCTTCCATGTCCTCTCCAGGTTTTCTTGATTAAAGTGACCAAGCAGGTAATCAGGGACCTTGAACTCTTGATGTTGCAGCTGCTATGGCTAATTAAAATGGCAAGGAGCTGAATTCATAGATATGATTAATAGCATCAGGGTGCTTTATGGTTTTAATGTTCGTAAATTATGACTGCACAATGAAATTTTTATATGGGTTATAGGATTTTTCCTCTTAAGGATCAGAATTAATTAGTGTGTTCCCAATTGATTTTATTTATTTATTTATCTATTTATTTATTTATTTGATTTAAATATAAACCAGAGGTGGCTTCAGTACATTCTATAGCTTAAGTATTTAGAGAATGATCTAAGAAAGGGGACATAATGAAGACCAACCCCACTATTCTAGAGCAGTGCAAGCCTAGGGTTCCCTGGCTTTTCATTCCGAATGCAAATCAGGAGAGAGCCAATCAATTGCTAAAAAAATTGATTCTGGAGATCTTTGTTTCTGAAGCATAATTCCCCTAAATGATCTGACTAGGAGAGACTCTTTGCCAGCTAATACATTTGTCAGGTTATGTTACAGAATACAGTAGTCATTCTTTCTGTCTCTAGAATTCCAGTGTGACATTGACGAGATTTCCTTAAATTTCATTTTTCTTCCTGGTTGGAGTTAAGTGGCCGGAGCCTTTGCTAATGGCGTTTCTCTAATCTCCTCATTTGTATTTCTATCCAGTCGTTTCTCTCAGCTTTGGGACATAATTAAATAGACGACAAAAGGTGGTACTTGCTGCCCAGTCTCTTCAATACCCCCTCTGCTGCCCTACTCAGTTACCAGCTGGATCCCAGTGCTGCTTGACCATGGTGCACTTGAACCTGCCCCCCTTCCCTCCCTTTGAGCTCATCATCAGTCCTTGACCTGGTAACTAGCTGGTCACTGAGATGTTTTGATGGACTGTCAGTGAAGTTGGAGAGCCAACTGGCAAGTGGCTCTGAGTATGTTTATCTTCACTTCATGGAGGAAGGGTGTTTGAAATCTTTTCAGAAAGACAGCCAGTTCCTCCCTGCTCAGAAAGTACTGAGGCTGCTCCTGATGAGGCTGTCTGAATTCTCTCGTTTTTACTCATCACAGTCACATCTGTTTGGTTTTCTGCCTCTCTCCTGGAGATGCCTCTTGAGAGCAGGTCCCCCCAGCTTCTTTCCAGCTCCGCCAAGGCCTGCCAAGAGAGATTGGCAGACAACAATCGCATTCTCTGCTCTGATAGCTCACATAACTCTCCCTGAAAAGAATGCCAAAGCCTGCTTCTCAAGTGAACCCGTGAAGAATGGAGCCGAGGAGACTCGTATTTTCCTTGGGGATCCCATGTGGAGTTTATATTCTGATGGGATGGGAAGAGAAAGGGCAGAGGGCAAGTGAGGAGGGCAAGGTGAAGAGGTAGGAGGAACAGGCAGAAAAATCATAGGCTCCCAGGGCCCAAAAGACTTTCCAGAACCTCTCATCCAGAGGTCTTCAAATGTTTTGTTTTTAGTAGTGGAATCTTTTTATTTTTATCTTTTTCATAAGAAATCACACA
The DNA here is from genome assembly GCF_949987515.2 of Delphinus delphis. Classification (NCBI taxonomy): domain Eukaryota; kingdom Metazoa; phylum Chordata; class Mammalia; order Artiodactyla; family Delphinidae; genus Delphinus; species Delphinus delphis. Next base: position 10,992,717 of record NC_082704.1, read on the forward strand.
ATGAGTCCCAATATATAAAAGAGAGGAAAGAAGTGCTATGGTTGAAACACGGGTGAGGGAACTTACATCTGTGTACTCTTAGGGCTCTGCAGGGTACGATTTGAAAGCCATTCATCAAGTCTCAAGGATGATTTTAAAGATGGGAAAACTTGGACTTCCCTGGTGGGCCAGTGGTTAAGACCCCATGCTCCCAATGCAGGGGCCGTTCGATCCCTGGTCGGGGACAAGATCCCACATGCCACAACTAAGAGCCTGCATGCTACAACTAAGAGATCCCACATGCCGCAACTAAGATCTGGCCCAGCCAAATCAATAAATAAATATTTTTTAAAAAATAAATAAAGGTGGGAAAGATGAAGCGCCAACAGGAGATACGACATGTCCAAGGTCACACAGCCAGTTAGTGGTAGAGACAGGATTCAAAGGTATGCCTCCTGTCTCCCAGGCTAGAACTCTCTGTGAGTTGACTTAGAGAAAGGAGCCAAGGATGCTTTCTTCCTGAATCTGATGGAGGAGAGAGCTTGGTGGTTAGGGCAGTGGGGAGCAAAGGTCTGGGAGGAGCTGCAGCGAGTAGGCCCACCTAGCATAGAGGAGTTGGGAGCCTTGGAGTTAGGCAGGGAGAATTGAAACTCTGGATCTGCAGGAGATCCAGGAATTTCCCTAACAAGGGCGCAGGGGGAACTGGTAGGAGCAGAGCAAGACAGGAGCAAAAGACACTTTGGAAGTGTCAAAGGAATGTTCTTTATTCATCCTCCCACTGAAATGTCATGCTGCTGGCCTGGGGTGGCAGTAAGACAGAAAGGAAAGGCAAAATATGCTTCTCTAGGGTGGCCTGCGAGTCTTTCTTTCATTATTGCCTTCCCAAGATGAATGGGGTTTTGGGACTTCCCTGGTGGTCCAGTGGTTAAGACTTTGCCTTCCAATGCAGGGGGTGCAGGTTCAATCCCTGATCAGGGAGCTAGGATCCCACATGCCTCGCGGCCATAAAACAGAAGCAGTATTGTAACAAATTCAATAAAGACTTTAAAAAATTGTCCACATCAAAAAAAATCTCTTAGAAATAAAAAAGATGAATGGGGTTTTAGCAGAGATCTGCTTTGAGCGTTTCAGAGTTATAGTCACACTCTTCTCTGAGGGCACCTGAGAAATACACACGAGAGTTAGGAAAGGATGAAAATATCTGCTTCATTAGTGGTTAACGTGATTGTACAATACAGTTTGGACCCAAAGTCAAAATGGCTTTCATTCAGTCCCTCCCCGCCACCCCCTGCCCACCATGATCCCTCTCCAGTGATAGACCTCTGTGAGTTCTCTCACTGAAGGAGACAGGAGAACACATGTGGTCTGTAGGCAGACACACCACAGAGAGTTAGCTGCCCCTATCTCCAGTCTCACCCATCACACGTCATTCGTTTTCCTGTCCATGGAGTTGAAAGAATAAAGGGGGGATATAAATAGGCAGAAGTACATTTTATGGGCTGACAGGGACATGGGACACAGAGTCTGGTTCCCCCATACCTCTCACTTTTCAAGAGACGTTAGAGCAAGAAAGATATCTATAAACACCCATAGAATCATTTGGTTATCAGCTGTGACCCAGTGGTTCCATGCTCATGGCATAGAGTTTAATTCTCTAATGTATTTTTTAAAAAAAAAAGCCTGAGGTGGTGGGTAGGGGTTAGTGACAGAGCTGGTGTATTTACATGTTTGTGTTTGTGACTTTGTAGTGACGTGCCCCTCCTCTTCATTATATATTCCTGAAGTCTTCTTCGTGCCTGTCTACCTCAAATACCCACCTGAAAATACCTTGTGAATGGCATTTGGACAAGCAAACAATGAGTGCTCTCCCGGTGGAGAAGCGGAGGAAAGAGCCCGGGAAAGCCCTCCTCATTTTCTCAGTATCATTCCCTCATTCTTCCCGAGTTCTCTCCCTTGCCTGAATCAGAACTCTGTCTTTCTTTAGCTTTGTCATGCCTGCTTTGGTTCAAGGTCCCAAGAGAGAAGCAAGAGGAAAGAAAGAAAGAAAAAAAAAGGCCCTTGGAGTTGGTACTCAGCAGAAGGTAAAAACATGGCCAGTGAGTAGGAATCTCATAACTGTCCGTCCCACACCCCAAATATTTGGTCCTGGTCAGAGCTCCTTTTGACCCCTCTTTTGGTGAGATTATTTCCCTTCGTGGTACTTGGAATTCAAATCACATACACTCTGAGCCAGGGAACATCTTCCTACCCTTCAGAATCAGTATCGATCAGTCATTTGTCAATTATTTTCAATAAACTTTTATTGAGCATAAATCATGTGACAGGAACTGTGCCAGGAGATGGGAATATAGTGGTGACCAAGCCCCAGTCCCCATTTTTAAGGTGTTCAGAGTTCTGTGGGAGCAGACCAGGGTTTTTCCCCTGTGAATTCAGGTCTGAAGATACTTCGATGGGCTTGAGGTGCTAAAACTCTCCTACCTTGTCCTTCCTTTTGGGAAAGTGCAAAGCACAAAGGAGCAGTAGACTAACCTGCAGGGGATTTCAGACCATTCGGCATCATTCTCCTGTATCTATCCATTTCAGTCCCTGCACTTTCACCCCCGCCCACTTTAGCAGACACATAATCGTGCTTCTGACAGGGCAAGAGACACTTCAAGGTTGGAGAAAGGTGGAAGGGAGGTGGCAGCAGCCTCCCCGGTGGAGCAATGAAATTTACAGAAGGTTCAAGTGATTCAACTCTGATGGGCTAAGAAGCCTGAAAGATTTCAGTTTCTTAGTTGAGGTTCAGGCAAAAGAGCTCAGGAAAGGACCAGAGTCTAGGCATTTGGTTGTGCATCTGTATCAATTCTGAAAAGATCTGCAAAGGGGTGGAGGTCCAGTAAACAGCATAGTGGTAGCTCCACGTTGGAGCAGACTTACTATTGGGGGGCTTCCTTTCTGGCATCAGAAATCAAGTTAACATAGTAAAACCATCATGTCTGTTTGAAGGGAGAGATGTGGACGGACTATTCTTTTTGTTACATTTGACCTCAAAATTCCTTCTTTCTTCTCCAGATTAAAATATAGAACAGGGAAGGGACAGAACTTGTGAACTGAGCGAAGTGAGCAACAAGCCAGACTTGATTCCTGAATTGAAGGGAGGCAGGCTGCCTGAGCTTGAGGGGGTGGGGAAAGTTAGGGTGTTGGAGACGCGCCAGAGCTTAAAGAGGCTCAGCCCTGCATTTCCCAGATACTGCTTGTGGTACACCACCCGAGCTCTTTGTTTGGATCCCAAAGCCGAACAGAATGATGAGGGGGCGCATTCTGTTTTGTGGAGGGGAAAAACGGGGTTCGGGCCGCATAAATTGGCCTGAAATGAAAAGTCAGCAAAAAGCACCGGGTGGCAGCGTGGCGTGCGGGCGCAGCTCTGCAGTGCCTTCTGCTGCTGCTGCCGCTGCTACTGCTGCTGCCGCGGCCGCGGGGGCTAAAGCAGTCTGCGAGCCCCGGCCTCCTTCCTCAATGGCTACAAGTGTCGCCATGCGAAAAACCTCAGCGAGTGTATGTTTGGAGGGGAGTGGGTGTTGTGAGTCCGAGCCTGGGGCGGGGGCTCCAGCCCGGGCGTAACCTGGCCAGCTAAGAGTCACACACTAACGGAACATCCCGCTCCGCCGCCCCCATCGCCAAGCAACCCCCGGCTCCTCCAACCCAACTGCCTCATCCCAGTGCCTCCTCCATCACTGTTTCCTCCCTAAGCTCCTTCGGGAAAGAGGAGGGGAGAAGGGTTTGGGAGATTGAGCCCCTACAGGTGTTAGCCCGAGCGGCCCGCCGGGGACTTGGGGGGTGGGGCGGGTGGGCGGCCCGCGGCAGGGAGCCAGCGGGCTGGGCTCCGGGAGGGAGGGGCCGCCGGGGGAGGGGGCCGCGGGAGGCCGTCGCGCTCTTCCGGAGGGTGCCTGCGGCGACGGAATTCCTATACTGAGTCTGTGCCGCGCCCAGAGCAGCAGCGGCGGTAGCGGCGGCAGCGGCGGCAGCGAAGATGCAAGGCCATTACCTGTTTGAGCCCCGTCGGAAAGCTGGCACAGGCCAACTTTTCCCGATCGGCAGGCCAAGAAGTTGCAAGGACTAGTCGGAGGCTCGGAGGGGCCAGGGCGAGGGCGCGCTCCCCCGCGCGCTTCCTCCATCCCCCCCTCCCTGCTGCCGCCCGCGCTCCCGGCCTCTCTCCCGCCCGCGCTCCCTCCCTCCGCCTGCCTCCCTCCTCCGGCCCCCGCCGCGCGGCACCGGGCGGTGGGTGCCGCCAAACTCCGACCCGAGCCACTTGGACTCGCACAGTGTCCTCGGGGCGCAGGGGCCGAGCGCACGCACTCGCGCAGCTCTGCCTCCGCCTGGCAGTCTCGCCCGCGATCCCGGCCCGGGGCTGTGGCGTCGGCTCGGACCCAGGCAGCCGGCAGCCCGCGCGGGATCCGGACCACCGCCGGAGGAGCTCGGCCGGCATGCTGAGCCCCCTCCTCGGCTGAAGCCCGAGCGCGGAGCAGCCCGGGCGAGCGCCGGCTCCGGAGACGAAGGCGGCGGAGGCGCGAGACCGAGCGGACGAGCGGCGGAGGAGCGGGGGGAGGAGGCGAACCCGGAGAGGGGCCCGGAAAGAAGTGGTGGTGGTGGGCGTCGTGGCCATGGCGGCGGCTATCGCCAGCTCGCTCATCCGGCAGAAGCGACAAGCCCGGGAGCGTGAGAAATCGAACGCCTGCAAGTGTGTCAGCAGCCCCAGCAAAGGCAAGACCAGCTGCGACAAGAACAAGTTAAACGTCTTTTCCCGGGTCAAACTCTTCGGCTCCAAGAAGAGGCGCAGAAGGAGACCAGGTTGGAAGGGGCTCTTGGCTGGCTTTTTCGCCCCCCCCGTACTTTACGGGTGTGGAGGGGGCTGGGGGGCGTGGATGGAAGCGGAGGTGAGTTTGTCGGCGGCCCATCTAGTGCGGATGTGGCCACCTAGCCGGTGTGCGTGCGTGGGAAGCGATCGCTTTCTCGCCTCCTTCGTAACAGTAACAGGCTTGCTGCATTGCAACTGCCGTGGGACAGGCGCAGAGCCTGGGGGCATACCCTGCCCAGCGGGCGCGCAGTCAGCTTCAGACAGGCCACATGTGTGCAAGCCCGTGGGCTCTGGGCAGGCGTGACCCAGACGTGGCTATCGCGTGAGTGGCGTGTTAATTGCAGGCGCGGAGCTGGGCAGACCCCTGCCCACCCCCCACCCCAGGAAACCCGGGGAATCCCTCCCTTGCCTTCACCTCCGAAGCTCTGACCCTTCCCCTCCAGCTTCCACCCCCAAGGGCCGTGGGCTTCCGCTATCTAGGCATTCTGTTTCTTTGATCACTTTTAAGCTTATCGGGACAGACTTGTGGTGCAGCTTTGAAATATTTGCTGGAGAGAAGGGGGTGGATTCCTAGAACCTGTGGCAAAGAGCTTAGTGATCTGGTTGAGACTAGTCAAACTGTGGTTACTTGCTACTAAAATGCAGGATTCAAGAGAGTTTAAACTCAGAGCCAGATCGTGGGTCCTTTTGAGCCTGTTCAGTGAGAAGAGTAGCGCGGTATTCCGGTGCCGGGGGAAATTCACACAGCTAGAGGTGTCGGGTTGCGTCAAGGTAGACCTTCAGGCGTAGAGGCAGCTTATTTGGCTATTCTCAACCAAATGTATCCTTTAAGCTGTTTCCTTCCTTTTACTAGATGAATATCACAGAATTTCAGACTTATTCAACAATCTGTTATTTCGCTATTTGTGTGTTCTACACATCCTGGAATAGAAATGCAGACACACATTTTCTGCTCGCTCGAAGTTTTTAAGGCATTAGCTGTAAATTAGGCTTGTTTTTAAACAGGTTTAAGCGGTGGCAAAGCATGATTATGTGGCCTGAATAATCACGTAAATATCATTTCAGTGCAGGTGTCTGTATTCAATAAAAGCAAATTCTGGATAACATGGCTGTTATTGATAAATGAGGCACTTCATTAATCTATGGCGATTCATAATTGAAAATCATTTTGAGAATATTTTGGATAATTATATTTGATAACGAAATTTGAAAATAAATATGAACTAATTTTCTTTCCTCCCCACCAACAAAACCCCTGCCCTTTGCACCCATTTTCCCTAAGGATAATTAATACGATAGGGTATGATAATGGTTGTTTTATTCTCCCCTCCCCCTTTTTTTGTATCGCGGCTCAATTTTCTAAATAGAAGTCCTTTGATGGGGTTCCGGGTTATTTATGCGTTTTCAACCTTCTTAGAATGGAGGGAGTTCTTTATTCTAATTGTGGTATTTCTGAGGGAAATCTTTGCTAGTGTGTTTTTGGTCCCTGCTTGGTAAACCCACTCTAAATCATCTTAGTATTTCTCCTTTTCCTTCCACATAAGAAGTAGCACGTTGTTAAAAGGCAGAATATGCCATTTGCCAACCCATTTCGAATGCTCAATGAGATGGAGTGCCACTCTGTAAGCCAAAGGACACGCTATCAGAAACTGTCTCTGCTGTCAGTAGCTTTAGGGCTTTACCAGTGTTACCAGGTGGAAATCAAATGTTTCTTCAGTTCGGAGATTGGTTCTGAAGCTTGGAGTTTGTTGGTTTGTTTTCTTTCTTTCAGGGGACTCTTTAAAAGTGTCATCTGACCTTTTCCACTAAAATTTTTAAATGAAATTAGAGTTCTGAAATCTGAGTCTTTTCAACTATATATGTACAACTTATCAATTGATCCAAACCATCCTTCTCCTTGCAGAGCCTCAGCTTAAGGGTATAGTTACCAAACTATACAGCCGACAAGGTTACCACTTGCAGCTGCAGGCAGATGGAACCATTGATGGCACGAAAGATGAGGACAGCACTTACAGTAAGTGACTGCAAAATAAATAATAGTATATCCCAGCATGTTGTTGACATTGTGTTTTCTTTCTTTCTTTTTTTAAATTAACAACCCTTGCTAAATCCCAAAGCAAATCCAAAATAGAGTCAACACTATATAATCCTGTTTCAGCAGGTTAACCTAAAGGAAGGGGAACATGAAAATATCTAGAATAGTGAACTGTAGCAAATAATGTTGACACCATTCTAAAGAACAATCCAAATGTCATCTCCATGGTAATCTGGATAGATTTATGGCTGTCCTTTGGATTTTATTACTTTTTTCCCACAGAAAATTTACTCACCCACACACTGATCCTGAAATAGCACGGTTATCTCTACTCTTAAGAACCGGTCTCATCCCAAGAGAGAGGAGAGGTTTCATGTCAGGAGAATTCATCATTACAAGCTTTCACTTCTGCTCCCCCCACCTCCACAGACACTGATAACTCTCAGACTAATTGGGATTTTAACACTGAGATACCTCCACAGGTGGGTAAAGACATTTCTTTGAGTGCTTTATTTTTATCCGTGGTCTTAGGACCGAATTGGAGACCATCATGGTGAACCTAAAAGAGAAACACATCAAAAAGAAAGTCAATTTTATTTCCAATTACTGAAGGATAGTGATTCCAAGATATTATATAACCTTTTGTTACATATGCTTTATTTATTTGGAGTCATCAAAACATAAACTCACAAATAGTAACGCCCTCTTCAATGGTAATAATTGGTGGGGTTTTGCAATTAGCAGGTTGCTGCAGACCTATTCAATGTTCCATGAGGCTAAGCCACCTAGCTCTCACCACTCCTTCCCAATTTTCCCTAATTTATATTGCATTTCCCTCAGGCTTTGTTATTTTCCCAGAAATAGTCCCATTGCCAAGGAAAGCCCATCTGAATGCTAACAAGTCCTCTGCAGCATATTCAGAGATGTGGGGCTAGAGACAACAAAGCCATAGACAAGGGTTCCAATGTTGAGTGTTAAAAGAGTTTCACATCCTTTAAGAAAGCTTCCTGGGCTGATTGATGGCCAATGCAAGACCTCAAGAGGAAGTCACCTTTAATTACCCTTAAAGAAAGCTCTGTTGGTACCTAGGGTGAAAAAGTTCTATACTTAAATGGTTTACTAGTTTTTTGGCACTGTTTTGCAAAATGCAGTGTTACTGTTGTGGTACTGAAGTTCTACAATGAGTATGCTAGGTGTTCTTTCATGCATACTCTTTCTTCTATTTGAAAAAAATGAGTCAAGGGTAACTAGAGGGTTTTACTGCACTCCTATAACAGACATGAGTCCATTATGACCAGTAATAAAACATTCCCATAAATTGTATGTTTAAATCGGTGTTTGGGAAAGAAATTAGGGGATGTAAGCTGCTCCGTTTTCCAAAGTGCCTCAGCGAAACAGATTCGTTGGGCATTATTGGAAGTTCACGATCAGCTGCGAATGAACCCCACCCGGTCAGGTTTTCCCCCATCTACTTTTAACTTTTTTTGCAGATGGAAATCAGTGAAAAACTTATTTTGGGTCCAGTGTTCACATGCGTTTCCTGAAAAGGGAAAAAAAAAAAACTCAGACAATTCATTTGTTTATAAACAGCAATATGGCACACGCATCAAGATCACACTGTGTGTGTAGTCATTTTAGGATGTTACACACACATAGATATATACACACAGACACACACACATATATGTATGTAAATCAAGGCTCCATTTCTTAACTGTGGAATCAGGTAGTGGGTTTTACTTTTCAATTCTTGCATATGCATAGCTTGTGCCTTTCAGTTGTCTTATAACTGACTGATATGCATGGCATTTCTGTATACTAATGATATTGTCAGGCCTTTAAAGAGACAGAATCTGTGTTTAGACACAATGAAATAATGAGAGGTGAGTCAGCTGATGGTATTACCATCACATGAAGCATACAGATGAAAAGTATCTCAAAATAAATAGCAGGTCTGTGGGGCTTCACTCTACCCATGCTGCCAAGTATAACCAGGGGCCAGAGAGCTAGCGTTTCTTCCCACTTAAGTACACTGTAGGGTGTAAGTCATCACGAAACAAGAATGTTTAATGGTTAAAGTGATCATTAAAATGATCATCATTAAAATGGAAGTTTAGCCATGCAGATGGCTTCTTTTTTTCCCCAAGCCAAGCAATTTTCTTGGCATTCATTATTTAATTAATTATTTTAAATGAATGGAACAAAAATACAAGTTTTTTTTCCCAACTATCACTTTTTCATTTTAATACTGTTTCCTTAATATGCATTCCTGGTATTATGTTTATATTTTTATTAATTTTTAGGATTTTTCATTTTTTTCTCGCTTAATTCAACGTGGTTGATTTTATGATACTTTAATTCTGACACGGTAAGCCAGATCATGGTAAAACAAATCAGTTCACGTTTACCCAGATACATCTGTTTCTGAAAACATATGTTTGATGTTATGCATTCAAGCTGACCTTAGGTAGCTTTAGTACAATGATAAATGTTAGTCCGATAAACTCTCATCATGAGCAAGTCAACCACTGTAAATTATCTATTGCCCCCTGAAAAGGAAAAGATGATAGACATTTCAAGGGAGTGGTTTTATTATATCTGCCATGGGTTCAATGAGGGCGATGTTAGAATAGGCAGCTTTCCTTTCAAAACTCCAGTAGTGTTACCAGTTCAATGGGTCAGCTCTTTCCAATCTACATTAATATATACTTTTTAAATTACTCCCTTTGAGAAATTGATCTTAACCCAACTGATAAAAAAGGATGGCCTCGCTTTCGTATTCGGCAAACACTGAGTGCCAACTGTGTGCACATCTCTGAGAAAAATGGTCCCTTCGAGGTAGAAGGAGTTTGTTTTTACGTAGACACAACAGAAAACAAGAAACGAAGGCCCTTTTATTTATTAAAATCTTCAAAATTTTGGCAGAAATGGAAAAAGATATTAGGTGTTTAATGAATGTGTTTTAGATACACAAATAAAATCAATTGTTTTCATGTTCAGCATATTTTCATCCTAATCAAAATAATATCTTAAGTCCATGAAGTACTCCAGACTTAGAGAAGCAAAGGCATATTGGAGAATATTGAACCTGTGCAAGCTCACCCTTGATGTAATTTCTTTGCGTTTTTATCTGGAAATACTGTCCCTTTAGACAGACTTGAAACAAACCTGTTTTATGATCTATCTTGAATGTCGAAAGAAAAAAGATTGGACTGGTATCACCCGTCACTCTCCACTTTTGCTGCTCTCTTCAATTTTTTATTTTAGAGTGGTATTTTTTGTTTCTGAATCAGGCTTCACAGAAATTTATGGTACGTAGTGAAAAATCCATGGCCGCTATAGAGTTCATACCATTATTCAGGAATACATAATGCCGGGCATGGGTTACGGATGTTCTTTGCTTCTCTTCCTCCTACTGCTATCTGATGTTTGGGACTTAAGCATTTTATTGCCCATTAAAACCCACATCAGAGAGGAGTTGGGGCACACGGTGAAAATCAAATATTTCTCTCTCTCTCTTTCTCTGTTTTTTGCTGGTTACCACCTGCATTCAGAGAACTAAGAAGGTTCAGAATATTGTAAAACTTGAAGTTCTAGAAACAATTCTGAGCGCCCTTTATTACCTGTCATCTATCATCTGTTATCATCTATTAGTTTGACTAAACTAGGATTCAGACATACACTGGTGTTCTAGTTGTCTAGTGGTTTGGCTTTTAAGCCAAACCCATATGGAGGTTTTTGTTTGGTTTCATTTGGTTTTTTAGATATCAGAATTTAAAACTATGAGCTTTTATATAATGGGATTGTGATCTATTACATTCCAAAAATGTAATATTATCATGGTTTCACCATGCAGATTGCTAGCAGTCCACAAATGTGTGTTGAGCACCTGCCGTGAGCAAGGTACCATCAACAGAAAGAGATAGAACGTATACGTGACATGCTCAATGAGATCAGACTTCATTCCTGGGCACTGCATGGTCAAATATAGCATTAGATCCTGGCTCGCAGTCTGTGCAATTACTTTCCTTCACCTCACATAGCAGAAGGGCACAGCTTCAAATATGATGAGTATTGAATGAAATGCCATCAGTGGCGTGTGGTAGGAACACTTGTATTTTGAACCGTACAATGTCCTAGCTCCTCTCTGGTGACACGCTGACTTTAAGGGAAAGGTACATTGTAGGCTCACCAAGGAATATTGAGTTCTTCATTAATATTTCTCAACTCTGTAACCCCACCTACTGTAGTAGAATATACATACACCAAGATAAGAGATCTGAGAGAAACTATTCTTACCCACGGGGTGACTGCTTTACGTTCTCGTTCACAGGAATGATAGCAGACCAATTTATCATCCTCCATAAACTTACACACCAAGGCAAAAATCGTCAACATTGGTCTAGGACTCTTGAGAGAAAGGTGCACAGGCTATTTTCAAAAGATGTGTGTGGCAAGCACTACGTTTTAAAAATGTACTGTTTTATTTTTATTCCTGGTGTAGGAGGGAGTAGACAGCTGGTAGGGGGAAGACGCCCACTGGTTTCATCCAGTGAGTGGTGTGTGATTGTGAGGAGAGCCGGGGTGTAAGTTTCACGCAATCAAACCTTCAAATGGAGAAATGAAGGCCTCCTGGGCACCAGCCAGCTGCCCACTTACAACTATTTAGGAAAAAAAAATGAAATAAATAAACCTCTCAAGTTCATTGTTTTTATTCCTATAACCTTTGCTCCCAGAGACTAAAAGACAACCTATCTCAACCCAATCTTAGAAAATGTTCTTTAAGAAATACTACTGTGGGAACGTAAGACTCCTTTTTTTTCAAGGCCTGGAACTCTTTTTTTGTGCTTGCGTCGGAAATAATACAGATAATTTAGGTGAAGGAGTTGGACTAGTGTCTTTTCTAAGATTCTAGGAATCTCTCCCCAGCTGATAGATCATATCTGTGTCTGAATTTCAGCAGTTGTCTAAGGGAGCAGTTTAAAACCTTGGCTGGTTGAAAATAAAGCTATTTAATATGTAGACCAATTCCTGGAACTGGATCTTTACAGAAGCATCAAGATTTCCCACCTCCAACACTATACAAACCATGGAATTGTCTTCCATTTTCTCCGGGGTGTTTAAAAATATGTAGCTATAGTCCCTGTTGTATGACTGCAACCATGAATCAAGAATACTGAAAGGGGGCTTCCCTGGTGGCGCAGTGGTTGAGAGTCCGCCTGCCGATGCGGGGGACACGGGTTCGTGCCCCGGTCCGGAAAGATCCCACATGCCGCGGAGCGGCTGGGCCCGTGAGCCATGGCCGCTGAGCCTGTGCGTCCGGAGCCTGTGCTCCGCAACGGGAGAGGCCACAACAGTGAGAGGCCCGCGTACCGCAAAAAAAAAAAAAAAAAAAAAAAAAAATACTGAAAGGTAGAAGAGGCCCTATCTATCTGGAGTATTTTATATATATATATATATATATATATATATGAATATTCCTACTAAGCACACATTACTTTTGGAAGACCAGACAGTCCTGCTGGAAACATTGAAAAGCTATGGAATTCGAAATCCTAACCTTGTTTTCACATTCTTTTTGGTTGCAGCTCTGTTTAACCTCATCCCTGTGGGTCTTCGAGTGGTGGCTATTCAAGGAGTTCAGACCAAGCTGTATTTGGCAATGAACAGCGAGGGATACCTGTACACCTCGGTAAGCCTGTCACTGTGTTCATGTTTTGATTCTAGTTTTCACCTGATACGAAGTGAAATAGGCCGCATATGTGTTATCATTGCAGATTTGTGTGTTTTGAGGAAGAGTGGTCTGGATGGAAATATCTTTGAAAAGACATTAATTTCCAGTGAAAATTATGTCTATTACTAATTAATCATCTGAAGCTAGCATTTTGGGTATAAAATTCAAAGATTCACTCCACGTATTTGCGTGCATTGGCATATGGGTTGGGTAGCATATGATGTACTGGTCTGTCTTGCTGTAGTGCTTTGCAGCTGTGGGAAGCAAAGCCATTTCTATAACTCAGTTCAACATATATTTATCCATGTTTACTCCTAAAGAAATTAATGAAACCTCATCCTCAAATCAACTCTAGGACATAAAGAACAGTTTTAGAAGTGTTTCTGTATCTTATATTCAGTTCAGTTAGGTCACATTTGCTGTCTCTACTTTAAATTCTGTTTTTCCATCAAGCACAGTTCAATCTCTCCTTGCAAATTCCTGCTTGCCTTTTCTTAAAAGTTTATAATGTACAGAGTACAAAATGAAACTTTTTCCAAGAAATTTATAAACAATGTAGGCAACAGTTCAGCTAGGAACCTGGGGCCACATTAAACTTTTAAAATTTTTACACTTAAACATAGGCAGAAATGGTACAGTACCAGGGTTAGGATTTTATTCTTAGCAGTAGAGCTAGATACAGAGTACAGGAGACCACTTAATATATGAATATTTTTTAATCTTTGTTTTGAACTTCATATATTCTAAGAAAAGGATAAGATGTTAAAAATGGAGAAAATTACTTCTCAAACTTCCTTCTAGATAGCCTTGAAGTAGGCTATTACCATGACTAGAGAAATCTATTCCTCAAACTGCAAAAGTGGTTACCTTTAAACACTCTTGCCCCGGCCTGTTCCTTAAATTTATTTCAAAGCCAGGTACGTAGAAAGACTCTCAGACCTGGTGAAACCATGTCATAACTCTGTTTTTCAGAGACCAAGATGGGAAAGAGGGGCGGGAGAAGAGTGAGACCAAAGGGCCTATTCATTTGGTAAACTGGGTAGTGCATTTCAGATTCCACAATGAAAGACTGGAAGCGTAATCTTCAAATCCTGATCACGATCAGCATTCCTATCAGGCCATTTCAACTGTCTTGTTGTTTAATAAATGCAGGGGTTTTATTCTTTTTTACAAATGCCAGATTTGAGTTTATTGCAAACTTCATGACATCTGTCACTTTATTAATACATGGCCATTATTATAAACGATAGGAAAGGGGATTTGTCTTTCAGATTTGTGCATTAAGACAATTTAGTAACAAAGGATTTTAATTAACCTCATTTAGATCAACAGACTACCTCATCAGGACCAGATGCAAAGGTAGGTTTTTCGTAAAATAAATGACTGCTTTCTGCAACTACTATGCAGGTATGGGAAGGAAATGGAATATACAGGGCATACTTTTGAGGAGGTAAATACCGGATGGCGTAGGAAATCATTACTGGTAAAGCATCCAGAATTTCACCGAGCTGTGTGGTCACCATTGCGGTGTCCTGATGAGAAAGGTTGATTTTTTTAAAAATCTGGCAACAGTAAATTTTTTAGAACAGTTTGCAAATAATATGTAAGTTAAAATGAGAAAATGGCATGTAAGTTAGGCAGTATGTCACGTGCTCCCACTCAAGAAAATTAGGGCGTGCAGTATTACATGTAGGGAATTGATGTCAAAAACTCATAGCCTACCATTCAAGTTGACCATTATTCTAGCAGATGGTAAATGTCAACGTGAGCTCATTTCTAAGGAAGGCTTTCCAGGGGAATCAGCATTGTAGATGGATGGGCTGCCTTTCTTTGATGGGCAGGCCAATATACAGCAAAATGTGGACCACTTTGTATGCATTTCCTATTAAGGAAGGGAAACCTTAAGTAAGTGTTTCCTATTAAGGAAAAGAAACGAGGTTTTCTTTAAGGAGGAGAGATGTCTGATTGATAATCCTAGAGTTCGTAGAGGAAGAAATACCCAAATTAGTCTGCTCCAGGAAAGAATCAGAATCTTCTCCAGGATAAATTACCCAGTTCTTCTCATTACTTCTTACTGATTGTGGTTTGGGGTCCCATCACCACGTTGATCACTATCCTCAGTGGGTACTCCATTTATTATCATCTTTTTAAAAATATCGGGCTTCCCTGGTGGCGCAGTGGTTGAGAGTCCGCCTGCCGATGCAGGGGACGCGGGTTCGTGCCCCGGTCCGGGAGGATCCCACGTGCCGCGGAGCGGCTGGGCCCGTGAGCCATGGCCGCTGAGCCCGCGCGTCCGGAGCCTGTGCTCCGCAATGGGAGAGGCCACAGCAGGGAGAGGCCCGCGTACCGCAAAAAAAAAAAATAAATAAAAGTAAAAAAATATATATATAGTACTCAGACTCTCTCAGGATATTGTCTGTCTTAGTGACTTCAACAACACAAGACCAAAAAGCTAAATGAAATATCCTGCTTCATCAGGAAGCGAGGGTCACCAAAGGGAAAGCTTCCCTTACATAAAACCGTGGCACTTCTGCTACTGAAATACTGTATGCAGTTTTGTTAACAAAGAGAAAATAAGATTGGACAAAGACCTCAGGGAGGAAGCAAAAATAAGAAAAGGAAGTAGAGGCTACTGATATGGGCAAGTAGAAAAATCTGTTAGGAGGTTATTGACAATTATCTTGGTGAGGGCTGACTAAGGGCTGCCTTAGAACATTTTCAGTGGCAATGGCTGAATGGAGAGGGATTTGCGAGGCATTTCAGAGGTAGAATCGTGAGGATTTGGTGGCTGACTGGATTTGGAGGGAGAGTAGGAACACCATGTATGGTTGAACATGTATAGTTGCCATTTACTGCACAGATGGAAATAACGTATCCTCAGGTAGACATTTTTTAAAATCTGCACAGCAGTGGTTATTAGGGTCCCGGAGGGAGAGTGAGAATTTTACCTTTGGCAGTTGAGTTGATGGTGAGCTATTAACCAAGATGGAGAATAAAGGAAAAACTACAGATTGGGGGGAAAAAAAAGATACCTGAGTACAGCTTGACATAGATGTTTGAAAATATGAACCTAGAGCTTGAGGAAGAGATGTGAGCTAGAGATAAAATGCGGGAGTTACCACATGTAGGTGGTGGTTGATGCCACGAGAAGAGTTGAGGAATACATAGCGTAAGGAGAAAAGAGGGTCTGTCGAATAATATTAGGCAGTACTAGCATGGAAGCGGCCAGCAGCAAAAGAACGAATTGTGGCAGATATCATAGCATTGCAAAAACCAAGTGGGGAGAGAGTTTTCAGAAGAGTCAACAATCTCAGAAGCTTCGGAGAAAACAAGTAAAACAAGAACTAGGAATACACCATATGAAGGTCTTCAGCAGTCTTGGCAAGAGCACTGTCTGTGGAGTAGTGGGGACAGAAGCCAGACTGCAGTGACTTGAGGAATGAATGGGAAGAGAGGAGGTAGAGGCATTAGGTGTAGACTTTCTAAGGGAAAGGGAGACATGGGTGAGTATTTAGAGGAGGACATGGGATTGAAGAAGGCTTTGAGGGTTCTTTGGTTTAAACTCTTGAATATATTTGTTAGCTGAAGGGCAAGAGCTAGTACCGAGGGAGGTGCTAAAGACATAGGAGATGGGACCCTTTGTGGAGTAGGGTCCCAAAGGAGTCAGAGAGAGTGATGGAACTGAGTAGAAGTGAGAGGATTAGATTCACCTTGAAGAGATGCTGTTTCTACAACAGGAGGCAAAGAGATGAGGACAGATGCGGACGTAGGTGTACTAAGTCTGCAGGTGATGGACAAGGAAGTTGAAGAATTTTTAGCCAGATGACCTGTATTTTCCCACTGAAACAGGAAAGAGAGTCATGTGCCAAAAATCAGGCATAGGGAGGACATAGGTGAAGGTTTGGAACAGCTGTTTTAGGAAAGGGGAGGGGAAACAGTCTAATGACCAGGGCTGGATAGACTGTGACCCATGGGCCAAATCCAGCCTACCACCTCTTTTTGTAAATACGGTTTTATTGGGACACAGTTACACCCATTCAAAAGTCTATGGCTGCCATTGCGATACAACAGCAGAGTTGAATAGTTGCAACAAGAGCCCTTGTGGCCCACAAAGCATAAATTACTTACTATCTTGTCCTTTACCAAAAAAAGTTTCTTGACCCCCCTAGTCAGATGATAGTTCACAAAGCTTAGTTACCTATTAGAATCACCTGAGGACCTTTAAGAACATTCCATTCTCTGTGCTAAACACGAACCAATAATATCAAAATATCTGAGGGTGGAGTCTGTGCAGTAGTATTTTCCAAAGCTCCCCAGATGATTCTAATGTGTAGCCTGGGTTGAAAACCACTGATAGACAACTAAGAAAAATGATTGCTGAATAGCACTGAGAACTGCCCCCCACCCCCGCAGTGAAGTCAGAAACCATGAGTTTGTAGGCACTTTTGTCCTATATCTGAAATTTCTGAAGCTGACCTTCTTTTTCTGTTCTTGTAAACAAATTGCCTTTACATTTCTAAAGGCTTGTTTCTTGAGATGAAAGAAAATGCTGATCCTTCGGAGAGATTCCTTATTCTAGTTCCTTTTCTTTTTTTCTATCTTCTTTTGCATTTCTGCTTCTACATCCCTCGATTTCTTTTATTTTTTTCTCCTCGATTTCTTTTAAATTCAGTTTTACACTTTTACCATTTCTTACCCCCTTTGGTCATTAAATAAAGAAACAATACCTCCACATTGTAATTGCTACAGAGATAGCAATTTGCTTTCCATGATTAATCTCAGGATTCTTGCACCCTTCCCCCTCCCTTTTTTCCTTGTTGCCATGGGGGACAGACTTGATGTAGGCTCAAGTGGCAGTGAGAAACCATCTGTGGCACAGAGACTCATAATTAGCCATTATTTCATAACATATTTACTTTTGTCCATGATATAACTAAGTCTTTCTAGAACTGTAAGGAAATTATTACTCATTGTGTATAGAGAACTTTGTTCATACCTTTGGTTTTCCTTTACTAAGAATAATGAGTTGGACACAAGCTTTTGAGAGTTCCTGAAAACTTAATAGTATAAAGCCATTTGTAATACGTATTTCAAAACTGCTTGAAATAAAGGAACATTCGCTATAGGAAAACAAGAGTCTTAAATGTAAAAATGTTATTAATGTCCTAGTAACTATCTTAATAGAGGAGTAATAACAGATATTAGAAACAAGATAATAAAGATTCAAAGCTGAGCCCAAAGCATTTTCTTCTGCTTTTGGAATATTCCAGAACTTGGCAGCAGCATTTTTCCCTGCCTAATTATTTCCTGTTCTTCAACACTAGTTTTCCATTTCCAGAGTACACTGTGCTGCTTGGGTTGTTGTTGGGATAGCTAACGTGTGTAGACAAGTAGAAATCCTTTGACAAGTAAACCTTTTCCATTCAGATATTTCTAGAGAGGGCTTTTAGGAGTGATTTCACTGCTGTGTTTTATGGTCCTGGGACTATCACAGCAAACTAGATGCAAGACCAGGAAGCGGGTCTCTCTGAGAGTCCGCCTGATGCCATGGGAATGAGGCAGTGTGTGTTACTGATCCCAGGGCCCCAGGCAGACTTTGAATCTGAACTAAGGGGGCATATTTTCCTTCTCTATTGAATTATTTTTACTTAGCTTAAACTTAGCAAGTTTCTTCTCCCCTCACAGATGTTAATTTTGATGATCCATTCAAGATGTTGACTGATTTTCCACTGTGTAGTTCTTGCTTTTTAAAATTTATTTTATTTTATTGTACCTAGTAAACAATCCATTGGGAGACACTTTGAGTAAATACCTGCTCTGAAGAACCCAGCTTTTAACATTATATTTTCAGGTATCCCAAATCTCTTTAGAAAAATAAGATCATTAGTCAGTAAATTGAGAAATGACCATTGTTTTTTTAGATAGGCCATATAAGTTTACTGATAGCTAAATTGAAGTAGAGAAAATTTAACACATTTTTCCCCAAATGAACAAGTGTCATAGAAAATAGGATCCAACAGCAAGGATTTCCTGGGTTCACCATTCTAGTCACTGGGCTTCCATACCATTATTTAATGGAAAGTTAGTTTAAATCGTCCAGGTGAATTAAAATCGGTTCTGATACATGTTTTGATTTCATACTATGTGTGGGGTCTTGGTTTATGTTAACATGCCTCAGATGTTCAGGACATTTCGCTGTCAACTGCGACCTTACTCATTTGCAGGTTTCTTTAGTTCCTCTGATTTTAGTGTATGACAGTTTAAGATCTAATTTTCAGTGATACAGCTTCACAGCTCAAGACCATATTGTAGTTCAGAAAGGATGTTAAAATTTAGATGAATTCATCGATCATTTCAGAGTGATGAATGTTCTCCCAGCAAACATTTGTAGCATGTAAAATGTTTGAGTTGTGTCAAATCTGTATATCAGCAAGTTCGTATAATTTAACTTCTGGGGTTATTATCACAGAGACTTATAAATTCAGTAGAATTAAATGCAAGGGCACTGGTTTAAACATTACAGCTCTTTAAGGAGGTGGGATTGACTCAATTATAAAAGGAAATATATTTAAAATGAGCGCTATCATATCCAATATAGAAGAAAATGATCGTTATGGGTTTTGCATATAGCCAGTAGCCATCGTATATATCACCCCCCTGCAAAACGAGTAGACACAAATAAATTCTAACTTCTAACTACAGCATTAGCTTATTTGTATATTTCAGTTAATTCACAAATTGTTGAATTTGATTTGTTTAATATAAAATTTTAAAAATGTTGACTCTGAAAACTTAGATTCCCAATTTTGGTACCTACATCTAGAAAACTTTTTCATTTTCAGTGGCTATGGGGTTAAACAATTTTGATGGGCATTTTCAGTTCAGACTAATGGATTGTAAGTGTAATTGTACACATACACCCCTATTTCTGAGTGGTATCACTAAAAATGGAAAACGTAGACACGGAATTATTTTACAGGAAGAAAAGCAGAGAAAACAAGCAGATTTTATTTGCTAATGAATGGCTCTGCTAAGCTCAAGCAGACAAGCTTTATGTTTTAAAGAGGCTTTTGTAGTTATTGTGTTGGTGCTATTGAATTAGAGGTCATTACAATTATTGTATTGAAAAATATACCAAACTTTCTGTATTCGTCTTAGATATTCCTTCAGAATACCAGTGAATCAGCATAATTTTCAAACCCAAAATAGATTTCCCAAGTCACAGATTATTTCACATGTTTAGTTCTCTTTGCAGTTAATGGAAGTTTCATTCAAATGTGAAAGAAAATCTAGCTTGACATTATTTGAATGTGAAATTAGATGACTCTGGTTGGTTGTGCCTTCAAAGTCAAGGGCCTTCTCTTTATGGTCTCTGTAAAAAAAAATAATAATAATGACCAAACTGAGAAATTATTCCGGGTGAAGATCTTAGTTTCTTAGATGGAAAAAATGACCGATGATGATACTTCCTCAGAAATCAAGGAGACAATAGTAGTCATGGCTAAATAGAGTAAGATTGGCTCTGTATTGCGTTTTTGAGGCCAAGTTGAAAAAATAATCCAAATGAAAGGTCATGGGGTACATATTTAAAAGAGTGTCTCATGGCTTTAACTCAGAAGCTAAATTCATAGTTGTAGGAAAAAAGCCAGTCTGTTGGAGCTAAAGAATAAAATAATTGGCAAGAATAACAGAGAAGAATTTTAGCCAATAAAACCAGATATAAGGAGATAAGGCACACACGTACACGTATATGCACACGCATTCAACACACATACACGAAAGACAAATGGAAGAAACCAATCTTATGCTCATTGCTCTGTTGCTATTACGGGATGAGTTATTTTGGAATTCCTAAAATAATTCTGTTTTAAATACATACCCTGCACTGAACGTGTAATACCTTTAGACATTGCTCTGGCAACATATTCTGTAATGCTTGATAGCTTTATAAAACAGAGCAAATAAGACTTTTTAGCTGTATTTCATTTAATCATTCAGTGAATCTCATGTCTTGGTGCAGACATTGTTTTTAGTCCCTGCCTTCTTGTTTGTATAATTTTAATCCACCATGTGATAGAAAAACACAGAGCCCATCAAGACCCTTTTTCTTGCTATCCTTTTTCTTCCGTGAAAGTTAAATATTTTAAAATAGTTTACCTACCAAGTCCTATGCTCACTAAGTAATAACTGGTTTTATTTTTCTCCACCCCCTTCTTAGACATAGAGCAATAGCCAGCAAAAATTATCTTTTAAATAAATATTCATTAAAATAATTAATAAAGATGTGTATAACAAAAAGTAAAGAAAAATCACATTATTTCTGTCAAGGCTTTTGAATATTTAAAATACGTGAAAGGGCCCAATTATAACTTTTCATGCATTCTCTCAAGTGTTAACGTTTCAAGATTACATAAGAAAGTGAATTACTGAGACACGAGAAAAAAAATGAAGGCAGTAGCACTGGTTTCAATGGTTACACCGCTTAAAGGGAATTGTGACTTCTGAACAGGGAAACTTTAAATGAAAGCATTTCTCTGATCATTGTAATAGCTGTAACCAAGGTTAATAACTGGCAAGCCCCCGACTAATATATTTAATATGTTTTGCCCAGGCTGAATGTGTGAATAGATAACACGTCTGTGCTAAAATTCTGCTTAAGTTGTTCATCAGATACTCTGATACTAACTGCTTTTGACATTCCTGGAAGTGAAAGTACTGGAAAAGCCTCAATTCATTTCTTGGAAAGATTTTGCATATAGCCAGTAGCCATGATATATAACATCCCCTTCCATAAGAGCCTCAGATGTAGGCGCTATAGGAATTCTGGCTCAGCATAAAACAGGAGTAGCCAAAATGAGAGATGATGTCCATTTTTACCTGAGAAAAAATTATTATAGGGATTTGGAAAAGTCAAATGTAAATAACTGCCCCAAGGTGTTAGAATGTAGACTGTGATAATACAGAGAATGAAAAATGCTTAACAGAGGGAGGGTGTGAATCATCCCATAATAGTCTCATAATTGACAAAGAGACACTAGAAAACGACAGTGATAGCTTTCAGAAGTGAGATGCCAACAGGTAAAACTCCACTGTATATAGCAAATAGTATAACCAAAAATCCTGTGCCTAACAAATCCATTGCTATAATCTGGTCACAAAATCAGCAAGGCTACAACAACAAAAATGTTTGGTTGTTGGTCTGATTAAAGAATTCTCCAAAATATTGTATACGGTATTCCCTGGTTCCTGCCCACATCATAACAATGATTTCCTGTAATACAAGTGTTAACGCTTTGCAGACCCTTTGCGCTGAAGAAGTTAGAGGCAGAGCCTCAGGGAGATCTGAAGCTGAGTGTTTCTATACTGTATCATAACCTTTATTTATTTATTTTTATTTTTAAATTTTATTTTATATTATAGTTGATTTACAATGTTGTGTTATCATAACCTTTCAAGTAAAGATTTCCTGAAAACTCCCTCCATTCTTCCAGTCTCAGAAAGCCCAGTCACACATCTGGACCTGAAATGGTCCAGGAGCTTCATCAACCAATCAGTGACCAGATATCTGTGGAACATCCACAAGGTACTAGGCAGCCCAATGATCACATTGATCTCTACTGACAATGGCTGGAGTTTACATTGCACATGGGATTCGTCCTAAGTTCAGAGCCCTAACTGTTAACAGTTGATCTACCGGACGGATCAGCATAAACTGTTTCTCCCCAACTTCCACAGCCTGGCAATGCTATTTTTAGTCCAGAACTCACTGTAAGAAAATCCGTATAGGGAAACAATTCGAACGTCCTTGGGGATGGGGGTGAGTAGGGGGGCATCATTATGGAAATTTACCAGTTGTATTGAATATATATTGGGTGATTGACACCATAGTGTTCAGCAGATCACATTAAGACCACGTTTATATGTCCTAGCAAGGTAAACTTGAATGCAGTGGGAAAATGGTTTTCAGTTATATCAAGAAAAGATATAAGTTGAAGTGCTTTAGAAGTTTTATAGATGTGCAACTCTTTAAAAAAAATCTCCCACCTGGGTAACAGATGGATTACAGTGGATTCAACCAACCAAAGCTTCAAGGTATATCAGAGTCAAACTCACGTGTTTGGACAATGACATGGGGACATCTTCCCCTCCATTTTTCTGGAATGTCATGCTGCAGTAGTAGGTAGGCATAGCGAAGAGAAACAATACTGACCCATAGATAGAGATGCGCCTTCTTGGAGTTACAATATGCAAGATATATTAACATCTGATCTTTGGGGGAATACCAAGTGCTCATTTATCCAGAATGGAATTCATTTCCTACCAGTGATTTTCATCACTGTTGAGGAAATGGAGCGAGGTTTTGACGCTCCCATCTCCTCTTGCTCTGAGATCCCTGTTACTCAGGGACCATTTCTCTCTGATTAGATGGCTGGTTAGAGAGGCGTTTAACACTAGAGACAGCAAGTGGCTAAAAAGCACATTTATTAAAGCTGTTTATTATATTTTCATTCTTAATATCCTTACCAGCAAGGGAAGCCACCTAGCCAGCTGACTTTGTTTCTTTGTACTTCTCTATTCCCAAAGAGAATTATTTGCTCAGACAAAAAAAGTTCTGCTTCCAGTAGGGCTGCCCATAAATCAAAGCATTATTTATGTCACAGGGGTATTTGAATCTCACAATTCTTAAACTTCACGTAAGATAATAGGCTCAGGAAACACATTAAGTGCCCGTGTCTCTGATCTAGGCAGGAGACTTTATTCAAACCAATAACTAACCTGGAGAAAAGAGATCGACAGAACCGCGATGGGTGGTTTTGCTCAGTACTTTTCTTTGCTCTGGACCTTGGCCTGATTTCTGTCCACACTGAGGGCACGCAGAGCAGCGTTTTATTTTACATGATTTGGAAGCTTTTTCGGTGTGCCTTCTCTCCAGATTCTGACGGGGGCCTTTTTCCACTCCGTAATTCATCCTTTTATTTGCCAATCCTCAACGGCAGCTGCCTTGAACCTCTCAAGCCTTGGCGAGACTGGTGGATTTCAGCATCAAGGTGAGGGTGGGGGGCGTTTTGTTTTGTTTGTTTGTCTTTCAACATCTATAACACATTCCCTGCCCCCTCTCCGTGTCCTCAAGTCCATTCTATTTCCATGGTTCCTGCTGTCGGAGAGGTAAGGGCTCTGGTCTCCTAGCTTGCTCCTTTGTGTGGACACAGAGAGGCAGTTTGGCAACCAGCTGGCTGGATGGTAGTGTTGTTCTTGTAACTGTGTACCGCCCAAACATCCAAAGGATGCAAGCAAACTGGTGAGGAGTAATAACAGTAAAGAAATAGAAGAATTCCAGATGTTTTTGAAACAATTCTGGTCTAGGTTTGTTTCAGAACTTTCCTTCTGACAGCCGGGGACACCTCAGTCTTGTTAGTTTCAGGGACCCAAAATGAAAGAGGAAACACTCTTTCTTCCACAAGGTTATTAGTACTCTCTGACATTCTGAGTAGGCTGTAAGGGCGGTGCTCCAACCTCAGGGGTCAACAGTGTGGGAGCACCTGGCCCAGGCACCGTAATCCCTGTTCCCACCGTAGTGGTAAAGATCTGCCGTAATATGGCAGAAATTCAATGAGTCAGTAGAGGAGATTGTACGATGGCAGATCTTTTCAAATAAGTTTACCATCATTGCTTTTTTTTTTGCCCATTTGTGCGAATATTCATACAGGTAGCTCTGCAAACAGGTTTTAGATTGTTCGATCACATACCTAAAGCTCAGGCTCTCCTGTTAATTTACTTAGAATTTTCTGTCAGAATATTTGACAAAGTGTTTTTTTTTTAAATGGCAAATATAGAAGCATTTATACAATAGTCTTTTTATATGGTCGATCTTCCTTTTGGGAGAGGGAAGTACTTGGCATTTTTGTCAGGATAATTGTGAGCTGCCTGAGTTTAAAAATTGGAACCATAATGAGATTTGATCGGTGCTGTGATAGGGTGGTTACTGTACTGACTAAATGCTGATGTAAGAAAGCATGCTGACCTAAGTGTCCATCAACAGATGGATGGATAAAGAAGACGTGGCACATATGTACAGTGGAATATTACTCAGCCGTAAAAAGAAACGAAACTGAGTTATTTGTAGTGAGGTGGATGGACCTAGAGTCTATCACACAGAGTGAAGTAAGTCAGAAAGAGAAAAACAAATACCGTATGCTAACACATATGTATGGAATCTAAAAAGAAAAAATGGTTCTGAAGAACCTAGGGGCAGGACAGGAATAAAGACGCAGACGTAGAGAATGGACTTGAGGACACGGGGAGGGGGAAGGGTAAGCTGGAACGAAGTGAGAGAGTGGCATGGACATATATACACTACCAAATGTAAAATAGATAGCTAGTGGGAAGCAGCCACATAGCACAGGGAGATCAGCTCAGTGCTTTGTGACCGCCTAGGGGGGTGGGATAGGGCGGGTGGGAGGGAGACGCAAGAGGGAGGGGATATGGGGATATATGTATACATATAGCTGATTCACTTTGTTATACAGCAGAAACTAACACACCATTGTAAAGCAATTATACTCCAGTAAAGATGTTAAAACAATAAATAAATAAATAAAATAGATAACCAACAAAGACCTACTGTATAGCACAGGGAACTCTGCTCAACACTCTGTAATAACCTAAATGGGAAAAGAATTTGAAAAAGAATAGATACATATATATGTATAAGTGAATCACTTTGCTGTACACCTGAAGCTAACGCAACATTGTTAATCAACTATGCTCCAATATAAAATAAAGATTAAAAAAAATTGCCATTCACCAAAACCCAACTTTACTCTCCATAGTAGAAGGTAATTGTAGACATGTTGTTGCGTTTTAAAACATAAAAAATACTTAAATTTGAACGATATTAAAATAATAAATTGCCAAATAAAATTTATTCCTTGTTATGAAGAAAACAAAAGCATGCTGAAAGAAGATGGACAGTTAGTGGGTTTGGATTTTTACTTTGCTTTAACCATCCATGCCTAATTGAGTATTTATTATTATTGTTATTTCCTGGAGTGTTGTTATGCATCGTTGAATGGTGACTTAAGTCATCCTTTGAGAGGCTTTACAAACATACATTCTAGCATTTTTCTATGTGTAACTGCTTGATCCTGAAGTATACGTGTCATTCGTACAGTTTCTGAGTCATTCCTTTAATATGATATAATTTTTCTAGCTAGCAGTATATAGATTTCATCAAACCCAGATTTCAGTAATCCAAGAAATTCTACCGAGACCTCGCTATCATTTGTATAGAGATCTCTCTATATGAAATGTGTCATAATAGTTTGAGCTACCAACCCACTGATTTCCTGAGTAAATAGCATCTATTAGTAATTAAATCCTGATTTTTAAATGGCTCAGCAGTCCTCAGCCTGACGGATCTCAAACTTCATCTGGTGTTTTCAAGTTAGAGGAAATGAAAGTAGGACCCACTGTGAAAAAACCTGGGAAGTCTCATCAGCAAGTTGCTCATTTCTGGCACATTAGTTAATTACTTCACAAATTGTTCATCGTGTTCCCATTTCACTTTTATAATAACACTTTCTTTTTCTGAATGTTACCAACATTTAATTCCTCAATGAATGAATGGCTATTTCATAGGTTATAAATTAGCATATGGCTTCACCCAATCAAGTGGCTCCACTGCATTTTCAAACATTTGTTGTAACATTACGGGAAAATTGAAGCCAACCAGGATCACTTTTGCGTAAATAATGTATTTTCTCTTAGAATTTAAGATAAAACTTTGTTCTTAAAAGTTAGCAGCAAGACATTAAAAAACAATAACATTTTTCATGGAGAGTTTATCTAAGTACAGCAGTAATAGAGAAAATTTGTCTTTTTTATGAGATTTTATTAAACCTTTATTTGTCATTATTGTTGCCACCAAACCCATTACCATTTCGTCATGAACCAGTGTTTCATTCAATATATTGAGGAAATTAATCTTTCAGGAAGCCATGTACAGAGCTGCTTTACCAGAATCCATGATGAGTCAAAAGTCCATGGGGGACCCTTGATATAAATGTACTCTTTCCGTAAAGGAGCATCCCATTTGAGAGAATTTAGTTTGTGTCATGAGAAAGAAACTTTGTCATAAAAGGAGTTTTATTCTAAGTTTTTCCTGTTTCTAGGACCCTACCGGTAGAATTATAGAGACAACCCAGTGTAATAATAATATCAAAATACATAATATCAAATATGGTGATTTCTTCTTTCCGGGCCCTATTGCCTACATCACGGTATGTGTATGTAACAAACGATCAGGAAAAACTGCTATATTTGGGTTACGATGTTATACTGCTGGATTAAATGCAAAGTCAAAATAGGTATATTTTGTGACAACAAATAAACCAAAAAAGAGTAACGTGAAATTCGTCCTTTTGTCCGTTAAAAGGTTTTTGATTATTGTGGCCTAGAGTCACGCTGAAAGAATTCTTCATGGTTCCAGAAGTCGTAGGTATGTACGCAATGTTTATATGTGAGGCAGTGTGGCCAAGAAATATTAAGTGGCTTTCTTGCAACATACATGAACTTTTCTTTAGTTGTTTCACGCATCTCAATCTTCTGTGGAATTTCAGCATCACCACCTCTGATACAACCTTGTGGCAGATTCATATATTTTCCAGAAATATAGAAAGTTTTTCTTGCCGTTATGATACCGACTGTAGTCCCCCAAACAATTATGTGGCCATCCCACTTAATTCAAGGGAAAATTGTTCGTCCAGACAGTTTTATTGTATGTCTTTGTGGTTGCTCAATTTTTATTCCCACTCAATTTTTATTCCTGCTTTTAATTGAAATTTTCTTTTATAAGAATACCTGGTAGTTCATTTTCCCTTCAAGTGTGACATTCTGAATTCAAATGAGATAGACTATCTTGTTTGGTTTTGCTTCATTGTTTGTTTTGTCTTCAGTCGTTCCCTTCTCTCCTGAATTGCTCGCGGGAGAACTTACAGTCTTCAAATTTTTATTTAGCAGAGGTCCCTTGATAGAAGCTGGATTACACATCCTTAAGGCCCTACTCTGTTTGGCTTCATTAAGCCAATTTTAAATACAGAGATTAAAGAAGTATCTGATAATATCAGACAATTTCCTTGTAATGTTACAACCTTATAAAAGCCTGTAGGAGCATCACAGGGCCTCACTTTGTGTTCTCAGAGCAGAATGTGTGTCATATTTTCATGTACCTCTTTTATTCCCCAGATGTTTCTTTTGTGTAAATCGGGCACCCCCAAACCATATTTTAAGCTATTTGTGGATGAGAATGGTGCCTTCTCTTTTTATATTTCCCCCCATACCAAATTCATTACTAAATACCTGGTAGACGCTTTACTAACACTTAGTAAATGATAGAAGAACATTTCGCTATGTTAGAGGCCAAAGATTGAGAGAAAAGAAATGATTTCTTTCATTTACATAGTAAGAGATGACTGAATCAAGAATGGCACAGTTTAGTAAGGAACCATGTGGAGAGCCAGACTACACGTGGGTTTCCCCCTTCCTCATGGAGGCTTGCGTGTTTACCAAGTCTCTGTCACCATTCCAAAATAGTGATGAATAAAATGCCACTTGGTTAATCATGTCCTTGTTATTATATGTGAGAAACGCTGGTTGAACAAGTAGTAATGTCACAGTTGCACGGGGAGTTACAAGGTGAGCACGCTGAGCTAGAAGGCTGAGGATGCATCTTCTAAGCCCTGTTCAAATGAATGTATGAACTCAGGCAGCTCCCTTCCTTATATGAAATGGGAAAATTACATTTGATCCCTATGACTCCTGGAATCTATTTTGCAAGCCATAAATGCCTCAAGTTTGCATCCATCATTAAGTTTTTTCATAAAATCCTCAGCAATGGTGTTGAGTAGAGTGCAGATCTAATGAACGCTCCTCAGTACTGGTCGGCGGGGTATCATCTTTGAAATAGATGGGTTGTACCTGGGGAAAGGAACAGTCATTTTCTACTTGTGATCAAAACAATTGTCATCGGTTTCTAATGAATCTTTCATGATAACATTATTTTCTTTTTCTCTGCCTTTGATTATCTGGTTTATTTATATAAAAGTACCATTAGGATTCCACTGGGGACGTAATTGGGCTTGAGCAATAAAGGATGACTGTCTGTGTCTTCTAATCGCCTCCGCTTAATGGTCCTGCTATTCATCCCGCTGAACTGTGGGAAATGTCACATTTCCATGGTCTGTGACTCATGTAATAAATGAATGTGTGAGTGGTGTCAAAATATGGCAATTTGCTTTATATAAAGGGAGGTAGACAGCTTTTGAAAATGGTAAGGTACATAACTAGGTATTTCTCAACTGCGAAAATTTCTCATTTGGGCTTAGAAATAGGCTTTTGTGGTGCACTCAGTTATTACATCACCTAATGAAGGGCTCACTTGCCTAGCCTGTATTCCTGCCCACTGGTAATGACCCGGGAAACAAGTCTAGTGGACTCAAAGCTTGCATCTCATTACCCCATACAACAGGAGAAAATACATGATTTCCTCCCTCTGTTAATATCAGGTTTTTCTTTGTGCTGGTTTGTTTAGTTTCCCCCATAGTGCAGTCTTCTAAACATTTGTTATTTCTCTTTTCATGCAATTTGAATTAATGTGGGTAATTGTGGTAGTTAGAGGCTTTCCTCTCTCGGATAGTAATTATCCATTCTATAGTTTCATTCCAAACCCAGTAAAACAGTATTTGAAAACTTGATATTTATCAAAAGGGATCTCTGAGCATAACTGAATATGTACGATTTAACAAATACATAATCAGAGGTCAAATTAAAACAAATTTACACCCAAAGTTACCCTAGTTATATACTATGTTAACAGGTTTTGTTAGTGTTACTACAGAGTATCAGCAAGCTTCTGATATATTCATGGGCATTTTCTCTCTTCTACAAATTTATCAAGTCATGATTCCCTAGAATTTATATCACTTTTTCTGGCAAGAAAACATGCTTGAGATTTCTTTGGAGGAATTGGTAGCAGATAAAACATCCAAACATTGGTGGTCTGAAGGGAGAAGAAGGTCTAATGTACCAGATTTGACTTAGTTTTGCTTATCTATTCCTTTATATTGAATTTCCTCGAGAACCAAAAATGCTGGCCTTTGGGATTTCTGAAAGTTAAACCCGAGGACTTCTGTCCTATTCCTTCATAAATGAGCCAGGAAAAGCTGTTTCATAGTTTATAGTCTCCTTGCTTTCATCGATCTCTACGTGGCAGTAAAATTAAAGATAACTTTTAGAGGACATAGAATCTGTCATAAAATTCCGATTTCTGCACAAATTATTTCATTGTAGAGAAACACAGTGAGATCAATGTTCCCAGGTCCCTTCTTTGAAAATATACTTGAAGATGGAGATGTATATAATTCTGTTAGGAGCTATGGGGATTCTGAGCACATTTAACTCGTAGGACTATGCTGAAGGGTTCACCATGGAACTTTCTACTCTCAGTAGTTTTCTTTCTGTCTTAGGGACACAGCGCACCTCAGTGGTACAATCTTTAGGGGCAGTGTAAATATTCCTTAGACATGGCAATGCTTCAAGTTTTCGATCTCATAATACATTTATAGGAATGTAAGGGAAAGAATTATAACATCCTTATTTTCCATGTTCATAGGGTCACGGAAAATAGAGGACTTAGGCGAACCCACACCTGAGACACAGTACAAACATCTTAAGCATGTCCATCCTTCACTATCACTTGCCCACTGTGTGACCTTGGGCAAGTTACCTTTCATTTCTGACCTTCAGATTCCTCATCTAAAACATGGGGTATTATTGGGTTGGCCAAAAAGTTCGTTCGGGTTTTTGTCATCTTATAAAAACCCGAACGAACTTTTTGGCCAACCCAACATATATGTCTGAGGTTCACGAAGATTACTTCTGTGAATTGTCTGACATACATAGGTGCTCAACAAATGTTTGCCTCCGCATCACTGTGGCTGAACGAACATTGGACTTAAGGCATCCTTCTATGTAACAAAAGTTTCAGAAACTTTTCATGAGGCTCGTGCAATTGTAGAATCTAAGATTCAATTTTAGCATATAAGTGCAGCTTATGAAAAGGCAATCGGGTTTTTTTTTGAGTGTTTTATGAAACTTTTTTATAAGGAAAACCATCTCTTGTGGGTGCTTTGTGATCCTGTTTTACTCGGTTGAGTGTACTTCTTTGCTCATTATGAGCTGAAAGCTCTTCTAAGTTAGATGAACTGAAGAATAGCAGTGGAAAAACCCAAAAAAACACTACACTCATGCAAGTTCATGTTATATAAGTCTGGGACCATTTCAGAGCTCAAAATTTCCATGGCTCACCTATCTATCATGAAAACCATATGGTCCAGTCATAAATGTGCACAAGTAGGGCATCGCGATAGTTTCACAGTCAGCGCTTTCCTCTTTCTAGCTTTGATTTGGACCCGATATAGGTGTGAGTGGTATAGCCATCTATCAAAAGGAACACAGAACACATGAAAGATACTAAAAGAAAAACTGACATGACTGAATCTAACTGCTTCGTTATCCATTTTACAGGATAATTTATTTGGAACACAGCTTTATTTCCTATGATATCAACCCATAGTTCATCACCAGCTCCACTCTTCTGTTTTGCAGAGATGTTCTATCAGTGCATGACTCTAACAGGCCGTGCATGATGTAGTGAAGTATGAAAAGCTCTCTGGGAAGGAATCAACTAAATTTGAAAGAGCCATTTGCAATGTTAAGCATATTCCCCAACCTTTTAAATTTCTGATTGGCTGATTTATGGGTAGGAGTTCATAATTTTGTGAATTCCTTATAAGGAAATCACTACCGTCTCCACAAAAGTGATCTACTCAAATGCAGATAATGTACCATTTTCCCTTTACAGCCTACCTTTTTTATAGATAGGGAGACTGAGGGACCAGTTAAGGCTTTCTGAATTCAGTGATGCATACAGGGAAAGAAAACATATATTCATGGAAATAAATCATTGCTAGACATTTAACTGGGTTTCCCAAGTGCATTAATCCCATCCACTTTTTGACACGCTTTCGAACCTCGAATGGCCCCATAAACCTCGCCTGTGCCAGTTTCAGCTCACCCTGTTTTCTTAGGTTGCCGGGCTGTCAGATCTTGTAAGGACCAAACAGCTGCAGGTTCACTGAAGTATGGGCTTTTTAGCTTTTTCCTCTCTATGTTTTGTTCTGCTGTCTCTAATCTTTGGTCACCCCCCAGTACCTCTATACTAAGCCATTCTGCTGCAGATTGAAGATGCTTTTATTCATTCCAAACAGCTATTTCTCATCTAGAGCAAAACCTTTCATTAATAGTCATGATGCCTTAACAACTAGCACGTATTTTCTCCATAATTTAACAGGAGCCTGAATTATTACAAAATGCAAAGATTGAGAAGGTACAAGAACAAGAACAAAACCTCTTAGAGGATTCAGGCCCCATCTCTTGGCTCTCATTTCCTAGAAAAGAGGCACATACCCCAAAAGATTAAAGAATCGTTATTACTGCATGGTAGAATCATATGCGATTCTTATGTTTACACCTTTATCAAAGTTTCCAAAATTAATTTTATTATATTACCTTTATAAAAGATAAAAAAGCAAAACAGGGTGTCCTTTAGACAGTGTCTAAGTTACTTCAGCTTTTCACTCCCTTTTGTTTGTGTGTTGATTTAATTAATATGTGACATTGTCACTAAGATGCATATTAGATGATCAGAATCGCCCCGATGTGAAAATATATTAATTAAATAATAAGATAGAAAAATCATAAGAATTTTCCTTTCACAGAATTACTGTTGCGTGTGGTATAGAGCGTAGTTTCAAATGTAGCAGATGACTATTACGATTTCTCAAGATTTTCGTGACGAAATCATGAGTAGTTCAAATTTAAGAGAGATTTAGATTTCATTTATCTTTTGCCTTTGTGTAGAGTAGATCCTATTTCTTGGACTAGGCAACTAGGACTTTTTAAAAAATGTGTATATCTAGCAAACTTTCTGTTTGAAGCTATCACAATGCTTGAGCCCTGCTTTTGCATCATACAGAGTCCAGTTTGCTTCATTGGGAAAAAAGGGCACGAGAGAGTAGCCATAGAATTAATGGGCTCATAGCAGCGGAAGTTCGCAAGTAGCAAATTGATAGGAACAGTGAACTGATTATTTGGGAAAATGGCAAGGGTTTTGGGTGGTCTTCGGAACCATAACCGTGAGAACTCCCGAGTGTTTTTTCTCCATTCTTAGTTTACCCTTGGGCCATACACCACTTTTTAGTCCTGCTTTGATTGTACCTTCTATGACTAGGAGATAAAGGGAGTGTTTCTTGTGTTTGATTATCATTCTCTCCAACACTAATATCCATTGCCCCTTGACAAACACCCCCCACATTACTCTTGCTGTAAATCTTGATGATTTCAGTGTCCGTGTAGATGACCGTCAAGTGCTTTGACCTCTCAGTTCCTTGAACTTTGCTTCTCCAATGATCTTGTCCACCCTACCTAAGCCATCCACTCTTAAGGAAAACGTTAGACTATCATTCAAAGTAGCCTTTACCCCCAACGCAATTTCAAGCATCCCATTCTTTGACTACCACCTTCTGCCTATACAGTTCATTCTTTCTATTCCCCAGACTCTAGCAATTCCACTGCCTCACTTATCTCCTTCCCCTGCTTAGGTGACACAATTCATCATGATAATCACTCTTTCATACACTATCAATTTAATTCAACTTCCCCTCTCTCCCCCCGTTGTTAATCACTGGCAACACCCCCGCCTTCGTTAAATTCACATCTTTGCCGATTCAACATCTGTACAAGTGCTGCTGGAAGTGAACACAATGCCACCATCTGATTTCACTTTAAATTCTTGATCATTGGTGGACCATCCATGCTGCCCAATAAGCCTACTACACAGATGAATTGCTGACTTGACTCTGTTTTCTCATCTGTAATATGGGGATAGTAATAGAAAACTAAGTCATAAGGTTGAGGGATTTAAATATGTTAGCATATATAAAGCCTTCTTCTTCTACCTCCTTTTCCATATTAGTATTAGTATTTTAGAATTTCCCTAGTTGAATTACTTGTATACCAACCTACTTCATTGTTTCATACTTCTTTCTCCTGAAATCCTGAATGTCTCCTCCCGCTCTTCAGGCTAAGATTCTTGCTTCACAGAGAAAATAGAAAATAAAATTTCCCTTGTACTTCCACCAGCTTATCTCTTACCCACGTATATCTGTGCCTACATACTCTGCCTTTCCCCCCGTTATTATGTCACTTTTTCCTTGCTCCTATATAAAGCCAGCCCTTACAATTTTCCACTGGATTCAATCCCACATCTCTTACTCAAGATGATCACTCCAGAAGTGATCCCTCCTATGTCATCATATTTTCCTAACATATAATCCCCATCAGCATACAAACATGCTCTCATTTTTCCCATTTAAATAAGGAAAATCTCCCTTGATTATACATCCCTCACCAGCTACCAATCCATTTATTAGTTTCCTGTTACAGCACAACCCCTCAAAGAATTGTGTGTGCATCTCCCCTCATCTTCTCTCATTCTCCGGTAAACCTATTCCAGTCTGGCTTTTGCCAGCCCCCCCCCCCATTATTCCACCCAATTACTCTTCTCGAAATCCCCAGTTACCTCCACATTTCCAAATCTAGTGTCCAGTCCTCACTCTTCCTCTTATTTGACCTAACCCTGGCGGTGGCTGCAATTCACCACCCCTTCCTCCTAAAAACACTTTCTTCACTTGGCCTCCAGGGTACCACACTCTCTTGGTTTTTCTCCTCCTTCACTGGCCAATCCTTCCAAGTTTCCTTTGTTGATTCTTTCTTATCTTCTTCACCTTTAGACTTTGGTGGGCCCCAGGACTCAGTTCTTGGATCTGTTCTTTATCTATATTTACTCTCTTGAGGTACTGCTCTCATGACTTGTAAATACTATCCATATATGGGTGACTCCCCAAATCCTCCAGCCTGGATCTCTTATCTAGAATCTAGAATCTTATTTCCAATTGTTTCCTTAACATCTCCATTTCGGTGCGTAATTAGCATCCTTCATTTAGCTTGTCCAAATAGAAATATTCATATCCCTTCCCCAGATGTGCTCTACCCCACAAGCTTCTCCATCTCAATAAATGGCAACCCCATCCTTCCAGTTGCTCAGGTCGACATCCTTGGAGTTGTCTTTGTCTTTTCTTTCTCTAACATTACACACCCAGTGCATCAGCAGATCTTGGCTTTTGCTTCAGGATATATGCAGCTTGAGAACCAAGCCAGTTCTCATCGCCTCCATTTCTACCTTTTAGGTTCCCCCTCTCATACCTGGATTATGGCAACAGCCTGCTAATTAGTCTTCCTTCTTACATCCCATGCTTCCCCACTCGATTCTCCACTCATCCTTTTTAAATGTAAGTCAGATCGTGTAATAACTCCTCTGTTCAGATTCCTCTAATGGCTTCTTCAGAGCAAACTTCAAAGTCTTTAGTATGGACTGTAAGACCCTCTGTGACATGGTCCCCCAGCTCTCTGTCTGACTGCACCCTCCCCATACCCACTAGCTTCTCACTCACCACTCACTATGCTCAAGTGACAGTGCTTTTTATCCTGTTCCTTCCTCACATCGTGACAAGCCTCCCCTGCTGTAGAACCTTCACACTGGCTGTTCCTTCAGACTGGACTCCTCTTCCCTAGCTAGACCCACTGCTCCCTCTCTCACTACCCTCAGGTCCCGATTCAAATATCACCTTATCAAATAAACTTCTCTAATTTATTTATTTATTTATTTTAAATTCATTTTTATTGGAGTATAGTTGCTTTACAGTGTTGTATTAGTTTCTGCTGTACAGCAAAGTGAATCAGCTATACGTATACATACATCTCCTCTTTTTTATTTTTTTATTTTTTTGCGGTACGCGGGCCTCTCACTGTTGTGGCCTCTCCCGTTGCGGAGCACAGGCTCCGGACGCGCAGGCTCAGCGGCCATGGCTCACGGGCCCAGCCGCTCCGCGGCATGTGGGAGCTTCCCGGACCGGGGCACGAACCCACGTCCCCTGCATCGGCAGGCGGACTCCCAACCACTGCACCACCAGGGAAGCCCTATCCCCTCTTTTTTAGATTTCCTTCTCATTTAGGTCACCACAGAGCATTGAGTAGAGTCCCCTGTGCTATACAGTCGGTTCTTGTTAGTTATCTATTTTATACATATTAGTTAGTATATATATGTCAATCCCTATCTCCCAGTTCATCCCACCCTCCCTTCCCTCTTTGGTATCCATACGTTTGTTCTCTACATCTGTGTCTCTATTTCTGCTTTGCAAATAAGTTCATCTGTAAAGCTTCCCTAATTTAAAATAGCACATTGTCCCCCTTATTCTCCATCTCCCACTGTCCATAATTTATGTAGTATGTATAAATAGGTCAAATCATGATAAATATGTTCAATGAATATTTGTTGAATAAACTGTTTATTTGTATGTTTTTTGTATCCATATACTAGAACATAAATTATATGCAGGCAAGAATTTTGTTTTGTTCACTGTTTCTGTTGAATGAATATGTACATGTTTATTTATTGTGTCTCTCTACTAGAATGTCAGCTCCTTGAGGGCAGGGTCTTTATTTTGTTCAGTGACCTATTTTCAGTGCCTGGAACAGTGCCTGACATACAGTGCGTGCTTCAACTTCCAAGGGTAATGCTTAAACTCAAATCAGTATGATGGATAGATATCCAAGTTCTGTATGAGGAAGACATATTGATAAGTGTTGACTATGTTTGTAAGATTCATAATTTTATCCTACTCCATTATATGGAAATGGTGATTTATTTTAAAAACTGGTAAATATGAAAACCAGAGGTTTTTCTGGCTAAGAGTATCCCACTGTATGAAGTGGAGATGTCATTCAGCCTAATTTATGTTGAACTCCTATAGTCCAACCATTGATTCCTTTCTCATTTGTTTAGATTTGTTGCTAGGAAACACTATGGGTATTTTAAGTATACATTTATTCCCACTAAGAGTTATATAATCGATTTTAATATCTTTTAATATCCTTTATGATGATGTAGATTAATAATGGAAATGATGGTGGTGGTTGGTGGTGGTGATGGTGGTGATGTGTGTGTGTGTGTGTGTGTGTGTGTGTGTGTGCCACAGCTAAAGAACAACTTTGAGACTTGCTGTTCAATTCACACACACAGACACACACACACACACACACAAAACCCACTCACTACTAAAAAAGAATTACGAAGTGGGTCAGTCTTATAAAGTATTTTTTTAAAGAGATGCAATAACACCTGTTCCCTAGATTAACTCAAACTATGCTTATTCCTTTTTTGGTAAGGGTCCTGAGATGACCTGATTTAATGAAATGATGTATAATTAATGTCTCAGTTGTTTACATGTGAATTCCAGAAAAGTTTCTTCAGAGGTACTTTGTTACTTCTATTTTTTATTTTATATAAAAATGAAAAGAAGTTAAACATCACCACAAACTCACCACCCAGAGATTTCAGTGTCTGTCACCCATATGCCTCTTTATGTGTATGTATGTGTATATATATATATATATATATATATATACACACACACACACACACACACACATATATGTACTTTGTTGTACATAAATGTGATAATTCTGTATGTGCTGTTCTGTAACTTGCTTTTTTCACTTACATCTTGTGCACATATTTTGTCAGTAAACGTTCATCCGTATCATTTTTAAAAGCGGGTAATACTCTGTTGTATGTATGCGCCATAATTTGCTTATCCAGTCCTCTATTGATGAATGTTTAGAATGTTTTCTTTTTTATTGTTGTCATAAAACAGTCTTTATGCATACATTTTAAAAATTTGATTAACAAATATTTTTAAAGTTTCTTCTTCAGTGTCATTATTTTGTACTCATGTCTAAATTGATCACGAAACAAGGATAAGTTTCTCCCCATTCTGTTTTTAAGTTACTGTAAATTTCAAAGTAGTGAAATTTGAAGAAATGAGATTTTACTCTGTACTTTGCCCCAGAACCCTCTCTTAAAGTATATTCAAAGGGAATGAAAGGGCTCATTAACAGATAGAGATATTTGAGTTAAAGATCAAATTTGTTGAACATTTACACTTAAATATACCAATCTTATCTTCTTGACATTTTTTGCTATATTTGATGCTGACAATAAAAACTCTGGAATAAGCTATAATTTCTGCATCCATGAATATTCAGGTCTGAAAATGAAAGAAGAATATGACAGGTTTGCATGTAGCAACTTGCCACCCACACATTTCTTTCCTTTCTGATTCTGACACTTCAGCCTTTGAAACAGTTCCCATGAGCAATACTGAGATTCAGACTATTTAGATCTAAAGGAAAAAACACAAGATCTTCTACTGCTTGTATCCGCACCTGGGAACCTCTTTGAAGGAGTGCTGAAATGTACATTATGCTGTTATTTGTTATGCACACAGGAGAAATCCTAAAGGTATTTTTGGGAGAAGCAGGAAGGGGAATCTAGAGATAGTAAGGACAGCATGGGGCCAGGAGTGGGGGAGGGAGCCCCAGTCCACATTATTAAAGTGACATATTTCCAATACATTCTTGTCAGTGTACATGTAGATTGTATGTTGCATGTCATTTTCATGCAAAGGTATCACATTTCGTTCTGAGCTTTTAGAAGAAATCCAGTAAGACAGAAAAAGAGAGAGAGACCTCTTTGCTGAAAAAAGTCTTAAGTTTAGCATCAGGTGAGGGGGTTACTGGTAGTTGTCTGAAGTAGAATGGATCCTTTTAACATTACTTTGTTCTGTGCCATATAGAACAAGCCTAAGTCCATAGGAGTACTTTTCCTTCCTCGCCATCCAAAGCTCACTGTAATAGCGTTAAGATTCTTTTCATCCTTCATCAAAGAGTATTAATATTGTGAATGATCTTATAGGTCATTCAGTTCAACCTCCCTCTCCCAAAAGAAATCCTTTTCAGGACCAAGCCCTCTATCTTTCCCTTGATTGTGTCATTTCCCAAAGCCATGTAGACCTAGATCCATCAATTGTTCTTTTTCCCATACTTTAACTCTCTCCTTGACCACTAGCTTTTTCCCATTGGCATACAGATCATTTCAGGAGTCCAACCCTAAAAAGTCTCTCCTGGGACTCTTTCCCTCTCAAACTGTCTCTTTCCCTTGATAGCCAAGAGCCAACTTTATCTTTGCCGGGTCTGTTTTCTCATCTACTTCTTAATTCCTCAATGCTTTTTACTTTATCTTCTGCCCTTATTACTATCCTTAAACTCCTCTTGCTAAGGTCACCAGTGACCACCAAACAAAATCCACTGTTCCCTTCAGTCCTCACCTTATTTCTTCTTCATGCAGCATTGGACTAGGTTCATCACCTCCTCCTCATGGAAACGAACTCTTCTCTTTGGCTTTCCCAACACTCCTTTCTCTCTATTTTTCTTTTGATTCCTCCCTTTCCTTCGTCTCTTCTTAAATGTTGGTGCCGTCGCTAACCCCCAGGTTTCAGCCTCAATGGCTGTCTTCTTTTCTGCACATATTCTCAGATTATTAAATCTATTCACAGGCTCCAGTTCCTATCCATATGCAAACAGCTTCCCTCTTGAGAACCAGACCTGTATATCCAACTGGCTACTGCATCTCTACATTTGTCTATTGCTAATGGCTTTTCAGACTCAAGATAGCCAACAATGGCACCGTGGTCTCTATCTCCAAAATAGAACAGAATAACCCTACTTCTCACCCTGTGGCAACAGCCTTTTGATGTCCTGGGTTTAAGCAGGCTCCAGTATCATTAATAAATGACACTTAATATTTGCCTTCAAGATGCTTGCAGAGTTAAGAGGGAGGGCTCTGTCAGGTGACATGGATTGGAGACCCAGCTCAGCTGCTCATAAGGTTTCTGATTTTGGATAAAGAACTTAATCTTTCTGTCCTTTAGTTTCCCTACTTCTGAAATGGGGGTAATAGTGGTATAGACCTCATGGAGTCCTTAAGAGGATTGATTAAATGAGATAACACAGGCACAGCATTTTACGGTGTGAAAAGCACAGAGAGTTAATAAATGTTCAACTTATTATTTGCTGTTACAGTCCATATAGTGACATGCTGACTTCAGCCTATAATTCTTGGAAGACTGAGGATCTTATCATGTATTATATTGTCATATTTTGCCTTTTTTTCTAAGGCCGAATTAAAAAGATTTATAGAAAGTCCAAAAGTACAGTTATTCGCAGGGGACAAACTGATCCACATGGTCACGGTCTCCCCTCATCAGCCAGTACTCTTCACTGCAGCAGGACAATTCCAAAGGAAAAGGTAACTCAACGAGCCATCCACTTCCACCTAAAATCACAACTGAAGACAAAATCTGAAGTGGAACGTTTACTCAGCTGCTGTTGGGAGACCCTGGTCTGCACTCTATCTGTATGCTTACTGAAGGGAGCGCAGGGCAGGGTTTCCCATACAGAGGGCACGGGCAACCACTGCATGGCCAAGGTGTATCGGAACTCGATTTCAAAGCCATTTCACCAGAATCTACCCTGCCAGTCCGGTGCTTCATGAAAATTCAGCTGGTCTGCTCATAAGAAGCTCTACCCTCATAAGTCTCTTCAGTAATTATTGAAATATCCTCGTAACAACTTTCTTATCGTCATAGGTGGGACAAGAATTTTGAGCCCCTCCCTCTCTCTTTGTCCATCCCTCTCTCTCCTTTTCTCCCTCTGTCCCGTCCCTGTCTCTAAAAGAATACCTGATTTTGTGCATTTTAATTTTCTGTTTATCAGTGTCATGTGTGTTTGTAGAAAAATTGGAAAATACGAAAAAGTATCCATTAAAAAAATCCTCCTAAACAGAGACAACCAATGTTAATATTCTATTATAGTTCCTTTGAGTGGCTGTTTCTTTCTCTCTCTACCTCTCCCTCTCTACCTCTCTCTTTCTCTCTATATAAATATATATATTTAGAATTCTCTATACATATATTTTTTAAAATTTTTACTGGAGTATAGTTGATTTACAATGTTGTGTTAGTTTCAGGTGTACAGCAAAATGAAGCAGTTATACATATACATATATCCACTCTTTTTTAGATTCTTTTCCCATATAGGCCATTACAGAGTATTGAGTACAGTTCCCTGTGCTATACAGCAGGTCCTTATTAGTTATCTATTTTATATGTAGTAGTGTTACACATATCATGTCTGAAGCCTTTTCTTTTTGTCAGGAATATTCCCTCATATATTCTTCCACATCATTATTTGAATGGCTAAAGAATAATAGTCTATTTACATTGTTTTCTGTTTCTTCAGTTTTGTTTTTGTGAAACACCCAAATGCCTAAATGTGTGCAACCTCTATGTCTAGATCAGGGCACTTGAATCCTTGAAAAAGTGGGAGGAGACAGAATAGTTAATAATGGTCTTTGACTTACAAATTATATATTGTTGTGTATCCTGCTCATGTATAATAATGGTAATTGACCTAGTCTAACACTTTAAAGTGTATAGTGTTTTGTGTTCATTTCTTTGTTTGATCCCTGCAGCCACCTTGTGAGATAGACAGGGCACGGGTTATTATTATGTCTTCATAGATGAGGACACATGTTCAGAGAGATGAAGTGATTTGCCAAAGGACACACAGTTCAAAAATAAGTGGCAGAATTGGAAGTTGAACTCAAGTCTTCTGATTCCAAACCAGTCCTCTTTCCAGTCCATCTTGCCATGTCCCAACTTCTCCACTTTAGTTAAATGCTTCTTACTATCATTTCTTATTCAAATATTCTCTTCTTACACATGTTTGATCATGACTTAGGAGAATGTAGCTTTCTCACCAATTTTCTCATTAGCAGTAAGAGAATACGGCTAGATTCTAACAATAAAAACATTTTTTCCTTTCAGAAATGCAAATATGCTGTGTATTATACTTGGGAAAAAACTCTTAGATGTTGGATTTGCATTGATGATGTTTATGAGGTACCTTATATAGCAACTTGGGCTCTTCTCAGAAAGAGGGAAATCCAGTCTTTTGCCCTAACAGTTTAGGGAGGCTGGACTGCAGTCATTCACAGTTGGAACATCTTGATTTGAAAGTGTGGATGGTCAGGTTCAGAAATACAGTGTAAACGCCAGGGAATTAAAGCATAGGACAGAAAGTCCCTATTACAACTTCTTAGAGATAGAGTACGTGTTAAAGTAAAATGACACTGGCTAACGAGTGAGAATAGCCTACCCTGTAGCCAGACTTGAAGTTGATGTGTGTCATCTAGTCCTCTTCTCAGTTAGGTTCCCAGGAGGTAGTGGAACAGGAGTGAGAAATGCACGTGTGTGTGTGTGTGTGTGTGTGTGTGTGTGTGTGTGTGTGTGTGTGTGTGTCTCGGAGACAGAGATACAGAGAGAATGAGAGAGAGGTTTCATGTGCTTATACCCAGGATGGGGTCCCTCCTCACCTGATTACCTGGGAAACTGATGACAAAGTGCCTCCAGTCCTGTATCAGCCTTAATTTAGTTGATGACATTATTGCTCCTTGCTTTTTTTTTTCTTCTCAGCAAGTTGCTTTTTTTCTTTTCAAATAGCACCTTTTGACGCTCTGTTTTATCCTGGTGCCTGTTAAGAAAGTGGTCGGGCACACACTTTTGCCATCTGTTTTATATGAAGGTAAAGACTCTGCTTTTCTTTCAAGAATTAAGTGCCATTACATCTCAGCCAAACTGCCTGCATGTAATGAGCACTTACGGAATATACTGGAACAATCTACTGCAGAGTAATCTGCATATTCTTCATAAACAGGAATGAAATGCTTTTCATAGTGCCCCTTTGCTCAGAATTAATGTCTGATTAACTATAGTACGCTAGGTGCTTAAGATACATTTCCCAAAGGCCCAGCCAGAAGGGCACATTGTAGATACATAGATTCTAAGAGTTTGTGAAATCTTCCAAAATTAAGTTCCCCGTGTCTTCTTAAAATGCACGGGTATTGCTCACTCACTATTCCCTCAAACCAAGCAGGAACAATTGCAGTAAGTATAATAGCTGTTCAGCACACAGGGATGAAACTATCTTAATTGCACAGTCAGATCAAAAATAACTCGAAACCACAGGAGCTTTGGCCTGAACTGAACCCCAGAATCAACATGATACTTGAAGGAGAATTGACGTGGGTTCCCAGGCCTCACAAGACCAGGGAGAAGCAGACAGCCTGGCTTTGAAAGAAGGAATTAGTTACGAATGAAGGAATTTTAGGCTTAAGTCAGGCCTGGATCTTGACTTGGGGTGACCTCTGCCCACTCTGACCTAGAGAATATTTTCCAGGGCTAGCAGGCTAAAGGAGGGAAGGGACTAAAAGAGCACACTCTAGGGCACTGAGAACCCCTTTTGTACAGACAGAGATCCTGGCTGTGCCCCCTCATTTCCAGGGAGCTCAGTGGACCCAGCATGTCCTTGAGTGTTGAGGTCGATGAACAGCTGAATTTAAAAACAACAGAGGAAGCAAACTGAGCGGGGCAGTGGTGAGGAAGGTAGAAAGGGTGAGAAGGGAACTTCTCTCAGACACTTTCTTTTCTTTGCACTTCTCAGCACCAAACTAGTTACTATATGTTGCCGGACTTCTTGCAGCCAGACCATTGTTGGATATTTGTACACAGAGGTTCAGGTTTTTCATCTCTTTCTCTCTTTCTCTGTTTCTTGGTCCTCCTGCCCCTGTTTCTTTTAAAAAGAGGTATAATAGTTTTTCTTGGCCCTATGTGGGAAACCCTCTGGCATTTTCTAAACTGCCTAGTGTTCCAGAACCAGCCATCTGTGGAAAATTTTTTTTCTTAAGTTAATTTTTTAATTAATTTTCCTTTTTTTCTCTCGCTCTTACACACACACACACACACACACACACACACAACCTCAGACTAGAGGATTAATAAGCAACTAATCTCTCTTGGAACAACTTCCCTTCTTCAGCTGAACTTTATTGCTTGCTTTTCTGAATATTTTCTCCTAAAATATCTTATAAATGAGGTCATTTCACTGGAACAAAGGAATGATGTGTCTTCTCAGAGCCTGTTCAAGTATCAAATATAATATTTCAAAACCAACTAGTAATTTGGAATAACTGAGCTTCATGATGGCCCTGGCCAAAAATTAAAGTATGTAAGGTGGACTTTCACATTATTGTCTTCAAAAGATTGTATTAGCCAAAGTTTCCTTCCAATCTGGATAGGGAACTTCATGTCATAACAATTTTCAGACTTCACTGCATCAATCCAACAGATTGTTCTTGTAGCGGTACTTCCTGGGGAATTCACCAGCTGGGAGTTTGTACCATTGAGCCAAAACAGGCCACTGGAACAGCCATAGTCTTTACTTATTCATTTATGGAGCCATTTAAGAAGACACTCTCGAAGCAGCTGCCTGTGTGTGGTGGGGGGTGGGGGAGGGGAGGGGAGGGGGCAGGGGTGCTAAATTTAAGAGACCTAAATGGGACTAGTAGACTGTCAAATAACAAAGACTACCAAAGAGACAGGTGACTCACAGAAGATGCTGTGGGACTTTCTGTAGGGCTTCCCCACCGTGACTCTGAAATAACTAGTTTCAGCTGCAACGATTTGGTGAAGTACAAAGCACTGAAAATATAGAACAGAGTGTGTGCATGCCTCCCCCTCCCCCCCCACTCCAGCTCTTATTTCTCATATAAATTTGGATTTTAGATAGTTTGCCAGTTTGCTTTTTAATAAGTGAAACATGTGCTGGTTTATTTGCATGTCTGTGGCTAAGGTTATCCGCAACCATATGTCCATTCATTTACTATATGCTTACATATTGGAGAGTGAGGGAGAGTAGTTAAGGATGACTCATTTGGGACTAGATACAGAATGCGAATGTAACTCAAATATTGCCATTCTCAAGATTTTAATGGATGTCTCTGCCCAAGGCCTGAGCTTGGAGACAACTTTCCTGGTTTCTAGTGTGGATTTACTGTGTGCTCGTTCATGAAGGGCATCAGCTGCTGTGTAGATTTTGTTCCTTAAGGTTCATTAGTCAACCTTCAACTATCTGTGCATAAATAATCGAG
This sequence comes from Delphinus delphis, assembly GCF_949987515.2. Lineage (NCBI taxonomy): Eukaryota > Metazoa > Chordata > Mammalia > Artiodactyla > Delphinidae > Delphinus > Delphinus delphis. The sequence continues at coordinate 11,037,424 of NC_082704.1, forward strand.
GGAATGTTAACTACTTTACAGATTTTGTTGAGCAGTTAGGCTCAGAATTGATTAGAAGCAACTGGGACATGGAAAATTGTGGTTTGTACATGTAGAAAATTTTAAATTCCATGCTATTTCAGCCTTAAACTTCCCAGTTCTTCCTCCGTATCTAAGGAGGCTCAGAAAATACACAATCATTTTAATATTCACCTAAGCAAAATATAATTAGGAAGACAGACTTCTGCCCTGAACACCATGTTGCCCAATACAGAATTCCAAGAACACATTTGAGGTCAATCTGTTCTCTTGAATGACTTATGCTGATTTTTTTTTCTTTCCATTAGTCCAGAATCTGGCTTTTGGGAGTGGGGGAGGAGCTGGTCCTGTCCAAGCTGACGCTCCTTAGAAAAGCACAGGTAGTTTAGAAACCCTAAATATGGCTTTGGAGCAGACGATGAAAAAGGAAATGTGAAAGCCGAGAGCCTTCTGGAGCAAAGGGACCCTCCAACTATCATGTCTGTCAGCTGCCTGGTGACAGCACCCAGCAACTACTCAGTGGCCATCAGAGTCTCTGCCCCATAGCCCATGCATTCCTCTGGACTGTGGATGGAAGCTTGCTAAAAGCCATTCTCTCCTTCTTAATGATTATCCACTAGTACGGCGTGGGCGTGTTTTTTTATTGCAGAGTAGATTAGAAACAATCAGCAAATGGAAAACTGAAGAGGCCCTTGCTGCTTTTAGTGTTCAGAAGCAACTTTTGAACGGAATCCAAATGTTCTTTTCAGAGTCAGACGTGCCATTTCACCTGAATTACATTTTATTCCTCTGTCATGGAGACATGCTTTATTCTACCTAAAAGCGGGAATTTCCTGGACAGGAAGATTTCAGTATGTGTATTGCTGATTGCTGCGATATATTTTTGGATAATGCTTTTTAGAAAGCATTATTTAGTAAGCTAATTTTTTCGTGCTGAACAATATATAAATTAAAATCATGGTTAAAGCATATTCCAAAGGCGTCTTTTCATTCAGCAAGAATATGGAACCGTATGGACAGCTACTGAGACAGTTTAATCATTCATTGTTAACTGGGAACGCTTTCCGTTTTATTGTACTTGTCATTGCCTATCACTGTACTCTTGTGTAAAAAGGAACTGTTTCATAGGAAAAAATAATAAAATTAAAAGGACAATGGATCTGATTTTGTCAGTGCTCAGGAAGTCAATCATTCAGTGCCAGGCCTATAGGAATCAGGGAACATCATTAGGACCTCATGAATTTCAACTTGACTAATGTGGAATTTTTTGTATTTGTCACATAGACTTGGATGAGGCTTTATGTAAGTGCAAATTCCCTCATTTCTTATATTGAAGCTTTGTTTATTTGCATCTTATCCTGCTTCCTCCAGAGAGAAGCAAAACTTGGTTAATATGCAAGTTAGAATGTTTATTGAAGATTGTGTTTTCTTCTTCCCAAAGACTAAGGTGATAAAGGTGGTTCAAACCACCTGATGAAACTTGCATCACATTTAAAGAAATAGTGTTTAGTGAGAGAGATTTTGTCATGAACATTTTCACAGCTTGATTCTATTTCTCATTATATCCCAATCATCGAATCAAATAAAATGAAACCATTCCTATAGAATGAAACACATGAAAATGGCAAACTACCCGTGAACGTGAATAAAGAAGTATCCATCTTTCTTCCTATATCTTTATCTCACCGAATCTAGCAATTCTTTCCCTCTCTCATTTTTTTAACTAAAGTAATCATAGGCAGATAAATTAAATTACTATCTCATATTATTGCTGAAACAGAAGGCTATATGAGGAACAAGGAAGACTTCCCGACAGAATCATGCTGCCTCCTGGACTCCTGGGTATGGAAAGCATCTAATACAGTTAAGTAATGCGGCAGCAGTAACATCACCAGAGTTCACAGTGAAATATTTTCATTCATCCCCACTGGAGCTCCAGAGTGCTGAGTGGACTCAGCATCGGAGCTTGGAAAGCTAGAGCCTTACTTCGTTGTAGGTCTCTCAGTAAAGAAGAGAATCACAGTTCAGATTTATGGAACAGGTACAAAGCAAATCATTATTCTGCGTCCACAAATGCCAATTATAGAGGAACACCAAGCATCTGACAGGGTGAGACTTGAGGGTTATACTGCTTCTAATAAACTTTCCCAAGCTCTTATTTATTCAGTGTGCAACAGAAAGAGAAGGCTGAGTAAGACAGCTCTGATAGAGATTGGGGCAAGAAGGGAAAATGACATATACTAGCCAAGCAATCACGCAGCTTGGGTCTCTTGTTATCCATTTACCAGCTCTAATTCCTCCAGCAAATCAGTAGTAGTGGTAATAGACTTCTGGAAAGAACACAGTGTATATTGTCTAAAGGAGCAGAACTCCTCAGATGTCTTTCTGTTGGATCCTTGGACTGTACAAGATGATCTTTGGTGCAGAAATTATTCTTCTCAGTTATATTTTTGTTGGGTGAATACTAAAGTGAGCATGTATTCCCTATGTAACTCCTGCAAATATAATAAATTGCAAATCACGTATTCTAAAAATGAAAAATATCTTACATAGATAGAGCAGCATTCAAATAGAATGTATTCCATAGAGTACTTCTAGGAAGGGCACTCCAAATCACTGGCTTGCCTTGCTAGACAAGGTGTAAATTATTTAAACAAAATATACAGATGGATTAACAAAAGATTATAAGGCTGCCATCACTTATTTGCAACCCAAAGGATTTTCAGGGAAGGCTATACCATTTCACTTTTAAAGGAGTGGGTTCTAACAATGATTTCCTTTGACAAATTAAATTGGAAATCCAGTTAATTTTATTTCCCCTGACCAATGATGAGTTAATAATCTATGTGATACCTTTGTTTAGACATGAATACTCCAAGTATACATTAAATTAACAAAAGTACATGGCTAATGGAAACAAGAAAAATGGTTATGTTTCCAATGTTTGTTTTACATTTAATTTTTTAAAAAATCACTCTATGGAACTTTTTAGGTCATTGATTTAGAAGGTATTAATGTGATGGTGAAGATCTGTCATTCTTTCTTTTTTCAAGCCATTACTCATGTCCTTCACATTTCAGAAGGATTAGAGAGATAAGAAGACCAACTTTCAGGATTATATAAGATTGATAGAAAAAGCAAGCTGGTATTTCACCATCAGTTTGAGTTAAGATCCTGTATTTCGCCTTATATCATTGAAGTGTGATGTGGAGCAGTTTCTTTCAATTTGAGGTATTTGTCAGAATATGCAGGAGATGAGGGCTTCCACTTTAAAACATAACTTCCTCTTTAAAGACGGTTATGTGAAAAACATCAAGCTGTAATTATATGGCTTTGTAGAAATAGTATTCATCACCCCTTAACGTATGAATGAGAAAGGTCAGTATCATTCTTTCCATTATATAAATTGTGAAACCCAAGGTTCAAAGCATTTGCCAGACGTTATAGTAAGAGTCTTAGTGAAATGGGGTGACAGAGCCCAGGATCCCTCCACATTAGAACTCCTTGATCTAAAAGAATGTAACTGGACTTACAGAAGCTACTCCAGACCCTTGAATGCACAAACATTTTTCAGACAAACTGGAAAGTTCTTTTCTGTAATACTTCCGAAGAATGATAATTCTTCTATACCGGTCAATTGAATTCAAATTTGTCATAATTCTAACTTTTGAATTATCTACCTAGCCAAAATAAATCAAAAATTTAATTTTAAAGGGACAGTTAGAATAATTGGATTAGCTAGGTGCTTTCATTTAAGTAGCCGTACAAAAGGAAACAAGATTTTCAAGGATTAGTTTCCCACATGTGCTGTGCACCTTAGCTGATAGCTGTTGTAGTGAAGGCAATTTCTGCTCCTAATTGCTGGTTGTATTTGGTCACACCTTTCTTTAAAGGAGACTTGTCTGTTTCGACAGGCTCCCTTTTTTTGCTCATTCTGAAAATGACTTGGGAAAATTACTTGAGTTCAAATGGAACTTATTTCACAGTCTGTACTTTCATGCTGATACTCAAGAAAATAAACCAACCAGTTAAGCATAATAAATATCTTACTCTCAGCTCACTTTAAAAATCTGAAGCAAATCAATAAGGTGAGATCTTCACTAGACTCTTCTGCTGTCTTCTCTAGTAATTGAGGAGGAAACAGAATCATCAAAAACCTAGAGTCATCAGATATTTCAGGTTGTGATTGGTGGCATCAGAGCAGTAATCATAGTGGGGGCTGGTGATTTCTTTCAGCAGGTGAAATACTGGAAAAGAAACTGGATTTCTGTTGTGAATTCCCAGAGTAAGCCTTCGTAAAGCCCCAGTCATCAGTAAAAGATTTGATTTCTTTAAGCATATAGCCGTACCCATAAAGTGAAAAGTTGAGATAATAAAAAGTAAGCCATGTTACTCCAGCATCACACGCGATATCATTGTATAACATTGGGTCAAAGTTTTAAAATATTTTCGAATAGATTGTGCATACCCATGTGACTTGAGTGAAGGCCCCTGTTACTGGCTTTTTAGGGGTAAAGGCAAATGTCCATCTTTTACATGTTCACTCTGGTATGAAGTCAGTGCCTGCTAGAGATGAATCTGTGTTTGGTTCTAGTAAGATCATTGAAGAATATGGAGTGGTTAATGTTATTTTAATAGCTGATGGAGTCACATAGACACCTAATCTGTCAGTTAGTGATTTTAATGGGTTGTGTTTATTCGTAATAAATGCGACCCTAGGGGGTCAAAATTAAAACCAGAGGTTCAATGAAATCTTTTCATTCCTTTCCAAGAATCTAGTATAGTACCCTGCCCATAGGCTATCCACGAACCTATGTCAATTAATTAGCTTTGTTTCTGCTGAGACTGATTTTCTATAACTCCTGAAGACAAGGCTTCCTTCAAGGAGGACGCTATAAAGAAGTCATTTTACCAATAATTGGGAATTGAGCTCAGAGTGTACAGGGGTGATCTATGAAATACCATCATTTCTGAAAAGCTTCAATAGGGGTCATTAAATACAACACTATCAGTCAGGCTGAGGAAGTTAGGCCTTAACAATGCCTGTTTCTTCCTTTCTGTATATGGCATGTCCATGGTTAAGATGCCTCACCATGCTCCCGAATGAGGATTCCCCAGCCATCTCTGTTTCCCTGGACATTGTGTCTGTCTTCTCTCCACCTGTCGTTTGTTTAATACTTTAGTAATAGCTACATGGAAGATTGAAGAGAAGGCTGTTTCCTTTCCTCCCACCATTTTTAAAACCATTTTTACCCTCCAGCATTAAGCTAGTGACCTGCTGGCATCTGCCAGAAAACTTACTCACATTAGACCCATACACTTCTTTGTGGTGACGGGCACTGTGGAATCACTGGCTGTCACGAGAACCCCAAGGTGCTATGCTCCACCCTCCAACAAGCTCAGGTGAACTCCTTGCCAACCAAGAGAGAGTGCCACAGGATGGCTCTTGTTCTCTGTTGCTGTCAGCTGTGAGAAGCCACTGCAGCCTAGAGAAAGCCTCCTTAGAAAACTTCCCAAGGCAACTCTGTTCTTTTTCCTCCCAGCACCTATGGGATTTCCATATTTCCATAGGAATAGGAAGCCCTGTGCATGTTACTGACATCCTGTGAGCATTCAATAAATGTCAAATATCCAATGTTGTGACTGAGCCCATCTAGTGGCCCTCAGGATAAAATGGCTGTTAAACCTGGGTCTACCAAACTGCAACTCTTTCCCTGACTAGATAGCTTAACTGTGTGTCCTCCAAGATCCCATAGTGTACTGTGATAACTCCTACTTCAGCACTCACCTTGCCAACAGTACTTGCACATTTACCTCTCGTTTCTTTAACCAGACCGTAAATTCCGAAAGAGAAGAAAACAGCTATGTCTCGTCCACTTCTGTAGCCCTAGTGCTTAGCTTAGTGTCTCAACTTTTCATGCATGTAGTAGGTGTTCAATAAATGTTTGCTGAGTGAATGAATAAAGTATCCTAGGATCACAGGTATGACCCCCACGTGCGAGAGTGGCCCCAAAGAAGGTGTGCATTCTCCAGTTACACCCCCCAAAAATAGGGTTAGCATAACAACGTATGTGCTGTGAACAGATGCAAAGCATTAATATTAGCAATTGAGCTCCAAATGTTAACCTCAGGTTGGACGCAACATAATCATTACACTTTCATATTAATTACACATCCTTTGCTTGGATACTAAATAATTATCCTTTCACCCCGTCATTATGTAATATCGATACTGATTGGCTAAAATCTGTTTAGGATAGCAGCCCCTAAAAGGCAGTTTCCCTCTCAAGTAACTATCACACGCACAGATCCACCCTGGTAGCCCCTCCTCAGCACATCTGAACCCTTTCTCTCTTCACTTTTTCCACCTACTGTTGACTGTCTCACCAACTTACACACCCAATCTCAGCTCCTCTTGTTTTACTTTAGCCGGTTAGTAAGATCCTGAATAAATATGTTTCTTGCTCTTTTTTGAATCTTTAGTCCTTCTACTCCTTTCATAATAGATTCCTATAGTATATATACTTCCATCCATCCATTCAAGCAATAATCCACTGATTGCCTGACATTTGGCAAACACAGCCCCTGCCTTCTCTGAGCTTAGAGTCAAACGGAAGAAACAGACTTTGAACTGTTAATTACAATCAAGTGCCCACTCAAGGTCCCCTTTTCACTAATACCCGACCACTCGCAGATGAAGAGTACCATGAACAGATCACCGTTGCAGCGCAGCATTGAACAGTAATTTTAGACGTCAGCATTAACAAAACAACAAAAAAGGCCTAGGAACTAGGATGTAGGCAAGAAGGTGCACTAGAAGGAGATGCATTTTTAGTAGTCACTAACCAAATTAAGCTCTTGGAATTCATTGCCTGGCAACAGGAGAAGCGGCTTCACTCCTCAAAAGCTGAGAAAGAGCAGAGGAGTGGAAGAGCATATCCAGAGAAACCCCCCAGGGATTTCTTAGCCAGATGTTTACCAGCTGTTGTTTCAATTCTTGAAGGGAGAGGATCCTAACCTCTGCTCGAAGGACGACTGGTTAAGGACAGAAAGAAAATCCGACTTTACCCCAAAAATGAGTTCACAGAATTTCAGTACCTGCCACCACCCCATTTTCAGAACCGAACGCCTAAACCATCCCGAAGCAGATGTGATGCTGACCGCAGGCGTGAGTTGATGGTCAGCCCCGCTCTGGTTCGCACAGGGGAGTGACACGACTTTGTTAGCAGCCAACACTGCCCCGATGTTTCATTCAGGCACAGAGTAATTGTGCTTTACGTGAATGCCAGTGTCCTACAATAGTGCCCTTCGTTCCTGAATTTAAAACATTTGCTTTAGAAAATTCTCTTCCTTAGTATGGGCTAGGCAGCCTAGTACAAATCTTAACCTATTTAATCCTCCCAACAACCCTATGAAGAAAATTATTTTTCCCATTTTAAGGGTGAGGAAACTAAGGCCGGAGGTTACAGTACTTGCCCAAAGTTACCCGGTTAGACACACCTGGGTTCTAATTTGTGCTCGGCCACTGTCTGACTTGAAAACCTATTTTCTCAACCAGTGCGCAAAGTTGCCTTAATATAGAACATAAAATGAAGAAGAGAGTGGAAAGTACGACAGTTCTGGGCTGCTATTTGCCATTAGTTAGGATTGTTTATCCACTTTTCCTTTTCCCTGTGTGTCAAAATCAACAGGCCAAGACGTTTGATTGAAGTGAGCATATCTTACAAACCAGTTTCCATGAAAAGAACAACTAGAGGCCTAATATGCATGTTGCTTTATTTTATGAGGTTCCAGTATCTAGTCTACTAGTTTATATCCAAAAGAGACTATCTCACAGGGAATACAGCCAAACCTCTTCATTACACCTGGATCAGGGCCCTGAACCTCTACTACTGGCAAAACCATCCCAGGCATTTGGTTAGATAAAGTTCCTTCTGGGTCCATATTAAGCAAGGCGCTTGTCTCCTATAATCATCCAGTGAGTGCAGTAGTGGTAAGGTTTGCATTTATTGCTGTTGACAAATGTAAATGTTTATTTATGCAAAGCGTATTCACAATTAAACCATTCTTTTTTCTTTCTCCTTCACTGTGCTTCCTTCCAAATTATTCCTTTCTCTAAACAACATCTAAAGTGTGGCACTGAAGTGGTTTTTGTATCCCATGGTACTTAATTAGCAAGTTGTGGCATTTATTTCTTCTTTAACATCCCTCTTTCTTTAAAAATCGTTGTCTTTGTTTCGGTAAGTGGAAGACGAAATGTGGTCCACGGCAAGGAAATGAGATGTGAACCCTTCTACACTGCATCTGTTCAGCCTGAGATGCCTGGCTCTACACGGGGCAATGTAAGCACAAGTCATATCAGGCATTAAACCCCCATGAAAAACACATCAGAGTGAAGCACTAGGGCCCTAGCTAAACTCTTCTTGATATTTTAGTGTTTTAATCTTTATTTAATGTATTTTAATGAAATCATCAAAAATAATAGCATCTTCTTGGGAAAGACGTATTTTTCCTTTATTCTTTTGTTCAGTACAATGAACTGACATTTCTAATACGTTGAGGAGAAGATTGCACTTTCATATGTTACAAGATAAGCCCTTGAAATTTACTAGCCATCAGGATTTGCTGCTTTCAATGATTAATTACCTGTTGGCATACTTTTCAAAGGTATTATTCTCTTTAGCTATTTCCTTTCATCTTGACCTACCATTTTTTATGAATAGCCTTTCATGTATAGTTCAAAAGAATGTTAGTAAAGGTTTATTTTGTTTCTCCAGGTAGAGTTGCTGGTTTATAATTATAATGCAGTTCATAACCACAGTGAAAATGAACGCCCCAATAACTGTACCTCAAAGGAGCCAAAATATCATTTTATGACAAATTAATTCTTTAATACTTATGCAGAGACCTTAATAATCTGGACTAACTTGTCCCTTCAATTTATCACGCCACCAGAATTCATCCATCTATTCATTCAGCAAATTTTTACGGCGTGAATACAGAGCTTGAGGCACCGTTCCAAGTACTAGAATACAACAATGGACAGAATATAGTCCCTGTTCTCGTGGAGCTTATGTTCTAGAGCGGGTAGACAGAAGTAGATATAAACAAATTCATACATAATTTGCTTTGGAGAAGAAACAAGCAGGGTTAGGGGGACAGGGCATGCTGAGAGATAGGGGCAGCTTTCATATAGGGTGGTCAGGGAAAGCCTCTCTGTTAAGGTGGCATTTGATGGACAGGAAGGAAGGGTTCAAGGGTTCATCTAAAGGAAAAAAATTCCAGACAGAGGTATCAGCAAATTCAAAACCCTTAAGTGAGAATATGGTTGGCATGTTCAAGGGACAAGCTAGGAAGCCAGTGTAACTGACATAAAGTGAAAAAAAAAAAAAGGGCAAGTGAGAGACTAGAGTAGAGAAGTATCAATAACTGGGATCAGATAACACATGATCTTACTGTCCAAGGTAAGGACTTTGCTTTTGATTCTTGAGAAGGGAAGCCATTGGAGGGTGTTGTAGAGGAGCGACAGGATTTGCCTCATGTGGGAAGTTACGGTTGTACTACAAGGGTGGCTTTTATGACACTAGTGGCCACTTACGCAGTCAATGTCAATTAGAGGATGCTATCGAGGAGTCTACGGTCTCCCCCAGCCCTCAGGGACTTTGCTTTGTTCTGCAGCTGCAGAATAAACATCATGGGCATTTGCTCCATGGGTCACAATGCAGTTGACAAGAATGTGTCATTAGCCCAGTCCATCCATACTGCAAGGAGGAAAAAACACGAGTACATTCCTTTAACTCAGGCATCAGCAGCGCAGGAAAAACAACTCCTACTGAAGTGAGTCAGTAGCATCTTCATAAATGAAAGCAAGCTTTAATGCCTTAAATGATGGCTCAGTGGCCTCAAGGAAGCAGCTAATTTACTACCAGGCTGTGACTCAGGCTCAGGGAAAATCGAAGCTATTATTGCTCACTCAAAATAGAGTAAGCAACTTTGGATAAACATTAAGACTATTTAAAAGAACAGAGAGTTAATGTTGCTAAGAAGACAAAATGTAATCTGCAGCAGTTCTCACACCGACTCTGTGTTTACGTCTGTCCTTTAGTGACGGGTTGCTGTGTATACACCCATCTCTGCTTTCTCACTGGAACCGCACCGGTGATTTGATGTGTTGGCGCAAAGTTAAACACCGAAGTTCTGAGGGCGTCACATCCGTTTGATTTGTCCCCTCCTGGTTCCTTGTAACGCTAGAAAATTAGCAAAGTCCCTGACAACTGGGCATGGCCTATGGAGTCACCCCCAAAGCTCTGAGATTTGAAACTCTGTTAGTGTTCACTCAAAGGAGTATTCGTACTGTCTTTTATTCTGGTCACTTAACTCACAGCCCCCCCCCCCCCCCCCGTTCATGCCTTTTCCCTATGATTTTCTGCAAATGTCTGGCTTCTGAAAACATTCTTTCAATAAATCAGAATTGCAGAAAGTATAACTTCAGCGACACCAAAGTGTGTTTACGGCACATTGTTGCTGGCGATTGGAGTACTAGTAACCTCGCCGTGCAGGACAGTGATTTAACAATGGAGCCTTATTGTCTTATATTGGCAGATGGTGTACAGTATCACTTGCAGTTAGTTACTATGATTAAATTAACTCGAGTTTGGCTAGTCATAGAATGTACGGGTTCTATGTTCCTTTAGGTAATATCACAGTGGCAACTTTGATCATTCTCATGTGATTCTGAAGGATTTGTTTTTAGGTTTCAACATAAGCTATTACCATTCTAATCTATACGTTGACCTGGGATGGTCATACTTTTTCAGAGATTGGTAAATGCTTAGCTGCTGCTGCTGCTGACGGCAGAACACTTAACTGTAACAGATGGGATTACTAAATGAATCCTTTGCAAATGGAATAAATGCTCAATCAGGTTATCGTAGTGGGAAGATATTCACCCACAGTAGGTCTGTATCTTGCTTGGCCACAATAGACTATGGAACTCAATTTTGGTCTGTTGTCTCTCACCGTAAGAACACACTTGGGGGCATTGCATGAGTTCTGGCTGCAGCTTGGGAAGTGCTCTTTGGACGGCTGTTGGGGGACAGCAACTGCTCTTCCCAGAGTGCTAAAGCACCATGAGTATCGGCATCTAGTTTAGGAAAAATGGTGCATGTGATAGGCACTCAAAAAATCTTTGTTGACTTGAAGGCATAGAACCCCCATAATTATGTAAGATAATTGGTCTTCATAAGTCAACCAGAGATGATACTGCACATTCTGCAAAACAATAAACATTATATAAAGATGTTGTTCAGAGAAGCTCTGATTCACTAGGCGAATCATACTTTGGGATTCTGTACACAAACCAATTCCTTTCCAGGGCCAGAAGTTTTACCTGCTTTACCTGGAGAACAGTATCGAGTAGCTAGGCTCATGTGAACGTCGTTTGATATGAACCAGCACGTGTAATTGAATGTCTTCTATCCTTCCCTGAACAATTGGCATTTGAGAGTCAACCAAAGAACAAGGCTGGGCTTTCTCCAGGGGTGAGCTTCAGAGCAGAGAGGAAGTGGATCCAGGACAGGCCCAAATTGGATGCTGAACCCATACAACCCTCTCCCAGGAGACATAACTTGGGCAGAAAAGGAAAAGGATGTACATCTGGTACACCCTGTCTCCCTTCCAGTCATCAACTGTTTATTGTAGTCGGAAGTCAGCATTTAACCCGTTCTGCCTGAAGCTCAGTGAGGGAGTTTCCTCCTGCAGATTGTGATCTCGCTGAAGGGCCATCTCCTTCTCTCTCTCTTGGGGAAGGAGTGTCGTTTGCACCCTCCTGATGCAGAGGGATATGGTAGGCACCCTCGTGTGGCAACATCCCAAATGTGTTCTCTCTGCGGGTTAAAGAAAGAGAAGCAATCCAACTGCTGATGTAATTCATGAAGAGATGATGCAGCTTCTAATGACTTGGTGATACGATGTATCATGTCCCAGTCACGTGCACATAGAAGAACCTATGTATGGAATCGATAGGAGCCATAAAACTAAATCCAAATATATTGTGACCATTTAAAGCGTTAGCCCCCTTGATTATCTTTAAACTAATATATACAGCAGATTTGCCAGTATAGATTTTTCATCACCAGCCGTCTGGTATAAATTAGTATGCGATAAATAATTTAGCTTCCTTCTGTTCAGATACAATTTCATTACCCTCTTCCTCGATACTGTGAAGTCTTCAGAAATAATCAATTGTAAAGTGCTTTTGCATCCCAGCCGAAGCTGAGCCTGGAGGTTCCTAGCACGCTGACGTTTGACTCTTTTTCCTCCGTGTGCTGTGAAAGGAAGAGGTGCCGATTATTAGCAAGTGGCCCCCAGAGAATTGCATACCCGGGGGCAGCCCCTGCTAAGGCACAGCGCGTGGAACCATGACATGAGGTTGCTCGGTTGTTCCAGAAGCGCAAGGCGTTTGTTTGAATTAAAATATATAAAATATATAATATAAAAATATATATATATTATCTCTAATCACAGTGACTATCCCAGCTTCCGAAGCACACTAATTGGTTTGGAGGAGATATTTTGCCATTCATAAGAAACAATCTCTGCTCCTTTTGGTCCTGACCTTATTTCTCCAGTCTGGCTGGATTGGAGGAATCTTATGCTAAAGTTGTAGGAACACATGTGCGCGATTGTGGAGGGCTTGAACACCAGGCCAGGGAGTTTGGATTTTTATCCTGTAGGCAGCAGGGAGCCCTTAAAAGATTTTGAACAGGAGGAATGTAAAAAATAGGACCTGCTTTGGATGCGTGTTTAGTATAAAAGTGCAATGATAAGATATATTAAGGGGGTGTTATGGTTCTGTTCACAGCATGGCTATAACTGGGGAATTCATCTCTACTAGCTTTCTAGTTCAGCTTTTACAGCATGCAGATTTTCAGGGCCAGCTGTAAGAGCTTGATGGTAAAAGAACGAAGTAAGAATTGATAATGTGAATATAATTGTAAAGAGAGGGGTTTTAGTGGTCAAGATCACCGGTAACACAGAATAATAAGCATTTTAAAGGGTGACTGTAGAATTCTTTGTTATTTTGTTGGAGTTCTTTGAAGTCACTTCTATGCTATATAATTACCTTAAGTTTTAAGTGTTCCCTGCAGGGATAATTTATGCATTTTGCATTCTCGTGCAAATGCTTTACACTGTTGAAAATGGAAGCTGAAAATTATTGCAAACAGGTCATGGTTGTGCAGAGCTTATGAAGTATTCATCATTTTGATATATCCTCGGAGTTTATATTATATTCTTGCATTGTGTTTTCAAACTCCGGTAATACTTAAGGTAACAAATATTTGAAAATTGAAATTGCATATTTTGATAAAGAACTGTAATTTGCCTGTCTCAAAATTGAATGTCATCAAAACCCTTTAAAAAATTAATCTGAAAATGTTGCGGTATTTCAGGAAATCTAGAACAGACCCAATTTAATTTAAACTAAGCTCTCAAAAGCTCATTTATGAATTGTAGCTGGATACTCGGCCTAAACACTCCTGTAAAGCATCGCGTTCTTAGAATTCAGGCTTCCCTGCAGTGGTTTCTCCCTAACCATAATATCAGGTGATGCTTATCACAGGTGACCACAGTTTGGTCATAAATAGGGAACCGTTGTCTTGTTTACTGCACCACAGCTACACATCTGAGCATTACATTCCTCTTATGAAAATATAATTCACTTTATGATGGCAACGTTCATCTTTCAAAGTATCTTATTTTAATGAACTTTGCACTCATCCTGAGTTTCTCGAAAGACCTGGATTCCCTTTTTCTTTTCTTTCAGAGATGGGTGTACATTACATATAGGAAAATCTCTAGGAAGAAATGGGTTTATTCGTCTATCAGGCTCCTCTATAGCGCAGGTGGGAATCGGGACAGGAAACAGATTTTCTCCAACAAGTGAGATGGCTCCCTTTCCCACCTTCCCCCTTGTACGGGGTGGGGAATAGCAGGCATTTCTCAAAGGCCACAGGATTACAGAATTGGGAAAAAGAAGAAATCATCGCATGGACTTTCTCTGTGTTCACTTCTTGTTCTCTTTTTGTCTGCCACCCCCGTCTGTCAGTCTGTCTGTCTCTATTGCGAGCGTATGCACATATGCAGGACTCTGACCGGTTACCCACCTCTGTGCCTAGTTTCAGTAAAATTGCTCTGGGGTCATCCCCTAAAAACTCTGAGTGTAGAGAGGTCCCTGAAAAGAAAAAAAAAAAAAACACCCAAGTGTGCTGAGATTCAGAGATGAGTATTTTGCAGTAGAAGAATGAAGTTTTCATGGCATGAGCTAGGAGAATGTTCCATGGACACATTTACTTAAGATCCATGGGAAGCTGCCTGGCCTGGTGGAGAAGCCAGTGGCAGACAGGCTGGCGGGCTTGGCTTGTGCTTTGAGTTAAAGCTCTTCCTTCCTTCTGCAGCCCGGGGCCAGTTAGCACTGCTGGGTCCTCGGTGTTTTTCAGCCCTTAGAGATCAGGTTACCTTAAAAGAAGGGTCTCTCACGTGTCAACAGCAGCTACCTTAAACAGATTTCAGCTTCCTCTGGAAGGAGCTGCTTCCCTGCTCTGGATTCATTCTCTAAAAGAAAGTGTGAAAGCCAGATTCCAGTATATTAATATCTCTGGTTTCATTTCTTCAACTGTTAAAAAAAAAGGTCCACCAAATCCATTGTAATCATTACCTTTCTTATCATCATCATTATTAAACTGTCCCTTATCTCATTCGAATGCCAAAACTGTTTAAGCAGTTGTAGAAAACTTTAAAAGTAGGCACTGCTTAAACATAAGGTACTATTAGATTTTTCAGTATTGTTGTTATTAGTAACCTGCATTATGAAAGTAGAACTAGCAAAACGCTGGTTTAGAACAAAAGAAATGAGATAATGTTGTACTTTTGTGGCATTAAAATGAGACATGTAGATGTCATTTGGGCCATTAATACTGGATTAGTTCACAAATCTCTTTAATATCATGTGGGTTCACTGATACACATTGCAGTTAATTCCAATTTTAGAATCCTAGGATATCTTAAGCCCCATATTAAGAGCTCATGTATTGTTACCCTTGCATAGGAATCACTAACGAAAGCAATCCTCACCCATACGGTTAATGTGTAACATGAACCTCTCTGTGAACCGGAAAGGTGCTTCTCTACTCCGTTTGTTCTCACTGACAACCACTAGTTTTCATACCAGTTTCAAGTTGGGAGGAGGCTACATTCTCCTTGTTGTCACATGAACAGAAAATTAAGTGAAGGCAAGGGATCCCGCAGTCTGTGAGCACCTACACGTACACTAGCTGCTTTCCATGCCCCCTGCAGTCCTCCCTGGGAGGCACGTGATGCTATTCTCCTCTTAGAGATGCAAGATCAGAGCCCAGGTAAATTGCCCAAAGTCAGAAATCTGGAAGGTGGAAGAGGCAGGTTTGAACAGAGCTCTTTGGTGTTCAGAGAGCCAGGGCACACGAATAGGAGGAAGGGCGGCTGAACCTTCAGCCAATGTTGGAACTGTCCATTGAGAAGAGAATTGACATCACAGCTCTTGTCTACACAGTGACTGTTTGGGTGAAAAGGCGCACTTGCAGTTGAGTTCATAAGGGAATGGCTTGTTGAGGGCTTCTTTCCTGTGGCTTTCTCACTTGTGAGGTGGTAAACCTCCTCTCTCAGGCCATTCTGCAGCTGGTACAGAGGCCTGCTGTCGAGATTAAGTCAGATCGTTAGATACGCAAAGGGGCCTAGGCTCCCGGGGTAAGGGGTAGTTGAGAATGAATTCTTCCATTTGAGTCTTAACTTAATGAATTGACTACCCCTGAGTACTACTGACTACCCCTGAGTACTACTCAGACTCATGGTAAGTGACTGTCGCAAGCATCCTTTCATTAGCTCATTTCAAGGGGCAAATGTTAGTGGAAATGTGCTCTCTACGTAGAAGTAGGACTCTGTAAGATTTCCTATCCCCAGAAGTCACTTGCAGGTGTTATGTGATGTGGCAGTCCAATAGCCCTCTGCGACATCTCTCTCATCCTTGGTTTATAGATGAGGCCTTTGCACCCTGCCCGGTGATTCCAGGTTTTCTGGTTTGCAGTGGAAAGCAGGCATTAGTGATTTCCTTCTGAGCAGTGGCCTTGCTTTCCTACCTGTGCAAGAGAAAAAATAAGAAGTCTTCTTTGAAAGTCTTTGACGAAGTAGACTCCTGGCAATTGTAAATGACTGTCTTCTACGGAGACAGACCCTATCAAATCGAACAAAACCGCTATCCAGTACAAATCAGAATTACCACCTTCACAATCGCCTGCGGTACTAGAGCAAGCTATGCACCCACGTGGGTATGGTGTTATTTTTAATAGGCCACCTAACCTTGCCAGAGTTTTTTCAATTGATCTCCGCAGAAAGAACCTTCCTCCTTTACATGACAGTTTGTTGGATGTCTAGGAAAAATTTTCAGAGTTCCCAGGCTTTGAATTTTTGGACAGGAGCTTGGAAGAGCTCTTTAAAAGGATACAGCCTACTAAGTTTATTCTCTCACTGACTATAAATATTCCCAAAGTCATTCTCTTGCCGATGGGCTTAGATCCCCCTGTGAAGTTATTATACAGAAGAATCTTGCCACAGATTAGAAAGCTTCACAGTAATGGCGAATAGTTAGCTAATGGTCACAGATTAATTCCAGTAACCAGCCAAAAGGCAGGAAAGTTTATTTTTAGAAATCATATCTGATATTTGGTTCCCCTTTCAAAACACATAGGTCAGCCCTGCTTATAAGAAGAGCCAACACCACGCGTTAATACACATAATAGACAAAGTTGGAGAGAATTACTCACTTTAGAGAATTGTTCTTTGGTTGAAAAAAATGCTTTTCCACAGATTTTTGTTCAACAGCAAGATTTAATCTAGTAAGATTAAAAAAATAATATTATGGCCACAGTCTCTGTAGCATATCTTATGTAAAATGAAATCCATCTTCTGCTAATTGGATTCTTAACCAATCTGTATTCTTCTACAAGGCTTGGGTCAGACTGACACTGCCTTGGGCCAATTATACAGCCCTGGAGACGTATGGCCTGTCCCTCTGCTTCGTCACAAGTCTCAGCAAGTTACTTCCATTTCAGAATGTATCTGCTGACCAGGTCTGGAGCTGAGTGAGGCCTTAGGATCATGTAATTTTTTATCACAACAAAAATCACCCCTCTTAGGCTCTGTAAGGGATATGGTGTTTTTGTTTTGTCTCCTGCTTTATTGTAGCTTATTTCAGTGTATTTTATAAAACAAATTGTAAAATTTGACATTGCATGAGACTGCTCTACAGAAATGTATGACAGTCCAGAACAAGCCAATACAAAGGACTCAATGAAACCCAGGGCTAAAATGTGGTCGTATCTGCATCCTAATTCTGTTTTAAACAGGGCATCGTTTGACAAACTCATTAACTTTGGGGGTTTTTTTTTCATTTTTTGTTTGTGAAGAGTTGAGAAAAAGCAGTACTCCGCTGCCCTATTTTGTGGGCTCAACATAAGGTAAATGAAAATGTCTATTAGATATCTTGGAATACAAAACTGCTACCAAGAAGTTTCACTATAACCGTACGAGGAGAAATAGTCCCATGTGCGTATTCTTAATTATAATCTGTGTTTCTTTACAAATGGTTGCCAGTTAGCATGGGTACTTTGAAGTCATTTTGTGGCCATGGTATTTCACGAAGCCCGTTTTTCAGCACTTCGTTTGTTTAGTGCTGGGGCTCGAAGCACTGCAGCCTTTTCAGCCGACTGCAGACCAAAATGACAAATGGAAGGAAGCGAAACAGTTTTCGGGGAACCAGGCCTGGAGGAGAACACTGAGTGTCATTCATGTGCAGTCCTAATTTTTGGCAGAATTTATCTCCTTCCATGTTAATACAACACAAATAGGCAGATGCTTTCTTTAGAAATGGATTCCAGGGTGAAAAAAGAACTTGGGAAAGAAGAGAGAATTGATTTGTTTTGCCTTGGTTTTCTGGGCATGTATTATCAGAGTAATCCCACGTTTCACGTGTGTGGAGCTTTACAATTTTCAGAGCTTCTTTCACATACATCATCTCATTGGCTCCTCGTCCATCCTGTAAGGTCAGGTGTTCCCCCCCCCCCCCGCCCCGCGCCATTTTACAAAAATCAAGTTAATAGAATTTAGTTGCAGTGTCTGCTATTTGCGGACCCAAAGACCAAGAATATCAGTCTAATGCTTATGTCTTGGTTACCAGGAAATCTCTTTATTCTTGCAGCTAGTTTTGTCTTTATTGGTCCCCCTTCTCTTCCTCCCTCTCCACCTCCCTCCCTCCAGCCTTCCCTTCCACCCCTCCCTCTCTCCTCCCTCTCTCCCTCCCTCTCCAGTTTTTTAAATTGAATTTACCTGTAGACTGCTTTCCTCCTTTTATCACCTACTCTTTCTGCCCCGCAGGCAAGTTCTGACTTGTCAGTCTCTCCTCTAAAACAGCCCTCTGTTCATACCCCGCCACGTTTAACCCTTTTTTGGATCTGTATAAGCTAGCTCCCAAGTCCTCTTCCTGTGATATTTCATTCTTTCTGTTATTTATTTCACCAGTTATATTGATCATTGACTCTAAGCCAGGCCCCATGCTAGGAGCTGCCCTCAAGTATCCCACAGTCCAGAGGATATCTGAGTGAACAAACCAAACTCTGTTTATCCTGAATTAATAATTTTGCTTAGCTACAGTGCACTGGCTAAGTATTGATTCCCTCTTCCCCATCCTCTCCTTTCTCGCGCCTTGATCTTAGTAATAATGAAGTTCATTCACATCAAATATACCCTGGGAGAGACCATCAAAATCCTGAATATAATAATTAATCCTGGATTTTGAAATCACCGATAGAGGGGAAGCTTATATAGAGAATATAGGTAGTTACAGTGTCACCCCCCCCCATATTTTAAAGACTCTATTTTGTTTTCTTTTTTAACAGAGTTGAAAATCTAATTTTAATTTACATATTATTTTCTTTAGGCTGAGGAATAACTGACACACACAGGTCAGACCTGCTTCAATAACCTGCTAACTTTAAACCTAGAAAATAAATTGTCATCAGAACGTGGCTGAGAATTAGAAGAGTGACCCTTGCTATTGGCAGTAATTGTTAAATTAATTGGATCTTCAGGCTACTGAAAATGTGGCCAGAAGAGAGGAGGAGAAGAGAAGGAAGTGAGAGGATTAAAGGGAGAGATAGATCAGTTATAATATGTTTATAGCACCTGCTGAAAAGAGGAAATCATGTTTCACTAGGTTCATTTTTTAAAGTTTCTTTAAATGCTCACTCATTGATGTCTAAACTGTTTTTCTGTGTTCTGTGATGCCAGTGAAAATATTACATGTGAATAGAACAAAATGTGTTGAGAAACGTTCACCTCTACCAGGATTTGTGCACTTGACATAGCGTATACATATGCGAAAGCTTATATTCAATGTTCAGGCTTTGTTCAACAGCCTAGGACCTTAGTGTTGCCATTTTATGTATGGACAACCTGAGGAGACTCTGCTGCTCTCTTGAGATCCAAGGAAATCAGCGCAACCCATTTAAAAAAGATTTCTTTTGAGAGAAATGTGTTCAAAGGAAACGTTTACAATAGTCATGGCAGGACCTCCCTGGCTGTCCAGTGGTTGAGACCCCACGCTTCCATTGCAGGGGTCACAGGTTCAATCCTTGGTTGGGGAACTAAGATCCCGCATGCCGCGTGGCACGGCCAGAATAGTCATGGCACTCCTCAAAGCCTACTGAGGTACAGACTCAAGTGAAACACTGCCACCCTATCTGTCGGTAGCATAGCTGAAAATACAAAAGCAGGGGGCAAAAGTATGAAAAACCTGATATTAAGGCCTATGTTCGCCGAATGACTTCTTTTAATCAGGAAGGCACTTAGTCATGGTGTGCGTATTGTGGCATCGTAGATGTGTTTAGGGCACGGGAATGACGTACATGATATACAGGTGTTTTCGAGCTCTCACCTTTTGGGATATGGCTGTTGAGGATACAGTTGCACATCACCTGCTGAGTGACGAGCCCCTTACTTGGCTCCCTTCAAGGAAGCCACCATCACAGCCCATGCTTCTTCTGAACTGGCTCCAGCTCCAGGAGGCCAGAGAATTACGCATCTCCTCCATGCTTTGCCCTTGGTGCCAGGGGCAACTCAAGGCACTGTTGCTTCTTCTGACCCTAAAGAGGATAGCAATTTACCCAGGTCCAGAGCCTTTGTTCTGGACCAAAATGCTTTGTAGCACACCATTGTATCTGGGGGTTCTTTGCATATATCCAATGTTACTGATTGCGTTAATGCCTCTCAGAGTCTGTGTGGAGGTATGTCCTGATAAGGGCAGCTGACCATCACCATTTGTAGCTGTAAGTATCCTCCTATATGCTCTACTGACCTGACGTTGAGGGTTTCAAATGTTTTCTTCTTGTCAGTGATATTTCAACCTCCAAAGAACTATTTTGCCCTTAATAGTGAGTAAATTGGTAAAAAAAAAAAAAAAAAGAGAGAGAGGTATTAGGTTTTGCTCCTGGATCTGCTCGTTCTGCAAATGTAGATTCTTCATTCGTCACCCGAAATACGATCACTGTAGCTAACTAGTATGGATTCCTTGGATAAGAAGTTCAATATTCACTGAGAAAAAAACTAACCTTGAACTTCAAGGGGAATAGAGATGATGGTTACAGAGAAGAGATTTTAGAGAGATTGAATATCTGTATTTTTTTCAGAGTTATTCCTCTGAACATTACTAACATTATTCCTCTGACATTAGTATAGATATGCAAGAGAGGTAAACAACTTTTAAGAGAAATCGATGCATAAAAGGTTAGAAGATACAAAGCGCCTTTTCTTTTGTATTCATGCCAAATAATTTCTTAGTGGCTGTGCAAGGGATGCTTGACATCTTTTTAATGCATTTATTATGATAACAGGTATTTATCTAATGCATATTAAATGCAGAGCACAATGACTGCTGCCTCTGTTTAGTGCCTACTGTGTATCAAGGCCACTACGGTACCTTTTTCGAGAGCGCTAATAATCAGCTTCAGGTCAGTCAAAGGAGATTGATTCCTTGCCAGATATCTACCTGGTATTCTCTGAACAGGGCTTCTCTGGTTAGGGTCCAATCCAATTTCTGTTATTTCTGTGAACCACTGCTGAGACAGAGAGGCAGCTGCACCCCTCTTCCCTTTGGTGGCCCTTCCTGTATTGGGTGGGATGTTCACGTCTTTCCACATTTGATAAAAATCAAGCCTCTTCTGCCGTTCCTTCCAGCGCTGGATAAAATGACAGCATCACACACAGAGAACAGAGCACTCCTTTGGTTGCTTCAACATTCTTTTTTTGGCCTCATTTTCCTCCCTCTCTACTGAGTTCTTGAGTCCAAATTTAGTGGTGATGACTAAGAAATTGCCAGGATGTGACAGAGCATTCAGTTCATTGAGTCCTTCCTTGCCATTTTCCAATAGTTGTAACAATTGCCGAGTGTTTTTCCTCCTCATGTTGTAGGTGCCGGTATCTGTGTAGTATCTGTTATTCTGAACAGTTACGAAGTCACACATGCAGGATCTGTCCCTGCAATGACAACCTCCTTCTATATACAGCTGATTTCGTTCTATGGTATTCAGGAAATTCCCTGCAGACTTTTTACTGGTTGATACTTGTAAATCCTGGAATTTCCGAATTCAATCTGAATCTCTGCAATGCAGATCCTGTAAGCAGTAACCAAGTGGTCTGCTATGTGCTAGACAGTACGACCAGTCCTTTATGACTGGAAGGTGAATTCAGAAATAAGACAAATTCCTTGTCTTCTGGAGCAAGGAACGCACACGCCTGGGTCACGGGGCCATGCTGCAGATGTAGATAGAGTTTCCGGGAGCACAAATATGAGTGTCATCGGTTCTGATTGGGAGAGATCATATATGATTCCAGGGGCGTCATATTTGAGCTAGACCGTGAGGAATGAGAGGAAAGCCAGTAGGTAGAGAGGTACAGAAATGACATGAATGGCGTCTGTAAAGGCACAAAGGCACACATGGTTCTATGGTGGAGACAAGGCAAGGTAGCGACTGAGTTGCAAAGATTTATTTATTTATTCATTCATTTATTTATGGCCACACCGCGCGGCATGTGGGATCTTAGTTCCCCGCCCCCCTGCATTGGAAGCGTGGAGTCTTAACCGCTGGACCGCCAGGGATGTCCCTGAATTGTGGAGAATTTTAAATGTCGCATTAGGTTGTCATTTTACGCTAGGCAAGGCGAAACCAACATTCTATACAACTGTCCTCATCCCTAGAGGACACATGGAGACTATTTTAGTCAGATTTCTTTGTAGACATACCTTGGCTTTCCCTACGTTGAGAATTCTACAAAGAGGAGCGTTCACAGCCCATAAATAGAACACTTTCGTTCCTACCACGTGATAGTTGCCTTCGAAGTACATTGCTTCTTGAGTAGGTTGAATTTGTGTGAATCTTCTGAGGATCTATCAAGTATGCCCCTAGGCTGAAATTATGCCAAAAGATGACTCTGATCTGTGCACCCTGGAAGCCAGATGGGGGAACCAGTGAGATTACTGAGTGAAACAGATTTTGTGGATTTCCAGAAAAAAAGTGTTCAATTATTTAACTTTCAGAAAAAGGCTGCCTCATTTGAGGAATCTGTCCCTCTTTGCTGAAGTGATTCTCTGATAGTAAATCACTGTCTGTCGCTCAAATAGTGTGCTTTGCTTGGAATGCTATCTAACATGAAGGAAGGTAGGACCATGGAGACATCATTCAGAAAAGACAGGTGTCCAGAAAGCTTGCAGTATTTTTATTGCAAGGTGGGTTTTTTTCAGGGTTTTATCAAAACTTATTCCTGGGCTTCCCTGGTGGCACAGTGGTTGAGAGTCCGCCTGCCGATGCAGGGGACACGGGTTCGTGCCCCGGTCCGGGAAGATCCCACATGCCGCTGAGCGGCTGCGCCCGTGAGCCATGGCCGCTGAGCCTGCGCGTCCGGAGCCTGTGCTCCGCAACGGGAGAGGCCACAGCAGTGAGGGGCCCGCATACCGCAAAAAAAAAAAAAAAAAAAAAAAAAAAAAAACTTATTCCTGATAATATCTCAGCAAAATAGTACAAATTGAATGGCTTCCTTAGTGCCACTTTCACATGTAGCTCACTTCGCATTTTCCTCATAATCTTTTACTCCAAGTGGACCCACTGCTGCTCTATAGATTACTTAGAGATTAAAATCTGCTGTTCATTTCACTTTACTTATAAACGGATATTTTAAATAGCTGTTTATTGAATACATACACATATTACAAAACTTGAAAGAAGGTTTTATGGGTTTTTTTGTTTGTTTTCAAAAACAGTCTATTGTGTCAGGAACCCTTCTTTTGTACGGGCAAGTCCAAAGAAAACATGGCCACGTACATGGCAGGAAACCACGTTGCCGGGTTCAAAGTCTCCTGGCCTGCTCTCTCATGTCTGCTTGTAGAATTACTGTAAATTCCTTGTTTCTATATTGATTTGTGTGAAATGTTACTGTAAGGCAAGGATGGGGTGATGAGGGAATTTTTTTTTTCTTTGTAAGTCAAGGTCCAATGATCTGAAAAAAAAAATCAATTTGGTTTATTTAAAAGTAAAAGGTAGTCTTTCTTTGTAGCATCTCTTTAGAAATCTAGGCGGCCAGCATTGTAACAGTATAACACAGATTTCAGCCTGGGGCAATTGAAAATTATAGTACATGGTAACTGGATAATCTATGAAAATTAAGTACAGGGATCGGATGTTTATTTTCTCATTTAATCCGGAAGGGAACAAAGCTCCATGTGACAGTTTTATGCTTGTCTTTTCAATCTTTGGCTCCTGTATTTTTCCAATACATTACACTTAGGTGGCTGGTTCTAATTTTTCCATTACCTTATTACAAAGAGAGCTAATCATTGATCAGTAGCACTTGCACTTAGGGCCTTTCCTAAAGCATCACGTGAAATGTTATAGTTTTAGTTTCCAATGATAATAGTTTCTGCTATTAAAATAGAACACCAGTCATAACAAGCTCTAACAAAGTATGTCCTGAACTCCTGAAGGATAATACCGTATGGTTCTCCATGAAATTCATAGCTATAAATATTGAGCTTTTGTTTATTTACTTCTCTTGTAGGAACATTTCACACCTGAGTGCAAATTCAAAGAATCGGTGTTTGAAAATTATTACGTGACATATTCATCAATGATATACCGTCAGCAGCAGTCAGGCCGAGGGTGGTATCTGGGTCTGAACAAAGAAGGAGAGATCATGAAAGGAAACCATGTGAAGAAGAACAAGCCTGCAGCTCACTTTCTGCCCAAACCACTGAAAGGTAAACTTGATATTATACCAGCTATGGATTCAATGAGTATCGGTATTGAAATCAATCCTTTTTCACGCTTTCGAAAGTGGAATGTAATTCTTCCATACTAAGGCATTTATACAAAACTTCAGTAACATTTTACACTTAAAAAAAACACTAAAGCATTGACAATAGCATCTAATCTCCTGATTTTAACTTTTCCATAGTATATCTGCACGTGGTAACACCTTGCTTATGTGGAAATAGCTTAATTGCTAGCTCAGGACAGCCAAGAACCCCAAATTATGCCCAAATGATCCCTGGACAGGAACACAGGTGCCAAAGTGTGTGCATAACACTTATCAGAAAGCTCCTTGGGCCTGTCTCTCTAAGGGCCCAACAGTATTGGCCCAACAATTTTCATTCATTCATAGTTTTGTTTTTTGGTCATTACTAGCAGCTTAGTAGCAAATGAGAAAGGGTGAGGGATAGGAATGGGCTGCAGGAAGTAGGGATGTTAGAAGGAGATGTGGTGGAGAAGCGGTAGGAAATCCAGGCAGAGAAGAGCGGTTTACAGGAGGGGCAGACATCCAGTCAAATCAACACAGCGCCCTTTGACAGCACATTTTCTGCAGCCAGATTACTTGGGTCCGAAGCCCAGCTTCCGCCTTTAGTAAGCAGGTAGTCTTGGGCAGATTATTGAGCTCAAGTTCCTTCTGTAAAATATGGATAAAAACACCTGCCTCGTGGGATTTGCATGTGGATTAAATGAGATGACACACGTGAAGCACTTACAACAGTATCTGGCACGTTCTAAGTGCCCCATAAGCGTAAGCCAGGGCTGTTGTTTACAGCACAACAATAATATTTACCATTTATTGCATTAAGAACCGTGCTAATACTTAGAGTCTGGGAGAGTTTCATTTTAAAGTCTGAGAGAAATGAGTGTTTGAAAATGTTTAAACTTCTAAGAGCTTTATTAAATGCATTTTTCATTAATCCTCTCGTATATCTAAAACCATCAGTGATAGAGATGAGGCATTAGAATTCTCTACACGCTTCCGTACCAAGACTGGATTTTGCTTCATCTGGTCCAGTCCGCTCTCTACTGAGTCCTTGAAAGCGGCATTTTTCAGGTTTGGCCTCCAGCCTGGAAGCCTAGTGGGCAGAAGGGAAGTTGAGGGCCAGTGCGGTGGCCTCTGATGCCGTGTCTCTGTGCTTTGCAGTGGCCATGTACAAGGAGCCGTCTCTGCACGACCTCACGGAGTTCTCCCGATCTGGAAGCGGGACCCCAACCAAGAGCAGAAGTGTCTCCGGCGTACTGAATGGAGGCAAATCCATGAGCCACAATGAATCAACGTAGCCAGTGAGGGCAAAACAAGGGCTCTGTAACAGAACCTTACCTCCAGGTGCTGTTAATTCTAGCAGTCCTTCACCCAAAAGTTCAGATTTGTCCATGATGTTTACCAAACAAACAAGGCAGACTTCACTACTCTAATCTGCCGTCAAACCTTCTTCTCATCCATACAAACGCCCCATAATTTAGAACGAGCTTGTGCGAAAAAAGAGTGCCAAGCATGATCAGTGAATTAAATCCGGGAGAAGGACTGCCCAATTTTCTCATGATCTCACCTATGCTTTGGGGAAGACAAACCAAAAACATTTCACAGCACTAATGCTGATTAAAAAAATTGCTCTCCAACCAAGAAAATTGAAAAGACCACCATTGTTCTTCAAAAGCAAACAAAACAAAACAGAACAAAATTAACTGCTTCAATGTTTTGTAGGGGCAAACAAAATTCTGTGAACCGTGTTGTTTTCTATCTATGCTTGATTCGTATGTATTCTTTCCTTTGGCATAGCGCAACTTTATGATTTCTGGAATTCAATGGTTCTATTGACTCTGTGTCACTTAATCCAACTCAACCAAATTCAGGGTTGAAGCTGAATTGGCATCTCAGGCTCAAGGTAACAGTGTTCTTGTGATTTTACCAAATTTTTTTTTTCCTTTACACTCGTAGTATTCTGATCGAGTTCTTGTGCTGTACTTTGTGCGTAGAAATTTGTGTTGTGTTGTCAACCCCAGTCAGTAACGATTACTTAAAAAAAAAGTTATCCTCAAGTATAGATTTCTCTTAATTCCATTTGTGTTATCATGTTAAACTACTATTGTGGCTTCTTGTGTAAAGACAGGAACTGTGGAACTGTGATGTTGTCTTTCGTGTTGTTAAAATAAGAAATGTCTTATCTGTGTATGTATAAGTCCTGTCATTGTATTTGGCGCGTGAATATTGTGTACAAGGAAATGTTAAAAGACTGGTTACCCCTAAACAACATATACTTATACCTGCTTCTGGAAAAGTGTTTAAGACTTAGCTAGGTTTCCATTTAGATCTTCATATCTGTTGCATGGAAGAAAGTTGGAATCTTGGCATAGAGTTGCATGATATGTAAGATTTTGTGCATTAATAATTGTTAAAATCTGTGTTCCAAAAGTGGACATAGCATGTACAGGCAGTTTTCTGTCCTGTGCACAAAAAAGTTTAAAAAAAGTTGTTTAATATTTGTTGTTGTATACCCAGATACGCACCGAATAAACTCTTTCTATTCATTCAAAGAAAAATCCTCCAACGTGTATTTATCGAGCGTCCACTATGTGCCGTGAACTGTGGTAGAAACTGGAGTTACACACTGAATTATGTACATCAGGTCACTGCCCTCAGATAATCCACAGTCTAGAGATTTATATTAACACGAACACTCTTGGAAGTGTAGTTATTGTACTAGTTGTTGTACTTGAACTTCAGATTGGAACAGAAGAATTCTCATTCCCATTCAGTGATGCATTGTACAAAAGACACCTATGTTCTAGTCCCCTCCCTGCCGTTCACTCTGTCATTTCCCCTCTCTGTTTCTCATTTCTCTCAGTAGAGGGAAGGAACGGGACTAAATATCTCAAGTCCTTTCCACCTCCGAGAACTGAAGGAAAACATAAACATTTTCTCTTTTCACTAAAATTTCAGAACATATATTAAAATTGAAAGATTTTTATAGTGAACGTCGGTAAACCTACACCTGTGTTCCACCATTAACATATTACTATACTATACATCTATCCGTCCATCAATTTATCAATCCATCTTATGTTTGACATATTTCAAAATAAATTGCAGACATATGTACACTTCCTCCTAATTCCTTATGTATATCTGTAACTAGAGTTCAATGTTCGTTGCAGTTTTTTCTCTTATTTTTAATCTTTTGGCCGCACCGCGCAGCATGGGGAATCTTACTCCCTGACCAGGGATCGAACCCGCGCCCCCTGCATTGGAAGTGCAGAGTCTTAACCACTAGACCACCAGGGAAGTGCCTGCAGTTTTTTCTCTTAATATAAAACTTACAATGAAGTGCACGTATCTTTAGTGTATGTTTGTTGAGTTGACAAAGGCATACATTTGTGTAACCATAAACATTTTCAATGTTGATGACTTTTCACTAGCTCCCCAAAGCTGCCATTGCCTGGTTATGATGCTTTCAGAGTAGTCGATGTAGGTAAGTAAGAGTGGAGGAACAGGTGAAACATAATTGACTGGCACTTTTCAGGGCATCCATCAGATAAAGTTACCCGGGCCCCAAGCAGCACGCTTTTGCACAGAGGGGAGGCTGCCCATTCCTAAGATGTCTGGGCCAGGTTCAGCAGGATCTAGTCCAGCCCAGCTCAGCTCAGTCACCTTGTGATCCCGTCTTAAGCCTTCATCCTGCCAGAGCTCTAAGGTCCAGCTTGCATGAAAGAGCCTGCCTGCCCAGCTTGGACAGGAGCCTGGGTACCATATACCATAAGTAGACTTGCTCAACCCTGCGCCCTATTCAGTCTCACTTATTTTCAGTCCGTAGAGAAAAGTAGTGCATTGTCTCACTCTTTTTTTTTTTTTTTTGCGGTACATGGGCCTCTCACTATTGTAGCCTCTCCCGTTGCGGAGCACAGGCTCCGGACGTGCAGGCTCAGCGGCCATGGCTCACGGGCCCAGCCGCTCTGCGGCATGTGGGATCTTCCCGGACCGGGGCACGAACCCGTGTCCCCTAGCTTCGGCAGGCGGACTCTCAACCACTGCGCCACCAGGGGAGCCCTATTGTCTCACTCTTGCTCCAAGGGCTTTAAGGTTTGGTTATTGATTAGTTTACTTGTGGCTCTTGCTTTTTCATTGTTCAGGAATAGCATAGGTCTGCTAGTCATAAACAAGTCAGAACCTTGGTGTCTTGGGGAGGCCTGGCATAAAAAGAAGGGGCTAAAATGCCCAGGAATAATCCTTTAGTCACAACATTCTCAACGAGCTGCCGCAAGTTGTTTTTAACAGAAGGTGGTGTTTAAATAAATCAATGATTAAATCGTCCTCCAAAATACCTCCCTACAAACAGTGATACTTTCACACATCTTCATTACACACACACACACACACACACACACACACACACACACACACACACACACACACACACACACTTCAGTATCATTTCTCATGGTTGAAAATATTAGTCCTGCCACATGTTTGATGAAATATTTTTGGAAAAACACCACAAGGACTCTTGGCTCTCAGACCTTTGTCCACATCAGAAACACCTGGAGGGCTTGTAAGACACAGATTGGTGGACTCCACCTCCGGCGTTTCTGATTCAGTAGGTCTGGGGTGGGCTCAAGTGTTGGGATGTTTACGTTTCCAGGTGATGCTGAGGCCTCTGGTCCTGGGGAACCACACTTGGAGAACCACTGGCCCGCACACTCTCTTTCAGGATTGAAAATGAGCATTAGCACATTGAATTCTAGAAAGTCTTCTGTTAAGGAAGCCTGCTTAACTTTGGGAGCTGCTGGGATGAACAAACTTATTTGGCCATGAAGCCATAGTTTCACAGAGCACATACTAACCCTGCCAGAGAACGGTGGTCCTCAGGCCTTTGGCAGTGCCAGAACCATCTGTGGTTTTAGGCCAGGCCTGGGAACATGCTGGATTGGGCTCCCACCACAGTCTGAGCCCACTGCTCTGTGGCGCCCAGTCAGTCTCACGTCGTCACACTCTCTGTGAGTGTATATCCAATCCTTGCGTTGTATTGAGCCTAGGAGACTAATAAGGAAAACAACAACCACTGCAGTGACTTTCTTCAAACTACTTGCAGTTGTTTAAAAGAAAAACAAATGCCAGCATTTTCCTCCAGGACTTGCGCTTGTACCTGGAGAGAACACGTACTCATTGCCATGGAATCCTTAAAGGATTGAGGGGAGAAGTGACCTGTAGCCCTTGCCCTCACCTCCCTCCGCAGCACACCGTCCCAGTCCTAAGCCAGTCAATTTCACCGAAGAACTTTTCAAAGGAGCCAGCTACATGTTGCCGAATTTTCCAAGCACCCATTGTCCAAGTGAACACATGGGGGAAAGTGAATATCCAGTAGGACCACCTTTTCATCTGCACCGTCTGATTATAGCCAGTCTGCATAGAAGGGGTGGTGGAATCAGGGCTGAGAACCGTTTTGAATAAATGTCGTCCACATGGGCCTTAGAAGCCTCATTTAGCTGAGGCGTGTCACTCACGGGTTAAACTGAAATGTGCCTTCACTGGCACGACTGTATTCCTACGAACAGTCTTTTCAAGGCAATCTAGGCTTTTCCTATCATGCTTCTCAAACTTCTTCCAACCTCTGGTCAAAGCCATTTCCACATTTTAGGTCTTGGTTATAGCAGCATCGCACTACAGTACCAAAATCTCTACAGGGATATGACAGAGGCATGATGGATGACCATTTCCAATGGAAACCCAAGTGGAATGGAGAACGGTATGGAGGTTCCTTAAAAAACTACAAATAGAACTACCATACGACCCAGCAATCCCACTACTGGGCATATACCCTGAGAAAACCGTAATTCAAAAAGAGTCATGTACCACAATGTTCATTGCAGCTCTATTTACATAGCCAGGACATGGAAGCAACCTAAGTGTCCATCAACAGATGAATGGATAAAGAAGATGTGGCACATATATACAATGGAATATTACTCAGCCATAAGAAGAAACAAAATTGAGTTATTTGAAGTGAGGTGGATGGACCTAGAGTCTGTCATATAGAGTGAAGTAAGTCAGAAAGACAAAAATAAATACCATATGCTAACACATATATATGGAATCCAAAAAAAAAAAGGTGCTGAAGAACCTAGGGGCAGGACAGGAATAGGGGCACAGACATAGAGAATGGACTTGAGGATACGGGGAAGGGGAAGGGGAAGCTGGGACGAAGTGAGAGAGTGGCATGGACATAAATACACTACCAAATATAAAATAGATAGCTAGTGGGAAGCAGCCACATAGCACAGGGAGATCAGCTCGGTGCTTTGTGACCACCTAGAGGGGTGGGATAGGGAGGGTGGGAGGGAGGGAGACGCAAGAGGGAAGAGATATGGGGACATATGTATAACTGATTCACTTTGTTATAAAGCAGAAACTAACACACCATTGTAAAGCAATTATACTCCAATAAAGATGTTAAAAACAAAAACAAAAAACAAGTGGAGAACTGTAGCTAAGGTAGGCCACTTGTGCCCCAAATTATTAACCTTATTGACAATGACAACTTTTCATACTTTCCATTACTCTATATGCCAACATGTGGTCCCATGGTTTGACTTCATGTGTTTAGCTATCCTGGAATGAAGACACCCGGCCGCCGTGCTAGCTTGTTCTGTCACCTTGGGTACACTCTTTCCCCCCTAGTGAATGGGAATGCTACAAGCATGTACACACAACAGAGTGTGCCTCAAATTCTGGGCTGCTCTTTAGCTCTAAATGGGGGGAAAAAGAAAGGAGAAAAATCCAGGCAGAGAACTAGCATTTGAGTGCTATTCTTTCATGGATCATCACATCCTGGACCTCTTTAATCGCTAAACATTGTACTGCTCTTTAAGGGTTAGTTTGAATTTGTTGCACAGAGAACAATAATCTATGCCAAATCAGTCAGCCCTTTTGCTAATATCACATGAGTACAAATCACGTGATTTTGCTAATATCACGTGAGTACATGGTATTTTCTTCATCACAGTTACTCTAATAATAAATACAGAAAAGTACATGGCATCATTAGGGGAATGTTTCATTTTCTATGTGGGCATTCTCGAAGAGGTTTGTAACAGCTGCAATTCTGTCATTATGCAGGAAGTCTTTCTAGAACACCCAATGGATGGTTTTCAGTATTAGGATTCTAAACTAATTTACCAAATGTCAACCCAATATTTCCTTTTCTGTTAATTTTTGTTTCATACACTCTGCCTCTCTGTCTCTCATCAGTCGCTTCACACATACACACATAGATGTGCCCCCAAAAGTTCTCAGAGACGCTCTGTTCCTCTGGGAAGATGACGTATGTCTATTCAGTAGGGAGGCTGGGACAGCTAAGTTTCAAAAGCCAGGACTCAAGACATAGAGATGGCCAACAGGTACATGAAAAGATGCTCAACATCACTAGTCATCAGGGAAGTGCAAATTAAAACCACAGTGAGATACCTAACCTCACACCTGTCAGAATGGCTATTATCAAAAAGACAAGAGGGCTTCCCTGGTGGCACAGTGGTTGAGAGTCCACCTGCCGATGCAGGGGACACAGGTTCGTGCCCCGGTCTGGGAAGATCCCACATGCCGCGGAGCAGCTGGGCCTGTGAGCCATGTCCGCTGAGCCTGCGTGTCCGGAGCCTGTGCTCCGCAATGGGAGAGGCCACAACAGTGAGAGGCCCGCGTACTGCAAAAAAAAAAAAAAAAAAAAAGACAAGAAATAATGAGTTGTGAGGCCGTGGAGAAAAGGGAATCCTCCTACACTGTTGGTAGGAATGTAAATTGGTGCAGCCACTATGGAAAACAGTATAGAGATTCCTCAAAAAGTCAAAAATAGAGCTACCATATGATCCAGCAATTCCACCTCTCGATATTTACTCAAAGAAAACAAAAACACTAATTTTAAAGAATCTGAAAAAGAATATATATATGTATGTATAACTGAATCACTATGCTGTACACTTGAAACTAACACATTGTAAATCAACTATACTTCAACTGAAAAAAAAATGTGAATAAGATAACCTAAAAAAGATATGTGCTCCCCTAAGTTTATTGCAGCATTATTGACAATAGCCAAGATATGGAAGCCACCTAAGTGCCCACTGATAGATGAATGGCTAGAGAAGATGTGGTATATAAATATACAGTGGAATACGAGCCATGAAAAAGAATGAAATCTTGCCATTTGTGACAACACGGAAAAAACAAAACAAAAAAAGCAAGACAAAACAGAAACGGACTCATAAGTACCAAGAGCAAACTGGTGGTTACCGGGGGGGGGGGGGGGGGCGGTGAGGGGATTAAGAGGTACAAACTTCCACTTATAAAATAGACAAGTCACGGGGATATAACGTACAGCACAAAGAATATAGCCAGTAATACTTTAATAATTGTGTGTGGGGCCAGATAGTAACTAGACTTACAGTGATCATTTTATAATGCATAAAAATATCAATCACTATGTTGTACACCTGAAACTAACAGAATATTATATGTCAGCTATACTTCAAAAAATACCAGGAAGAATAAAGTAAGATGGCTTCTGAAGCTATGACACTTCTGTTCACTAAGGAGGATTGCCCAGGTGTGTCCTCACAACAAATGAGCATGCCTGCAACATTCTGTACTCTAAATAATTGTGTGCACTCTTAAAATAATTTGTTTTTGATTCTGTAAAGTTAATGCTTAAAGTAAGAGAAATGTACAAGGGCGATGAGTGAGTAAAAGCTTGGCTTCCTGGAGTCAATTGCTCAGGTCGTTGGCTCAGTGGATATCTATCACCTTATAAGCTGTCAGTGCAGCGCGGCACGTAGCTGAGCCGTGGAGAAAGCATTCACGCAAGGACAAATGGATTGAGACTGAGTCAGTCTTGCAGAAAAAGAGAGATTCTGGGGTTTTAGCAACGTGGAAATTTCCCTTCCTTACTGGAATTAATAAAGTGGAATTCCAACTGGAAATAATTGTTCAGCTTGACATTCTTCATATATGTAAACCTCTGCATCACTAATACCCTGGTACAAACTGGATGGTCACAACCCAAGTGTTCTTTTCTTCTTTAAAAGTTGCAAAACTAGGTTCAATTAGTTCTCAAAGGCTGGCTGTACTACAGTTTTGCCTTGAATATAAAACAGCTGAACAAAACAGCTTGCACAACATTTGAGTTTCCTGGGTCTTAGGGACATTTCAAAGTACATCATCATTACGTTCACCAACGTACTGTATGCCGAATCCACACAAAACACTGCCCTATTGTGTGTGTGCGTGTGTGTGTGTAGCGGCCAGGGCAGTGAATAAAGAGTCCTGCTACCTGCTCTCGGAGGTTTCAGTCAGGAGGTCTTCAAATCTCCTTGGAGTCACCTGCATCAAGTAGAATATCATGTGACTAAACTGCGCTAGGAACCAAATACACAGGTTCTACTTTCCAGAGACGCTCAGTCTAGAATAGTAGACATGCAACTATCAAATTTAGTCAGTTAGTATAAACACTGTAAAACGCATAATCAAGGTGTCGGGAGAACACAGTGGAGGAAGAAATTGATTAGGGAAACTGAAAAAGTTTCAAAGAGGAGTTGATCTTTGAGTTGAGTCTTAAAAAATGAGCTAGAAAGGTAGTGTAGGTGGCTCTAGGACAAAAAACAATATAAGCAAAACATAGAGTCATTAAATAGCATTGAGTGTCCAGAAAACATTAGTTAGCCTAGTGTAGCTGGACGATAGGAGGCAGAGCCCCTGCTATGCAAGTGATGCTCTGGAGAAGAATAACCTCCCCGCAATGCTTCATTCCACTATGTCTCACTGCCAGAAAGAGGCTGTGAGCCACCTAAGTCTGGATTATTGGCCTGTCTTTGAAACCTAGTTGCTCTATATGTTTTGTAAAAACCCGATGAGTAAATTACTCTCTTCAGTAGACAAAAATCAAAGATAATTGTCTGAGCAAAGTATGATTCACAGCCTTGCTTATTAGACTGGAGTGGATGGGTCTTACTAATTCCCCCTTCTCTACTGAACAATCTGTTCTTTGCCTGCTCTAAAAAGAACTTGTCAAGTAATATGGGTTGTTTGACCAGTACAATCATATAGAGAAAGAAAAGCAGCAGCAAGATAATGAAAGGAAAACTTTCTTCAAGCAAATTCCTTCCATCTAAAATGTACATTTTAATGATTTTTCCTTTGAATACAGTTTATTTGGAATTTTCAGATTTACACATTTATTTAAAATAACCTCTCTCCATCCCTCTCCATACACCACCACATACATGCACCTACGCATGCCCGCATACACACACACACACACACACACACACACACACACACTATTTGTATACTTCTTTGGGAAGGAGAGCTAAAATTTTCATATAATGTAATGTACAGACTTCTTAAGTGTACCAATTAGTTTGGTTTGACAAACGCATACACCATGGAAAGCAAACCCCTGTAATATAGAGTGTTTCCAGCACCACAGCAAGTTTTCTTGTGCCACTTCCCAGTCAATATGCACCCACCACCCACAGGCAACCAGTGGTCTGATTTTTTTTCACCTTAGATGGCTTGTTTTTGTTTTAGAACTTATTACAAATATTGTCATACATATGTGCTCTTTGTGTAAGACTTTTTTTTTTTTTTTTTTTGCGGTACGCGGGCCTCTCACTGTTGTGGCCTCTCCCGTTGCGGAGCACAGGCTCCGGACGCGCAGGCTCAGCGGCCATGGCTCACGGGCCCAGCCGCTCTGCGGCATGTGGGATCTTCCCGGACCGAGGCACGAACCCGTGTCCCCTGCATCGGCAGGCGGACTCTCAACCACTGCGCCACCAGGGAAGCCCTGTAAGACTTCTTTTGCTCAGGAAAATGTTTCTGAGATCCATCCATGTTGTCGTGTGTTATCAGTCTTTCATCCCTTTTTACTGATAAGTAGTATTACAAAATATGACTATATCCACAGTTTGCTTACCCATTTCCAGTTGACAACACCTGGGCTGTTTCCAAATTTGGGCTGCTTGGAAGAGAGCTGCTATAAACAGTTTTACACAGGTTTTTGTGGACATAGACTCTCATTTCTCTTAGGTAAATACCAAGGAGTGGATTTTCTGTGTCCTAGAGTAGGTGTGTGGTTCATTTTATGAGCCTGTCAGAACTTTTGCCAAAGTAGTACTTTCTTTTACACTCCTGCCAGCAGTGTATAAAAGTTCCAGTTGCTCCAAATCCTTGTCAACATTTGGTGTATCCAGTCTTGTTAATTTTAGCCATTCTGGTATGTGTGTAGAGGTATCGCATTTGGCTTTAATCTGCATTTCCCTGATGATTAGTGACGTCAAGCACGTTTTCATGTGCTTATTGGCCATTCATGTATCCTCCTGTGCGACGTGTGTGCTCCTCTGATTTGCCCATGTATATCTCATTGTCTTTTTATTATTGAGCTGTAGGAATTCTTTATATAACCCAGATACCAGTTCTTTGTCAGATATATGATTTGTGAATATTCTTTTCCACTTTATGGCCTTTGTATTGATTGTCTTAATGGTGTCTTTTAGTGAGCAGAAATTTTAATTTTGATAAAATCTAATTTATAAATTTCTTTTTTATTATTGATTTTTGTGTCTTTTCCTTAGCTTCTAAATTTACAACTATGATCCAGCTCAAATTAATTTTTGTGTATGGTGTAAGGTCCTAGTTGAGGTTAATTTTTAAATATGGATATCCAGCCCCACTGGCTGAAAAGACTTTTCTTTCCACATTAGGCTGCTGTGGTGTCTTTGACAGAAATCAAATAACCACATATGTGTGAGTCTATTTCCAGACTCTCTATTCAGTCCTACTGGTATATTTATTGATTCTTATGCCAGTACTACACTGTCTAAATTACTGTAACTCTGTAGTAGGTCTTGAAGTCTGGTAATAATTCCTTCCACTTTGTTCTTCTTTCCCAGGTAGCTTTTAAACATTCTAGGTCCTTATCTGGGTAGCTGAAGATGTCCCACAGGCTTGCACTTTAATCTTCTACCTTTCCATCCACTCCAAGTGCTCACCTGATCTCCTGTTTTCACAAATCATTGCTGACTAATGAATCTCCAAATCGTAATATCTGGCTAAGTCTAATTCATGCCCCAAGCCCATGTAGACATTCCCCTAAAGCTTAGCTATTTCTCCACATCAATAACGAATTGAACTCACTAGGCTTTCCCACAAGCTGGCCCAAATCAGGAGTAAGACCATTCTTACCAGCTTCAAGCTCAGAAAAACAAGTTCTTTGCATTGCCTCTTCATCTCCCATGGCTAATCATTGAGGGTTGCCAAATATTTATTTGTTTTTGGTTTTCTATTTTTTAACCATTCTTACAGCCACCTTCTCTGGAACATTCCACCTGAATTAATGCTATTGTCTCCCACTATCTCCCCTCCCTATCCCAGCTAGATAAACGTCCTAAAAATCCTTTAGGCCATATTATTTCCTTATTAGACAATGTCTGATCAATTCTAAACCTCTGGATTTGGCCCCTGGAGGCTCTTCCACGTGCGGTCTTCCTCCAACTCTCTCACCTCCTCTCCTGGTAGCCTTTATAAATAAAGGTGCTATCTGGTAGTTATTTGAGCCTTTCAACAATGTTTTTCTAACTCCATAAAATTCAGCCTTTCCAGATATTACAAGGTGTAGCTACAAAAACTTTTCTCAGGTCAGAAGGAAAAAACCATTCCTATTATTTAGTAACCACACTACATTAAATGTTCTCACCTTTCAATAATCATTTCAGCATAAACTTCGATTATTTAACCAATAAGTCCCACCTTTTCAAAGTATTCTTGCATCTGTTGATGGTTAAAGCTCCCAGAGCCACCTTAGATCCCTTCATCGTGCTGTCACTTTCTACTCGGCATTGACCATGTCATTGACCAGTCTGACCATCAGAACTTGAAGTCCTCTGCGACATGACCAAGGATGCTGAACAGGAATTTTCTCTTGGTTGTGTTCCTAGACACTTCTGTAGGGAGCACACTTTAGGCATTCATTCTTTTGTTCTCTTGCTCTAATGACAACAAGGAAGTTATTTTCAAAATGTGCATTAGGAAATACTGACAAGTTTCCTGTTTGTATTTTATACATGTCTAATCCCACACTGCATCCCTCAGTCCATGCTCCAGACCATTCCAGCTCATTGTTTCTTAAAGAAATGCCT
Source organism: Delphinus delphis (assembly GCF_949987515.2). NCBI lineage: Eukaryota > Metazoa > Chordata > Mammalia > Artiodactyla > Delphinidae > Delphinus > Delphinus delphis. Next base: position 11,075,061 of record NC_082704.1, read on the forward strand.
ATCGTTGGAGAAAGAAGCTGAGTGTGGTTTTCATTTTATTAGAATTTTGGAGATAGACACTCCAGTTCTAGCCATCTCCCTCACCTGCATGATCTACAATGAGTCACTTCTCCTCTCTCAGGTTTTTTATTTGGAAGATGAGGGTTTTGGAGTCAATGTTTAAGGATACTCCAGTTAACCCAGTCTAGGATTCTACTGAGGGCTGCTATGGTCTGAACACGTCCCTCCTAAATTTCATATGTTGAACTCAATTCTCAGTGTAATGGTATTAGGAGGTGGGGCCTTTGGGAGGGGCTTAGGTCATGAGGGTGGACGCCTATTGAATGAGATCAGTGTTTTTTAGAAGCCACCACACAGAGATCCATCACCCCTTCCTCCACAGGAGGACACAACGAGAAATCTGCACCCTAGAAGAGGGGCCCTCACCCGACAGTGCTGGCACCCTGATCTCAGACTTGCAGCCTCCAGAACTGTGAGAAATAAATTCCTGTTTTTTACCAGGAAAATACCAGTCTGTGGTATTTTGTTATAGCAACCAGAATGGACCAAGATAAAGGCTTTCTGGGTAACTGGGTGTGAAGTCCTTCCCTCAAAACATAGTACGTAGGCAATTTCCAGTCTATTCATACATTACCTTGGCCCTGGATCTAGAACTATTCTATCACTGGACCATATTTGGACCTCAAACGCTGAAAGTAAAACTCACAGAAATGGTAAAGAGAATGAAATATGCTACCCTTACTATCAAGACTGGGGACCCCAAAAGAAACATTTTCCAAGAATGATGACCTCATCTGCTACACTCAATCATTTATTTATCAAAAACGTATTGGGTTCTTACTAAGGTCCAGGCCTTACGTAGGCGCTCAGAATATGGGGATGAAATAAATATGATCCTTGTCCTGGAAAAGAATATAATCTAATGAGGAAGATCGGATGTCTACAATTAAATTACCCTATTGACTAGAATGCTAGGTATAATCTTTAGAAAGTGTTCGAGGACCACGTTCTGATGTTAGCAATATCATAGCAAATAATAGAGTTTCTGCCACCAATTATGGAACTAGAGTCAGTTCAGTCCCTTGGGTTTTTTAAGGAAAACTCATCTGCCTCTTCTTCCCTGGCATTGCTAGTGTGAGAACACATCAAAGATTTTACATTTTCTCAGAACCAGAATTGTTCCCACAGTATAAAATAGAAATATAGTGGGAAAATGCCCTAGATCTAAAACTACCCTTAGTGAGGTTGAGAGACTGTCATTTTGAAATCCACTATTAAAACATTTACAGGGTAAAATTTTAACAACAAAGACACATAAATAAGCAAACTTATACTCTCACAACTCTCCCCCATTATTACATTATCCTTGTACTTTACTCTCTGATAACAGAAGGTAGAGTTTCTGAACATTTCTTTCTGCCATGATATTCACTCACATGGATCTATTGTGGTTCCTTTCAATTTCCTGATTACTAGCTCTGACTCCTTCTCACCTCTTCTCTGCACTTTAGGGAAGCTCTCAGAATGTAGAGGGCAACATTACAACTGTAAGACTAAGCACAAGTCTTCTCTGGTTGATTTCTTTATATTTTCGTCTTGAAATAATTATAGATTCATGGAAGATGCAGAGAGTACAGAGAACTTTGTGTGCTCTTTACCTCCTTCCCCCAATGGGAGCTATCCTACAATATCAAAACAAGGAAATCGACATGGGTACAATCTACAGAGCTTATTCAGATTTCATCAGTTTTACAATGCACTCGTGTGTGTGAAGATCCATGTAATTTTATCACGTGTATGGATTCGTGTAACTACCACTAAGACCCCATGTATTGTTCTTTTATAGTCACATCCATTTCCCTCTCATCCTTCCCATCCGTAAAAGCTGGCAACCACTGATCTGTTCCCCACTTCTATAATTTTGTTATTTCAAGAATGTTACATAAAAAAAGAATGTTACATAAATGGCAGCATACATAATGTAACACTTTGAGATTGGTTTTTCCCACTGAGCCAAATTCCCTTGAGGCTCGTTCACGTTGTTACATGTATCAGTAGTGCATTTTTATTGTTGCATAGTATTTCTGGGTATGGATGTGCCACAGTTGGTTTAATTATCAACCTGCTGAACTAGATTTGTGTTGCGTCCAGTTTTCAGCTATTACAAATAAAGTTGCTATGAACATTCACATACAGGATTTTGTGTGGACATTAGTTTTTGTTTCTCTGGGCTAAATGCATGAGTGTAATTGCTGGGTCATATGATAATTAGTTTTAAAAGAAACTGACACACTACATTCCACATGGCTGTATTATTATAGGTTCCACCATAAACATACAGTGATCCAAACTCTGCATCTTCACCAGCATTTGCCGTTGTCAATATTCTATTTTATTTTAACCATTCTGATAGGTGCATAACATATAACATTATGATTTTAATTGCATTTTCCTTAGTGGCTAATGATATTGAACATTTTTTTCATGTTTTAATTTCCCATTATTATATCCTATTTTTTGAAATGTCTGTTCATGACTTTTATCTATTTTCTATTGGATTTTTAAAAATTTACCATATACAGTTTTATGAGTTTGTTATGTATTCTAGGTATGAATCCTTTGGCAGTTATATAGCTTGCAAATTATCTTCCAGTGATTGGCTATTAAAAGTATATAATTAGTGGGACTTCCCTAGTGGCACAGTGGTTAAGAATCTGCCTGCCAGTGCAGGGGACATGGGTTCGAGCCCTGGTCCAGGAAGATCCCACATGCCACGGAGCAACTAAGCCCATGAGCCACAACTACTGAGCCTGCACTCTAGAGCCCACAAGCCACAACTACTGAGCCTGCCTGCCACAACTACTGAAGCCTGCATGCCTAGAGCCCATGCTCTGCCACAAGAGAAGCCACTTCAATGAGAAGCCCGCACACCGCAATGAAGAGTAGCCCCTGCTCGCCGCAGCTAGAGAAAACCCACATGCAGCAATAAAGACCCAACACAGCCAAAAATAATAAATAAATTTATTTTAAAAAATGTATCTAATTAGGGAAGGCCTTTGGGAATGTTGGAGTTAGGGCCTATGAAAATATTTTCCTTCATAAAAGCCATGAGAGCACTGGCAAAAATTCTAAATCAACTTTTTGAGAACTCTGGAAATTAACCAAAACACATAAATAACTCTTACAACTTGATGATAAAAAGATAATAACCCACTTAAAAATGGTTAAGTGATTTGAATAGTTATTTCTCTGAAAACTACATAAAAATGGCCAATAAGTACATGAAATGATGCTCAGCATTGCTAATCATTTATATAATTCAAATCACAACCACAATGAAATTGCAGTAAACACACCCAGTAAAATGGCTACATTTTTTTAAAAGACAGTAACACATATTAGTGAGGATGTGATGAAACTGGAATCTTCATACACCAATGGTGGGAATGTAAACTGGTGCAGCCACTTTGGAAAAAAGTCTGGCAATTCCTCAGAAACCTAAACATAAAGTTACCATATGACACAGCAATTCCATTCCTAGGTATATACACAAAAACTTTTTTTTAAGTATAGTTGATTTATAATGTTTCAGGTGTACAGTAGAGTGATTTAGTTTTATATATATATATATATATATATATATATATATATAACTTTTTCAGTTATATATATATATAAAACTTTTTCAGATTCTTTTCCATTATAGGTTATTACAACTATATTCAACTATATTGAATATAGTTCCCTGCGCTATACAGTAGGTCCTTGTTGGTTATCTATTTTACATATAGTAGCTTACAAAAATTTGTACATGAATATTCACAGCAGCATTATTCACTATAACTAAAAAGTGGAAACAACACAAATGTCCACCAACTGATGACTGGATAAACAAAATGTGGTGTATCTATACAATGGAATATTATTAGCCATACAGGAACAAAGTACAGACATATCTACAACATGAATGAACCTTGAAAAGATGCTAAGAGAAAGAAGGCAGACGAAAAAGGACACATAGGGGCTTCCCTGGTGGCGCAGTGGTTGAGAATCCGCCTGCCGATGCAGGGGACACGGATTCGTGCCCCGGTCTGGGAAGATCCCACATGCCGCGGAGCGGCTGGGCCCGTGAGCCATGGCCGCTGAACCTGCGCGTCCGGAGCCTGTGCTCCGCAACGGGAGAGGCCACAACAGTGAGAGGCCCGCGTACCACAAAAAAAAAAAAAAAAAAAAAGACACATATTTGTACAAGTCCATTTATATGGAATGTCCAGAGTAGGCAAATTGATAGAGCCAGAAAGTAGATTAGCAGTTACCATGAGCTGGGGGAAAGGAAGACTAAGAAGTGACTTTTAATGGGTATGGGATTTCCTTCTGAGGTGTTGAAATATTCTGGAATTAGTGGTGTTGTTTGTACAACTTTGTGAATATAATAAAAACCACTAAATTGTACACAATTTTTTTAACTTTAAAAAGTACATAATTGGGAATTTCCTGGAGGTCCAGTGGTTAAGACTGCGCTTTCACTGCCTGGGCCCAGGTTCAGTCCCTGGTTGGGGAACTAAGATCCCGCAAGCTGAATGGCACAGCAAAAGTAAAAATAAAATAAAATAAAAAGTACATAATTAGCAAACTTTGGTCTTTGAACTAGTATTAGTAACAAAATATGTCTCACATCTCTCAAAACTTATGTGTCAGGTAAATACAATTGAGACCCACAGCTCTAGGGAACAAAGAGAGAAAGCACTTCCTTAATGCTCTGCTGACAGAGAAGTGGACTTCACCTTGGCAGAGTTCTTTGTGTTGATGTGATCCCCCATTGCTATTTCATGTGCTGCTGTGTCATTCTGTTATTGTAGAACTCCATATCCCTAGGTTTCTTTATCTATTAAATAGGGATCATAATAGTGCCTTTTTTATAGGTTTCTTATGAAGATTAAATTAAAGAGCTTAGAACAGGGCCTAGCAGATGGTAAATAAGAAAGTTTCACTGTATTATATAACACAAAAATAGAGGTATAAAACAAAAAGTGGGGCTCAAATAAGAGTTTAATGTTTTCTATCATCATTATTGCTGCTGCTACTGTATGATCCCTTTTGGAAACTGACAGGGACATATTATGTAGTCTATTGGTTTTTGTTGGACAACCCCCTACCAAATGAGTATGTCATTATGGGGAGAGAATGATCATTTTCTTTTTTTAATTATAAAATATGTAATATATGGCTGGGTAGAAAATTTGAGAACTGTACAAAGGCATAAACTTTCTAAAAATATAAAAATAAATAACCACTATGGTATGTGTGTGTAAATACATATATACACTTTTCCCACTTGGGAATGTGGAAGCCATTTTTGATGAGAGTGTGGTAATTTCAAGAAATGTCTTGTCACACACTAAAACACATGCTGTAGCAGAATATCAGAGCTAGAAAGAATGTTAATTTAGTACCTTCTATTTCATGCCTTGAAAACATACCCTCTTCCGCTCTTCTGCCTTGTATCCTATTTGTTCATTCCTGAGGTTCACAGTACAGATATTGGATAGTTTACTATTCAGAAGAATAGTAGCTATTTTATATTTGGTAGTGTATATATGTCCATGCCACGCTCTCACTTCATCCCAGCTTACCCTTCCCCCTCCCCATGTCCTCAAGTATATTCCTATGTCTGCATCTTTATACCTGTTCTGCCCCTAGGTTCTTCATAAAAAATTTTTTTTTAGATTCCATATAATATGTGTTAGCATACGGTATTTATTTTTCTCTTTTTGACTTACTTCACTCTGTATGACAGACTCTACGTCCATCCACCTCACTACAAATAACTCAATTTCCTTTCTTTTTATGGCTGAGTAATATTCCACTGTATATATGTGCCACATCTTCTTTATCCATTCATCTGTCAATGGACACTTAGGTTGCTTCCATGTTCTGGCTATTGTAAATAGTGCTGCAATGAACATTGGGGTGCATGTGTCTTTTTGAATTATGGTTTTCTCTGGGTATATGCCCAGTAGTGGGATTGCTGGGTCATATGGTAGTTCTATTTTAGTTTTTTAAGGACCCTCCATACTGTTCTCCATAGTGGCTGTATCAATTTACTTTCCCACCAACAGGGCAAGAGGGTTCCCTTTTCTCCACACCCTCTCCAGCATTTATTGTTTGTAGATTTTTTGATGATGGCCATTCTGACCGGTGTGAGGTGATACCTCATTGTAGTTTTGATTTGCATTTCTCTAATGCTTAGTGATGTTGAGCATCCTTTCATGTGTTAGTTGGCAATCTGTATATCTTCTTTGGAGAAATGTCTATTTAGATCTTCTGCCCATTTTTGGATTGGGTTGTTTGTTTTTTTGATATTGAGCTGCATGAGCTGCTTGTAAATTTTGGAGATTAATCCTTTGTCAGTTGCTTCGTTTGCAAATATTTTCTCCCATTCTGAGGGTTGTCTTTTTGTCTTATTTATGGTTTCCTTTGATGTTCAAAAGCTTTTAAGTTTAATTAGGTCCCATTTGTTTATTTTTGTCTTTATTTCCATTTCTCTAGGAGGTGGGCCAAAAAGGATCTTGCTGTGATTTATGTCAAAGAGTGTCCTTCCTATGTTTTCCTCTAAGAGTTTTACTGTGTCTGGCCTTACATTTAGGTCTTTATTCCATTTTGAGTTTATCTTTGTCTATGGTGTTAGGAAGTGTTCTAATTTCTTTCTTTTACCTGTAGTTGTCCAAAAATACCTAGAAACAAATGACAATGAAAACATGATGACCCAAAACCTATGAGATGCAGCAAAAGCAGTTTTAAGGGGGAAGTTTATAGCAATACAATCCTACCTCAGGAAACAAGAAAAATCTCAAATAAACAACCTAACCTCACACCTAAAGCAATTAGAGAAAGAAGAACAAAAACCCCAAAGTTAGCAGAAGGAAAGAAAGAATAAATATCAGATCAGAAATAAATGAAAAAGAAATGAAGGATACGAAAGCAAAAATCAATAAACTTAAAACCTGGTTCTTTGAGAAGATAAAAAAAATTGATAAACCACTAGCCAGACTCATCAAAAAAAAAGGGAGGAGACTCAAGTCAACAGAATTAGAAATGAAAAAGGAGAAGTAACAACTGACACTGCAGAAATGCACTATTGTTTCTGAACTGCTCCTCTCTTGTCTCCGCATCCCCTCCCTTCCCTAATTAGCAACTGCTTGAACCTGCCCTTTGGAACTCAGGGAAGGTCATGGAGGCTGAATGAAGCCTATTTCCTGTAATCAAGAAACGTGGGACACAGAAAGGCTGTTGTGCCCAGGAGCCCCATAGGGTCCTGCTCGGTATCACAGTGACCACCTCATTTGGAAGGGCAAGGGCTGCAGGCAAGGAAGAAACTTAGGGCAGATATGAAACAAGCCTCTTTGAGACCCCTTTGTCAATAAAGAGCCATAATATCGACAACTACCCTGGAAAGCTCCAGGAGGCACAGAGCTACCAGGAGCAGATAGTCAGCTGTACAGATGGCTGCATTTCTGACAACAGCCCTGGGAAGAAGGCCAAACAGAGCCATCAAAGAACTGGAATGGAGGCTAAGCTAAAAGACATCTGAATATATGAAGCTGTCCCATTGCTCAATGTCTTTACGAAACAGAAGGAAAATATCACAGTGAGATGGAAATCTCTTTCTGGGACTTCCCAAAGCACCAACTCCTTCTCCATACTCTCCTCCATCACACAGTGTTTTTGAATATATAACAGCCTGTCCCCTTGCATAGCAAACTGGTAAAAAGTAAATGTATAAAAGGAAAATCCACTCACATTTGTCTGTGTGTATCAGGAAACAGACTAGCGGTGTCTAAAAAGATGAGTCTATTTATTTCAGTGATATACTCAGAGATGTCATAAGAAATCTAAGCTTTTTCTATCTTCTTAGTGTGGGACTTAGTGTGTGGCTTTTCACCTTCTGGTTGCAAGGTGGCTATTTGATCTCCAAGCCTCACATCTGAATTTCAGGCAGGAAGACACAAAGTGTCAACGGGACATGCCAACTTAGTATGCGCCATATAAAAAGTTTTCAGCAAGCCCTACTCCCCTAGACACACATTTGCTTGAATTTCATTGTCTGGAAACTGTGTCACGTGGCCACACTCAGCTGCAAGGAAGTCTAGGAAGAAAGACAAGGTAAAGGGTATTATGAATGTCTTTGGGATGTCACATCCCCTGTGTCAGTCACACATTGCAAATGGGGAAATAGTGATCATGGACGACCTCTCCTCTTTCAAGAGAAAGGGCATATTTTAAAAGATAATTTATGGGGACTTCCCTGGTGGTCTGGGGCATGGGTTCAATCCCTGGTCAGGAACTAAGATGCTGTATGACGTGGGCAAAAATTTTTTTTTAAATAGAAAAAGAAGAATTTATGGAAGAAAAGAAAAGTACATTTAAGGAAACATTTTTAATGGGTATTATTAAAATGGACAGTATAAAATAAGAAATTAAATATGAGAGTATAAGAAAAGAAACTTATGGAAAGTCTTTGGCTAAGAGAATGAAAAAATCAAAAGGAATTGGATGAAATAATGAAAACATATAAGGAAAATCATAATTCACCAAGAGAATTAGAATCTTTAGAAGTGACAGCAATCAGAACAACACTGCAAGGGTATCGAGGTTCTGCCAGTTAAAAAGATGATTATGAAAAGGGAAGGAAGGGTGGGTATGAGGGATCAGGCAAATGCAGACAATTCATGCTCTTGTACAAGGAACCAGAACAAGATGAGAAACTAAAATAAGCAAGATTCAAGAAGGAAAACGTTTCTGAAGAAGTAAAGATCTGGATCTGCAAACTGAAAGACTTTTCTTTGAAGATATGGGGAAAAAATCAGGCAAAAACTTTTAATTTTTATAGTCAAGAAAGCAAGCATGCAGGAAAATATAGTGAATTTGCAGAGGAGGAGAAATCAGATTGGCCTCAGATTATTGAGGCTTATGGAAGATAATGGAGCTTGTTTGGAAGACAACGTTCCAAAATATTTTTTGCTTCAGCAAGTTCCAAGACATTCTCCATCAGAAAAATGTTTTGGGTTTTTGTTTGTTTGATCAAAGAAGTTTATGAAATGCTGCAGGTATGTGTCTGTTTTGGTGGTTCAGTAAAGCAGATTCAATATATTTTAAAATTCTGAGAATTTGTATGGCAAAGAAACCACACAAATTTAATTTTTAAGTCCATAGTTCCCCAAATTCATTTGACCATAGAATTCCCTTTTTTCGTGTAATAGTGATTGGTATTCCACATTCATAGAATGGATTTGGGGAAATGTCAGACATAGTTTATTTATTTATTTATTTGCGGTACGCAGGCCTTTTACTGTTGTGGCCTCTCCCGTTGCGGAGCACAGGCTCCGGACGCGCAGGCTCAGCGGCCATTGCTCATGGGCCCAGCCGCTCTGCGGCATGTGGGATCCTCCCGGACCGGGGCACGAACTCGCGTCCCCGGCATCGGCAGGCGGACTCTCAACCACTGCGCCACCAGGGAAACCCAGACATAGTTTTGAGAGAAATGTTTTAAGTCAAATATTATCAACTCAAGTAATTTATTATTATAGATGTAATTTCTGAGCCTTGGCATAACTGAAAAAAATGACCAAAATATCGTTTCTGTTCATCAGCCAAAGTGATATATATCAAAATGAATAGCCCCCAAAATGGAACATGTGACTTCTGAAACCTGTTAAACACTTTGGTAAAAGTCTACAAGGTTATACACATTATAACCACATTACAAGGTTATACACATTACCATCCTTACTACTTCTCTGACCTCATCTCTTAACTCTCTCCCCCTTGTTCACTCTGCACAAGGTACACTGGCCTCCTTACTTTTCAGACTCATTTCTGATTTAGAGCGGCACTTTTCACAAGCTGTTCTATCTGGAACACTGCTTACCCAGATCAAGATCTTTGCATGGCTGACTCCCTACCTTCTTTCTTTCTTTTTTTTTTATAAATTGATTTATTTATTAAAACAATTTTTTTGGCTGCGTTGAGTCTTCGTTGCTGCACACAAGCTTTCTCTAATTGCGGCGAGCGGGGGCTACTCTTCATTGGGGTGCGCAGGCTTCTCGTTGCAGGGGCTTCTCTTGTTGCAGAGCATGGGCTCTAGGTGCGTGGGCTTCAGTAGTTGTGGCACGCGGGTTCAGTAGCTGTGGCTTCCGGGCTCTAGAGCGCAGGCTCAGTAGTTGTGGTGCACAGGCTTAGTTGCTCTGCGGCATGTGGGATCTTCCCGGATCAGGGCTCGGACCCGTGTCCCCTGTAACGGCAGGCAGATTCTTAACCACTGCGCCACCAGGGAAGCCCCTCTCTACCTTCTTTCTAGTCTCTTCTCAAATGTCATTTTATCAGAGCATCCTTCCTGAACCACCCTACCTAAAATTGTAACCTCTCTTTGCCATCATCACTCAATATCCTCTTTCTCTGCTGATTTTTCTTCATAACACATCACCAACTGATATACTGTAGAAGGTTTGGTTTGATCATTATCTTGTTTCTGCTGTGAGTGTAGAGTTATTGTCTGTCTTGTTTTGTAGCTGGGGACATATCCCCAGTGTGAGGAACAATGTCTGGCCTAGAGTAGGTACTGAATAAATATGTGTTGAAAGAAGGGATGAGTAAATCATTATTTTCAAGTGACATTATAATTAAAATGGAAATAAAAAAGAGAAAAAAACTGATAAATTGTTAAGAAAAATAAAAGAGGATCTGTTTTAAGAGCAACAGAGGAAAAATGAGTAAGAGCTTGAAAGAAGTGAAAGTTAATGAAAAATAGAGAGAAATGAGGCAGAAAAAATAGAACAGGGATGGGATAAAATATTAGAAAGGAAAGGAACTGCAATGGACAAATCATTAGTGAGAGGATGTAGTGATCGTATTTTTGCAAGATAAGAATGTGAGCTTTATTTTTTTGGCCAGGGATGGAGTAGCTGCAGATTTGGGGGGTGAGAATTTTCAACCCAGAGCTACTGCAGTTGCTTCTATAAATTTTGGAGCAAGAGGAACTTGCAATCTTCAGAAAAGCACATGGACAGTTAGGTAAATACCCTCTGTATTACATTTTAACCACATGCTCGGTTTCACTTTGAGTATTATAGCTTAAGAATCTGCCTAGGAAGTCAAGCCATAAATAATGGGGTAGGCTTTGCTGCTTATTTTCCATATGAGTAAGTACTTTTATATTTTCTTAGCTTTCCTTAAACAGACATCACAAATAACACTATCTAGAATATAAAAGAGGGTTTATTAAAATTAAATAAATATCAATACCCTTTTTACATACCAATATAATCACTTAAAAATATAAAGGACAAAAGTCCTATTCACCGTAGCAAGGAAATAGAAAATATCAATTATTAAACACAACAAATAATGTTTAGTGTTTACATAAATAAAATTGTGACATTTGGCTGCATTAGAAATAAAAGCATTAAAATTTATATAAAAACAGAAAGGAGAAACTAACAAAGAGCTTATATGTTCAATAAAGAATTATTTGCTTAATAGAGTGCTCCCTTATCAATAAGGAAAAATTGAATAATAAAAAAATTTTTAAAGTCAAAGTGTGAATAATTGTAAAATTAAACATTTTCAATAAACATATAAAACTGCACAGCCTCATTAGTATTTATCTTAATGAACATTGAGATAAGACATCATTTTTATTGGCCTAAGAATTGATAAAGAAAATATAAAAGTAAAGTTAATGCTTTGAGGGAATAGGAAAACTACAACACTGTTAATGAGGGTATAAGTTAGTAAAAGTTAATAAAATCATTTCTTGAGAGAAATTTAGCAATACGTATAAAAATGACTTAACATTCTATATATTCCATGATCAGAAAATTTAACTGTAGGCTTTTAATCTCTTAGGAAATAGCCATAAAAATGAAAAAAAAATTTACAAAGCTGTTCACCACAGTTTAACAAAAAAATGTTAGAGACAACTTAAATGTCCATCAAGGTTAAATAAATTATGGTTCATCCACATACAGAAATGTGTTCAGGTAAAAACAATCCGGTTCTACAAAACAAATTGATTTGATATATACCAAAATGTTCACAAGAGCATCTATGGTTATGTTTCTACATTTTCCATACTTTAATTAGTATATACTACATTAATATTCATACAAAACCATGAATATTATTTTATTAAAAACAGATGTAATTAAGCCAGATATTTTATTATGGGGAATAATAAATTAAATAGTCCAATTTATTGATTGATTCAACAAATAATTATGGAGCTTATACTATGTACCAAAGATGGTGCTACATGAGGGAGTTAAAGTTGTAAACAAAATTTACAAAGTTCTCATCCTTATAGAGTGACATTCTACAGGGCGAACGATCACTATATAGCACAATACCAGATACTATCAGGACAATATATCAGGGTAAGGTGATGGTGGGTATTTCAGGAAAAGTGGATGTAACTCTGAGGAGTTACAATATTATCAAAGACCTGACCGAAGTGAGGTAGCCAACTATGCAAAAATTGAGAGAAGGAACGTTCTAGTCAAAATAACAGCAGTTAGGTGCCATCAGTGGGAATGATGGAGTAAGAAAACTTTGAAAACGCTCTCCTCCATAAAAGCGATGAAAAGATTGTCATTATCAGAATCAACTTTCTCAGAACTCTGAAAATTAACCAAAGGCTGAGAACAATCTGGGAGCATCTGTTCAAGAAAAGTAGTTGAATCTTGGTAAGGACAGCGAGCTTTGTGGCATTTCAATTAGCCCTATTCCTAAGCCCCTCTTCCCCACAGTAGCCAAAAAATTCTGGCAGCCACTGGAGGGGACAGAGTGGCATTGGAGCTCTGTGAAAGCCCCATTCTCATCATTATTTTACCTGGTGGCTCCCTGGTAGATACAAACCCCCAAAGCTTATCTTTATCTGAGCTGACTCAGAACTCACCCAATGCTAACTACCTTTTCTTGAAGGTCTTTGTTGAAAACAATTACAGCAGTTGTTTAAAATCATAGCTATTTGAAGATGTGGTTAACAGCTGGGGCAAACAAGAGGCTAATCAAAAAGCTTAAAAGGAAAGCTTGGGAACAAGATGTCCATAGAGGGCTTTGGAAAGCTCCAATATATTCCTGGAAATCTAGAAGGCTAAGCACATGGGTAGGGCTGCGTGCACCCCCAGGGCTGTGCGAACGCTCAGGGAAGACATGAGAAGGTCCTAATCTCTCACCTTGAGCTGAACTTAAGGCTCTTCGCAAGCAGGAAGTAAAGACTAGAATTGGAAACTATTTGCTTAAGTGTGGACAGCGTGCCGAGCATGAGAACAGCGCCCCTGGGCTCACAATGCAAGCGTTTAAGAAATCTCTGTCTAATCATTAGTCCAACCATTAGACTATCAGCTGAGCAGAGACTTCAGTGGTCACACACAACAAATGATTTCCTTATAATAAACACAGACTGGGAATTCCCTGGTGGTCCAGTGGTTAGGACTCTGTGCTTCCACTGCAGGGGCACAGGTTCGATCCCTGGTCAGGGAACTAAGATCCCGCATGATCCAGCATGCCACAAAGTGCATGGCCAAAAACAAACAAAAACAAACAAACAAATAACCCCACAGACTTTAGAGAATTAGTTCAGGAAGGTGACTAAACCAGCAAACAACAACAGCAGAAATAGCAAATCCTAAGGAAGAGGAGGAATTTGATTTCCAGCATTGACACATTATATTATGTAAAATGCCCAATTTTCAACCAAAGAAATGTGAGACATGCAAAGAAACAAGAAGTATGGCCCACAAACAGCAAGAGAAGTAGTCGAGAGAAACTGGCCCTGAAGAAGCACAGATGTTGCACTTTAGCACAGTTTAAATCAACTATCTTCAATATGCTCAAGAGCTAAAGCAAAGTGTGGATGAAGAACAAAAGGACACCAGGAGACCCATGTATCACCAAATAGAGAATATCAATAAAGAGATAAGCACTCGGCATTTACAGCTATAAATTTCCCTTTAAGCACTGCTTAAGTCCATCTCTTAAGTTTTGGTATGTCACACCAAAATGCTAGTGGTGAGAGCAGGGGTTTAGTTTGGGATGTATTTGAAGGTAGAGTACACTGAATTTGCTGAAACACTGAATCCGTGTCCGAAGGGGAGATAAGCCATGAAGGCACTTAAGATCTCTACTTATGCAATCTGGCTTGTGGAGGTGCTCTTCAGCGAGATGGGGAACACTGGGGAAATTAATTTTGTGGGTTGAAATCAAGGGTCTTGTTTGGGACATTTTAAGATTTAGATGCTTATGAGATGTAAATCTGGATGAAGTAATCTAGGTGATAAGATGAGATAGGATTTAGAGATTAGATAAAAGAGGAGGGAAAACTAACAAAGGAGGTTGACATGGAAAAGCCAGTGGGGTGTCAGGAGAACAAAGGGACTAAGGAATTCTAAAAACCAAGTGAAGAGACTGTTTCAAGAAGGAGACACTAATTAATTGGGCCAAATATTGTTGATAAATCCTTAGTATAAGGAATGAAAATGGCTCATTAGAGTTGACAAGGTGAAAGTTGTTTCAATGGGGTGGTGGGGGTAAAAACCATACAGGTGTGGGAGGTGAGAAAATAAAGACAGTAAGTATTGGATACTCCTTTGAGTTGAGCTAGAAAGGGAAGCAGAGGACTATGGCAATACCTAGGGGAGTATGGTAGTCGGTCTCTAAACTGCTCTCCCATGATTCCCCGGCTCCTGGTATTCACGCCCCTGTGTAATCCTCTCCCCTGGAGTTCTGGCTGAAGTTAGTGACTCACTCCTAAGAATAGAATGCGTCAGAAGTTATAGGGTGTCACTTCTGGGAGATTAATTTACATAAAGACTGTAGCTTCTCTCTCTATCTCTCTGAACACTGGCACGGGGGAAGCAAGCAATTCTTTCTCTATGGAGAAGACCAGGTGGTGTGGCCAGGAACTAGGGACCTCCGTCCAATAGCCCACGGGAAATCGAGGCCCAACAACAACCTGGGAATTGAGCATGGGCGTGAACCCTTCAGCTCCAGTAGAGTTGGGACTGCAGCCCTGGCCAACAGCTTGATGACAGCCTCCGGAGAGAACCTGAGCTCAAGCCACCAACTCATTTGCTCCCAACTTCCTGATCCACATGAACTGTGAGATAATCCGTATTGTTTTCAGCTACCAAGGTTGGGAGACTTTGTTACATGGCAAAAGATAACAAGTTCGGGGGTGGAGGAGTGGGGAGGATGTCTCAGAAGGGTTTCCTTTTTAATGGAGAGATTTTACAGCATGGTTTTTTTTTCTGTTTGTCATAGATCATGCTCATCAGCATACAATGATGCAGTGGAGAGGGACACGAATTATAATCCTTGTGTAGGGATCCTGGACTGAGGCGGAAGGGTTGCTGTTATATAGGAAAAAAGGATGAGGCACTGTGTTTGTGTACCATGTAGTGGGGTTAGTGGATTTGGCGGTGGGAGGATGTGTAAATTCTTTTCTGATTGCTTCTATTTTCTCGGTAAAAGAAGGAAGGTCACTACCTAAGAATGAAGAGAGACAATGAAACTAAATTAGTGATATGCAATCTTTTATAACAATTAACCTATGGTAGAAAGACAGTTCATACATTGGCGAACAATAAAACCATTGCCAGTACAAAGTAACTCTGATTTCTTTCAGCTGTTGTCAAAATGCTCCTTTAAGCTTTTACACTGTGCATCCTTCTCCCTAAATTACATAAAGATCTAATAAATATAAACTTTACCACAGCTAAATAGAATTGCCACAGAAATTCCCAGGAAGTTTTCTTTGCAGGATCTATCTGTGAGGACCATATACACAGACAAATAATACGGAGAAGAATATGCATTTGAGGGTGTCATAGAGGAACTTTGGCATTTAGAGCTCACACTATTGAGACAAACACTGGAACTGGGATTAGGATTTGTGAGCTGTGATATCTGGGTCCACTAATGTCCAGTCAGTGTAATTTGAACTAAGTAACCTGGCCTCAGTCAGAACTGGAGAACAGGAATTGGCTGGGTGGTCAGCTAAGAATTATCAAGGGTTACAAAATAATGAAAGAATTAGAAATCCACAGATACAAAAGCAAAACCATCTAAGAAGCTACATATATAATGAGGCTTGGAATTGGCATTCTAATAGCTCCATCAATGATAAATGAATAAATAAAACATGGCTCAATTCAAATCCACTGAGAAGTGCTCAGAGCATGATTAAAAGGAATTGAGCAGTAATTCAGTGAACTTGTACTGCAAATAGAAAGCTTCCAAGTGTAATCAGTTTCAATGCCCAAGGTCTAACTACCATCCTGAAAAGTTTACTATGAGATTCACTTTCACTTTGCCGGTGTTGGTGGGAAACATTTCAGATATGAGTCTGCACATTTGGAAGAAAGTTTGAAATAGATCATCACAGTAACAGCAGTTGAACTGACTTGCATACATGAACCAAAAATTTATTCTCTCTCCTAAGCTAAATCATAGATCAAGCCCAATGGCTGATGGAGCTTTGACTCCATCTCACATTTATTTTTACCTTTCCTCTGCAGTACTACTGGAAATCTTGTGCTTATATATAGTGTGAGGTATCTGAAGACCACATCTAGATAGTGGACATGATTCCCATAAAGATGAGTTTGGTCCCACAAACTTGAAGTAAAAGAGGTACCTTTACAGAAAGGAATGGTGTACTCTTAGACCACCATGGCCAAATAGATCTTTTTCTCCACTAAAGCCCCACAATACTTGATTTCATTTCTCTTTTGGCATTTATTACAATCTGCCTTGTTTTGTAGTTTTTTGTGGGTATGAGTCATAAACTTAGAGTTCCTCAAAGGTATATATTATCTCATATTAATCATCAAACATGGTAGTCATTATAGCTATTCACCAAATATTTCTGATTCTCCTTCCAGAAATGGTAGGAGGTAGGTGACACTTCCCTGTGCCCTTGAAGTTAAGTCCAGCCTCATCATTTCTTGGTCAATTAAATGTGAGTGGAAAGTGCGCTTGTCACTTCCAAGTGAAGGCTTTAGAACTAAGATATGATCCACCACATTCTCATTTTTTGGCTCAGAAATTATGGAAGCACAGAGGTAGAGCTTCCCTTAGCCTGTGAGTGAGGATGAGATGCAGAAGATTTTCCCCAGCCAACATGTGATGGACACGTAGCATGAATGAAAAACCATATTTTTGTCATTTTGACGCTCTCATATTTTGGGGTTGTTTGTTTCTGCAGCATAACAAGCCTATTCTGACTAATATATTGTACAACCCATAGCACTGAACACAGTGCTTTGTAGAGAATGTTCAATGACCAATGGACTTTCAGATCTGAGGATTAGTTTCATTCTCTGAGTCCCTAAGCTCAGTGGCATGGATTGCTATCAGTGTGGAAGCCTATATATTTCTATGATTCCCAGCTTACAGTGAGAAACATGACATTTGCATGAAAAGGATGCTAACGATCTTTCACATCAGCTTCCCCTGCCACAAAGTGGTAATGAAATCAACATGAGTTTTTGAACACCTGCTCTTCATCAAAGATAGCTTTGTAATTCTAGGACGTTAGATTTGGAAGACACTACATGGAGCTTCTACACTCCTTCATTATACAGATGACCATGAGAATGCCCAATATACAGAGAAGGAAAGGCTTATGGCTGCAATCAGTGGCAGAAAAAGGAGTAAATGTTAGTGACTGAGGTACTTACAACCCAGCTGGGCAGGTAAGAGGAGAATATAAAAATGTAAGTAATGAATAAACTGATACAGGCTATTAATACTATGGGAGCCTATAGATGGAAGAAATAGGTCTATCTATCATCTATCTATTACATACATAAATATAAATATATATATATACATACACACACATCAATAACATCATATGAATTTGCTCCATGGCACTTGCGTGAAAGTAACAGTGCATTTCTTTATTTTTTAAAAAATCAAGTGAAACCTATGCAGCTATATGATACATTCAGATACTGTCAGTTCTCCTGCTCACAGCCTACAATTCTTCTGAGAGAAATTCAGCCACCAGGATATCCACTGTCCCTTGGAAAGCTGTGATGCCTAGAGATCAGTCCCTTGCAACTACTACACAAGTACCCCTGTGAAAAAGCCTGACAACTCCTAACTTTGTATGCAAGAATGCTACATAGTCTCAACGTTCACAGAGTCCAGGAACCATGCATCCCTTCAGCATTGGGAAACCCAGCTCTTAAACACTTCTTATCAAACAGTCTAGGCTTATATCTATGTGAATCTAGAGACATCTGACAGCAATAATAATAAAATGTAAAATCTTGAAACCACCAGTGAAAAAAATGCATGAGGAAAATTGGATCTATCCATTGGATACATACTAGGAGAAACATTCACTAAGAAATAGCATTTTAAAACTTACACAAGTTGACTTAATTTCTGGAAAAATATAACATGCCAAAATTGGCACAAAAATTAGAAAACTTGATTAAGCTGATCACATAGAAATGAACTGAGCCACTGTTGAGTTCTCCTTTGCAGTATTGCCTTTTGCATTATTCCCAGGGCTTATTTATGGCTGATCCTAGTGCAGAAGGGCAGGGAGAAACAGGTCTGTGCCATCTTTTCTGGACCAGAAGTCCCATATAGTACTTTTAATAATACTACTAATAAATCAAATGAAATCAAGTCAAATTATTTTAATTAACTTCACCTTTGTCTCATTTGACATGTATTTTTGTAGAACACAAAATGGCGTACTATAGTTGATTTGTCACATATATAATTTAAATGGTGAATGATCAGTCTCTAACTGATAGAGGTGTATGAGCAAAATTGTGGAAATCACTGTATTAAGGTAGAATAGGAAAACAATATATATGTGTTTTTCTCCAACTTTGATTAAAAATTAAAATTTTCCACAATTAAAAAATAGAAGCAGGGCTTCCCTGGTGGCGCAGTAGTTGAGAGTCCGCCTGCCGATGCAGGGGACGCGGGTTCGTGCCCCGGTCCGGGAGGATCCCACATGCGCATCCGGAGCCTGTGCTCTACAACGGGAGAGGCCACAACAGTGAGAGGCCCGCGTACCGCAAAAATAAAATAAAATAAAATAAAATGGATAACTAATAAGAACCTAATGTGTTTTATGTACAAACGGATTTGTCATCTGCATGAATATATGACAAGACATCTGAAAGTTAGGAGGAATAGGGAACATTGTGTGTGTGTGTGTGTGTGTGTGTGCGTGTGTAGGATATCTAACATTCCTGGCCCTCACTGACTGAGGCTCAATAACACCCACAAGGCATAGGGACAACTAAACATGTCCTCACAAATTTCTAAAATGTTCTCTTGGGAGGAATGCTATCTCCATGGAGAACAATTGGAAGAAACTCATGCACATCTGCAAGATAAACAGACAACAGACTCTGCAGAATAGAAAAATGGGTAAAGATTATGAAAAGATAGTTCACAGAAGGGCAACATGAATGAACGTATGAGATGATCAACTTCATTAGTAATTAGAAATATGCAAGATGAAGCAGCTGCATAATATTACTTTATACTTACAGATAGCCCAAACTTTAAAACATGAATAATATCCAGTGCTAGAAAGGATATGCATAATCAGGAATCATCAGGTATGCTTGATAGAGGTGTAAATTCATGCAGCTATTATGAAAAGTCATTTGGAAGTTGTTACTGAAAAGAGATATGTGAATTTCCCAGGGCCCAGCAATTTCACCCCTAAGTATAGAGCCCAGAGAAATTACTGCACAGGTCCACAAACATATGTAGGGGTGTGCTCAAAGTAGCAGTGATGTAATAAGAAATAACTAAGCATTGGAAGCAACCTAAATGTTTGCAAGTAGAGGAATGCATAAATAAAGTGAGATATATGCAAAGGATGGAATATTCTACAGTAATAAAAACCAATGAAATTGGGGTCAATTTCAACATGATGTCGAGTGAAAAGAAAATACTGTGGATACTTATAATATGTACATAAAGGTCTGGAAGGCAGATTGAAAAGATACACATAAAATAGATAATAGTGTGTTCTTATAATTTATATTATTTCCAGGTATTTTTTTTCTGTGTGGTATAGTATATATAATCAGATTGCAAAATTTGTCATGTCGTATTTTTTTATTTTGCCGACATTTGCAAAATAAGAGAATGAAAGGCAATTCTCTGCTCCCCTTCCCTCCCCTTCTTTACCCCTACCCCAGGGTAGCCAGGGCTTTTTTCCTGCAAGTGTGGTTTCCCTTGACCTGGGTAAGCATTTATTTATTTTGGTTTGTGTATACAAATATAAATCTTTAGGGGCACCAAACTGTAGTGGTAAAAATCTTCAGATCATATCACATTATTGTTGAGCTATTCATGGTCACTTTATTTATTTATTTATTTATTTTGCGGTACGCGGGCCTCTCACTGCTATGGCCTCTCCCGTTGCGGAGCACAGGCTCCAGACACGCAGGCTCCACGGCCATGGCCCACGGGTCCAGCTGCTCCGCGGCATGTGGGATCTTCCCGGACCGGGGCACGAACCTGTGTCCCCTGCATCGGCAGGTGGACTCTCAACTACCGCACCACCAGGGAAGCCCCATGGTCACTTTAAAAATATTATTATTATTATTTCCCCCTCAATCTTACCCCTTTACTCCAATATAACAAAGAAAATAGTAGAGTGGGAAAATATTTACAAGAAGGCACACATTTAATTATGTGGATGATCAAGGAAAGGCAATTTGAAAAAAACAATATAAAGTCATTTTTGCTTATTAAGTTGTAAAAAATTAAGTTAGTCCTAATGTTGACTACAGTGTGGCAGAACCAGTATTATCATATGTAAAAACTTTTATTGCAAATTTTAGAGATCTCTTGGAAAGCAATTATAAAATATGCAGTAAAATATTTATGCCTTTTGACTAATTACTTCCACTTCTGGGACTTATGCTTGGGAAAATTTTCAAAATATAGTTATGTGGATGAAAGTACTCCATATAGCATTACCTAAAACAGCCATCTTAAATGTCTGACAGCAGGGAAATGGGTAAAGAAAGTATGATACATCCTTTCATTAGGATATTATACATTCATTAAAAAGATAAGTATAAAGAATAATACTTGAAAATATTTTGGCTTAATATCATTATGATTCAAACTATAAAAAAGAGATTCATGGGAAACTGTAAGAAAACATACAAAAATGCTAGTAGTTATACTAGAGAGGAAAAGGGATTATATATTTACAAAGGATTACCCCCCTCCTTATCTGTGGCTTCCTTTTTCATGGTTTCAGTTACCCAGGTCAACTATGGTCCAAAAATATTAAATGGAAAATTCCAGAAATAAGCAATTCATAAGTTTTAAATTGAGTACCATCTGAACAGTGTGATAAAATTTCCCGTGCTCCTGCTTGCTCTGGGCCAGGAATTCATCCCTTTGCATGGCTTATCCACCCAGTATATGCTACCCGCCTGTTAGTATAGGAAAAAGCATAGTCTATATAGGGTTCAGTACTACGCGTGGTTTCAGGCATCCACTGGGGGTCTTGGAACGTACCTCTCATGGACAAGGGGGAACTACTGTACATGAATAAATGTAAGGGGTTTCTAACTTTTGTCCAAAATATTTAAAAAATTTGGAAAAACATCTGAACCTGAGAAGACTATCTTGTTTCTAAGATACTAGGCTATAATATTAAAATTAGAGACCCATTTCCTAATGTATCCAGAACTTCTGGACTTGTGTCACTATAAAGCAATTATTTTCAATCCTGGCTATTCATAAGAATTATCTGGAAAGTTTTCCAAAAACTGGTGATGCCCAGGTCCATCTCCAGAGGTTCTGATTAAATTGGTGTAGGGTTGGGCCTGAACATCAAGGGTTTTATTTGTGATATTTGTTTTGATTTGTTTTATTTTCCATTTTCCAGATGATATTATGTAGCCAGGACTGAGATCCCCAACCTAAACAAATTTGAAAGCCCCTTTTCTTACAGAACTTCAACAGTTACCACAACTAAGCTGCATTTAAAAAGGCATAAGGAGTTTTGTCATATCTTCAATGGCTGGGCTGTGTCATTCTTTTAATGGTTGTGCCATGCCCCTTACTTCCTGTCTCAACTGGGAGCTGTGGCTTGCTGCCCAGCATTAGGACACAGCCTGATCCGGTGTTGACCTTGGCCACATCAAGGTTGTAGAGCATCTTCACAGCCTGTTTGATCTGGCGCTCATTGGCCTTGACAACCACAATGAACACAAGAAATGATTTCTTCACCATAGGAAAAGAAAATTGAGCCCCCTAAATAAAAATAAATAAAGGAATAAAAAAGTGAATACATGAAAGAACTGAGAAACACACGAGGTGGGGCAGAGTCAAGATGGTGTACTAGGAGGACATGGAATTCGCATCTCCGCACAACTAGGGCACTTACCAAGCACTGCTGGGAGACCACGGACACCTAAGGAGATGGGAGGAACCCCCAGCAACCAGTTGTTTCAATTACAGTTTTATTTTTCCTAATATATTTTTTATCTTTCTAATTTTATTTTGTTTTTTATTCTTTGATATTGTACTGCTCCTTTTTTCTTTCTTTCTTTCTTTTTTCACCACACCACGAAGCTTGCAGGATCTTGGGTCCCAGGCCAGAGGTTGGGCCTGAGCTCCTGTGGTGGGAGCTCCAAGTCCAAACGGCTGGACTAACAGAGAACCTCAGACCTCAGGGAACATTAATCAGAGTGAGGCTTCCCAGAGGTCCTCATCTCAGCACCAAGACCCAGCTCTATCCAACTGCCTGCAAACTCCAGTGCTGGACGTCTCAGGCCAAACAACAAGTAAGACAGGAATACAGCACCACCACCAAATAAATATGTTACAGACGAAGGAGCAAGGTAAAAACCTACAAGACCAAATAAATCAGGACAAAATAGGCAACCTACTGAAAAAGAATTCTGAGTAATGATAGTAGAGATGATCCAAAATATTGGAAACAGATGGAGAAAAAACAAGAAACATTTAACAAGGATCTAGAAGAACTAAAGAGCAAACAAACAGTGATGAACAACACAATAAATAAAATTAAAAATACTGTAGAAGGGATCAATAGCAGAATGGCTGAGGCAGTAGGACAGATAAGTGACCTGGAAGATAAAATAGTGGAAATAACTGCCAGGGAGCAGAATAAAGGAAAAGGAATGAAAAGAATTGAGGACAGTGTCAGAAACCGCTGGGACATTAAACACACCAACATTCGAATTATAGAAGAAGAAGAGAAAAAGAAAGGGTCTGAGAAAATATTTGAAGAGATTATAGTTGAAAACTTCCCTAAAATGGGAAGGGAAATAGTCAATCAAGTCCAGGAAGCACAGAGAGTACCATACAAGATAATCCCAAAGAGAAACATGCTGAGACACATATTAATCAAACTATCAAAAATTAAATACAAAGAAAAAATATTAAAAGCAGCAAGGGAAAAGCAACAAATAACATACAAGGGAATCCCCATAATGTTAACAGCTGATTTCTCAGCAGAAACTCTGCAAGCCAGAAGGGAGTGGCAGGACATATTTAAGGTGATGAAAGGGAAGAATCGACAATCAAGATTACTCTACCCAGCAAGGATCTCATTCGGATTTGATGGAGAAATTAAAACCTTTACAGATAAGCAAAAGTTAAGCGAATTCAGCACCACCAAACCAGCTTTACAACAAATGCTAAAGGAACTTCTCTAGGCAGAAAATATGAGAGAAGGAAAAGACTTACAAACACAAACCCAAAACAATTAAGAAAATGTAAGAGGAACATACATATCATTAATTATCTTAAATGTAAATGGATTAAATGCTCCAACCAAAAGACATAGACTCACTGAATGGATACCAAAAAAAAGACCCACAATATGGTGTCTACAAGAGACCCACTTCAGACCTAGGGACATATACAGGGTGAAAGTAAGGGAATGGAAAAAGATATTCCATGCAAATGGAAATCAAAAGAAACTTGGAGTAGCAATTCTCATATCAGAAAAAATAGAGTTCAAAATAAAGACTATTACAAGAGACAAGGACACTACATAATGATCAAGGGATCAATCCAAGAAGGAGATACAACAAATGTAAATATTTATGCACCCAACATTGGAGCACCTCAATGCATAAGGCAAATGCTAACAGCCATAAAAGGGGAAATTGACAGTAACACAATAATAGTAGGGGACTTTAACTCCTCACTTTCACCAATGGAGAGATCATCCAAAATGAAAATATATAAGGAAATACAAGCTTTAAATGACACGTTAAACAAGATGGACTTAATTGATATTTATAGGACATTCCATCCAGAAAAAACAGAAGACACTTTCTTTTCAAGTGCTCAAGGAACATTCTCCAGGATAGACCATATCTTGGGTCACAAATCAAGTCTTGGTAAGTTTAAGAAAATTGAAATCGTATCAAGTATCTTTTCTGACC
The DNA here is from genome assembly GCF_949987515.2 of Delphinus delphis. Taxonomy (NCBI): domain Eukaryota; kingdom Metazoa; phylum Chordata; class Mammalia; order Artiodactyla; family Delphinidae; genus Delphinus; species Delphinus delphis. Next base: position 11,099,555 of record NC_082704.1, read on the forward strand.
ACAACGCTATGAGACTAGATATCAATTACAGAAAGAAAACTGTAAAAAATACAGACACAGGGAGGCTAACCAATATGCTACTAAATAACCAAGAGATCACTGAAGAAATCAAAAACTACCTAGAAACAAATGACAATGAAAACACGATGACCCAAAACCTATGGGATGCAGCAAAAACAGTTCTAAGAGGGAAGTTTATAGCAATACAATCCTACCTCAAGAAATAAGAAAAATCTCAAATAATCAACCTAACCTTACAACTAAAGCAACTAGAGAAAGAACAAAAAAACCCCAAAGTTAGCAGAAAGAAAGAAACAATAAAGACCAGATCAGAAATAAATGAAAAAGAAATGAAGGAAACAATAGCAAAGATCAATAAAACTAAAAGCTGTCTTTGAGAAGGCAAGCAAAATTGATAAACCCTTAACCAGACTAATCAAGAAAAAAAGGGAAAAGACTCAAATCAACAGAATTAGAAATGAAAAAGAAGTAAACACTGACACTGCAGAAATACAAAGGATCATGAGAGATTACTACAAGCAACTATATGCCAATAAAATGGACAATCTGGAAGAAATGGACAAATTCTCAGAAAAGCACATCTTTCTGAGACTGAACCATGAAGAAATAGAAAATATAAACAGACCAATCACAAGCACTGAAATTGAAACTGTGATTAAAAATCTTCCAACAAACAAAAGCCCAGGACCAGCTGGCTTCACAGGCGAATTCTATCAAACATTTAGAGAAGAGCTAACATCTATCCTTCTCAAACTCTTCCAAAATATAGCAGAGGGAGGAAAACTCCCAAACTCATTCTGCGAGGCCACCATCATCCTGACACCAAAACCAGACAAAGGTGTCACAAAAAAAAAAAGAAAACTACAGGCCAATATCTCTGATGAACATAGATGCAAAAAGCCTCAACAAAATACTAGCAAACAGAATCCAACAGCACATAAAAAGGATCATACCAAAAAAAAAAAAGGATCATACACCATGATCAAGTGGGTTTTATCCCAGGACTGCAAGGATTCTTCATTATGTGCAAATCAATCAATGTGATACACCATATTAACAAATTGAAGGATAAAATCTATATGATAATCTTAATAGATGCAGAAAAAGCTTTTGAGAAAATTCAACACTCATTTTTCATAAAAACTCTTCAGAAAGTGGGCATAGAGGGAACTTACCTCAACATAATAAAGGCCATATATGACAAACCCACAGCCAACATCATTCTCAATGGTGAAAAACTGAAACCATCTCCACTAAGATCAGGAACAAGACAAGGATGCCCACTCTCACCACTCTTATTCAACATAGTTTTGGAAGTTTTAGCCACAGCAATCAGAGAAGAAAAGGAAAAAAAAGGAATCCAAATCGGAAAAGAAGTAAAACTCTCACTGTTTGCAGATGACATGATACTGTACATAGAGAATTCTAAAGATGCTACCAGAAAACTACTAGAGCTAATCAATGAATTTGGTAGAGTAGCAGGATACAAAATTAATGCGCAGAAATCTCTGGCATTCCTATACACTAATGATGAAAAATCTGAAAGAGAAATTAAGGAAACACTCCCATTTACCATTGTAACAAAAAGAATAAAGTACCTAGGAATAAACCTATGTAAGGAGGTAAAAGACCTGTACTCAGAAAACTATAAGACACTGAGGAAAGAAATTAAAGATGACACAAACAGATGGAGAGATATACCATGTTCTTGGATTGGAAGAATCAACATTGTGAAAATGACTATACTACCCTAAGCAATCTAAAGATTCAATGCAATCCCTATCAAACTACCACTGGCATTTTTCACAGAACTAGAACAAAAACTTTCACAATTTGTATGGAAACACAAAAGACCCTGAAGAGCCAAAGCAATCTTGAGAAAGAAAAATGGAGCTGGAGGAATCAGGCTCCCTGACTTCAGACTATACTACAAAGTGACAGTAATCAAGACAGTTGTGGTACTGACACAAAAAGAAAAATATAGATCAATGGAACAGGATAGAAAGTCTAGAGATAAACCCATGCACCTATGGTCAACTAATCTATGACAAAGGAGGCAAGGATATACAATGGAGAAAAGACAGTCTCTTCAATATGTGGTGCTGGGAAAACTGGACAGCTACATGTAAAAGAATGAAATTAGAACACTTCCTAACACCATACACAAAAATAAACTCGAAATGGATTAAAGACCTAAATGTAAGACCAGACACTATAAAACTTTTAGAGGAAAACACACGCAGAACACTTTATGACATAAATTACAGCGAGATCCTTTCTGACCCACCTCCTAGAGAAATGGAAATAAAAACAAAAATAAACAAATGGGACCTAATGAAACTTCAAAGCTTTTGCACAGCAAAGGAAACCATAAACAAGACCAAAAGACAACCCTCAGAATGGGAGAAAATATTTGCAAATGAAGCAACTGACAAAGGATTAATCTCCAAAATTTACAAGCAGCTCAATAACAAAAAAACAAACAACCCAATCCAAAAATGGGCAGAAGACCTAAATCGACATTTCTCCAAAGAAGATACACAGACTGCCAACAAGCACATGAAAGAATGCTCAACATTATTAATCATTAGAGAAATGCAAATCAAAACTACAATGAGATATCATCTCACACCAGTCAGAATGGCCATCATCAAAAAATCTAGAGACAATAAATGCTGGAGAGGGTGTGGAGAAAAGGAAACCCTCTTACGCTGTTGGTGGGAATGTGAATTGATACAGCCACTATGGAGAACAGTATGGAAGTTCCTTAAAAAACTAAAAATAGAACTACCATATGACCCAGCAATCCCACTACTGGGCATATACCCTGAGAAAACCATAATTCAAAAAGAGTCATGTACCAAAATGTTCATTGCAGCTCTATTTACAATAGCCAGGACATGGAAGCAACCTAAGTGTCCATCGACAGATGAATGGATAAAGAAGATGTGGCACATATATACAGTGGAATATTACTCAGCCATAAAAAAGAAATGAAATTGAGTTATTTGTAGTCAGGTGGCTGGACCTAGAGTCTGTCATACAGAGTGAAGTAAGACAGAGAGAGAAAAACAAATGCCGTATGCTAACACATATATATGGAATCTAAAAAAAAAAAAAGGTTCTGATGAGCCTAGCGGCAGGACAGGAATAAAGACACAGATGTAGAGAATGGACTTGAGGACACGGGGAGGGGGAAGGGTAAGCTGGGATGAAGTGAGAGAGTAACATTGACATATATACACTGCAAAATGTAAAATAGATAGCTGGTGGGAAGCAGCAGCATAGCACAGGGAGATCAGCTCTGGGCTTTGTGACCACCTAGAGGGGTGCGATAGGAGGGTGGAAGGGAGTCGCAAGAGGGAAGAGATATGGGGATATACATATGCATATAGCTGATTCACTTTGTTATACAGCAGAAACTAACACAACATTGTAAAGCAATTATACTCCAATAAAGATGTTAAAAAAAAGTCATAAGATTTTTAAGAAGAGAAATCTTAATCTGATGAGATGAATTTAAGCAAATCAATTTAACATCCTTTACTCAAATTACACCCCCCCCTTTAAAATGCCACAAATAATAAATATACTACCTTTACAGGATACAGGTGATAGGCTGAAAATTTGCACATAAAAAAAAGACTTAGGTATACTAAGTATCTATTTTAGTATAAGGCCACAGTTTAAATATAAATGTAGTGCCCACTTGGACTGCCTTAATAGATATTTAGTATTTCGAATGAAGGAGATAAGTCCCCCTTTGCACTTGTTATCCTTCTCTGGCTGCCTCCTTTAAGATGAGCAAAGGCTACAAGCAAGGGACCAGGATGGTGATGGGCTATGGAACCATGCAGGATCTGGGGACAAATAACTTCATGAAGAGGAGACATAAAAGCACACAATAGCTTTCTTCAAATATTTGCAGCGTTGTTGCATGGAAGAAGGACCAAGCAATTTCTGGATGTCTAGAACTTAGAAGAGAGATTAGATCAGTTCTGTATGGCGCTGGATTCAAGTACTAGGATGAATGGCTGAAGATGATAGATTTGGGGGTCAGCATAAACTTGAAGTATTTAATAGACTTGTTTAAAGGAGCACTGGACTGCATCATGAGGTAGTGAGATGCCCATCATTGAAAGTGTTCAAGAAGAGGGGAACAATTATTTGACATGGATGCTCTATTGAAAACAAACACTGGACAAAGGATTCTGAGTTATAAATATAGATATTTTCTAATGTTCCTTCCGATCTTGAAAAGTTCTATGAATTGTTAATATTCCAAATTACCCTCCTTCCCAACTTCAGCTTTAGCCTATGTGGTTTTGTGTATCAAATTTCACTTCTATATCAAAAAAGAAAGAAAAAACGCAAAGCAGTGGTCCATAATTAGCATCACTTTTTAGTAAATCTCATGGGCTTTCCTTTTCAGTATTATGACACAGGGAAGGTTGATCTTTGTGTAAGGTTACATCAGACAGAAATCTATTGCCAGATACCAGTCTCTGCATCCCCATGGCAGATACTGCCGGTTATTACCTATCTAACAGCCATGCTCCACTGCCACCTTGCTAACAGACTCTGATTTTGTTCAGGATAGGTAGCAAAGTGCCCAGAGAAGGCGGGTACCTCTCCAATCTAAACCAAGCATGGTAACCCCATTGCTCTCTTGCCAGTGATTGGTTTAGGGTTGAGCATGTGATCCAGTTTTGTCTAAAAAAATGTAAGGGGAACTCTTTCAGGGTGAGAATTTTGTACTTCTGTGAAAGGTTTCCTTCCTGAAGAAGAGCAGAGGATGCAGTAGGAGAAAGTGTCCTCTTCTCACTTTTTGATGAGTCCTCTGACAATGTGATATATTGAGCTGTGGCAGTTATCTTGCAACCATGAGGGGGAAGCCAAAACAATCACAGAGAAATCAAGTGGGAGTCCTGCCATTACAGACCCCAGGGAAAGTCTAACTATGGAGTTTTATTAAGTGAGATAATAAATCCCTATATTTTAAGTTATTTTTTAAGTCAGGTATTCTGTTACTTGCAACCTAAATATCCTAACTAGCGTCCCAGAAGAATTCAAGTTGAATGAACTGCAGAAACTCTTTGAAAAACACATATATATGGGACAAACTTCTATACTTGGATGGTAGCATAATTAATTAGCCACGGTGGAATGTAGATTTTGTCTATCAATATCTATGCCTATTTGTCTATTTTCCATCTATCTATCTATCTAGCTATCTACCTACCTATCTATAATTCGGTTGCTATAGCAACCAAGTGACACAGCCTTCCTCAGTCTAAACAGTCTGGCTTAATGATCAATTTGAGCTACTTTTAGGGCTCATCCCTGCATTGTCTCAGCCATACACCTGCTATGTGACAGCTTCATCCAGACACCTGCAGATTAATATGTGAACACCATTTTACAGAAAAGGAATCAGTGACCCTGAGTAAGAAATCCAAGGTCATATGGCTAGAAACTGATGAGGGCAGTAAGTAATAAGATCAAACCTCATACGATCTAACCCCTAAATCTATGTTTTTAATAAGTTCACTATACTGCCACCCCCTTGAAAGGTAGCACGTTAAGGTAAGGAGTGAGAGATATGACTAATAAATATGAGACGAGGAGGAGGTTCTAAGCCCAGTAGTACCAGCTGCAGTGCACAGCATGTGTTTCCCTGGAGTTCAAAGAATCAGAAAAGAAAAGCTTCCAAATAGAGCCAACTTGCTAGGTCCAAGACGTACAGTTAAGTGAGAGAGAAGTAAAGAGGACACACAATGTCTTACGAAAGAGTGAAAATGTCTTATTCTTCAACGTTCATGGTTTGCACTCACCACTAGAAACACTCGTTTCCTTGTGCTAAATGGGAATGGCAATCCGGTTAACCTCATGCTGTCATTTTTAAAATGCCAACTTTGGATCAGAAAATGATGGACTGTTTTCTCCCCTTCTACCTAGAATCCTCTGACTTCTTGCCTTTTCTATTTAGAATTCCAAATATCTCAGGAATAGTTTTGTAATAACAATTTTCATGAACTCTTTTCAAACACTTTAGAAATACTCAGTTATTAGTTATGGTAAAGTTCATTTAAATAATATTGTTCAATTCTTTGGTGCAAATTGCCTAACACCAAGACCAATGAGATTGCCTAAAAAGTGAAACATTTTAGCTGCATGTAGAAAAAAAGTCATTTAGGTAGGAGTTCAGGTACGTAGGGTGTCAGTTTCTACTACAAGACTTACTCGGTGAATAAGCTGGTAAAAATCATTCAGCCTCTCAGCCTCTGGATCCTCACATGGAAAATGAGGGTGCTAATAACTGTGCTGTGAACTTCTCAGTGAGGTTCTGAGATCACATGAAACAATGGGTTTGAAATTCTTCTGGAAGCATAAAAGCATTCTACATACACAATTTTTTTTATTGCTAGTCATCTAAAACATTCAGAAATATCAAATTTTCATTAATCCAAACTGGCCTCTTAAATATTTCAGGTATGCATACATGTATTGAAGATGAAATCAAATGAAACTGTGTACTGGTTTGAAGTCACTGCAGCATTTTTAGGCTGAGAGATGGGGAAGGAGATGGGGGTGGCAGTGCTTGTAGAATTGGGGGCAATAAACACATTCTGAAAAGGAGGGACTATATGGAAAAATGAAGCATCATTAGACAACCAGTGCATTCCCAGGGAAGTCTATTAGTAACTATTCTCTAAAAGTCCACAAGGAAACCACTAGAGGGGTCCGTATCAGAAGGACAATAATATATTCACATAATTTTGGAGGAAATCATGATGGTGTCAGAAATCGATGGTCTTTTTCTTTAGTTTTATCTCCATTAGAGACAGAGGCAGTTGGATTCCATGAAGCTGAGATTTATCTACTGCTTAGGTGCCTAACGAGACACTAAATGCCAGAAAGATTTTTGTGAAAGAATTATGAAATCGTTTTTAGTTTCTGCTAGCTAACGTCAAAGCTTAGGAAGAATAGGCCTTAGGGGGTGTAAAGGACTGACAGGTCTATAGCGGTAGCGCAGGGGTTGAGGGAGCCTGTTTCATTAAAAACTGTCTTATTAGTAAAAGCACCACCACTCTGATAATTTGACCATGTATTTACATTAGCTAATACCATTGCTTATGGTCAGCCCATTCACCTTGATTAGCGTAAATTAATCTCAATAAAAATTTGCTTGAGTGCAGAGTGACTCATCCCTAATTGTGATTTTATGCAATTACCAAATAGGCTTTTGAAAAAAATTCTGAGCTCAATTTATAGCTAAGGGATAGCAGAAGCAGTAGATGCTCTGATTCTTCTTTCTTCACAGAAAGAAAATATTTGCTCCACAAATGAGTACAGGACTTCGTTATCATGGGATTTTGCAGTGGTGTCCTCTGCAGGCTGCGTATCGTTCATTTCATCATCTCATAAATATGCTGGAAAGAGTTATTTTAAGACTCTGCTGTATGATCCTAGGTTTACATATTTAATCTTAGAGAATCCTAGTTTTCTCTTCTATAAAATTAGGAATTAGGTTTAGATGATATCCAAACTTTCTTCAAGCTAAAAAAAAAAAATCTGAGACTGGCTTTCAGGATTTTTCAGGTTTGTGAATTTGGGTGAGAATAAATCAAAGACACACACAAAACTGAATCACAACTCCTCTCTAGAGCTACATCATTATTTTCAAAAGATAATTTTTACATTTTTTCAATTCGCTCCATTTCAAGCTTAAAACTGTATAACTTAATGATACATTTGCAGGAGAGCACACATAAGGTATTAGGATTAAAAGCAAATATGTAATTCAAAAGAAGGTTTATTTTGACAGGTCAAAGCAAATTATATTAGGAGAAAATTGCAGTGACCTTCTAAGAAAGCCGCATGTAACTAGCCATTTTGTCCATCCATTTTATTAGCACTTTAGCAAAAAATTTCAAAAAGTGGTTTTATCAACACATGATATGCCAGAAGTGGGATCTATGTACAGTTATTTTTTTTCTTGCAGCCACTTTAATTTCTATATAGGTGTGATCAAACTTTCAGGGTGATTTTACCCCAAACACATTAACAACTACAAGGTGTCTGGATTTCCTGCAGACCAAGAGAGCAGAACTGATTCCAGGGCCTTCCACTTGGGCTCCTAATAATGTTCCCGTTTCAGAAAAGATCTCAGAGTCACGATTCAGAAAACCAGAGCCAAAGCAGCCTCAGCTCCCAGAGGTGATCTTTGGAAATGACAAAGCTCGTTGTTCCCAGAACCCAGTCCCTGCCTGTCGCATTCCTTTCTTCTGCATCTGGGAGTGGGTTACAGGTCCTCTGTTTCAGAGATCTGGGATAAATACAAAAAACAAGGCAATTCCCCCCAATATGTCAGGAATCCATGCCCAGCTTCCTAGAGTGATGATGAAGTGGGAGGAGTTACTGGTCTCTGTGAAGCAATATTATAAAAGAAAAAAGGCCCACTTAAGGTACCATCACATATATGACAAGAAAGTTGTAGATCAAGAGAGAGAATTCTTCCTATACATTCAGTTTTAAAAGGATTTCAGGCTAGCATATCTATTGCAGTCTCATACAATTTCCCTCTAAAATGCACATAAAAAGATGAAAACTCAGCAGCAATGAAAAGTAAGATTGAGAGACAACCTACTGACAGACTCTGGAAAGAATTTCTACCAATTATAAGACTGATTGAGTGACTTCCCTGTTGGTCCAGTGGTTAAGACTCCACTCTCCCGATGTAGGGGGCACGGGTTCAATCCCTGGTGGGGGAACTAAGATCCTGCATGCCATGTGGCGTGGCCAAAAAAAAAAAAAAAAAAGAGAGAGAGAGAGAGAGAGACCGATTGAGCACTGAAAAAATGATCAGTTCCCCATCAGCAGCCGCCTCCCCATTTCCCCATGTAACAGGGTAGCCTGGCCTCCCCGCAAGAAGACAGGAAGGCATATTATCTCTTATTTTCTACTTGCCCTTTAGCACAGAAATTCCAGGTCTGTACAGACCTGAAAATTGGACAAGCGTTTGCCTATTATAAGACCCCTGTGCTTTGAAGTAACCAATAAATTGTTCCACAATACAAGATCTCTTTATTTAATACATAAAATAACATTTACTTGTTTTTCATATTTACAGAAGGGATATGTGTTCACTGTGGAATTTCTGAAAATTAAAAAAACTACAAAGAAAAAAATAAAATGACTCCTAATGTCACTACCCAGAGATAACTATTATTAGCTTGAGAATGTATAGCCTTTTGTTTTTATGCATTATTCTATTTTTTACAAAAATAAGAGCATGTTAGATATATAAAATTTTGTAACTTGCTTTTAGATTTAAAATGACATAATTCATGTCATTAAATATGTTCAGAACATGAATGTTAATAAATATGTATGTACATAGTGAATAAATATATTCCATTATTATATACAGTATACATATTATATTCCATTATTCCATTGCATGCTTTTGTCATACATATCTTTAACCAGTCTCCTATTGTTGGACATTAAGGTTGTTTACTGTTTTTCTCTACTGTCAGTAATATTCTGTTGAACACGTGTCGCTTTTAATATACATCTATGTTTATTTTTCTTAGGATGCAGTTTTTAGAAGTGAAATTGCTGGGTCAAAAGAAATGCTTATTTTTTCATTTTAAACAATATTTGGATGTATTAAATAAAAATTTTAAAGTATATTGGGAATTCCCTGGTGGTCCAGTGGTTAGGACTCTATGCTTCCACTGCAAGGGGCCCGGATTCGGGCCCTGGTTGGGGAAGTAAGATCCTGCATGCCACGTGGCATGGCCAAAAAAAAAGGTATAGAACTTTTAATGCTCATCAGCTTTGAGGTTTATGTTGATCCTAATTTTGGCATGTAATTGAACTTTCCAATCTGTTCACACTTGCTGATTTGATTCCACTATGAATTCTAAGATGTCATTTTCCTCTTGCAAATTTTTCTTCTACCATTTATGGTGTTTCTTCTTGAAAATGGCTAGTGAAAGCATCACCAGTTGGATAAGGTGTCATTAAGTAGTCATCTGGCAGCGTGATGTCATCACAAGCATCTTCTAGCTTTTGGAATTGTTGCTTTATCACTTCCATTTCTTCCTTTAGCTCTGTTCTTCTAGTCGGTCCATGCAAAATTATCTCTTGTTGATCTTCAAAAGTAATATTGACATCTTCTGCAAGACCCAGGGTAGTAGCACTCACTCCATGGATGTGTGAGGGTTAAATGTGAGAATCCAGGTGAAGTGGCCACCATGATGATCGATGCAGTCAATGGGACCTTTGGCTTTGCAGATCCTAAGGGCAAGGCCTTGACTGTGAGGTCCTCAGACTCCCCAGGAGCACTCTCAGAAAAGGGAAGGGTGGTCTAAAGCCCACTGAGAGCCTCGGCACTGGTGCCCCATCGTGGTTGGTTGGGTACCTCACCTCAGGTCCCTGGGGCCCCATACCGGGCCTCAGAGCTGCATACTGTCAGCATCCCACGCCCCCCAGCTCCCTGCAGCCAACCCCCAGCCTCTGCCCAAGTGCCCAGCACACCAAGCGCTCCAGGAATGCTTCCTTTTAATTCCTTTTAGATATGATACCAAAAAGCCGCAAGAAAGATTATACCAATTTCAATTTACAAATTTATCAGCAGTGTCTGAGGGTGACTACTTACATGGGCTACCATTAATCCTGAATATCATTATTCCTTTTTATGTCATAGGTAAAAACTTTTCTGTTTAAATTTTATTGCTTTTATTACTGTTTGATGTTGAATGTTTTCCCATATATTTACTTGTCACTAGTGTGAATGGCATTTTCAAGCCCTTTACCCATTTTTCTGCTATCAGGTGTTTACTTTAGTTCTATTCGTATGTATTGTCTCCTCATCTATGCATCTATTAACCCTTTGTCTCTTATATGGATTGCAAATTTTTTCCCTAGTTTGTACTTTGCCTTTTAATTTTGTTTATGACGTTTTTCTGCTATATAGAAGTTTTAAAAGGTTTCTATAAACTGTAGATGACCTGCTTTCCCCCCTTGCAGCTGATATGACCAAAATGGAACCCCTGGTCTAAGTTGGGTTAATTTGATTCTTTTTCCTAAGAACTTGAATTTGAAACATCGATACACTGGAACACTTATATGATTGAAAAAAATATAATAGAATGCTGGCTGGGAGTTGCCACCATGATATACCACAGCCTCATGCAAGTAAATGATATGGAAGAGGGAAATCTAAGAGATTTCAGAGAAAGTCACTTTGTCACTACAAGAATGAAGCAAATATATAGAGAAAAGACAAAAGAGTGAAATGACAGGAGGGATTTTGGACCGGAGGATACCAGATTGAACTGATGAGGCCTGAAGTAAGGTTCTATACTGAAAATAAGGGAATTAGTTACAAGTTTTCATATTGAACATTGAAAGTCCACAGCCCCGTTTTCTCTGTTGGCTCCCAAAACAGGGGCCCCAAAGATTAAAGATCAGAGAAATCCTCTTTGTGAAAATTGGCCCTAAACAAAATGCTACACACACACACACACACACACACACACACACACACACACACACACTTAGCTGTCTCCCACCAAGAGTCAGGTTCCTGATTCATGGTCATTTCACATACAGAAAGTCTTGTTCCCCAAATGTAGAAATTCCAGTGAGATTTTTAGTAACTCACTAATAAATATGAATGGATAGCAAATAATCACTACACATTCAAGCAAAGACTACTATTAACAACAGAGTTCAGAATGAACAAAAGTAAAGAACTTGGAGGAAATAGAGATAATGCAGTGAATAAAAGAAAACTTTAAATGACATTGTAATTTATATCCCCTGATAATCAGAGAAAATCCCATCACTGAACATGAACAGGATGGTTTTTTTTGTTTGTTTGTTTTTGCGGCCTCTCACTGTTGTGGCCTCTCCTGTTGCGGAGCACAGGCTCCGGACGCGCAGGCTCAGCAGCCATGGCTCACGGGCCCAGCCGCTCCGCGGCACGTGGGATCTTTGCAGACCGGGGCACGAAACCATGTCCCCTGCATAGGCAGGCGGACTCTCAACCACTGCGCCAACAGGGAAGTCCCAAACAGGATGGTATTTTAAAGGAATATTCTGAAAACAAGGTAGAGCTCTCAGAAATTAAATATGTAATTGCTGATGTGAAAATTTAATGAAAGATTGGAAGATAAATTTGAGCAAATCTCAGTGAAATAGAAGAAAAAGAGAAAAGGGGAATAAAGGGAATACAAGGGAATAAAGACAAGAAAATTAGAGGATCATTACAAGAAGCCAAACATCCCATTACTTAAAGTTTTAGAAAGGGAGAATAGTAAAATCATAGACAAGGAAATTACAAAGTATATTAGACAACTTCCTGGAACTGAAGGATGAGTTTCCAGATCAAAAGAACCCACTAAGTGCTCAGCACAATGGGAAAAATTAGCCATACTAGGCACATCATCATGAAATTATACAAAACCAGAGCTGGGTCCTAAAATGTTGCATGGAGAAAAAAATAACTGGTCACGTACAAGGGAACAGGAATCAAAATGGCATCAAGTTCCTTAAAAATAACATTAAAACTAGAAAACAATGGAGATAGCATCCATTTCTAAAACTGGCAGCTAGACAATCAGAATAATCTTCTATAGAGCACATCTAAAACAAGTTAGATGCAATATAAAACATATTATGAAAGCACAAAAGAACTAGAGAAATAACCAAAATCTAGGAGAAGAGGAGAACGAAGAGGGAGTCCCAACACTCAGAGCCACTTTGGCTCTGGGCGTATTTTCCACTGTGAGAGAAACAACTGTGAAACTGACCTGAAAAAACAGCCCTGCATTTTGGGCAACATCCTGGCATGAGGAGGACAGTGATAAAATCCCAGGGTCCTCGTAGCGGGGAAAAGACTGAATAAATTACCAGCCACTCTTAAGTTGCCACACCAAAGGGTTATATCCTCAGGGTAGAGGTGAACCAGAAGTAAACCAGACCACGAATGGTCTTGGAAGGTCTGGACAAACACACACCTTAAATTTGTATTAAGGTGTTCCTGGAAAAGTAATGCCCACAGGCCCCTCCTGTAAGCAAACAAAAAGTCCTCTGGAGGAGGAAGCTATCATTCTAGGCCTCATATAATTCCTGTTAATAAAGCTTCTAATAAAATATCAAGAAAACAGGCAACTAGAACTAGATACATTAGGAAACAGGACACCATGAGCAAGAACCAAGCGAAACAATAGGCAATAGAAACATACCAAATGCGGTAGGCAAAATTCTAAGTCCCCAAGATTCCTGCCCTAGTTATTCAATCAAACATTAATCTAGGTGCTGCTGTAGTGGGATTTTGCAGACATAATTAAGGTCTCAAATCAGCTGACTTTAAGATAAGGAGATTATCCTCAGTGGGCCTGACTTAATCAGGCCTACAGAGGATAATTTACTGGACTCTTTCTGATGAAGAGATTTGAAGCATGAGAGGAATTTGGCACAAGGGAGAATCTCTGTTGCTGGCTCTGAAGATGGAGAAGGCCACGTGGCAAGGGATGCAGACAGTATCTGGGAACAAGAGCGCCCCCCAGCTGACAGTCAACACGGAAACCGTGAACTCAGTCCTACAACTGCAAGAAATTTAACTCTGTCACAACAATGTCAGCTTGGAAGAAGACTCTCAGCTACACATGAGCATGCAGCCAGCCCAAATCCTGGATTTTAGGTTTGTGAAACCCCAAGCAAAGAATTCTGCCTGAATTTCTGACAGGCAGAACTGTGAGCTGGCAAGTGGTTGTTGATTTAAGTGACTAAATTTGTAGTAACTTGTTATACAACAATAGAAAAATCATAATCCACGAAGACCTGGGAAATTGGAACAATGTGTAATCAACTATAAAAGAGCTACGCTTGCTGTACTTAAAGAAAGAAAAGAAAAGCTTTAAAAGATCAACACGAGGGCTACCCTGGTGGTGCAGTGGTTGAGAGTCCGCCTGCCGATGCAGGGGACACGGGTTCGTGCCCCGGTCCGGGAGGATCCCACATGCCACGGAGCGGCTGGGCCCGTGAGCCATGGCCGCTGAGCCTGTGCGTCTGGAGCCTGTGCTCCGCAGCGGGAGAGGCCACAACAGTGAGAGGTCTGTGTACCGCAAAAACAAACAAACAAAAAAAAAATTAAAAAAAAAAGATCAACACGAAATAAGAAGCCATGAAATTTGTCACAGTAGAGTGATCAGGATCAGATTTACTCTCCTGGCTTAGGCAACTATAAAACTGGATAAATAAATGAATCAATTGTTTTCAGGCTGGACAACAGGAAGCACAGGACTATTATCATAAGAGAAAAGAAATAAATGAGGTGCTCCCCCCAGTTGCCCCAACTTATTGCTGGGAGGTGTTTTCAAGCTACAGCGCAGAGTGAGGGGGACCCAAACACAGCCTGAATTTGAAAAGTCAAAGAACAAGATTCAGGGAGGCCTAAGCAGCTGGTAATCATGGGACAGAGTACCAGAGAGGAGAAAGCTGCAGAGAGAAAACTCCAGAGGTCTGCAGAAGTGTTCCCTTGAGTCTTAGGCTTATTACTCCTGTGCATGCATGAGAGGAAACTACCAGGCACAGGAAATAGAATCACTGTAAACCATTAGGCTGAACAATTTCCAAAGCTCCCACAGGGATGGGAATATTCCGTGTTCTCACCAGCCAGAGTGAAAAACTTCATCTCACAAAGGGCATACGGTAGAGTTGTCAGGAAGATAGCACCATAGCAGAGGAGATATATTAAATCTTGAGTAAAGGACGTCTAATAAGGCTTAAAGCCTCCTTAACATTGGTCTTGGCAAAGATTTTTTAGATATGACACCAAAAGTGCAAGCAACAAATGCAAAAATGAACAAGTGGGATGACATCAAACTAAAGAGCTCTGTACAACAAAAGAAATCAGAAAAATAAAAAGGCAACCTATAGAATGGGAGAAAATATTTGCAAGCCATCTCTCTGATAGGGGGTTAATATCTAAAATATGCAACGGACTCATACAATTCAATAGCAAAAAAAAAAAAGCAAAAACCTAACCAATCTGATTCAAAAATGGGCAAAGGACTTGAATAGATGTTTTTCTAAAGAAGATATATGAATGGCCAACTGGTACAAGGAAAGTTGCTCAACATCACTAATCATCAGGGAAATGCAAATCAAAACCACAGTGAGATGTCACCTCACACCAGTCAGAATGGCTGTTGTCAAAAAGACAAGAGATAAGTGCTGATGAGGGTGTGGAGGAAAGGGAACCCTCTTGCACTGTTGGTGGGAATGGAAATTGGTATGGTATGGAGGGTCCTCAGAAAACTAAAGATAGTAATACGATGTGATTCAGCAATCACACTTCTGGGTGTACATCTGAAGGAAATGAAAACACTGTCTCAAAGAAATATCCATACCACATTCATTGCAGCATTATTCACAATAGCTAAGACACGGAAACAACTTAAATGCCCACTGATGGATGAATTGATAAGGAAAATGTGAGATATATATATATATATATAAAACACACACACACACACACACACACACACACACACACTAGAATATTATTCGGCCACGAAAAAGAAGGAAATCCTGCTCTTTGCGACAACATGGATGAATCTTGAGGGCATTATGCTACATTAAATAAGTCAGACAGAGAAAGACAAATACTGTATATTCTTACTTATATGCAGAATCTGAAAAAGCTGAACTCATAGAGAGTAGAGTGGTGTTTGCAGGGGCTGGGGGGTAGGGAAAATGGAGAGATGTTGGTCAAATGTACAAACTCCCAACTAAATAAAATATGACTAAGTTCTGGAGATCTGATATACAGCATGGTGACTATAATTAACAATACTGTATTATATATTTGAAAATTGTTAAGAGAGTAGATCTTAAATATTCTCCCCACAGAAAAGAAGTGGTAGTTATATGAGGGGATGGAGGTGTTACCTTATGGTGGTAATAATTTTGTAATATATATGTGTATCAAATCATGTTGTAGACCTTGAACTTATGTACATTATATGACAATAATATCTCAATAAAGCTGGGGCGAAATGTAAAAAATATAGTTTAAACAGACAAAACAACAGGTGGACCTACCTATATCTACAAAAAATGAACTTTAAATGAACATTCACAAATAGGTTGAAAGCTAAAAGATGGAAAATAATATATAAATAATACTATAAGAAATCCAGAGTGACTATACTAAATACAGTTCAAAATAAACAGTTTTATTAGAGAGAAAGAGGGGCATTTCTTAATGATAATAAACAATACATTAGGAGGACATAAAAGTTCTAACTCTACGTATGCCTAAAACACAGCCAAAAATGTCAGTGAAACAAATTTGTCTATATTAGAGAGAGAAAAAGATAAACACACAAACGTAATCAGAAATAAACACCCCATCTCAATAACTGATAGAGCTAGACAGAAAATAAGTAAACATACAGAAGATTTGTAGAACACTATCAACCACTTTAACCAAATTGGCATTTATAAAATACAACACCAAACAACTGCAGAATATACATCCTCCTTTCTTTTTACATACGTATGGAATGTACACCAACATAGACCATATACAAGGAAATAAATCAAGTTTTAATACATTTCAGAAGTTTGTTTTGAGAGTTTACTTTTCTGATTGCAATGAAATTACATTTGATATCAATTACAATAATGAAGCTAGAAAAGCCCTAATTATTTGGAAATAAAACAACATATTTCTAAATAACTCATGGCACAAATAAATCAAAAGGGAAGGTAGATAATATTTCAAATGGAAAGAAAATGGAAATACGAAATAGCAAACTTTGTTATTGGCAGCTAAAGCATGCTTGGAATTAATTCATAATAAATGCTTATATTACAGAAAAAGAATGGGTAAAAATAATTGTTACATTTCTATCTTATGATCCTAGAAAAAATAATACCAAACTGAATCCAAAGTTAGTAGAAAGGAAATTATAAAGATAAGAGCAGACATCAATGAAATGAAAAATATAAAAACAACATAAAAATTGTACTAAGTCAAACGTCGGTTTTTTTAAGAGGTTAATAAAATTGATGAATCCCTAGCAAGACAGACCAAAAAAAAAAAAAAAAGAGAGAGAATAAAACCAAACAACCAGTATTAGGAATGAAGGAGCAGATATCCCTATAGATTCTACAGATGTCAAAAGGGAAATATTATGCCAGTACATTAGACAAACGAGATAAAATGCACTTGAAAAACAAAACAGTCCAAACTGATACAAGACGAAATAGAAAATCTGAATAGCCTTATATGTGTCAAAGTAATTGAAATTATTATTAGAAACATCTATGCAAACAAAACCCCAGGCTCAAATTATTTCACTGGTAAATTCTATTGAACATCTCAAAAAGAAATAATAACAATTTTACACAAGGTCTTTCAGAAAATAGAATAACCCTGATACTAAAACTTGTCAAAGGCATTCCAATAAGGGAAGCACAAATCCAAAAATATTGTATCAAGTATTAGCAATTGTATCTAGCAATATGTAAAATATAAAATACTTCATGACTGAGTGGAATTATCCTAGCAATATAAGGTAAAAATATTCTACATAATTCACCATATTAAAGAAAGTAAGATTAAATATTGAAAAATTATATTTCATAAAAATTAAAAATTTCTCCTCCTCACAAGATACCATTTAGGAAATGAATAAGCAGGCTCTAGGCCAGATGCTATGTTTGTCATGGTCCCCAGGTTTCCTGTAAAAACCACAAGCATAGCTGAAACATAATTCTTTAAAGGCATCGTAGTATTGCTGATTCTCCCACACCTATGTGACTCCCCAGAGGGCTTTCCAACATGAGCTCCTAAATCCTCAGCTTCCAAGCTTCACCACAGAAATCAAAGGGTGTCTGAAAGACCTCAGAAGCCTGCCTCCTTACAGGAGTACTTCTTGGCCGCTTCATGGACTGTAAGGACTGATGACCTGGCCACAGAGAACTGCGAACCTTGACATGGTTTACCCACCAGCTATGGCTTCTTGACACCATTAATATCCTTTGTTGTGTTGCTCAGTGACATATCCAGGAGATTATGTTTTGTGCTACAAGCAACAACTATAGGTCAAAAAAGCAGTTTTAAAAAATTAGCTATTTAGCCAACATGCTATGTTCTTAGTATAATGATTAATTTCCTGGCATTACCCACCATAGAGGCATTCACTGTAGGCTGAAGGGCACCATAATATGAGAAACCAATGCCCTGGGCAAACAGATACTTCATTTTGGGATGGGGTGGTGGTAGCAGTCTTGAAGGTGAATCTCCACAGGCAGTTATTGGGCACAGGCCTGCTTGTCAACTGCAACGAAGAGCAGAGTAAGGGTTGGGCTTGGCTAACGCTAGGAGGGCTTCATGGGTGCCTGTAACGAATCACAAGTCTGTGGTGTGAACATTGGGACAATGAGTGATCTATGAGTATGGTGTTTAATGAAATTATGTGGCAAGAAAGGTTTCTTGGCTCTATAACAAGCACATATTGCAAACAGCTGTAAAGCCAATCTTAATACTATTTCTTTTATTCTCAGTAGACTGCTGTGTAGCAGGCAAAGGCCAAGATGGGTCCTTCTGCTTGGACACGTGGTGGAAAGCAGAGAGAGAGAGTAGATCACCAGGCAGAGGAAAGAGGAAACCTGTGTCTGGACCGTCTAGTTCTCTGTTCTAACTCTGACTTACCTTCATCGCACTCCTTTGTCTCTCCACGACGTTTAGCAGGGTATGGTTTTCAGAGCCAGTGGCCCAAGCATCCAGTCATCATGTGAGAACTGGACCCAGCTGCACCTTAGGGAAGCATGCCTAAACATCTAGTATTTATGGAAGAAGCTGCATGTAGCTACTCGTTAAGAGTGCTCTGTGCTAGGCACTGTGCTAAACTGCAGTTTACAGGCAAACATTGTCTTAATCCTTGTGAAAACCCAAAGATGAAGGAACTCTTATTATTCCCATTTTACAGATGAGGAAACATGTTTAGAGGGAATAAATGGATGTCCAAGATCACATGGCCAGTAAGTGGTGAACTGCTATCTTGAACCCAGCCCATCTAATTCTGTTATTCAGGTTATCTGGACAGCCTCTTACCAGCCCTCTGTGAAAAGGCCCAGAAGCAGCAGAGGGTTGTCTTTGAGCATCCGATGGTCAAGTGAAAACCTCAAATGTTGACACTCACAGGGGAGGGTGAATAGTTACTGTTCATAAAAATGAATCTCAGATTTCCACACCATGTAATGTGACAGCTATTTTTAACTTAATACAGTGCATGAAAGTGTTTCTAAGAATTGTATTTTCTTTTTTTTTAATTGAAGTATAGTTGATTTACAATGTTGTGTTAATTTCTGCTGTACAGCAAAGTGATTCAGTTATACATATACATGCATTCTTTTTTATATTCTTTTCCATTACTGTTTATCACAAGATATTGTATATAGTTCCCTGGGCTATACAGTAGGACCTCGTTGTTTACGCAGTCTCTATATAATAGTTGGCATCTGCTAACCCCAAACTCCCAAGCCTTCCTTCCCCCACCCCTCCTATGTATTTTCTTTTGAGTTCACCACCTGGAACAGAATTTACGTAGAATATACTTATACTTTTTAAAACAGTTATTCAACTACTGATAATTCTATGGTGCTCTATCAAATATGAGATCATTAGACTTATTGGTGTTTCATCTGAGAATGAGATTAATCATTGTATTTACAATGGAATACATTAACAAATAAATCTATTCATGGGGAGTTCCCTGGCGGTCCAGTGGTTAGTACTCGGCTCTTTCACCACCATGACCCAGGTTCAATCCCTGGTCAGGGAACTAAGATCCCGCAAGACAGACAGCACGCAAAAAGTTTGAAAAAGAAATAAATCCATTCATTAATATTAATATTTAATAATCATTAAGAACTGCTTGAATTGCATGCCTTAAGGCCAGAGAGTGGCTTATATGTAATATTCCTATCTATGTTTTCACAAGAGAGGACAGAAGGATATATTCCACAGAAAGAATCATGGCGCTATCTAACCAATAATCCCTGCTTCGAGTCCTTTTTTGGGACTGAGGCGGGGTATAAATAATCAATGAAATCAGCATGACCATAAGATGTTACAGAAAAACCCAACCAAACTTTTTGGCCAAACCAATATTTCTTCCATCACTCCTCAATCTTCCTGTGAAAGTCTCTGCCCCAAGTTCATGCCAATTGCTGTGCAGCCCTCTGCTCCCCGTCCCCATTGCTGTCCCCTTCTGACCTGTAGACATTTGCCCACTACGAATGGAGCCTTCTGTAGCCTGGTCATCATGTTCAGCTCCGCCTCAGCTACCACCATCACTCTGGGAAGTCAACTCTGCCTACAACGCACGCAGCCGACTTCCTGGTGTCAAGCCCTTGCTTTCTCAGAGCCAGTGAGGGAGTCCTCTTTCCCCACCACCTCAACCCGGTAGTCCCCCCGCCGGGGTCACTCCCCTCACCGTTACCGTTGGAAACCGCTCCTCTGGAACCCCTGATTCAAGCCCCCCCACCCCACTGACCACATCCTCTATCCCTCCAACTCTCTGTGCAATCATCTTCTCTTGGATGCCTCACACACACCTTCAAGTTAGTAGGATTACAGGTGACAGGAGCCACAAGCACGCCCACGGATTTAAATTCTTGAATAACCTGGACAGGTGTTAGCAGCACAGGGCTTCTTCTGCCGTGAGAGGTTTTGGCGCTGGATGAGGCCATGTGGGACTCCTTCCGGGCGCTGGGGCCCAGGCACCAGCTGTCCTTCCTGCGATACAACATTTCACGAACCTGAGAATTGGTGTCATCTTCAAAGAGGTGACTGAGCTGCGAGTTGTCGGCCACTGCCCTCCAAATCCTGCCGTTGCTGGTGGCTGGAGCTCACGTATTAGAGAATGGCAGAGAGGAGAACCTGCGCGGACAAGCTCAGGCGCTGGGCAGAGCGCTTTTCGTGCGCGCGGTGGTCCACGTGGCTCTCAGGGAAGTGCGGCTTGGTTTCCGTGCGGCAGGAGGGTGTATGCTTCCTAAGCCCACAAGAGTTCTGACAGCTTCTATTTCCAGCATGATGGTCTGCTCTGTAGACCTAGCTTGATCGTTCAGCTGGCCTGAGCCTTTCAAGACACCGTCACCGGTGCTTATTCCCGCCAACTCTGTCTCCATAACGCAGCCGCTAGCTGGTCAGGAAGCAGCCCTCGCGACACCATAGACATTGCGACCTTAACCTAGAAGTGTGGGTGTTAGGTCATCCTAATGACTGGACCAGCATGTAACACTAACATACTCTCTGGAATGGTTGATAATACGTAATGTGTGTGAGAATGTAGAACAACTAGAACTTTCCTACATTGTTGGTGATGTGGGAAAAGGTTACAACCACTTTGGAAAAAAGTCTGACCGTTTCTTATAAAACTAACATACTCCTGCTTTGTGACCCAGCCATTCTTTTTCTGGGTATTTATTCAAAAAAAAATAAAATTATATCTACCCCCCCCCCCACACACAAGCACACACACAATGTGCACCAGAATGTTTACATCACTTTTATTCATAAGAGCCCAAACTGGAAATAGCTCAGAAAAATGGATAAACAAACCATTGTATCTTCATACATTCAGCAAAACCCAAAACGAACTTCTGAAACACACAATCACACGGATGGATCTCACAGGTACTATGCTGAATGAAGAACCCAGACACAAAAGAGAACATACTGTATATGTATATGTTTATGTCTGTGTATAAGTTTATGTATATGTATTTGGATATGTATATGAAGTTCTAGATGAGTCAGAATTCTGGTTGCCCATGGAGGAGGGGCAGGATTGATTGCAAAGGGAACTCTGGACATGGGTGTAGATTACATGGATGTATCAATTTTTCAAAATTGTGCAGTTGAAATACGTACATTTTAACATATGCCATTCTTACCAATAAAAGAAGTGTACAAATGTAATAATCAAGTAGCTTGGGAATTGGGCGGGAGATATAGATGAAACAAAAATGGCAGAATGTTGATAGTTGTGGAAGCTAGGTAATGGGTACATGGGGTTTCCCATTATTTTGCTTATTCTGTTTTATGTTTGAAATTTTCTGTAATTAAAAAAATTTTTTTTAAAAAGAAACAAAGGATGAAAGAATGAAGGAAAGAAGGCAGCCATTATTAATCCTCACGGTGTCCTTGCCTCAGAATCCGCTTTAGTCCATGAGTAGTCTCTAATAATCAGTCAGAAGCACATGTGACATAACGTGTTTTTTTGCCCTTGGCCTGTAGCATACACTTCTGAGTTTGTCACACACACACACACACACACACACACACACACAGCGAAAAAAAATAACTAGAACAACTTACTCCAATATATTAAACTGTTTAGCTTCAGGTGGTAGGATTATGAGTGATTTCTATCCTCTCTCTATTTTTCTGTATCTTCCAAATATATAACTATGAATATGCATTTCTTTTATAATCAGAAAAGTAAACCGTACAAAAATTTTAAAATATCACTTTCATTGAGTTTCTCCTGTATAGTTACTATGGTTTCAAAAATTCAACAGGCTTTACCACATTATCACTCTCAGGGAAAACAATGCTGCTAATCATATTATTGGTTAGCAAAAAAAGCTTTTGCCAAGGTATGAGCCTCCAGGGTACTTTTTTTGTGAAGATAAAAATGCAATACTGCACAGGAGATCTGCTTATTAGACATTGGGCACGCTCTCTGTAGAACCAAAATAACTCTTCAGAGATTTCCTGCCAAATTCACAGCTAAACTGTTATGCAAATGTAACTACATCTAAATTAAAAGTGCTGAGATGATACAGCCAACGGACTTTGAAGTATGATTGCTTTTGGTGGTGTAGGCAGAAAGGTTGTGATGTTTTAAAGTAAACAAGATGTATCACACTTTATTTTGCTTCCTGTTTGGTCGGGGGTTTATAGTATGCAGGAAAGAAAAAATGATAAATGAAAATAAAGTAGTGTGAAGCCCTCGTAAAGGAAAAGAAAAAAACTGGACATGAACTTAGTTGCAGGTGGAGTCTTTAAGCCTTGGGACCATACATTAAAGAAGGATGATAGTCTTTGTGTTATATAGGTTAAATTCTTCATTATTTAACTTTCTTATGTTTATGTCTTGCCTCCCCAACTTGATTTTTTAAATAGCTAGCTCCCAAGAGCAGAGAATCTATCTTTTACTCCTGGCTACTTGTCATTGGGCTATAAGCTCCGAAGAAGGCACACTCCATCTTCTCCACAGTTATACCCTTAGAACCTAGTTCAGTACCTGAGACATAGTCGGCATTCAATATTTGCTGAATAAATGAACGACTACTTCCAACAGCATGTTTTCTGGTGCCTTGCCCATAGTAGACATTCAGTAGATATGTGTATTGAAGAAGTTATCCATTAATCCATTTATTCATCTCACGAATATTATTGAGTGTCTGCTATGTGCCAGGCACTCTGCCAGGTGCTGAGGACATGTCATTGAGCAAAGTAACATCCCTGCTCTCATGGGACTTACATTCTAATGAAAACAATACCATCTAGACAACATAACAGAATGTAATTTTTACTTTTCATTGACATAAATGACAACTCTTCCCCATTTTCAATGTTACCATACTAAACAACTCTTGGGTGCATTGGGTCAACATTTCGCTTCTATAGCACTTCACGTTGGTCGGTGAATGTGATTAAGAGTGGTTTAAGGGGACAAGTATAAGCACACATAATTATGGCAATTGGAGGACTTTCCAAGGTAACACATGAAAATTGCTACAGAATATACCGTTCTTAAAGACTGCATGCTACGAACCAGGAGAGAGATGGTTTCCAATAGAAACAGAAATTCCTTTTATTGACAAAGATGAATTGTTCCACTATGACTCTCCTCTTTCTAATTTCCTGGCTAGTCGAGATCAATCAATACTCCTTAGACAGTACCCATTTAAGGCTCTGACAAGTGTTATTTTTTTAGAGGCCATTCTTTAAACTTCTCATTAATGAAAAGCAGTATTGTAGCATCTATCACCACTTCCACTCTGTTTCTTAGCCTTACTCCGTCTGGGCCTGATATTACAAACAGCTGAAATCAGTACATTGTGATATTATGCAAATGTCCTCTGGCAGATTGAGCTAAGAATAGTGTGCATTGGGCTACTTCACTTTATTTGGTGCATAGATGAATTCGGCATTTTTAAATTAGAGAACTTTACAGACATTTAAAAACACATCTCTGCATTAGGTATGCCTCTCCTTACGAAGGGTTAAATAAACACCAATCTGTGGAACAACTTTAAACTTGCTGAGTTCAAAACTAGGAATTCAGGGAGAAAGAAAAAAGATGGCATCGCACTGGGAAAGCAGATATCAGTGTGTTTCATGTTGTCCTTTTGGATGAGTTACAGAAGCATGGGCTGGATGCCCAGTAGAGCTTGGTGGATTCAGCCGTGGTCGATCTACTGTAGCCAAAAGATGCTGATTATGGCTCATTGCAATCCTGGAGGGAACTGTCTAGTGTCATACATCAGAGCTGGAAATTTGGTCTTGACCTGTTCAACAATTTTTCAATGACTTGGAGGAGGACATCCATAGCATATGTATAAAATCTGCTCATCACAAGAACTTGGTAAGGACAGTGAATGTATTTTTGTGACATAATCAGGAGCCTTAAAGATCTTTCCAAGCTAGACACTTCCTCTGAATCTAAAAGCTGAACCTTGACTGATATAAATAAATATATATTTTTTAACATCTTTACTGGAGTATAATTGCTTTACAATGGCGTGTTAGTTTCTGCTGTATAACAAAGTGAGTCAGCTATATGTATACAGATATATAAATAAATATAAAACTTTATATTTATGTTGAGAAAAAGCCTGTTCTTATTTTAGGGGAATTCTTAGTCAAAGATGAGGGAATACGTCTCCTTTCCAGGCTCTAAATTGATCAACTGATTATTTTCATAAGGGAGCAAGTGAACGATTTTGAACTCAAAAAAAAAAAAAGAATTTTTCAACAAAAGATAATAGAGATAATATTAAAGAGCAATTCGTTTTTACCTGTAATGGTTTTTCAATCCTATTTATAATGTTTCTTGCTGAAAAGTATAAACCCCACCCTTCTTCACTCTCTCAGGAGAACCAAGCTCCGTTGGCATCACCTGTTTATTTCATCTTAGTCTTAACGTCTAATCGGAGTTTTCCTTTCTCATTTGGGACAGCGAGAAGTGGGCTTCCTCTATACTGAAAAATTACAAAATAGCCAACATACGTATTGCCTCAGGGCAGAAAGCAAGATATAGCATTTTTTGCAGAGCACCTCATGTTTTGTTCCCTTCCCTTGTAAAGCGTGCAATGCATAAATTATCATTTGGGAAAAGAATGGCCAAGTACGGTAATACCACTCTGTAGGAATACGAATGAGAGTTTATTAAACCTATTTTTTTAAAAATAAAGGATTGTCGCATGGAAAACTAGCAAAAACCTCCTGGCTTGGAAGGATAGGATTTTTCAAGTGACTCCTGGCACAGTACTGAAAGGAGTATACTTGGAAAAAAAGAAACTGAAAGTACTGAAAGTAGAAATGAGTAAAGTATAAAATGTAGCTTCCCAAAAAGCTAGTGCAGCCTTGGTTTTATTAACCAAAATGACATGTCCAAGAAAAAGAGTTAATGACTCTGCTTTGTTATATGCTAGTCAGGCCATCCTTGTGAACTGTGTTCTGTTCTGGACACTGTGGTTTGAGAGAGATTGACGATGAGGAACATATCCAAATTCTGCTATCCTTAGAGAGGATGACAATTCTAAAAGTTACGTGATATGGGGAATGGGAGAAGGACCTGGGCAAGTTTAATCAAGAGAAGAAAAGACTAAAGGAGGACACAGTAGTGAACTTCAGTTATTGAAGCCCTTATGGCAAAGGATGAAGGCAATCATTCTCTGGCCTCTACAGATTAACAGCAGGACTGAGGAGGGAAGCAATATTTGGCTCAAATCAGGAGAGACCCATTTAGCAGGACTCTTCAAAAAAGGAATGGGCTATCCTAGGAGACAGAGATGTGCCTACAAATGGAGGTGCTCAAGTACGTTAGGAATGTGTTTGAAGAGGGAATCTCAACATTAGATGGGGTTGGAACAAATTAGTCCTATGGTCTCCCCCAGTCCTAATATTCTAAACTTGGTCAATGACGTTAGAGACCTAGTTCTGAACAACATTAAAAGAATCTTCTATTCTTGCCTAGCACCTCATATCTAATCAGTTAATGAGTTCCTTTACAATGTGTCTTGTATCATTCTTGCATTATTATTCTACAGTGATCTGAATATTACAATATTCTCCTAATTGAAAAGATATATCAAAATTAAAATGTGCACATTCTTTGGGGAGCATTGTTTACAAAAATTGTTTACAATGATGGTTAAACATCTTCTTCCATCTCTGTACACAGGTGTCTTTGTCGTGTAACATTGTTGCAACTTCCATCAAAAGGTGACTTATCTTCCCACTCCTTTAGTCTGGGATGCTATGAGTTTTCTCTGACCAATAGAATGTGGTAGAATTAATATCGTGTGACTTCCGGACTTCCCTAGTGGTGCAGTGGTTAAGAATCTGCCTGCCAAAGCAGGGGACATGGGTTTGAGCCCTGGTCCAGGAAGATCCCACATGCCGCGGAGCAACTAAGCCCGTGCACCGCAACTACTGAGCCTGTGCTCTAGAGCCCGCGTGCCACAACTACTGAAGCCCACGCACCTAGAACCCGTGCTCCACAATAAGAGAAGCCACCACAATGAGAAGCCCGTGCACCGCAACGAAGAGTAGCCCCTGCTCGCTGCAACTAGAGAATGCCCGCGCACAGCAACGAAGACCCAATGCAGCCAAAAACAAACAAACAAATAAATAAATAAATGTATAAAAAAACTATTGTATGACTTCCAACTCTAGGCCTTAAGAAGCTTTTCAGCTTCTGTTCTCACTCACTTGTATCACTACAACCTTGTGAATCATCCCGGGCGAATTCTGAGGATGAGACACCACACGGAGAGAGAGATCATGAGGTGAGAAAGAGGGGTCCAGGCATCCCAGTCCTTAATGCTGGGGCCCCTGACAGGGGAGAGGGACATCTAGGAGCAGACAACCCACAAACAGACTGAAAATGCGGGAGTGGGTCCATCTGGCATCGTGGGGAGCAGAGATGAGCCACGCCCTCTGAGCCCCGTCCAAGTTGCCAACCCAGGAAATCACGAACGAACAAACAGCTAGTGTTTGACTGAGCAGTGTGTTATGCAACAATAGGAACCGATATGTGCTTCTACTCAGCAAATTTTGCTTCTAAAAATAACCCTATGCAAGACATATGTACACATACGGCCACTGGAGTTTTTTCTAATAAGGATAAAAATAGGGGAAAAAAAGAGAGCTGGTTTACAAATCATGGCATATCCATGTGGTGGAATACTCAGTAGCCCTGAAAAGGAATCAGGTGGTTCTCTATTTACACGTGTGGGAAGATGTCTAAGGTATATTGTTAAATGAAAAAGCAATGTTCACAATAGTGTGAACAGTTAATCACATTTACGCAGATAGACAAGTCTAGGCACGCGTGCATATGTTGCATCCACGTAGAAGTCATCCAGCAGGATGCACAAGAAACTATTAACAGTTAGCTAAGGAGTTGGTCTGAAAGTTGAGAGGAAGAGGACTTTATCCTCTTTATTCCTTTATATATTGTCCTTTGAGTGTATATTACTTAAATATATTAACTAAAAAATAAATGGAAGGAACTTCCCTGGTAGTGCAGTGGTTAAGAATCTGCCTGCTATTACAGGGGACATGGGTTTGAGCCCTGGTCCGGGAAGATCCCACATGCCGTGGAGCAACTAAGCCTGAGCGCCACAACTACTGAGCCTGCGAGCCACAACTACTGAGCCTGCATTCTAGAGCCTACGAGCCACAACTACTGAGCCTGCATGCCACAACGACTGAAGCCCATGCGCCCTAGAGCCCATGCTCGGCAACAAGAGAAGCCACCGCAATGAGAAGCCCGCGCACCGCAACGAAGAGCAGCCCCTGCTCACTGCAATTAGAGAAAGACTGCACAGCAACAAAGACCCTATGCAGCCAAAATAAATAAATAAATGGAAGTAAAAACAAACACAACCTCTAACTATTCCTCTTGCCACCAGTCACTACTCTTTGCAACACATTCTGTATAGTAGCACTGAGTTAATATAATGATATTACCCGTTTTTATTATGACACTCCTCTGCTCACCAAGTCTCAATAACTCTCCACTGCCTAGCAATGGTCTTCAAAATGAGGGATGTTCTATTTATATATATTTAGCTCAAATAGTAAGAAAGAAAAAACTATTGACATTGAATACATGCATATATACTGACACCCTCCCTTGGTGTTTACGTGACCATCTATTGCATAAGGGAGGCAAGGTGTCCCAAGGAAAGCGGGGCGGTCCACCCCACAAAGGGCTTTAAGGTGATGCCCTTGCTCATCCTTTCACTTTCTCCTGATTCCAACTAATTACAGTTTCCGTGAGCCCGGAAAAGCCAACTTGTGGATTTTCAAAAATCTAGCTGGAAATAAAGAAACTTTTTGAAAAATTGATAAGTCACTTAAAAATATTCCTTCAAGGAAACTCAGCTTTGGGGCTTATATAAATAACATACGCAGAAATGAATGACTAATAATTGGCAGATCTGACACATTTCCTAGTCCTGGTACAAGCGCTTAGCTATATTACAAGGTGAAAACAATGA
The DNA here is from genome assembly GCF_949987515.2 of Delphinus delphis. Taxonomy (NCBI): domain Eukaryota; kingdom Metazoa; phylum Chordata; class Mammalia; order Artiodactyla; family Delphinidae; genus Delphinus; species Delphinus delphis. The sequence continues at coordinate 11,128,418 of NC_082704.1, forward strand.
CCATCTCATAGACATGACAAAGAGCCAAAAAAAAAAGTTAACTCCAGAGTTTCAAATGTATAAAATCATGTGATCCTCGTTCCAATACTTCACCCAAGTTCATTTAACAATGATGAAAATGTGCAGCCTTTGTTGAGGATTCTCACTTATTAACAAACTACAAAATTTCACACACTACTTGGAACACACTTGTTCATTTGCCATGATAAAATGACTGAAATAATATATGAGGGAAACATGATAATAAAACAGAAATGCATTCTTTGTCAGAAGATACTGTTGTAAGATGTATAAAAATTATTGTGGCAACACAATAACATGAAGGATTCTCAAAAATCATTATGCTGGGGACTTCCCTGTTGGCACAGTGGTTAAGAATCTGCCTGCCAATGCAGGGAACACACGTTCAATCCCTGGTCCGGGAAGATCCCACATGCTGCGGAGCAACTAAGCCCGTGTGCCACAACTACTGAGCCTGCGTTCTAGAGCCCATGAGCTGCAACTACTGAGCCTGTGTGCTGCAACTACTGGGGCCCACGCACCTAGAGCCCGTGCTCCACAACAAGAGAAGTCACCGCAATGAGAAGCCCGCACACTGCAACGAAGAGTAGCCCCCGCTCGCCGCAACTAGAGAAAGTCCTCACGCAGCAACAAACACCCAATGCAGCCAAAAATAAATAAATAAATTTATTTTAAAAAATCATTATGCTGAATGAAAGAAGCTTGATACAAGGGTACATGCTGTATAATTCCATGTATATGAAACTCTCGAAATTCTAGAAAATGAAATTTTGTAGAAATTCTAAAAAGTGTGGACAAAAGCATTAGTGGTTGCCTGCAGCCAGGATCAGAGGTAGTGGTGGATTGCAAAGAGGCTCAAGAGAACTTTTGGAGGTGATGCAAATGGCCTGTATCTTGGTTGTGGCTGTATGCATCTATCAAAACCTGTACGTTGAATGAATTTAGCTTATTGTATGTAAATCATATTCAATTAAAGTTAACTAAAAATAAATATCAAAAAAACATGCTACGTTACATGAGAGGGAAACTAAGCAATGTGCTAAATACTGAAGATACAGGAAAATGTTGAGCAGGAAAATGCCCTGGTCTTTCATGTTAATTACAGTTATAGAAGGAGGTGGCAAGAAACAAAATAATCACAGAGTTACTCCAAAAAAGGACTAGGAAGGAAAGTGGAGGTTCTGGGAGAGCCTACACTGAAAGGACTTGCCTTAGCTTGTGAAGTCAGGGAAGGAAGGTGGAAATGGTCCAAACAGATGGAGAACTACAAACTTCCATAACCTTCATAAGGTATACCTCTCAGTTGGCACATGGCACAAACTTTTAGTGTAGGATTGTTATGCAGAGGTATCTTCACTCCCTAACTAAACAGCTAGAGCCTGGAGTTCGTAGTACATATTTCTTTGTATCCCCTTCTTACAGCACCTAGAGAATACTATACACGGTAGGCATTTCATATTTACCAGTTGATTAATGCCTGCCTGCCAAAGAGAATAGAGGTATCCATTTTTCCCCTCCAAGAGAGCCAGTGGCTACGGGAGAAAACAGACAGAATGCCTGGCGATCTGCCCACATCTCCCCATCCCTTTTGGAGACCATATGCACCACGACTCTCGCTGCCCCTTGCTGTGGCTGGCTGTCCTTCAGCCTGCTCTTTGGACACACTGTTTGGGGGAATTTTTAAGGTATCTCAGCTTTGTTCGCCCAGGCATTTTCATTTTAGTTTTTCACTTCATAAATTTAATTTGTGCTTTAAAACCTGGCTTTTGCCTTCTGACTCAATCCAACAATTCAGTCACTTTGACAGCCATGGCAAGGGCTCAAGAAATATGTATCAATCAGTTGAAATGTCAACCTTGGCTCATAAAAGAGCTCGCTCCATTGTCCCAGAGCAAGAATTCAACGTCTATCTGAAGCTGAGCTGAAAATAACTCTCGCAAAGTTGTGCTGTGGTTGCCATCTTTAAACAGCCCGGATCTGACTGTTACCACATATAGCTTTTAACAGCCAGTATTTCGGATTGTAACAGAAAGTCTGCATGTCATCTGTCTCAACATGCTGTTTCAGGTCACTGTTTGGTCAGGTTGCTCTATTGTGTGAAAATTGACCATTAGCACCGCTAAAAATAGAGAATTGACTCTTCTATAGATAAGTGACTTTACAGGTATGGGGATATGAAAATGGTTGATGTCCTAGAACAAAGAGAATATCTCAGAGACTTGAAGAAAGAATCTCCCAGAAAGTGCTGTTTTTTTTTTTAAATTACAAGCAAGCAGACAAGCCATAAATGGGACTGCCCTCAGCATGACCACTGATTACTTTATAGACTGCTCATTCAATTAAAACGCTTTTGGTGGTAGCTCTACTAACTGAGCCTTACTCTTTAGGAAAAGAAAATTAAGGAAAAGCAATGGAAGATTCTGTGAAGCCAATATTTATGTAAACTGTGGTGTGGCAGCTATTTCTGATATAAACAAGGGCATGAAAACTAAGAAAAGGATTGAATTAGTCTACGGACTAAACGTTCTGTACTACATGTTAAGAGCCCTTGTCCCTTAAAATAGAGCATCCCTTCAGTCCAAAGCCACTGTGCTTTAGAATACTGACAGGACATGCTCAAAGTTAATATAGAGGGAAACCATAGACCTCCAGAACGTCAAATCAAGGAGCATTGCACGACCAAAACTGCAGCGATGAATCATGTTATGAGCTGTAGCGTATGCTGTGGCAGATTGGCTATTATTCATGTCACCGTGCTGTATTCGTCTTGATATTGAAAAGAATACATGAAATATAAAGGCAGCCATTTCTGCATGTAATAAACAAGAGTGATGGAGTAATGGGAGAAATTGTAAGTAAAAAAATGGCAAGAGCCAGTTAGCATGAATAATTAACTTTTCTAGGACGCTCCAGGAGCCACAGGAAACTAGAATTTGCTGGGATACCTTTATGTTTTAGATAATTATTTTCTTAGCCACTTTGTAAAGTGTCAAAGGCTTTATGCCTTTCAAAATGTTACTTATTTGTCCTTATTATTTCAATAAGGATAATTTTCCTTTGCTTGAAAAGCATTTCTGCTTCTGTTACCTTGTTTAGTCCTTACGACAGCCCTAAGAAATTGGCAGGAAAGCTGTTACCCTATTTTACAGATGAGGAAGAGAAGCCCCTAGAAACTACGAACTTGTCCAGTGTCATCAGCTATAGCATACGGCTGAGCAGGGACTCAAACTTACATCCACTGACTCCGAATCAGTTTGTTGATTGGCTCCTTTCTCCCTTGTTCTTTTTTTTTTTTTTTAACATCTTTAATATAGTTATCAAAATGCATTGGCCTTGACTCCAGGATTTTGAAAACTTTCAAAAGCATTTGGTATGTGGGTTTGGTTTTGTGGCAGCAGAATGGTCAATATTAGATCAGGCAGAGTGTCTGAACTTTGTTCTTGGACAAGCTGAAGCCTGGGGTGTTGTACCTGGGCTGCAATCCCAAGGGCATAGGGATCTGGCCGGTGGTGTATAGGGTGTTGAATGACAGTATCCAAATTGAAGCCAGAAAAACATACAATTCAAACAAGGATTCTAAACAAGAGAGTAAGGCAGATGGGTAGAATCCAGGAGTGAAGAAGTGGGATAGAGACCTGCAATGTAGCACCAGAGCAAAATGGATGACGGAGAGTAGAAGGAAGAACTTAGGGAAATTTACTAAGCCTCTTTTCAGTGCACGGGTAGCTTTGGCAATGAATGAGAAGAGAGCTTTTAAGGGTGTCACGATGGCTCAGATACATAGGGTAAACCTAGAAATTATTTCAGAATTCGAGCTGGCAAGGCACCTACTTCTTTCCTTATTGATTCCAAAGGGGCAATGATTAGATGCTTGATTGTATTTAAGGATATATGACATAAGAAAACTCGATATATTTCCAAATTATAATGTATTGAACATTTGTATAGAATTAATTGGACATTAGCCAGTCAAGTTTAAAGAATCGTTCTATCCTTTCCATAATTTGCTACTGGGCTTGCCTGGTGGCGCAGTGGTTGAGAGTCCGCCTGCCGATGCAGGGGACACGGGTTCGTGCCCCGGTCTGGGAAGATCCCACATGCCGCGGAGCGGCTGGGCCCGTGAGCCATGGCCGCTGAGCCTGCGCGTCCGGAGCCTGGGCTCCGCAACGGGAGAGGCCACAACAGTGAGAGGCCCGCGTACCGCAAACAAAACAAAACAAAACAAAACAAAAAAACCCCATAATTTGCTACTATGTAAAATGACCGGAACAATGTAACATCTGAGATACAGTTAAAAATGGATTATAACCATCAAAGAGATTAATTGACCAGAATAATAAAAATAGAATACTTTAAATATAGGAGAATAAAACTATATCCTTTCCACTGATTGTTGACTTCCAAAGAACATATTTGATAGTTGGGGAAATGCAAAGTGTAACTCAGATGTACGGCCTGGCATCCTGAGAAGCCACCTATTTCCGGGAAATCATTTACCTCGGTGGGCTCCGCAGAGTAGAGGGAATTATAGAGAGGTTACTAGTGTATTCAATTTGCATGTGTGAAAAGGTTTTAGTAATTCCTATGAACAGATCATCATGAATTTAAAGAAGGGAATTTGAATTCAGTTCATTTGTAAAGTGCAGCAAAAATGTGGTAGGATCTCCTTGGTGGAACAAGATCCGCTGAAGCAAAATTAAACTTTTCCAATGACTCAGGGTGTTTGGCCATACTATTTTTGGCCAGAATGACTGCTTTCCATTAAGTGCCTGTGCTGACCTTTTTCCAGCCATACACTGTGTTTAGCTGTTAGCCTTGAGTGTACATGACCTTAGTGCTGTGATTTAGGTGACATGATCTAGGGAATAAAATGAGACTGCTGAAAAGGCAGGAATACAAATAAGAAGATCTAACTGACATTTTCTGTTCTAACTATGAGAACCATGGACTCAGACTGAATCACGACCCATCTATACTGTAAAAATTCATTTCCAGAAAAAAGAACTAATAGTAGAAAATTCAATTAGGGAGCTGAGTATTAGGTTAAACCATATGGAATAACCAACTGGTAATCATTTTTTACTAAGAGAAACTGATTTCTCATGGTATAACATATTACCATAATCATAGCTCAGTGTATTGTATCAATTATGTATTGATTCAATTCACTTCAAACAAGCGCCTATGCTATGCCAGGATCTGTAGGAACATAGCAACTAGAAGGAAAACCTCGTAAGAACAAGTGGAACTTGAAGGGAACGCAAAGCAAGAAGGAGTGATTTCAAACAGAAGGATGAAGAAGTCTTCATGGAGGAGTTGAACTGGCCTTGAGTTTTTTTTTTTTTTTAACATCTTTATTGGAGTATAATTGCTTTACAATGTTGTGTTAGTTTCTGCTGTATAACAAAGTGAATCAGCTATACATATACATATATCCCCATATCCCCTCCCTCTTGTGTCTCCCTCCCACCCTCCCTATCCCACCCCTCTAGGTGGTGTGACCTCAGGTATTTTTAACCAATTTGCAAAATGAGAGCAATTATAGTAACTATTCATATTATGTATAAAGTAGATAACTAATAAGAACCTACTGTATAGCACAGGGAACTCTACTCAGTGCTCTGTGGTGACCTAAACAGGAAGGAAATCCAAAAAAGAGGGGATATATGTATATGTATAACTAATTCACTTTGCTGTACACCTGAAACTGTACACAGCAGTGTAAAGCAACTACACTCCAATTTTTTAAAAAAAGCACAAATTCTAAGCCAGTATTAGCAGAAAATAAAATAAAATAAAATAACATTGAGTTTACAGAGTCTAAGGAACATTTACCTGAAAATATCCACCCAGCAGCTGGTAAGGTTAGATCTGGAGCCTAGATGAAAGATGAGTGCTAGAGATGAAAGTACAGGAAGTGAATACAGAAGAGCAGAGATAAGTATGTTTGGAGGAAAGAACCAGCGGAGAGTAATGGAATCAAAGACACTGTAGGGATGAATTTGACTTAAAATAGTGGGGAGATGTTTCTTTCTCTAAAATACAAAAAGAAAATGAGGGAGTAAGTGAACAGAGAGAGGACTTCAGAGGTAGAAGGGAAGGACCTCGAGGAAACTCACAAAAGATGACTTTGATCTTCTTGAGTCTTCTCTGTAAAGTTTGAATTGAGAGTAAGAAGAGCTAAAGAAGGATTAGGGACTTGACCTGTGTAGGAAATGTTCAGAAAATTCTTTGCATGAAAAGCATGCAGTGTCATCACTCCTAACATGTCATACTAAGAAATTGATAAGAAATATTCAAATAGCTTTATCTAGGAAGCAACTTGTTAACAAACACTGCCAATATATATCTTCTAATGAAAAAAGTCACTATAACACAATGATAGAATCAAGAGAAAAAAAAATAACCAGTTCAAATGTAACTAATTTCACTTACATGTCAAGTGATTTTTTTGAGTGGTGTTTCTAAATTTTTCTACCTTTTAAAAAATTCTTTTTTATGATGCCTGGTTTATTTTTCATTTTTTTCCACACATCATGTGATTTTTCCATCCATCTTTTCTTATACTATTTATGATGCAATTAAAATATAAATTCTTTCCTGATTTTAATCATTTAAAAAATTGACCAGACTTCACTTTTATAACAAAACTTACAATATTAATCTCTTCTTGATTACCACATTCCTCAAGAACCCAGACTATTGATTTTAAGTTGTATGGCTGTAACGGGGCGTTAAAAAATAGTAATCTAATTTTGTCAGTAGTAGTTGGATCGCACTTTCACCCTTAAATGATCTGTCACAGAATTTCTGAAACGTCGATTGAAATAACCCAGCTTCCTGCATTAATTTTAACCAATTGAGCTTCAGAAAAGAGTGGCATGTTTCTTATTTCCCTACCTTTGCTGCAGAGGAGGAATTTAAGACTTTGACACTTCAACATAGGGCAATAGTCAACTTAACCTATTTCGCCATGGTTACTCTTGGTTGACTTGACAACAAAATTCAGAAACCACAATTTGTGCCAATGAATAATACTATCAATCACTAACAGAATCAACACTTTCCTGCTGCTCTTTTTTCTTTCTGAGTGAAATTCTTGCACCTAGTAAACATTAAATAAATAGTTATTGAATGGTGCAGACAGCTAAGAAAACCAATTCAGTGGGTTAAAATGATACATTTACTCCTGTAATAATAGATAGTAAAGCCTTGAGTCTGAAGAGGAATTCAGAGATCATTTAGTCTGAATATTCTCATTTCATTTTATCAGATGGGAAAAAATGATGCACAGGGGTAGAAAGGGACTGATTAAGGTCACACAGATAGTAAGTTATCAGAATACGTACACATGATCCTTTCTCATATAACAAAATGAGGCTGGGATTTTATTTTATTTTTCAGAAAAGCTATGGAAATACATGAAAAAAAACTAAGATCGGGCTTCCCTGGCGGCACAGTGGTTGAGAGTCCACCTGCCAATGCAGGGGATACGGGTTCGTGCCCCGGTCCGGGAAGATCCCACATGCCGCGGAGCAGCTGGGCCTGTGAGCCATGGCCGCTGAGCCTGCGCGTCCGGAGCCTGTGCTCCGCAAAGGGAGAGGCCACAACAATGAGAGGCCCGTGTACCGCAAAAAAAAAAAACCCCAAAACAACAAAACTAAGATCTTCCTTATCAGTAATTTTATTGACCATCTCTGGGATATATGGCAGTGTGTTCTAGGGGCTCCGTGAAGAAGTTTAGAGAGAAACAATGTAAGTCATATCTGAGTAACTGCAAATATTGGCCTACAGTCAATCTAATCAGCTTAGCAGTCTTACTGATGGAGGTAGATTAAAGTTATGCATACGATGCAAGATACTAAGATATAAGCCCCTTGGGGGCAGATACTGTGTCATCTGTTCGGTATAAATGTGTGCAGATGAATATGAATAAGACACCATTCTCACTTTCAAGGAGCATTTTGTATACCCCTCTACACTGAATACAGTAAATTCCCTGGCTTATTGATTGACTCGGTGTTCCTCTATCCCTTCTCCCCAAGCGATCACTGTGGTTTGCAATTTGATCAGTCTGTGTAGCAGATTTAGATCTTGATTTTCCTGTAGGAAATATGTGTCTGATCACATATTCATTTGGTATCTTAGAGCTTACACAGTTGGATTTGTATGTTAAGACAAGAGAAGACATTAGCAACCACCAGGACGAGGGCACAAGTTGTCCTAGTGGTCTTTTCAACACAATGGTTTCAAGGCAGTGGTTTCAACAGAATAATTTCAAGGCAGTGGTTTCAGAAAATAAATTCAGAAGGCAAAGAGTACACCTGAGTTTCAGTATTCCCATGGTAGACTGTGATGAGGACAGTAATTTTCAAAAGGGTTTAAAGGAAGAGAACCTTTTATTTTTTCAAACAAAATTTTGTATAAAAATGTTCAGTAGTTATATAAAACAGATAAAAGCAGAAATGCTCTGAATGAATTAGAAGTAGGGGGCTTGGGCCCTCACCATCTAGGCTTACTCTTTCCTCCTCTTATTTTATCAATGAAGAAAGAGAATTCCAGAGAAGGAAAAATGAATTTGCCTTAAAATTCCTTGTTTATAAGTGATACAACCAGGACCGGATTCTAGATCTGTTTCTACTCTACCATATTGCCTCAAAAGAGCATTGAATTTATTAGGGATCTGTGCTATTGTAGACACATTGGAAGGTATGAAAGAAGCTAAAGATACAAAGGCTTCCTTGAAGGAGTTTACAATAATAGTACGGAGATGAAACAAAATTTTATTTATTCAGAAAATGTGTGCTGAACGTTTGCTACTTTTGATGCACTAGGAGTTTAAAGACCAATAAGGGTATAGGCCTTCAAGGAGCTCATAAGATTCATGGAAAGTGTGATTGGCTGAATAATGGCCCCCAAAGATATCCAGGTCCTAATCCCTGGAACCTGTGACTGTTACCTTATATAGTAACAGGGGCTTTGCAGATGTGATTAAGAATCTTGAGATGGGAGACTATCCTGGTTTGTCCAGATGGACCCTGAATATAACTACAAACGTCCTTACAAGAGGGAGGCAGAGGCAGATTCTACTACAGAACAGAGAAGACGATGTGACAAGCTCAGCAGAGAGAGAGACATTTGAAGTTATTGGGCTTTGAAACATGAAGGAAGGGGTCATGAGCCAATGAATTTATGGAATTCAGAAGGCCTCTAAAGGCTGGAAAAGGAAAGGAAATGGATTGTCCCCTAGAGCCTCCAGAGGGAGCTTGGCCCTGCTGACACCTTGGTTTCAGCCTAGTGAAATTGATTTTAGACTTCTTCTGGCTTCCAGAACATACAGTTCAGAGAATACATCCGTGTTGTTTTAAAGCTTCAAGTTTGTGGTAATTTGTTATAGCAGCAAATTATTACAGGGAGATAGTCACAGAACCAGATAATAAAGTGAAATGGGAGTGCTCACTTTGTCAGCACATATACTAAACCTGGAGTGATAAAGAGAAAGGTAGCATGAAACAGAAACATGAAATGTTTCATAGTAGGGAAAGAATAGCAGTTCAATACTTTGTTCTAGAAAAATAGGCTACCCACATGAAAATTAAGTAAATGTGGATTTCTGTTCCATAGTATATACAAAAATCAGTTCTAGGTGGCTTAAAAGTCTAATGTGAAAAGTAAAACTTTTATTAATCTTCTAGAAGAAAATTTAGGACAATATCTTAATGACTTTAGAGTAGAGAAATCGTTTTTTAAGAAGACAAGGAAAACATACACTATAAAGGGAACAATTTGATAAATAGAACCACTGTAAAAAAAAATTAGCACAAAAATATTTTTTAAGTAAAAAGACATACCACACATAGGGAGAAAATATTTGCAGTGTACATAACTGAAAGCAGGATTACTTTCCAGAATATGTAAAGAAATCCTACAAATCAGTAAGGAAAATGTCACTTCAATAGAAGCTATGAAGGTATAATTCTAGCTCATGATGTGATGACTCCCAGAGAGAGGACTGAAGGAATTAAAATTCTACCTTCCATTCAATTTCCTTGTGATGTTCCCCATGTGAAACCAAATAGAAGTCAAAGACAAGGGAACCCTTTGCGGTCACGCATAGAGTTCAACCCCCTGGATCACGTCGCAGGATAGAAAAGAATGAAGTGTGGATCTGGAGGGGCACAAGATCCATCAGATTTTACAAGTCTAACCGTACGAAGTGTTGGAGAGTATGTAGACTGAGGGCAAATCCCATACAATTCTGATGGGAGTGTGAATTCACACAACCACTTTCGAGGGTGACTTGTCAATATTTATTAAAGCTTACCTCATATATACCTTATGACTCAACAGTTTCACTTCTATGTATATGCTCTACAGAAAAATATATACACATGCAGCAAAAAACAAGTATAAGAAAGTTCATAGCATAATTATCTTAAAATATTTTTTGAAAAAATAGTCTACCAATTAGAAGAACTGATGACTATGTTGTTGTCTACTCAAGGATACAACATGGAGCAATCTCACAAACAATATTGAGCAGAAGCAAACATCACAGAAAGATCATTCCAGTATAATTCCATATAAGGTTTTTAAAATACGCCAAATAATACTGTATGGTGTATAGTTCTACATCTAGCTGTCGTTAAGTGATATAGAATTGCATGGAATAATGGACATCAGTTCAAAGAAGTAGCCACCTCTGAGAGTTAGGGAGGGTGACGCAGTTTGGGAGGGGTGCCTAGGAGGCTTCAGTATATTGATGATGCCATTATTTCTTAAGCTGCATGATGAGTGAATAAATAATCAAAATATCATTTTGTTCAATTTCATGTCAGATATATTGCATAATGCTCTTTAAAACGTGAAGTGTAACAGGTGCTAGAAAAGAGGTTTGCCCAGGGGCCTCTGGGAACACAGAGAAAGGGCCCATAACCTAGACCTGGTAGAGGTGGTCAGGGAAGGATTGCTAGAGGACCTGGCATTAATCACATGGTTTAGACCATAATAAGATCTCTGGGAGCTCATTGTAGGAAGAAATCAATGTGGCGTGGAATCAACACTGAAGACCTAGGCTTTAAATGGGCCTGAAAGAATGGAGAGGATTTGCATGGTGAGAGCAGTAGTTGGAAATAAGGTAGCTAAGTCAGAGAGAGGGGGTAGAGACACATTTCTAGAGACAGCTGGACAATGTTTCCATGCAAAGAACACATCTTTCAGAAAAAGACCCACTGACATAGAAAACAAACTTATGGTTACCAAAGGGGAAAGGGCAGGGGAGAGACAAATTAGGAGTTTGGGATTAACAGATACACACTACTGTATATAAAATAGATCACCAACAAGGACCTACTGTATAGCACAGGGAACTATACTCAGTATTCTGTAATAACCTATAATGGAAAAGAATCTGAAAAATAATACATATATATAACGGAATCACTTTCTGTACACCTGAAACTAACAACACAACATTGTAAATCAACACTTCTTCAATAAAAAGAAAAAAGAAAAGAAGAACACATTTTAGTCAGTAGAGCTGTAAGTTTTATTCATTTAGAAACTAGAATTTCTCCCGGGAAAATTTATGCTCTGTTCATAAAGAAAAGCTCAAGGTGAAGGAATTTGTTTGTCGTGCCGTGGCTATCACCCTTAAATTTGTACTGTGCTCCGCTGCTTGCAAAGTTTGTAAATCCTCACAGCCTTGAGAGGTGGGAGGGCAGGCAGCATTATCCTCATTTTACAGGGGACAAGTCAAAGCCTGAGAGAGGTACAATGACTTGCCCAATGTTACCCAGTAATGATGGGGTTAGGCCTAGAACCGGTTCTTCCTATTTTAAGTTCAAAATTTATTCTACTACCCTCTGTCTATTCCACATTCTCACAGCTGAAGTTAGATCAACATTTACAACACATTCTCTTACAGAAGCACAAATCAACCAAAGAGCTTTTTAGCATATTTGAATGGGATGACAGTGCTCACAGCGACACTGCTAATAATTTATTTGTACAAGGCAATGATTTATTGCAGTGGGGCAAACTGCCCAATCCCTTGGGAAGGGTAATTGGGATATTCCAATATGTTTAACATTTTTCAAAGTATACAATCTGATTAAGAGTGTATTCTTCTACTAATAAATGGTTCAGAAGTTACATCATTTCTTCTATTAGACTAGAAATGCTATAAATGAAGTCAGTGAAATAAAGCTGATGAGTTCTCTTAATAGAGTGGTCATGAAAATTGTCCTTTGGCCACAAGGCTATGGAACTTTTTAATAGAGACTGGAAAAACTGTTAGAAATGTGTCTAATTTACACTTCTTTTTTTCTCCCATCAACAGATCAGTAAGCCTATCTAAGAGCCCACAGAAGGAACAAAGCATGGTCTCAGTGCAGTTGTAGATGATCGACTGGGTTAAAAAGATTAATTTTATTGGATTTTGTACTTGGACAGATTCATATAGCACAAATGCAGCCAGTGCATTGAATGAGAAATGTCACTGAAACATATCAATCCGTTTACTTTTGGAAACCCACACTGACCCTATTTTTTTTTTTTTTTTTTTTGCTTGTTATTATGGGGGCAAACAAAGGCGTGATATGTTTTCTGTCTTCAGGAAGTTTATAGTTGCATTGAACTGTAAAGCAGTTCAATGTTTTACAGTTGAACTGTAAAACATTGTGACACAGTTAATTATGAGGTATAGCCTGCAAGCACTGTTTGGAAGACACTAATTACAATGCCTAGCAGATAGTTACTACTCCATAAAAATTGGTAGAGTAGCATCTGGGGAAATCTTGTGCCCGTGGTTGGTTTCTTTCTAAAATATTTTAGGAATACCGTAAAACCACTGTGTTCCTAGGATGGTTTGAGCCCCACACTGTGTGAAAGGCTGGAAAGTGCAGAATGACTCCTGGACTGATTATACAATCAAACAAGGGGGTTGCTTCCGAAGACATTGATTTGCAAAGAAGATGCAATTTAGTTTAAATTGCATATACCTTGAGCTGATAATAGTTTAAATAGATAAAAATGGGCTGTTTAAAAATTTCAAAACTTTTTTTTGTTACTTGCATTATTTCCCCAGTAACAAAAAGCTGATACTTCATCCACTCTTTTGTTATATACCCCCCAAATGAAGCATTTAACCATGATTTTAAATACAACTGGAAATACTTTATAATTAGGACAAGATCTAAGAAAAAAATCTCATAAGAAAAAATAATAAAGTTAGTGTTTAGGACTATGAAAACAAAAGCAGTATGCAGTAATTGGATGAGCTCAAAGAAAAAGAACAAAGGATAAGCAAAAACATATTAAATTATTGTTAATTGGAAAAGCCAAGATGTTCCTCGAGGCAGAAATCAGTAATTAGAATGTGGTGAAGCTCGTTATCATCATCTGGGTTGGAAATAAAAAGATTGCATCTCCTCCTTACTCAATTTGCTCTCAGTCAACATTGAGATATTTCTACTGGTGAGATAAAACAATGCAAGAGGTAAAATGGACCCTTTTCTCCCTTAGAGACACCTGCAGGCTCCTGAGGTCCTTCTGTCTTCAATCAACACCTATGAGCTCAGGGCCACCTCCACACGGCAGAGAGCCAGCCTGCCTTAGGAAAAGCCTTCAACTCTTGCGGATCTCACCGATTTCCTGATTTCTGCTAGTTGGAACATTGACTAAACCTGTCGATGTTGATCTCCCTACCTTAGTTGATCTCCATACCTTCATCCCCTTTCCAGCCTTGAATAACAAGCCTTCGAGGTTCCACCTGGCTTGTCTATTCCACTGTCTGTGCCTCTAGGGTCACAAGATTCTAGGGAGCCTTTCTCTAGGCCCAAAGCTCTGGATTCCCCAACCTTTCTTGGGCTTCAGTATGAAAATTCATCCCACAAACCAATAAGCAGGCCCGAGACTTGTGTTTCTCCAAATGTGGTTCATAGATCATGAGAATCAGAAATGCCTTGGGGTGGGCATGAAGCTTGCTAAAATGCAGATCTGGGGGCTCAGCTCAGATCTACCGAACCAGAATAGGGAAGATGGAGCCCAGAAATCGTCATTTAAATCAGTCCTCTGGGAGATTTTCACCTGCCTGAATATTTAAGAACCAGTCCTTGTTGCTTGCTGTTCCTTGCTATTCCTTCCCCCAAGTTCACGTATAGCTTACTTTTTCTCATCACTCAGGTCTCAGATGATATGTCACCATTTCATAGAGGGTTTCCCAGGCCACTCTAGAGAAAGATGCCCTGCCCCCGCTTTAAATCATTCTCATATCATCCTCTTTTATTTTCTTCACAGCAGTTAACACTATGTAAAATTATCTTCCTGTATATATCTTTACTTGTGTATTGTCTATCTTCCCCAGTGAGAATGCAAACTCCACAAAAGCAAGACTCTGATCTTTCTTTCACAGCACTTTCTTCCTGTGCCTATGATAGTGCCTGACACAGAATAGGTAGATACTCAATAAATATTTGCTGAATTAAACACTGATCTAGTGGAAACACTCAGATACCGGAACGCCACGGTATATTAGATCAGTGAGAACAGAGGAGCTGTTTGCCTTCTCCTGCCTACTCAACACCTTCCTTTCTCCTTTGTATAAAGCCAGATGTGGGAATATATAAAATTAAATCTGAAGCAGATAGGTATGTGCATTTTGAATATGCCACAATGGTTGTGTCATATTCCTACAACCTTCCAGCAGTTGAATAAGCCTTATAAAATTGAAATCTTTAAAGAAGTAGTTGTTTGAATAAACACTTTTTCTAGATAGGTGAAGATTAACCCTTCAGTGCCAGAAAAGTATTAATAGTTTACTGGAATTTTTCTATAATTTTTAATGTATTTGTGATATTATAATTTATAAGAAATCTATATTTGGTCATTCAGATGACCAAAATATACTTATCATATATATTTGGTCATTGCCCATACTTCCTGGCTCACAGCTCCCAAAACCCTAGAAATTTCCTAAGTGATAAGAGTTTAAAGGTCTTTTGTTATATTAATGAGATGACTTTTGTAAAGCACCTAAGGATGGGGGCTGGTTGCCAGAGCAGCCAATCACGTGATTAGAAGGTTGGAAATTTCAGTCCCACCCCCAAGACCTCCAAGGAGGGAAGAGGGGCTGGAGGTTGAGTTCAATCACCAATGGCCAATGGGTTAGTCAATCATGCCTATGTAATGAAGCCTCCACAAAACCCCAGAGGAAAGGGTTTGGAGAGCTTCCAGGTTGGTGAACACTTGGAGATTTGGGGGCGGGGGTTTACATGGAAAGGGCATGGAAGCTCTGCGCTCTTTCCTCATACTTTGCCCTATACATCTCCTCTGTTTGGTTGTTCCTGAGGTATATCGTTTTATAATAAACTGGTGATCTAGTAAGTATTGTAAAATGTTTCTGTGAGTTCTGTGAGCTGCTCTAGCAAATAATCAACCCCAAGGAGGAGGTTGTGGGAACCTCTGATTTAAAGCCAGTCAGTCAGAAGTACAGGTACCAACCTGGACTTGAGGCTGGTGTCTGAAACCCAGGTTGGGGGGTTGTTGGAACCCCCAGTTTGTAGTCAGTTGGTCAGAAATGCAGGTGATAACCTGGACTTGTGACTGGTGTCTGAAGTTGGGGCAGGGAGGGGGTGGAGGGCAGTCTTGCAGGACAGCCCTTAACCTGTGGCATCTGATGCTATCTCTGGTAGAAACTGTGTCAGAAGTAAGTTAAATTCTCAGGCACCGTGGTGGTGTCCCTTCGTTGGTGTGGGGGGAAACTCCCTCCACCTGCCCCGCCCCCCCCACACATTGGAAATTGAGTCTTAGAACACCAGAAGAGTACTTCTTGGCCTTAATAAATGTATTAAGGGCAGGGAACCAGCCATATGACTTTGGTTCACCTGAGTAAAGATTCCCAGGCATTCAGACATCAGGGATTCATTAAGGATGAACTGAAGCCCCTTTATCTGCACGTGTAGAATGCTACAGTCCCTCGAGTTAATAAATTTATCCTGGCAGTTTATCAATGATTTCCTGAGCATTTGGGCTCTTATGGTGGTTCTTCTGAAGAAATGTACCTTGCTTCATTGAAATCCAGCAATTCAAATGATCGTCAATCAATTTTTTTTTTTACACTCTATTTTGGTCTATTATCGTGTGGGCTAAGACCTTAAAAGTAGACCTTGCTCCACCCATGCATTTGAATATGCCATGTAATTAAAAGTTGCAGCCTTATATGATTATCTCTATTTTGACAGATGAGCAAAGGCTCAGGAAATTTAACTTGCCTAAAGTCCACACAGGTGTGTGAGTATGTGTATACTGACTGATCTTCCTGAAATCGATTACTTGCCTGCTCAGATGAGTAGCACAGGCATGACCTTGTTGGATTCCAAGTCCTAGTCTCCTAAGCTTTGCTCATTGCTAGCTCATTAAATAGAGATGATAAGGAGATTTTAATTTTATTATTTTCCTTATTTTTAGGTTTTTATGTAGGTCTTTTTGAAAAAGTAATACATTATCATAAGGATAAAATTTCCTACAGTGTAGAATGTTATACAATGAAATGTAAGTCTTCCTCTAATCCAGTCCCTACCCCTTGAGGTAGCCACAACACAACCACCATTAATGCTTTCTTGTCTATCTTTCCAAAATAGTTTATGCATAGAACACAAGAAACTACACAAACACACACACACACACACACATATTACATATGTGTTCCACAAATGGAAGTATCTGTACTTTGATGTTTTTTCACTCAATGATTTATCCTGGAGACAATTCCTTATCATTATAAATATACATATTTACCCCTATCTGTTTGTTTGATTTTTACCAACATTTTACAATTAAATCTTTGAAGCACAACACAGAAAATTGAAAGAATTATACAGTGAGTATGAATATACACATTATGTAGATATTAGAATTAACAGTTTACAATACCTGTTTCATCATGTATCACATATACACCAATCAATTCATCTTATTTTCTTTAATGCATTTCAAAATAAGTCGCAGACATCAGTTCACTTCATCAGGAAACACTACAGAATGCATATCATCAACCATAGTTAAATGTTTGTTTATAGCTCTTTTCTTAAGGTGAAATTTACACAAAATGAAATGCAGAAATTCAATGAGTGTTGATAAAGGAATACACCATGTAATCCAAAATTCTATCAAAATATAGAAATATTACCATCACTCCAAAAATTTCCCTAATGCTTCATTTCCTGTCACATCCCACCCACACCCCCACCAGAGGCAATATTCTGATTTTTTTCACAGTAGATTAGTTTGGCCTGTTCTAGAACTTCATGTAAGTGGAATCTATGGTGTGTAATGTACTCTCTTGTGTAAGGCTTTTCTTTATTCAGCATAATATTTTTGAGTTTCATTCACATTGTGTGTATCAGTAGTATGTTCCCTTTTCTTGCTAAGTTGTATTCCATTGTATAAATATGCAATATACATTATTTTACATTTATGTCAATGACCTATCTCAAACAAACTTTTGTTTACAATGTGAGGCAGGGATTGAGTTTCACTGTTTTTCCATACAGATACCTAATTTTCCCACTATCGTTTGTTGAAAAGATGTTCCTTTCAACATTGGATTGCTTTAGTGACTTTTTCAAAAATTAAATAACTGTTATAAGTGTGGGTCTTTTTCTGGACTCCGTCTCATTAGCCTTTATGACAGTACTATACTGCCTTGAGTAATGTAACTTTTCAATAATCTTTGAAATAAGGTAGTGTACGTCTCCAAATTTGTTGTTCTTTTTCTAACTGCTTTCACTGTTCTAGATCCTTTTAATGCCTTATACATTTAGGGCATTAGGTTATCAGTTTCTACAACAAAAAGCATGGTGGAATTATGTTTGAGATTGCACTGAATCTGTAGATCCATTTGGAGATTACTGATATCTTTAAAATATTACATCTTCCAATTCATGAACATAACAAATGTCTCCATTTAGTTCTTAATTTCTCTCAGCAATGGTTTGTAGTTTTCAGTATAGAGGTCTTGTACATCTGTTGTTAGATTTACTCCTAGGAATATAATGCTTTTTGTTGCTGTTGTAAACTGCATTGCTTTAATTTTAATTTGCAATTGGAACTGTTTCATATGAAAATATAATTGATTTTATATGTTAACCTTGTATCCTACAACCTTGCTAAATGATATAAATTAGTTCTGGTAATTTTAATTATACATTCTTTGTGATATTTTATATATACCTTCATGAGATCTAAACCTAAGAAGATTTTTGTTTCCTCCTTGCTGATCTTTATATCTTTCTTTCTTTCTTTTTTTTTTTTCTTGCTTTATTGCAGTGGATAGTACCTCCAGGAAAGTGCTGAATAGGTGGTGAAAGTGGCTATTCACCCCTTGTTCTAAGGGGAAAAGCATTCAATATTTCACTATTAAATGTGATGCTGACTCTAGGTATTTCATAAATGTCTTTTATTGGAATAAGAATTTCCCTTCTATATCTAGTTTACTGCAGGTTCTTACACTGGGTGGGTGTTGAATTTTGCCATATGTGGTGTTTTCCTTTATTCAATAAATATGGCAAATTACATCGATTAATTTTTGAAATAAATCAATCCTATATTCCTGGGATAAATGTTCCATGATTATGATATATTATATCTTTCTATGTTTTTGAATTTTATTTGCTCAAATTGTGTTAAGTGTTTTGTGCCTATATTCATGAGGGATACTGGTCTATTAGTTTCTTCTTTTGTAATGACTGTCTCAGATTTTAAAATGAGGTTTGTGCTTTGCCTTATGAAATAAGTTGTGAATCAATTCCTCTTCCTCTATTTCTGAAAGACTTTAAGATTCATGCTATTTCCTCCTTAAATGCTTGATAAGACTTATCATTGAATCTATAATTGCCTGAAGTTTTCTTTTGGGGTAATTTTTAAAATATAACAAATTCAAATTCCTTAAGATTTATTGTGTAATTTAGATTTTGTTTTATTTTTTGTAATACTTTTATTGAAGTCTATCTTATCTGATATTAATATTGTGACCCCTACTTTCCTATGCATACTTTTTTTTACTGCAATTAACCTATGCATACTTCTATATAGCATGTATCTTTTTCCCATCCATATTATTTCCATCAATTTGTGTCTGTAAATTTAAAGCGTATCTCTAGTTGACAGCACATACTTGGTCTCGGTTTTTATCCATTCTAACAACTTCTGCATTTTAATTGGAGTGTTTTTGTGCCATCAGCATTTACTGTAAAATTTGATAGAGTTAGATTTAGGTCTACCATTTTACTATTTATTTTCTGAGGTCTCCATTGTCGTTTATTCTACTAGTCCTCTTTCCCTTCCCCCTATTGGATTAATTGAATATTTATTTCTAAAAATCCATTTTTATTTTATCTTTTGGCTTTGTAGCTATATCTCTTTTATATTTTTATTTTAGTGTTTCCTCTAGAGATTACAGTATACGTCCTTAAATTTTAACAGTCTACTTAGAGTTGATATTTTATTGCTTCATAGAATATGTAGAAACCTTGAGCTGTATAGGTCCATTTTCTCCTTTTCTCATCCTTTATGCTATTTTTGTCATATTCAGTGTGTATTTCTACCCAAGACAACTTATCATCTGTAAGAAAAGTTGAAAATTTATATCACATCCTAAAGAAAAACCATTTCCAAATCATTTGAAAAGGGATTTTATAGGTTCCAAATGTTAGTATTTTACATTTTAACATAGTGAATCTAAGAGAGGCAGTATCACAGGATCATAGAATGTCAGAGCTGGAAGGAATATTAAAAATCCAGTCCAGTGTTTCCTCAGAGGAACACGACTGGTATTTTGAGGGAGACAATTCTTGCTCATACACTTGCCTGCTAACTGCCAAAAAATGCCATCATACATTTCCAAAGTCCCAACTGGGAGTATTATACAACCCTCAGTTAAGAAGCATTGCTCTGTAATGACCTATATGGGAAAAGAATCCAAAAAAGAGTGGATATATGTATATGTGTAACTGATTCACTTTGCTGTACACCTGAAACTAACACAACGTTGTAAGTCTACACTCCAATAAAATTTTTTTAAAAGAACCATTATTACTACATGACTGCATTGTCCAGATGGAGAAACTGAGATTCAGAGAGGATAGGTAACTGGCTTAAAGTTGAACACCAATTTTTTTTTAACAGAACTATGACTAAACCCTGGTTCTCATTTCCATTCTCTTTTAGCTGTACCATGCTCTGAGATTGGGCATGAAAAATATCTTAACTATAACTAAAATGTAAAATAAACCAGGAAATATTTTTATTCCTTGTGTCCTAAATTAGTATCGTCTGTTGGAAAAATCACCCTGAAGAAATTAAGAGTTGGGATTCTGGGTATGACTCTAGTATAAATTTCATGGACTTTCCATAGCCATTTAACCATTGCATAAGAGTTGCATTTCCTCTTATTCTCTCTGCTAGACTGATTTAGCCACATTTATAAAATGCTCCATGTAAAACCTTCACAGGCAAAAGGCCCAATATAATTTCAGTAGAATAATTAGTGTTTTATTTTGGTTCTGTATAAATATGTATACATTTCTATTTTTAAATTCTGAAAAACTCAGTTCTTAGTATTTTTTTCTAGAGTTTAGTGAGCATTAATACAATCTTCTGCTGCATACTGTCATAAGCATAACAACTCAAACAGCTCCTAAAAGCTGCTTGAAAACCCGTTCCCACGGTTGTAGCGCCTACACACAGCTCAGCTTGCCTATACATTCCCAATAGGAGGTAGGTACTTAACTCAGTCTGTACAGGATCTGAACCTGTTTCAGATCTGCAATGTGGTGAGCAAAGCAGGTGGCGTGGCTGTATAATAACGATTGAGAAGATGAGGCTGTGGTTCAGAATGCCTGGGAAAAGATAGAACACCAAATCTCGAATGGGAAAAGGCTAAATATGTACCAGACACTGAGATTGTGTTTCTTCCTTTGGACAAGAAAAAGTTTGGATGGGACTGAAAACAAAGCCACAAGGCAAATATATGAATAGAAACATTTAGCAGATGGATGGGGCAAAAGGGGTTTTGAGTGGGTGTCGGCGAGGATTGTCATAGTTCCTGGATTCTATCCAACCAAATTGATGCTGCTTAAATATGTAAGACTTTCTTTGTTAGCACTTGTTAGTAATTAATAGGAAAAATTTTCACTAGGGTATTTCATCACTAGGTTGCATTGGATTATTTATTCTTTTTTCCATATAACAAATATTTATTGAATACCTACTATAAGTCTGGTATTGTTCTAAAATGTTGTAGTGAGAATGACAAACACTATATGATCACACTTATATGTGGAATCTAAAAAAAAAACCAAGCTCATAGATACAGAGAACAGATTGATGGCTGCCAGAGGCAGGGGGTGGGAGGGGGAGTGAAATGGGTGATGGGGTCAAAAGGTACGATCTTCCAGTTATAAAATAACTGTCATGCAGATGTAATGTACAGCATAATGACTCTAATTAAAAATACTGTATTGCATATTTGAAAGTTGTTAAGAGAGTAGATTTTAAAAGTTCTCACTGCAAGAAAAAAAATGTAACCATGTATGGGTGACGGATGTTAACTAAATGTTTATCGTGGTGATCATTTTGCAATGTATACAAGTATTGAATCATTATGTTGTAAACCTGAAGCTAATGCAATGTTGTATGTCAATTATATCAATTAGAAAAAATGCTGTAGATACCACAGGGAAGAAAAGGAAAAGAAAAAGAAAAAGAGAGAGAAGATCTTACTCCTCTGAGGGTAACCCCTTTACTGGGGGTATAAAGACAAGAGGGATAGTAAGTGCAGGTGAGGGAGGCTAGGGAATCCTCTCTGATAGAAAATTGTCTGAGCAGAGGCATGAAGGACGTGAGGGAGAAGGTGATGAGAATACCTGGGAGAAGATGGGTCCAGGCAGAGGCAACAGTAAGTATAAATCCCTAAGGCTGGGGCAAGCCTAGTATACTCCAGGAATAGGAAAGAAACAATGTGGCTGGAAGGGAATAATGCAGTGGGAGTGGTAAGAGATGAGGAACATTACCATTACCATGGCTCCTGTCTAATTAGAAATGTATGGTGAGATTGATTGCGTGATTTTGCAAGAGGACAGAGGAGGCTATGGGTGAAACATTTTCTCATGGTTTTAGATCATCTTATGTGTCCCTTTCTTTTCCAGTATTGACCCTCTGTTCCTTTTATCCCTGTCTTCATCCACATCTCTCTGTTCATTCTCTCCCCTCTTCCAGAAAATTGAATTTATCAGATATAGCTGAATAAATCCAGAAGCTAAAGCAGACATTTGTAGAAAATAAATGCCAGTTCAGAGTACTGAGCTTTTAAGGTGGCCACGTTGCATCCTCAAAGGCAGGTTTAGGATTGTCATAAGAGTTATGGGTGCGTGCTAATTTCTCCCCAGAAAATGAATCCAGGCTTCTCAGCTCCTGAATCTTACCTCCTGTAGACTCTACTAATCTTTTCCTATCAACTGTGATCTTAGACTGTTCCACAGAGAGATGGGTGTCTTTCACAATAATCTGCTTAAAGATGAGCATCTCTTCTTCCACAATTCCAGAAACTGACTTCTGGCCATGATCCCCTGATTTTACTCCTCTCCAGTGGCTTGAGAACTGCTGAGTTGAGCAACTCCTTAGGGCACCATTAACATTATATTCCATATATGCTGTGTAGAAAGTAAATTACAGTGGTCCAGGTGAAATTGGGTGATGGCTTAGACTAGGGGAAAAGCTGTAGGAAAGGAGAAATATGGACAGATTCAAGAAACCTTTAGCTGGGGATATTGACAGGACTTGGACTTAGATTAGATACAGATGTTGAGGGAGAAGGAGGTATTATAGCTGACACCTAGGATTCTGACTTACTGAACTGAATGGAAACGCTTCACTGAGGCATGGCGTAGTGAGAGAGGATCTAGCTGGTGGGGGAAGATTACAAGGAAAAATTGAGTTTGAAATGCCTCTGAAAAATTGAATATCAAGTAGACAGAGGAACAGATGGGTTTCCGGGGTTCAGAAGAGAGATTTGCCTTGGAAATATAAATTTTTGGAGTTGTCAATATATAGACATCAAATAGATCTTTAGATATCAAGGGAAGTCCCTAAAAAAGAATATAGTATAAGAAGAGATGTCCCTATGACTGAACCATTAGCTTGAAATCAGGTTGTGGAGGAAGGGCCAAGAAAGAACCCTGAGTAGGAAAAAACCAGAACAACGTGGGGTCACTCTCAGTCCCTTATATTCTGATTTGCTTTCTTGAATGAGAAGAAAAGGGATGCAGCTATGACGAGCGTACTGGGACTTGCTCAGAGGAATGGGGTAAGCATATTCAGGCTTTCCATTCCATGTGCCATGGGAGAAGCAAGTCAAGAATTGTTGCATTGAGTCATACTATCTTTCAGTAGCCAGATACATATGAAGTTTTTTAAAAAAAATCTCTTTAACTATAGCCAGGAAATTTCAGGACTACTGACTATTGAGGTAAAAATGTTTTCTCCAAGCTAAGGAGGAGTAACTTTGGAGGATGAGTTGTTGGTGGGAGGGATTATGGGATTTAAAGGGATGGAGTATATAGTATTTTAATGACATTGGTGAAACACATGAAAAATAAATGGTTTTAAAACAACTTTTTCCTTGTAAGCTATGTCATTAATATATATATATTTTTTTATAAATTTATTTATTTATTTTTGGCTGTGTTGGGTCTTCGTTTCTGTGCCAGGGCTTTCTCTAGTTGCGGCAAGTGGGGGCCACTCTTCATCGCGGTGCACGGGCCTCTCCCATTGCGGAGCACAGGCTCCAGATGCGCAGGCTCAGTAGTTGTGGCTCACGGGCCCAGTTGCTCCGCGGCATGTGGGATCTTCCCAGACCAGGGCTCGAACCCATGTCCCCTGCACTGGCAGGCAGATTCTCAACCACTGCACCACCAGGGAAGCCCTGTCATTAATATTTTAAACCGATTCTGTATTGATTGGTTAATATTTTGAATTAATTATCTTAAATAATATAATTTAAAAAACCAACTTATTCTTAAGTCCCTTTAATTACTGGAAATATTCTAGCCCATAGAACAAAAATATTCTGCAGTTTGATCTCATCCATAACTGGCCAATATGTGTCATGGCAGAGTCTGCAGATAACAGCTTGTAGGGAGGACACTGAGTCAAATGCAGTAGTTAGGGTGGGGGCAGGGAAGATGCTTTTATAACTCACACTTAGTGGGAAGTAATGGGCTAATGTCATAAAAAGTGCTGAGAATGCATTTCGTTTGTGCCTTTGGCTGCTAATCAGCTGGGGCAGCCAATGGTCTTTAATACATAGGTCTCTGTGGTAGCTGTGACTACAGATACTTTGTAATGAAGAAAATTACCAGTTCCTGTTCCTAAGGACAAAGTATGCCGAAGATGGAAGTTTTGTTTTGTATCCAAGAAAGGAGGGTGAATTTGGGGTGAGAATGGAAGGGAGAGAGATTGTTTTCCTGGTGCATGGCCAAGAAATAGTTCATTCCTGACATGAGTATCATGTACAGAAATTATCTAGGATAATGTCTGGTTCTCACTGAATGTTCAATAAATGTTGGTTGGGGTTGATCTTCTCTTTAACTCTTTCCCTCACTTGGAATAATTATAATTAACTCATTATTCTGATCAGTATCTGGCGTACTGATACCAGACCATTAAATGAAACAACTGAAGAAGTCGTTAAATATTAACCTTTAAGTCCATTATTCTGCATTACATTGTCTATTTGTGGTTTATCTTACACCAATAACTTAGTTCCTCACAAGTCTTCCGACAATTCTCCAACACTTCTTAGTAGGCAATTGAGTAGGAGTGTTCTGAAAGGATAGGAATATTGACTGGGCGGTGTCAAGCAGCTATCTTTACTGAGACAAGGGCAAGAGAAAATGGATTTCAATTGTATAAATTAAACATCTCCTGTGATATCAGATAAAATTTATCTATATGGATTATTTGAAACTGACACAATATAGCCAGATTAAACTTCCAAAAGCATAGCTCTGATTTTATAATTCCATACTCAAAAAACTTCGACGGCTCCCCATTGGCTGGAGAATGAAATGAATCCTTTAATCTGGTGCTCTATGATTTAGTCTACGTTTCAAGGTTATATCCTGTTCTCCTTCACAGACGCTGAAACTTGACCGCAGCTATTCTTCACATGTTTCCTTGTCTTTCCATCCAGGGATTTTCCCTCCTGCTATGCCTTCTAATGTGTATGTCCTCCCTCACGTTCAGGTCCATTCAGATTTTATCCATTCTTTATGTTAGACTGGGTTCAAATGTTACTTTCTTCAGTAAGTCATCCTTGATTCTTTCAGAATAATCACATTCTCCTTTCTCCAGAAACTCTGATGAGTCTTTATGGTGCTAACACAGATAGGTTGACCATCTCTTTCTTGCAATTCTCAAACCCCCAAAGCTATGAAAATAGAAAAGTTTTCAAAATCATTAAAAAAAATCAGATCTGATCTGAACTTATTTGGTAGTAAAATTTAATCTGAAGTGATGTGAGACTCTCTCTAGTCTTTATTTATCTCAGTTTAGTGTTAATAAGCATTTATTTCAGTTCAGAAATATAAATGTGTTTGATAATGGGCTACTCTCATTGTGTTATTTCATATGCAGTATGTGGGTCTTATTACTGTTCTAACTCTGAAAATGTATGAATCTTGAAATATATTTGTTTCCAAGGTTCTTGGATAGGGATTGTAAACTTGATTATATACAGTTGTCTTTTTTTTTTTTTTTTGGCTACCTAATATCTAGACCACCATTCTATTCCGAGAGAATCTGCCACTGTGTAAGTCTTGGTGGGAATTAGGGCTCCATCTCCATCATGGACTTTGAAGTTACCTGGCATTTCAACCTCTTCTTCCCTGGTATTTGGTCATGGATGTATAACCTAGGTTTCACCAATTGAATGCTCCATCTTGGGACTTGGAATTCTGAGAGAGATGAAAAGGAACAGGGAAAGTTAGAGATTATTCACTGAGGCAGTAGTCAAGTGACCTGTGGCAGTGTTGCCAACACCAGCTGTTCCTGTGGAGTGACTGGCTGTATTTCTTGCTGCCTAGTTACCTTTGGTTCTTGACTATTTTGAACCTACTTTGACAGATTTCCTGTTGATTCTGTGAACTATCCAATATCTTTTCAATAAACTTTTCCCCTTCAGTTAGCCAGAGTTAGTTTCTATTATTTGTATCCAAAAACCTTAACTGATTATAGACTATCTTTTCCTTCCACCTTCACCTGTCTTAGTCAATTCAGGCTCCTATAAAAAAGTACCATAGGTTGGGTAGCTTATAAACACAACAGAAATTTATTTCTCACATTTCTGGAGACTGGAAGTTCAATGTCAGGGTGCCAGCATGGTCAGGTTCTGATGAGAATGCTCTTCCAGCCTATAGATTGCTGACATGTCCTTGTATCCTCACAGGTTGGAAAGAGAGTTAACCAGATCTCTGGCCTCTTTTTATATAGGCACTAATCCCATTCATGAGAATTCCACCCGCAGGACTTCATCTAAACCTAGTTACCTCCCAAAGACCCCACCTAATTAATACCATCACATTGGGATTGGGGTTTCTACATATGAATTTGGAGGGGGGCACAAACATTCAGTCCATAACACCACCCTCATCTAGATTTTTATCTTTGTGTACTCAAAGCACCTAGTAATAACAGATAATTGATTACTTTTTTACATATGGCAGTGACAAGATCATACTGGCATTTTAGAAAGATCACTCTCTTTGATGTAAAGAAAATGGGGTAGAAGAGGAAAGATTGGAGTATTCCAGTTGGGAGGTGATAGTGTCATGACTAATGCAGTGAAAGTGGAGATGGGGAGAAATTTTACAGATTTGAGAGATGTTTTAGGAAATTGAAAGGTCAGGATTTGGTGATTGATTGATTGATCGTGGTGGAAAATGAATAGGGAGTAGGAGAATGACTCCCAAATATCTGGCTTGAGTCACTGGTTGGATATTGGTGCCACTGAAAGAGTCAGGGAGCAAAGGAACAGTAGTAGTTTGGGGGTGGTGAGGGAGAGAACTGGGTCAGCCAGCATTGTATTGACTTTCAGGACCAATGGACAGGTCCTGTAGACAATGACTGGTGGGTCTAAAGTTCAATGAGAGTCAGAGATTAGGCATAACCACAATATTAATGGTACTTAAATCCATGGGAGTAGATGAAACCACCCAAGAGGTTAGTATACGTTGAGAAGAGTATAGGACCTGGGGCAGAGCACTGAGGAACATGGACGTGATCAACTAAAGCCAAGGAACCTTCAAAGGGGGAACAAGAGAGGTAGGACCATTTCACTATGTGTTGTGACTATAACAACCAATAACACATGATCTTTGTCTTCAAAGGTTGGAGAAAGGGGAGGGACAAGCACATCAATGATTGCAACACAATGTGACAAGTATTACATCAGGGGTATATTCATGCAGGAGAGATGAGTATAAGGAGAAGCATAGTAACGCATGGGACACATCCGTTATTTTGAAGTCCAGTTGACCAGTTATCTGTATGGCATAGTATATTCATGGGTATGTGTGTAATGTCACACGACCAACATAAGACTACCTATTTAATATTAAGCTTCCTCTGATTGGATTTCCTTTCAGCATCTCTTTTGACTGTTAAGCAAGATGTTCTTCACTAATTCTTTTAACCTGCTTTGTGGTGGTAACCACTTTCAGGTCAACAGAGATTTTTTCTTTCTTTTTTGCTAGTGAAAGAAATCCATGGGTCTAGTTAAAAATCGTCAAACATCTGATAATATCTTCGAAAAGTTTCTGGATAATTTTATTTATTTATTATTATTACAATCTGAAGAGAGATATTTTCATTTAATCTGGAAGTGCCTGAAAGTGGCTGAGTATGAAGTGAGTCAACCATCTTCATCTTCTTGGCTTGCTCCTGGCTGTTGAGTTTTTTCTTTTCAGCAGGAAATATTTTAAAGCATAAAGAACTCAGGAGTGAAAAGAGGCACCGTGTTTCTAATTCTACCTCTGTCACTAGTTAAATTTGTAACCGAGAAAAGTCACTTTTGCCCTCCGGGCCTTGGTTGCTACTTCTTTACGAAGGAGCTGCTGTCTGTCCCAGACACCTCACAGAATTGTGGGAACCAAGTGTTCAATAGATGTAAAACTCCTTGGATAACACAAAGGTGCTTGTGGAAGACACTAGTGCTCTCCCAGTTTTCCACGTGTTTCCATATATAGCCTAGTATCTTTTTTTTTTTTTTTTTTTTTTTTCTGTACGCGGGCCTCGCACTGTTGTGGCCTCTCCCGTTGCGGAGCACAGGCTCCGGATGCGCAGGCCCAGCGGCCATGGCTCACGGGCCCGGCCGCTCCGTGGCATGTGGGATCTTCCCGGACCGGGGCACGAACCCGTGTCCCCTGCATCGGCAGGCGGACTCTCAACCGCTGCGCCACCAGGGAAGCCCAGCCTAGTATCTTTTTACTTATGTTGGAACCATGTGAAAACTCTGGCTAATGGGCTGTGAGTGGGTGTGACACAAGTAACTGCTAATTCAAAGCATTAAGAGTTCCTAGGCCATCTCCAAGCTGTCTCTTCCCCTTCTTCAGTAACCAGGAAGAGGATACATTGTAAGGACAGAAGGAGCATCAATCTCTGAGTCACTAAATGGCTGAAAACTCCGCCTCCTAAATGACCCCCAAGTGACTTTGTGTGAGTGAGAAATAAAGTTTAGTGTCTTTAGTCTCTGAGATTTGGGGGTTATGTGTTACTGAAACATATCTAAGCCTCTTCTGGTGAACAGTGTCACAAGCATAAGGCATGGTTACTCGAGATTTTCTGTTTATTGTTTCTTTAGCAAAGACTCTTTTTAAAAAAATAAATTTATTTATTTATTTTTTGGCTGCGTTGGGTCTTCGCTGCTGCGCGCAGGCTTTCTCTAGTTGTGGCGAGCGGGGGCTACTCTTCGTTGTGGTGCGTGGGCTTGTCATTGTGGTGGCTTCTCTTGTTGCGGAGCACGGGCTCTAGGCGCACGGGCTTCAGTAGTTGTGGCGCGCGGGCTCTAGAGCACAGGCACAGTAATTGTGGTGCACGGGCTTAGTTGCTCCGCGGCATGTGGCATCTTCCCGGACCAGGGCTCGAACCCACGTCCCCTGCATTGGCAGGCGGATTCTTAACCACTGGTCACCAGGGAAGTCCTAGCAAAGACTCTTCATTTCCCATTGTCTTTCCAAACCATCTCAAAATTCAGTACTCCAGCCAAGGTATCAGCTCTGTAGTGGGTCCTATTTTCATGCTAAGTAACACATGGAATAGAAGCCTAGTAGCTGCTCCACAGGGCGAGTGGAACAGAGGCAGACTGGGACAGGATTGGGAGATCTCACTCCATAAAGGTATTTTTGCATAGAAAACCCCCTTTCATTTCCTCTTTGATTATTTTCTCCTCTTCTTGTCTGCTTCCTATTATTCTGCCTTCTATTTATTTTTTACTCCTACGCTTTTCTTATTGTTTTGAGTGGCCACTCTGTGCTCAGGGCTGTAGGAAATACAGAGCGGTTTAAGATACTATGCCTGCCTTTAAGGGGTTTATAATACATTGGGGAAACGAGCTTTCCACACAGCAACAAACACCAGTGCAAAATTATGGAATTCAGTGCTAAACTGAGAGATGCAAATTAGAAATGCTGTAAGGAGGTATAGCAGAGAGGGAGGACAATGGGGATAATTTGGGGTGAGGGAGAACTTGGAACCTGAGGGCTAGGCTGGGAGGCTGTTGCAATAATCCAAGGGTGAGGGGATAAATATTTGGAAATGGGCATTGAGAAGGGAAATAAGGTGGATGAAAATGACAGTCATTTTGAAAGAAAATGGATAGCGTCTGTGACTGAATGAAATGAGAGCTCTGTGAGTAGAAACTGCCAAAGATGATTCAAAGTTTTAAGCCTGAATAGCTTACGAGAATAAAAGTGTTATTAACAGGGACAAACTTATTTGGAATAGAACTGAATTTGATTGGAAGGGGTAACTATGGAAAAGGGTGTTCGCTTATGGATATAATTGGTTTGGGAGGAAAGAGCTCATAATTCAAGAAGATATGTCTAGTATCTGGGCAGATCTATTAGCCCTGAGACTCAAATAAAAAGATCCAGTTGGAAATGTACATGATATGTGATGCATACATTAGTACTCCCAACTTGGGAGGATGGGATAGAGGATAAGGAGTTCATGAGACAGACTGGTAAAAACCAACTGGGGATGTTCATTCACTCATTCGACAAGCATTTACTAAGCGCAAACTATTTGTCATGTATATTTGTTAAAACATATTAATTACTCAACTATCTCAGTGCTTCCAATATGGAAAGCAGGCACAATAGTTAAATCAGTACACGTATTTGAAAAGTACACGTTGTTTTACAGGCATTCTTTCTATTTAGAGCCTACCTGATGAAAGACAACCAGTACAAAAATTCTTTCATTGGAACCATAAGATACTATTTGTCTTGAACGAGGTAGCTTGTTGAGTCTGTAGCTGTGGCTTCAATATTGCTATATTCATGCAGAAATAAGAGTTAATGCCACTTACATACTTAGCGTTTATGACCATTGCAGAGAAGTCTGGATGATACCAGGCCTTTTCAAAATTTTCCACTTTATCAT
Organism: Delphinus delphis; assembly: GCF_949987515.2. NCBI lineage: Eukaryota > Metazoa > Chordata > Mammalia > Artiodactyla > Delphinidae > Delphinus > Delphinus delphis. The sequence continues at coordinate 11,159,156 of NC_082704.1, forward strand.
CAACCAAGAGGGAAGGCCATTTTAGTTGTCAAAGAAAAGTTATAGACCCTAGACACAGAAGATTAAGTTTTATTTCCAATTCCATTAAATACCTTACAGATATGTAAGATCTTTTGAAGAAATACAGGTATGTAAACCAAATGTAATTTGACATTAAAATATATGTTAGCAGGGAATTAAAAATGTATTTCAAATTAAATCATCTCCAAACCTCACTTAATTTAACGTAATTGAAGGAGAAATGCTCTTCTCTCAATAAAAGCCTTGGTTTCACCATCCGTAAAGTGAGGAAGTTGTACTACTTGATCACGCAAGCAATTCTTGCTGTTTCTATAAATATGGAATCAAATCTCGAATCATGGCATATTTTGAAGTTACAAAGCATTGCTGCTAGTTTGTATGCACTCCCACATAGCTTTTAGTGATAGCCACTTTTTTTTTTTTTTTTTTTTTTTTTTTTTTTTTTTTTTTGCGGTACGCGGGCCTCTCACTGTTGTGGCCTCTCCCGTTGCGGAGCACAGGCTCCGGACGCGCAGGCTCAGCGGCCATGGCTCACGGGCCCAGCCGCTCCGCGGCATGTGGGATCTTTCTGGACCTGGGCACGAACCCGTGTCCCCTGCATCGGCAGGCGGACTCTCAACCACTGCGCCACCAGGGAAGCCCAGTGATAGCCACCTTTAAAAGACCATTTAATATTTAAATTATCATGACCACAAATTTGAGGCAGTTTTTAGCTGAAGATTTTGAGGTCATGTTAGAAATCAAAATGATTCTGTAGGGGAGATAAGGCTTCCTTTCAGCAGAATGGTGACAAGAGTGCAGAGGTCATCAACAGAAATAAAGAGAAAAGAATGGTTCTTAATGTTCTCACAATAGCCCCAAAGATTATGGGAGGAAAACCCTGGCCTAGCAAATTACAGTGTTTAGCTCTAGGTTGAGATATAATATTTTGTAAAATTTTCCATATGGCAGAATTTGTTTATAGTTATCCTCATGGTCCAACCACAATATTTCTTAGATCACAAGTCTTTTTGTAATTAGTTTGCAAAACTCCAGGCAGTATATGTGTGGCCTCTATATTGCAGAAAGGTGAGTTTGCTGGGAATGAGTTACCAAGGGAATGCCCTTGGAGTTGTTTCTCCAATAGTGGATGTGTGGAAATACACTGATTCTTTCACTTCTGCCCAATGGCTCCATCACAATGCAACTACCTAGGGTTGAGTGGAATATTGAATCAGACCAGAAGTGTTGGTTTGCTTAGTCAGTTTCTAACCAATTAAATCAGCTGGCCATAGGTCGAATAAGGATTGGTTGTCTGAAATCTCTTCTAGGAAACCTGCTAGGTGTCAGATGTTTTCCATATATTTAATGACCACTTTATAGATAGGAATGGAGGCAAGACATTGGCCAGACTGAATTCATTGTAGCAGTGAATATGTTTGTGATGAGATCAATAAGATACTTTTGTTATTTACCATTGACTAAAGCTTAGCTCCCTTAGTTAATAGTGCTTTATTGATTTTATGATTATTTTTGAAAGAGTATGTGTTTAATATCAGTATTTAATATATTTCCACAAAATGCAAAGTTCACCCTGAGAAGAAATTTTACCATGTTTGAATGTTAGCTAAAACTAACACAAATCAAGTATCCCTGTACTAAGAAAATAACTCCTGGACGGAGGGGAAGCTTTGCACTTCAGCCAGTAAATCTTGCTTCCTAAGCTATAGTGTGCATAAGGCTTTCCCACACATCTCCGTTGCTACGGAAACCTCTTTCAGTGTCTGGGCTCTAAACAGCTGACTCATTTCAAAGTCTGGCTCTCAAACCTCTCAGCTCACAGCTTAGCGAGACAAGTGGAAACAAAGAAAAACAAAGAAACAATGAAATATCAATATATACCAGTCCATTTAAAAAGTTAGTAAATTATGTGTCTTGACATATAAGGAAAAGGCAAGGTAATGCAAATCCTCAGTTGCTACAGACTGCGCTAAAGATATCCCAGAAACGTTTACAGCCCACAGCCTATAAAAAGGGCTTTCTATCCTTTGGACTTAGTGACACACAATAAAACTGAAGCTTAAAGAGAGATCCTCCCTTATATCAAAGCAGTCCAACCAGATACATATGAAAATACAAGCAAAGAGCATGATCAGCAAAGCAGTTAGCATGGGGTGGGAGGGCAGGGAGAGAAGGGAGAGGGCAGAGGTAACTCAGAAAACCCCAGAGTAATCTTAGGAACTGTCCAAGCAAAGCTTGAAGGTCTATCTACCAAGATTGTCCTCAAGGAAACTTCCTGCTTTGGTCTCTGTCTTTGGCCCTATTAAGTCAACATATTCAAGGAATACACAGAGGCATGTTTATTAAATGAGCAGATGCCACAAATCTAGGGAGCTGGATTTTAGGCCAGAAGACCTCTTAACATTCCTTTGGTATCTCAGACTAAAGAGGGGATAAATGTCCCAGCACTCTCATTGGTGTCAACTGGCCCAGAATATATGGTGGGATTTTGTATATTTTTTACATTTACAACTAGTAATTGTCACAAGTAATAATGGAACGTTTTAAGGAGTCTGAACGCCTTTTAAAAGTGATTTAGTTTTATAAATTGAGAATCAACTTTAGTTTGGTAGTGAGAAACTTATCTTTGAAAACCCAGTATGGTAGGGATTAGGAAAAAATGCTGCCATTTGGACATGCCTTCACATTTTAGTGTGGGAAGAATTGCTTAGCTTCTATGAGATTATTTATATTGTCTCTATTATCTTGTGCCTCTGAAAGTACTGATCATAATATAGCTCAAGTGAGGACTACCCTGGTGGCGCAGTGGTTAAGAATCCACCTGCCAATGCAGGGGACACAGGTTTGAGCCTGGGTCCGCAAAGACCCCTTATGCCGAGGAACGACTAAGCCCGTGAGCCACAACCACTGAAGCCCGTGTGCCTAGAGCCCGTGCTCCACAACAAGAGAAGCCCCCGCTCGCCGCAACTAGAGAAAGCCCGTGTGCAGCAATGAAGACCCAATGCAGCCAAAAATAAAATATGAATAAATAAATTAATTTAAAAAAAGAATTAGAAAAACAACTCAAGTGAATATTTAAGCATCTCTTTGTTTTATTTACCAATACAAATTATTACTGTGGGAAAGTGAAAATCAATAATACGTACCATTAAAATACTATCTTGGTGAAAAGATGTGGAAAGAACCATTAATCAATGCATATTTAGTCTGCAAAATATCTCAAGCATCGCTCCCAAATAGGCAGAGTGTGGAAAGCAGTAAGCAAGGCTTGTATTAATACTTTAATAAAAGTCATGACTCTTGAGAAGTCATTTTGTGTGTGTCCAGACACATGCAGGATGATTGGCATGTCCAGTTTATTGTGGTACTTTCTACTCAATTCATTCAATGCATTGCAGTTAAATTAATGGATTCAGTTGAGGAGCCTTGAAAGTCTAACTAGGCTGGTAAATCAAGGGAATGCTGTTGAACCAATATGTCTGGAATTCAAAAAAAAACAAACACTGAGGTAGGCAGAATCAAATATGTTCACATTCTAAACCCTAGAATCTGTGAATATGTTAATTTACATAGCAAAAGGGAGGTTAAATTAAGGAAATGCGATGGGGAGATTAAGGTGAAATACCCAGGTGGGTCCAATGTAATCAATCTTATGAAAGGAAGGTAGTAGAATTAGGGTCACAGAGAGAGAGGGGCTGTGATGGTGGAAGCAGAGGTTGGAATGATGCTCTGAAGATTGATGAAGGGACTTTGACGCAAGGAACGCCAGCATTCTCTGAAACCTGGAAAAGGCAAGGAGATATAGTCTCCCCTGGAGTCTCTAGAAGGAATGCAGCCCTACCAATACCTTTTTCACTGAGTCATGCACACTTCAGACTTCTGCCTCTCAGAATTTTAAGATAATAAATTCGCCTTGCTTTAAGCTTCTCTGCTTGTAGCAATTTGTTACAGCAGCTATAGTAACTAATACTGATACTCACTAAATTAGGTAAAGAGTTTATAGCTTTAGAAACAAAAGGGAGAAACATGGACTAGATGATAGGATAGGTAAGTGGTGTCACACCTGGTGGAAGTATACACAAATATGAATGGAGCAATGTTAACATGGCTAGAGAATGCCTTCACATGCTAGCTGGCTTTGTGCTTAGCCTTGGCCATTTCATCAGTTTCTCTGAAGACATAGAAGGCAAATGGCTTGGATGAATCTCAAGGGAATTATTCTGAATGAAACCAGCTGATCTCAAAAGGTTACACGCTGTATGATTGCATTTATATACTTTTCATTTTTTGTTGTGATGAAATTCACATAACATAAAATTAACCATTTTAAAGCATACATTTCAGCAGCATTTAGGACATCCACAATGTTGTGCAACCACCACTTATATCAAGTTCCAATCATTTTCATCATCCCAAAAGGAAACGCTGTACCCATTAAGTAGTCATTCCCCACTCAACCTTCTCCCAGCCCCTGGCAAAACCAATCTGCTTTCTGTCTCTATAGATTGACCAATTCTGGATATTTCATACACATGGGATCATGCAACATGTGACACTTTGTATCTGGTTTCTTTCACTCAGCATATTTTCAAGGCCCATCCACATCATAGCATGTATCAGTACTTCATTCCTTTTTATGGCTTAATTATGTCCCATTGTATGGACACACCACAATTGTTTATTCACTCATCCACTGATGGACAATTCAGTTGTTCCCACTTTTTGGCTATTGTGAATAGTAAGGCTGAGAGCATTTATGCACAAGTTTTTGTTTGAATGTTTTCAAATCTTTGGGTATATACCCAGGAGTGGACTTGCTGTGTCATATTGTCACTTCACAGATACTGAGAATTAGAACTTCAACATATCTTTTTTTGGGGGGGGCACAGTTCAACCCATAACAGTCTTCCCTTTGCATCCTCCCAAATTCATGTACTTCCCACGTACAAAATACATTAATCCCATCCCAACATCCCCCAAAGTCTTAACCCATTCCAGCATCAACTTTAAGTCCAAAATACCATCTAAGTATAATCAACTAAAGTCTCAAATCGTATCATATACATCATTTAAATAAGTTACAGGTGAGACTATGAGTATGGTCCATCTTGGGGCATAGTTCTTCTCCATCTATAGACCCGTGAAAACTGGAAAAGAAATTATCTGCTTCAAAGACACAATTATAGAACAGGCTTAAGATAGACATCCTAGGGATTTCCCTGGCGGTGCAGTGGTTCAGCGCTTCCACTGCAAGTGGTCCGGGTTCAATCCCTGGTTGGGGACTAAGATCCTGCATGCTGTGCGGCGCGGCCAAAAAATAAATAAATTATATTTATATATATATATATATATATATATATATATATATATATATATATATATATATATATATATATATATAAAGATAGACGTCCTATTCTAAAAGGGAGGGATTGGAAGAAGAAAAAAAAGGTGTCATTAATCTAAAGTAAGTTCACAACACAGCAGGGCAAGTTTCACTAGGTTCCAGGACCTAAGAATGCTCTGCCCTCGTAGCCCTGGGCAGCAGCCCTACCCTCTGGAAACAAGGAGGTGGCCACTCTGCCCCCTTGGCCTGTGCTCTTTCTGGCCTTTGCATCCATGGCTCTGCCCTTAGAGTCATGCTTCCTTCACTTTGTCCCACCTCTGTCCCTTTCAATCTAGGCTAGAAATGCCATGTTGGTATACTTCTCAAAAACCTTTTCTGTCTTCCATGAATGTCAAGGGAATTCACCCCATTTGACATGGGGTTTCTCCCAGATCCTTCCAGGATCACCACATTCCTATTGCTGAGATGGTTGATTGGATCCACAAAGCACGTACCTAATCAATTTAGCCAACAGTTGTTCAGCCGCACCCTTGGCCTTGTTTCCAGATCATGATATCTAGATAGACTGAGAATCTTCCAAATCATTAAGTGCTAGTTGCTTTTGGCTTAATAATTTATTCCTTAATTTATATCTTTACTCTCGCATTTTAATATAAGCAGTAAGAAGAAATCAGGCTGTATCTTCCACACTTCGAAAATTTTCTCAGCTGAATATTCAGGTTTACAGTTTATAAGTTCTACATTTCACCCAACAAAAAAACACAATTCAAACAAATTTTCTGCCACTTTATAATGTGGATTGCTTTTCCTTCAGTGCTCAATAATGCATTCATCATTCCCTTTTCAGGCCTCACCAGAAGTGCTTTAGTGTTCATATTTTTACCATCCTCTCTTAAAGGCAATCTAAGCTTTTTAAAAAAATCAACACTTAGGAATTCTTCCAAGCTCTACCCATTATCCAATTCCAAATCTGCTTCTATATTTTAGATATTTGTTACAGTAGCACCGCACTTCCTGGTACCAAAATCTGTATTCGTTTTCTTGGGCTGCCAAAACAAAGTACTACAAACTGGATAGCTAAAAACAACAGAACTTTATTGTCTCACAGTTCTCTGGTTTAAATGCTTTGGTTTAAAAGAGTATGAAACCTTGGAAAAATATATAGCAACCAGACATCTAGATATATAACTCAGAATAATTAGGCAGAGATTTATAAGATTCTGATTTCATACTAATTACGTCTCCTGACAATTACGTTTCAGGTTCTAAGTAGCTAAGTAGCAATTGCTTATAGTTTGAAATGCATATATTAAATGCAAATATCTATTCCAGTAGCAACAACTTTAGCCCAAATTGAGCAATTTAACTGGCTTGGCCATGGTAATGGTTAAACCAGTCATTCATGGAGATAAAGGATGTGCTAATTAGGTTTGCAGATGACATTAACTAGTGAATTTGCTAGTACATTTAAATTGGGATTTAAATTCAAAGTGACTTGAATACTTAGAGAAACGGTCTTTCAGAAATAGAAATTCAATAGATGTAAGTGCATGATCTGGCATAGTTGGCTAGAATGAGTAGCTGACTCTTAGCTACCTCTCTACTTCCTGCCTCCAATCCATTCTATCCCTCAAGATTGTCCTTCCTCACACATAGCTCAGATCATGTCAGCAAGGCTCCCCATCGCTCAACACATTAGTTACCAACTCCTCACTCTAGCACTTAAGGCCTCAATATTTTTTTCAAATATCATCACGGTTCCCAGATATTTGGAAATTAAACAACACATTTTTACTAACACATGCTTCAGAAGGAATTATTGAAGGAAATTAGAAAATATTTTGAACTGAATGAAAATCTAAATACACCATATCACAATTTTTGGGACTTGGCTAAAGAAGAGCTAAGTGGGAAATTTATGTCATTAATGCTTATATTAGAAAGGAAGAAAAGACTCAACTTGATAACATCAGCTCCTACCGTGAGAAATGATAAAACTAAATTAAACCCAAGGCAAGAAGAATGATAGTAATAATATAGATAAGAGCAGAAACCAATGAAATTGAAATTAGAAAAACAATAAATAATATCAATGGAACAAAAACTGTTCCTTCGAAAAGATCAAAGAAGCTGAAATATCTGAGAATTTTTTTAAAAGACTGTTATAAAACAATGGTTTTGGACACTGTCTTGGTCAGCTTAGGCTCCTATAAAAAGATACCATAAACTGAGTGACTTATTAACAACAGAACTTTATATCTCATAGTTCCGAAGGCTAGAAGGGTGAGATCATGGTGCCAGCATGGTTGGGTTCTGGTGAAAGCTCTCTTCCAGGCTGCAGACTGTTAACTTCTCAGTATCCTTACATGGCAGAAAGAGAACTAGCTAGCTTTCTGGACTCTTATAAGGGCACCAATCCCATTCATGAGGGCTCCACCTTCACGAACTAATTACCTCCCAAAGACCTCACCTCCAAACACATAAGGATTTGGGGGAGACACAGCTATTCAGCCCATTGCAGACATAGTTTAAAGTATATGAAACTGTGCATATAGAGAAAATGACAGATAATATAGGAGTTTGCAGAAAGGGCAAAAATGACAGGATACTTATAATCATATAAACAAAAAAATGTCTTATAGTAGTAATTTGTAATTGTTTAAAAGTGTAGAATAGTGATCAAATTATTTAGATCTAGAGCAAATGCATATAAAGGAAACAAGGTGATAATGTGGGAAAATTAGGAACAGTTTTAATTTTCAAGAGGAAAATGCTAGCCAATTTATTAAGTGGTATTGGTAAAAAAATAGTATTGGCAGAGTTACTGGTGCTTATTAATTCACTTGTATTTTTATTATTATTTTTTTCTTAAATTGAAGTATAGTTTCACTTGCATCCTTTTTTTTGGAGAATGTGAACCTACGTTGTAAAAATGGAAAAATAAAAGTATTGTAAGATTATTCCATTGCAAAGAAATAAATAATGTGTATATATTTTACAACTGAAAAATCCATAGAAACACAATTGGATCAAAATCATTTGGTAAAACTCAGGGATTGACTAGTTCCAGAAAGTTGGCCATGGTCTAATAAAGAGAAATTGTTCACATGAAGAAAGCGGCTATGTGGTTGTTCTAATAAAAAGAAAGAAAGAGAAAAAGAAAGAAAAGTAAAGAACAAGGAACAAACAATACAGTGATGAGAATATCCTAAGGTATAAATAATATTGAATCACATCAATAAGCATTAATGGCTCTGTTAGGGCAGTGTGTGAATGAAACCATTAAAATAGTGGAATTGTTGAGTGTAGAAAATGAGTATGTGAATTACAGCTAATAACATATACAGTAGAGAAGACTGTCAAAATGATCAATTATAGCACTTTTTACATGATACTTACTTTGTGAAAGATAACCATGTGTTGAGAAACTGTGTGTTGATAATAGTCTATGAAAGAAAATGATAAACATTCTAATGAAAATGTTGCGTCAGTCATAAGAAAATAAAAGTGCATTTTCAGGCACAACTTGGAATTAATGCAGTAATGACGGAAGAACGTATTTTTAAAATAACATGATTTATTTATTATGCGCTCTGACAAGAGACATATAAACAACACTCATAGTAATGAACGTGATCATTATAATTCCTTCTCCCCAAATTGCCTGTGTACTGTCCTGCGTATAAATATTGGATCTAATCATATCATGGAGAATATGATTTAGATGTAAATATACTTTTTCTGGAGAGAGGGCTTTAAAAAGGAGATGCATTCTTATCTGTGCAGCACTGTCTTTGAAAGTATGAGGGAAGTTGGATGGCTACACATAGCTTACTAATTGGATTGCATTTCTTTTTCTTTCTAGTCAGACAAGCAGTAGGCATGCCAGAAGCTGGGTAGAATCCAGCAAGAGGTTGATCAATTTTTTGCAAACAAACCATTTAGAGGATGTGTATTTATTTCTGGCAGTCAAAATCACATTTTAAAATATTTATAAAGGTAATTCATATGTGTTTCCAAACTGTTGGAAAATTTTAAAACCGTGAATAAGAAAATAAAGAAATCAATTATATACCCACTAGCAGAGAAATACATTGTTGACATTTTCTGTATATTCTCCTAGCTGTATGTAAGTATGTCTATATTAACATAAATGTGTCCCATAGTCTTTCAATCCTGGTTTTAATTTGCATTATAGGACTTCTGCTTCTGGCCGTAATGGAGTAAGAGGAACTGAACTCCTACCTGATATACCTAAAAATCCAGATGAAATATATGAAACAAGTTTTAACTGATTGGACATCAGGCCATGAAGGACAGTGATCTCTAAGAAATGGAAAGCAAATGAGTAAAGTCCTACGATATCCCAGTTTACTGCCTGGGAAGATAATGCAGGCCAATCCTCAATCCCAGACAGAATCTGGTGGCAACATAGACCGGCAGTCAGAGCCACAGGACACCCGCCCTCTAGTGTCCCAACAGCTCAGAATCCGCAGGAGGCAGCCTGAGCTGGGGACAACACCTGGATCATGTTTCAATGCACGTTCACACCCAGCCCTTTTGCTGCAGAGTCTCTGAGGTGATTAGTCCCAGGGATCGCCCCTCCAATTGCCCCCTCCTTGTGGCTGCGCACTGCCTTCCACTCTTCATTGGTGCCCCTGGCCTGTCTCACCTGGCAGACGTCGGTCACCACCCCACTCACTCACATAGCCCAGCTGCTACGGAGGGGTCCACTGCGCACAGGGGCACATCCCAGCCTCCAGCAGGCATCAAGACAGTTCCCAGCGCGGGGACACTGGCAAGGGAGCACTGGACCACTAGAGGTGTCAAGAAATGTAGCTCACCCAAATGATGCAGGGGAGCAGCTGTGCTCTTCCTGACAGGCCACACGGGCGACTCTAAGGCAGCGGGTGGTGTCTGGCATGTGGCTGGTCCACTCCTCCCAATGACCTACCCACTCAGACCACACTGGGACTTCCAGCTGGTCATGAGGATGCCGAGATTCCCCAGCCTATTCTTGTAAGGCGTCCAGTACCACCCGCCCAGGTTCCCCACCATCTCTCCTTCTGGGCCCTGAACTCTGGGCTCAGAGAGCCCTGACTGCCAGCCTGGCTGGGGCTCTCTGGACTCAGTTTTGTACGTGCTCTCTCGTGGGCTCTGGCAATCGCTCTCGCCAGGATGCTCTCAATGACCCTCACTGACTGAGAGTACCCTTCCCTGGCTCCTGGTCATTCTGGCCAAATCCTTGCTTCTCAAAGTAAAGGAGAAAGGTCCTGCTGACATTTCAGAACTTTAAGTCATGCCCAGAGGAATCCCTTCTCTCAGGACATCACTGAACAAATCCAGTTTTATATGCGTGAGGGATTAAGTTAATTTTCTGCTTAACTTAATGAGAAAATGGGAGACATACTAAAATAACTTGGACACAATATTTGGGGCTGTTCCACTGGGAGCAGGGTCCAGTCTTCAGAGAAGAGGAAGTGATGAGCCGGCCAGCAGGCCAGGATCCAGAGCTGGACAGGAGGGCACATGACGGAAGACCAGTGGAAGGGCGCATAGTGCAGGAAAGTGCCAGGCCCGGACAGAATTGCCAGGAAGCCCTGGGACCCAGGCAGGAGGCCCAGAGGTAAATGAAGCCCACAGACAATCCCCAAGTCCAGTTTCTCACCGTCTCCTTCCTTCCTTAGGCCTGCTTTGAGCACACTGGACACAGGGCCCTTCTTTTTGTTGCCATGATGCAGTACTGGGGAGGGAAACGAACTAAGAGACAAAAGGTCGGCCTCAGGCTGGGAGTAGTGGGGACAGCCTGGACCTCGATGAATTCAGACCAGGGATCCAGTCCCAGCTCTGTCACTTACTGGACATGTGATACTGGGTCCATGGCTAAGTGGCCAATATGAGCCTTAGTTTCTTCATTTGTGAAGTGGGTCTAATAAGTCCTGACTTGTGGGACTGCTGGAATGTACAGTGTATAATGTAAGTCAAGCACATGGCCTGGCATTTAATGGATGTTTAATAATAGCAGTAATTCTAATATGATTTTGACCCCAGACTCTATCAGTCTCTCCTGGGACTGTGTGTGTGTGTGTGTGTGCGTGTGTGCGCTCCATGGCATCTCAGAGAACACGTAGCACTCTAGGACATAAAACAAGTGAGCCCCAAATGCTGCTTTGTAAATAAAACTCAGTACATTTTCCCTGTTAGTGGATATAATCTTTAATTTGGATATTGGGAGGTCTTCCCCAGTTGAATGCAACTCAAAGCTTCCGGAATTTGAGTCAAGGACTAACTCCTTTCCCCCCTCTCAGCTGCTTTTCCATCCAAACAACTATTTTCATTCATCTCACCCCCACCAAAAATCTAGCCCTTGCTTAGAGTTGACCAAATTGCACTCAAGATAACTTAATTAAAATGTCCTCTCAGTGGCATGGGCTCTGGCTCTCCCAGGCTAGGGAAAAAGTGCCAGCCTCTGGGCACCACCTCAAAGAAATATCAGCCTTTTCTCAGGAAATCCTTGCAGATGATGTGTATAGAACACCAAGTCTGTGCACTGTTCAGTGGCGTGGGGACAGAAGGGCAGGACACCTGCTCCAGGTGGAGACTGGGCTATGCTTCTCCACGATCCCAGAGAAACTGCCAGGACCAGTTTTCCATTCTAGGCTTTTCTCTCACCTCTAACACCCACCTATAAGCATAAATGAGCTAGTGAGCCAGGACTCTCATTTATTAAGATTTAATTTCTCACACCTTGTTTAATTAGCCAAGCAAATCGAGGTGTATAACTTTAATCTTACAAAACAACAGACTAAATGGGATACAGGATTCTTAGGATAACCATCTTTTACATTTTTTTCTTCTATTTCTCGCTCCCATCTATTTTATTCCTGGGCCCTTGCATGTTTCTAAGGAAATTCCTATTCCAATGCCATGTTATCCTGTTCCAGATCACAAAATATGATGAAAGATTTCCCAATTTGTGTTACAGACTAGCAAAATTTTTATTCTAAAGCCTGACAAACGGCAGTAAATATGTGACCAATGTTATTCACGAACCTAGACTCTAAAGCTAAAAACCTTTAGGAAAAAAAAGATAAAATCTGCAATTCAGCCCTCCACTATTTAGAAACTTGACCTCAAACACAGAGTGGAGAATCTTCCTCTGACTTCACTCAGGGCAGGAGAGGCTGCTGGGCATGACACTGGAGCTGCCACTGGCCATGGCAGAAGTATTAGCCCCCGCGGCAGCTCTGGCCTGAGCTCTCTTTTTCTCATCTCTCAAAGCTTCCTCATACCAGCGTGAGAATGCAGTGGGGTCAGTCTCATCGATCTTGGCAAAAAACTCCAGGACTTTCATCTTGCTGCTTTCAGCGTGGGCCCTTGGACCCCACAGGAATTCGCAGTGTGGGGGATCACTGTCGGGCACCTGGCGCTACTCCAGGTACTTCTCCTCCACCAACTCTTTGGTGATGAGCTTCTTGGTCTCCCCGTAGACGAAATCCTCCTGCCCAGCATACATCCCAATAACACTCAGCACTTCCCAGATTTTCTCCTCAGGGGCACGGTTGCCCTGCATGAAGATCACACCCAGGATAAGTACCACGAGGCCGGCCTTGGGCACGCGCTGGTCATCACTCAGCATCCCGGCGTAGGTGAGGTCTAGTGTCTTCACGAGCACATAGGAGTGGCTGGTGGGGTCCACTTCCTTCACTTCAATGCCAAAGACAACCTCCATGCACTCACAGGCTTTGCTGAAGATGGCAGGGAAGTGGTCCTTGTGCTCTTTGATGACATTCCTCAGCATTTCTGCCTTTGTGATGGGCTCCTGTTTTACATACTTGACACTTAAGAACTGCAACAGTTTGGCCACCTTCTTGTTTAGCACGTCACAGAGCAAGAACCCGGGAGCCTGGGAGGTGCTCACACCCTCTGCTTGCCTGCTGCAGCCCTCATTTGACTTGCTCAGTGGAATGGCTGCGACGGCCACGGAGGAGCGGGCTCTCTGCGACCTCCGGGGACACACTCCGCGTCCCAGCAGCAGGCACAGCCTCTGAGGGGCCCTGGGTCAAAGGACAGAGCGAGGAGGCACTGTCCCCTCCTCCTCAGCTACAGGGACCTGTGCGCCCACCAGGCCCTGAGCCTCTTTTCCGGCCTGAAGGCCTACTTCAAGCACGTCGCACTGACTCTTCCAACTGTGAAGCATGATGACCTGTGCTGGGGCAGCAGGCAGGGGTGTGGGCAGGGCGTGGTGATGGCGGCCAATTGGTCTGAGGGAGAGAGGAAGAGTGTGAGAAACTCGACCCTGTCAGCTCTGACCAAGGCCATCTTAATAGGTCTTCCCTTAGACAGTGCTCTGGGGGGTCCCCTGTCTTCCTGACTGGTCTGTGCCCTAAGGACCAGTGGGAGGATCGGTGAAACTCCTCAGGGTGACACCAGCCCGCTCAGCCTGCAGATTCCAGGTAAGACAGTAGGCTGTGCGAGCTCAGGCACTGTGGTGTCCCCTCTGCTCTGGTGTGGGGGGGCCCACTGGTCGACATTCAGGGTCCTCACCTTGACTGACTCCCGGCCATTCCTGGGCTTCCTCCGCTCTGCTCACCTGAGGACACTTGCCTCAGACCAAGATCCTTGCTCCCGGGGTTACTTGAGTCCCTGTAAGAGGAACTGAGGGCCACTTCAGGCCGCAGACTGCAATCAAAATCCTGCCCCCAGTCCCCAGCGCTGACGGGAGGGGGAAGGCCGGCCTTTGGGTTGCTCGCACCGTCCTGGGGTGGATGGTCCCATCAGTGCCCACTCGGAGTCCTCGGCTTTCTCCTGGCCAGGCAGGCCTGCACCCCACCCCTCAGCTGCTCTGAGGCAGAACTCGCAGAACGAGAGCTCACTCTCCCGAGACCAAGAGGAGGGCATCGCATCTGGCCACACCTGCCCAGGGCCTACCTGGGGTGACAGTAAGGGCTGGATGAACTCCGCGGACCCTGCTCTCCTGGAATAGACGGATCATCACGGTCCCTATCTTAAGGCCTGGGACACCCCCTCTGTTGACCCGAGGTCACCCTCCTTAAACCAAGGCCTCACTTCCCTGAGATAGCGGAGGAGGAAGCGAAGGGGCGCCACACTCAACCACCACTCCCTGTGTCCTCTCATGGCTGACAGCAGGGGCAGAGAGGCGCCGGGCCCCATCTGTGCTGCAGCAGGGGGTCCACCCCGCCCTCCACCTTCCACTTCACTCCTGGCACAGCCTGAGATTCATCCCTCTGGCGCACTGAGGCTCCGCGAGACCAGCAGGTGCGAGTGGGTCCTTCCCCCTCAGCTGACCTGATATGTGTAATATTTGATATTTCTGATATTTGTAATTCTGTCTTCTTTTCTCTTGGTTAGCCTAACTAGAAGCTTATTAATTTTATTGATCTTTCCAAAGAACCGACTTTGGGTTTCCTTGATTTTCTCTATTGTTTTTCTGTTTTCAATTTCACTGATTTTTTACTCTATTTTTCTCTCTGCTTTCTTTACAATTTTGTTAAACACATTTTCATTTAGATTAAAAAATATATTTTCAATCTCTCTTTGGGGTTTTTCATTAACCTACAAATTATACAGAAGCATGTTATTTCATTTCCAAATATTTCGGGGATACTCTAACTACCTTCTTGTTACTGATTTTCAGTTTAATTCCATTGTGGTTTGTGAACAAACTTTGTATAATTTCTATTCTTTTAGGTATGTTTAATGGCTTTGATTTTGTCCTATCTTGATAAATGCTTTATGTCACTTGAGAGTAATATGTATTCTATTGTTGGATGGAGTATTTTATAAAAGTCAAGTAGATCAAGTTGACTGATAGTGCTGTTCAGGTCACCTACTGATTTTCTGCGTGTTTGATCTATCAATTACCGACAGAGTGGTATTGAAGTCTCCAAATGTAATAGTGGACTTGTCTATTTCTCCTTTCATCTCTATCAGATTTTGCTTCACATATTCTGACACTTTGTTTTTAGTTGCATATGCGTTTAACATTGCTACATCTTCTTGGAGAATTGACTTCTTTTTCATGATGTTGTGCCCCTCTGAATCCCTGATGATTTCCCTTGTCCTAAAGTCTGCTTCTGTGAAATTAATATAGCTACAACAGCTTTCTTTTGATTATTGTTAATGTGGAATATTTTTTCCATACTTTTACTTTTAGCCTATCTGAATCTTTATATTTAAAATGAATTTCTTCATCCATTAGACAAAATGTGATTAGATATTGTATTCTATCACCTTGACTACCTGTGTCTTTTTTTTTTAACATCTTTATTGGAGTATAATTGCTTTACAATGGTGTGTTAGTTTCTGCTTTATAACAAAGTGAATCAGTTATACATATACATATGTTCCCATACCTCTTCCCTCTTGCGTCTCCCTCCCTCCCACCCTCCCTATACCACCCCTCTAGGTGGTCAAGAAGCACCGAGCTGATCTCCCTGTGCTATGCGGCTGCTTCCCACTAGCTATCTATTTTACGTTTGGTAGTGTATATATGTCCATGCCACTCTCTCACTTTGTCACAGCTTACCCTTTCCCATCCCAGTATCCTCAAGTCCATTCTCTAGTAGGTCTCTGTCTTTATTCCCTTCTTGCCCCTAGGTTCTTCATGACTTTTTTTCTTAGATTCCATATATATGTGTTAGCATACGGTATTTGTTTTTCTCTTTCTGACTTACCTCACTCTGTATGACAGACTCTAGGTCCATCCACCTCATTACAAATAACTCAATTTCATTTCTTTTTCTGGCTGAGTAATATTCCATTGCATATATGTGCCACATCTTCTTTATCCATTCATCTGTTGATGGACACTTAGGTTGCTTCCATGTCCTGGCTATTGTAAATAGAGCTGCAATGAACATTTTGGTACATGACTTTTTTTGAATTATGGTTTTCTCAGGGTATATGCCCAGTAGTGGGATTGCTGGGTCATATGGTAGTTCTATTTTTAGTTTTTTAAGGAACCTCCATACTGTTCTCAATAGTGGCTGTATCAATTTACATTCCCACCAACAGGGCAAGAGGGTTCCCTGCTCTCCACACCCTCTCCAGCATTTATTGTTTGTAGATTTTTTGATGATGGTCATTCTGACTGGTGTGAGATGATATCTCATTGTAATTTTGATTTGCATTTCTCTAATGATTAATGATGTTGAGCATTCTTTCATGTGTTTGTTTGCAGTCTGTGTATCTTCTTTGGAGAAATGTCAATTTAGGCCTTCTGCCCATTTTTGGATTGGGTTGTTTGTTTTTTTGATATTGAGCTGCATGAGCTGCTTGTAAATTTTGGAGATTAATCCTTTGTCAGTTGCTTCATTTGCAAATATTTTCTCCCATTCTGAGGGTTGTCTTTTGGTCTTGTTTATGGTTTCCTTTGCTGTGCAAAAGCTTTTAAGTTTCATTAGGTCCCATTTGTTTATTTTTGTGTTTATTTCCATTTCTCTAGGAAGTGGGTCAAAAAGGATCTTGCTGTGATTTATGTCATGGAGTGTTCTGCCTATGTTTTCCTCTAAGAGTTGGATAGTGTCTGACCTTACATTTTGGTCTTTAATCCATTTTGAGTTTATTTTTGTGTATGGTGTTAGAGAGTGTTCTACTTTCATACTTTTACATGTACCTGTCCAGTTATCACAGCACCACTTATTGAAGAGGCTGTCTTTTCTCCACTGTATATTCTTGCCTCCTTTATCAAAGATACGGTGACCATATGTGCGTGGGTTTATCTCTGGGCTTTCTATCCTGTTCCATTGCTCTATATTTCTGTTTTTGTGCCAGTACCATAGTGTCTTGATTACTGTAGCTTTGTAGTATAGTCTGAAGTCAGGGAGCCTGATTCCTCCAGCTCCATTTTTCGTTCTCAAGATTGATTTGGCTATTCGGGGTCTTTTGTGTTTCCATACAAATTGTGGGATTTTTTGTTCTAGTTCTGTGAAAAATGCCAGTGGTAGTTTGATAGGGGTTGCATTGAATCTGTAGATTGCTTAGGGTAGTATAGTCATTTCACAATGTGGATTCTTCCAATACAAGAACATGGTATATCTCTCCATCTGTTTGTGTCATCTTTAATTTCTTTCCTCAGTGTCTTATAGTTTTCTGCATACAGGTCTTTTGTCTCCTTAGGTAGGTTTATTCCTAGATATTTTATTCTTTTTGTTGCAGTGGTAAATGGGAGTGTTTCCTTATTTTCTCTTTTAGATTTTTGATCACTAGTGTATAGGAATGCAAGAGATGTCTGTGCATTAATTTTGTGTCCTGCTACTTTACCAAATTCATTGATTAGCTCTAGTAGTTTTCTGGTTGCATCTTTAGGATTCTCTATGTATAGTATCATGTCATCTACAAACAGTGACAGCTTTACTTCTTCTTTTCCGATTTGGATTCTTTTTATTTCTTTTTCTTCTCTGATTGCTGGGGCTAAAACTTCCAAAACTATGTTGAATAATAGTGGTGAGAGTGGGAAACCTTGTCTTTTTCCTGATCTTAGTGGAAATGGTTTTAGTTTTTCACCACTGAGGACGATGTTGGCTGTGGGTTTGTCATATATGGCCTTTATTATGTTGAGGAAAGTTCCCTCTATGCCTACTTTCTGCAGGGTTTTTATCATAAATGGATGTTGAATTTTGTCGAAAGCTTTCTCTGCATCGATTGAGATGATCATTTGGTTTTTCTCCTTCAATTTCTTAATATGGTGTATCACATTGCTTGATTTGCATATATTGAAGAATCCTTGCATTCCTGGGATAAACCCCACTTGATCATGGTGTATGATCCTTTTAATGTGCTGTTGGATTCTGTTTGCTAGTATTTTGTTGAGGATTTTTGCATCTATGTTCAGCAGTGATATTGGCCTGTAGTTGTCTTTGTGACACTTTTGTCTGGTTTTGGTATCAGAGTGATGGTGGCCTCGTAGAATGAGTTTGGGAGTGTTCCTCCCTCTGCTATATTTTGGAAGAGTTTGAGAAGGAAAGGTGTTAGCTCTTCTCTAAATGTTTCATAGAATTTGCCTGTGAAGCCGTCTGGTCCTGGGCTTTTGTTTGTTGGAAGATTTTTAGTCACAGTTTCAATTTCAGTGCTTGTGATTGGTCCGTTCATATTTTCTATTTCTTCCTGCTTCAGTCTCAGCAGGTTGTGCATTTCTAAGAATTTGTCCATTTCTTCCAGGTTGTCCATTTTATTGGCATATAGTTGCTTGTAGTAATCTCTCATGATCCTTTGTATCTCTGCCATGTCAGTTGTTACTTCTCCTTTTTCATTTCTAACTCAAATTGATTTGAGTCTTCTCCCTTTTTTTCTTGATGAGTCTGGCTAATGGTTTATCAATATTGTTTATCTTCTCAAAGAACCAGCTTTCAGTTTTATTGATCTCTGCTATCATTTCCTTCATTTATTTCTGATCTGATCTTTATGATTTCTTTCCTTCTGCTAACTTTGGGGGTATTTTTGTTCTTCTTTCTCTAATTGCTTTAGGTGTAAGGTTAGGTTGCTTATTTGAGATGTTTCTTGTTTCTTAAGGTAGGATTGTATTGCTATAAACTTACCTCTTAGAACTGCTTTTGCTGCATCCCATAGGTTTTGGGTCGTCGTGTTTTCATTGTCACCTTTTTCTAGGTAGTTTTTGATTTCCTCTTTGATTTATTCAGTGATCTCTTGGTTATTAAGTAGTGTACTGTTTAGCCTCCATGTGTTTGTATTTTTTACAGATTTTTTCCTGTAATTGATATCTAGTCTCATAGCATTGTTGTCGGAAAAGATACTTGATACAATTTCAATTTTCTTAAATTTATCAAGGCTTGATTTGTGACCCAAGCTATGTTCTATCCTGGAGAATGTTCCTTGAGCACTCGAGAAAAATGTGTATTCTGTTGTTTTTGGATGGAATGTCCTATAAATATCAATTAAGTCCACCTTGTTTAATGTATCATTTAAAGCTTGTGTTTCCTTATTTATTTTCATTTTGGATGATCTGTTCATTGGTGAAAGTGGGGTGTTAAAGTCCCCTACTATGAATGTGTTACTGTCGATTTCCCCTTTTATGGCTGTTAGTATTTGCCTTATGTATTGAGGTGCTTCTATGTTGGGTGCATAAATATTTACAATTGTTATATCTTCTTCTTGGATCGATCCCTTGATCATTATGTGGTGTCCTTCTTTGTCTCTTCTAATAGTCATTATTTTAAAGTCTATTTTGTCTGATATGAGAATTGCTACTCCAGCTTTCTTTTGGTTTCCATTTGCATGGAATATCTTTTTCCAACCCCTCACTTTCAGTCTGTATGTGTCTCTAGGTCTGAAGTGGGTCTCTTGTAGACAGCATATATATGGGTCTTGTTTTTGTATCCATTCAGCCAGTCTGTGTCTTTTGGTGGGAGCATTTAATCCATTTACATTTAAGGTAATTATCAATATGTATGTTCCTATTCCCATTTTCTTAATTGTTTTGGGTTTGTTATTATAGGTCTTTTCTTTCTCTTGTGTTTCTTGCCTAGAGAAGATCCTTTAGCATTTGTTGTAAAGCTGGTTTGGTGGTGCTGAACTCTCTCAGCTTTTGCTTGTCTGTAAAGGTTTAATTTCTCCATCAAATCTGAATGAGATCCTTGCTGGGTAGAGTAATCTTGGTTGTAGGTTTTTCTCCTTCATCACTTTAAATATGTCTTGCCACTCCCTTCTGGCTTGCAGAGTTTCTGTTGAAAGATCAGCTGTTAACCTTATGGGGATTCCCTTGTGTGTTATTTTTCCCTTGCTGCTTTTAATATGTTTTCTTTGTATTTAATTTTTTACAGTTTGATTAATATGTGTCTTGGCATGTTTCTCCTTGGATTTATCCTGTATAGGACTCTCTGTGCTTCCTGGACTTGATCAACTATTTCCTTTCTCATATTAGGGAAGTTTTCAACTATAATCTCTTCAAATATTTTCTCAGTCCCTTTCTGTTTCTCTTTTTCTTCTGGAACTCCTATAATTCAAATGTTGGTGCGTTTAATGTTGTCCCAGAGGTCTCTGAGACTGTCCTCAGTTCTTTTCATTCTTTTTTCTTTATTCTGCTCTGCAGTAGATATTTCCATTATTTTATCCTCCAGGTCACTTATCCGTTCTTCTGCCTCAGTTATTCTGCTATTGATCCCTTCTAGAGTATTTTTAATTTCATTTATTGTGTTGTTCATCGTTCCTTGTTTCATCTTTAGTTCTTCTAGGTCCTTGTTAAATGTTTCTTGCATTTTGTCTATTCTATTTCCAAGATTTTGGATCATCTTTACTATCATTATTCTGAATTCTTTTTCAGGTAGTCTGCCTATTTCCTCTTCATTTGTTAGGTCTGGTGGGTTTTTATCTTGCTCCTTCATCTGCTGTGTGTTTTTCTGTCTTCTCATTTTGCTTATCTTACTGTGTTTGGGGTCTCCTTTTTGCAGGCTGCAGGTTCGTATTTCCCGTTGTTTTTGGTGTCTGCCCCCAGTGGCTAAAGTTGATTCAGTGGGTTGTGTAGGCTTCCTGGTGGAGGGGACTAGTGCCTGTGTTATGGGGGATGAGGCTGGATCTTGTCTTTCTGGTGGCAGGTCCACGTCTAGTGGTGTGTTTTGGGGTGTCTGTGGACTTATTATGATTTTAGGCAGCCTCTCTGCTAATGGGTGGGGTTGTGTTCCTGTCTTTCTAGTTGTTTGGCATAGGGTGTCCAGCACTGTAGCTTGCTGGTCATTGAGTGAAGCTGGGTGTTGGTGTTGAGATGGAGATCTCTGGGAGATTTTCGCTGTTTGATATTATGTGGAGCTGGGAGGTCTCTTGTGGACCAGTGTCCTGAAGTTGGCTCTCCCACCTCAGAGGCACAGCACTGACTGCTGGCTGCAGCACCAAGAGCCTTTCATCCACACGGCTTCGCTCTGTTCAGTGGCCACCAACTGGATCCTTAGTTTCACTTAACTTCTTGGAAAACACATGTTGTTCACAAAGAGAACACGAGGGCAGTGAGGAAATGTATCATTTCTTCTAACTGGGCTCCTGGCACCAAAATCCCCGCCTCATCCAGCGACTTCTCTTCACTTTTGAAGAACAATTTTGCTGGATACAGAATACTATGTTGATGGGTTTTTTTTCTTTCAATACTTTAAATATTTCACTTTTCACTCTTTTCTCCATAGTTTCTGATGAGATGTCCAGTGTAATTCTTGCATCTGTATATTCGTTTCCTAGAGCTGCCAAATTACCACAAACTGGGTGCCTTAAAATAAATTTATTCTTTCACAATTCTGGAGGCCTGAAGTCTGAAATCAAGGAGCTGGCAGGACTGCTCTCTTTCCCAAGGCTCTAGTGCAGAATACTTCCTTGTTTATTCCATCTTCTGGTGGTTCCAGTCCTTGTTTTGGAGGACAGACATAATTACCATAACACAGTGCTCAGTAATCACTCAATAAATGTTAGTTCTTTCATTAGTATTTCTTTAAGGGTCTCTCTCCCTTTTTGGACTGAGTCTTCCAAAGTCATGTCTGGATGATGCACACAACACTTATGGGTGTTGTACCTAATGAGGACCCAATAAGCAGTTGTTAAAATGAATTATTCAAAAGGAGCTATGGCCAGTTCCCTAGTGGATCAACAGTTTTGTGAATAGATGAGAATATGTGCTGAGCCAATTGTTTGTTCTTATCCAAACATATATCTGACTATAACTAAACTTATGATTCTCTTAGGTTTCACAGCATTCTGTAGACATGGTATTATCTGAGGTATTCTGTATCTCATCTTTTTCTTACAAAAACATTTGTCATTAGATTTAGGGCCCATCTAGATAACCCAGGATGATCTCATCTTCAGATTCTTCACTTAATGACATTTGCAAAGAACATTTTTTCAAAAAAAGTCACATTCACAGCTACTGGGGGTTAGGACTTATACGTATCTTTTTGGGGACCACAATTCAACGTACTAAAACCTCTTTCTCTATAGATAAGATGTTTTACCCCTCATATTATCATTTACTTAGGTCTTCTTTAGTTTATATCTGCAGTGACTTTTAGTTTTTTTGTGTACGGTTTTTCTACAACTTTGGTCAGATTTATCCCTATGTATTTCATATTTTCTGATGCTATTTTAAAATACACTCTTTTTCATTTCAGTTTGCAGTTGTTCATTGCTAATATGTAAAAATAAAATATTTTGTGTGTGTATAGAGTTTGTATACTGCAACCTTGCTAAATCCAAATATTAGTTTTTGAAGTTTTTTTTTACGATTGATAGAGTATTCTACATACACTATTTTAGAGTCTGAATAAAGACATTTTTACATCTCCCTTTGTGATCTGGAGGCCTTTTTCCCCCTCATGTTGCACTTGACAGAACCTTCAGTATGAAGTTGAACAACCCTTCCCTGCTCTGGGAGTGCACATCAGTTTAGATGGTGGTTTCCTGAATGCAAACACCCAGAACAACTTTCAGCATGTGAATATTTGCCTCCTCACCATCTACACTGAAAAAACCTAAGCCTGGGTAATACATTTTCTGAGTTGAACATAACCCCTCAGATTTAAAACAAGAGTAGGATACTCAGTAGGGCAAGTTTAATTCACTAAAGTCTTGACAGAATGAAGGCAGTGATCTCAGGCTAGAAACAGAGAACTGAGAAGAGCTACGTGGACATTGTGAAAATGAGGAAGAATGGAGAAGTTACCTGGTGGTAGCCAAGAAGTGAATGATCTTCAAGGCATACAAGGGAAATTTGTAGGAAGGAACTGAGACGATTCACATATCCACTGAGACTTACATATTAAATGTAGTCACATTATGTTGGAGGGATTTTAGGTAAGACATCCAAAATAATAGGTCATGCATGGTGAAGGGTGGAGAAAAAGAACAGAATGAACCACCGAATGTAGTGGCTGTGGTGAAAGTCTTGGAGGAAATACCCTCTCTGGCATGTCGGCTGTCAGAACTGATGGTGGGGAGATGAGGAAAAGTGGAAGGTCATTTTGGGAAGGGTCTTTAGAAGTGCTAAAAATAAATGCTCCCTTTATGCAATTAGAGCATGTTGTCTTCCAGGGTCTCCTTACACCCCCATCCCAAGGTATCAAGAGTGGTGCTTTTTTATGTCCAAGCCACTGCAGAGTTACTATCGCTGGGTAAATTCCTTGGTGACTAAAGAAAGCCCAAGGGCATGGTTCTTCATTGTCTTGGGGAGGGATATATAGGGAACTGACAAAAAGTGTTGAAACATTCAGAGAACTAAAACATTTGCTATTTGGCTCTGGTGAAATATATAATCAGTTTTAGGATGCACCTGAAAAGGTAGAATTAAAACATTCATGAATCATCATTCCAAAGTTGAGGATATGGGGAGGGGGAAGGGTAAGCTGTGACAAAGCGAGAGAGGGGCATGGACATATATACACTACCAAACGTAAAATTGATAGCTAGTGGGAAGCAGCCGCATAGCACAGGGAGATCAGCTCGGTGCTTTGTGACCGCCTGGAGGGGTGGGATAGGGAGGGTGGGAGGGAGGGAGACGCAAGAGGGAAGAGATATGGGAACATATGTATATGTATAACTGATTCACTTTGTTATAAAGCAGAAACTAACACACCATTGTAAAGCAATTATACTCCAATAAAGATGTAAAAAATACAAAACAAAACAAAAAAACACAAAGTTTTCATAAGTTTAAAAACTAAACACTCTATCCTACTGAATTGGGGAAGTCTTTAGTACTTCTTCAAATAATTTAAGATAAATAGTTTAACATAGTTATATCAAGCTAAGAAACATGCTTAACAGTGGGAACCATGTTAATTAAATAAAGCTTAGAAGAATTAAATCTATTTACTATAAAAATGATGCTCTCACCTTGTAATATTTTTAGACAATTGAGACATGCTTCAAATAGAAAATAAAAGTCACATACATTCCCTTTCCACTCACACCCTCAAAGTTTACCACTGTGAACAATTTCTGTACATCCTTCCAGAGGATTTTTATGTGCATACTAACATTTATGTGAAAAATTTTAAATTATGTTACCTTGTTGGACTCATTTTTCTGCACTTAACATTAGATCTTGGACATTTTTCCATGTTAATGTATACTTTCTATCACTTTATTTTCATTGACCGAATAATATGGATCCTTAGGATTTTCCCAGGTTCTTGTATTACAAACAATATGACAATAAACATCCTTCCATCTTAGTGTACTTACATGACAGTTTTTGTAGGATAAGTCTCATAAATGGAATTGCTCAATCAAAAATGTATGTACATAATTTTTTTAAATGTATGTACACTTTATAATTTGTTAGTTACTGTTATATTTTCCTATAAAATGGTGCCAATTTATATTCTCACAGTGTTCAAAAACACTTGTTTCTCTTACATTCTTGCCAACACATTTTAATCTTTGCCAATATGACTGAAGAAGTATTTAGAGTTTTAATTTGCCTTTTACAATTATTAGTAAAGATTGTTTTAAATGCATTTTGGACAGTTTTATTTCTTATTCTGTAAAGTATTTTTCATTTGCTTGCCTATTTTCTATTAGGTTGTTTGTTTCTTTTCTTTATGGACCTGCAGTTCTTAATATAACATCAACGATATATAACATTTTTAGAGGACCTGACTACATGCCAGGAATATTTTAAGCACTTTATATTTATTTTATTTATTCCTCACAAAAACCCAAAAGGAAAAGAGTACATTATCTGTGTTCATCTGACAACATAACTAAAGTACAGAATGGTGAAGTAACCTGCCCAAGGTCATATAGTAAGTCAGCGGTCCCCAACTTTTTGGCACCAGGGACTGGTTTCGTGGAAGACAATTTTTCCACGGATGGGCGGGGTTGGGGGGGATGGTTTAGGTGGTAATGCGAGAGATGGTTCAGGCAGTAATGCGAGTGATGGGGAGCGGCAGGTGACGTTTCGCCCACCGCTCACCTCCTGCTGTGAGGCCTGGTTCCTAACAGGCTTCGGACTGATAGTGGTCCACGGGCCTGAGGGTTGGGGACCCCTGTAGTAAGTGGCTGATTTGGAATTTGAGCCCTGGGAGTCTAACCCACAACTTACTCTCCTAATTGGAATTACATTGAATTTATAGATTAATTTGGCAAGAATTGATATCATTACTCTTTTGAGTCTTCCCCTGACCACTGTTCTCCACTTATTTAGATTTTTAAGATAACTTTCAATTAAAATTTTATGATTTTGTATATAATGGTCTTGCACAACTTTCACTGGATTATTTCTAGCTATCTAGTATTTTTGTTGCTAGTATAAATGACATTTAGACATTTCGATTGCATTTATAACTCTTCATTCCTAGTGTGTAGAAATAAAATGAAGTTTTGTATACTGAAACCACTTTCAGCAGTGTAGCTGAATCCTTTCTTATTTACAGTGCTAGGAACTCTAGTGCAGTGTTGAATAAATAGGATGCTAGTCCATTTCTTAATAGCTAGACTCCCATGGATTCACAAGGAACGTAAGCATATTAAAGGCATGGCGAAGGCTTGCAGTTAATACATCTGCTACCAGTTATATAGCGTTACTAATGTTTCAGTTACTATTCTAAGTGCTTTATAAGTGTTAGTTCATTAAATCCACCTAAAATTCTGTGAGACAAGGACTATTATTACCTTTATTCTGTTGTTGAGAAATCTAAGGCACAGGGAGAATATGTTACTTGTTCCATGTCACATGGCTAGTAAGGGATGGGGTCCACATGGTGTGGTTCTAGAGTCCATGCTTTTAACTACTATGCCAAATTGAAACTTTTATTCGAATACATTTACTTTAAATAGCAGATGGAACTGTAATGTCACTTGCCTATAATAAAATACAGTTAGTATGGGTTACATTTATTTTGAGGTTGCGAGAAAAATGCAACCATCTTAAATTATACCTATATGGAAATATAAAAAAGGTCCCCACTAGGTAGTTAATATCTCCAACTTCCTTTGCCTTTATAATCTTGCAGACAATGTGGGCTGGGTTCTCCAATAAGGTGAGCAATTAAATACCAAATGGTCATATAAAGTAGAACAATGATCGAGGAATTGTGAGTAAACGGCTTAGCTGTGTGTAATAGTGAATGCTGTATTTTTTCCTGAAGAGTTTGTAATCAAGACTTTTACATACGAAGTCTGATTAGTGTAAGAAGACTCACACTGGTGTTTCTAAAATTGGTGTGAGATCACTGGCAGATTTTTTTGTTCATGTATAATTACACTTGGATAGTATTTCTAAGGTAGAGAGGAACATTTTCCTATCCAGAGCCAGTCAGAAGCGAAATGTCAGTGCCCCTGGCATGGAATCATTCCATTTGATACCTCTGTAATGGAATGGTAAGTTAACAACAAACAATGTGAACTGGCTCGTAGGAGCTCTGAGCCACATGATCCATTTTTTAAAAAATAAAACTGATGAGTGACAATGAGTGGGTAAAAATAATGCAAGTTTTGTTTTGATACATTTCCTCTGTAAATACAGATAAGATTTCTACGTGGGTGACATTTGCTGTCATGGTGGAGTGTAGCACTTCCCAAACTAATCTGATGCTAGTGTCATGAGAGATGGCAATGGGTGGTCTGTGAAAAAAGGAATTTGATAATCAAATTAATTTAGCCTGTCTAACCTACCCTACAACACGATCATACTTCTGCCCTGTGTGAGATTATTCAGGATGTGGACACTTACGGTTGTCCTGTATCAGCCTAATTTCAGATATCCCTCTCTTTTTTCATCAAACTCACTTACAATAAATATACCTTAAGAAAAATGAGTGTGTTCTTTGTATGTTTTTTTATAAATTTATTTATTATTTATTTTTGGCTGCATTGGGTCTCTGTTTCTGTGCGCCGCTTTCTCTAGTTGCGGTGAGCTGGGGCTACTCTTAGTTGCGGTGCGCGGGCTTCTCATTGCGGTGGCTTCTCTTGTTGCGGAGCTCAGGCATGTGGGCTTCCGTAGTTGTGGTTCACGGGCTCTAGAGCACAGGCTCAGTAGTTGTGGCGCATGGGTTTAGTAGCTCCGCGACATGTGGGATCTTCCCGGACCAGGGCTCAAACCCGTGTCCCCTGCATTGGCAGGCGGATTCTTAACCACTGCACCACCAGGGAAACCCTGTTCTTTGTATTTTATTAAGATATTTTTTGCCCTAGCAGAAAAGACAAACATATAAACCAGCAGTAAAAATACTGTGTGATAAGTGATCGACTAAAGTACATAACAATATAAATATACAACAGACAAAGGAAACTTAAGTTTTCTGGGGAATTTGGGAAGGTTTCATAGAGATGGCGGCCCTTAGGTTGAGAATAAAAAAGATGAATTGGAGTTTTCTAGGCAATCACGGGTCCTTGCAGATATATGGTTTGGTTAAGCAAGGTGGGTAGAGACAGAATCAGATTTAGGAGGAGGGCAGACAGGCGGCTGCACAGGGTGTCAATCTATTCTGGGCGCTAAAACATTAAAGTGTTAAATAGTAAATGAAACCAGTTAATTCATGCTTCTATCTACCAATCATTATATAACTGGCAAAACAGAAATCGGACAGCTTTTGACTGAAATATTCAGTACCTCAAGTAGAAATAAAAATACTCCTAGTGGTGCTGACTTCTCATGGTTGAACGGTTGTTGCAACACACATGTGCAAGTTGCAGGTTCCAACTACAGGCAGGTGGCACAACCAAACCCAAGACCAGTCAGAGGACAGTCACCTAAATTCCGCAGCAAAGTATAGGACTAGTTATTTGGAATAAGAAATGTCATCTAGTAGCTACATTTTAAATGGTTCACCATGCCTCCCAAGGGGTTGTCAGGATTTGGAAATTGTATGGAATAAATTAATGTCATAAATCCTTTACCTTAAACGTAAAGAAGCATCAGATTTTATTATTAGAAAATTCATATCTTTCCATCCTCACTTGAAAAAATGAGGCTGAAGAAGTATGTGTTTAAAGAATATTGCCTTGGGACTTCTCTGGTGGTGCAGTGGTTAAGAATCCGCCTGCCAATGCAGGGGACACGGGTTCGAGCCCTGGCCTGGGAAGATCCCACATGCCGTGGAGCAACTAAGCCCATCAGCCACAACTACTGAGCCTGTGCTCTAGAGCCTGTGAGCCACAACTACTGAGCCTGCATGCCACAACTACTGAAGCCCATGCGCCTAGAGTCCGTGCTGCACAACAAGAGAAGCCACCGCAATGAGAAGCCCGTGCGCCAAAATGAAGAGTAGCCCTTGCTCGCCACAACTAGAGAAAGCCTGTGCACAGCAATGAAGATGCAACACAGCCAAAAAATAAATTAATTAATTAAAAAAAAAAGAATATCGCCTTGATTGGGTGCCAAATTAGTAGCCATCCGGGGAGTACCACTTTTTATCATTCTGGCTCTGAATATAGGGGAGTAATGAGAGATGAGGTTACAGAGATCAGCAGGGGACAAATAACTAGCAGAAAATATAAGCAACGTAAAATATAAAATTTATCTTATGTGTCATTGGGATCCACGGAAAGCGTTTAACTAGGGATCGGTGTAATCCCATTTATGTTTCAGACAAATCACTCTGCTAGTCATGTAGAAGATAGCCTGAGCAGGGAGAGGAAGGAGTACGATTACAGGCAAGAACACTACCTAGGAGGCTGCTGGCATAGTCTGGGTCTGAAATGATGAGGTCTTGAGCTAGTCAGTGCTTGTGGAAATGAAGAGGATATCAGAAATTCAGAAGCGTTATTAAGAGGCAGATGCCACAAGGCTGACTGTCCATTCATTCAAAAAATATATTCATCTCCTACTTCGTGCCACAAACAGCTAGAACCTAGAAATCTGAAGGTAAGTAAAACACAATCCTTGTTTTCAGGTGAAAGAAGTAGCAATGCATATAAATAATTATAAAACAGTGTGATGGAACTACAGTAAAATTATGCACGAGCTACAGTGGGGCATGAAGAGGAGGAAATGATTTACTTTACCTGGGGAACTTGAGGGAGGCTTCAGAGAGGCGGTAGCACTTGAAATGAGCCTTCAGGAACATATAGGAATTGGTTGGATGATCATGGATCATCCTGGTAAAATCATTCCTGGAAGAGGGAGCTGTGTGTGCAAAGGCTCATAAGTTTAAGAGAACATGACCTTACTTGGTAATGAAACTTCAAGTTTTTTGATCTGACAGTGTGGGTGAATGAGGGGGTGAGGGATGCGAGAGGCCATAGCAATTAATAAAAGATAAGGGTGAAGAACTAGAATGGTTACCTCATAAAGTGCATTGGAAAACCACATGCTGATGAGTTTGGCTTTGTCCTAAAAAGGCAATGAGTAGTCATTGGAGGCTTTAAAACAAAGAACTGACATTGTCTCCACTGCATTTTATTTTTTATTCTTTTTAATCTTTTAATCGAAGTACAGTTAATTTACAATGTTGTGTTAGTTTCAAGTGTACAGCAAAGTGATTCGGATATATATATATATATATATATATATATATATATATATATATATACACACACACACACACATATATATATATATACACATACACACACTCATTTTCAGATTCTTTTCCCTTATAGGTTATTACAAGGTATTGAGTATAGTTCCCTGTGGTATACAGTAGGCCCTTGTTGTTTACCTATTTTATATATAGTAGTGTGTATATATTAAACCCAACTCCTAATTTATCTCTTTAGAAATGATTCTGCTCTTTGAAACAGAGTTATGCGAACAAAGTTGATTCTGTTTTTTGTGTCTGTTTCTATGGTACCCACTGTTTTATCACTTATCAGACTTAAATCAAACTGAAAAGGTTTGAATCCTGTGTCCATCAGCCACTTACCATTAGACCTTGGGCCAGTCATTTTACCATAGGTTCTTTTTCCTCCTCTGTTAAATGGAGATACAGTAAGTCCCCTACATATGAATAAGTTCCATTCCAAGAGCGAGTTCATACTTCCAATTTGTTTGCAAGTCCAGAAAAGTTAGCCTAGGTACCCAACTAACACAATCGGCTATGTAGTACGGTACTGTACTAGGTTTATAATACTTTTCACACAAAAGTAAAGTACACAAAAGCACAACCACTTGTAGAGGATGCACGCACGTGACAATGTACACCTGACACATGAACTAACTTACGTGACTGGACATGCGAACGCACGTTTGCATCTTTGAAAGTTTGCAACTTGAAGGTCCGTATATAGGGGACTTATTGTATTAATAGTACCACCCACGCTGGGTCCCGGTGGGGATTAAAAGAGATAATATATGTGAAGTGTTTGGAACAATGTCTTAAATACCATAACCACAAAACAAATAAAATACTATATTTGTTTGTGTGTTTCCAAGACAATCTACCCTACCAGACTTTGACCTTTCCAAGGGTAAGAGTTGTACCTATTTTCGTGTTTCCTGGTATAGGGCATAGCTATGGTAGACCAGATGACATGCCACCCAGATCCCCCTTCAGTGAAGGACTTATTCCCCTAGCTGTTGGGAGTACTCTCAGCAGAAAGTCTTCAGTTGTCAGCCCCTTCAGGAAACATCTCAGCTACACAGAGCTGCTTTGTTCAAGGTCACATCCCCCCCCAAGGTAGAGACACAGTGAGTAATTGATTTAGAAATATACAGGCCTGGTGATATCCATCCTTGGGGATGGCAATTCTGAAGGGCAACTATAGCTTCAGAGATCCCTGTGGGGTTGGACAAGGCTATCATTGGGCTGCATCATAATTTGAGATCTCCCACTGCCCACTCCTGTTTCCTTTCTTCTCCCTTCCATAGGTGTTTATCTCAAAGGCACTCCTTAGTAAACATCCTGCACATTGACGTCCAACTCAGAACTGGCTCCCTAGGGAATCCAACCCACAACTGTGGCATTTGTAAGGTAGTCAAAGGTTAGTTGAATGAATGAATGGATGAATGCTCATTTCTTCTGAAAAATATGAAAATCATGGGCTTTGTGTGTTATTTAACCTTTCTTCCCTTCATCTTTATGGGGATGTAGTAAACAATGTGCTCTGTGAAGAGAATATATATACTCTTAACTATGTGAATCCAGGAATAAATTATACTCTGGCAGAGTGCAAACTTTCAGTGCCAAAAGTATTTCTGTTGGCTTCTCTCCTTGTAATTAAACCATGTTCATCCTTGAGGATGTCTTAAAAAGAAATGCTTGGATTTTAAGAGAACACTAATACAATATGAAGGGAAGCTATGTTGATAATGTCTTTTTGAAGAGATAGCTAATGCAAAAAACTTTAAAAATATTACATAAAGTAAGTCAACTCAGTACATCATATGAAAATGTAATCTCCTGTTTCTTCGTGTTTTGTTGGTAGGAAAGGGCCTTTAATTTCTTTACTTTATTCATCATGCTATTCTATATAACAAGATATATATATATATATATATTTAAATTTATTTATTTGGCTGCACTGGGTCTTAGTTGCGGCACACGGGATCTTTAGTTGTGGCATGATCTTTTGTTGTGGCATGCGGAATCTAGTTCCCTGACCAGGGATCAAACCCAGGCCCCCTGAATTGGGAGTGTGGAGTCTTAGCCACTGGACCACCAGGGAAACCCCAATATTTTAAAAGTATATATACATATATATATATATATGTGTATATATATATATATATATGTGTATATATATATATATATATATATATATATATATTATATATATATAGAACTCAGTTCTACTGTCCTGTGGTGAATATCAATTGACCGTAAATGCATGGGTTTATTTCTGGGTTCTCTATTCTGTTCCATTGGTCTATATGTCTGTTTTTATGCCAGTACCATACTGTTTTGATTATGATCACTTTGTAATATAATTTGAAGTCACAGTCAACATACTTTTATTGCATATGTAGTTACGTGGAAAAATAATACAAAAGACGGGGACCTATCCTTTAATTCATGGAGCTCACAGTCATTGGGACATGGAAAAGTAAACAGAATACTGCAATCCAGTGTAAGAGGGACTATAAGAGAAGCTGGAAGTGAGAACAAGAGGCTTTGGTTGCTCACAACATGTACACCTAATTAAGAATGGAGTAGGGAAAACATGCTAGGGTAGCTTACTGGAGCAGGTGGTGATGACCAACCCAAGTTTTGCATGCCCATTAAGACTGAATCAAGAAAAGAGACAGGGAAAAGGTTTTTCAGGCAGAGAGATCAGTATGTGCAAAACATTGAGCTAGGACTATGAGGGAGTCAGGATGGGAGTTCTGGAAGTAACAAAACAAACAAGAACTTCAATGGAATAGAAAAGGTTATTTTTAGTCCTAATGTGATATCTCATCACCTCACTAAACAATTCATTTTGGAAGTCACCTCTATATAGATGGTATATTTCTTTCACTTTATAACTCATGCATTTCCCAAAAGTGTGATTTCTGAATGTTTACTATCAATTTTATCCATTTGAGAAATAACTTTCAAATGGCCCAGCTTTTACAAATATCTACATATGGAGACTAATATAGCACTGATGTGATAGCTTCACTATATATTTAGTACTGAAATTGGCCCAAGCCTGGGCTTTTCAAGCTGACTTTCTTCCCCATCCACCCTGGGGCCAGCATGCCATAGTAATGGAAACTTGCAGTTTTCTGAATAATAGCACATGGCAGCACCACTTAGGTAAGCACAGAGATCTCATAATTTAAAACTCCTCACCCCCTTCCTAAAACACTTTCTATGGCAGCCCACTGCTTTAAAAAATAAAGCCCAATTTCCTATGTAAAGCATTCAAAACCTGGGACAAATTCACCCCAAACTTCTATTCCAGGCTCCTTTCCCTGCATTTTCCCTCCCCTTCACACCCTGAACACACCAGCCATGCCAGAATTCCTTGCCATTGCCTGAATATCATCTGTAGAGCTTTAGCTTTGCTCATGTATCTCTCTGCCTAGAATGCCATTCCTCATCACACCCCACCCCTTTCTGGCTCCCTTCCATAATATTTAATGTATCACTTTTCTTTGAGGAGCACTTCTCACCTATTAGACCATGGTGATTACTACTGAGTCCAAAAGAACTGTGTTCAAATTGAAGCTCTGCCTTTTTTACTAGCTGTGAAACAATGCACCAGTTAATTAACCATTTTGAGGGACCTCTGTTCCCTCATCTGTAAAATGGGAATAATGATAATACCTCTGTCATAGGAGGGTGGTGAGGATTAAATGACATAATTACCATAACACAGTGTCCAGTAATCACTCAATAAATGTTAGTTCTTTCATTAGTATTTCTCTAAGTGTCTCTCTCCCTTTTTGGACTGAGTCTTCCAAAGACATGTCTGGATGATGCGCACAACACTTATCACGGGTGTTGTACCTGATGAGGACCCAAGAAGCAGTTGTTAAAATGAATTATTCAAAAGGAACTATGACCAGTTCCCTAGTGAATCAACAGATCTGTGAATAGATGAGGATTTGTACTGAGCCAATTGTTTGTTCTTATCCAAACATATATCTGACTATAACTAAACTTATGATTCTCCTAAGTTTCACACCATTCTGTAGACATGGTATTATCTGAGTGTTGTGTGACTTCTTATGGCGTTTCAGATTATGAAATAATGTTAGGTTATTTTTTGGTTTAATAACAGAAGAATATTTGTAAGAAATTTCAAGTTTACATAAATTGATTCTTGTTTTTCATTTTTTCCTATATTTAGAGTTCACTGGGTGAAATAATTTCCTAGTCACAGTTGGATTGAAACCCATAGTCAAACTACGAATTAGAGTAAAATACTAGCTTCTTGATATATTTGTTCAAAATGCAATTTTCCTTTGCTCCCAATATAATTTACTAAGTGAATACAGTCTAATTACATGTCAATTTTTTTTTCTCTTTTTGTGACACACTGAGATCTTTTTCTACCATTTAGTGATTATTTGTAATCTTGCCAACTAGGAATCATATGCCAACTGCTGAACATCCTACTCAGAGTCTCCTCAACACAAGAGGCTTAGGGAGCGTTGAAACATATATCCATTAGAGGCGGATAACAGAGGGAGCAGTGTACAAAGGGCTAACAAATGCTTAGAGCACAGTTTCAAAAGCACAAAGCCATTTGTTTTTCTTATCAAATTGAATATATTAGTTGTGATATTCCAAAGCATCATTTAGATAGATGTCTGTAGTTCAGGGCACACTGTATAGGTCAGCACACCAGTGTAGCCCTGTACTAGAAATGCATGTATTTACTTAAATTGCAGAAAGCAGAACAAAGGCACAGATACTAAGACACTCAGTAGTCTCTGGCTCTCATACTGAGTGGGCAGTTTTGGAGGCCATTTTGAGAGGGCCTGAGGGTGAGACTCTCAAGTATGGGTTTGAATAATCCTGACAGATTCATAATGATTTCGGAATTTTAATAGTCAGTTATTTCTAAAGTTACATTGTAGATTGTATTATTTGCTTCAAATTCCTCATCCTTCCATATGTCTATGGTGCAGCAGTGTCCTCCCAAACTCAAACTTGAGTAGGACTGTGTGATTTGCCTTGGACTGTAGAATAAGCTGGAAGTAACAGTGAGCCAATTCCAAACGTAGCCCTCAAGAGGCTTGCATTTTTCCACTTGCTCTTTTTTTTTTTTTTTTTTTTTTGCGGTACGCGGGCCTCTCACTGTTGTGGCCTCTCCCGTTGCGGAGCACAGGCTCCGGACGCGCAGGCTCAGCGGCCATGGCTCACGGGCCCAGCCGCTCCGCGGCATGTGGGATCTTCCCAGACCGGGGCATGAACCCGCGTCCCCTGCATCGGCAGGTGGACTCTCAACCACTGCGCCACCAGGGAAGCCCCTGCTCTTTTTTTTTTTTAACATCTTTATTGGAGTATAGTTGCTTTACAATGTTGTGTTAGTTTCTGCTGTATAACAAAGTGAATCAGCTATATGTATACATATATCCCCATATCTCCTCCCTCTTGCGTCTCCCTCCCTCCCACCGTCCCTATCCCACCCCTCTAGGTGGTCACAAAGCACCGAGCTGATCTCCCTGTGCTATGCAGCTGCTTCCCACTACCTATCTATTTTACG
The DNA here is from genome assembly GCF_949987515.2 of Delphinus delphis. Classification (NCBI taxonomy): domain Eukaryota; kingdom Metazoa; phylum Chordata; class Mammalia; order Artiodactyla; family Delphinidae; genus Delphinus; species Delphinus delphis. The sequence goes on from NC_082704.1 coordinate 11,194,560, forward strand.
TTTGGTAGTGTATATATATTCATGCCACTCTCTCACTTCGTCCCAGCTTACCCTTCCCCCTCCCCGTGTCCTCAAGTCCATTCTCTATGTCTGAGTTTTTATTCCTGTCCTGCCTCTAGGTTCCTCAGAACCATTTTTTTTTTAAGATTCCATATATATGTGTTAGCATACAGTATTTGTTTTGCTCTTTCTTATTTACTTCACTCTGTATGACAGACTCTAGGTCCATCCACCTCACTACCAATAACTCAGTTTTGTTTCTTTCCACTTGCTCTTGAACGTCTGCTGTTGCTGAAAGAACGCGGATAGCTCACTGAATTCCAAAGGAGGATGAGAGAAAAGTGATGCAGAGTTTCTACCACAGCTGAGCCGGGCTTAGATCAGCCAACTCCCAGGTGTGTGAACAAGCATATCTGACGTTAGCAGAGCTGCCTAGTGTATCCCAGACTAGATCAAACAACCACCGGATGTGTGAGCAAACATATCTGAGATAAAAAGAGCTGCCCAGCTGAGCTCAACATAGATAAACCAACCCCTAGATGTATGAGCAAGCAAAATTGAGATTAGCAGATCTGTCCAGCAGGGTCCAGCCTAGATTAGTTGACCCAGTGTTGTGAGCTAAAAAGATACTTACCATTTATGCCACTGAGATTTTGTAATTGTTTACATGTTACTGTGGCCATAGGAAGCTGATAAGTTGTGTACGGACATGTAAAAAGTTTTGTAATATTATGTCATAACAAGAACTCTATTATCATGAGCGAAGACCAAACAGATTTATAGGTTATTACACAGATGTACCCAATCAGAATAATTTTATTTCCATCTCTCAGCCTGTCTACTTATTATAACTCTAAAGCCTAGCTATATTCTTTAATAAAAGTTGATTGTCAGGAATTAAACCAACTAAGATAATCTAAATTCACAAAATCTGCATCTAAATTCAGAGAGCAATATTTATTCTTTTTTAAAATCCCATTTTAATGTACCTAGGTGTTTATATGAAAGTAATTCTTAAGCATTGGGCCTTGGATTTCTCAGGGAGAGGGTGTATGGAGTTATCGCAAACAGTCCTGGAAGCTATATTTATGTACATTTTCACACACTAACATGCAATTAGCATTTTACAGGAAAGGGCTGGGAGTGAGCATAAAAGAGTGTTTCATGTAAGGCAATGAATAATCCAAAGATAAAATTAAGAAAATTTCACTCACAACAACATCAAAAAGAAAACAAATGCTTAGGAACAAATTTAACAGAAGAAGTGCAAGTCTTGTATCTGAAAACTGTAAAACATTGTTGGCAGAAATTAAAGAAGACAAACAAATGGACAGACATTCCATGTTCATGCATTTTAAGTTTTAACATTAGGTGGCAAATTGATTTATAGATTCACTGCAATCAAATTCTCAATTGGCATTTTTGCAGAAATTGACAAAGTATCCCTGAAATCCATAGGGAAATGTAGTGACCCAGAATAACCAAAACAACATTAAAAAAGAACAAAGCTGGAGGGCTCACACTTCCCAATTCATAAGTTACTACATTAGTAAAGACAGTATGGGAGTGGTGTACAAATAGGCATATCAATTAATGGCACAGAACTGAACTTCTCAAAATACCTTTACATTTATGGTCAATTGATGTTTGACAGAGTTGAGAAGTCAATTTGATAGAGAAAAGATAGATTTTTCAACAAGTGGTCCTGAGACAATTGGGTAGCATATGTAAAAAAAAAAATTATACCGTTACTCCACACAAAACACAAAAAAGTGATTCAAAATATATCATACCAAAATGTGAGATATCAAACTATAATACTTATGGCATAAAATCTTTGTGACCCTGGATTAGGTAAGCACATAAATATGACACCAAATGCATGATCCATAAAAGAAAAGATTGATAAATTGCACTTTACATAAATAGAAAGTTTTTGTGTTTCAATAGACAACACTGATAAAATGAAAAGGCAACCCATAAACTGGAAGAAAAACATTTGCAAGTCATATCTGCTAAAGAAGTGGTATCAAGAATAATTACTCATATGTCAATAATAAGAAGGAAACGCAATTAAGAAATGCTCAAAAGATTCAGATATTTCAGCAAAAAAGATATAGGAATGGGTGAATAAAAACATGAAAAAATGTTCAACATCATTACTCATTATGAAAATGCAAATTAAAATCACAGTGATACACCACGAAAATGCAAACCCTAGAATGGTCATACATTGCTGGTGGGAATGTAAAATGCTGCATCCACTTTTAAAAACAGTTTGACAGTCTCTTAGATAGTTAATCATAAACATACCACACAACACAACAATTCTATGCCTAGATACCTATCTGAGAGATATGAAAACATGTTTCCACAAAGACTTGTGGGGGAATGTTTACAGAAGTATTTTTTCATAATAGCTACAATCCAAATATCTATCAATCAATTGGTGAAAGGATAAACAAAATGTGGTTTTATTGCAAAAGTATTCATCAATAAAAAGAAATAGACTACTGATACATTCCACAACATGAATCATGAATGAATCTCAAAAACATAATGCTAAGTGAGAAAAAGCCAAATGCAAAAGATTATATATTGTATGATTCTATTCATATGTCATTTCCAGAGAAGATAAATCTGTAGAGACAAAACAGTTCACTGGTTGCCTGGGGTTGGGTCTGGGGGTGGGTACTGACTACACATGGACATGAAGGAACTTTTTGGAGTGATGGAAACGTTGTAAAACTAGACAACTCTGTAAATTTACTAAAATCATTGAAATCTATACTTAGAGTGGGTAAATTTTATGTTATATAAACTATACCACAGTAAAGCTATAAAAAATGGCAGATGAAAACATGTGGTTATCTATGCTACTACCTTAAATCCCATTAAAAACAGCAACAAAGAAATAAGACACATGTAAACCATAACCACAAAGAGAACAGGAGAGAAGACTACAGCACGAGAGATAAACAAAAATCTGAAAGAGCTACAGTAGATAGAAGATTGGTAAATGACTTAGAACATAAAGAACTGAAGCCTAAGTAGCTATAGAGGGGAATAATGATAAGACCTGAACTAATCTTTCTTTGTCAAACTTAAGCAAGACTTTGATTGGAGGTCCCGAGTACCACAGAAAGCATGGGTAAAAGTTGAGGTGATATGAAAGCATACGAACTAGTTAAAAATCTAAAAAAAAAAAAATGCTGTTTAGACTTCCTAGTCTCCTATGTCAATCTGTGTAGCCTCATGTCTGTCCCAACAAATTGAAATGACATTTATTTTCTGGGGAAATTATACATGCTAAAGAGGTTCTAGACTGTCTGGTGTGATGTTTAATCATTGGTAAGGTTAGAATATTCCCCATTAATCCAATATCTCAAAAGATTATGGTGAATTTTTAGCATGTGAATAAAAGTCATGGTTCAGTATAAACTGAAAAATAAATTTTTTCTGTGACTAAAGAAATAGTGAAATTAGATCATCAATGGAGAAATGAAAATTTTTTGGGAGATAGCCTTTATCAGATTGAGGAAGTTCCTTTCTACTGTTAGATTTCTGGGAGTTATCCTTTTTATCATGAATAGATGTAAAATTTTGTTAAAGGCTTTTTCTTCATCTATTGAGATGATGATATGGTTTTCTTCTTTTGTCAGTTGATATGGTGAATTCCTCAGACTGGGATTTGAATATTGAACTAGCCTTGTATTCCTGAGATAAACCCCACTTTGTCATAATGCATTATCTGTTTTAATATACTGTTGGATTCTATTTTTTTGTGTTTTGTGTCTATTTTGTGTTTTGTTGAAGATTTTACATTCATGTTAGGGATATTCTTGTGTAGTTTTCTTTTGTTGGAATGTTTTTGTCTGGTTTCCTTATCAGCGTAATGCTGATCTCATAAATTGAGTTAGAAAGGGTTTCCTTTTGTTACATATTTTGGAGGAATTTGTGTGGAATTGTTATTATTGTTTCCTCAAATGTGTGTTAAGATTTGCCAGAGAAGCCATCTGGACTAGGATTTTTCTTTGTTAGAAGTTTTTAAATTACAAATTCAATTTCTTTGGATAACAGCACTATTCAAGTTATCACTGTTTCCTTCAGTGAGCTTTGGAAGCTCATATCTTTTGAGGAATTCATCCATTTCATCTAAGTTGTAAAATTTATTTATTGTCACACCATTGTTTGAAGTATTCCTTATTATCCTCTTAAGATTTGCATTGTCTATAGTGACTTCCTGTCTGTCATTTCTTATATTTGTAATTGGTGTCTTTTTTTTGGTCATTTCAGCTAGTTTATCAATTTTATTGATTTTTTCAAGGAAATTACTTTTCATTTCATTGATTCTCTCTACTGATTTTTGTTTCCATTTTCACTGCTCTTATTTTTGTATTTTTCCTTCTCCTTGCTTTTTCTGAAATTTGCTCTTCTTTAGCTAGTTTTTGTTTTGTTTTGTTTTTTGGTGAAATCTTAAGTCATGATAGATTTTCCTTCTTTTATATTATAAGCCTTAAATGTTATAAATTTTCCTCTCAGTACTGCTTTAGCTGTCTCATGAATTCTGGTATGTTGTGTTTCTGTTATACTTCAACTCAGAATATTTTCTCATTTCCCTTGTGATTTCCACTTTGACCTCTGGGGATTCTACAGAATATTTATTTTTTGGAGGAGACCTTCAAGATGGCAGAGGAGTAAGACATGGAGATCACCTTCCTCCCCACAAATACATCAGAAATACATCTACATGTGGAACAACGCCTACAGAACTGTTACTGAATGCTGGCAGAAGACCTCAGACTTCCCAAAAGGCAAGAAACTCTCCACGTACCTGGGTAAGGCAAAAGAAAATGAAAAAACAGAGACAAAAGAATAGGGATGGGACCTGCCCCTCTGGGAGGGAGCTGCAAAGGAGGAAAAGTTTCCACACACTAGGAAGCCCCTTCACTGGCGGAGACGGGGGGTGGCAGGGGGGGAAGCTTCGGAGCCATAGAGGAGAGTGCAGCAATAGGGGTGCAGAGGGCAAAGTGGAGAAATTCCGCACAGATGATTGGTGTCGACCAGCACTCACCATCCTGAGAGGCCTAAATGAGCTCCAGAGACATGCGGGAGCCGTGGCTATCAGCGCGGACACCAGAGATGGGCATGAAATGCTAAGGCTGCTGCTGCCGCCACCAAGAAGCCTGTGTGCAAGCACAGGTCACTCTCCACACCTCCCCTCCCGGGAGCCTGTGCAGCCCGCCACTGCCAGGGTCCCGGGATCCAGGGACAGCTTTCCCGGGAGCACACACGGCCCGCCTCAGGCTGGTGCAACGTCTCGCCGGCCTCTGCCTCCGCACTCCATGCCCCTCCCTCCCCCCCGGCCTGAGTGAGCCAGAGTCCCCTAATCAGCTGCTCTTTTAACCCTGTCCTGTCTGAGTGAAGAACAGATGCCCTCAGGCGACCTACACGCAGAGGCGGGTCCAAATCCAAAGCTGAACCCCAGGAGCTGAGCGAACAAAGAAGAGAAAGGGAAATTTCTCCCAGCAGCCTCAGGAGCAGCAGATTAAAGCTCCACAATCAACTTGATGTACCCTGCATCTCTGGAATACATGAATAGACAATGAATCATTCCAAAATTGAGGCAGTGGACTTTGGGAGCAACTGTAGGCTTGGGGTTTGCTTTCTGCATCTAACTTGTTTCTGGTTTTATGTTTATCTTAGTTTAGTATTTAGAGTTTGTAATCATTGGTAGATTTGTTTATTGATTTGGTTGCTCTCTCTCCTCCTTTTTTAAAAAAAATATATATAAATATATATTTCCTTTTTCTCTTTTAGTGTGTATGTGTATGCTTCTTTGTGTGATTTTGTCCGTATAGCTTTGCTTTTGCCATTTTCCTAGGGTTCTGTCTGTCTGTTTCTTTTTCTGTATAGTTTTTAGCACTTGTTATCATTGGTGGATTTGTTTTTTGGTTTGGTTTCTCTCCGCTTTCTTTCTTTCTTTTTTATTACTTTTAATTTTTAATAATTTAAAAAATTCTTTATTTTAATACCTTTATTTCATTTTATGTTTTTCTTTCTTTCTCCCTTCTCTTCTGTGGCTGACAGGGTCTTCGTGCTCTGGCCAGGTGTCAGGCCCATGCCTCTGAGGTGGGAGAGCTGAGTTCAGGACACTGGTCCACCAGAGACCTCCCAGCCCCACATAATATCAAATGGCGAAAGCTCTCCCAGAAATCTCCATCTCAACACTAAGACCCAGCTCCACTCAACGACCAGCAAGCTACAGTGCTGGACACCCTATGCCAAACAACTAGCAAGACAGGAACACAACCCCACCCACCAGCAGAGAGGCTGCCGAAAATCATAATAAGGTCATATACACCCCAAAACACACCAATGGATACGGTCCTGCCCATCAGAAAGACAAGATCGAGCCTCATAGACCAGAACAAAGTCACCAGTCCCCTCTACCAGGAAACCTACACAAACCACTGAACCAATCTTAACCACTGGGGGCAGACACCAAAAACAATGGGAACTACGAACCTGCAGCCTGCAAAAAGGAGAACCCAAACACAGTAAGTTAAGCAAATTGAGAAGACAGAAAAACACATAGCAGATGAAAGAGCAAGGCAAAAACTCACCAGACCAAACAAATGAACAGGAAATAGGCAGTCTACCTGAAAAAGAATTCAGAATAATGATAGTAAAGATGATCCAAAATCTTGGAAATAGAAGAGACAAAATGCAAGAAACGTTTAACAAGGACCTAGAAGAACTAAAGATGAAACAAGGAACGATGAACAACACAATAAATGAAATTAAAAATACTCTAGAAGGGATCAATAGCAGAATAACTGAGGCAGAAGAACGGATAAGTGACCTGGAAGATAAAATAATGGAAATAACTACTGCAGAGCAGAATAAAGAAAAAAGAATGAAAAGAACTGAGGACAGTCTCAGAGACCTCTGGGACAACATTAAACGCACCAACGTTCGAATTATAGGGGTTCCAGAAGAAGAAGAGAAAAAGAAAGGGACTGAGAAAATATTTGAAGACATTATAGTTGAAAACTTCCCTAATATGGGAAAGGAAATAGTCAAGTCCAGGAAGCACAGAGAGTCTCATACAGGATAAATCCAAGGAGAAACACGCCAAGACACATATTAATCGAACTGTCAAAAATTAAATACAAAGAAAACATATTAAAAGCAGCAAGGGAAAAACAACAAATAGCATACAAGGGAATCCCCATAAGGTTAATAGCCAATCTTTCAGCAGAAACTCTGCAAGCCAGAAGGGAGTGGCAGGACATATTTAAAGTGATGAAAGGGAAAAACCTACAACCAAGAGTACTCTACTCAGCAAGGATCTCATTCAGATTCAATGGAGAAATTAAAATCTTTAGAGAAAAGCAAAAGCTAAGAGAATTCAACACCACCAAACCAGCTTTACAACAAATGTTAAAGGAACTTTTCTAGGAAGGAAACACAAGAGAAGGAAAAGACATACAATAACACACCCAAAACAATTAAGAAAATGGTAATAGGAACGTACATATTGATAACTACCTTAAATGTAAATGGATTAAATGCTCCAACCAAAAGACATAGACTGGCTGAATGGATACAAAAACAAGACCCATATATATGCTGTCTACAAGAGACCCACTTCAGACCTAGGGATACATACAGACTGAAAGTGAGGGGATGGAAAAAGATATTCAATGCAAATGGAAATCAAAACAAAGCTGGAGTAGCAATCCTCATATCAGACAAAATAGACTTTAAAATAAAGACTGTTACAAGAGACAAAGAAGGACACTACATAATGATCAAGGGATCAATCCAAGAAGAAGATATAACAATTGTAAATATTTATGCACCCAACATCAGAGCACCTCAATACATAAAGCAAATGTTAACAGCCATAAAAGAGGAAATCGACAGTAACACAATAATAGTAGGGGACTTTAACACCCCACTTTCACCAATGGACAGATCATCCAAAATGAAAATATATAAGGAAACACAAGCTTTAAATGACACATTAAACAAGGTGGACTTAATTGATATTTATAGGACATTCCATCCAAAAACAACAGAATACACTTTCTTCTCAAGTGCTCATGGAACATTCTCCAGGAGAGATCATATCTTGGGTTACAAATCAAGCTTTGGTAAATTTAAGAAAATTGAAATCATATCAAGTATCTTTCCTGACCACAACGCTAAGAGACTAGATATCAATTACCGTGAAAAAAAAATGTAAGAAATGCAAACACATGGAGGCTAAACAATACGCTACTAAATAACCAAGATATCACTGAAGAAATCAAAGAGATAATGAAAAAATACCTAGAAACAAATGACAATGAAAACACGATGACCCAAAACCTATGGGATGCAGCAAAACCAGTTCTAAGAGGAAAGTTTATAGCAATACAATCCTACCTCAAGAAACAAGAAACATCTCAAATAAACAACCTAACCTTACACCTAAAGCACTTACAGAAAGAAGAACAAGAAACCCCCAAAGTTAGCAGAAGGAAAGATATCATAAAGATCAGATCAGAAATAAATAAAAAAGAAATGAAGGAAACGATGGCAAAGATCAATAACACTAAAAGCTGGTTCTTTGAGAAGATAAACAAAATTGATAAACCATAAGCCAGACTCATCAAGAAAAAAGGGAGAAGACTGAAATCAACAGAATTAGAAATGAAAAAGGTGAAGTAACAACTGACACGGCAGAGATACAAAGGATCATGAGAGATTACTACAAGCAACTCTATGCCAATAAAATGGACAACCTGGAAGAAATGGACAAATTCTTAGAAATGCACAACCTGCTGAGACTGAAGCAGGAAGAAATAGAAAATATGAATGGACAAATCACAAGCACTGAAATTGAAACTGTGACTAAAAATCTTCCAACAAACAAAAGCCCAGGACCAGATGGCTTCAGAGGCAAATTCTATCAAACATTTAGAGAAGAGCTAACACCTATCCTTCTCAAAGTCTTCCAAAATATAGCAGAGAGAGGAACACTCTGAAACTCATTCTACGAGGCCACCATCACCCTGATACCAAAGCCAGACAAAGATGTCACAAAACAAGAAAGCTACAGGCCAATATCTCTGATGAACATAGATGCAAAAATCCTCAACAGAATACTAGCAAACAGAATGCGACAGCACATTAAAAGGATCATGCATCTCCTCTCCTGGTTGCCAGGACAATAATGGGTTAAATCCCAGGGTAACCTAGCTCAGGATGTGGTGGGTCTGATAAGGAGGAAAGAGATTATACTCTGAAGGGGCTGCAAGAATTTGTTAGCATGTCCTGTAAAAGCCATCGTACTCCCTGGGATTGAATTTTGTGGATGCTTCTACAAGAGAGGTGGAATTTAAGAATGAGTTATCAAGAATTAATTGACTCAGGGTATTTTCTTAGGGCACAGGGTTTAACACCTGGCAAGACCCCTGTGAGTGTTACAAATTCACTTAGTGTGTCTCTTAGAAACCTGGAGAAAGATACATCTTATGTTGTAGGAAGTGGAAATGCCAGAGTTACCCTGGCAGATGGGAGAGGAAAGAATAAAAAAGCTCAGGAAAGTGGGGATATTGTAAGAGATATATTAAGTGGGGCCATAAAAACCACCAGATAATTATGTTCCACAGGGGAACCCAAAGGACCTCAAGAATTCACCAAGGACCTCAGGAATGAGCTAGTGAGAGTGGCACTAGCATCACTAAAAGGTTAAAAGGTGGCTCTCTTCTGCAGGCCAGGGATGATGCTAGAAGACGTCACCACCGAGCTTGGCTTGTCAACAGCCATGGGAGTGACGGGTAATCAAGTAGTAGAGGGTAGAAGCCAAAACTGACACATTCTCAAATAAAGATGATCTTTAAAAACGAGTCGTTCAGGTGCTTCTGACGTCCATCTAGTTTTGGAATCCACCATCTCTGGTAACTAGCTCAGTGTTCTTTCCATTAAATCATCATGGCTCCCTTGTTTATTTAGGTCTGCTCATAAACAACAGTTATTTTTCTCCTATAACAAAAGTAACTGTTCATTATAGAAATGTAGGGAAAGGAGATAGAAAGAAAATAAAAGGAATCATTTTTGGTGTCACATGTAACACTGAAATGAGCATTCTAGTAGCTAAATCTCTATAAATTAACATGATTTTTTTCCTTCAGACAAATTCTTAGAAGCAGAATTGCTGTGTCCCAGCTGATGTATATTTTTAAGGTTTTTTGGTACATGCTGCCAAAATGCCTCCAGAGACTCACCAGATCACTCTCCCAATTTCAGCCTATCAACATTCCCGTTCCCCATTCCATTGCCAACACTAGTTATTACAATTTGTAATGTTCCATGAATTTAATTGAAAATTGTGTCTATTTACGTCACTATTATTTGTGAGATTGAACTTTTTCATGTTTTATCTTGTCCTCATGTTTGTTTGCCTTCTGTATTTCTTTTTAAAATTCATATAGTTACCAATTTGGGGAAAATGTTACTCCTTTTTGATTTGTAATAGTGGTTTACAGATTAGGGCTTTTTTTTTTTGATTTGTCATTTGACTTCAAGTTTCTTCATAGTTTTTCCTTACATAAGGTTTTGTTGGTTTGCTGGATTTTTTTTAAACGTCATATATGACACTATTCTTATTAAATTGACATGACATTTTAATCATATATATATATTTATATCTGATAATCTCTCTCAAAAGTCTCTATTGTTTCATTGAGTTGACTCCTTCTGTGGTAATATTATGCTTTTAAAGTTATTTTTTGATACAAGAACCCTCTAATTTTTTTTTACACAATTTTCTTGATGGATCACAAATGTTTATTTTTCCTGTGTTTATAAGCACAAGATTCATTTTAAGTTCCAGAGTAAATTTCACTTTTATTTATTTTTAAAATATTTATTTATTTATTTATTTATGCAGGGTCTTAGTTGTGGCAGTTGTGGCAGGTGGGCTCCTTAGTTGTGGCTCGCCAGCTCCTTAGTTGCAGCACATGGGCTCCTTAGTTGCGGCATGTGAACTCTTAGTTGCGGCATGCGTGTGGGATCTGGTTCCCTGACCGGGGAATGAACCCAGGCCCCCTGCATTGGGAGGGTGGAGTCTTAACCACTGCACCACCAGGGAAGTCCCTCACTGTTTTTAAAATTGTGTTCAATGTATACAGTAATTTGGAAAAATGAACATTTGTGTAATACTGAGTCTTCGTATCTGGTAACATGGCTTCTTTTATACTTGTGCAGTTTTGTTTCCTTAAACAAGATTTTGTGCTGTTTTAGTGTATTTTAAATATTTCTTAATAATTTATTCTTAGAATAATAAAGTCCTTAGGTATTTTATTTCTTCCTCCTCCCAACTTCACCATATGGTTCTCTTCTTCACTAAAAATTTTATTTTGTGGTCTTATGCTAACAGCCACTTCCCTGGCCTAACAAATAAATATACCATGTATCTTTTGCCAAAATAGAAAATGGACAGATATATGGGAGAACTGAAAAAGAGGGAAAACACTGAGATAAATGGATATCCAAGGAAAGGATGGCTCTGCTTCAGGGACTTAGAGAGGATGCTTGATGAAAGTTTGACTCATTGATTCAATAAAGTAGTTTAATTGATTCTCAGGGTTTGGTGTAATAGATTGTTAGCTCCTGTCTCCAGGCAGTGGTTATTATAAGCCTGGCATTTCACTTCGATGATGAGGAAAAACTCCCTTTAGCAACCTGAAAAGCCATTTGGGCTCAGGACAGACATGGTACCACTCAGTGTGAAAGTGTTAGTGGAAAGCAACCCTGGCTTCCATCAGAGGTATCCTTCTAATTAATGAGCTTGAGATCTTAATGGAATTGTACAGCATTGTATATGTTTGAGTGTATGCCTGTGTTTTAAGGATGAAAAGAAAAAAGAATAAGGACACTTTAAAGGTATACTAATTATGATGGTAAGGAATGGGTGGTGGGGTTAGAATTTTAGAAAACCTTATCGTAAAAGGACAAAAGTGATTAATAAATGAAGTCCTCTAGTGTTTCCCTCCTGTTTGCTAAAGAGAATTCTAGTGTGGTATGGTCAGTCTCTTCTTTTCCTGCATCCTGGAAAGATGGGGTTCTGCCTGATCAGATTTACTCTAGGGGTTCTGTGACACAGAATGAATCAAGGGTAAAGAGTAGCAGCATAAGACATTAATAAGAGGCATGTAGAGTGGAGAGACGGAGGGTTTTTCAGGGGTTGTGGAGAGGAGAGCTGTGATTTATGAAGGAAATGGATGAAAGAGAAATGGGACATCTTAAGGACACTTCAAGGAAGTGTTGATGCGGTTTAGGAATCCCTATTCACAGTTGTGATGGTTATTCTCCATTCGTTCTTGCAGAGTCATTCTTTACCCTTCTCTGCTCTGTTTTGTACCCCTGGAGGCTCCAGGTACCGCATCTCCTGGGTCTCTAGCTGGGCTAGGATCAGATTCAGTCAGTGGGAGGCACTAGCATAAGATCAAAGGATGGGAAGAAAGAGAAGTTGGGTAGGGTATTGATTCCCCACCTCACACCCAACCTGCCCATGCTTTTTGCAGTGGCTGCAGTCCTTGACAAAAGCCATGATTCCTGTTGAGGAGCCCTTCTCCATGACTACAGCTCTCACTGAGTTCTAGTAACACCACTTCCGTCCCCTGGCTCCTTCAATCCTAAGCAGTAGCAGCTTCCCTCTGTTCTTAGTCCCCAGGCACTCTATATCTTTGTGGGTTTCTCTTACCCTGCCTACCCCTCTGTAAAAATGGGCCCTATATTAAACCTTCCCGACTTATACCCTTTGAGTACGCCATCTATGTCCAGCTGAGACTCTGATATATTTCAATGTTAAGAAATACAAGTAAGGACTTGGCTTGTTTTAAAATTACTTTTGACTGTATGCAGTGTTTGGGGCCAGGATACAACTCCGGAGTAAATACAAAATAACAGCTTTGTAAGTGTCTTACAATATAGGATAATTTCAGTCTTTTATATAAAGTTTTATAACTCTAACTAGGAAATGGGCATGAGGAAATGAACTATGTTTCTAGCAGGGTTTTGAAGTAATATCGGATAAATTTAGAAGAGAAATGAATTCCATACTTATTGCTTTATCTGTGGGCTTCATGATCTTAGACATGCAACTTGATTTCCTAATGGCTCTGACTTGTCTGAATGATGTCAGCTAATGCTTTCGTTTAATTTTTTTTTTTTCGGTACGCGGGCCTCTCACTGTTGTGGCCTCTCCCGTTGCGGAGCACAGGCTCCGGACGCGCAGGCTCAGCGGCCATGGCTCACGGGCCCAGCTGCTCCGCGGCATGTGCGATCTTCCCGGACCGGGGCACGAACCCGTGTCCCCTGCATCGGCAGGCCGACTCTCAACCACTGCGCCACCAGGGAAGCCCTTTCCTTTAATTTTAATAGAAACTAATTTCATTTCCTTCTTGCCTTTCTAAATTATAATTTCTCCTCTATCAGCAGCAAAAAAGCTATAGCTGCCACATGTGAACTGCCTGGGTCCCTAGAATCAGTATTTAAGAGGTTTAATGATAGTATATAGCTACTATCGAACATAATACTTATTACCAGAGATTCTGTTGCACATATAGCAACATTGTTGCAATGTCTGATTCCAAACAGACAATTCAGGAGCCATACTTATACTTTCAGCCCCCGGGTAACTTTTTCTCCTTGCGATTGGTAGTTAGTATAGGAAAACCAACGGAGAAGGCACTTGAACAAATGGAAAGAATTGTCTTCAGTTCACTCTTGCTTTCCTTGGCTCTTCATAAATCATCACTTCTTTCCGTCTTTGTACAGGACTTCCTGCCTTTGCCCAATAGGTGCGTTCACGAGGAGTTGCGTATAGAGAAAAGCCCTTCTAAAACACACTGTTGGAAGAAATCCTGATGTGAATCTTTTTATAAAGAAATCATTTCTAATTGATCTTCAAGCAGATTCAACATAGGAAATTCCAATTTTACATATAAAATACGGCATGATTGTAACATGTTTGCTTTTTCCTGGCATTCCTTAAAGCACCTGCAGAGTCGAGCTAGGGAAACAACTTGACTCTGATAAGCATTTGTAACTTTCGGCTATTCTCTGAACTAAATTCTTTGTAATGTCTGAGCTTTACGCCACTACTCCATTAGGTTTGTCTGAGAGAAGACTTAGTACTGATCCTAAGCAAGGTAAGTAGGGCAGCCTACTTGGCGACACTGCTGCTTGCATCCTCTTTCTTGGTTTTCCTCTTCAGTATGCTCACAAAAGGCTGCCCATAAAGATTTTTAGCTAAGTTCCTCAATTCTTAGACTTCTCTGATCAGTCGTTATGAGTTTTCATGAGTGGGTATCTTTTTTAGGCATTTGGGGTGAAGCTGGGGAACTGCTGAGCTTCCCATAGCATACCCTAACCCTGACAAGCCCATACCCTATCAAGCCACCTGGCTGAAGTCTTCAGAGCAAAGGTGCACAGAGAAGACCAAGGAAACTTGAGAAGTCATTACATTTTCCCTCCTGCCTCTTGCACTGGTTTAATAAATGACTTACTTTAACCTCCTTCTACGTGCCCCACATTGATATAGAAGAACCTTTCAGAGCCCGCAAGGCAGCAATGGCTTATCTTTTACCTACTGTCTGGAGAAAAGGAGGGTCATGCTTAGTCACCCTTCATTTTCTGGCCTTCCTGGGCTCATGTCTGTGTCTATGACTTAAACCCTTGCGCTCCAAGAAGCCAAGGAAAAATGAGGGCAAAGTGGAGGGAAAAGGAATAACCATTTACTGAGCACCTATTCTGTGCCAGATCTTTGTACTAGGGGCTTTATATACAGTATTCTAGTTAATCCCCATTAAACCTTAGTAAATAGGTGCTATTACTAGTTCCGCTTGACAAATGAGAAAACTGAAACCATGTTGATTGAAGTCACAGAATATACCTTCAATGGCAGATCCGGGATCTGAATCCAGGTTTACCTGGCCCCGAAATCTGTGCAATTTTCGTTATAGCATGATACAGCCCACTTTGTAAGGCACCCATCTCCCTGAGTTTCGTGTACGTTTTGAACCAGGTCTTCATTGCTGGATAACAGTGTATCAAACTAAAAAAGATGTTTGGTTATTATAGCCCATCTCTCTGCCTCTTCGTAGGGCTGCACGTCCACTGTGAGATGACATGCAGGAATCGTGAACCTCCAAGATCCTCCTATACTTGCTTATAGGAATGGATTTAATCTTCACTTTTAGATCAGAACGCTTGCATTTTCATGATTCTTTTCTCCCACTCACCCCTCAAATTGAACGGGCGAATGACTGGTGTTAGCTTTGTTCTCTGGTGCTTTCCTCCTCACCCAATAGCCACGAGCTGGACTGCAAAGGCAGCAGGAAACTAGTTAGAGCCGTGAGACCAGAGACACTAAATGCTTCCAAATCTCAGGGAACCAGGTAGGATGTGGGGCTCACCCTGGGGTTTGGTAAACTTAGTGATGTCACTGCTAACCACTTTGCACAGCTGTTGTTGCTCAGCCGCCCCACCTACTATAGGTGCTGTTCAGAATGTCCCTGCAGCTATTTGAGGTTTCCTCGACTTCTTTTGGCTGTGTGGCTTTTGACATAGTTAGAGCTTAAACATAGTCTTTTTCACTTATATGCACACATTCCCCAAGTCTTCTGTGGCTTATTAACTTTGTCAACCCTTAAAGAACCGGCAGCAATGGGCTGTCAAATGTAAAGGACAGAAGTTTCCTTCACGTGGACTCCCTAGACCTCTCTAGTGACCCTCTGGAAGAGGCCTTCCCGTCCATGAGCAGTGTATCTCGGGCAAAATCATGAGAGGAAACTCTGTTTCAAAAATCCCCTTCAGAAGTACGATAGCCTAAATGGGTACTGGCCAGTTAGAACAGATGCAAACAATAGGTAGGGTCGTACGAGAATGTACTAGCTGAACATTAGCCCTGCTGGGAGTTGCTCTTATTTTCCTCATAGGGATGTATGACCAAGAGCAATTGAAGACATGCTTTAGCAGTCATCTAGTTAAGTCTTTGTTTTCCATTATTAGACAGAAACTTGAATTTTTGTTTCTCCCAAGGCTCTTCCAAGAGCTGTCTTGGAGAAACTTTCATGGGTGTGAGCAGAACACTTAATAAAAGAAGATGGAGCTTTTGGCTGGTTCTCTAAATGCCCTTCTCCCTTATCACACTGCCTTATTCCCTGGAGAGGCTATAAACTGGCCACTACTTCCATGTAAAGTCCTTGGTCCTCTGTTCTTTTCTAAAAAGTCCTCCGTTGGTGTTTATGGTTGTGCTTTTGGAAACAAGTGGCACGTGGGTCCAAGTGCCAATGAGGAAGGTTTACGTGTCATTCAGTCTGTTCTCCTGCCGGCAAACTTCAAATTACATGTGACAGTGCTTTGTCACTTGCCCTCATATTTCACCACATCTTTCAGAGAGAGGCCCCCAGAGATCCCAGAGAGAGAAAAAAGATCCTTGGTGCTTCCTTGCTTTCAGTCTGCTCTTCATCTGACACCCAATCCTTTTCCCCAGTTCCCTATGGCTAGTAACGGAATAGCAGGGCAATGCGCTTCCCAGGCAAAATCTGTTGATTCCCCTAGAGTGTTCTTGTCTCTTCCCACCCCTCAAAGACTTCTTGCTGACTTTGTGTTCTAAGTGGTCAAAGCAAACCAATAAACAGTTTGAATGAAGGGAAGAGGAACCAGATCTAAGGAAGGTGAACACAGGAGCAGTGACGGGGAAATGGCAGGTGGCTAAGAAAGTGGAATTTCGCTCTCATATTCTGAAAGTGTGGATGTGATTAGTTTTGAAAACTTAGAGGTTTCTGTGACAGGGATTTGAGATTCTTACATTTTTTTGCCTGCCTCTGGCCCTAGTGCTTTATCACCGTGAGACCTTGTCAGAGCTCTGTCCCTTGTATCATTTATAATCTAGTCTGTGAGGTCTTGAAGAGCCAAATAATGTCATTCTCCAACTTTCATTCCATAAAATTGAGCCCCCCCAAACCAAAAAGGTCTCACTAGTAAACCTTATTAGTGTACATAACAATTGTTCTCCTAGTCCATTTTGAAAGGAATTAACAGCGGATGTAGTTCAGGAAGGCTTAACTGTAACTACTTTAATAAGAATATGAATTGGGTACAAGATATTGTAATTCAAAGCCTTAATATAATGAACTGCCCTACTTGAGACTTGGTATTTACCATGGGCCTGTGTTGACCCATTGCTATGAGATTAGAAAGAATAAAAAATAGGCACAGAAAAAGGAATGTTATGATAGGAAGGGGGCAATGGGAGTCAAGACTCCAACCTCAGCAAACCAGTGACCTAGAGTTATCTGACTATTTACAAATATTTATAGTTGTAAAGGAGAACTTTATGTTGTGTTTTTCACTGAAAAGCATTTTTAGAAGGGCTGACACAATTTCTTTTTCCTTTACCCTTTACCACATTTCCAGTTAATTTAATGCTATAGCTATAACTGCTTAGTATCATGAACTTTTTGACCTGGATATGCTGTTCAATCATTCAACATCCAATATGTAAAACATTGAGCACCTGTACCTTCTGTCTAGATCAGAATAGGTTTTTGATGAGTTTTTGGATCATTTCAAATATTCTCCCTCTCCTAATACCCCCCTAATTCCGTATCTAGATAAGAAAATGAGGTTAGTGGTGATTTAGTGGCAGAGTCAAAATTAGAGCTCAGATCTCCTTAATTCCCAGACAAACAATGTCCAGTGTTCCAATGTTCCTTACCATACAGGCTCCAAGAAGTAAGACCCTCAGTCTTCTCTGCAAGGGGCCTACTCAACACTTGTTGGCAGCTACGAAAGTGCTTCATATTTCATAGGAGGTTACTATGTCTTCAGTGAGGTCTTTTAAAAAGAGGCTTCGTAATAGCTGGCAAAATTGCCAAAACAAACATCATACAGTTATATTTATAATGCATATGCTCTTGAGTTTCCCCATTAAAGCACTAATAAAAATCAACAAAAAATTCAAATAGATAAAAACAGATGTGTGGATATTAATTACACAGCATCAATGACATAAGAAAATGAAATATGTTTTTGATTGTAGAAAATATTTCTTTTGCCTATATGCACAATAAGATCCCTATTTATAAAAGCATACTAAAATTACACAGTTTCACCACATGGTAACAGGAGTCATAATGAGTAGTAGGATTCCAGGTGAATTTCATTTTCCTTTTGTGCTTACATACTTTCCAAATGCTCTACAATGACAATGAATTACTCTAGCGACTAGAAAAAGATTTGTACTTGCTCTGAGGTTTGAAATAAATGTATATCATATACAGGATTGGGAACCACCGAGCTATGTGCCCATCAGTAAGTTGTTCTCTCACAGAGCGACTATTCTCATTTCTTATGTCATACAAATCAGGCGTCTTTATGTACGAGCACTTCAACTTTAAAGTCACATAAGTTGTTTTTACTTTTCTAGCACATACACGGCCTGCTATTAGGCCATCTCTCCTGTAACTTGTGTTTAGGTTGTACGGTTCAAAGGAGTTAGGGGTCAACTACATTGACCTAATAAGTGTACACACATTAACTGTTCTTAAGAACTGCCTAGTTAGATGAATGTCCTTGCGAGGAACTACTTAATCATTTTATTTCTCATACATCTAAGTTGGCACCATGGTCCAAATGGAAACCATTTTGCTATGCTTCAGCACTATCTGCTTTTAATGAGTCTCTGGAGGTCTCTGGATGGATTTTGCTGCCAAATACCATTCAGCCTAACACTGCAAGTGAAGTATCGAACTCGGGGCGCTTTGTCTGCCAATAGATTTCTGCTTGGAGTAGTATCCTATACATTTGGAAGATTCTCAAATGACACATTTCTAATACTTTACCACAAGACCACCCAGATGAATTCAATGTGGTGTTCTTGGTTCTAAAAAGTTGCATATAATTATCTTCACATAACTACGGTACTACAAAAAATTCCCTACCTATCTTTAATAAGTATGAAATAAGAGAATGAGTGAAATAACTGAATCGATTCAATGGATTTGATCTCTAGTTAACAGCTATTTACTGTATTTGTGTACTGTACAGCTATTAAACAGTATTTGTGCAATATTTGTGTGGACAATGATGGGGGGGTTGATACTATAATCTTTGCCTTCAAGTTGCTTACAAAGAGATTGTAAGAGGTTGTTCCTTGAAGAGACAAGAAAAAGCATGCCCCCCATGTCTAATAAATGTGTACAGAAGAAATGAGTGAATGCATCTTAGATGGGAGTGACAGGAATAAAAGGAGCCATTCTTCACACTGTCACTACATAAAAGAATGAGGGAAATCGTTAAGCTTCTGCAGTGCTCCATGTCTGAAGTGATAAAGGCCTGGATTAGGGTGGTAAAAGTGGAAAATGGAGACATAAGAGTTGCAGAGCATTATAATGAAGAGCAAACAGTTGGTTTCGTGATTAACTGACCAGGAGGAGAGGGAGGTGGAGGTATCAAAAATGGTTTAACTCTCAAGCCTGGGTGGCCTGAAGGAGAAAGGGCCTCTTTGTCAGAAATAGGGAAATTAAGAAGCAGATATGTTATGGAGTAAGGTGATGAGATGGACTATGTTGAATTTTTGTCAGACCGACATATCAAGGGTATTCTGTGAAAATGGTGTAACTGGATTTCTAGGTGGCATTTTACAAAGCCTTTCCTCATATCCTATCCATAAGAGGGATAAATTGTGACCAGACAATTGTACTGCTACATATTGGGTTAAATTATCTTTGTCTTAATTAATAGGTCAAAATTAACACATCTCTAATGAGTCTCTATCTTATGCCTTGTCCTAGTAATCACTTATATTAATGAATTAAATGAGAGCATAGCTGACATGCTTACCCAACCATTAGTAGACACAAAGCCAGTAGGGATAATGACTTATTATGAAAAATAGATTTTGCCCATCTCTGTAGCCTCTTGGTTTTAGATTCTGATTTTAAAAAGATGAAATTTAATAGTGACACATTTCAATGTCCTGCTTTCGTGTATAAAACAAGCTCTATAAATGCAGTAGTGCAGTTTTGGGGTGACATATTAAAAAAGTGAGGGACCTGTAAAAAAGACTAGCTGTCTTAGTAGGTTCCATGAATCAATAGCATTATGAGGTTATACTAACAGATGTTTAATATCTAGAAGAGGCAACAGGCTTGCTCTATTTTGCACAGATCAAAAGATACCTGAAAACTTTACCCTGAAAAATTTACGCTTTGACAGTTGGAAGACTCTATACTGGGATACGCTCAGAGAAGAAGTACCAGGATGGTGACCCTACTCAAAACCTCAACATCCTCCAGAATTTATTTATTTATTTTCTCTCTCTAAATTTTTATTGGAGTATAGTTGATTTACAATGTCATGTTAGTTTCAGGTGTACAGCAAAGTGAATCAGTTATACATATATCCATGCTTTTTTAGATTCTTTTCCCATATAGGCCATTACAGAGTACTGAGTAGAGTTCCCTGTACTTTACAGTGGGTCCTTATTGGTTATCTACTTTATACATAGTAGTGTGTATATGTCAATCCCAATCTCACAATTTATACCTGCCCCTTACACCCTGGTAACCATAAGTTTGTTTTCTACATCTGTAACTTTATTTCTGTTTGGTAGATAAGCTCACTTGTACCCTGTTTTTAGATTCCACATATAAGTGATAACATATGATATTTGTCTATCTGTGTCTGACTTACTTCACTCAGTATGACAAGCTCTAGGTTCGTCCATGTTGCTGCAAATGGCATTATTTCATTCTTTTTTACGGCTGAGTAATATTCCATTGTATATATGTACCACATCTTCTTTATCCATTCCTCTGTAGGTGTCCATATATCCCCATATCTCCTCCCTCTTGCGTCTCCCTCCCACCCTCCCTATCCCACGCCTCTAGGTGGTCACAAAGCACCAAGCTGATCTCCCTGTGTTATGCGGTTGCTTCCCACCAGCTATCTATTTTACATTTGGTAGTGTATATATGTCAGTGCCGCTCTCTCACTTCGTCCCAGCTTATCCTTCCCCCTCCCCGTGTCCTCAAGTCCATTCTCTACGTCTGCGTCTTTATTCCTGTCCTGCCCCTAGGTTCTTCAGAACCATTTTTTTAAAGATTCCATATATATGTGTTAGCATACAGTATTTGTTTTTCTCTTTCTGACTTACCTCACTCTGTATGACAGACTCTAGGTCCATCCACCTCACTACAAATAACTCAATTTCATTTCTTTTTATGGCTGAGTAATATTCCATTGTATATATGTGCCACATCTTCTTTATCCATTCATCTGTTGATGGACACTTAGGTTGCTTCCATGTCCTGGCTATTGTAAATAGTGCTGCAATGAACATTGTGGTACATGACTCTTTTTGAATTATGGTTTTCTCAAGGTATATGCCTAGTAGTGTGATTGCTGGGTCATATGGTAGTTCTATTTTTAGGTTTTTACGGAAACTCCATACTGTTCTCCATAGTGGCTGTATCAATTTACATTCCCACCAACAGTGCAAGAGGGTTCCCTGCTCTCCACACCCTCTCCAGAATTTAGTGTTGTTTCTAGATTTTTTGATGTTGGCCATTCTGACCGGTGTGAGATGATATCTCATGGTGGTTTTGATTTGCATTTCTCTAATGATTAGTGATGTTGAGCATCCTTTCATGTGTTTGTTGGCTACCTGTGTATCCTCTTTGGAGAAATGTCTATGTAGGTCTTCTGCCCATTTTTGGGTTGTTTGGTTTTTGATATTGAGCTGCATGCACTGCTTGTATATTTTGGAGATTAATCCCTTGTCAGTTGCTTCGTTTGCAAATACTTTCTCCCATTCTGAGGGTTGTCTTTTCGTCTGGTTTATGGTTTCCTTTGCTGTGCAAAAGCTTTGAAGTTTCATTAGGCCCCATTTGTTTTTATTTCCATTTCCCTAGGAGGTGGGTCAAAAAGGATCTTGCTATGATTTATGTCACAGAGTGTTCTGCTTATGTTTTCCTGTAAGAGTTTTATATTGTCTGGCCTTACATTTAAGTCTTCAATCCATTTTGAGTTTACTTTTGTGTATGGTGTTAGGAACTGTTCTAATTTCATTCTTTTACATGCAGCTGTCCAGTTTTCCCAGCACCATTTATTGAAGAGGCTGTCTTTTCTCCACTGTATATTCTTGCCTCCTTTATCAAAGACAGGGTGACCATATGTGCGTGGGTTTATCTTCGGGCTTTCTATCCTCATTGATCTATCTTTCTGTTTTTGTGCCAGCACCATACTGTCTTGATTACTGTAGCTTTGTAGTATAGTCTGAAGTCAAGGAGTCTGATTCCTCCAGCTCCGTTTTTTCCCCTTAAGATTGCTTTGGCTATTTGGGGTCTTTTTTGTTTCCATACAAATTGTGAACTTTTTTGTTCTAGTTCTGTGAAAAATGCCATTGGTAATTTGATAGGGATTGCACTGAATCTGTAGATTGCTTTGGGTGGTATAGTCATTTCACAATATTGATTCTTCCAATACAAAAACATGGTATATCTCTCCATCTTTTTGTGATATCTTTAATTTCCTTCATCAGTGTCTTATAGTTTTCTGCATACAGGTCTTTTGTCTCCTTAGGTAGGTTTATTCCTAGGTATTTTTTGTTGTTTTTGCAATGGTAAATGGGAGTGTTTCTTTAATTTCTTTCAGATTTTTCATCATTAGTGTATAGGAATGCAAGAGATTTCTGTGCATTAATTTTGCATCCTGCTACTTTACCAAATTCATTGATTAGCTCTAGTAGTTTTCTGGTAGATCATACTGGCACCCTAATCTTGGACTTCTAGCCTCTAGAACTGTGAAAAATAAATATCTGGGTTTTTTTTAATCCAAAAAAAAAAAAGAAAAAAAGAACACTGGTCTATGTGGACAATTTAAATGAATCTCATGGTGTGTTGAGTTAAAGAAGCCAGAAAAATAAAAAAGTAAACCCTTTATTATTCCATTTATATTAAGTACAAAAACAGGGAAAATAAATCTATGGTAGTAAAAATCCAAACATGGTTGTATTAGGGTTGGGTTGGAACTGACTGCAAAGGGGAACTAGGGTACTTTCTGAGGTGATGGGTATAGTTTATATTCTTGATTACACAGTATTTACACAGGTATTTGTAACTGTCAAAATTAAACCAATGGTACACTTAAAATATTGTATGTGCATTCTCTATATGTAAATTTGATGATAAAAGAAAAGGACAGGGCTTCCCTGGGGGTGCAGTGGTTGAGAGTCTGCCTGCCGATGCAGGGGACACAGGTTCGTGCCCCGGTCCAGGAAGATCCCACATGCTGTGGAGCGGCTGGGTCTGTGAGCCATGGCCGCTGAGCCTGCGCATCCGGAGCCTGTGCTCCGCAACGGGAGAGGCCACAACAGTGAGAGGCCCGTGTACCACAAAAAAAAAAAAAAAAAAAAGAAAAAAGAAAAGAAAAGGACAAAAATAAATAAGGAGAATTATTATTATTGGAGGTATGATTATTTTTATTTTCCCCCAATGCTGAAATTATAACCTAAGTACCCTTTGTTTTCATGATACTTACTGTGTCATATGGCATAATTGTATTTGCACTGAGTGTAACTAACTAGCTTTACCTCCCTGAACCTTGGTTTTCTCACTTGTAAAATGAAAAAGGTTTATTGGTAATATTCTATAATATTTCTACAAAATCCATTAACTATTTCACTAGGGATTCAGCAGAAGGGTACAAAGGAACACATGCATTTGGGTCACCAGACTGTGGAAAGCCACTAAAGGCAGTTTTTGCCAATCCTCACTTGGAGGTGACCAGTAGAGAGAGAGCGAAAAAAATATGGTATTGTCATTGGACACTTCTTCCTGCTTCACATGGGGTTTCTAAAGAGATGAGGAAATTAAAGTTAACTACTATAAACTATCTCCTT
This sequence comes from Delphinus delphis, assembly GCF_949987515.2. Taxonomy (NCBI): domain Eukaryota; kingdom Metazoa; phylum Chordata; class Mammalia; order Artiodactyla; family Delphinidae; genus Delphinus; species Delphinus delphis. Next base: position 11,218,528 of record NC_082704.1, read on the forward strand.
TATTTTAACATCAATACTTGGATATTCAGGCAAGTTGGACATTAACCAGACCCACCCACTTTCTGCAATTGTTTGGGGTCACAGTAATAGAAATTTAGTTATGTTGTTTTAAGCTACAATTGATTTCTATGTTGTTACTACTATTTACTTCCCACATATACAAATACAAACACTTATAAGGAACAAAGTAAACCAGAAGTGACAAGAATTATAAGCACATTAAGTGAACAAGAAAGATAAGCACAGTATCATCTCCCATATGATTTCCCTTCTTCAACTCTTCTCCAGATAACGGGAAAGGAGAAAGAAGGAGGGGCACACTTCAGGTGTATGTGTGTGTGTAGAGGCGGTTCAAGCAACAATCTGATGCTGCCTTTTATTCTTCTGGACGGTTTGCATTCATGTTTACCTCCAATTATGGTTTCTATAGTGTTGATCCTTTTTAAAGGGCTCTAGTATATCTTTTAGATTCAATTTAATTTCATAGAATGTATAAAATATTATTTAATCAATTCTACAATTCCTAACTAGCAGCCTTTTAACAGCCTGTGATTTTCAGGTAATCAGTCTGTAATTCACTAAGAATCTTCTCAGAGCCCAGCACTCGGCTGGCTCTTGAAGGTCCATAATCAAGGTTAATGAGGTCTCCATCCTTAAAGAACTCAAAGCTTGAATTAAGAGGTGGCCCTTTGTCTACAGATATTTGGAGGGGAATTCTACTATGTATCCAGCATATAAAACAACGTTTTGCAGATGGATTTTGGAAAACTGGTTACAAAAATCAGCATTGGCATCTGCAAATCCATTATTTTGGCGGGGGGGGGGGGCAAGTGGACAATTGGCTATTACTAGGGACTATCGCTATTTGGGTTTATGGTGGCATAAGAAAGTGGAAAGCTAGGGGAAGTGGCTTGAAATGTTGATCCTAAACACATTTTTCTACAACATCCAGAGAGATGAATGAATGAAAAGTGGGTTTATTTTAATGATTTTGATAAATGCTTCAGTTGATCATGAAGACTAAATTAAATCAAACAAATTTCAGGGAAATAATCCACATGCTACATGGTTAGAAATAGCCACAAGACTTAAACCAACATTAACAAAGATCCGCCAAGGAATTATGAAGAGGAAACAGAATTTAGTCCAGTTTATGGTGTAAAATGACATTTGCATTTCTAGCTTTCAAAATCTCAGGAAAATCAAAGCAGAAAGCTAGCCCTTAGCTACATCAAGGGCAAGACTGACTGAGGAAAAATGTGATCAAAGCAGAACCATCTGTGGCAATTTAATGATGATTTCAGGCTTGCACCAAAAACATACTTAATAAGAAGTTAAGAGCTAAAGGGAAGACAATTTCAAAGGGATTTGAACATTGAAGAAAATATCTGTGTATATAGATACAATTAACTGATGATTTGATTTTAATTCTCTTGGAACAGGATGTCTTCTGTGGAATTGGGAAGAAAAGAAAAAGAAGAAAAAAAAACAAACTGCATTAATGCCTTTATGTGTTCTTATTTGGGGCAAGTAAAAAAAATCATTTCCCTACCTCTTATTTGACATCTCAGTCATGTAAGGCAAGAATGAATAGAGACCCAGCTGAAAAAACGAGGGATTTCTACACATTTTAAACTCAGCTATAACAAACCATTTGCTGAAAGCATTTTTAGCACATTACTGTATGAATGAAAATGCCAGTGTTCTCTCATTTTGAGAAGGTTCGCCCTAATATTTAGTGAGGTGAGACTTTCCCTGAGTCAGGTGCACACAACACCCAGTGGTCTGTGGAGAGTAGTCAGGAACTCTGGGAACTCTGTTGTCAAGGTTATGGTCCTCTCCTAATTATGGAAGTAGACAACCCCAAATATAATACAAAATAGGGCATGAGTGGCCCGGCAATTTCTTTTTCTTTTTTTGCCATATCTATCAGCATTTAGGTTTTATTTATAATATGCTATTTAATATGTCACTTGACATTTTATATACAAACATACAAAAGTGTTCAAACATTGAAACATTCCCCTTGCATCTAAGGAAGGTACAGTCTCCTAAAGCCAGTTTGCATATAGACTTTCAAGTTTCTTTCCTAGGGAAGAAAAAAAGCCACTTATCTTTTCATCAGAAATTAAAATTCTCTTTGCACATAAACTCTTCAGTAAATGTATTTTTTTTACAATGGTGTGTTAGTTTCTGCTTTATAACAAAGTGAATCAGCTATACATATACATATATCCCCATATCTCTTCCCTCTTGCAGCACGGCAATTTCAGAGAATTCTCTTCTCCATTGCCAACTGAAGTGAATGAAATAGTAACTTTATGAGTCAGAAATGAGATAAAATCTTTCCTTAGTCCACTGAGAAATTAATCAAAATAATTTCCCTGGGTGAAAATCTTACTCCATGAGTAATAGCAATAATACTGAGGTCAAGAAGCCTAACATTGAGCTCTGTTAATTTAATCTACTCAACAAACGGAAATACAATAAAATCAAAATTATTATTCTGACTCGGCTAGCAGCTGTTCATTGGGGAACATTTCAAACTTGATTGATGCTCAGTCACCTTTCATGAATGATTTTACTAACTGTCCCAGGGGCATGCTTATGATTTTTTTAAGTCAATGACTACATTTTAGAGGAAGTAATCACATCTTCCCTTCTCAGCCAAAATTTTCTGATAACGCATTATAGACAAGTTGTTTAAAAACACAACTGAACAGTGCCCCACTTTGGAAAATGACTTCGGAGATTTGATTTTATTAAGGGAAAAAGTACATGTGTTTGCATCATGAATCATATCTGTTGTGTTCTAGCTGCAGTAAAAGTGACAAGGAAGTGTTAATGCTTCAGGTCGAGAATCCACGGAGACAACACTAGGCCACTTACAATATCACAATGGTGAAAATGCATAGGCTGTAAATGTAGGGTATTTAAGCTGTCCTTTTTGTTCTTCAGAAGCTTTCTTGGAAATTCTAGTATAAGAGGATAGCAACTTGCATTCCCATGGCCAGATCAGCCTTTTTGTCATGTCTGCGTCAAGTAGTGAGGGAGAAAGTGAATCCCTACCCAGCCAGCTAGACCAAACATACACCCTGCCAATCAGTGGGGTGACAAGGGTGCAACAACATTGCTCTTACATTCCATTAGAAATGGTTAAGTTAGGGGAATGAGGGGATGGTGAGTCAGTTCTTAGCTGTCTAAAGTTCTATGCTAAATCCGTGCTGCCACTGTAGTATTCGGGTAGCCATAAATACACAGTTTCTGGTTATCAAGGGAGATTGGAGAAAAGCAATCATTAAAATAAAAGGCAGACAGCATAAATACATGGGATCAGCAACTAAATCCACTTCTCCTCAAATGTGAGCTGGACTGATGCTTAAAATGTCTGCTCTGATGCACGACAGAGGGTTTGACTTCACCAGACTAATCCTTCAACTGAAATTCTTTTGGCATAGGAATCCCTCAGTGAATAAAATACAGTAAAGGTCTATGAGCATAAGTGAACTGAAGGCCATAACATTTGAAGAGTCCAAAAAAGTTCAGAACGTCCCTGCTTCACCCAAGTCTTAGTCATTTGATGGTTAATTAATGAAATTAATTAATTTAAAAAAATTAATGAAATTAATGAAACTTAATTTCATTAATGAAACTTCTCAGTAGCATCAGCACTGCTCAGTGATTTAAAGTCCCAGCGTGAAATCAGCTGATTAGAATGACTGTTCTGTACATCACAGAGCTGTGTCACCCATCCCCATTTTAGGATCAGAGGTATTTCACAGATTTCATGTAGTAGATTAGCTTGTTTGGGGAAATATTTGATGAAACTCTACTCTTTGTTCATCTGTAAAAAAGAATAACAACAGCACTTGCCTCATAAAGTTATGGTATTAAAGCTGTTATTATACATATAATGCTTAAAATAGTGCCTGGCACAAAGTAAGCATTGCAAAGGCATTGTCATCACCACCAACGCTATTAATATTATTTAACCCATTCTCACTTATTTTAATAACTGATATGTTTGACCAAAATTATGTGACAGAAAAGAAATTGTGCAAGTTCTGAGCCCATTCCTTAAAAGACTTTGCAGTTTATTTTTATGGTCTCGGGAACCCTGTAAGCACCTACGTGGGTGAGCACAAGACCTGCTGGAGGATGAGAAGCCACATTCAGGATGTCTTAGGTCATGATCCCCAGAAGACAGATTCTGGAATGGAGATTTTCAAGCAGGAAGTTTACTGGGGAGTGCTGTTGGCAACAGCTGTGAGGCAGGAATAAACGTAGGATTGGTCATGGGGAAAGTGAAGCTGCAGCACAGTTGAAACAGAGGTCTCAGCTGATCCCTTGGGGAACTCTGGAGCTGAGATGGCCCTTCAAAGTTGTTTCAATTTAAGGCAAAGGGCCAGGCACTTTGATGTCTGCATCAGCCAGTCACTGGATGAGGGCTGCCCTCAAGGAGGGAGTATGATCTTGGGCTAGGCAGGTGCTTTTGACAACTATTGGGGTAGAGATTCAGCAGTAAGTTGTCAACAGGCAACACTTCTAGTCACTGTGGGAAAAATGTCTTGGCCTTGAAGAGGGGGATCTGGCTTGCATGCCATAGTACTCACTACAGAGGTGAATCTAAGTGTTCCATTCAATAGCCTGGCAAGTGCCAAACCATGTGAGTGAGTCCACCCTAGATCGTTCGGGTGCCATTCAACCCACTACCTGACCACACACGTCAGTGAGCCCAGCAGAGATAAATCAAACCAGCCCAGACCAGAAAAACATCCTAGGTGACTCACAGAATCTTGAGAGATAAGAAATAGTTGCTTATTTAAGCCATTAAGCTTTGAGGCAGTTTATTATATAGTGATCGACGACTGATACAAAAGATTACATGATATTACACTGTAACAGTAATCGTTAAAGGCTGTGAGTGTAAGATTAAGGTTATTCTAGTTGTAGTGTTAGTAACAGGTTTTTTTTTTTTCCAAACAGCCATGGCCAAGGGCATTAAAATCAACATATATTTGAGATTAAATCAGCAACTCACATGCTACTGATAGAAGCTGGGTTTGACTATGCAGTACAACTCCTATGCCAAGAGGATGCCAACTGCCAGCACATGAGGTGGGCACACAGGTCTCTGGGGAAGGATCCAGCATACACTTCTGGGAATCAGTGTTCAAAGCATTTGTGTCATCCAGACAGTACAACTGCAGGGAGTTGGCAGGAGCTTTCCCTAAGGTATTCTTTGAGAAACTGGGAGCTTACAAAGGGGAATCAGTGTCATTCTATTTAGATATTGATATTATACCAATTTACTTGAAAGCTAGAATTATCTTTTTTCTCTAAGGAAAAGAAAGTTGAATCAGTTGAGACCAGTACTTAAAATTTTTATTTATTGAACAAACATAACTAGAAAAAAAATCACCTACCAATCCTATCTTTCTATCAAATTATTTTTATATTCTCACATTCCTTTTCAGTCCTTGTCCCTATTTATATCATGATTAAATAGTTTTAAATATAAGGTAGATAAAATTTTGTGTTAGAGTAGGACCTTTTGAAGAAAAAAATCCGAACTTGGAACTTGTTTTTTTTTTTACACAGAGCCTAAAATCCTTGCAAGTCAAATGTGATTAGGAACTCTAGACTGAAGGGCTTCAGCAATTCCTCACTGTCAAAGAGTGGTTACACTTTAGAGATCTCTTCTGAAAAACCTACATGAGGATTCATTTCAGAAAGAAGGAAATTGAACCTACAAAGAGCAGGATGCAAAAGTTAAGAAAAGGAAGGGGGGACTGGGAAACTAAAGCTGAACAAAGCTCTGACTGTATAAACCAGAATTTGGCAAACTATGGCCTCTGGGCCAAATGCAGCCCACTGCCTATTTTTGTACCTATAGTTTTATTGAAACACAGCTACTCTCATTCATTCACCTACTGTCTGTGGTCACTTTCCTACTACAGTAGAATTGAGTAGTAGTGATAGGGACTGTATGGCCTGCAAAGATGAACATATTTACTACCTCATCTTTACAGAACAAGCTTGCTAACTTCAAATCAACGGCTAATCATGTTAATGACTGATTTGGGTACAAACAATTATATTAATGATGAATTTTGGGGTGATGTGATAAAAAAAGGTGGGACTATAATACTAGAAAACAAAAACATGGAAGATAGGAGAGGTGACTGGAGTTACCTAAGATGTCTATGTTCCTTGGAAAGAGTTAGAGATAATGCCAGGCACATATGTTAAAAATATAAGGATATGATTTTTTATATACTACAGTATAGCATTTATAGATTTCATATTGAAAGTTTAAAATAATTTCAAGTTACCCTTAAGGTTGACGATGTAATAATTTGTCTCTCTCCCACCCTGTTAGCGACCTTCAGGAGTCACTTAGCTGGCAGGTTAGGCCGGTGGACTGGCAAGCACTTCCTCTGCAAGGGGCATGATTGTTCTCTAGTCAACCTCACATAATTCTAAGTGATAAAAACTTGTGTGGGTAAAAACAGACCCCACAAGAAAGTCCACTGTTGGTGATGAATGTATAAAAATTCTCCAAAATTTATTATTCTTAGCCATAACACAGAAGTTTTAGGGGGGAAATTATATGTAATCTTAATATTTGTGAATTTCGGAACTTGAAAAGTATTGTCATCTGTAAATGCAAACAAACTGCTTTATGTAACTGCAAAAAGTTCTGTACCCAAGCAATTCAACAACTCCTGATCATACAGAAGTATACTAAGGCAAAAATTTTGTGAATCAGTGTTTGAACATTGTTATATTTATAGAAAAGTATTGTTGTTACAATTAAATCATTTAGCATAAAGTAGATAAGAGCTAGTTGACCAAGTCTTACACATTTCAACCAGTGACTTTAATATTGTATAAACAATCTAGTGTCATAACTTGGAATTTAAACCAAGGAAAATATTTGAGGCAACTTAATGTAATTTAATTTATGGAAATCATAATTGCATTGCCAGTCATTTTTGAACTTCAGCTTTTAAATTATTTTTTATATACAATACAACTCAGTAAAATAAATTGTTTATTAATCTTTGTCTAATAGATATTTCTGAGTCTTTAAATGTACATTGTTCATTATTTTGTCCACAGCATTTTCTATTTGTTTTTAACCTTAAGCCAGTTATTCTTTCAGAAGGTCAAGGCTTCTAAATTTTTTGTTGTTGTTAAGAACAATAACCCGTCTGATGCAGACATTTTTAGAACTTTGCAATACATAGGTCCACTAAATCATGAGCTCCTCCAGGAAAAGAAGTATTTCTTATTCATCTTTTTACCCTCATGGCCTGTCACACAGTGGGCACTTATTAAATGCTTATTGAATGTATCAGCTAGCAACATCTCATAACCCCTAATTCTTCCAGAACAAACTGTGCTTCTCTTCACAGGGTCCATGTATCTTCCTAAGTCCTACTCTATTGTAAATATTTGTCTCTTTTCTCTGTCTTCTCCATGTACATCTCAGTTACCAAAAAAAAAAATAAATCATCTATGTATTCCCAGTCGCTAGCACTGGTACCAGTTTCTGACACATAGTAGTAGGTGCTTAGGGAAAATTTTTTGAAGTGAATGTATCTCTGGAAGTTATATCGTCTTCAGAGGGTAGGCTTCAAATTGAGAGAAGATAGGAAAATTCATCCTTTGTGATATTATCCCTCCCTTTGATTCTTCTCAATAAACTGTGGGCTCCTTGAAGGTGAGGTATGAGGCCTAGCCTCTCTCTCTCCCCAGTACCCAGAACCTATAGCGCATGCAGTGCTCAGATGTTGAACTGAGTTGAACTCCCACCTCTAATCTTAGGTTGGACTTCATTATAGATTAACCTAGCCCAACCATTAGAGTCAAATAGCTTCCTGGCTTGATTCAATAAATGCAATCAAATTCAAATCTTGAATGTCTGCAATAAATCTTAGAGTTTAAAGTGCCAGATTAGACTATTCTGCCTTAATTTGTTTAGCTTTCTTTGATTTGAACACGGCCCATTAATTTAAATTAAATAAGCAATTCAAAGCCTGTGGACAATAAATTAGATAAATGTAAATGTCAGGGACTGCAATCCCCTGGCTATATTTTAAAGATAGTAAACATGTAAGACATCAGAACCAAGTCTCCCTTTTGATGATGATAATGAGATGTTCCAGATCAAGAGTAAAACTGGGACTTATTTTAAAAATCCACAGACACTACAGACATCCCAGCAACAAACTCTCTATTTCTGTGCGTGGAAGTTGCCCTATTTCAAGTACAGCTTTAGAAGTTATCACTAAATTGTTTGCATTGTTGTGCTATTTTAAAGAATCAGGTTGTGATGATGGTTTAGGAATCTGCCATCCCATAATAGATGCTTTGTTTCTGGGGATCATTTGTGGATGTTCATTACAAAGCTAACTAAAGTGCTTTCCTCCATCCCCCCCAGTTTGTCAGAACTTACCCTCTTCTACAGAAAGCCACAGCAACTAATAATTTGGTCAAATGGTCAATTTAGTGGGCAATAACAGCAAAACACAAGAGTTATATGAATCAGCTGAGAGTTTGTTTCACAGATCAGATCAGTAAATACAACAAAATGAACTGATGCAGTTTTCTAACACCAAACAAGCATGTTTGCTGTTGACATATTTGCTCGAACTTCCTCTGTACTACAGTATTCTGAGGTAAGACTTCAGAAATACTACTCAGGAAGACATACAGATGGCCAAGAGGCACATGAAAAGGTGCTCAACATCGCTAATTACTAAAGAAATGCAAATCAAAACTACAATGAGATATCATCTCACACCGTCAGAATGGCCATCATCATAAAATCTACAAACAATAAATGCTGGAGAGGGTATGGAGAAAAGGGAACCCTCTTGCACTGTTGGTGGGGATGTAAATTGGCACAGCCACTATGGAGAACAGTATGAAGGTTCCTTAAAAAACTAAAAATAGAGCTAACATATGATCCAGCAATCCCACACCTGGGCATATATCCAGAGAAAACTCTAATTCAAAAAGATACATGCACCTAAATGTTCACAGCAGCACTATTTACATTAGCCAAGACATGGAAGCAACCTAAGTATCCATCAACAGATGAATGGATAAAGAAGATGTGGTATACATATATATATATATATATATATATATACAATAGAACACTACTCAGCCATAAAAAAGAATGAAATCATGCCATTTGCAGCTACATGGATGGACCTAGAGATTATCATACTAAGTGAAGTAAGCCAGACAGAGAAAGACAAATATGACATGATATCACTTACATGTGGAATCTAAAATATGATACAAATGAACTTATATACAAAACAGAAACAGACCCACGGACATAGAAAACAAATTTATGGTAACCAAAGGTGGGGGGATAAATGAGGAGTTTGGGATTAACATATACACCCTACTATATATAAAATAGATAAACAACAAGGTCCTTCTGTATAGCAAAGGGAACTAACTATATTTAATATCTTGTAATAACCTATAATGGAAAAGAATATGAATAAGAATATATATAACTGAATCACTTTGCTGTACACCAGAAACTAACACAACACTGTAAATAAACTATACTTCAATAAGAAAATACTATTCAGTAAAACAGCTCTGCAGAATCTCAAATGTTCATGTTCATTTGAGCTCTTCCATGGGCATGCACATATACAGGCTTTGCTCTGACATATGGATAATTGTTCCCAGTAGCTCTCTGATTTTTGTAGAGACTCTTGCCTGAGCTGCAGGTGCTAACTTGCAACACAGTAACCCATATTCAAAGGGTTCCCATTTTAAATGTAGGAAGAAAAATGTAGTCACAGAAAAGCCAGTTTGTGCTGTGTCCATGACAATGTTAATACTTAAAATAACAGCTCTCTTCCTATTAGAAATATTCTTTGCATAAGAATCCATTGTTGGTTTTCTTAGTTTTCTTTCTTTCAAGAAAATAAACTGTGTTGAGAAAGGCACTGTGTCCAAGTTACAAAAACAGTTTCTAGGATGCATGGTCATCATAATTAAATAGTTCAGCTTGGATTTGCTACTGCATTATCAACCGCTTAAAGCTGACAATTTTTAACAAACCTACATCCAGCTGAGATAGATATACATATGTCATATTTGTGAAACGTGGCGTGAGTCTTGCCATGACTCTAGTGCAATTACATTTTAAGCACCAACAACTCCATAGCCCTTTAGGGACTAAAGGGTTTCCCCCTTAAACACTAAACACATCTGACAAGAGATATTCATATGAATGCTTTCACGACTAAGAGCTAGCACTGACCAGAACATGGGGATTTGGGGAAACAGTGAGAATAAGAATGCTTCAGTGAATATATGATGGTTATTAGAAAACCAGGAGCTTGTATGAGAAGATGGATACAAGGAAACAAAAAGTTAGGGGCTTTATCAGCCAGGGTCCAAGCGGGAAATGGACGGCACACTCTTCTTGGATAATTTGAGGAGGAATTAGCACAGGGACTATTTGCAAAAGCATGGGAGCGTTTAGGAAAAGCAACAAGGAATTGTGAAGTGCCCCAGGGATAACAACAGGAGCTGTTACCAACGCTAGGCTTGAAGGGGCAAAGGAGAGAATGATTATTGGTACCCAGAAAGCATATAGAAATAGCTCAGAGATATTGTGGGTTTGATTCCACACCACTGCCATAAAGCGAATATAGCAATAACATGAGTCATGAATGTTTTGGTTTCCCAGTGCATGTGAAAGTTATATTGTAGCAATAGCATTACGTCTAAAAACAAGTACATACCTGAATTAAAAATACTTTATTGCTAAAAATGCTAACCATCATCTGGGCCTTCAGAGAGTTGTAATCTTATTGCTTGCAGAGGGTCTTGCTTTGATGTTGAGGGCTGCTGACCAATCAGGGTGATGGTTGCAGAAGGCTGGGGTGGCCGTGGCACTTTCTTAAAGTAGGACAACAATGAAGTTGGCTGTACAGATTGACTCTTCCTCTCACAAAAGATTTCTCCGTAGCATGCAACAGTGTTTGATAGCATTTTACCCACAGTAGAACTTCTTTCAAAATCAGAGTCAGTCCTCTCAAAACCTGCTGCTGCTTTATCAACTAAGTTGATGTCATATTCTACATCCTGTGTTGCCATTTCAACAATCTTCTCAGCCTCTTCACCCAGGAGTAGATTCCATCTCAAGAAACCACTTGCTTTGCTCATCCTTAAGAAGCAACTCCTCATCCCTTAAAGTTTTATCGTGAGATTGCAGCAATCCCGTCACATCTTCAGCCTCCGCTTCTAATTCGAATAGTTCTCTTGCTATTTCCACCACAAATGCAGTTACTGCCTCCACTGAAGTCTTGAACCCCACAGCGTCATCCATGAGGGTTGGAATCAACTTCTTCCAAACTCCTGTGAATATTCCTATTTTAACCTCTTCCCACGAACCACAAATGTGCTTAACGGCATCTAGAATGGTGAATTCTTTCCAGAAGGTATTCAATGTACTTCGCCCAGATCCATCCGAGAAATTACTATCTATGGTAGCTATCACCTTATGAAATGTATTTCTTAAATAATAAGACTTGAAAGCCAAAATTACTCCTTGATCCATGGGCTGCAGAATGGATGCTGTGTTAGCAGGTGTGAAAAAAATATTAATCTCATTGTACATCTCCATCAGAGCTTTTGGGTGACCAGACACTTATCAATGAGCAGTAATATTTTGAGAGGAATCTTCTTTTCTGAGCAGTAGGTCTCAATGGTAGGCTTAAAATATTCAGTAAACCATATTGTAAACAGATGTGCTGTCATCCAGACTCTGTTGTTCCACTTGTAGAGCACAGGCAGAGTAGATGTAACATAATTCTTAAGGGCCCTGAGATTTTCAGAATGGTAAATGAGCATTGGCTTCAACTGAAAGTCACCAGCTGCATTAGCCCCTAACAAGAGAGTCAGCCTGTCCTTTGAAGCTTTGAAACCAGGCATTGACTTCTCCTCTCTAGCTATGAAAGTCTTACATGGCATCTTCTTCCAATGGAAGGTTGTTTCATCTCCGTTGAAAATCTGTTGTTAATGTAGCCATCTTCACTAATGATATTAGCTAGATCTTCTGGATAACTTGCTGCAGACTGTACATCAGCACTTGTTGCTTCACCTGGCACTTTTATGTTATGGGGGTGGCTTCTTCCCTTAAACCTCATAAACCAACCTCAGCTAGATTCAAACTTTTCTTCTTAGCTTTTATAGAATTTTAGAGAGTTAGGACCTTGCTCTGGATTAGGCCTTGGCTTAAGGGAATGTTGTGGCTGGTATGATCTTCTATCCAGACCAGTAAAACTCGCCATATCGGCAATAAGGCTGTTTTGCTTTCTTATCATTCATGTGTTTACTGGAGTAGCGCTTTTAATTTCCTTCAAGAACCCCCCTTTGCATTCACAACTTGGCTAACTATCGAGCACAGACAACAAACTTTTGGCCTACCTTGGCTTTCAACGTGCCCTCCTCACTAAGCTTAATCATTTCTAGGTTTTGATGTGAAGCGAGAGACATGCGATTCTTAAGTTCACCATCTTATACGGGCGCAGTTCGTGGCCTCAAAACAATGACAATAGTAACATCAAAGATCACTGATCACAGATCACCATAACAAACATAATAATAATGAAAAGTTTGAAATATTGTGAGAATTACCAAAATGTGACCCAGAGACACAAAGTGAGCCAATGCTGTTGGAAAAACGGCACTGATATACGTGCTGGATGCAGGGTGGCCACACACCTTCAGTTTGTAAAAAATGCATTATCTGTGAAACACAATAAACTGAAGCATGATAAAACGAGGTGTGCCTGTAGTAATATGGAGAGGGCCACAGGACAGGAGCTGTGGCCTTTAGGAGAGGGACATTGTCGTCCCATTGTAGAACAGCAGGGGGCAAGGCAGGGGAATACATACCCCAATCTCACTTTCATCTTTTTCTCTCACCTGTCATTGTCTCCCACTGGCCAAACCCAACAAGAAGTTGAAGGCAAGGGACCTTATTGATGTAAGTCTACGTAAGTCAGCCTCCCAGGGCAATAAGCAAGGTGCAGAAAAATACAGAGTTTTCCACTTGTAAGGCTTTCTGGAAAAAAGTTACCTCATGCCTACATGTCTCTCAAGGTGGATATGATTATAAATAGATTTACTGTGAAGAAGTGAATTAATTCATTTTAATTAATTGACATAATTGAAGATTACCATAGAACAATTTGAGTACAGTTACAATTTTATGGCATAATTTGCTCTGTACATTGGTTGCAGATTTTGGTAAATAAAGTATGCGGCATAGTAGAGAACAGAGAACTTAGCATCAGAAGATCTGGGTTTTGGTTCTGACTCTGCAAACTGACAGGCTTTGTGACTTCAGACAAGGATTTTAATTCTCTGAGCTTAGTTTATATATGGGTAAAATGGATAAGAATACTTGTTCTATTTGTCCAGACCCCAAAGGGTGGTTGTATGGATCAGATGAAAATATATTAAAAAAAATGTATAAACCAGAATATCTCTTCTAACACGAGTGTCTACTCTTCTAGCATTGCAAAATAGAGTTTAAAGATAAACGCTGGGCTTGTAGAGAAATAAGCTGACTTTTCATTATTTTTTTTTTTACACTGACAGATCTATCTCCTTCCACCCAGACAGGATTCTGCCAGCTTCCCCCCAGATCTAATTAGGTTTTAAATGAGATTCAGGAAGACATAATAGCTTATTCTGATTGTTCTTTTTATATCATACAGTCTCTAAATATTCATTGTGCTCATATGATTAAGCTGTAAATCAGTGGGCTTTTTTGAATTTTTTATTTTGCCCCATATATTTGGCTCTAACAGTCATCTTAGCTTCCTATCAGTTTTTACTCTTTTCACATTGCCTTTACTCATTTTGCTTTGTCTGAAAAGCTCCTAATCATATTTCAACACCCTAAGTAAATATCCCCTCTTCAGAAAAGCCCCTCCTTACACCTAAGTAGATTTGTACCTTTTCTGTTTGGTACATATAGTGCTTGGAACAAATCTCTGTTGTCACAGGTATCACTCTGCATTGTGTTAGAATTATTTGCTTTTATTTCTGTATTTCCTAGTAGGCTCTGAGGGTCTTGAGTGTAAGGGCCATGCTCTATCTGGGCTTCTATCTCCATCAACGAGCAAAGTGCCTGGCACTTCATGTGGGCTCAGTTCATTGGAACTCAAGTTCTGGGGATGGGTGTAAGTAAATTAAAAAAGAAACGTAGAGGGCTAGTTTAACTGAAGTGTCATTTCTACTCCTCAAATTAGTTCATCAGATTCAAACTGCTAATATTTGGGACAAGATACTCAGTCATTTCTTTTAGGGTAGAGCTTCAACAGAAGATAAAACACTGACTTAGATGAAAGTTCTCAAAAGGGTCCCAAGCTGAGAGTGATCATGAATGCATATACGTTGAGGAAAAACTTGCCTGAAAAATGAACTTGAAAAATTTTACCTAAAGCTGTACGCATGTGACAGGGTGTGGATAAGATTTTGGTAGCTTTTTTTCTGTTAGTGCCTGTTTTCCATTTTTGCTAATTCATTTTTGTTATCTGTGAGTACTCACTAGCAGACATATTGTAACAAGAGCTAGAGGTTTAAGAAAAAAATATTTATGGGAATAAATAATTAAAATAGAAAAACAGTATATCTATTGACTTACCTGCCCCCAGCCCTCCCCCCTCCATCACACACACAGAGACAGACAACTTAATGGTAAACAGGTATAATCAGTATTCCGTGAAACCTAGTTTGTTATGTTGGCCTTTTGCTTAGCCAGAATTTGTCAGGTTTGAAGATAAAGGCAGTGGCTCAAAAGGATGATTTCTCTGCCTCTGCCTTTATGAGATAGATGGACTGATGGACAGCAGAGGACAGTTCTGAAAGCTCTATTTGTGATTATCTGATCATAGGGGTTGGGCTAAAGAATGGGGAAGCAGATTTGAGATTCCGCACATGAGTTTTCCTCTTTTTGTAACAAATAAAGGCCAAACTGATGCTTAGATTTTATTAGCATGGCTTTTTAAAACATCCTTTCAAAATACCTCAGGGTTCAAAAGATAACTTTGTACCGGTCTGCATGACCCAATCAGAGGAGTGTTTTGAGTTTTTAAAATTTTCTCCTTAAAGAAGATAATGTAGCTGAACCAATATTGCTAGACCTCCCTCTCCTTTGTCTGTATTTTAGGAAGCAATAAATCAATGAATCATAAGCGCCTTTCTCCACTTCTAGAGAGTTGCGGGCTTGGGGGAGAAGATCCAATAGGAAGGTGTTTCTACTGTGATAGGCAAGAATGGTAAAAGCCATTACAAACATCCCTGCCTCTCAGGACGATGCCCTAAGAGTCAACTTGACTATTCACTAGTGCTCCCTGGAATAGGAAAAAATGAGGAACGGCGGCTATCAGGGTACTCATGCAGCTGAGCCATGGTCCAGGAGGAGCCATTAACATTGTCCACCAGGAGTGACATTCATCCCTGTGGTGACGCATATGCCCAAACCATAAGAGCGTTCCATACTTCAGCCAAAGGACAATGGATGAGAGGCGGAAATACTGAGTGGTTGGTCTCATTTCTTATATCTTTCTATTTTTATCAGTCCTTTCAACAACAAGCTTTTTTTTTTTTTTTTTTTTTTTTTTTTTTGCGGTACGCGGGCCTCTCACTGTTGTGGCCTCTCCCGTTGTGGAGCACAGGCTCTGGACGCGCAGGCCCAGTGGCCATGGCTCACGGGCCCAGCTGTTCCGCGGCATGTGGGATCTTCCCGGACCGGGGCACAAACCCTTGTCCCCTGCATCGGCAGGCGGACTCCCAACCACTGCGCCACCAGGGAAGCCCCAATAAGCTTCTTTTTAAATGCCCAATTTTGAAGGATACTTAATTTCATTGAACTATGTGGTTATGTTAGGGAGAAGTGAAATAGAAAGTAAATTATTGAAACCAGCTCACAGAAATCATTCTATAACACACACATCTCCCTCTTCTGTTCAATCCATATTCTGACTTTTGGAAAGAAAGCAGGTAGACCTGATTTTCAAGGACCCAAATGCTTATAATATTTTCATTTGCTATAGCACCCTGTCAGCTAGTCCTTTGTATGCTGTCTTTTATTTTTTTTTTTTTTTGCGGTACGCGGGCCTCTCACTGCTGTGGCCTCTGCCGTTGCGGAGCACAGGCTCCGGACACACAGGCTCAGCGGCCATGGCTCACGGGCCCAGCCGCTCCGCGGCATGTGGGATCTCCCTGGACCGGGGCACAAACCCGTGTCCCCTGCATCGGCAGGTGGACTCTCAACCACTGCGCCACCAGGCAAGCCCTGTATGCTGTCTTAATTTCTTCAAAGGCCAGGACTTTTTCATAGCTAGTACAGTGTAAGAGTCCTGGACTAAAGCAGAATAACTGAATCTTAGTCCTAACTCCACCTCCTAGCTGTGTGGCTCTGGACAAGTCTCTTCATCTTATTAGGCCTCAATTTCTTCATCAGTAAAATGGTTATATTACCATACTGCTTACCTCGCAGAGTGAAATGCATCCTCCCTCATGAGTGTGAAGAATACTCCACCTGCAAAGGGATATGCAAATATAAGGAACTGTGCCCCTGTTGCTGTGGGATGGCAGGGAACAGCGCAACTGTCTCCTGACTAAGAATAGTCTAGGGACAGAAAGTAAAATGACTGACTGAATAATAGATCCAGCCCTAAGCCCCAGAGAACAGGCCTATGTGTTTAAACAATGCATGCACAAGCCTAATATACATACAGATGTGTCTAAAACAAAACTCACATAATCAGAAAAATTGAGAGCTAGAAGTCACCTTAGAGATCTAGCTCTTACTCTGTTTGATGGATGGAGAAGCTGAGGTTTTCTTTTCACCTAAAACAAGGTGCTCTCCCTCACTTCCCAATATATCTCTTGGTCAGCTTCCATCTTGATTCTCCTAACTCTCATCCAACCAGTCAATTGCCAAAATCTACCTTTGCAATGGCTAGCCATTTCCTTCCATTCATCCTCCTTCAGGCGCTAATACTTCATGCCTGTTCTTATAGTAACCTCCTAGCTTGCTCCCCTTCCCTCCCCAATTCATCCTCATGTTACCAGGGCAACGTTCCTAAATGATTACTTTTATCATTTGCTTCACTGACAAAATATTTTAAATGTCTCCCTGTGGCTGTAGGATAAAGAATAAACTCCTTAGTCTGACTTTTAAGATTCCCCACAATACACCTCTGATATTCCTAGTGTATCCCCTACTATTTATTCTACATGAACCCTGTGGCCCTGGGAAGCTGGGATCCTTACTATTCCTCCAAATGCTTCCCTACAATTTACGTGTCTTTTTTTTTTTTCCCCTCTACCAGTATGCAGTCATCCTCTTCCCGTAGCAAATGTTTCTCTTGGGAACAACCCAACCCCTACTGGATACAAGCTTGGTGGACCATCAAGCAAGGTACCCAAAGTGGGAATGTGACTCTAATTGGGCCAAACTCTCTCTGTCTGGAATTTTCACTCAGAATGAAGTTATATAAGTACTAAACACAAGGCTTGGGCCTGATTCACCTAGAAAGTGATCCCTGAAGTATTGTTAATTAGATATTACTCCCTAGGATTCTCTGCCCTCTGTCCTTTCCGAAGTTTGCTTCCTTCGCTTTTCCTTCAATTTTCTAAGCTATCTCATATTCTTCCAAGAAATGTGCTCTTTCGCATAGTCAGGGCAAGTTGCTCTTATTATCAAGAGCTCAGCTGAGCTTGGAGAGATTGATGAGCTGTCAGCTGTTGGAGTAGCCCATTAAAGCCATGAGCCAAAAATGAAAGAGTTAAGCCTTTAATCACTCTCTGTGATAATATAAGCAAGAGGCTAAACCCGAAGCAAGTGCTGATAGCCCCTGTCCCATTTTGCTCTGTGGAACTGCGTACCCATTGAGGGTCAGGTGATCTGTACAGATGGGAGGGTCATCTCACTGTTGAGAGAGTCTGGAACATAAGGGCTCTGATATTTTTACAGACCCTGAGCTGGTGTGGAAAAGCACTGGGTACTAAATCAGAGTGTGCAAGTGTCTTTAAGGTTTTCCCCTCCTCTCCTGATAAGGAGGCCTAGGCAAGGGCCCCTGAAGAGGACTTCTGTCCAAGGCCTCAGATAACGAGACCTAGGAATGAAGGCACAGGAGTTAGGAATGCAAATATGTGAAGTGGGTGACTGGTCAGAGGGATCAGAGTCCTTGAGCGCAGCTCCCCTCAGAGGCTGCAGTGCTGTGACTGAGACCCAAGTCTAGCATGGGCAGGGCAGCTTTACCCCACGAAGCCAGGGAAAGCTTTATAATTCCCTATGATTGGGCATGAAAAAATCACACAAATTTTCTCTTACTCATGCCTCCCTTTCCTCCCCCGTTACTCTTCCTATCTAAGGCTTCCTAAGTCCAAGGCAAAGTCCACCTCATTTACTTGAAGCCTTGTAGATCAGTCCAGTCCATATTCGATCATTCCTTCCTCTGAAGCCTCATATCGCTTATTTGGGATAATTCTCTTGAGAAGATACTAACAGGTATGATCTCCATGACAGCTCTAACTTACTTATTTTTTATTTCTCGTCTCCTCACCTCAAATGGCAGTACCTTTAGGCAAAGTGTTATTTTTGCCTTTCACAAGACTGTGATTCTTAACAAAATTATGTGTGTAGTAAATGCTTAATACAGTTGTGGGAGAGTAGTCTATAGTGTGTGATTTGAAAGACACATGTCCTAAAATCTCCCCCAAAAGATTCTTGAGATGACTATTATTTTAAGGAAGTTGTATCTACTGCCTGCAAGGGTAGCACAGTATCAGTGATTGGTTTTCCCATTATCCCTTAGCACTCATCTTAAGGAAAGATTTCTTCTGTACGTCAGCAAGGGGTATAAAGGAGAGTACCATTTATTGAATGAGCATGATGCGCCAGAAGATGCAGACACTTTCCAATACTTACTGATTCCCTACAGTAATCCTGAAGCTGGCATTTTCTCCATTTTAAAGAAGAGGATATTGGGGCACCAAAAATGATTTAATTTTCCTATGATCCCACGGTTCTTAAGTGACAGAGATTGTATTAACCCAAGTCCAATTGCACATCATCTATTATATTTTCCAAGAAAATACCTAAAGCATAAGACAATACAAATGCCAGAAAGAGGCATCACAATGTGACAGGAGATGGATGACTGCCAAAGCCCACCCCGTAAAAAAGTTCCTTCTACAGAATTAAGTTATTAAAGATGATTAGGTTGAAATAAATGAAAGAAAAGCTAAATAAATGGAATTACATCTCATGTTTATGAAATGCAAGACAATATTGTTAAGATGGCAATAATCTTCACATTGATCTACAGATACAGTGCAATCCCTATCAAAATCCTGGTTGCTTTTTCTGCAGAGATTAACAAGTTGATCTTAAAGTTCATATGGAAAGGTAAGGGACCCAGAATAGGCAAAACAATCTGTAAAGACTTACGACAAAGCCACAGTAATAAAGATAGTGTACTACTGGCCTAAAGGTAGACATATAAATCAATGTAATCAAATTGAGAATCTATAAATAAACCCATACATCCATGAGCAATTGATTTCTTTTTTTTCTATTTCAGAGCTCTTTATTTTGTTCCATTGGTCTACTTGTTCATTTTGCATCGGTATCATGTTGCCTTAATGACAAAAGTACACCTTATCACATTAACAAATTCAAGAAGAAAAATGTATCAATGTGCCAAAAGGCATCTGACAATATTCAGTAGGCATTTTTAATAAAAAAAAAAAGTTAAGAAGTAGGGACTGAAGGAAACAAGTGAACCACACAATGTCTGTTTACCTCAAACACAGAGCAAACATTATGCTAAGTGATTTCCATTAAGTTGGGAAAAACAACTAGATGCCTGCTATCACCACTAATCCTAAATCTTATTCTGGAAATTATTTCTATTACAATAAGAATAATAAAATAATCATTATAAATATTCAGGAAAAAATCCTATCTATTTGTAGTTGACATAACTGATTGCCTAAAAAATCAAGACTCTAGTAAAAAATAAATTTTAAAGGTTATTGGATAATAAATCTATGATTATGAGCAATTGATTTTTTTAACATCTTTATTGGAGTATAATTGCTTTACAACGGTGTGTTAGTTTCTGCTTTATAACAAAGTGAATCAGCTATACGTATACATAGATCCCCATATCCTTTCCCTCTTGCGTCTCCCTCCCACCCTCCCTATCGCACCCCTCTAGGTGGTCACAAACCACCAAGCTGATCTCCCTGTGCTATGCGGCTGCTTCCCACTAGCTATCTATTTTACAAGTCCATTGAGCAATTGATTTTTGACAGTGGTGCCAAGATCATCTAATGGAAAAATAATAGTCTTTTCAACAAATGGTGCTGGAACAACTGGATACCCACATGCAAGAGAATGTAGTTGGATATCTACCTTATACCATATTAAAAAAAATTGAACTCAAAATGGATCAATGACCTAAATGTAACAGCTAAAACTATACAACTATTAGAAGAAAACCTAAGAATTGGACTTCCCTGGTGGCGCAGTGGTTAAGGATCCGCCAGCCAATGCAGGGGACATGGGTTTGAGCCCTGGTCCGGGAAGATCCCACATGCTGCGGAGCAGCTAAGTCCGTGCACCACAACTACTGAGCCTGTGCTCTAGAGCCCGCAAGCCACAACTACTGAGCCCACGTGCCACAGCTACTGAAGACCGTGCGCCTAGAGCCCGTGCTCCACAACAAAAGCAAGCCACCATGATGAGAAGCCTGCACACCGCAAGGAAGAGTAGCCCCCACTCACTGCAACTACAGAAAGCCCGCACGCAGCAATGAAGACCCAACGCAGCCATAAATAAATAAGTTTATATTTAAAAATAACCCTAAGAATAAATCATATGATCTTGGATCAGGCAACAGTTTCTTAGACATGACATAAGCACAGGCAACAAAAGAAAAAATAGATGAATTGGACTTCACCAAAATTTTAAAAATTGTGTGTCAAGGGATATCTTCAAAAATGAAAAATAGGGGCTTCCCTGGTGGCACAGTGGTTGAGAGTCCGCCTGTCGATGCAGGGGACACGGTTCGTGCCCCAGTCTGGGAAGATCCCACATGTCACGGAGCGGCTGGGCCCGTGAGCCATGGCCACTGAGCCTGCGCGTCCGGAGCCTGTGCTCCGCAACGGGAGAGGCCACAACGGTGAGAGGCCCGCGTACCGCAAAAAAAAAAAAAAAAAAAAAAAAAAAAAAAAGTGAAAAATAACCCTCAGAATGGGATAAAATGTTTGCAAATGATACATCTCATAAGAGACATTTTCAGAATATAAGAACTCATAAAATGACAAATATTAAAAACTAAAAATTGGTCAAAGGGTCTTAAGCATTTCTCCAGAGAAGAAACACAAATGTCCTATAAGCACAGGGAAAGATGCTCAATATTATTATTCATCCTGGAAATGCAAATCAAAATCATAATGAGGTACCACTTCATACCCATCAGGATACCTATAATTAAAAAGACAAGTAATAGCAAGTGTTGGCAAGGATGTGGAGAAACTGAAAACCTCAAGCACTGATCATGGGAATGTAAAATGGTGTAGCTGCTTTGGGAAACAGTCTGACAATTCCTCAAAAGGGTAAACACATAGGAATCATAGGGCCCAGGAATTCTAGTCCTAGGTATATATCCAGGTGTAATGAAAACATATGTCCACACAAAAACTTGTATATGAGTGTTCATAGCGGCACAATTCATAAAAGCCTAAAAGTGGAAATAACCCAAATGTCTATCACATGATGAATGATAAATAAAACTTGATGTATCTATACAATTAAATATTATTAGGCAATAACATGGAATATGTACTGATATATGCTTCAACACAGATCAACCTTTCAACACATCATTCTAAATGAAGTAAGCAGATACAGAAGGCCATATATTGTATGGCCCCACTTTTATGAAATGTTTAGAATAGGCAAATTTATAGAAACAGAAAGGAGGTTCGTGGTTTTCAGGGTCTGAAGGTGGAAGGGGAGAATGGGGATTGACAGCTTAATGAGTATAGAGTTTCTCTTTGGGGTGATGAAAAAGTTCTAAAACTGGATAATGATGATGGTTGCATAACACTATGAATATACTAAAACCCACTGAATTCTCTATGTTATATTGGTGATTTTTATGACATGAATTATTCTTCAATAAAACTGTTAAAAATTAAGTTATTTGCATTGGTCTTACCTCTATAATGGGATAGCAATTTTCTGGATTTTTTTTAACCTTTCAGTTTTTGCCTTTTTCCCCCCAGTTTAGCCCAATTTCATTTGTACATTTTATAGTTCCATATTTGCTTCTTGTTCATAATGCAGCCTAAAACGAAAGAGGTCAGTTTCTCCAACTGTACTGGTTCTGAGGGAAGACGTGGGTCACTGGTTGACAGGCATCTGTGTGCCTATCTAAATGAGCTTAGTCATTCCCATTTCCCTTACACATAGATGGCATAGTTTTGAAAGGCAGGATAACGTCCTAGCTACCACACTTCTAATCTAAAAAATGATAGCTATAATTCTTTAAACCAAGTGACACAGCTAGATTTTCTACTCACTGAAAGCTACTTAAGTATATTACTTATATTGCAATCAGAAAGAACATTTCATCATTTTGGCAAACATTTTTTAAAGTGTGTTACTTTTCTCCTGAAATGCAATGACAACGCTCGGTACTTTCTCTACTATTTTGGAAAAGTCCCATGTATGCAGTGAAATGTAATTAATTATACTGACTAGCAACCAACAAAAGAATATAAAAATTTGCATATCTAAAACTCAAAAATATCTGTAAACTGCACCTCTCTCTGACTCTTAACTTTATATAATAAGTTTAGAATGGATAAAAAAGAGGATTTGACACTTAACACTTAATTTTAAAAATTTTAAATGTTACTTTCCATTTACAGTTATTACAAAATATTGGCTATATTCCCCATGTTGTACAATACATCCTTGTAGCCTACCTTACTCCCAATACTTTGTACCTCCCAGTCTCCCATCCCTATTCTTCCCCTCCCCGCTTCCCTCTCCCCACTGGTAACCACTAGTTTGTTCTCTATATCTGTGATTTAGCTTCTTTTTTGTTATACTCACTAGTTTGTTGTATTTTTAAGATTCCACATATAAGTGATATTATACAGTATTTGTCTTTCTCTGTCTGACTTATTTCACTTAGCATAATGCCCTCCAAGTCCATCCATGTTGCTGCAAATGGCAACATTCCATTCTTTTTTATGGCTGAGTAGTATTCCATTGTGTGTGTGTGTGTGTGTGTGTGTGTGTGTGTGTGTGTGTGTGTGTGTGTGTGTGTATGCCACATCTTCTTTATCCATTCATCTGTTGATGGACACTTAGGTTGCTTCCATATCTTGGCAATTATAAATAATGCTGTTATGAACATTCAGGTGCATGTATCTTTCCAAATTAGTGTTTTGTTTTGTTTTGTTTTGATATATACCAAGGAGTGTAATTCCTGGGTCATACGGTAGTTCTATTTTTAGTTTTTTGAGAAACCTCCATACTGTTTTCCACAGTGGTTGTACCAATTTACATTTCCTCCAACAGTGTACGAGGGCTCCTGTTTCTCCATATCCTTGCCAACATTTGTTATTTGCGTTCTTTTTGGTGATAGCCATTCTGACAGGTGTGAGGTGATACTCATTACATGAGGCCAGCATTACCCTGATACCAGAACCAGACAAAGTTATCACAAAAAAAAGAAAATTACAGGCTAATATCATTGATGAACATGGATGCAAAAATCCTCAAAAACTACTAGCAAACCGAATCCAACAATACATTAAAAGGATCATACACCATGATCAAGTGGAATTTAACCCAGGAATGCAAGGATTTTTCCATATTCACACATCAATCAATGTGATACACCACATTAACAAATTGAAGAATAGGAACCATACGATCATCTCAATAGATGCAAAAAAAGCTTTTGATAAAATTCAACATTCAACATCCATTTATGATAAAAACTCTCCAGAAAGTGGGCATAGAGGAACATACCTCAACATAATAAAGGCCATATATGACAAACCCACAGTTAACATCATACTCAACTCAGTGAAAAAGCTGAAAGCATTTCCTCTGAGATCAGGAACAAGACAAGGATGCCCACTCTCGCCACGTTTATTCAACATAGTTTTAGAAGTCCTAGCCACAGCAATCAGAGAAGAAAAAGAAATAAAAGGAATCCAAATTGGAAAGGAAGAAGTAGAACTGTCACTGTTTGCAGATGACATGATACTATCATGGAAAATCCTAAAGATAACACTTTAAACTTGTATTATCTGGGTATTATTTCTTCTTATTTTACTAGTACTTTTTAAAAAATTAATTAATTAATTTTTATTTTTGGCTGTGTTGGGTCTGCGTTGCTGTGCACAGGCTTTCTCTAGTTGTGGCAAGCAGGGGCTACTCTTTGTTGCGGTGCATGGACTACTCTTCGTTGTGGTGCATGGGCTTCTCATTGCAGTGGCTTCTCTTATTGTGGAGCATGGGCCCTAGGCACGCGGGCTTCAGTAGCTGTGGCACGCGGGCTCAGTAGCTGTGGTGCACAGGCTTTGTTGCTCCGTGGCATGTGGGATCTTCCTGAACCAGGGCTTGAACCCATGTCCCCTGCATTGGCAGGTGGATTCTTAACCACTGTGCCACCAGGGAAGTCCCCTGGATGAAATAGTTTAAAGAAGAAATACCCAAAGGTTAAAACCCAAACCATATGCCCTTCATTTATTCCAACTGTTTACTGTCAGAGAGCCAGTTGCTGTCTCTCTGCCCTCTAGTGGTCCCGTATTGTAGTTCAAGCACCTGCATTACATAGAAGCAGAGCCAGAATAACCGTTTCCTACGAGGACCCTGTTATTGACTACATTGGTTGTGGTCAATGAGAATTCACTAACAGCAGCCAACACCATCATTGATATGACCAATTTACATATGAGTTTATGCAGTGGGGGATTGGAGTTCATGCATTCATTCAACATTTATTGTGTTTATTTTGTGCTTGGCACTTATGAAAATATTGCGGATACAATCACAAATAATGCATAGTTTATACCCTCATGGTGTTTCAGTTCTGGTGAATAACATAACTTCCACTCATTTACCATCTATTTTTATGCCAAAATTTACCTTAGGCGCTTTACATACATAATTTCATTAAATCTTTACAACATTAAAGGGAAGGTATTATTCCCTGCCCATTAAAAAACAAATAAACTGAGGCATAGAGAGATTAAATTAACAAACCAGAGAGATGTGATGTGAACCCAAGTAGTTTGGCTCCACAGATCACAAATTTTCACACAGAATCAATCTTAAAAGACCATAGAGAAACCTATATCTAAAAAGTCTACTTTGACCTTTTGATTAAGCAGTGACTCATGGCATTTCTAAAAATGTTTGCATTTCTGTCCACAAACATATATGCTAGTCTTGTCGTTTGCATTGAAATTTAGCAATCAAAATAGAGAAGACGTTCATTTTCTTCCTTCTCCTCTTATCCCATGCCACAAACACCAAGAAGTGATTGGTAATTTTTATTTTCGCTGATGCTAAATATTTGCCACTGATCTAATGCAAATTTTATGTTCAATGTATTAAGAGCCTGGACGCTCTAAGATAAAAATTCAGGGAAACAAGAGAAACGAACAGATTATCGCTGAGATTATAGTCTTTCCATCTTCCTAAGCATCTGGATATTCTGCATTCATTTCCTCCTCATTTTTGAAAACCAACTTTTTGCTCTTCTAAAGCTTAAATTTCCCATCTCCTCTGAAATGAAGTTTTTATGGAAGAATCTCAGTCATACTAAATATAGCACTATGAAAGGGCCATCATTTGCACTTCATCAATTAGTTATTTTTAAGATTGGTTACTTATTTGTTATCCAATATGCCTCCCATTTTTCTTCACATTAATGAGCTGAGACATTACCATGTAGGTTTTTCATTTATTGGTTGATTTTGAACAGTGTGCAGAAAAGAGGGAAAAAAAGAAAAGACAAAGAAGGAGTTTTAACAAGCTCTTCTCTCTCTTCATAAACCTGATTAAACTGCTGATGTTGGAATAAAAAGACAGAAAAAGTCTCCAAGAAGCCCAGTTAGCAGTTAAGCAAGATCATTGCTTATTTTCCATAAGAATGTTCTGAGACATCCTATTCTAGCACATGAAAGAACTTTGGCTTTCCTCTCTTTGATCAGGTCTAGGAGTTTTATAACTCTATAGCAACGCAACCACACTTCAACTTCTTTCCACCCGGCTTACCCCTTCTTCCTTGGCCTATTTTCTTCACTTTTATAGGTCAGTACTTAACCCATCAAAAAGAACTATTACAACTCTTAGCCTTTTAATAAAGAGGGGATAGGTGTTTCATGTGCTTCCTCTCAATCCCTTCTGTGTCACCATACATTTGGAGAAGCCAAGTATAGTATCCTCAATTGTGGATTAATCATAAAATGTACAGTATATTGCATGAATGGCTTTATTATTTTTCTAACATAGAAAAAGGAGTAATAAAATTGTATTTCATTTTTTCTACTAATTTAATTTCATATTTATAAGGTTTGATCAAAACATCTATTTAAAACTTAATTTATATTTGTGTCTAAAATGTTATATATGAAAACATTTATATTGTGTTACTCAATGTAGCCAGAATTAAGGAGACTAACTTTGTAGATGGAAAGTAAAACACAGGAAGATTTTTGAATGATACACAAGTTTGAGCATGGGCTCAATCAAATGAATGGATCATTTATGACAGATCAGTGAGAAAGGTATCAACACTTCCCTATTTGTCATTTCCCAGATATTTTACTAAATATTCCAACAAGTTAGGCATTATGTTAATGATCTATTTACTTGTCTGCCTCCCTCACTAGACAGTACTTTTCTTTCCTTTTTTTTTTTAATTGGGGTATAGTTGTCTTATAATGTTGTGTTAGTTTCTACTGTACAGTGAAGTGGAGTTCTCAGTGCTATAAGCAGGTTCTCATTAGTTACCTATTTTATACATATTAGTTAGTGTATATATGTCAATCCCAATCTCCCAATTCATCCCACCCCCCATTCCCGCGTTTGGTGTCCATAAGTTTGTTCTCTACACCTGTGTCTCTATTTTTGCCTTGCAAACAGGTTCATCTGCACCATTTTTCTAGATTCCATATATATGCGTTAATATACAATAGTTGTTTTTCTCTTTCTGACTTACTTCAGTCTGTATGACAGTCTCTAGGTCCATCCACATCTCTACAAATGACCCAACTTCGTTCCTTTTTATGGCTGTGTAATATTCCATCGTATATATGCACCATATCTTCTTTATCCATTCGTCTGTTGGTGGGCATTTAGGTTGCTTCCATGTCCTGGCTATTGTAAATAGTGCTGCTATGAACATTGGGGTGCATGTGTCTTTTTGAGTTATGGTTTTCTCTGGGTATATGCCCATTAGTGGGATTGTTGGGTCATATGGTAATTCTATTTTTAGGTTTTTAAGGAAACTCCATACTGTTCTCCATAGTGGCTGTATCAATTTATATTTCCATTAACAGTGCAAGAGGGTTCCCTTTTCTGCACACTCCAGCATTTATTGTTTGTAGATTTTTTGATAATGGACATTCTGACCAGTGTGAGGTGATACCTCATTGTAGTTTTGATTTGCATTTCTCTAATAATTAGTGATGTTGAACAACTTTTCATGTTCCTCTTGGCCATCTGTATGTCTTCTTTGGAGAAATGTCTATTTAGGTCTTCCACCCATTTTTGGATGGGTTTTTTTTTTTTTTTTTTTTTTGGTATTGCGCTGCATGAGCTCTTTGTATATTTTGGAGATTAATCCTTTGTCAGTTGATTCATTTGCAAATATTTTCTCCCATTCTGAGGGTTGTCTTTTTGTCTTTTTATGGTTTCCTTTGCTGTGCAGAAGCTTTTAAGTTTCACTAGGTCCCATTTGTTTATTTTTGTTTTTATTTCCATTTCTCTAGGAGGTGGATCAAAAAAGATCTTGCTGTGATTTATGTCAAAGAGTGTTCTTCCTATGTTTTCCTCTAAGAGTTTTATAGTGTCCAGTCTTACATTTAAGTCTTTAATCCATTTTGAGTTTATTTTTGTGTGTGGTGTTAAAGTGTTCTAATTTCATTTTTTTACATGTAGCTGTCCAGTTTTCCCAGCACCATTTACTGAAGAGACTGTCTTTCCTCCATTGTATATTCTTGCCTCCTTTGTCATAGATTAGTTAACCATAGGTGTGTGGGTTTATCTTGGGGTTCCTATCCTGTTCCATTGATCTAAAAGACCCCGAATAGCCAAAGCAATCCTGAGAAAAAAAAATGGAGCTGGAGGAATCAGGCTCCCTGACTTCAGGCTATACTACAAAGCTACAGTAATCAAGACAGTATGGTACTGGCACACAGACAGTAATTTTCTTGTAGGACTGCATTTAATCTCTGTATCCACAGTACACAGTATAGTGTGTGTGCGTGCATGTGTGTGTATTACATAGTAAAGGTTCAATAAATATTACTTGTATGAAAAACTAGAAAGCTCATTAATGTGAAGGTAGATGGGAGGCATAATGAAAAACAAGTCACCAATCTTAAAAATAACTGCTAATTGATGAAGTATTAAACAGCAGCACAAATGATGCTATACTTACTTTAACAACACTGTCTCCTTACCATCAACTCACTAATTCTGGCTTTTTAAATGTAATTATATAAATTATATATAATTATATAAGTATTCAGTATATTAGAAGTAGGCCACTTAAAGACCCAGAATTATACCCCATGTCTCTGGCCAAAGGCCTGGTGATTGCAAGCAACCACCAGTAGGAAAGGAGTTGACTAAAAAATAATACGGTTTCCAAACATGATGGAGTAACTGGTACCAGATAAACCTCCTCACCATAAGAACCATAAAACTGGATAAAATACATAAAGCAACAGTTTTCAGACTTTGGACAACAGATGGCTCTCTGCCCAAGGACAATTTCCCAAACATGGTGCAGAGGACTGGAATCCAAGCACAGTGGTCTCACTGAAATGAAAAGGAGGAAATGAGAGTTCAAGGAATCAGAAATGGCTAGAACCTGCAGGGCAGGGCACTTGAAGAGAAAGGAGCTGCAAGAGGGGGGAGTGCCCAGGAGTCTGAGTCAGAAGTACCCCATGAGTTCTAGACTGACCTGTGCAAGTGCTGGTTGAGAGTGTACGATGCTTACTAGAGAGCAGCTGCTATGAGGTTGAGAAGAGAACAGAGACACTAGAGGTCGGTTGGCATTGGGGGACATTGGAAGTCTGACCTAGCCAGAGTAGAGGCAGACCTCGGAGATACTACACGTTTGGTTCCAGACCACCACAATAAAACGAATATCACAATAAAGCAAGTCACATGAATTTTTTGGTCTCCCAGTGCATATAAAAGTTATGTTTACACTATACTGTAGTCTATTAAGTGTGTGATAGTATTATGTCTAAAAAACAATGTACATACCTTAATTAAAAATAGTTTATTGTTAAAAATGTTAACCATCATCTGACAATGCAGAGTTACCACAAATCTTCAGTTTGTAAAAAAACGTTATCTGCGAAGTGCAACAAAATGAGGCATGCCTGTATAAAGTTCTCATTAAAAATTCAATAACATCCTAAAAAAAGAAAAAAAAAAGGAATTCTCTGGTAGTCCAGTGGTTAAGACTCAGAGCTTTCACTGCTGCAGGACCAGGTTCAATTCCCGGTCGGTGAACTAAGATGCCACAAGCCACGTGGCAGGGCCAAAAAAAAAAAAATCAATAACATCCTGAGGTGAGTCACCAGAAAGTGTGTGCCTTAAGATTAAGAACTACGCTATGGCTGACTCTAGATCTACTCTAACAAAGACTAAAACCAAACCCTGACAAAATTTGGAGGCGATACAAAGTTTGAAAGTTGAGTCCACCAAATAAGAGGAGCTTGAAAAACACTGTGGAATTTCCATACATTTTAACTACCAAAGTACAAACTTAAGCTGACACAAGTTTAAGATGATGGGCCAATAATTTAAAAGCTCAACACTCTCCAGACAAAGATACAAGAATCTAAAGTATTTAAATTGTGTCATCAACAATATCCATAAAGAGAATTAAAACAAATTAGTAGACATGCAAATAAACAGGAAAGTGTGACTCATAGTAAAGAAAAAAACGTCTATAGCAA
This sequence comes from Delphinus delphis, assembly GCF_949987515.2. Classification (NCBI taxonomy): domain Eukaryota; kingdom Metazoa; phylum Chordata; class Mammalia; order Artiodactyla; family Delphinidae; genus Delphinus; species Delphinus delphis. The sequence goes on from NC_082704.1 coordinate 11,248,849, forward strand.
CTGACCCACTGATGGTCCAGACTTCACATTCAGCAGATAAAGACTTTAAAGCAGCCATTATAAAAATGTTCAAAGAACCAAAAGAAGATGTCCTTAAAGAATTAAAGTAAAGCCTGGCCTTAATGAGTGAAGGAGAAAGAACCTTAACAGATAAAGTGAAAGTATAAAAATGGAATTTTTAGACATGAAAAGTACAATAATTAGAAGGAATAATTTACTAAATGGGCTTAATATCAGATTGTAGATGGCAGACGGCAGAATAATGAGTCAGTGATCTTGAAGACAAAACAATAGATGTTATCCAATCTGAAAGATGGAGGGAAAAAATTGACAAAAATGAAAAAAGCCTCACAGGCTTGTGGAATACTGAGAGATACACTGTACTTATGACTAGAATCCCAAGAATAGAAGAGATAAGTAATAGAGCAGAAAGAATATTAAAGTAATGGTCAAAAATTTCCCAAATAAGATAGAAAATATTAACTTATAGACCCGAATATCTCAAAAAGCCCCAAGCAAAGCCACTAAAAATAAATCAGAATTGGTCACATCATAATCAAATTACCAAACCAAAAATAGAGAAAATCTTGAGGACAGCTATAACAGGGAATGCCATTGCATATAGTGAACAATGGTAAGAATGCCTACTGGCTTCTCATCAAAAGTAGTGTAGACTAGAAGATTGTGAAACAGCATTTTTAAAGTATTTAAAAGGAAAAAAAACCTTGTCAACCTGTCTATATCCAACAAAAATATTGTTTAAGAATGAGGATAAAATAAAGACATTTTCAGATGAATAAAAACTAATATTATTTGTCATCAGGTGACTTGTAATACAAGAAATGCTAAATGATTCTTACCAAGCTGAAGGGAAACGATACCAGATGGAAAACAGCATCTAAAAAAAGAAAGAAGAATATCAGAAATTACAGATATGAAATAATAGGTTTTACTTTTCTTATCAAATACAATTAAAGCACAACTGACTGATTAAAGTAAAAGTAATAATACCATAAGATGAGGTTCATAATGTGTGTAGAAGTAATAAATATGACACCAGTAACAGAAGTGGCAAGAGGTGAGTAAATGGGATTAGGTTGTTGTGAGATTATTATACTTGTGAAGTGTGCAAAGGGAAGTGGCAGGTGTTAGTGAGAAGTGTGAAGTAGGAATGTGAAGGGTCAGCACTTTCAAACTATTACAATAGCCTCACAGTTGTATCCATTTTTTAACTTCACCCATCCTTTGCATCTACCTTTTACATTCCTGCTACAAGGACCAGCTTCGTAACTGTGTGATCAGTGCAGTTGCAGAGGGCTCCATGTTCAGAACTGCTCCACAGTTGCTGTCTTAAATTTAAAAAGTGATTTTATCTTAAAAATTGTGTTTTGTAAGTTAAGTCAGATGAGGCATTGGAGTGTGCACCAGAGGCTTGGAGTCTTGGTTTGCATGAGGTCTCATATCCTGCCACCTCCCAGGATCAGTTCTTAGCCACCTGCTCTCCCACCCTCTGGCACCCTAGGCCCTGCTAGGTCTGTCCTCTCTGCCTGGGCCCTGCTGTCCTCTGCTCTGAGCAGGAACCTGGGCACATGTATGGGGAGAGTTGGAGTTGGCTGTGCACGCCCCAGGGCATCTCGGGATGGGGCTTGGTGGTAGCCATGCCCACTCCAGGCTAGCAGCACAATGGCGTGTCTAGTGCATGGCCAGCCTGGGTCTGCATCTTGGTTGCGGGAAGCCACTTGCCCACTCATCCCCAATCCAAGTACCAAGCACAGCCCAATGCAGAGGTTTAAAGATCTTTAAGAGTCACTTGTCTGCCGTGGGTTGGTAAGATGCCTACGTGGACTTCTCCAGAACACTCTCCCATCTAGGGTGCAGTACATAGGTCCAGTGGCTGGTGGGAGGGGCCATCCGGCAGCAGTCAGGCCTGAGCGAGTATGTGAGCACATCCCATGTCGTGGGGCAAGGCCTCTGGGCACCTGTGAGGATGTGCCCTCCCCTTGCTGGTGCCCAGGAACGCTCCTTCAGCTAGTTCCAGGTCTGGGAGCATTCTCTCTTTCTCCTTCCAGACTGCCTGGAGCTGGCTTGTGTTTTTGTCTGATATCTGCATTTAAAACTTAGCATCAACAACTCAACCACAAGGTTGAGGATGAGAGGAAACTCATAAACAAATGATTACCCCACCACCTTTATCAGAAAGAACCCAGGGTTTGGTATAAAAAATAAGAAATGACAGAATTATTTTTTTCAGGATCAATTCCCCAAAAGACTAATTTCCATACTACTGAAACACCTAATCATCTCTGTGTACTTTTTTTCCAGTGAAATTTCCATTATGTTTAGCTTTGTCCAACCACCCACTGGCATATGTTATATTCTCTCGTTCCTCACTCTAATAGCGAAAGCAAAATAGAGCTATGAAGATAAGACGGATATGCAAAACGTGATAAAATACGCCCACGAGTCAAGAAACGGCACTTCCTGTATCACCTCATTGAGGAACCTCCCTGATCTCCCCAGTCAGACAAAACTCGCTCAGTACTTCTATTACATGCACTCTATCTGTACTTCTGTTATGGTGTTTCACAATAAGTCCAAATGCTGGACTTCTATGCATGACTTATCTCAACAACTAAACTACCAGCAGGCACCATGTGTAAATCACTTGAGCATTCCTCTTTACTTGTCCTCAGTCACCTTAACACATCACCTTTTATAAATATAACTGTCTTCTGAAGGTTACTACACATTAGTCGTCAAGATAACACAAATTAAACAACAGGGAGATACTGTTTTTCACTCATTCGATTGTCAAAAAAATATAATGATAACATCTTTTCCTGGTGAGGAGGCAGAAAAAAGAACACTGATGAATTGCTGTTTAACTGTAAATTACTAGTCTTCTAGAAACAATTTTGTAATACCTATTAAAGTTAAAAATTCACATACCCTTTAGCCTGATGATTCCATTTCAGGAAATCTATCTCATAGAAATAAAGCCACCATACTCATATAGATACATTTATTGTAGCAAATTATTCGGTGTAAAAAAACTGATGTGATATATTGTAAAAGTGATCAAATCCTTCCATTAAGAGGTAGATTCTATTTCTCTATTCCTTTAATCCGGATTGACCATGCGACTTGTTTGGCCAATAAGACATTAGCCAATATGATACAAACAGGCTTCAAAAGTGCCTGTGCATTGAAACTTGATTGTTTGCTTTCTTGGAAGCTTAAGCCTGCCACGTGAATTAACCTAGCCAGAATGCTGGTGACAAGAGACGTGTGCACTTGTCAGTCCCGTCACTGTGGCCAACAGCTTGCCAACTGTCAGCGATATGATTGAGGCCATCCTGAACATCCAACCTTCTGTACTGTGCCAGTACATCATAGAAATAAGAGTGAGTTCAGCAGAGATGAGCTGAGTTGACCCAGATGAGGAAAACTTCCCAGTCAATCCACAGCATCATAGGAATTAGTAAACGATTGCTGTTTAAGCCACTCCATTTGGGAGAGTGGTTAGTCACACAGCAAGAGTTAACTGATCTATTTTTTTAAAAAGCTAACATGTAACTGGCAACAATATGAGCCCATGAGTAAGGGAACACTTGAACAAATAGTGGCATATTATGAGACATTATGCCGCTACTAAGAAAAATAAGTTAGATATGCATCTGTTAGTCATCTTTTGTTTCTGTTTCCAACTAGATTGTGAGCTCTTGGAGGACAGGAAGCTTGTCTGTCTCTACCTTCGCTGATTTCCTCCACAGCACAGTGGGAGCTCAAGTATTTTCTGATTGATATGATTGCTCATTGGCTCCATTTCTTTAAAGTAAAAGAAGCAGCCTTTAGTTGGAAGAGTTATTGTACTGGTACGGTCTTGAGAATGTACCATCTGGTGGAATTAGGTCTGTATGTCTGCTTATTAAAGCTCTAAGAGCTGAATTGGCAAAAGTCCCAATGTAATGAACAACCATGTGATCCAGCAGAGCTGGCTTCCTGAGCATGTTATCAGTGTAGCCATGCAGTGCCCTGTGCTCAGGAGGACCTTGCAGTTGGGGACAGAAGCTGTTTGGTTGCAGTCTTGAAATTCGTTATTTTTTAAAATTAATTTCTATCGGAGTAGAGTTGATTTACAACGTTGTGTTAGTTTCTGCTGTATAGCAAAGTGAATCAGCCACACATATACATATATCCACTCTTTGAAATTCTTAATAATTTTACCTTTGACATTGTGTTTTGTAAGTGAATTCAGATGGCACAGTGGAGTCTCAGCTCACTTGTGGTCCCACCATTCCACCTGGCCGAGATGGGTTCTCAGCCATGGGGTCTGGGTCCAGAGCAATGATGTAGCCAGCTCTACGTAAATTGTATTAGGAAACTGCAGAGGAAAGAAAATATATATTGTTTCAATACAAACAGAAAAGCCTGGCACTGTGTGAAATAACAGTGTAGCTACCTTCTGCTTGTGGTGAGAGAAATGAAATTAGTCTAAGATGGCACATTTGACAATGAAGAATATAGAAGAATGTTTCCTGGACCTGACACTGGCTCTTGCTACCTGCTTGTCTATCTTTTTTCCCCTCCAAAGAACAGCTTTTGCTTTTATTAATATTCTCTATGATTTTGGTGTCAGTTTATTCATTTTTGCTCTTGTCCTTCTGTTAATTTTTTCTCTGTTATTTGATTTTCCTCGGTTGTTCTCCTGACTATTTGGATCAAATACTTGATCTATACATAGCTAGGTGCTTTATTAACAAGAACAGTTCTATAAGGTGCCCAGCCTGACACTATCTTTAACCAATTTTCTGGAAAAGGTGGAGAGAGTTCCACAACTCTACAATGATAACTGAACTTCAATTTGGGAACAGATTTACGTAGAAAGAAACCAGTTTAACCCAAAATATGGAGTGAGTACTTCACAGCAATCAAATGCTGTTACAATGCATCCTACTCTGAAACCATGAGCACTGCTCTGTGGTTAGGTCTGTTGTCTCTTTGTTACTTGGGACCACGCCATGTGCCCTGCTCACTGCCGGAAGGGAGAGTAGTGCTGGTGGTTAAGTAAGTGGTAAGGACAGGATTGTTGCTGATAACACGCATGAACCTGAACAAGCAGCTGAGAGAAACTCACAGACACCTGCTCCTCAACCTGGTGCTCAGCGTAGGCTAGGAGCGCAGAGTATGAACTGCAGTATCAGGCAGGCCTGGTTTCATTCCATTTCTTTCAATTACTAGCTGAGTTACCTGCTGGCACTTTCCTTACTCACTACAAATCTCCCCTTTCTTGTTGTAAAATACAGGTAATAACACTTTTCACTTACAGTTATTTGAGTTTTAAATGAAATGCGTCGCTTTCTCCGAGAAGCCTTCCCTAACACAATCAACTGTAATGTTTCCTTGTTGCACACAATTATTTTCCTTTAGAGCGCTTATCTCAATTTGTATGTATACATTCATTCATATATTTATAGATTAATTTGCTGAATATTTGCCTATCTTGCTAGATGTTAAATTGGTGAGTACAGAGACAATATCTATTTTGTCCCTCACTTTATACCTGCACTGAGCAAAGTATCTGCCACCTAATAGCTGCTCAATAAATATTTGTAGAATGGACAAACAAAATGCTCAGCACAGTGCTATGTGTTTAATATAATAAAGTAGCCAACTCAAGAACCAAAATAAATACAAAAAAGGAATGGTAATTTCTTTCTTTTAACTTATTTGACATAGGTGGCCTTGACCTACTCCCTCAGCCAATTCTTTGTCAATTTAAGCACTCTTAAGTCTCAGCAGCATTCAGTGCCAGGCTTACATTATTTCATTGCTCACTCATTTACTTAGAGACTCCTTTTGCTGAATTTCCCCTAACGGACACTTCCATAACACTGTGAGATCCATGGCTTCTGGTCTCTGGGAGAAGTCGCCCTTAAGGAGGAGGACTGGCCCTTGCATAGACCCAATATTCGCCCATTTTTCCTGGCTCTTTTGCTACTTCTATATACTGAAGGGCTGTCTGTCATAAAGTGCTTCTGACTGACTCACTTCCGAGTGAAGTATTCTGTTTTGAAAAGAAAGTCTATATTGAAACATGTTCAACCTAATTAATCCATACCACAAGTAAAAAACAGAAGGCTCTGTTTTTATTTTTTTCACCCCTCCCCCGCCGCTGCCACACACACTCACACGCACACACAGAGACACACAGACACACAACATAAACCTCTGTAACAAGACGACAAAGCCCAGATTCTGGCTCTCACGTATTCTAAGTAATATTAAGTGCATTCAAATTCTTGTGCAAGAAAGGAGTGTGGCCAGTGGCCTAGTAGCAGTATTGACTAGTACCAGCTTGATTTTAACTGATGGCCCAGAGACAAAATCTCCTTTATGTAGGTAGCAATTTCCTGGGGCACGAATAGATATCTCATTTACATTTACTTTGCCCTAACATCTCAGTGTCAATTCCCCTGCTTTCTGAACCCAGGACCTGAGTTTAGATACGCAGAAAACAAAGCAATGAAAATGACTCTTTAAATTTCCCTCCACATACTTGATATTTCCCATGTGTCATTTCATTGCATGTTATCATTTATCAGAATCAGATTTGACTTTGCAAATGCTAAATCCCTGTGCTATGTCTAATGATATAGTTTACAAAACTTTCTAAAGGAAAATAAACAGGGTCGATTGGTATAGCAATTATGCATAGCAAAGTATATGCTCGTTAATATGAATTACCATATTTTGTGAACTCACTTTGTGACCTGCTACGAGAGAAACCTATGACTTTCCAGTGGTGCCTGGCGTTGGGGGAATAGATTCAAATTAAGGATGCAACATTAACAAGTCTACTTGACTGACAGATGTAACGTCATGCTCTCCAACATAAAGTTGATATTTTTACCTCTGTTTGCCTGACTTGTGTTTTCTCCCTTAGCACGTTCTGATCTTAGATGTGGTAGAGGGGTATTTTTTAAAATTTATTTTTTATTGAAGTATAGTTGAATTACAATGTTGTGTTAATTACTGGTGTACAGCAAAGTGACTAAGTTATACATATATGTGCATTCTTTTTCATATTCTTTTCCATTATGGTTTATCACAGGATATTGAATGTAGTTCCCTGTGCCATACAGCAGGACTTTGTTATTTATCTATTCTATATATACCAGTTTGCATCTGCTAATCCCAGACTCCCAATCCAACCCTCTCCCATCACCCTCCCCCTTGGCAACCACCTATTTTTTATTGACCTCATTCAACTCCAAGATTTCTCAGACTTCCTATTACACATAATTGGGAAACCACAGTAATATGTTACTAAAACCTATAAAGCTCTCTGTCACAGCCTGGTCTCTTGCTAATCTTCCCACCTTCTCAGCTAACTCTATCGTATAGATACACTGAACTATTTGCACTTCTTCAAATATGTCATGCCTTATCTCAATGTTGAACTTTGCATACTCTATTCCCCCTGTTTGGAGCACTCTTCCAACTTCCTCCTCACCTCTCTAAAAACTTGTCTTCCAGAAAGTCTTTCCTGATATCTCATAGAACCCTGTATATTCCTCAGCACAGTACTTATCATATTGCATTGTAATTTGATACCCCTTTTCCCATTAGACAGTAAGCTCCCTGAAGATGTTGATAATGGCTTACTCTTCTCTACATATACCACATTATCTAACACAGTGCTTGGCACACAGCAGGTGCTCAATAAATGTTTATTGGAGGGATTAACCTTTTGCATGTAGTTCAAGATAAAGAGTCTAATTTGCCCTCAATAAAAATAGAATCTTAAATGGAAAAGCAGGGTCATTTCCTTCAGTTGCCTAATATAAATGTAACCATTGGCATAACCCACTTGCATCCTTCCCATATACACAGTCAGAGGGTGGTAAGACAGGCAGACGGATCTAAGAGGCAGCAGACTGACCAGTCTAAGGGGATTGATCTGAAAGGTGGCAGAGATCAAACTATAGTTGGAAATGGAACTTTAGATAATGTCACTGGTCTGATATCTGGATCCTGAGAGTTGTGTTCCTGAAATGTAGGGGTGAGGAAGCTCCTTAGGTATTAAGAACCATGTACTTTCTATAGCCCTACAGGGCTCATTGTTAGAAGACGGAGAAGGAGAAGGAGGAGAGGAAGGAGAGGAAGAAGAGGAAGAGGAAGGAGAGGAAGAAGAAGAAGAGGAAGGAGAGGAAGAAGAGGAAGAGGAAGAAGAGGAAGAGGAAGGAGAGGAAGAGGCAGGAGAGGAAGAGGAGGAAGAGGAAGGAGAGGAAGAAGAGGAAGAGGAAGGAGAGGAAGAGGCAGGAGAGGAAGAAGAGGAAGAGGAAGGAGAGGAAGAGGAAGGAGAGGAAGAAGAAGAGGAAGGAGAGGAAGAAGAGGAAGAAGAAGAAGAGGAAGAGGCAGGAGAGGAAGAAGAAGAGGAAGGAGAGGAAGAGGAAGGAGAGGAAGAAGAGGAAGAGGAAGAAGAGGAAGAGGCAGGAGAGGAAGAAGAGGAAGAGGAAGAAGAGGAAGAGGCAGGAGAGAAAGAAGAGGAAGAGGAAGAAGAGGAAGGAGAGGAAGAAGAGGAAGAGGCAGGACAGGAAGAAGAAGAACAGGCAGGAGAGGAAGAAGAGGAAGAGGCAGGAGAGGAAGGAAGAAGATACATATTAATGCAATGGAGTCTATAACTGGTAGGATTTCTTGCAGTGAAAAATTTGAGGGTGTGTGTGAAATTTTGGATTTAGGCATCAGCTACACGGTGTGACTATGAATCTGTCATTGGGTCTCTTCTTAAAGTGATTTCTTTATTAAACAGTGTCTTCCCTCCTTCGATTTGTGAACCTACAGCTTGTCTGAAAGTTTCCAGTGTTTTTGCATTGACAGCAACCGTTGGGATAACTGTGGCAAACCGCATATATGAATCACTTATGACTCAGATACTGCTAAGTCAGGGATTGCTTATCTTTCTATTTAAGATTATTCTTAAGTTTTCTCTTTGAATGTTGATCTTGAAGGGTTTGTTAAGAGGTAGACTCCTATGGAAAATAATACTAATGGCAAACCACATTTATATATTGTGTCTCAGTTTCCAAAACAATTCCCACATGGATCGACTTTGAGCCTTCAGTGAGCCTGAGAAATGGGTTGAACGGTATTATAATAAATCCTTTCCAATTGAGGAAATAGAAGTTCAGAGTTTGGATGGCTTGTAGAAGGTTCTCTGCTGTTAATAAAGGAACAAAGCTAGTAGGATAGAATCCATGTTTCTCAATCCTGGATTGAGCTCTTTCTACCACATCATTCTGCCTCAAAAACAAAGTTAAGGTTAAGCAGATATCTGGATAACTTTAAACTCTGGATTTAAGAAACATAGCCCAATTATTGGTTGTTAAAGAGAACATATGATAAAAATATTTTACACTGGGCTTCTCTGGTGGCGCAGTGGTTGAGTCCGCCTGCCAACGCAGGGGACACGGGTTCGTGCCCTGGTCTGGGAAGATCCCACATGCCGCTCCTGGCCACTGAGCCTGCGCATCCAGAGCCTGTGCTCTGCAACGGGAGAGGCCACAACGGTAAGAGGCCCGCATACTGCAAAAAAAAAATTTTTTTTTTACACTATAGTCAGGTATAGATATATGATACATCAGGTGAGGACAAGTGAATGAAGAAGATATATCCTATTTCTTTACTGAGGATAGAAGAATTATCATCCTTCCTCTGGATGAACTAACCCTGTGAGGAGAAGTTCTATTCATAGAACCATGACTAAGTTGCCACTGCTCATTTGTCGTAATGGTAGCTTACCCAAATTACACAAAAATCCTTCAGAGGAAATTGAGTTTTGCATGTTGAACTTGTAAAGACTATGCATATGGTGACAGTAACATCAGAGGAGTCATAAAAATAATATATTTATTAATCTGAGGGAAGCACAAGTTACTAAGTTCATCTTCATGCTGTTACAAATTCCTAGGGAACACTAACAGTTAAAGAGTTAATGTTAGCTTAGGAAAATATAAATTAAGCCCAAACTATCTGATATAAAATACATATAACTATGAAAGTTGGAGAAGAGAATCAAAGACAAGTTCTTTTAGATGGATTTAGGACAAAAACAGATCATTCAATACAGAAACATTGGGAAAAGACAAGGGAAAAGAGTCTTTAAAATCTTCTACAGCTATAAATCCAAGGAAGTTATGCTTTTTTGTTCAATGAAAAATGAATGTCTTCTGTCAGATACCAGTTTATTTTTGTGTTGCTGTATATGCCTATTTTTAAAAAGTATAGTAGTGTCCTGTTAGAAACAGTATTATTGCATGGGTTTAGATAGGGTTTAGGCCCAATCATTTCTTCCAAATACGAGAGTTTGAAGCTGCAGCAGGGAGTGTGGTAGAAAATGATCCTGAACTGTAAGTCAGAACACCTGAGTTCTCTTTCTTGTTCTGAAGCCTACTAGCTTTGACTGGTGTTCTTTAAAAGCCCATCATTCCACTGTGCCTATTCCCTTTTCTTAGAGAATGTGCCTTGCCTTTAGCATAAAGTGAGCAGCTACTTTCCGTATGACCCTGTACCCCCTAGCTGCAGCTGAGTGATCCAGGGATGAAAACCTGTCTCAAGCTTGGGCAATCAGCTTTTCTTTTCCGGAAAGCTGATCATGTAGACCTGGGGCCCAGCGCTGCCATTTGCTGGAGGCAGGCATGCTGGCCATATGCAAATGGACAAGTGAGAAGTAAAGAATGAAGCAGAGATGTAGAGAGAAACACACGCGGCGTGTGTGTGTGTGTGTGTGTGTGTGTGTGTGTGTGTGTGTGTGTGTGACTAAGAGAGAGACAGTAAGAGCAAGAGAATGAGTGAGATAGAGATGGAGATGGAGACAGAGACAGAAACAGAGATAAAAATCCGGATAGAGATTAGTTGCTCTGATGGAGGGAAAAGAGGGTGTGTCAAAGCATAGACAGGCTGTAAAAAATTCCACCAGGAAATGATGCAACTGCTCATATTTCATTGGCCAAAACAAGTCATGTGACTATACATAAATTCAAGAGGTCAGGGCAGTACAATCTTTCCATGTACCAAGAAGGAGAAAGAGTCTAAACATCTGTGATCAGTGCTAATGACTACCATATTCAGGTACCATCATAGGAGTCCAAGGAAAAATCAAATGAGGTGATGTATAAAAGCAGGTCTTCTGTAACTTTAAAGTGGCATTAGATGTAAGAGATGATTGTAACTACATGGTGCAGGTCTATAATTTAACTGGCATACATCTGGAGTTCATTAGACCCATCAAATTTCAAAAATCAATTCGAGATAGAGAGTAATATAGGTGCGATGGGATGCGTATTTTTTTTATCTTTGTTCCTGCTTTCCTTATCGATGCACAAAGCATATCTAGGCCAGAATAACTAAAATTGTTCTCTGGTTATGCAACTCCATGCTGATAAAGAACTAGAATTCTTTTAGCTGAATAATGCAGAGTGAAAGTGCTAAGAGTAGTTTGATGTTGGGCATGTTAAATATCTGATTGTTTCGTAAATACTCCACTCTGAAGGCAGATGAAAGTAACAGCTTCTTTCACACTTTCTCTTTTTATTCCTCAGAATAGAAAATTCCCCTTTTTCTAATACACTAAGCAATCCTTCAAGTGTCCAAGGAGCAGAATGCTTGATTACCCTTTTCACAGGCAAGAGGAAAAATCAGTGGGTCTAGGTGGCTGCAAAAGAGAGAAATGAGTTGGAGTAATTTCAGAAGGAAGAGGTTTCTCTCCAACGGAGAAGGGTTAGTCAAATGGGGTAAGCGGAGAGAAGAGAGAAAAGACCTCATGTCCATTAGGAAACTTGGAATGACTTGAATGATATATAGGAGACAGTCTTTATTCTATGGATGTCAAATGATTTGAAATATACAGTTAAACCAAAAGTAGAGGACACTTTTATGTTCTGTGGACTCAGGCATTTGTGTATTATCTGACAGACAGTTTGGTTAAGGTCTGCTTTACTCTCTATTTTTACTCTTATTTTTACTTTACTCTTAGGGGTTAAATTCTGATCCTACATACGTTTGACAAATTAATTTTTCTAAATAAGGATTTTAGGTAAATTAATTACTATCTAATTACCAGCTTTTATCATCTTCATAACAGAGGTAATTTTATCATCAAAAAAGCAGGAAAGACTAATGAACAACTAGCCCTCTCTATCTCCCTTACAGACAGCAGAAAACAGAAAATGTTTTTAATAATTCATGTTAATTTGGGGAAAATGTGATTCTGGAAGGTTGGAAAGCTGGAGACAGAGATATTGTTCAGAGTCATGTGGGCACTTACTCTGAGGACATGGCCTCACTGATGCCAGGAGACCTCAGTATTTTGTAAACATTACCTTAAATGGAGTAATACTGAACGTTGTTGTCATTCTTCTAGGATGGCTATGTAAACATCAAGAGTAAAAGGGATATGGCATATCAAAAAAATTAACCCTCTTGGCTCCAACAGGTATTGCTGTTGCAGACGCAGCTAGTTAGTTACCTACTCAACATCCATTTTCCACTTCTTCCTTACCTACAGAACTCACATTTTGTTTGCATTGACAACTTCCCCAGCCATTCACCATACTAAAAATGCTCATCTTCCTAGCCTCTCTTACAGCTAAGAGTGGCTATGGGACCCAGTTCTGGAAAATGAGATATAATCAAAAGTCATGACTCCTCTGTTAGAGTGGAGAAATATTAGAGGCCAGAAAATGAGCAATGTCCTGGCCAAGATTTGCTTACTGTGGGTCTAGTGGGTCCATGAACCCATCTACTGGTCATTTCCCTGGTCCCATATGTATAATTGGATTGGCATACTTGGAAGTTGGAATAACACACACGCTGGAACCTTGGTCTGCAGGGTTAGAGCTGCCCCGACCCCGACCCAGATGAAGGTGGTAAATTTAAACCAATATCACATTCTGGGAGTGGGAGAAATTGGTATCACAGTAAGGATGGAGCTGAAGGATGCAGAGGTTGTAATTTCCATCATATCTCCATTTAATTCAGCAGTCTGGTCCCCGGAGAAAGGGAATCGATCCTAGATGATGACCACAGAGTACCATAAACTCAAGCAAGTGGTAGCTCAAATCACAGCCACAGTGTCAGATATGCTCATTAGAGGAGATTAAGATGGTCTCAGGTACGTGACATGTGGCTGCAGATTTGGCAAATTCTTTCTTTTCTACCCAATCAAAGAGGATCAAAACTAGTTCATATTCTCAAGGATGGAAATCAATAACCATTGATTAGTTTTGCCCTTGGGTTATGAAAAATGTCTGACCCTTGGATATAAAGTAATCTGAAGGAATCTGGACAATCTGCACATCCTGTAGAATATCACATTGATCTTTTAAATCAATGAGTTCACGCTAATTGGACTGTAGCAGGATGAAAAGGTGAAGCTGCTGGAGACCTTGGTAAGACACATGCTTCCTACACAGGAAGTAGGAGATAAATGCTAAAAGATTCAGGAGTCTGCCAGATCACTATAGTTTTTAGGAGCCCAGCTATCAGTAGAGTGCTGGGACCTTCTCATCAAAGGAAAAGGCCAATTTTTGCACTTGCTCCACCACAGAGAAAGAAGCGTTTGTGCCTGGTAGGCCTCTTTAGGTCATGCGAGCTGCGTATTTCATACCTTGCAATACTGCTCCAGCCCATATACCAGGTAAAAAGTAAAGCTATCAGCTTTGAGTGGGGCATAGAGCAAGAAGGAGCTTTGCAGCAGGTCAAGGTACAAGCAGCCCTGCTGCTTGAGCCATATGACTTCTGCAGACTAGGATTTTACAGATATTGGGGAGGGGGAAGAAGAAGTTACACTGAGTTTGTGGAAGGCTTGGAGGGAGAATCATAACATGAGCCGCTAGAGTTCTGGAGTAAGGCCACGCCATACTCATTAGAGAATTAAGACCTTTTGAAAAACAACTCTTGTTATGGTACTGGGTACTGGTAGCGTGAGAGATTATCTAACTGTAGGACACCGAGTGACCATGCATCTGGAATTCCCCACTATGAGTTGGGTTCTGTCAGATCAATCAGTTGTAAGGTCTGGTGAGCCCAGAAATAACCCATCATAAGATGGAAGTGCTACATCTGAGACTGAGTGCAAGGAAGGTACCAGCAAGCTGAATGAAATAGTAGCCCAGATCCCAGTGTCATCTACCACATTTGCACCATCTCCTCTCCCTCAGCCATGCCTATGTCCGTATTGGGAGTCCCATGTGATCAACTGATTTTGAGAAATCCCAAGCTTGGTTTAAAGATGGGTCAGCTTGGTAGATGAGCATAAAACCAAAAATGGATAGCAATTGCATTATCATCTCATTCAAGGGAGGCCAGGAAAGACAACAATGAGGGAACATTCTCCCAATGGGTGGAGTTTCAGGCGGTTCACCTTACTGTCCACCTTTTGTGGAAGGAGAAGTGTTTAGGGGTTGGAATATATGTACAGGCTCATGAGCAGTGGCAAATGGCTTGTCTGGCTGGTAGGGGCCTGAAAAGAAAAAGGATCGAAAGGTCTGGGAGAAGGAACTCTGGAGTAAAGCCACGTGGATAGACATCAGAGTGGGCACAACCTGTGAAGGTCTTTGTTTCATACTTTAACACTAACCAGAGAGCACCTACTATGGGAGAGGGACTGAACAACCAAATTGCTAAGATGTCTTGATCAGTTGATGTTAGCTAACCTTTGACATCAGCTACCCCAAAACTGCAGGCTAGACACACGGAGGCAGAAATTGAGGCTATACATGAGCCCAGCATCATGGACTTCCATTCATCAAGGCTGATGTAGCTTCGGGTGTCAAATGCCCAACGGGCCAGCAATAGAGGCCAGCACTGCCCTTCCAATATGCTATCTTTCCTTGAGGATATCAGTTGGCCATGAGTGTGGCCACTCGGTCCCTTTGTATCCTAGAAGGGCAGTGGTTTGTTCTCAGAAATAGGTAGGTATCCCAGGTATGTGATTAGCTTTCTTGTCTGCAGGGCTTCAGCCAGCACCACTATCTGAAGGCTTATAAAAGGATCCACCGAAGTAGGATCCCACATAACATATCAACAGTAAAGAGAGCCCAATTTGCAGGAAAAGGAGTATGGGAGTAGGCTCCAAACCACGAGTTCCACTGGTTGTTTCACATATTGTATCACACAGAAATTGCCAGCCTGATAGCATGTCAGTAGGCCTGCTGAAGTCCCAGCTGTAGGGCTACCTTGAAGGCGATACTCTGAAAGCATGGGATTCCCTTTTTTAGGATGCAGTGTACGAATAAAATCAAAGACTTATATATGGTTCTGTGACATAACAGGATAAAGACATAGTCTGGGAAACAATGGATACAAAAGCAGGAGTGCCCCCACTTACTATTCCTCCCTGTCACCTAATGGGAGACCTTGTGTTTCTTGTCCCTGGAACTATGAGCTCAATAGAGTTAGAGTAGAAGTCCTTGTCGCCAAAGAAAGCCTGCTTTGACCAGGGCACACAGTGGAGGTAACACTGAATTATAAGCTACAACTACCAGTAGAGCACCTGGGGCTCCTTGTGTTCTGGGACCACAAGCAAGAACAGAAGTTATCATCTTGGCAAGAGTCATTCACTCTAATCAGCAGGAAGAGGTAGGGCTGTTGCTACGCAATGGAAACAGGGTGAACACTTATGGGACACAGGTGTTCAACCTGGGCATCTCTCGACTCCCCTGTTTGCCCACTGTAACTCTCAATGTGCGAGAGCAGCAACCCCAGCCTGAGAAAGATATGGTAATCAGGGGCTTAGGTTATACCATGAGGGTCAAGATTACGCCATCAGGAAAGCCACCAAGACCAGCACGTGTGGTGGCTGGAGAAAAGAGGAATCTATTTAGATTAGACAGTGGAGAAATCGAACGTGAGGTGGCTCACGATGACTGAACAAGGTCAGAGTAGAAGAGCCTGGACATTCCAGACCAACCAGAGATACCCCTGTCAGGGAATCTGCACTCCAGAGCTCCTCACTGGGTTGGCTGGGGCTTTGCGGGACCTGCTGTTCAACTTCTTCCTCTGCATAATCCCACTTTCTCCCCTTTCCTTCCCAAAGTGCTAAGCCTAGACATCACTCACAATAGATACTGTCTCATAGTATGCTTCTGGAGAGCTCTGTGTGTGTGTGTGTGTGTGTGTGTGTGTGTGTACTTATTTTACCTTTTCCCACTGCCCAAATGAATACCTTCTCACAGACCAGTGCCAAGTAGGGGAGTGGCAATTAGAGCCACTGTGATAAAGTGCTCGCTAGAACTAGGGTTTTAGTGCTACCTGCTTCCTACTTGACATGTTCCAGAATTGCTGTTGCTATTTACTGGTTAGGGACAATATTGAAGAACAGAATGTGGGCTGACCACATATTTGGCCTCCCTGTTCTCCTGACCCTCACCTCCATCTTTGACTTTGCTGCATAAGTTGGTTGGGTGGCAGTGGGAGGGTGGCAAGAGGCAAATTGACATGATGCTCTTTTAGTCCTCATGGAATGGCTCATGATACCAAAAAGAAGTGGTAGATTCCTCAAGTATGTGGTCTTAGGTTTGCATTGTCAATTCTTAACACTATTTATAAAATTTATTTTCTAAAATAGCTGTGTTTAAGCATTACAGAAAATGCCTACATATATCCAGGGGCTATAATATGCTACAGTTGAAATATTTTAATTGAATTAATGAGCCAGAGATCTGACTTATTTCCTGCCCAAAACTAACTGATTGACTGATTAAATTCATGCCCATCTTTACATATTTGGTGTTTACAAATATAAACAGCAATGTACCCACAAACTGGGTTTCTCTGAATGCAATAATCAGAGCTCTGGGAAAAAACTACCTACAATTCTCTACAAGAATTCTCTCCAATTCTCTCCAATTCTGACCAACAGAAACTATGTGGAACATTTCCACTGTGTGTGTGTGTGTGTGTGTGTGTGTGTGTGTGTGTGTGTACATTAGATTTTGATGTCCTACAAGGGTAAGCTGAGTCTCTTCCCCTTGATTTGCTGTGGAGTCTCATGGATGGACACATATTCCTCAAACACTATATTAAAGGATGGCGGAAAGAAGCATCTCTCAGATCTGTTGCAAGGGCCTATTAGCAGTAACATGACTTCTCCTATATGGCTTCCAGAATGGCACATTCTACTTCCTACATGTTTGCAAGTAGATGCAGCTTACAGGATGTTTGATTTCTATATAGCCAGTCATTTGGATGGAATAGGAGAGTGGTTAAAAGAGCAAACTTTGGAGTCAGACATATGTGGGTTCCTCTCATGGTTCATCAATCACTAGTTGTGTGACTGTGGGCAGACTACTTGACTTCTGAGACTCAGTTTCCTCATCTGTACAATGGCTGTTCTATTAGTACCTACCTCCGAGGTTGTTAAAGAGATAAATTGCAGCAGTGACTTGTGGTCTTTACCGAAGTCAGAGCCCGTGCACTCATTTATTTTCTTCATTATCCTGCACTAATTGAACTTACTGTATGTGGAGGCACTGTGCTAGGCACGTGGAAAACAGATAAATGAACGAAATACAAGATCCTGTCCTTCCACATGCTATGTTCTAAAGGAGAAAAACAAACACGCAAATAGATTCTTAAAATACCACGTGGTAAGTACAACAGTGGGTGTTGGTACAGGATGCTTTAGCAGCACAGATAAAGGGCGTCTCCTTCAGATCAGTTGTTGAATGGAGGATTCCTGTAGGTTATAGGTATATTAAGTTTTTAAAGATAAATATGAAGTAGTTGGATGGAGGAAGGGTTCTACTGTGAGTTCCAGACAGATGGAGAAATACATGCTCAGTCATAGAAGATTAAACGGAAAGCAAGAATAGGGAGCATCACACAGTTCAACAAGGGAAGGGATGAGATATGAGGCAGAAGACAACAACGAAGGCCAGACAGTCTAGAACTTTGTTAGCCAGATTAAGGACTTTATCCTGAGGCACTAAGGAGATATTGAGGAGTTTTAGCAAGAGACTGATCAGATTTGTCTATCATTGGCCTTCCAAGTATGGTCCAAGATTTTGCAGCAAAAGTTATCACCTGGGAGCGTTCAGAAGTGCAAATTCTCGGGCCCTAACTTAGACCTGCTGATGCAGAGCCTCTGGGAGTGGGCCCAGCAATCTGTTTTAACAAGCCCTCCTGGCCATTCTGACGCACACTCAATTTTGAGAACCACTGATCTATGACTCTAGCTGCAAAAGAAAAACTGGGTTGTCGGAGGTGGGAGGGGACAAGACTGGATGTGGGGAGAATGGTTAAGAAGTTATTATGATAATTCAGTTCAGAAATGATGTGGGTGCTGAAGATTCCACTCCTGAAAATCAGATCATCCTTTATCAATCTTGCTTTTTTAAAAAAATCAGTTCCCAGAACTTTCAGTGTTTCTAGTCCTATTTCCAGACTGGTTTCACTTTTCTTGTACATTT
Source organism: Delphinus delphis (assembly GCF_949987515.2). Taxonomy (NCBI): domain Eukaryota; kingdom Metazoa; phylum Chordata; class Mammalia; order Artiodactyla; family Delphinidae; genus Delphinus; species Delphinus delphis. Next base: position 11,267,322 of record NC_082704.1, read on the forward strand.
TTCCCAAAACACCATAACTACTGCTGAAGAGAACACACATTGGACTTAATCCTATAGCCTAGTGCTTCTGAAAACTCTTAGCATGATATAAAGGGCTTTCACAATCTGGCTTCATTCCCTACTACTCTATGCAAACTCTTCTTATGTCGCTATTCTCCCTGCTTGGATGCTGCCTTAGTCTGGTGGAGCTGCCACGGACTATATAATATCATAGACAGGGCAGCTTAAACAACAGAAATTTATTTCTCACAGTTCTGGAAGCTGGAAGTTTGAGATCAAGTACTAGCATGGTTGGGTTCTGGTGAGGAATCTCTTCCTGTCTTGCAGACAGCCACCTTCTCTCTGTGGGAGAGAGTGCTGGTGACTCTTCCTCTTCTTATTAAGGTACCAGTTCTGTTGGGTTAGGGCTTCATACTTTTGACCTTATTTAACCTTAATCACCTCCTTAAAGACCCTCTCTTCAATATAGTCACATTGTGCGGGGGAGTTAGGGCTTCAACACATGAATTTGGGGAGGACACAATTCAGTCCATAGCAAATGCCAGTACTTCACTTCTCAACTGGCAAACTTCTATCCCTCCTTCAAAATTCAGCACACATCTCTTCTGTTTGAATACTGTTCTTGGTATCATACCCTTGATGATAGGAAAGGATTAGCCTTTTTTTTAATGTTTATTTCCTTATTAGTCATCCATTTTATACACATCAGTGTATACATGTCAATCCCAATCTCCCAATTCATCCCCCACCCCCGCCGCTTTGCCCCTTGGTGTCCATACGTTTTTTCTCTACTTCTGTGTCGCAATTTCTGCTCTGCAAACCGGTTCATCTGTACCATTTTCTAAGTTCCACATATATGCGTTAATATACGATATTTTTCTCTTTCTGACTTACTTCACTCTGTATGACAGTCTCTAGATGCATCCAGGTCTCGACAAAAGACCCAAGTTCGTTCCTTTTTACGGCTGAGTAGTATTCCACTGTATATATGTGCCACATCTTCTATATCCATTCGCCTGTCGATGGGCATTCAGGTTGCTTCCATCTCCTGGCTATTGTAAATAGAGCTGCAATGAACATTTTGGTCCATGACTCTTTTTGAATTATGGTTTTCTCAGGGTATATGCCCAGTAGTGGGATTGCTGGGTCATATATTAGTTCTATTTTTAGTTTTTTAAGGAACCTCCATACTGTTCTCCATAGTGGCTGTATCAATTTACATTCCCACCAACAGTGCAAGAGGGTTCCCTTTTCTCCACACCCTCTCCAGCATTTATTGTTTGTAGATTTTATGATGATGGCCAGTCAATTTTGCTGTGAATCTAAAATTTCTCTATAAAATAACGTTTATGAATTAATAAAATATACAAGTCAATGAGCTTTAAAAAAAAGAACTCAAGGTTTTCTAGGTAACTTGTAACTAAAAGAGAACACATCTTATCAAACCATTTTTTGGAAAGTGGTACATTGCTTTGACGCTGTCTTCAGCGTCAAATTGGTAAATCAGTGCTCTGGACACATTGATAAAGGTGGTACAAAAAAGGATTCTGTAGGCAAATAAGTATGGAAGCAGTGGGATTAAACAAATCAGTCTTCCTATAATACTCTTCTCAGAGCTCTCCATATACCAGAATGCACAGTGAATGCCCAGAAGCAGGGATATTTTCAGAAACACTTCTCAAACTTATTTGACAATGGAACCCCAGAATACATTTTTGGAAACACAGCTGAGGTTATGGGAAACCACTGGAAAGGATTTTCGTAGGATAGTAACACAATCATATATTTGAAATTTAGAGAGACCACTCCAGGAACAATGTAAAGGAAGAGTTGTAGGTGATCCAAAAATAGGGCAGAGGGACCATCTAAGGGGTAACTGCAAGAGCCCAGATGGGAAAAGTTAAGGGCCTGCTTGGGGCAGGAGGATGACAGTGCAGCAGAAAGGATGACTATTGTAGTGTGGAACTGAATCAAAACACAGGGTTTTCTTGGAGTGCGTCTAGGTTTGGTTACTCAGTATATCTGATACAATCCCAAAAGGGATGTATACAATCCCAAAAGGGAAATTTAGGGAAGATTCCAGGGACTGTGCTCTACATATTAAAATGGGTATTTGTGTGTGGCATGAGTTGGCATAATTACGGTCTGAACCATCTTCACATAGAAGTGTGTGGGGTGCTTAGGTCCAGTTGTCCACTTCTATAAGCTATGCTTATTATATTTCTATGGTAACAATGCCTCTGCAGCTGCTGCTATTTCAGTGTAATTGACTGAGACACCACATTGCAATCACGGGGCTCCTGAAAGCTGTCCTACACTTGTTTCACAAAGGTGATTGCTACTCCTTTAGCATCCATTCTAGCTGGAAAAATCCTAGGGTAACAATTTCTTAATAAAGTAAAGGCGAGTTACTTGGTTTCCTGAGGAAAAAAAAGTGGTTTAAAGAGCTTTAGGAGAGCCTGGCTTCCTGTCAATTGTCTGATAATCTGCAAATAATCACTCCTGGGAATATTTTTAACTCCATTTCTTCGGTACCAGTTTCTTACTGAGCTGGACTGCTCAAAAGTTGTGTATTTTTGCACTGACTTTACTGGCCTAAGAGATTACCTTACAACCAAACTGATAAAAAACAAAGCTACTGGGGCTTCCCTGGTGGCACAGTGGTTGAGAGTCCGCCTGCCGATGCAGGGGACACGGGTTCGTGCCCCGGTCCGGGAGGTTCCCACATGCTGCGGAGTGGCTGGGCCCGTGAGCCATGGCCGCTGAGGCTGTGCGTCCGGAGCCTGTGCTCCGCAACGGGAGAGGCCACAACAGTGAGAGGCCCGCGTACCACAAAACAAACAAACAAACAAAAAGCCCCCAAAGCTGCAGAATGGTATTTATATACAACCAACTACTTTTTACACCCTGTAATATCTCTGAAAGGTCCAAGCCAAACTAGGCACTACCACAACTTCATCCCACACAGTCCAAGGTAGAATACCTGAAAACTCCAACCAATAAGAATAACAGTACTGGGCTTCCCTGGTGGCACAGTGGTTGAGAGTCCGCCTGCCAATGCAGGGGACACGGGTTCGTGCCCCGGTCCGGGAAGATCCCACATGCCGCGGAGCGGCTGGGCCCGTGAGCCATGGCCGCTGAGCCTGCGCGTCCGGAGCCTGTGCTCCGCAACGGGAGAGGCCACAACAGTGAGAGGCCCGCGTACCGCAAAAAAAAAAAAAAAAAAGAATAACAGTACTGATAGCAAAATTAGAGACAGTGTACCATGGTGGGAAATGAGCTGGTTAAGGTGTCAAGAGACAGGGAGCTTTTCTTTTCCCCTTGACCAACTCATTGTATCACCCTGGATAGTGCACTTTATCCCTATGAGTATTCTCTATCTGTAAAATGGATATGCAAATACTAAAATACTTGCCTCACTAGAACATTTTGAAATAATTTTGCACGTTTTCATATTTGCAGAGCACTTTCACAATCATGACCTTATTTATTCATGTGTTCATTCTTTCCACAAATATCATTGAGAACCTACTATGTGCCTGGCTTTCTGCCAAATTCTGGGGATACAGATGGTCCTGCTCTCAGGAAACTGTTGCTCTGATGGAGGACACAGAAAAGTAAACAGACAGTTAAAGCACAATGTAATAGATGTTATGAGAAGCATAAGTGTGAAATCCTTACAATGGCTTGTAAAACAAGCACACCAAGCAGCGATCATCTCAGTTTTATGGATGAGGAAACTGAGGTTCAACAAATAAAGTGACTTGTCCAAGGTCACATAGCCAGTTAATGGTAGCCTGAGTACTTGAACCCAGTTTTCCTGATTCTTTGCTATAATGTTCCTTTCACTGCAGAAGTCTATCTCCAATGCAATCAAATGATATTATGTGTATTGACAATGAATAGCCAATGTAGAACACAATGTTGACATGTCAACAGTAGAGCAGAAATTACAAAAAAACTGGTGGAGATGGAGGCGTGGGTAGAAGATATGTATATAATTGAAATCAACAGCAGAATGACATGATAAAATATCATATTGTATAGAGACTTGGTGATCCCTTGGGACTGTAGCACCATTAACCCCAAAATATTCTGGAATACTTGGGGAGTTCTGAGCTAGATTCCAAACAAAATAAATCAACCAATATGGTCCCTACCCCACTGGGGGATGAGGGGACTTTAGATCAAAGGCTAAGGTTATTGACCTAAGCAAAGGCACATACTTTTGACTTAACTTATTTTATATAATATATATATATATATGTATTTGAGAGAGTAATAAGCAAAAGAAAAGTGGTAGGAAAAAGGAAAGAAGGAAAGGGGGATGCTCAGCAAAGGGCGGGCAGATACATGCCTCCAGGTGGGAAGAATGACTCTGAGATGAGTGGGGGCTTTGGAGGACAAATCCTGGTAATTGTAGCGATTTGAGGGTTAAAGGAGATAGGCAGGGGACACTTTCATCCTAAGATATTACTAAAGCAGACAGAAAGTCCTAGTCACAATCACTTAAAAGAAATATACAAGGCAGTGGTCCTTTGTCTATATCCCACACCCATTTGCATTTCTGTCACTTTCATCATCATCATCAAACGAATATTTTAGGGTTCGTATCATTTACAAAACACTTTCTAATGAACGTTTTCATATAATACAGCAATTCTATCAGGTAGGTATTAGCCTTTACCATGTTGCAGATGAAGAAACCGAGTCTCAGAGAGGTCAAAGAACTCTCCCAAGGTCACTCAGCAAGTAAGTGTAAGATGCCAGCTGTTACTGACTCCCAATCTAATGAACAATTCTGAGATCACAGCAGATCCTAAATGCGTGACATTTTGATTGGCAGCTTCCTGAGGAAATTTTAGGGACTTGCCTTCATTTCATTAGCAACACATTTTCAAGTTATCTCTTAGGGTTGGTTGCTTCTGAAAAGATTTCCACAGATGGCTAACCCCATCTATTTCGTTTTCAATTCTTATTATCCCAATCAGAATGACACTGTCTGACCTTGTCCCTCAGTTCTGGAGGCTCATAAGGAGGCTCGTAGCCTTCTATCCCTGACTAACTTGCCTACAAATGTAAGGCAGTAAAATTATTTTAATGATGAGTCTCAAGAATGCCCTCTGTTTCACCTTTGGTTACATGCTGTTTTCATTAATGATGCAGCTAGCCTGATGCTTGGAAAAACACAATTTAAGCTTCGTAATCTCTTTCTTGCCCCACTGACCACAGTGAATAATTTTCAGCTCTTCCTTTTGTGGTTTCTCCTCAGATATTTAGAGACAAATATCCTGCCCAGTTACCAACTTTCTTCTCAACGGCACAGATCGAATCACAGTCCTGGAGGCAGGAGATGGATGGCAGGGAACCAGTGTCCTAAAAATGGCCAATTAGCTCCTGATTACAGGCGTTATATCTTGCACTGCATGAGGTCAGGCCATATAGTTTTTATAGGTGCTTATGACGTGTTTCTACTAGTTATTGCCAGCTTATAGAATGTTCAGTGCTGTGCTGGCCAGAGTCTGCCCTAAAGGCTTGTTCTCAAAGACTCATCTCCATTAGCCTGATGGGAAGCCTGGCTGCAGACGAAGCTGAGATGCATGCTCGAGCTCTGTGTTTTTAGGGGCGTGCTACTCAGAAGTCAGGCAACATTCCAAACTAATCGCTGCATTCTAATCAGGGCTTCCAGGCAATGATCAGTTCTCACGCAGGAGGATTTTTCTGGGATTCTGGCTGACAAGGAGTGAATTTTTCCCCATCTCTAGTCTTACTGAAAAACAAAAAAAGCTTGTAACACTTGATCAGGAAGCAACATGGATACCTAGGGACAAACACAAGAGACTTCATCTCCTTTTACTGGAACAAACCGCGGGAACATGGTGTATTGTCAAGAGAGCCACAGGATGGTCTGAAGAGAGGGCAATAAACACAAGCAGGGGGTTGACTTTGGGGGCTTTGGAAGCTGGTAACCATTTAAAACTTTTTTTGGAGCCATTTTGAGGAGAGCTAGAAACATGATCAAAGGCTTAGAAGGTAAGGTTACAGGCTGGGGGCCTGGGGGCTGCAGGAGGAAGTCTTGCTAATTGTTTTCCCATTTGCGACAGCACAGAGCAGCATCAGGTATTTACTTACCGCAGACTAGGTAAGAACTCTGAAAGCGCAAGAGGAAGTGCTCGGGGAATGTTAGTGTTTGGAGCCTTGGGAATACATTCATGACAGGTGTCATTCTTGAGCACCTTCTATGAGTCAATCACTCCATTAGGGCTTCACATCCACGATATCATTATACCCACCTATCCAGTTGGCACTATTATCATCACCGTTTTACAGATGAAGAAACTGAGGTCTGGAGAGCTAAGTGATTTGTTCAAGTTAATATAGCAAGAAAGAGGTTGAAAAGATTCCAACTCAAGTCTGATGGACGCCTTAGCCAACTCTGCTACTAGAAAGGTTTTCACCCTGCCCCAAAGATCATTGGTTATCTTCCTCTTCTGGACATTGAAAGACCAGAGGTGCTATGGTTGCCTGAGGGCAGCCTTTTCTAGCTCTCTGATACCTGGGCAGAACATCCAGGCACAGTTTCATACAGCTTTGCCTGCAGGAGCTTTGGGCTTTCCGTCGAGAATCTTGGATTGATGGTCCTCACCAAAGACAAAAATGGGTGAAAGTCAGAGATTTTCTAAAATTCTGCCACTTGCTGGCTTTTTCTCCCAGAATAACATAAACCAAAAATTAAAATAAATGTCAAAAATGCTGAGATATAGAAGATGTCATCTTAAAGCATTACATTGCTCGGCCAAACATTCTGATTGCCTGAACAGCCTTACTTTCAAACCTATGCTGCTCTCCGGCTCCTGCCTGGGGTGTCAGGGAACAGACCGCTTCCAAGTGCTTTTACAAAGCACATTGCCAACCTGGGAGGCCAGGATTCTGGGAGCACTCTCACTATTTCAGACACTTTATCTCTGCTCACCCATTCAACAACACCCCTTCTTCTTTGGCTGCAGCAGTTCTGTCCACAAATTGGTCTACAACTGTGTTAGATGATATCCAAATAAGAACGATGAACTCTTCGCAAACAACTCGGATTCCAGTTTCCTTTGGCCTCATACGGGCTTGTGTGGGACTGAAGTGACAGATTCTTTTATAAAGTGAGAAAATTCTCCCACTCCCATTTCTTGACTGCTAATGCATTCAACAGGTTTTCATCAAGGACCTACTATGTGTCTGGCACTGTGTTCAACACTAGGAACACAAACATAGATAAGACAACATTTCTGTCTTCAAGGATTTACAGTCTAATTGGGGGAGATGGACACATACCCAGGCAAGTCGTAATACAATATTACAGGTGATGTTAAACTCACACAAGAACCCAACTAAAATTGCTCCTATATCTAACAAACACTTGAAAATTTGAGCAACAAAATAAATTGTTATAGTATTGAATTATAACCCGAAGTGTAAAGCAACTCCCATAAGTCCACATGGATATAAATAAATGAATAAATTAGTGGGAAGAAGGGACGAATCTTCCTTATAGAAGAATTCCAATTAAAATGCAAAAGGAATGAGAGAAATATAAAATCACTCTTAGAACACTATAGTGATAAGTACTGCAGGCAAGATATGATGAATGCTAAAGTCAGTAGGTGAAACTTTAAGGCAAAATGGGATAATTGTACAGCCTCAAAGTATTCCTCCAAATATTTATTAGTTACTGTGGTGGTTTTAACAAACATCCACAAATTATTATTATTATTATTTTTTTTTTTTTTTTTTGCGGTACGCGGGCCTCTCCCTGCTGTGGCCTCTCCCATTGCGGAGCACAGGCTCCGGACGTGCAGGCCCAGCGGCCATGGCTCACGGGCCCAGCCGCTCCGCGGCATGTGGGATCTTCCCAGACCGGGGCACGAACCCGTGTCTCCTGCATCGGCAGGCGGACTCTCAACCACTGCGCCACCAGGGAAGCCCTCCACAAATTATTTGATGTTTTTTCTTCCAGGAGGTGTAACTTCATTTCTCTCTTCTTCTGTGTGGGTTGGACTTAGTGACTCACTTCTAATGAATAGGAAAGATAATAACTTTACAGTGGAGAAACACGACATTTAAAATAATATCTGACCAGTACTCTTCAGAAGTGTCAAGGTTAAAAATAAGGAAAGAGTGAGAAACTGTCAGAGATTGTAGAGAACTAAGGAGACATTGACAGCTAAATGCAATGTGGGATCCTGGAAGAGAAAAAGGATATCGGTGGAAAAACTGGTAAAATTCACATAAGCTCTATAGTTGAGTTAGTAGGATTGTAGCAATGTTAATTTCTTAGTTTTGATTAACGTGTAATGATTCTGTGAGATGTTAAATGTTAACATTAGAGGAAGCTAAGCGAATGGTTTATGGAAACTGTACTATCTTTGCAACTCTTTTGTAAATATAAACGTATTTGAAACTGAAAAGTGTAAAACTGTTAGAGGTACATGAAAATAAAGCCAATCTTTGAATATTACTGGAGGGTTTTCCAGAGGAAGTGGGGCTTGAGTTGAGTCTTGAAAGAAAAGCAGATGCTTGCTAGGTAGACAAGGAAAGGGAGGCCACTCCAGAGAGGACACTCTAGGCACAGTGAGTCCCCTGGGAAAGCTGCAGGGGCATAAAATAGCTTCCCAGTTTGGAGAAACAAACTAGCTACAGGGTTTGCAATTTCCATTTCTTAGAGACACATTGTCCTAGATTTCCAACTCTCACTGAAAGTGTTCTCCTCTCTTCCAAGATCAGACTCAGCATAGAAGGATGTATGTTGAACTTCTCAGCTAGTTTCATTTTCTCTTTTGGGTATTTTCTTTCTCTACTCGTGTTAGCTCACTGATAGTGAGCTGTCGTTCTGGCAAGCAGAGATACCGTACATGGGCGAAAAATTAAAATGAAAAGAGCTAGTGATGAATCATTATTTATAATTTGAATAGTCTCTGTTGAATATAATAGCCAAGTTTTTAAGCCAACTCCTAATGCCTTCAGACAATAGTGAAATGCTCCTCAGTTATAACGGTGTGTTTGTTAGACTGGTGTGAGGACCGTAATGGGGTTGCGGATGATGTGATGGGGGAGGCATGACAGGAATAGAGCCTAAAGCAAATGCAGTGTTTCAGGACATTCTGTCCCTTTGGCCTACTCCTCACAGCAGCCCCCCAACCCCCATTTTTTTCCCTAGCATATCTAATAAGTTGTTGGCTGGGAACATAAATGTCCAGTAAAGAGCATAATCATATTCTCTACGACTTGAGAATAGAACATTTACTTCCAGAGGCTCAAATGGGAAATAAGACATAGACTCCTGAGACGGTGAGATCTAGATCCGAGATGGCGCCCTCTGCCGGTACAGCCCTCACATGGCTTCTGAGCCAAGACAACCATTCATCATTTCAGGGAGATTTTAAGCCCCTCTCTTGAAGGATAGCTTATGTCCTTGTTTGAAGAAGAACTGTAAATGTACAAAAACGTGATTACTGCAGTACAGAGGAGAGATGTAAGACACTAAGGCTCAGGGAGAGAGAAGAGGCACTGGTGGTCCCGCGGGCCTGACTACTTCTAGGAAGTGCCGTTGACTCGCATAGCTGGGTCAGGGCTCCTTCTGAAGGTCAACACAGAGAACCTGGAGTTGGGGACAAAACTGAAGACTTGCCATTTTAATGGGAGAAGGCAATGTTAGGGAAGTACAGTGGAGTGTTAGGAAAAGAGGAGAAAGCCGTTAGAAGTGGGCGTACGGTCTAGGCAGGACCAGGCCACCTGTGCCCCCAAAGGAAGCTGACTTCATCCTCCTTCCATGGATTACCCCATTCCCAGCACACCACACTGCCTTATCCCAGGAGACCTTTTGTAAAATGACATGCATTTTTGCCAGGCAACTCTCCTTACATAGAGAAATGTCTGAATCTGCATGCGTGTGGGGTGGGGGAGAGGGGTAGGTGTTGCATTTGGCATACTTACGCAAGATTTATTTAGGATGACCAAGGAGGGCCTCATAGAGGAGGTGATGTTGGAGTACAGACTGAAAGGGTTTATGTCGGTATTTGGCAGACACATTTCAGGCCGAAGATAGAAGTGTACTGGTGCATTTGTGAAGCAGCGGGGAAATCACTGTGGCTAGAGCAGAGGTGCTGAGAATAAGGATGGAAGAAGGTCAGAGAAATCGCCAGGGGACAGATCCTGTAGGACTTTCTGGGTCATTATTAGGGTTTTGGTTTTGGTTTTTACTCAGAATGAAATGGGGAATCATGGGAGGGCTTTGAGCAGAGGAGTAACATGACCTTACATTTAAAAAGGATCCACTGGCTTCTGTATGGATAAAAATGTAGAAGGACAACTTAGGAGGTACTGCAGGAGTTTACTTGACATCATCTAAGTCAAATAAGTTGCCAGAACTCTGGAGACAATAGGAATGGCTTGGAATCTAGTGCCAAAACACACACACACACACACACACACACACACACACACACACACGCGCGCGCGCACACACACACACACACACACACACACACACACTCTATTGTTTTAATCTAAAAACCTCAAGGAGATTCAGGAATTTTTGTTGCTGTTGCTGGTGTGTGCAGCTCCACTGTGTCATTCTAGATGGCGTCCACAGTGAATCCGGAGAGGAGGGTGATAATCGTCAGATTAGAGAAACATTATAAGGAATTTATGATGAATGTATTTCCCTATTGAAGAGAAAAGGGCAGATGAATCATAGTAGATTCAAGACACCTTTCGCTGCTTTAGAAAGGATAGGGGGATATTCCTGCCTATCTCCATTCCATCATGACCCTACCCAGGATCTCACAGTATCTCAAACTCAACGTGTACCAAAATGAACCCTTCCTCATTTCTCTCACACCTCTTCCTCCTGTTCTCTTCTTCACGTTAGGAATTGAAATCTCTATCTACCCAGGGCCCCAACCAGCAAACTGAGTGCCATCCTAGGCTCTTTCTCCCTCCCTAATCCATCAGATCCCTGACCAATTCCTAGGACTTTTACCTCCAAATTATCTCCAGATTACAATCATTTATCTCCATCTCCATCACCTCCCTAGTCCTGGCTACCATTGTCTCTTGTTGGAACTGTGGTAATTTTCTCCTCTTTGGTCTTCCTGTTGTTAGTTCTCCATGCTCTACACTCTCCAATTAAAATTCTACCATCAGAAAAATTCATCTAAAATGAAAATCTGTCCCTTCCATAGCTATTCATTGCCCTGAGGGTAAAATCTTCAGTTCCTTGCTTGACTTATCAGATCCTTAAGGATTTGGACCTTATTTGCCTCTTTAGTTTCATCTCTTTCCACATGAGTTCTGCTCTCGGCATACTCAACCACGTTTAACAGCTGTAAAGGTTAATTTTGTATGTCAACTTGGCTAGGCTGTGGTACACAGATATTTGGTAAAACATTTTTCCAGATGTTTCTTTGAAAGTTGTTGAAGACGAGATTAACATTTAAATGAGTAGATTTTGAGAAAAGCAGATTACCCTCCATAGCATAGGGGTGCTCATCCAATCACTTGAATGCCTGAATAGAAAAGACTGACCTCCCCTGAGCAAGAAGGAATTCTGCCAGCAGACACCCTTCAGACTCGAACCGCAGCGCCAACTCTCCCCTGGGTCTCCAGCCTGCTGGCCTAACCTGCAGATTTGGACTTGCCAGCATCCACAATTGTGTGGGCCAATTCCTTAATCTCTCTCTCTCTCTGTCTTTCTGTCTCTCTTTCTCTGTCTCTGTCTCTCTATTAGAGAGGGGGTGGGGAGGGAGAAATACACAAACACCCTATTGACTCTGTTTCTCTGGAGAAACCTCACTAATAGAGTCACCCAAAATTACTTCATTAGACCGTTGCACCTTCTTTTCTGGCTTCCAGGAATGCTATTTCCTCCCCCTGGCTCCTGTTCCCATTGGCTTACTTACTTCTACTTCAGGATTATGACCATAGGCTAACTCCTCTGTGACAACCTTCTTTATTCTCCCCTCATCACAGAATTTGAGAGAGGAGCTTACATTCTTTGCACTTCCAGAGCACCTGCGGCTTACCGCGACCAAAGCCCTCACCACAGTCCATTTCTCTGGCATGTTTGCCCTTCCCACTAAATTGTGAGACCCGTGAGGGCAGGGACTGTGTCTTACAGTATCCCCAACACCTACTACAGAGGTTGGCACAGAGTAGATACTGACGACTGTTTGTTGAATCCATTTATCCATTTCATAAATATTTATGACATATCTACTGTGATGGTTAATTTTACGTGTCAACTTGAGTGGGCCACGAGGTGCCCAGATATTTGGTCAAACATTACTCTAGGCACGTCCGCAAGGGTATTTATAGGTGAGACTGACGTTTGAATCAGTAAACTGAGTGAAGTAGATCGCCCTCCATGATGTGGGTGAGCCTCATTTTATTAGTTGAAAAGCCTGAATAAAACAAAAAAGCTGACTCTTCTATGAGTGAAAGGGGATTCCTCTTGCCTGACCGCTGAGCTGGGACATCAGTATTTTCCTGCCTTCAGACTTGAACTGAAACATTAATTCTTCTTGGGTCTTAAGCCACTGGTTTTTGGACTGAAACTTACGTCGTCTATCCTGCTTCTCAGGCTTTCAGACTTGGACTAGAATTGCATCGCTGGCTCTCCTGGGTTTCCAGCTTGCTGACTGAATATCATGGGACTTGTCAGCCTCTATAACTGTGTAAGCCAATTTCTTACAATAAATCAATCTCTCTCAATCCCTCTCCTTCAGCTTCCCCCCCACCCCCACCCCTTTCTCTCTAGCTCTCTGGAACTCAGCCACCACTTTGTAAGCCCAGGCTACATGGTACGTTCTGGCTGTGCATCCCAGCTTAGCCATCAACTTACAGCCAGCACCAACCACTGCACATGTGGGTGAGTGAGCAGCCTGCCTTTCTTCCAGCTGAGGCCCCAGGTACCGTGGAGCAGAGGTAAGTTATTTGCACAGTGGTCTGTCTAAATTCTTGATCCACAGGAACCACGAGAGATAATAAATAATTCTTTGTTGTTTTAAGTCACTAAGGCTTGGGGTAATTTGTTATGCAGCCCCCAATAATTAATATGGGAACCAAAGGCCCAGACGCTGGAAAGAACGCCAGAGAAAGGATGGCTCCTCCAATTCTGTCAGCTTCATTACTCTAATGGGAATGACACTGAGTATTTTTGTCTAGTTGAATAAACAGTCTTAACTAATGAACTCTAAGTACCAGTATAATTTCTGCATGATGATTATTGAAAGTTAACATAGGAATTTTCAGCCATGGTGTCTCTCAGACTAGTCTAGCAGTGAGATTATAATAGGCAGGGTAGTCATGGATGCCAGTTGGTGTGAAGAAATGACCAGCACTGGCCTCACAGCCTGGGAAGCTGGGTTCTAATCTTGTATCTGAGTCTGTGTGTGTGACCATAGCCAAGCCCCTTAGCTTTTCTGATCTTAAGTTTATTCATTTACAAAAATGGAATAAGGCCATTTGCTCTGCCTTCCTTAGAAGATTTGTGTGAAAATCAAAAGCAATATAATAAATATACCAAGAGACCATGAAGCACTATAGTCATAAGAGTTATTATTCTCCATCTTTCATAGCCCAGCCCATGGGACAGCACTTGTATGCCACACAGGTGGGGGAAATATCTGGACTGATAATTTCTGTTAACTCTAGTAGTTTTTCTTAAATAAACTTGATTTTGATATAGTTCAGAACTTATGTTTGCCAATTTAATGAGGGGAAAGATCAATGCCACCTAATAGGATATTTTAAAAATACCAAATAATTAGATTCTTTAATATTAATAGTAATTTTTTAAAGTCCTGCCTACATCCATCCTAAATATTTCTCAAATCTATTCCATATCTATGACTGCTACCCTCGGGGTCAATGCTAGCTCTCATGACTTCTTTGTGTGAATTAGAACAGTGTCTCTTTCTCCAGGAGGGCGACACCTCTCACTGAGGTACTTGCCAACTGGAACACAGACTAGATTTCAGCTCCCATTTGCCCCCTCAGCCAAGCACCCTTGTGCAGTGAAAAACCTGAACAACTATATGCAGCCACCCTTACTCTTCTCATTTAAGCCATGGGGTCATACCTAGATTATGACAATAGCTTTTCAGTAGATTACCTGCCTGCTTCTGCCAGCATACAAATCTGACCATGGTATCCTCATGCCTGAAGTCCTAGGATGGCTCTCCATTTCTTCGAGAATAAATTCCAGATTTCTTAGCCTAATACAAGGGGTCCTCCATGAGCTGAGCCCTGTCTTCTGGCTTTGTCTCTGTGCCTCAAACTCCAAGCTCCTGTAACATCAGAACTTGTAGTTCTCTGCCCGCTTCTGCCATTTTATCCTTTTCAGTCTTTGCTCCTACTGATTCCTCTGCATAGACTGCCTCATAGGCCCACATCTCTTCTCTCCTTAATGAAATCCGATTCATCTTTAAGGTTCAGTTTTGTGTCACCTCCCCCAGAAATCTTCCCCTTGACAGCCCAGCTTGTGCTGAGACAGGCATGAGGATGGGGTGCTCCCCTGCTCTGCTCTCTTAGCTTTCCACCACCATTCTAGAACTGACCACATGACACGTCAATGTTTTCTCTCTTCCCTACTAGAGGTCAATGAATATGGGGACTCTTTCTTATTTAACGTTGCATTCCTAGCAACCAGCAGAGTGCCTGCTACATATTATGGGCTCAAGATGTATTTGTTGAATGAATGAAAGAATGAATGAAGAAGAATAGAATGCCAGCACCAAAAGGAATTTAATAAATTTTCCAGTCCAATTTCCTTATTAAATCTATGAGAAAACTTAGGCCCAGAGAGGGTAAATAGCTGATGAAAGTCACATAGCTAGTTAAGAATTGAACCAGGCTTAGGATCGAAATTCCTTTCATCCTATCTTTTCATTTTCCTACACTAACCCCGGACTTATTATCTCTTTAATATCCAACCAAATAGACAGGTACTTTTCTTGAGAGAATTTTCAATTTATAAATCTCTGTTTGAATGCTTTTCTCCCCTATTTTCTGGCAAATACCATCTGTCAACCGGTATTTTATGTGAATGGAATAACAGAAGGTTTGTGCTCTCCGGAAAGTGTTAGACGTTAATACTTCCCGCTGTGATCCATATCTGGTTGCTTAAAGAGAAAAAGTCTTTTTCAGCATGAATAAGGAAAAATCAACTCGCAGCTTAACTAATTCCTTTACAAACTGTGGTTGAGTTCAAGGTTGCTTTGATCCTTATGAAACTTTTTTCAAAGTGTGACATGTCTTTTTTTTTTATAACTCTATCCCCCAAGAGATATCAGAACAAGAGATTGATAACATTATTAGCTTCGAAGCCACGGAAGAATTTACAAGGGAGAAATGGATGCTGTAGACTCCATAATTTCTAAACCTCTACATACACATAAAAATGGTTAAAATAATAAGGCAAACAACCGATGAGAAAAAATTACAAGTAAACATGACAAAAGGCTAGGATGTATATAATCTAAGAAGCTCATACAAATTGTTAAGAAAAACATTAAGAAGCTCAATAGATAAGTGGGCGATGGAGGTGAACAATTTATAAAAGGAAGTGTTGTTAGTAAACAAGCATATGGGAAAATATTTAAACCCTCTAGCAAGCAAAGAAATACAAAAGAGAACACTAATGAAGTGCTTTTTATGGCCAGTAAACTAGTCAAAACCAAAATGCTATTGGCTATCCATGATGTTGTGGTAAAATTGGCACATGCCTATATCACTGGTGGCAGTGTAGGTTAGGGTGAACATTTTGTATTTGGATATGCATAGCCTTTGGCATAGGAGTCTTACTTCTGAGAATTCCACCTCAGGAAAGAATCCAAAAGGAGAGAATAAACTATAGTCATAAAAATGTCCATTTAAGTAGTACCTAGGGTAGAAAAACAGGAAATCACCTAAATATTTAATAAAGGTGAATTATCTGGTGAAGCAGTAACCATCTAAAGCAGCGGTCCCCAACCTTTATGGCACCAGGGACCGGTTTCGTGGAAGATAATTTTTCCACGGACTGAGGCGGGGGACGGTGGGGGATGGTTCAGGCGATAATGCGAGCGATGGGGAGCGGCAGATGAAGCTTCGCTGGCTCGTCCGCCGCTCCGCTCCTGCTGTGCGGCCCGCTTCCTAACAGTACTGGTCCCACCCCGGGGTCTGGGGACCCCGATCTAAATGATGAGACATTATGCGGTCATTATAATTATGATTTGGAAGATAATGTACATAACACAGAAAAAGCTTAAGACATAAAAACTGAAAAAAGTATAAAGAATATAACTACAGTATAATCATGGTTATAATATTATGTTGGCCGGAACCCAATTCCCCTGTCCTCATATTCCCATGACAGAAGTTTTGCTCCACTCCCCAGGAGGAAGTAGTATCAAAGTGACATTTTAAGGCCTTCTCTTTATGTGTCACATTCTCCTCTCCTAGGGAGGAAAAATGATTTATCTGATTAACGAGATAGGGAAGGTGTCACTGGATACATGCAAACATACGTTTATTGCTTGCTCTCTTTGGGGGCACTTGCTCTACTCCCTAACCCTGCTCCCATATATGGTAAAGAGAGCTGGATCGGGGCTCAGGACCTAGCTTCCACAGGTAAGACTGCAAGTCTCCCTCCTCATTGTCCCTCTGCCCCCTGCTCATCCAGGCCATGACCTTCTGTGTGGGTAACTGGGGAAATGCCCAACTCTCCCCATATGTAAATCCCATGATATAGACTGGAGAGGGAGTAATATGGAACATGCACTTCGGCAACCAGTCCAAAATGCTTCTTCCAATCCATCTTTACCAACTACCAAGATATGAGTTCCACCTGGTTCCTGTGTCTAGTTCTCGACTGCTTTCAGAAAGAAGAAAAAAAAAAGGCTGACAAATGAATTCCCCTCAACCCCAACTTGGGTGCTCATGCCCTAGAAGGGAGTCCGGCAAAATTAAATCCATTTGATTTATTGGGGAGATAAAATACGGTTGTGAATTCTTTCCTTTTCTTTCATTTGATTTTCCATTGATCTTGTCTGAGAAATGAATAGGTCCAAACTCTAGGCAGGTCTTAGTCCAGGTAATGCTATGTGGCTGGCAGACACCCAGAAACCACTTCAGAAAAGGGCTTTGGAAAGCTTTGCGGGGGCATGGATAGTTTTGTATTTCCCAGAGGTAGCTCTCAAGGGACTATTCACTGGTGTAAGAATGGGAACTTAACACAAACTGGATCAATAAGATCTCTTCCCTAGTATTATCTGTTTTTGTCTTTATCCTTATTTTTTTAACATCTTTATTGAAGTATAATTGCCTTACAATGCTGTGTTAGTTTCTGCTTTATAACAAAGTGCATCGGCTATACATATACATATATCCCCATAGCCCCTCCCTCTTGCATCTCCCTCCCACCCTCTCTATCCCACCCCTCCAGGTGGTCACAAGGCACCGAGCTGATCTCCCTGTGCTATGTGGCTGCTTCCCACTAGCTATCTATTTTACAATTGGTAGCATATATAAGTACTTGCCACTCTCTCACTTCAATCAAGCTTACCCTTCCCCCTCCCAGTGTCCTCAAGTTCATTCTCTACGTCTGCCCCTAGGTTCTTCAGAACCTTTTTTTTTTTTTTAGATTCTATATATATGTGTTAGCATACAGTATTTGTTTTTCTCTTTCTGACTTACTTCACTGTGTATGACAGTCTCTAGGTCCATCCACCTCACTACAAATAACTCAATTTCGTTTCTTTTTATGGCTAAGTAATATTCCATTGTATACATGTGCCTCATCTTCTTTATCCATTCATCTGTCGATGGACACTTAGGTTGCTTCCATGTACTGGCTATTGTAAATAGAGCTGCAATGAACATTGTGTTACATGATTCTTTTTGATTTATGGTTTTCTCAGGGTATATGCCCAGTAGTGGGATTGCTGGGTCGTATGATACTTAGTTCTATTTTTAGTTTTTTAAGGAACCTCCATACAGTTCTCCATAGTGGCTGTATCAATTTACATTCCCACCAACAGTGCAAGAGGGTTCCCTTTTCTCCACACCCTCTCCAGCATTTATTGTTTGTAGATTTTTGGATGATAGCCATTCTGACCGGTGTGAGATGATATCTCATTGTAGTTTTGATTTGCATTTCTCTAATGATTAGCGATGTTGAGCATCCTTTCATGTGTTTCTTGGCCATCTGTATATCTTCTTCAGAGAAATGTCTTTTTAGGTCTTCTGCCCACTTTTGGATTGGGTTGTTTGTTTTTTTGATACTGAGCTGCATGAGTTGCTTTTAAATTTTGGAGATTAATCCTTTGTCAGTGGCTTCATTAGCAAATATTTTCTCCCATTCTGAGAGTTGTCTTTTTGCCGTGTTTATGGTTTCCTTTGCTGTGCAAAAACTTTTAAGTTTCATTAGGTCCCATTTGTTTATTTTTATTTCCATTTCTCTAGGAGGTGGGTCAAAAAGGATCTTGCTGTGATTTATGTCATAGAGTGTTCTGCCTATGTTTTCCTCTAAGAGTTTGATAGTATTTGGCCTTACATTTAGGTCTTTAATCCATTCTGAGTTTATTTTTGTGTATGGTGTTATGAAGGGTTCTAACTGCATTCTGCTACATGTAGTTGTCCAGTATTTTGTTGAGGATTTTTGCATCTATATTCATCAGTGATATTGGCCTGCAGTTTTCTGTTTTTTGTGACAGCTTTGTCTTGTTTTGGTATCAGGGTGATGGTGGCCTCATAGAATGAGTTTGGGAGTGTTCCTCCCTCTGCTATATTTTGGAAGAGTTTGAGAAAGATAGGTGTTAGCTCTTCTCTAAATGTTTGATAGAATTCGCCAGTGAAGCCAGCAGGTCCTGGGCTATTGTTTGTTGGAAGATTTTTAATCTCAGTTTCAATTTCAGTGCTTGTGATTGGTCTGTTCATATTTTCTATTTCTTCCTGGTTCAGTCTGAGAAGGTTGTGCTTTTCTAAGAATTTGTCCATTTCTCCAGGTTGTCCATTTTATTGGCATACAGTTGCTTGTAGCAATCTCTGATGATCCTTTGTATTTCTGCAGTGTCAGCTATTATTTCTCCGTTTTCATTTCTAATTCTGTTGATTTGAGTCTTCTCCCATTTTTTTCTTGATGAGTCTGGCAGTGGTTTATCAATTTTGTTTAGCTTCTCAAAGAGCCAGCTTTTAGTTTTATTGGTCTTTGCTATTGTTTCTTTCATTTCTTTTACATTTATTTCTGATCTGATCTTTATGATTTCTTTCCTTCTGCTAACTTTGGGGTCTTTTTTTCTTCTCTCTCTAATTGCTTTAGGAGTAAGGCTAGGTTGTTAATTTGAGATTTTTCTTGATTCTTGAGGTAGGATTGTATTGCTACAAACTTCCCTCTTAGAACTGCTTTTGCAGCATCCCATAGCTTTTGGGTCATCGTGTTTTCATTGTCATTTGTTTCTAGGTATTTTTTGCTTTCCTCTTTGATTTCTTCAGTGATCTCTTCGTTATTTAGTAGTGTTTAGTCTCCATGTGTTTGTATTTTTTACAGTATTTTTCCTGTAATTGATATCTAGTCTCATAGTGTTGTGGTCGGAAACGATACTTGATAACGATTTCAATATTGCTAAATTTACCAAGGCTTCATTTGTGACCCAAGCTATGGTCTATCCTGGAGAATGTTCCATGAGCACTTGAAAAGAAAGTGTATTCTGTTGTTTTTGGAGTGAATGTCCTATAAATATCAATTAAGTCCATCTTGTTTAATGTATCATTTAAAGCTTGTGTTTCCTTATTTATTTTCATTTTGGATGATCTGTCCATTGGTGAAAGTGGGGTGGTAAAGTCCCCTATTATTGTGTTACTGTCAATTTCCCCTTTTATGGCTGTTAGCATTTGCCTTATGTATTGAGGTGCTTCTATGTTGGGTGCATAAATATTTACAATTGTTATGTCTTCTTCTTGGATTGATCCCTTGATCATTAGGTAGTGTCTTTCTTTGTCTCTTCTAATAGTCTTAATTTTAAAGTCTATTTTATCTGATATGAGAATTACTACTCCAGCTTTCCTTTGATTTCCATTTGCATGGAATATCTTTTTCCATCCCCTCACTTTCAGTCTTTATGTGTCCTTAGGTCTGAAGTGGGTCTCTTGTAGACAGCATATATACAGGTCTTGTTTTTGTTCCTATTCAGCCAATCGATGTCTTTTGGTTGGAGCATTTAATCCATTTACCTTTAAGGTAATTATCAATATGTGTGTTCATATTACAATTTTCTTAATTGTTTTCGGTTTGTTATTTAGGTCTTTTCCCTATCTTGTGTTTCCTGCCTAGAGAAGTTCCTTTAGCATTTGTTGTAAAGCTGGTTTGGTGGTGCTGAATTGTCTTAGTTTTTGCTTGTCTGTAAAGGTTTTAATTTTTCCATCAAATCTGAATGAGATGCTTGCTAGGTAGAGAAATCTTGGTTGTAGATTTTTCCCTTTCATCACTTTAAATATGTCCTGCCACTCCTTTCTGGCTTGCAGACTTTCTGCTGAAAGATTAGCTGTTAACCTTATGGGGATTCCTGTGTATATCATTTGTTGTTTTTCCCTTGCTGCTTTTAATATTTGTTCTTTGTATTTAATTTTTGATAGTTTGCTTAATATGTGTCTTCACATGTTTCCCTTTGGATTTATCCTGTATGGGACTCTCTGCGCTTCCTGGACTTGATTGACTATTTCCTTTCCAATATTAGGGAAGTTTTCAACTATAATCTCTTCAAATATTTTCTCAGTCCCTTTCTTTTTCTCTTCTTCTTCTGGGACCACTATAATTCGAATGTTGGTGCATAATGTTGTCCCAGAGGTCTCTGAGAGTGTCCTCAATTCTTTTTTCTTTATTCTGCTCTGTGGTAGTTACTTCCACTGTTTTATCTTTCAGGTCACTTATATGTTCTTCTGCCTCAGTTATTCTGCTATTGATTCCTTCTAGAGAATTTTTAACTTCATTTATTGTGTTGTTCATTATTGTTTGTTTGCTCTTTAGTTCTTCTAGGTCCTTGTTAAACGTTTCTTGTATTTTCTCTATTCTGTTTCCAAGATTTTGGATCACCTTTACTCTCAGTACTCTGAATTCTTTTTCAGGTAGACTGCCTATTTCCTGTTCATTTGTTAGGCCTGGTGGGTTTTTGCCTTGCCCTTTCATCTGCTGTGTGTTTCTCTGTCTTCTCATTTTGTTTAACTTACTGTGTTTGGAGTCTTTTTTTTGCAGGCCGCAGGTTCATAGTTCCCATTGTTTTTGGTGTCTGCTCCCAGTGGCTAAGGTTGGTTCAGTGGGTTGTGTAGGTTTCCTGGTGGAGGGGACTGGTGCATGTGTTCTGGTGGATGAGGCTGGATCTTGTCTTTCTGGTGGGCAGTTCCACGTCTGGTGGTGTGTTTGGGGGTTTCTGTGACCTTGTTATGATTTTAGGCAGCCTCTCTGCTAATGGGTGGGGTTGTGTTCCTGTCTTGCTAGTTGTTTGGCATAGGGTGTCCAGCACTGTAGCTTGCTGGTCGTTGAGTGGAGCTGGGTCTTAGCATTGAGATGGAGATCTCTGAGAGATTTTTGCTGTTTGATATTACGTGGAGCTGGGAGGTCTGTGGTGAACCAATGTCCTGAACTCAGCTGTCCCACCACAGAGGCTCAGGCCTGACACTTGCCCAGAGCTCCAAGACACTGTCAGCCACATGGCCCAGAAGAAAGGGAGAAAAAAAAGAAAGAAAAATAAAATAAAATAAAGTTATTAAAAAATAAAAAAATTGAAAAGTAATACAAAAAGAAAAAAAGAAAGAAAGAAAGAAGAGAGCAACCAAACCAAAACACAAATCCACCAAATGATAACAAGCACTAAAAATTACACTAAAAAGAAAAAAAAAAAAAAAGGATGGACAGAACGCTTGGACAAATGGTAAAAGCAAAGCTATACAGACAAAATCACAATCACAAGAGAAGCATACACATACACACTCAAAAAAAGAGAAAAAGCAAAAAAATACATATATCTATATTTTTTAAAAAAAGGAAGTGAGCAACCAAATCAATAAACTAATCTACCAATGATAATAAACTCTAAATACTAAACTAAGACAAACATAAAACCAGAAACAAGTTAGATGCAGAAAGCAAACCCCAAGTCTACAGTTGCTCCCAAAGTCCACCACCTCAATTTGGGATGATTCCTTGTCTATTCAGGTGTTCCACAGATGCAGGTACATCAAGTTGATTGTGGAGCTTTAATCCGCTGCTTCTGCGGCTGCTGGGAGAGATTTCCCTTTCTCTTCTTTGTTCTCACAGCTCCCGGGGCTCAGCTTTGGATTTGGCCCCGCCTCTGAGTGTAGGTCACCTGAGGGCGTCTGTTCTTCGCTCAGACAGGACGGGGTTAAAGGAGCCGCTGTTTCGGGGGCTCTGGCTCACTCAGGGCAGGGGGGAGGGAGGGGCACGGAGTGCGGGGCGAGCCTGCGGCGGCAGAGGCCAGCATGGCGTTGCACCAGCCTGAGGCCCACCATGCGTTCTCCTGGGGGAGTTGTCCCTGGATCCCGGGATCCTGGCAGTGGCGGGCTGCACAGGCTCCCTGGAAGTGGGTGTGGAGAGTGACCTGTGCTCGCACACAGGCTTCTTGGTGGCAGCAGCAGCAGCCTTAGCGTCTCATGCCCGTCTCTGGGGTCCACGCTGATAGCCGCGGCTCGCGTCCATCTCTGGAGCTCCTTTAGGCAGTGCTCTGTATCCCCTGTCCTCGCGCATCCCAACACAATGTTCTCTTGCCTCTTAGGCAGGTCCAGACTTTTCCCCGGACTCCCTCCCAGCTAGGCGTGGTGCACTAACCGCTTCAGGCTGTGTTCACGCCGCCAACCCCAGTCCTCTCCCTGCGCTCCTACCGAAGCCCGAGCCTCAGCTCCCAGTCCCGTCCACCCCGGCGGGGGAGCAGACAAGCCTCTCGGGCTGGTGAGTGCCGGTCGGCACCGATCCTCTGTGCGGGAATCTCTCCACTTTGCCCCCCACACCCCTGTTGCTGCGCTCCCCTCCACGGCTCCGAAGCTTCCCCCCTCCGCCACCCGCAGTCTCCGCCCGCGAAGGGGCTTCTAGTGTGTGGAAACCTTTCCTCCTTCACAGCTCCCTCCCACTGGTGCAGGTCCCCTCCCTATTCTTCTGTCTCTGTTTATTCTTTTTTCTTTTGCCCTACCTAGGTACGTGGGGAGTTTCTTGCTTTTTGGGAGGTCTGAGGTCTCTGCCAGTGTTCAGTAGGTGTTCTGTAGGAGTTGTTCCACGTGTAGATGTATTTCTGGTGTATCTGTGGGGAGGAAGGTGATCTCCACGTCCTACTCCTCTGCCATCTTGAAGGTCTCTCTTCCCTAGTATTTTAAAAGCTAACCTGAAAGAATAAAACTGATATAGAAACTGACAATGGAGAAAAAGAGCTCTTTTAGGGGATAGGGAAGTTCCTGGCTCCAGTTATTGTTGACAACCAGCTATACCCCTCCTTCTTCTATACTTGGTAACCTAAACCAGTAGCTTCTCATTTTGCATAAGCTGGCTTGGGTTGGAATCTACCTAGAGTTCTGACTACTGCAGATGGAACCCATGTCTGTGAAACCGTATGCCATCGAAGGGTGCTTTGCGGTCAGTAATAAAGCTGCCCTGATTCTCATCCCAGGCTTACTTAGAAAGGTTGTACCAAATTATATTATGAAACAATCTCTCTCAGAGAAAGAGTATTCTGCGTATAATCCATAAGAAGAAGTCACATTTTAAATAATCCCAACACCAAGTGTTTTTTCAGAAGAGTAAGTCAAAATTGTTCAAAATCACTCACTGTTATATTTCCTCAACTCTGTTAGAATCACAGCAGGTTGAATGAGTAGCAAATTCATGAATTGTGCATTAGTTCATCTTTTCCCCAAGGCTAATTGTTTGCTTTATTTTTTCTTCTATTAGAGCTGTCAGTGCACAGTGATATAGGGTAAGCCTTGCATCTTGATGAGAAACAAAAAGAAAATTTTAACTGTGGATATAATTATACAATGCCACAGAGTTTGTTTCCTTTTCCTCCCCACTAGCTCTCATCAAGGCAAGAGTGTTTGGAAATTAACACAATCAGCCCTGGGAATAAATATGTCAACAAACAGAGTTTATGCATCTGCTGACTGCTCTCTCCATGAAGAACATTATCTGGAGTTGGTCTTTAGGTATTAGGCTGCATAAAGGTTGTGTGCATGTGTGTGTGTGTGCACGCATGTGAGTGTATGTAGGCTAAAATCCACACTGTAGGTTGTTTTCCAAGCTGAGAGCTCCCTTTCCTGACCTAAATGTCTGTGGGTGATGATTACAGACTCTGTACCCGGTGACTGGAGCCCTTTCTCTCTTTGGCACACTGGCCATCGTTTGCTTTTACCATGCCTGCCAGATAAACCCTTGAGATGGCAGTCAGTATTTACTTCGCCTTAGGTCAAATTCTGTTTCTCTTTTACTCTAAATACCATTTGAGAATACAGAGAATCTTGGCGAGAGCCAGAACTTCCAGAACTAATGAATACTGTCAGTCACTTATTGGCGTAATCTCCTCCTCCATCTTCGTTTTTTAACTGAATGGGATCAGGTTCTAAGGAACTCCTTAAATAACTTGCAATGAAAAAAAAAATGACAATCACATGTCTATCCCTCAAGGTCTTTTTGAAAGTTTCATTCCAATACAAGTTTTATTTCCCTTTCCTTTCCATGATTGCTAAGTTCCAGACACATATATTCAATAGCTGACTCGACATCTTCACTTAAGTATCTCATAGGAATGTCAGACTTCACACGTCTATAAGAACTTCTGAAGGCCCCAAACCGTCCCCTCAGTCTTCCTTATCCCAGCTGATATCAATTTGAACTTTTCAGTTGATCAGGCCTAAAACTTCAGAATCATCCTTGGCACCTCTCTTGCCCTCACAGATCAAACCTAATCTATGAAGAAATTCTGTTGGCTCTGCCTCCAAGATAATGTCCCACATCTGACCATTTCTTGCCACCTCTGCTCAAGACAATCAGGATCTAAGCCACTGTCATTTCTGGCCTGGATTATTCTAATAGTTTCCAAGCGCTCTCTGTTTCCACCCTTGCCCCCTTATAGTCTATTCTCTGCAGAGCAGACAGAATTCTCTTTTTAAAAATGTAAGTCAGATCAAGTCACTTCCTTGCTTAAACTCCCAGTAACTGCCCGTCAGACTTCGAATAAAACCCAAAGTCACGACGGCCTAGAAAGCTCTCTATGATCTTGCCATATCTCCTACTGCTCTCAATTTTCTTTCCTGTGTTCCAGCCGGTACCTCCAACATATTAAGCAACTTGCCTTAGACTTTCTGTGCTGTCTCTTTCTGCCTGGAAAGCTCTTCCCCTAAATTTTTGCATGGCTGGATTCTTTCTTTCATTCAGGTCTCTGCTCAGAAGTCTCTACTTCAAAGAAGCTTTTGTGAAATATTCTACCAAAAAGACAGTCCATCCATCCTACCCATCCTCCTCCATTCCTTTATTCTGCTTTATTTCTCACAGAACATACTACTCTGTGAAATTATACATTATATTATTTGTTTATACATTTATTGGATGTCTCTCCACTTAGACTACAACCAATGTGAAGGCAAGGGGTTTGTCTTGTTTACCATGACAACCTTAGTGTTGAGCATACAACAGATACCCCAAACACCTGTGGGATGAATGCATCAAACATCGTATTTTACACAAGAGAAAACTAAAGCATGAAAGGTTAAGTAATTTGTCCAAGGTCAGAGAGACACAGCTTTGACTTGAAGTTATATCTTCATGGTATTTACTCTGGTTGAAATTACCCATATTTATGCACAATGCTTAAACAGAAAACCTCTGATGTAAGAGAGTACCACCAAGCTCTTTCATTATATATACCAGCAACATACTGCATCGCACAAGGCAAAGCCCAGTGGACTAGCCTGCAATAAATTTCTGATGCACAAACCAACAGATAAGATTTAATACTTAGCTTTCCAAAGACAAGCCTGCCACTGAACCCAAACTCAACTGATGATGATTGGATTTCTCTTAGACATGCCCTTTTTTTTTAAGTGGATGGGTTGATTACAAATAACTCATCTTTTCAGATTGTTCATTACTTAACAAAGAAATGGAGAGAGGGATCCAGCATCCTTCCTGCTGCCTCCTGCAAATGGAAGTGAGGCTCAGACATCCAGGACTGCACATTAATTTAACTTTTTAAAAATAGGGACTGACAACTTTAATAATTCAAGACATAGATGTCTCTATCTTTGCACATGAGCTTTTTTAATCTTTGGAGACTAAGATAGAAATCATTTCTTTGGTACAAAGTAAAAGAAAGTTTTTTTAAAAATTGTGGTCTTTTGTAGATAGCTCTGCTTCCTGGTGCATTAGTGCCAAGAAGCTTTCTTTCTGAGAATAAGAATGCTCTGTAGTCCTAGGTTTGCACTGTAGTCCATAAAATGTGTATGAAATTCTACCATTTCTAATTCATTTCTTTGGATCTCTTATACCTTACTGTTCAATGATTTGTCCCTTCAAATGCAAATATTCAGGGCCAGAGTCCCCTCCCTCTTCAACCAGCACCACTCTTTAAAGGATCTGTGAAATCCAAAGGGATCTGTTCCATCCATGATGTTTTGGTGGTATAAGTGTTGGCAAGGAATCACTTGCATCTGTAAGTGGTATCTATATGGGCAAGATCTTCAACTCTTTTGATGAAACTGGTCAATTAAGATTTTTTTCTGGGGACTTCCATGGTGGTGCAGTGGTTAAGAATCTGCCTGCCAATGCACGGGACACAGGTTCAAGCCCTGGTCTGGGAAGATCCCACATGCCTCGGAGCAACTAAGCCCACAGGCCACAACTACTAAGGCTGTGCTCTAGAGCCCGCGAGCCACAACTACTGAGCCTGTGCGCCACAACTACTGAGCCTGCTTTCTAGAGCCTGTGAGCCACAACTACTGAGCCTGCATGCTGCAACTACTGAAGCCTGAGCGCCTAGAGCCTGTGCTCCGCAACAAGAGAAACCACCGCAATGAGAAGCCTGCGTACCGCAACGAAGAGTAGCCCCTGCTCTCTGCAACTAGAGAAAGCCTGCGCGCAGCAAGGAAGACACAATGCAGCCCCCCCAAATGTTTCTTTTAATTAAAAAAAAGATTTTTTTCTCAGTCAGAAGGTTGATATCAGCATGTTTCTTTCTGGATTGACTCCTACTTACGGGACAGACCCAAACACTGTATTGAGTGAAAGGGAAATGTGAGTGCGTGTGCAGAAAGAGCCCCTGGCTCTGCTTTTGAAGGGGAGCTACCAATCAGAAGCATAAAGTCGGATTTCACATCTTTGGACAGCTCCAGGATTATCTGAATGTGCTTTCATAAGGTGAGTCATCCTTGGAGCCCACCTTCACCTTCAGTTCTGTCTATTTTAGAGCAGGACATTAAAGAGTTTTGGAGTCAAGAGAGAGCTGGGCTTGAATCCCAGGTTACAGGATATCTGCCCTTATGTAGGTTACATAACTTTTGTGCCTCCATTTGCTTATCTATAAAGTAGAGATGATGTTAGCCCCTGCTTCATAAAGTTTGTGAGGATTAAACGAACTGATGCTTGTAAAATGCTTAGCATGGTGCCCAACACATAATGCAATTCAGTAAATGGAAGTTATTGGTGGTGGTGGTGCCTCCTTTAAGTGGCACTGTGTTGTATCTTTGGCATTTACCAGCTGTGTGACTTTAGGCAAGTCAGTTCACATCTCTGAGTCTCAGTGTTCTCATTTTTCAAATAGGGATAATAACAGTATCTACCTGAAACGGCCTTGTGAGGATCATGTAGAATAATCAGTGTAAAGCCCTTAGCAGAGTACCTGACATGCTGTAAACAAATGAATAAATGTTGATATTATTCTTGTTTATTCCTCCTTTTCTTGACCAACCTATATCTTTCCTCAGAATAAGAAATCTCTTAGTGAGGAGGAAAAATAGAGGCATGGTGGGTATGTGGGGAGAATCTCAGTGCACGACAGGAGTATCTGTATACAGAGGAAGGTGATAGTCTCATCAGTCCCTGATTGATGAGACATCAAATATCATGACACAACCACAGAATTCATACACAGGATGAGAATATAAATTCAATTAAAACATTAAAATACATTGTTATTTTCATGTTGGAGGAAATAACATAATGCATCAATTTGATTAAGAATGAAATTGAGACTAGAAATTATTCCACAAAGTGATGAAACTGGAAGATTTCTTAGGGGCGACTGTAAGAATTAAATTGACTCCCCCAGCCCTTTTCAGAAATTGAAACCCTTGCCCACTTTGAAGTTATTGGAAGGGAGTACGTGATCCACTCATGTGGCTATTGGCACAATACTACTCCTCTCTACCATCCTACTACATAATCCTCACTACGTAACGTGCTCTTTGAATCCTGCCCATAGATTGAATTTTCCCAGACTAGGTTCTCAGTCTATACATTGAATGTTTGCTGTTTGTGCCATATGTAAAAAAAATATTCAGTACTCTCCATCGCAACCACAATTTCTGACTTAAAATGAAATACAGAAGAAGAAATGAAAAGGACAGATCTAAAATACTCACATGCCCACAATCAGTCGGAACTGCCAGTCTCATGACTCCTCCATAGAATATTTCTTTTAGAAATTGAAAGCTCGTAATATTTCGGTATGTGTCAGATACTAATGTTCTAAATGCCCTTTACTTGTTTTTAGGTAACTTTTAGAACCTGTACAACAAACACTCTGGATGTGGGCTAATAGGTAGCGGAAGTATCTAAATAACATAAAAATATTTCCAAATATTCAAATGGTTTAGTTCTAGGGGATGGTGTTCATTTAGAGATGTTGCATTATGTAGTTTGTGGTTTAAAATAACATATTTTGGGGGACTTCCCTGGCGGTCCAGTGATTGAGACTCCACGCTTCCAAGGCACAGGGCACGGGCTCGATTCCCGGTCAGGAAACTAAGATCCCACATGCCGCTAGGTGCGGCCAATAAATAATGTATTTTCCTATGAGTGACAGAAAGTTTGAGCTGCCTAACTTTCTATAAGGCCAGATGTAAAGTACTCAGTTTCTATTTAAACTACTTTTCTAAGAACTTCTATTCCAAATATCCATTCCTGACTGCTCAGATACATTTACGGTATTGATTTTCACCAAGAGCAGTCTTATAGGAAACTGGTGGCCCAACAGTTCCAGTTTTTAAATGTTCCTTTGCTTTGGCTGCTGTTGTTTTTCAATCTCCTAGACTGGTTGGAAATAGAAAACCCAAAATAAAACAGAACAGATTCAGGTAGCTTAGGTAAAATTTTATTGGACTGTAACCCAAGTCACAAGGCATAATTTAGCAGATGCTCAAAACAACCTTGGGAGGTCACCAAAAGGGTTTGATTTCAAATAGTTATTTTTCTGGGATAATAATCAGTGTGTAGGATGCTGTTTGTATTCGACTCTTTGACTTTTTTTCCTAAATTGCTTTTTACATAGAAGTTCTTACTTTGGGGAATCTTGTGATTGCTTTTTTTACGTTGATTTTTATCTATATTTGGGAAGGAGGTGAATGTT
Source organism: Delphinus delphis (assembly GCF_949987515.2). Lineage (NCBI taxonomy): Eukaryota > Metazoa > Chordata > Mammalia > Artiodactyla > Delphinidae > Delphinus > Delphinus delphis. Next base: position 11,296,964 of record NC_082704.1, read on the forward strand.
TTACCAGAAAACAAGTGATTACTGAAGGGGATGTGTATGGATTCCCAGAGCTGCCATAAACTCACTGGTGGTAATAAATTGTGGTTCCTAGCTCTGATTCTTTGGGGGGAGAGGGGGGATTGCTGTTTACAAGGAAACATCACACTTTAATGAATGTTTTTAGTGGCTATCACTGAAGCAGCCATTTAAAAAGGACAGAAATATTTGTTACATATTTTTATTTACACGTTGCACTTTTTTACTGTTCAATGATACTTGGTGCAGTGAATACATAATGGATGTAACACTGCCACCTCTTGGTTATGTAAATGAGGTACTCTGCAGTCATAATTCTCGTCTTCAGATTGGAAAATGCAAGTGCTTGAAAGTCAACTAAGCCTTTTCTATTTTGGTCTGGCAAAAACAGTTGTAAATAAATATCTATGCATGTGTGAATGCTCTTAAAGAGCCTCTATAAAGTACATTATCTATGTATTAAAAGATATCTGTGCTTATGAAATAAAAGTGACAGTGACATTTTGTGCTGAAGCATTCCAGAAAACAACGTTCAGACCTGGAATAAATTTAGAATTGTTTAGAGTGTCCTTTATTCAGTCAAGATCAAGTTAATTCAATCTTTCCTTAAGCGCAACCTAAGGCGTAGAAATCCAATCATTTTCTTTTTCCTTTCTTTTTTTAAAAGAGCGTTCCCTCCTCATTTTAATCAGTTTTAATCACTTTAGCAAGATATTAGATAACCAGATTACAGGCTAGAAAAGCTGGCATTTTCTTATTAAGGAAGGTCTAAAACCTTGACTAAAATTGAATTCAGTGCCCCAGGAATAAAAAGGCTAGATAATTTTTTTTTCTTTCACTTAGGTAAGAAGGAGCTTATAAAAACAACATGCTGGGTAATCTTCCTGTGGTTACGCAGATGCTGAGATCAATTACCTATTTCAACAAAAATGGCAAGAACTAGCCACAGTGGAACACTGGATAAGCGTTTTACTACTTTCATAACAGCTCCCGTTCCCACCATACTTTGTATTTTACACAGCCCCTCCACATCTATCAGCTCACATGATCAAATGGTTTCCTTGACAGTGGGAGCGCATACTGCAGTCATGCAGGACCCACTGCCTTTTCGTCTGTCAGGTAGTCAATGGCGCTCTTATTCAATCAAGAAATAATGTGAATATGCTGTTGTCCAGACACAAAGGTGACCCTGCTGACACTGTCAGGAGGACGGATGTGCCCTTGGTGACTGGTGAGGGCAGGAAGGATTGTCATACACGTCTGCTTGCCTGTTTCCCCTAGCAACCAAACACTGGCCCAGGACTGGGGACAGAGTGTGTAACTCTAGAGTGGGTTACATTCTATGTAAAAGCGTTAGGAGAAAAAACAGATCTCAAAATTGGAAGAGACCTTAGAGACCATTTAGTCCAACTCTCTTTAAAAAGGAAAAATAAGGGTCCTGAGAGGAGACATCAATGGGTCACCCAGCAGATGGGTGGCAAAGCAGGACCAGAAGCTGGGTCCTCCGACCGCAAGAACAACCCCCTTCCTCCCCACCGTGCTGGCTCTTGGGCTTTTTAGTCCTGGCTTCTGCCTTCAGGTGTCTTTAGTTGTGGAAGTTGAGATCTGATTTCTTCAGAGCGGCTTTACAATTATAAGTGGTAAAGGCTTTTAAGCCACACTCCCTCACTCAGTGCCCTGATCAGTGAACGCTGTGGAGTTCAGGGAACGACTACAGGTACAGGGGCAGCTCCTAGGTCCGGGGTACTTTTCAAATCTAGGACATGACCTTGTATGGTCTTAGAAATAAGTGAGCACAGCTCAAATGATAATCTCAGACAGTTCACCAAAGAGGAAGTTCAGGAACATGGCCTATAACCTTTACGTAGCCAATGGAGGAACTGCTGCCCAGGGAGAAGTGGAGACATGTCTGGCACAGGGTCTCCCAGCAGGACTGTGGTCTACTGGAACCTGGTGCTTTCCCTGTAGCACGCTGACACCCGCATTGCTGCTCTAGTGCTTCAGCTGACAGGGCGGTGGAGAGAAAGCGTCTTAACAGAGTGAAAGAAAATTTGAGGCTAGAGGGTGCTCCATAGAGGTTCGATAACCTTGAAGGGATGGTCACTGTGTAAGGTGGCAGCTGGAATAGGGGGAACTCATTTGCTTAAACTGAATTTCCATCACTAGCAGCTTTTCCTGCTTCCCACTGTTCTCAGCGACTGACCTGACCCCTGAACCAGTGTTGCAGAGAATTCAAGCTAACCAAATAAGTTAGAGCTCCAAACATGCTATGTTCTTCAGGCCCAACAATTAGTACCCGGACCTTAAACTATGGAAGAACATGATTTGTTTGTTAGAACAACTTACAGTTTACACAGGTCACAGAAGCAGCGGAGAGGCTCAGGAAGGAGAATAGATCACTGGTGTTTCTTGCTGTAATTTTGCTCTGACCTCTGAATCGGCAATTATGGCAGTGATCGTGATGCAGGAAGGGACTCCTTCTGTTATTTGGGGCCCATACAGAGTTGGAAAGAGAAGGGCTTTGAACTTCAGGTAACGACGGTCTCAGTCGGTCAGTGAATGCGAGGCGCGGTCGTGCGCCCGGCGGCTAGCTGCACAGGGGCAGCGCAAGCCCAGCCGGAGGGCAGAGGCGAGGTGCAGAGTGCTGCGAGGGAGGCGGCCTCCTGGGACACACCGTAGGCTTGGGCCACTATCCTAAGCCTACATGTTGTAAATGTCATGATTGCATTTAATGGTCCTGGAACAAGCAAGAGAGAGAGACTTTGTGTATGTGTGTGTATGTGAGAGCATGCTCTGAATGATGTGTGCGTGTGGAAGTGTGATATGGTGGACCTGCGTGTGCTGGGTGCCTGTGGATGTCCTTTCGGTTTGGGTAAAGCACTGTGAAGGGATGGGGGCATTAGGGTGTATGTGGTGTGTGTGCTGATGGGGGCAGAGCGGGGGAACCTTCCAGTCACCAATGGCTCAGCTAGGTGAAGAGGAGAGTGACTTAGTATTCAGCAGTGGGGTGGCTGAGGGGCACTGGGGGGGGGGTGCCTGATATTTTGGGCTTTCTGGGACTCTGGAACCAGACATTATCTTAATCAGAAATTCTGGATCTTTCTTAGCTTGCAGACCACCACCAGTAATAATAGCTACAATTTATTGAGCATTTGCCGTGTGCCAGGTCCTGTGTGCTAAGGTCTTTCCCTGTATGAGTTCATTTCACTCTTCTAACAGTGCTGTGCAGGAGGCACTATAACTTCCTGTTTACTCTGGAGGAAGAAACTGAAGGCACAGAGTGTTTAAGCAACTTCCCTCAGGCCACTCAACCCCTAAACGGCAGAGCCAGGCAGCCTGGCTACAGAGCCCATGCTCTTTGTCACGATGCTCTACAGTCTCTTATCTGTCATCTCCCTATCAAAACCCACTTATTCTGAGGACCCCAACACTCTCCTTTTACAGATGCAGAAAAAGGAGCCTGGAGAGGAGAAGCAGCTTGCCTTGGGCCCAAGTGGCCGCTGGTAGAGCCCGTACTTCAGCCATAACCTGCTCTGTCCTTGACGTTGGGCAGCCAGCCTCCTGGGCTGGGTGGGCGGCATCTTCTCTGTGAGCACCTTACACAATTCTGGTCCCGCTGTCATTAGCAGCCTTGATTTCAAGGGCTTGAGCATAGCCGGTCAGAAAGAAAGTCCCTTTGCTGGCTTGAAGGCAAATGGAATCATTCCATTTTGTTTCCCTTTTGTCATTAATATTGTGAATGAGGGTATACTTTGCTTAAGGCTGTGCACATATGCACCTTCCAAAGTCCTCCAACCTATCAGCCTCGCAGTATTACGGGGAAGGCGAGTTTGACAAATCTAGTGAAACACCTCAGAGGACACTAATCCAGGAGGGTTATTGCCTATTTTTTTTTTAAATAGCCGAAGTGCTAAAGCAGGATCTGTGTAAGACCAGGGGCTAAGCCGTAGGAATATGAAGATTCTTTTATGAATGGCTCTTGGTGATATGACAGAATGAAATGAAATATAAGGAACTGTAAAATTACTTTTTAACTTTACATTTTATTTTACACCGTGAAGCCATGTGTATATGATAAGCAAAACAGCACCACAAATGGTTGATCGATGCTTTTGACCATCTTAATGGTCAAATGGTATGCACTGCTTGGGTGCTGGGATCATTTATGCACAAATCAGGCCAGGCTGACCACCTCTAGAATGAGCTGATTGGGGATGAAACAGCCCTAGCAGTGGTTGTGAGATAGCCCCTCCCTAAATTTTTGGAGCAGCATACGCTCCATCTATTTCTCTGCTAACTTGGAATTATGATGTTTTTAACCAAGAAGCAAATTCTAGATTGGAAGAAATAGATACAAAGCACAGCTTGTAAATCAGAAATGCACATTATGCATTTTACTCTGGAAATGTAGCAAATGAACTCACTAGATAAATCAGTGGATGAGCCAACTTTCCAGAAAACTGTAAGAACAGCCATGGAGGATAAGAGAAAGCTTATTTACGAGCACGTCCTTCAAATGTGGTATACACACACACACACACACACACACACACACAATGGAATACTACTCAGACATAAAAAGAATGAAATGCCGTTTGCAGCAACATGGATGGACCTAGAGATTATCATACTAAGTCAGAAACAGAAAGACAAATACCATATGATATCACTTATATGTGGAATCTAAAATATTGACACAAACGAACCTAACTATGAAACAGAAAGAAACTCACAGACACAGAGAACAGACTTGTGGTTGCCAAGGGGGAGGGAGGTGGGGGAGGGACGGAGTGGGAAGTTGGGGTTAGCAGATGGAAGCTATTATATATGGAATGGATAAACAACAAGGTCCTACTGCATAATACAGGGAACTATATTCAATACCCTGTGATAAACCATAATGGAAAAGAATATGAAAAAGAATACATATACACACATATATATAGAAATATATGTATATAAACACACACACACACATATATATATATATATATAAAACTGAATCACTTTGCTGTACAACAGAAACTAACACAACATTGTGTCAATAAAACAACTAAACTTTAGAAAAAATAAATTTAAAAAAAAGAGCACAACCTTCAAAAATGGCTAGGCTCTTCACCTCATACTATAACAAGACAGAAGACTGGCAGTTCTGGTGGGTATAGTTTACCCTGGTTTAAAAAAAAACTTTTAATAAAAGTTATACCAGGGTAACTGCCTATAGCTGGGTGGAAATGGAGGGGAGGTAATAAATTAACAGCATCTTCTGACACACAGGAGAAATACTATTTTATTTTATTTTATTTTTAACATCTTTATTGGAGTATAATTGCTTTACAATGGTGTGATAGTTTCTGCTGCATAACAAAGTGAATCAGCTATACATATACATATATCCCCATACCTCCTCCCTCTTGCGTCTCTCTCCCACCCTCCCTATCCCACCCCTCTAGGTGGTCACAAAGCACCAAGCTGATCTCTCTGTGCTATGTGGCTGCTTCCTACTAGCTATCTATTTTACATTTGGTAGTGTATGAAAACCTAAATAGACATTTCTCAGAAGAAGATATACAGATTGCCAACAAACACATGAAAGGATGTTCAACATCACTAATCATTAGAGAAATGCAAATCAAAACTACAGTGAGGTATCACCTCACCAGTCAGAATGGCCATCATCAAAAAATCTACAAACAATAAATGCTGGAGAAGGTGTGGAGAAAAGGGAACCCTCTTGCACTGTTGGTGGGAATGTAAATTGATACAGCCACTATGGAGAACAGTATGGAGGTTCCTTAGAAAACTACAAATAGAACTACCATACGACCCAGGAATCCCACTACTGGGCATATACCCTGAGAAAACCATAATTCAGAAAGAGTCATGTACCACAATGTTCATTGCAGCTCTATTTACATAGCCAGGACATGGAAGCAACCTAAGTGTCCATCGACAGATGAATGGATAAAGAAGATGTGGCACATATATGCAACGGAATATTACTCAGCCATAAAAAGAAACGAAATTGAGTTGTTTGTAGTGAGGTGGATGGACCTAGAGTCTGTCATACAGAGCGAAGTAAGTCAGGAAGAGAAAAACAAATACCGTCTGCTAACACATATATACGGAATCTAAGAGAAAAAAATAAAACAAGGTCCTGAAGAACCTAGGGGCAGGACAGGAATAAAGATGCAGATGTAGAGAATGGATTTGAGGACACGGGGAGGGGGAAGGAACAAAGTGAGAGAGTGGCATGGACATATATACACTACCAAGAGAAAAACTATTTTAAACATTTTTCTTTCTTTTTTAAAAACAACCACAACAAGAATTTAATATCAGCTGTCAACAAATGGAAGGACAGGAGAAAGATGAGTACAGGGATTTGGAAGTTAGACACACAGTCGCAAATTCTTCCCAAATATTTCCAGTTCTACTTTTTGAAGTGTTAGGCTAATGTGCAGAAAGACAATAGATTTGTAGCTGAGAAATGATGCTCCTGAGATCTTAATTGTTATTTAAAGTAATGAGAACTGCAACAAGAACTTAAAAATATCATGGTGGTTATTTAATCACTTTGGTAGTTTATAACACCAGAAATGTCATGTATTCTCTGCAAAGTTTTATGTTTCCTTTGATCTATTTCTTTGTGGATTTCCTAACTCCTACAGTTATTTCTTAAAATAATCACTTCTGTTAAGTAGAAAAACTTCTAAGCTATTGTACATATACCTTGGAAAGAATAAACGATTATACTGATCTCAAAGCTTGAATAGCACTCAATGATATTCAAATACATTATCTTATTTGTCTCACAAACACCCTGTCTGTAAGGCAGACCCTGTTATTTCCATTTTACAGATAGAAAATTGAGGCCCCAAGACATTAAGTGACTAAGATCATCTTGCAAGTGGCAGAGCTAAGGGTAAGCCACTTTTCTGGCTCTACCATTCTATACCTAGAGGATGTCTGACTGCAGAGCAATTTTCAAAATATAACTGAAAGATGTTTAACCCTGGTTATTGGAGAGCAGACTACCATTTAGTGAGGTGAATTGGCCATGCATCTTCACATCCACCTGCAATCCAATAAGGGGATCTAGGCGAGGCTGGGAAAGATTGTGTATGTGAGCACAGCTCCCTTTGGCTTCAGTGCGCCACGGCCCCATCCAGAACCAGCTGCATAATTTGTGAGGCCAAGTGCAAAATGAAAGTGCAGGGCTCCTTGTTCAAAAATCATTAAGCATTTCAAGACAGCAACAGCAGAGCATTCAACCAAGTCTGGGGCCCTTCTAAGCACAGCCCTCTGACTACATGGGTTGCATGCCCAGGAGGCTGGACCTGGGCCCTGCCCCACCCAAAGCACTAATAGTGAGTGTTCGGAAGACTTTTCCTCAGGCAGTACTCCATCAGGAAAGTGACCAGAGAGTGCCTGGCATGGCTAGCCCGGACTGCCTACAAGAAACTACCACGGAAGTTTCTGTTTCCTCAAATATACAGTAGAGAAAAATAAGCAAAAAGTAAGATGAAAGGATTAACTGAAGCTCCAATAAAAGAAACAGAAGACATTTGTGCAAACACAAATGAGAGTGACAAGAGTTGATCAAATATGATGGCAGACATAGAGTAGGTACTCAAAGAATATCTGTCAAAAGACTGATGGGATGGATTTGTGCTTAGTCACATACCTACCCCATCTCCTAACTCGTACAGGTATTATAATATGGAAATATGAGAACACATGGATTATGTAAGTGATTCCCAGCAGCTCAGAACCTGGGCTCCATATCATTGGAGGAAGAAGCAATTTCCTACTAGGTAGCATCCTCCAAAGGCTTGGTCAGGGCAGTTTCTCAATGTGCCCACTTCCCCTGGTATTCATGCCTTTAGTGTCAGCCACAGGGTTGGTCACACTCCGCTTACGGCTCTGATCAAGGATTCCGTAGCGTTGCTACTGCTGAAACAAAAAGTTACATGGGAGCTGGGACTGAGGCACTAAATAAGAGGAACAAAAATTGCTCCTTTCCTGTTAAAATTGAAAATATTATCTTGAGAGCCAGTTAAGAGTTCAGACACAGGAATGAGGCCAACTTAAATCTGAAATCCCCCTTCGCTATTTTGAACTTTGTGATCTTGTCTAAGTCACTAATCTTTCTAGCATCAGTTCCCTTTCATGTAAAATGAGGATAATACCTACCCCATTAGGATGCTGTAGGGAATTAGTGAGATCATTAAAGTACGTAAATTGCTTAGCGCCTGTGCCTGGCAATTGATAGACATACAAAAGATGCAACTGCTGTTATTATTGGAAAAATTAAATAAGTATTGCCACTATTAGCTCCAGATCTTAAAGCCCATTTTATATCTTTATGAAAAGTATAATGATCCTAAAAATATCAACACTGTATGTTCTTGGGATGCCAAGTCTCGGGTTTTTAAACATGAGTGGGCCTTTTAACATCTTGCATGACTTTAGGTGTAGTTTAGAGAGAAGCTGGGGAATCATAAAAAAATTGTGTCAACACAGCATTTTATTTTAAACTCTGTAACATTTTGGTTTATTCTTGTGAGTTTTCAATTAAAACACATTCATTTAATATGTAGGTTTTAATGACAGTTACATAAATAACTGTAATGACAATCATGTGAAATAAATTGTATGTAAGGATTAAGTCTGGAAGGGAATATGGGAAAGAAAAAGGGTTGTACTATCAGGAACAAGAGCTTATTTTTAAATATTCACTTTAATGTTGTTGAATTGTTAATTTAGCAATAAGTAGTATTTTAGGTATATTTAGGTTTAAAAAAGAAAAGATATTCACAGTAATATAAGATACTTTTACTCATGCATAATTAAAAGAAGAAATCAATATTCACCTTGTTCTTATATTCCCTTTAAAACATGAAACTGGAAGAAGAGGTGAACTACCTCAAATCACTAAAGACTTACCTATTGATTTTAAGTAAACAACTTCCTTTGATCTTTGTTTTTCAAATGTAGTGTATTGTTTTCCATACATATTCACACCAAAGGAAGGGCTCTGGTTTTACCCATTTCTTCGTGAAATCCATAGCTCTAGGCTTTGACTCCATACGCACATCTAAGTGATCGCTCCCCCACTATCACTACAACTAACAGCCCACACCTGGAAGTCAAATGAATCCTTCTAAAAGACTTTCTGTAAAGTTTACCCCTCTCCTCTTCCTTTCAAAATCCTCAGTTGTATTCTAGTGGCTATAGGATAAAGCACAAACTCCTTATTTAATGTGTCCTTTGTGGTTTTTCACAGTTGGGCGCCTCCTTCTTCAATGTTATCTTCTACAACCTCATAGTAAACTAAACCTTTCTCGATAGTTTCTCTCACCTGACATACACTGTACTTCTCTGTTTCCTAGCTATTCCTTAAGAAGCAGCTTGAGACCAGCATTCTGCAGGAAAGTCCTCCCTGTCTCTTCAGGCCCTTGGGGATCTCTGCTTTCACCACCTCCTCTGCCCACCTATGTACCTGAACATTCTTGGCCTTGAAGCACTTGCTGCCTGATACGTGCGTGGCCTTGACCTCCATCCTGACATGAATGCCTCCTCTTTTCCCCGTCCAGCAGGGCAGGCACACGTCAATGTTGTTTGTTGATGATGATGATGGTAGAGCAATTATTGTGAAAAAAAATCCATGGAAAAATAGCCCTAATCTTTCCCCTTCATGTACCCTAAGCTCTTACCTACAGTTTCAGTTAGAAGCATATGATCGCATACTTGCTACCATGTTACTTGTAATTGTCCTCAAGTATTTTTCTCACATGTGTGCTATCCTCCCAACAAGAATCTCAGCTCCCCAAAGGCAAGACTCTAGTTTTCTTCATCCTGTGTAATGCTGAACTTAGCAGGGCCCACCTAAAGGTTCAGTTATGTCTTTGTGCCTAAGTAGCTATAAGTAACCAAGAAGGAAGGCATGGACAGCACCTGAAAGGGAAGGGTATTAACCTAACTTCCTAGATACCTCTTCCAAATTTGATTATTTTAATTGGCAATGGTACATCCAATAGCTTGGCGCAAAGACATTTCTTAATAAAAATTTTAATGCCCCTCCCTCACGTTGTGGGTGTGTGAGTGGGGGTCATGGTGGTGGTGAAATGTTTTTGGAAGATAAGCTGTTATACTTGAGGTAGAGTGCAACTTAGGCCAAAATGCATCTAACCCAGGAGAACTTTTCAGGGAAAGTCAGACCAAATGTGGGATTAGGACACCAGTATGTTATAGTGAGAAAAGCCCTGGACTACAGGTCAGGAAATCTGGGCTCTTATCCCTGTTCATGTACTGAATGCATCTCCTTAAACCTCTAACTTTAATTTTTTCATTTGTAAAATGAGAAGGTTGGTCTTGCTAAGGTTCATAGAATCTCAGAATTCTTGAGACCCATCAGATATTAAAACCTTCCCTCTAACGTCTACATCAGTGGGCCAGTGAGCCACTGCTTGCATACCTCCTGTGAAGGGGATCTCACAACCTATCCAGGAAGCCCATTTGTTTTAATGCAACTCTAATTCTTGGGCAGTTTTATTTTCTTGAATGATATCCTTTCTAGCTGCAAACTTGAAGAGATATCTGGGATAATCTGGCAGATCAAATTGAAGGCCACGTCCAGCACAGGAGAATGGACAATGTGATAGAGGGGGGAAATCAACAACCTGTAAGAAGTGAGTTCACAAGAGGGAAAGGGAAGAAGAGGATAAAAATATCAGATATGACATAGAAAGGGTCAAAAAGAAGCATGTCGAGAAAAAGCTGCTAAGGCCAGGAGGATGAGACCACAAAGAGAGCAACATTTCATTGACATGGGGTGGGCCACGAGGGTCTTCAGTGGCGACAGCAGCTAACCCCATATCCCCCATTTCCTTCGTACACCACTGAGCACACATCAGCTCTCAAAGAAATCTGAAGCCTAGTTCATGCCCTCCAGTACTGCGTGTAAACTATCAGGTTTGTTTCCTGCTGGGATTTCTCTGCTTTGGCAAAGTATCTAAATGACTAAGAATCTTGAAATATTCTAAGAAATTTAGTTTCAGTAAAACTTCCAATGAGCCAAAGTGCACCTTTTTTTTTTTTTTTTTTTTTTTTGCGGTACGCGGGCCTCTCACTGCCGTGGCCTCTCCTGTTGCGGAGCACAGGCTCTGGACGCGCAGGCTCAGCGGCCATGGCTCACGGGCCCAGCCGCTCCGCGGCATGTGGGATCTTCCCAGACCGGGGCACGAACCCGCGTCCCCCGCATCGGCAGGTGGACTCTCAACCACTGCGCCACCAGGGAAGCCCCAAAGTGCACCTTTTCAGCTTGCTGAGAACAATGATCAATGGGCACTTGCGCTCACAGTAGTTATTTCTGCCTTCAGACTATCCTCTTCTTTTGTGGCGGTTTCCATCACCCTGTTAACAACACTGTCCCTGAGTCACCTGCCGTCAGCATGCGCACAGCAGCTGCATGGAAGGCAGTCTCGAGAGGTGCTGAAGGAAGACAGCCTGAAACGAAATATTTGCTACAGCGATCTGAACAGGGCTGCCTGCAAGGTGGTGGGGCTATGTGTGTGCAGGGGAGAGAGAAGGAGCTGACACCTACTGTACCTCTTGCTGCTATGTGCCAGGAACATAAATGCACGGAGCTTCTCATTTACTCTCCACAAAACTGCTATAAGCTGAGTGTTATTATTATCCCCATTTATATTCATTTATTCATCCATTTAGTCAACATATATAATTGCATACGTTCTGTGATGAGGAAGCCGAGCCTGCAAGGTGGAAAGACTTGCTTGAGGGCACAGAGCTAGTACCCTGCCTTGTTTGCTCATTCTCTGCTGAAATCAGAATATCAAAAATACGTCACTGAGGATAAGAAGGGTAAAGCAGCTTCTTTCCTTATCTCCTGAAATTGGTAACACATATTGTAGTTAGAAAGGCCAAAGAGATCAGATAATTATTACAGGAAAGTATTCTGTAAGTATACTACATAGGAGAACAAAGTGACTTGGGGTTTGGCAACTCATCACCACATTGCATGATCGGGTAGGTAGTTCCACACCCATCTGTCTTCCAATGTACCAGTCTGCTTTGTAAGAATATATGATATTTTAGCCTGTTGCTTCGAAAAAGCTACCTCTGAGGAAGTCCCTCTAGTTCTGACCTAAACCAGCTGGACTGTCTTCCAAAGAGCTCATTTGACTAGACTGGTTCTTCTTTCTATCACTTGCTTTATGTTTATGCAGACACAGCCAAGGAATTCAGTAAAGTCAAAGGATGCTTTTGCTGCCTCCTAGCTCTGTGAAGCTCTGTGAAGCTTGGAGACATTCAGGTTTTTCAGGCACAAGCAGCCCAGACTGCAGTGTAAACATCAGGGCTCCATGAGCTTAGGCATCAGAAAACTGACAACTGCTACTAAAAGTTCTGCTCTTCCCTCCATGAAGTCTCATGAGGCTGACATTGTCACTAGCCATGCCTTTGCCAAGTTCAAGCTCACAGAGTTGCGGAGTGAGTGAAATAAAGCCCAGTGCCTCTGCCTGCCTTAGAGCTGGGTCTTGGCTATGGCCAGTCCTTGAGGCATTTGGTCAGAGTCCGGTGGAAGCTGTAAGTTAGTGTCTCTCCCCCTTCCATTACCAGCTCAGCTAGAATCAAGGATCTGCTGGCTAAAGCCAGGCTTAAACCAGTTGTCAAGATACCAAAGGCATCGGTCCCATTAAAGAGGGCTCCAGGTAAAGGAAAAGATTAATCTCTGGATGCTACAGGTCAGGCCAAGGGTCCTCAACCACTGTGAGAACAGGGGATGCTCTTAATTTCTGTAAACCCTTGGAATACTGATAGAAGAGGAATAGGGGGTCATGACTGAGAGGGGAGATCTTAGCAGGAAGGCCCTGAGCAGAGTCAGGGGAAGAAGACAGATGGCATATACACATTTTAGTCTGTGAATGGGTCAGGGAGGCAGAGAGAACCTGGGGCCTCTGGGGGATCCTGGAGGGCCATGGGGATTGCTTCATGCTAAGCAATAGGTAAAGAGTAATATTTGCCAAGGGGCTACTATGTACCAGGCATTGTGCCAATTGTTAGACACATTCTTTCATTTCATTCTCTTGTCATCTCTATACATGAGCTCTTGTTATCTTGATTTCATAGATCAGAAGAGTGAGGCTGAGACATGAAGTCACTAGCCCAAGGGCACACAGCTAGTGAGGGTCGGAGTCCAGAGTGGAACCCAAGTCTGTCTCCCTTTACAGTTTCTTTCACTGTATCAGCTGGCTTTAAACGCACTGAAGCGTGCGCACCTCCATCCAGAGTCCCAGTGACCAGTAAGAGAGCAAGAGGCAATTGTGGACAGTAGGAGAGCGTCGCATAAGGAAGGCAAGGTAGCTGCGGAATGCTGAGAGAATTCAGGCTGATAAGCGTCCCTGCACTGCCCAGTGGCCTCAGAGTTCCCAAGAACAACACAAGCAAAGGCCAAGGGTGTTTGCACTCAACAGTGGAAACGCAGGAGTGAGAGCGTGATGTCATCAACACACCAGTTTCCTGGCCGTTTTCACATAGTTCCTGGTGCAGGAAGAGTCCTTCCCATCGCAGACGCTGGCCTAATGAGAGTACACACCACAGTGCAGCAGACGGCTCTCGAATCAATAGTGCTTTCTGGCATACCCCTCCTTGGTAAGCACTTTTGCAAGGTGGACATAAAAATAAATGTGCAATGTAATATTTAAGAGTAACCTTTAGCTATTAAGCTGATTGCCTATCAAGCTGTTACCTTTGCAGTAGAAGCTCACTAATTTATGCTCACATAAAATCCCAATAGGCAGGTACCTCATTCAACACACCCTAACCCGGCTGAGGGGTGAGGGAGGAGGATATAGGTAGGGAGGCTCTGCGGCCTTCTTAACTCAGGAAGCCCACCACGAAGAACTTCAGTCTCTGACTTTTCACTGTCCTAATAAACAGCAGTAAGAAGTCCATTGCCTTCCTGTGTTTCTGCGTTTACGTGCTTGCCCACGATTCCAAACGAAGCAGTCTGCAACCGGCCCTTCAGTCCCTACCAAGAGTCAGCCGAACTTAAGGAACCTTACGAATAAGCCCGGCTCAGAGAGCTGGTATCAGAAAATGAAAACTCTTTCTGCGCTTTTGCCAATCAATTCTTCATGTGGAATACTATCTAACCCAACAGTCACTCTCATTTTTTTTAAAATCTTGTCCTAGCAAGGAGAAAATTCTTCACATGCTTAATTATCACCTTTCTAGCCTATGTCAAGAAATCTCCCAGGATTTTTGATACAGCAAATTCAAAAATGATGTGACATTTTCTTTTAGGAGGCAGAGATGGCAAATTCTGAATCCATCCTTAGTCTCTCAGCTGGCCTAATGAGCAGGGGCATTTGAAGCAACTGTCCTATCCCAGAGCACTTGTGCCCACAGTTTGCGTTCAAATACTTAAAAATTGAATGTGTGATGAGTAAGTAAGGCTACAAAAGAATAATTCCTATATAAGCTACTTAATTCTGTGTTTTTTAGCGTATATAGCCGCTATCGCTCTATGCGATGAGGTTCTAACAAAGCATGACACAATAGATAACTTGTGAAGATATTTTAGAAACGATTGACAAAAGTTTGAAAACTTTTGATTTGCCTATTCTAACCCGCACCAGTCATCCATAGCTTTTCAAGTCTCTCTTTGGTAGCCCCAATTCAAACATGTACACACATGTATGTGTGCGCACGTGCACGCTTACATACATACATGCACACATACAGAGTACATAAAAGGCAACCTTCACTCCCAGGCTGGAAAAAGGTAAGGATTCTAAGCATCAGACCAGGCTAGCTGTGCTCTATGAAATAGTGATTAGAGCATGCATTTACTGAATGCATACTATGGGCCAGGAAAACTGTCAAAATGTTTTCTTAACATTATTTAATTTGAGCCTCACATTTCATTTATCACCATGTCATGTATGAGGGAAATTGAGACTCAGAGAGTCTAAGTAATTTGCCCAAGTTCACACAGTCAGTGAGCAAAAGAACTTGGCTTGCAGCCCAGGTTTCCCTGACCAACTAGGCACATTCTTTAGTTATTGATTTCACTGCCCACGAAAAGTATGGCAACCTTGTTCAAGATCTGAAGGGTTATTCAGGCTCTATCAACCTTCATTTGGGAAGCACAATGGAATAAATGAATGCAAGTGTGGGTTTCATGCAGTGATCAACAAATGCTCTAGTAGAATAACTGCCTCACATAGCTCTATATCCATTTGAATGTCTTCAAGTGCAGATGTCAGTGTGGTTTAATATGGCGCAATTAGAGTCCTTTTCTATGCAGAACGTGGTGTTGCATAAATTAGTTGTTCACCTACACTGACGTGTCTTAAAGATGGTTGGGCAAATTCATGGGCCAAAAAGTGTATTTTTCAGTAAGTCCCTCTGAGAATAACCAAGAACACAGAGGGAAAGAAAGCAATTGCTCAACCAGATTATGAGTTTCAAATGAAGCTTTTTCAGAGCAGCGACAAAATGAATTAGCACAGGAGCTAACCGGATGGTGGGAAAAAGGCATTGCTTGACTCAATGGTCTCTCAGGAGAGGCAAGAAACAGGTTTTCTAAAATATACAGACAAATCCAGCTGTTCTACTTAGAATTCCTGGCTGCAGTAGAGTATCTGGAGTTGAACTAAATATTGATGACTGAAAACAAATGAACATGAAAATCCACCCGTGCAATGCTGATAAATTATTTTACCCTAATGTTAAAAAGGTTAGAGGTTAAAAAGTTATTTGAGCACTGTGTATTTAGTGGAATCTCTTTACGGCATTGATGGAGGAAACTCACAATGGGGTTTTAGGCTAATGGTGAGATGTTGGACTTTTACACAGATTAATGCTCCTCAAACTTTCATGTGCTTACCAGCCACCTGGGTTCTTGTTAAAGAGTAGATTTTGATCCAGCCAATTTGGGGTGTAGCCCGAAATTACACATTTTTAGTACGTTCTGTTATGCTGAGTAACAAGGGTCAATATGCCTTCATAGGAGTAAGCCAGCCAGGCTGTTAGGCGGTTGAGGGAACCGCCTTTGCTGGGGGAGGATACTATGGTATGTGAGTGTTGAATGCAAAACGTGGACGTTTTAAGAGAAAAAAAGTTCACAATGTAGACTTAATTAAAATTAAAATTTTTACCCATCAAAAGATACTGTTAAGAAAATGACAAGACTCAAAGTGGAGAAAGTATTTGCAATACATATATCTCATAAAGGACTTGTACCAAGAATGTATAAAGAACTCCTATAACTCAGTAATAAGAAAACAAATAACACAATAAAAAATGGGCAAAAGACTTGAACAGACACTTGATGAAAGAAGATACATGAATGGCCAATAAGCACTCGAAAAGGTGCTCAACATCAACAATTAAGAGACAAAACCATAAAGAGATACCATCTCACACGTGGTAGAGGCAAGGATGTGGAGCAACTGGAATGTTCATACATTAATGGTAGAGGTGTAAAAACTGACAACTACTTTGAAAAACTGGCAATTTCTTTTAAAGTTAGACCTATATTTTCCCTATGACCCAGAGATTCCACTCTTAGGTGTTTATCCAAGAGATGAAAAACACGTCTACAAAGAGACTTGGGCAAGAGCCTTATTCATAATATGAAAAAACAACAGCAACTCAAAAATTCATTAGCAGGAGGTCGAAAAACAATTTGTGTTATATTCATCCAATAACACACTACTCAGCAATAAAAAGGAATGAACTACTAATATATGCAACAATGTAGATGACCCTCAAAACCATTATGAAAAGTGGAAGAAGTTATACACAAAAGAGTAAACATTGTAGATTTCCATGTATGTGAAATTATATAACAAACACAACTAATCTGTTGTGATAGATATCAGAAACTGGTTACTTCTGGGTGGTGGGAATTGACTTGGAAGGGGTACAAGGAAATTTTCTATATTTTGATTGGCTAATAGTTACTTGGTTGTATACAATTGTCAAAACTCATCAAGCTGTACACTTAATATCTGGGGATTCTGTGTAAATTATACCTCAATATTTAAAACCCATTTTACTTTAGAATGGTTCATGAAAGCTTTTAATAATTTTCACAAATGATGATCCAAATAATGAATTTCTAAAGGCCTTTTCTTCCAATTAGAATCAGTGATAATATTAGCATACATATTCTCTACTCTTTTTTTTTGAATCCACTCTAATTTACTTATTTATTTATTATTATTATTTTTTAATTTTTGGCTGCATTGGGTCTTCGTTGCTGTGCTGCGAGCTTTCTCTGGTTGCTGCGAGCGGGGGCTACTCCTTGTTGTGGTGCGTGGGCTTCTCATTGCGGTGGCTTCTCTTGTTGTGGAGAACAGGCTCTAGGCATGTAGGCTTCAGTAGTTGTGGCACATGGGGTCAGTAGCTGTGGCTAGTGGGCTCTAGAGCACAGGCTCAGTAGTTGTGGCGCACGGGCTTAGTTGCTCCGTGGCATGTGGAATCTTCCTGGACCAGGGCTCAAACCTGTGTCCCCTGCATTGGCAGGCAGATTCTTAACCACTGCGCCACCAGGGAAGTCCCTGGCCATCATTACTTAAAATAATTTTCTGCACTCTCTTCTCCTCCTGGCAATGTGACTACACATTTGCTTTATCTGTTGATATTGTCCCACAGACCACTGCTGTTCTGCTCTTTTCAATCATTCTATTCTGTGCTTTGGTTTATATAGTTTCTACAACAACATCTTCAAGTTCAATGATATTTTCTTCTGCAGTGTTTAATATGCTCCTACAACTATCCAGTGAACATTTCATTACAGGTATTGTATTTTTCAGCTCTTGAAGTTCTATTTAGTTCATTTTTAGAGATTTGATCTCTTCTCATTATATGTATGTTTTTCTTTACATTATTTAACATATTTATAATAGCTGTTTTAAAATATTTGTATGCTAACTCCATTTATGTTATTTCTGGGTCTATTTTTATTGTTTATTATAAATTTTTATTTTATTTATTTTTGGCTGCGCTGGGTCTTTGTTGCTGCACGTGGGCTTTCTCTGGTTGCAGTGAGCGGGGACTACTCTTTGTTGCGGTGCACGGGCTCTAGGTGCGTAGGCTTCGGTAGTTGTGGCACGCGGGCTCAGTAGTTGTGGCTCACGGACTCTAGAGCGCAGGCTCAGTACTTGTGGCACATGGGCTTAGTTGCTCTGTGGCATGTGGGATCTTCCCAGACCAGGGCTCAAACCCGTGTCCCCTGCCTTGGCAGGCAGATTCTTAACCACTGCGCCACCAGGGAAGCCCTGGGTCTATTTTTTAAATTAACATTTCCCCTGGTTATACATCACATTTTGCTGATTCTTTGTAGGCCTATTAATTTTTTTTTTTTTTTTTTTGCGGTACACGGGCCTCTCACTGTTGTAGCCTCTCCCGTTGCGGAGCACGGGCTCCGGACGCGCAGGCTCAGCGGCCATGGCTCACGGGCCCAGCCGCTCCACGGTATGTGGGATCCTCCCCGACCAGGGCACGGAACCGCGTCCCCTGCATCGGCAGGCGGACTCTCAACCACTGCGCCACCAGGGAAGCCCCGAGGCCTATTAATTTTTGATTGGTTGATGGGTATTGTAAAAATTACTTTACTGAGTGTCTACATTTTATTGTCTTCCTTTAATGAAGAACTTGCTTCGGCAGGCAGTTATTTTACTTGTGGATCAACTTGATCATTTTATGGCTTTCTAAAAAAACTTTGTCAAGTGGGGTCTAGAATAGTTTTAAGTCTAGGACTATTTTAGTTCTGCTACTACAGTGTGACGTCCAGAGATGAAGCTACTGAAGGGTCCAGTCGATGGCATGAGCAGTGGTTTCCCCCGGAGTTCAGAGGGGTCATCGGTTTGATCTGGGATGGTCAGAGAAGGCTTTACTGGGCAGAGGGTACTTGATGTGTCCCTGGAGGGGGGCTAGAATTCAAACAGGCTGAAAAGACAGAGAGTTTTCTAGGCAGGGAAGATTCCAGAAGCACAGCTGTAGAAGTGGCAATGCTCAAGGCAGGACTGTTCCTGTGACAGTGAACTGTCCAGCTGGGCTGGGCTGGGTAAAGTGGAAATAAAGCAAAAAGGCAGCAATGAGGGCCAATTCTGTCACTCCTCAATGACGAAAAATAGGGCATAACCATTTTGGGGAAGGTTCATGCTATTTCGAGATCTGCCTGGATCCACATGGTGGCTTCACAAGGTTTCACAGGGTAAATCCGAGCACTGCAGAGCCACCCAGCCTATTATATGAACTGGAATCACATTCAAGGGCTAATGGGAAACAAATAATGTACCATTTCTGGGCCAGCTTTTTGTAAAGCAATAAATTGCTTTGAAAATACAGTATTTATGCAAATGTGGTATTACTATCAGTTACCACATTTGCATAGCCATCTGCTACATTTTTAGAGCTAAGCTCAGAAATCTTTCCACTCCAAGACTCTAAACAAGGCTTTGTGATACCTATCAAGTTATGTACCAACAAGCTTTTAGGATGGCTAGAAATCCATCCTATGACCGTTGAAACAAAAGCCATCTGGACATATTGATTATTAATAGATTTTCAATTAATTAATGTAGTCCTGAGCTAAGACTTTGCACACCAGTTCTACCTACCCATGTGCTGAATGTGCACTGTTACAGCCAGGGAGCTTCCTCTGGCTCTTCCCATACACTCAGAGCCTAGCAAGATGGAACAGAGATTCACTCACTCACTCACTCGTTCATTCATTCAACCAACGAACCACAAAATATTTGTTATGTGCCAGACACAGCTCTAAGAGCTGGGCATGTAGATATGAACAAGATAGAAAAAAATCCCTGTCTTCATAGATGTTACATTCTAGTGGGGAAAACAGAAATAAATTGATCTGAAATATAAAGTCAGGTAGTGATAGTGTGTGAAAAAAAGAAAGCAGGACAGAGGGACAGAGTGTGACTGGAGGGGTACTGCAGATAGACTCGGCATGGAAGGCCTTTCCGATGAGATGACATTTAAGCAGAGACCTAAAGAAAGTGAGCGAGTGAGTCATGTATGTGTCAGGGTGAGAGTGCTCTGGGTAGAGGTAACAGTAAGTGAAAAGTATGTGAGAGAGAAGCTTGCCTGGCACATTCAAAAAGAGCAAAGAGAACAGTGTGTCTGGAACATAGTGAGCAAGGAGGAAAATGGTAGGAGATCAAGTCAGAAAAACAGGCATATGAACTAATCATATAAGCTATGGTAGGAAGCTGTCTTTTCTCTGAGAGAGAAAAGAAGACACTAAAAGGTTTGAGCAAGAAATAAAATGTTACATCAGAGGTTCTGATTTAACTTTCTGGAATAGGGTATTTTCCAAAGTTCCTCAGATGATTCTAATGTGCATTATGGGCTGAGAATCACTGTTTAGCAGGATTACTACGTCTGCATTTTGAGAACAGATTTTGGGCAGAGGGAACAAGGGTGGAAGCAGCAACAGCAGTTAGGAAGCTGTTATAATAATCTAGGCCAAAGCTGGTGATGCCTTGGATGAAGGTGCTTTGAGAACCAGAGGAGCACAAGTTGGCTTTGAGTGTCCCTGTCCACATCTTGGCTGTGGCCGCGAGATGAGGAAGCATCTAGTGCTCTGTCCCTTCAGCCTTTCTTTCTCTATAGCTGGACCGGCCGACCGTCCCCCCACCCCTTGCAGAACCAGAGAATCATGCCTAACCAATAAGGGGGACTTAGGAAGTCTTGGTTAAACATTTCAGGGACCTCATCATAAAATCCTGCTCTAATGCAATGACGAAATTCTAGCAACTGAGCTTATTTTTTCCTGTGGCTTTGCCCCCCGACACACATTAAACTAAAGCTTTATGATCAGACACTTGCCCACCTGGGATCTGGTCACCCAGGTTCTCCAGGTAAGGGTAAGGGTCCATCCTCACCTACCCGTCCTCTAAAGTCTAAATGTCTTATTTTATTTTAGTCTAATTTTAATAACGAGTACTGTTTTTGAGCACTCACTCTGGGCTATGCACTTTTCTGAGCAACCTGTACCAACAAATCCAGTCATGCCCATAACCCTAGGAGGTGACTGCTGCAGTTACACCTGTTCAACAGATGATGTAACTGAGAATCAGAGCTGTAATAAGTGACTTGCACAGAGTCGCACTCTTAAGTCCCAAGGCCAGGATGTAAACCTAGGTCTGTATGACTCCAAAGACTGTGTGCTTTTAATCACTTAACGTCTCCCATTCCAGAAGCCAGCTTCAGACGAGACCTGGAACCTGCTGACAAACACCTCCACCTTACTGCCTCCCTGGATCTCCGCCTCATCCTGCCCTTCCACGATGGGCGTTTTCCCTCTGCTTGCACTGCCCTGAACTCTAAACCTGTTTGATGTGCTCTGGCTGTTTTGCTCCAGCTTCAAAGAAGTGGCTGTATCTGGTTTCTGGGTACCTGGCTGCCCTTTGGAGTGGGGGTGAGTCTGACTACTTCTCCAGGAAGCTTACTTTCTTCCAGAACAGTGAAGTTTGAGTGTGTAGCAGCTGGACATCCTCATTCCTGTCATGCCATCTCCTCCTGCCCTTCCAGGAGTGCCATTTGCTCTTACTTCTGGGGAGCCAGCAGCCCCATTTGGAAGGGACAGTACCTCATCCTCTTATTAGGGCTCTAGTTTGCACCCTGGAGAATGTGAACTTCTAAAGCCCTTGGTAAAGGCAAAACTCCATCAGCACCTGCAATCTTTCAGCATCTCTGACAAATGGAAGCAAATATATATAAATACATAGATATAAATATATTCTTGCACAGGTGTGTGCAAATACATTTTTCAATATTAACAATGCGTTTACATGGCGACTTATCTATCTGCAGTTGATAAAATATATTTGAAGAAGGAGCTTCTTGGAGTCTTCCAAGTGCTTAGGTGTGAACAACTGTCTTGGGCAGCTGAATGTGTGTGTGCAGAGAATGCTGAAATATGCAGGCTGAGCACCACCAAATGATTTATTAAAAATCACCCTAGAGACAAATTTTAAATTGTTAATAAAAAATATGAGCAAAGAAAGGTGATTGGAATATAAACTATTAAGTAAAGTGGGAGAGGACCTAATTTGTATCTGATATGCAGCATTAAAAACTCAATTTGTAAATGAGTTTTGTAAAGCCCAGAGTTTATTGCAACTGACTAAATATATAAAGAAGTATTCATCCTCTGGTGTAGAAAGGTAAAAAGGAGTGCTCAGGTGGAAGGGTCACTGTGACGCTTGCTCTTTGCTTTTTGTTAACAAACAATGGCCAGTTTATTTTCTAGTATTTTCTACATTTTCAGCCAAAAATGCATCTATGTGTCACAGACCTGGTAAAAGTCTCTAGTGTCAAGTGGAGTCTATCACTGCCGAGGGCACGAAGGTGACACTGAAGCAGCCAATACTGGCCTTCACTGGCTCCTACTAAAAGTGAGCAGGATGTGTGGGGTGGCTTCAAGGAGCTGAGCACCTCCGATGTTCCCTTCTGTGGTCAAAGGAACTGAATATGTCGGGTAGGGGTTTTCCCTCTTCTGCTCTTCCCTGAAAACAACCTCCAAGTAACCACTTGGCAAACCTAGCTATGCCACCTGTCATCATTTTGTCTCTGGCTGGTTTCTCTCTTTCTCTTATCTCAAGATTCTTTTTCATCATATCCGCTAACACTGGGGATCCTGGAGGATCATCTCCCCTGGCTCAGTGACCTTTGGGGTTGCTTTCATCCCACTTTCCTCCACTCCCCTTCTTCCAAACCCAAACCTGCAGTTGGGTGGGCGTGGCAAGTGCAAATTCACTTCAGGATTGACTGGACCTAAACAAAGCTGAGAAGAGCTAGCTTTTAACTAAAACTACCTTTATAGGAGCCATAAAAGGATGACAGTGCATTACTGGCTCCTCTGGGAGGTGGATTAGCATAGTATTTTAACAGGTGTGAGGATCAGGCAGACCTGGGTTCTTGTAGGAAGCGTACTATTTTAATAGCCAATTGACTCTGTAGAATAATGAGGATTAAATTAGATGGTGTATATGAAGTGTTCAGTACAGTCCCTAGAACAGTGATAATAGTGATTATGATTCTGAAACATGCCACTAAGGGCAGCCCCAGGAAGAATTTGCAGCACTGAACACCTACTGTATGATAAACAAAGCACTCCCTGTTCTCACGTTCCTCACACAGACCACCAGGGGAGACCACAGCTGTGCATGTGTATCTGAAGCATCAGACTGGGCGTAGCAAGTATTATGTGAGGAGGTCACAGAAGGAGCTGAGAATGGAAGGGAAGGGGAGAGAAAAGAGAAGAGAAAAGAGAAGAGCATAGTCACCGGAGAAAATTTCATGCAAGAAGCAGACATGGACCTGAGACTTGAAGGAGGAATAATTGTCTCAGATACTCTGTGGAAGATCAAGGGATAGACATCATGAATAAAGAGTGAGTAGGACGGTTCTAGACTATATATCATTTATCATTGACATAGTCCCCCACAGTGTCTGGCACATAGTAGTTGTACAATCAGCATTCGTGGAATGAGTGAAACCAACTGGTAGGGCTTCATGAATGGAGGGAAGGGAACTGCAGGACGTGTATGGTTACTCGGGTTCAATCAGTGGAGTCCTGAGACGGAGGTGTTTACTCCCCGTTTAACTTTGCACCCCCATGCCCACAGCTCCGCTTCCTCTATCCAGGCATTCAAGTCCTCTGGCCCTCCCCAACCAGGGCAGGGCAGTCAAGATATATCTACTTCTAATGTGGCTTTGTTCACTTTGACGCTCCTCAGGACCCCGCTTTTTAAAAATATAGCAGAGTCTATATTTTCACAGACTATAAAAATAATGGTCATCGATGGCTTAAATACCACCTTTGTTTCTCAAAGGTCCTGGGCTCTTCCCTGGCAATATTGTGTAAGGCTCCATCACATGTTCTGAGGTCAAGGCTATGTCCATATGCTTAAGCATTTTCTGTTTAAGAACAATGTCATGGAATTTAAATAACCAGGTCTCTTTGCTCTACCAAATGCCAAATCATGACATTTGTCTGCATTGTTGGTTGCTCCTCTTGTTAACATTGCAGGCCTTTGAAAATGGCCTAGAGAGACCATCTGGCATTCAACATGTTCATTTTACAAAGAAAGAAACTGAGGCTCAAAGAGGAAAAAAGCTATCTGCCCAAAGTCATATATCAAGTTATGGCAGGATAGGAGCTAGTACTCACATATTTCCCCCTCCTTTTTTTGGTTCTTAGATCATGTAATTGGAGCTACTAACATTTGTTTTATTCTTCTCATTAATTCATACTCTTCTCTCAACCCAATTCTCACCTCCACCGTGGAAACATAAGCAGGGAATTTCATCCATACTAAAATGTTAGTGATGCTATCTGACATTTAACTCTCCAGTCTGAGAATCTTAACAGTCCCCAAAGCGTGGCTACTGGTGACGTGGATGATTATTTAAGATCCCCTACTTGCCAAGAGGGCTTCAGAACATGCTTCTCTAGAGACACTGAGTACAGTTAGCACATTTCCACATAACTGGGCTCAAGTTTTAACTGTGAAACTTAATCTCTAAACGACCCTAGGCAAGTTAATTAACTTCTAAATGCCTCAGTTTCCTTATTTTTAAAATGGGGATGACGAAAATTTATGCACAGGACTGT
The DNA here is from genome assembly GCF_949987515.2 of Delphinus delphis. NCBI lineage: Eukaryota > Metazoa > Chordata > Mammalia > Artiodactyla > Delphinidae > Delphinus > Delphinus delphis. The sequence continues at coordinate 11,321,661 of NC_082704.1, forward strand.
CCTCAGAATTAAGTATAATAGTACAATACATGTAAAGAGCTTAAAAGATGGAGAGAAAGCCTCATCTGTACCTGATAGAGATCATTTAGATGATGAGATTTGGATCTTTTAGCTGATGAGATTTAAATGAGATTTTGGATTTTGAGCTGATGCTATAATGAGATGAGACTCTTGGGAACATTGTGAATGTATTTTGCACTCAGAAGGGATGCGCGTCATTGGAGGCCAGAGGACAGACAGTGGTTGGCAAAATTCTAAAACAGTCTTCAATATTCCTGTCTCCTGGTGTATAATCCTTTCCCTTGAATGTGAGCAGAATCTGTGAATGTGACTGATGTCACATCTGTATTAGATTATGTTGTATGGTAAAGATGAAGGAACTTAACGGATGTAATGAGATCCCTATTTAGTTTGACTTAATCAAGAGAAAGATTATTCTAGGTGGGTCTGAGATATTCAGGTGAGCCTTTTATAGAAGACAGTGGAGATCAGATATAAAAGTCTCTCCCCTGCTGGCCTTGAAGAAGCAAGTTGCAAGGTAATGAATTCTGCCAACAACTACCTATACGCTTGGAAGAGGACTCCAAGCCTCAGATGAGACGGCAGTCCTGGTGACACTCTGACAGTAGTCTGTGAGACCTTGAGCAAAGGTTCCAGTTAAGCCATTCTATACTCAACTCACAGAACTGTGAGATAATAAATGGATATTGTTTTTAAGTCACTAAGTCTGTGGTGATTTAGTACGTACAGGAACTGTTCAATAAACCACAGTTTCCTTCTACCACTTATTTGGATATCTGAGCACTTTACACTTCTTAAATCCGGACTCCATGTCATGGGTTTCTTCCTCTTGTCTCCCATGCTTCGGATCAGACCTCATCTCCCATGACTTAATTCTTAAGTGCCCCTGGTGTCCGTACACCCAGCCTTGTCCTGTCTGAACTCTATCTGGAGGTCAGAGCATTCCCCTAGTATCTTTGTCCCTGTAGTCACAATTTCTCAAGGGGCTGGTGCTACTTACCCTTGAAATACTATTCTCTACATTTTCTGGTTCTTTGGTTGGTAACCTTTGGTGAGACCTCAAAGTCCCTCTGGCTGTCCTAGCAGTAAGCAGTTCCAACTGAGTGCCTTGGAGACAAGATGTCCTCCTCCACTCATTGACTTTCAACTGCCATTGTTGACAGTTTCACAATGGGCCCTTCATGGAGGAATGACAGCTCCTGAGGGTGCTGTCCTATTACTTCAGTGCCTACTCCCTGGTTCCTCACAGTATGTAATTAGTTAATCTCCCCAATGCTCCTCACGTTTGTCTCCACGCCAGGCAGGCACAGGACCACACTGCTTGATCTCAGGCTTATGGACAACATCTGGGGCACATCTGTGCATGTACTGGGCCATCCATGGCTTCCCCTTAGTGTCTTTAGGGGCCTGCATGGCCTTGGACCTCAGCTGATGGTTGGGTCTTTTCCATCCAGTGCAGGAAGTGTCACAACCTATAGAGAGTACTGTCTCCTCGGCTGGCTTATGACTGAAAATGAAGAAACTGAGGTTCACTGGGATGAGACGACTTGCTCAAGTGGCTGAGCCAGGTCAGTCAGACTCCAGACTCTAGGGACTTAACAGTTCAACCATTGTAGTATGTAACCTGTTCTCTTGGGTTATGGAAAATTTGGGCTCAGGAATTTGGAGATTTAGTTTCTGGTCCTGACTATGCCATTCATTTAATGTGCACATTTGGGCAAGCCCTGTTTGTTCTTCTGTGAATCTCAATTTTCCCATCAATAAAATGGGGGGAATAAAGGAGACTGCTATGTCAAATGACCTTCTGGGCAATTCCAGCTCTGCCCCTCAACGACTTTATGAAATATGCATTAGGGCCTCTAGTTTACCTGACTATTTTGGAATATCATGCTTTGTCATTGTAACTGCTCAGGGACCCAAGGCCACTACTAATTTTAATTGATTGAATATGGTAATGAGACAATGAAAATTGATTCTTTATGTCAGGTTGTGATGTATCGTAGCTTGTTCAATCAATACATATTTGCTTAATGCCTGTTCTGCCCAAAACAATGGATTATGTGCTGTGGGGAATTCAGAGAAGTAGGAGAAATATCACCTGCCTTCCTGGAACTCAGTACTAATGAGGGATGTGGGAACCAACTGAAAAATCTATATTCTAAGACAGCAGTGTATAAGAACCATAGGATAAATTATAATGCAATGAGCAGGGGGAGTGGTCAATGCTTTGACTTGAGATGTCAGAGATCTAGATTCTAGACTCACCTCTGAGTCATCCACTCACTGTGCCACCATTGCAGGACACTTCTCCTCATTGGACCTCACTTTCCTGAACAGTGAGAATTTTCAGTGTTGGCATTAGAAGATTCTATAAGATGAGATAGATAATTTTCGGTAAAGGTGAATGAAAAGGCTTATTGATTTTAGTATTGTATTCCCAGCATCCTTCCTGGGTGGAAGAAGGGTGGATGGAGCAAGTGAGAGTCAAGTTGGGCTTTAATGGATGGAAAGAATATTAGGTAAGAATAAGTGAAAGAATTGCATTGCAGGTCATATAAGCAGCATGAGTATCGGGATGTCAAATGGACCATATGGCTGGAATGAAAGGGTTCCTTTGGGGAGAAACACAATACAAAGTTTGAAAAGAAGACAGGGACAAGATTGTGGAAGACTTTGACTGGCAGGATAAGTAGTTGACTTTTACTTGTACTGAAGCTTTTGGGAACCAAAGAAGGTGCTTTTAGGTCGGTTGTTTGGTTGTCTGGTTGGTTAGTTGGTTAGTTGGTTAGTTGGTTTGTTGGTTTTAAATAAGGCAGTAGCATGATGAGAGTGGTATTTAGACAAGAAGGCACTCATGGCTGTCTGGAGTGTTGAATTAAAGAGGCTGAGATTAGAGGCAGAGGCAGCAACGATCCAGGTGAGAGAATGTGAGAGGCTGTACTAAGGCAGAGGCAGTAGGGGTGAAAATAAAAGAATGGGTTATTTTCAAAAATCACTGTGCAGGGAAACTTAACAGGGTCTGGTGTATGATTAGATATGGGAACTGAGAAAAGGATGAGGCAAAACCAATGCCAGAATTTCTCTCAGTGGCACTTGGAAAATGAATATTTCACAAAAAGAAAAAGTCAAGGGAAAAGACAGACTTGAAAAGCACAGGCAAGTGTACTTTGAGACTGACTGAATTTGAGGGCTGGCAAGACATCCACACTCAGTAATCCAAAGTGTTGAACTGAAGTTCATGAGCGAGGTCACACAGTTACAAGGCAGTGGAGCCAGGATTCGAATCCAGACAGTCTGGCTCTATGCTACCCTTCTATTGATGCCGTAACGAATTACCAGAGACAGTGGCTTTACACAGTGCTCATGCATTATCTCACAGTTCTGTAGGTCAGAAGTCCAGGCATGCTTAACTGGGTCCACTGCTTAGGGTCTCAGAAGGCTGAAATCAAGTTGTTGGTCAGCTGGGCTATTACTGGGACGCTCTAGGAATAATTTATTTCCAAGATCATTCAGTTATTGACAGAATCCAGTTTCTTGAGGTGGTAGTAGGACTGAAGTTCCCATTTTCTTGTTAACTGTCAGCCGGAGATCATTTTCACCTTCCAGAGGCTGCCTACATTCCTTAGTCCATGGTCCCCTTCATCTTCAAAGCCAGCAAAGGCACATGTAGTCCTTCTCTTGCTTCACATCTCTCTGACTTCCCCACTGCTACATCACTCTTAGCCCCTCTGATGACTTTAAGGGCTCATGTGATTACATCGGGCCCACCAAATAATACAGAATATCCTTTTTATCTTAAGATCAGTTTAGTAATACTTCAAAGTCCCTTTTGCCAAGTAACAGAACATAACCACAAGTGTGACACCAGAGGGCAAAGATCATGAACTACAGAGCATGTGCTCTGAGCTGCTAAACTCTGATATAAAATATCAACCCAGGTAAATAAATTTGGTATATTCATACAGTGGAATACTACTTAGAAACAACGACGATAAGTACAACAACATGGATAAATTTCAAAAAAAAACCCATCAGGCTGAGCAAAAGAAGCCAGGTACAAACAAGCCAGATACACATCGTATTGATATCATCCTATTTATATGGTGTTGCAGAACAGGTCAAAGTAATCTATAGAGACAGAAAGCAGAGCAGTTGACTGCAGCTGGAGGTGGGGGGAATAACTGCAAGAAAGCATGAAAAAAATGTTTGTGATGATGAATCTATGCTATATCTTGATTGTGGTGGTGGTCACGTGGGTAAATGCAGACTCAAACTAAGTGCTTATTGTTTTAACTGAACAATAGTTCAATAAGATTGATTTTTAAAAACTAACACAGAGAGGTCCAACAGCTAACTGATAAGAATTCCGGAATAAAAGAACAGATAAAACGGAAGGAAGGAAATTGTCCCTGAAAACAGTAGAAGACGATTTCTTCCAGAGTGGAAGGACATAAGTCTTCAGATGAAAGGGGCCCATCTAGTCCTCAAAAAAGAATAATGAAGAATGACTTGTTTTCTCTCTCTCACACACATACATTACTGAGAAATTTCAGAACAACAAAGAGAAAGAAAGTCCTAAAGATTTCCAGAGGTTCAAAATTGGTCACCTCTAAAGGAATAAGAATCAGACTGCTATCAGACTTCCCATAAACAACACTGGAAACTAGAATACAATCAGGAAGGATATACAAAGTTATAAGGAAAACTACAATTTTATCTCACTGAAACTATTAGTGAAACCTCATAGTAGAATAAAGACATTTTTAGACATGTAAGGACTCAGAAAGTTCATCTTCCTAACTCCTTTTCTTAAAGCATTCCCTGCAGATGTAATCCAGCAAAATAAGAATAAATCATTAAAAAAGAAGTTATTGGATCTACCCTAGAAGAGTATTGAAGGAAATTCTTAAGATATCACTGTAGGCTGTGAAACATGACCAGTTTGAAGTTTGAATTAGAGTGGGTACATGGCGTGTTCTCGAGAGGCCCCACAGACAAACACACAAACAAGCAAACTCAGGCCTCCATGGATGAAATCATACGACTGAAAATTGAAAAAACTGCTAAACGGACTGAAGCACTCCAGCCCCGAGGAACTGTCAAAACTAAAAACTGATTGGCCCATGGCTTCCTTTGAGCCCCAGAGTGAGGAGAAATTAATGGTAATGGAATCAGAATTGATCAGGAGAGGGACAACAGAGACGAAGCAGAGAGAAGGTCCAGAATAAATTAGGGGAGAAGAGAAAGCCAGGGAATCTCAGAAAGCCAGACGCGATGTTTGTGAACACTACACCAAAGAACATAAAATTAACTTCTCTTAAAAATGGACAACCGAAGTTTATCAAGGCCAAATCTCCCACAAAGTTATTATAAGAAAAAAAGAAAGAAGCATAACATCCCACAGATGATGAAAGTATGCCAGAAAGATCTGCTCACAAGATATTATGAAAATGATACAGTATGTGAAAGAACAATATATGTCAGAAGTTAAAACACTCAGAAAGTAGGTGACAGAACTCAGGAAAGAATTATAAACAAAGAAGAATCATTTGAAAAACAAAGACTAACTAGAAGGAATAAAGGAGTGAAAAAACACAATAGAGCCTTTTAAAATAAAAGGTAAAACTATATTTTTAATAACTTAGAAATGGAGATAAAATGAGTTTGAGAGACAAAAATGATAAATATTGATTATAGGCAAAGGATAGTGAATATATACATAATAAAAATTGCTGAAGAAGGCCAAAGGAACAGAATGCCATAAATACAATTGAAAAACCTTTCTTGGTTAGAAAAATTTTTTTGAAATTACATATTGAAAGTATACACTGCATGTGTTGGAATACTGACCCCAAACCAACAACACCAAGGCACATTCTAGTAAAACCAATGGACTTTAAAGAAAGAGAAAAATCCCTTGGACATATAGAAAAAAAAGAGCATTTTACTTATAAAGGAAAGAAAATTAGATTATCATCAGGCCTTATGCCAGAAGAAAATGGAATAATAAATTTAAGACGTCTAGGAAAGAAAAGTGGGCGCCAAGGACTCTTTATCCAGCAAAACTGACTTTCAAGAATAAAGGCCCACAAATTGTTGTCAACATGTACGAAATCAGGGGATATTATTCCCATGAGTCCTTCCTGAGGAATCTACTAGAAAATGAGCTTTAGACAACCAAAATAACTAGAGAGACATCAACTGGACTGACATGTAAACAAAATAGTTAATAAATAAAAATAATAAATGTTAAACTTTATTTAAAAAATTAATCTATAGAAAAAGCATGGTTGCAAAATAAAGCATACACCTTATCAACCTTGGCAATAGGAAAAATAAAGGAACAAGCAGATAAAAGCTGGAGGAAGGTGGTGAGGAGATGAAAAGGGAAGGATGTGACTCCAGCTTCTCAGGCTACAAAAGTAGGAAGCTAAGATATTGTTTGTTGTTAACGGGTCAATAAACGGAATAGTTTGATCATGCTATTTGAATTTGCAGAGGCGATCAGGAAGCTTGCCTTCCCATAATGGAAGTCAAAAGGGTTCCTGGAGGCTCCTTCTGCCCTACCCTTGTTCCAAATCCAAGAGGCCAGCAGGTGACCTAAATAGAGACAACTAGATTCTAAATCCCAGCACTTTCAATCTTGAGCAGAGTGATGTAAGCACAAAATACACATGATTGAAAGTCATCCATGCAAGCTGCAGTCTAAGCTCAAACTGTTTCTGTCCTGGTTCCTTTCTGTTTCCCAGCCTTGTCTCCAGCCTCCCATTGCATCTGCAAGCTTCCCAGTATCCTGCCAATAAAGCCCTTTTTCGCTGTTGTCTCAGTTACTGCAATATTTGTCCACAGTTCCTGGCTCATAGCTCCCCAAACCCTTGGAATTTCATGAACAATAAGAGCAATGCGAGCATCTTCTGTCATAAATTTGGTCTCTTGTCCTCAGCTCCTGAAATCACTTCAGAGCCATGAAGGTGAAATGAGTCTTCGTATTTATAACAAGCCCCTTTGCACCATAACTAGGTTTATGTTAATGAGGTAATTTTGGAAAGCAGCTGGGGATGGAGGACTTGTCAGGGGAACCAACCATGAATAGAGAGTTGGAACTCCCCCTGATTTCTGGGGCTAAGAGAGGGGCCGGAGGTTGAATCAATCATCTATGGCCAAGGAATTAATCAATCATACCCATGTATGATGGGTATGAATCCTCCATAAAAATCCAAAAGGACTGGGTTTAGGGAGCTTCCAGGTTGGTGAACACTTGGAGGTGCTGGGAGGGTGGCCCACATACCTCGCCCTATGCTTCTCTTCCATCTGGCTGTTCCTGAGTTATATTCGCTTACAATAAACTGGTGATCTAGTGAATAAAATGTTTCTCTGAGTTCTGTGAGCCACTCTAGCACATTAATCAAACCCAAGGAGGAAGCCATTGGAACCTCTAATACATAGCTGGTCGGTCAGAAGCACAAGTGACAACCTGGGCTTGTGACTGCCGTCTGAAGGGGGTGGGGCAGCCTTGTAGGACTGAACCCTTAACCTGTGGAATCTGATGCTGTCTCCGGGTAGATAGTTTCAGAATTGAGATGAATTGTAGAATGCCCAGCTGGTGTCTGAGAAATGCTCATTGGTGTGGGGAACCTCCCCTCATCACACTGGAATTCAGTGTAGAACCCCTTTTAGTTACCTGGGGAGATTTTTGGTGTTGGTGGTGGGGGTGGGGGTGAAGACAGTCAAAGAATACAAATCCAACAGATCCAGAGTTCCTCCTGGCCCTCCCCTAGATTACTCAATTAACAGAGAAGGTTGAGACGAAGAGAAGGAAGGAGACTTTCCCAAGTCAAACATTGAATTCGCAGTAGACCAAAGAAGGTCGAATGGGAAAGTGACAATGACAGGACAGTGTTTGGGGGCTTTCTGCACAGAGGGTGCTGAGTGTTAGGCCACTCCTGTGGTGTGAAATGAGAAGTGCTGAGCATTCTCCCTCTTTCTTAAGTTATTTCCTTTCAGACTATTGAGAGGCCTGAACTCCCAACAGACTGAGGCTTTGGAGAGCTGCCAATCCCTCGGCCCAGGCCATTCAGCCAACCTGCCGGAACACACTGATGACAAGAGGATGCTAATTACCGGAGATTTGTTTTCATACAGAATATGAAACTTTCTCATTATTGGAGGATTTGCATCAGCTAAATGATACAGATTCTCAGTGATGACAGAGCGTTCTCATTTGATTGGGTTGTACAAATACTGAGTGGATGACTTTACCTCCTAATTAGCAGCAAAAGGGAGACCAGAATGAAGCAGTAAAAACCTGAAGGAAAGTCAGGAGAAATTCTGGTATTTCCTGGTTACTTGAAGGGAATAAAGAAGTAGAAAGGAAGCCCAGGCAAAAACAGGGGTAAAATCCCTGAGAAGGAGACTGCTCTCCAGCTAATCTTAGGGCAAGATGAGGGACATGAAGGAGATGGGTGGCTATCAGTGGAGTGCCTACAATGTGTCAGAGCTCTGATATATGTGATCTCATTTCATTCTCATTATAATCCTATGGCCAGGGGAATAAGGATTATTATTCCTGGTCTCAGAGTGAGGAAATTGAAATTCATAGAGCTGAAGTGACTTCCCAAAGTCAGCATCAGGTCAGTGGCATGCCCAACTCCAAAGCCAATGCTATCTCTAATATACTGTTTCTGAATATAGTAGATGCTTAATACACAGGGTGGGGGGCATCCCAGTATGGACTTTAAACCCCAAGGCTGATTTTCATCCCAGTCCCTTGTCTACAGAGCAAAGGAAGTGCTGAGTGAGGCTGTGTTTGTCATGCTCATTTTAATCTAAAATGTTTGACAGGTGTTAGATGCTGTGGAGGATAAAAAGCCACGACAGGCCCTTTGAAACATGTGGCTGTATTATCTACTTCGTTGGAGCCTCTCTGAGCATCAGAATTGCATTTCATTGAATATGGTAGGGGAGAGAAAGCAAGCGCAGACTTTTTCTCTAAATTGTTCCCGGGCCTTTAATATTCAGAGAAGATTGTTTGTTCTTGGGCTGGGCTAGGGAAGACTGATGGCCGTCACTGCTCCCCCTGGCTGCCTTGCTTCCTGGCTGGGGAGATTGAATGTCTGAATATTGTGTCTGTCTGTCTTATTTTTTCCCCAAAGCATTAGGCTTTGTATGATTGAAAATACAATAATCTCTCCCCAGTCATAGGGTAATGTTCCTGAGGTAGGGAGTGAATTCAGAATCTACAAAGAGAGACACAGCACATTGTTTCAAAAGAGACCAACTAAAGGAGCTCTGAGAGGAGCTACAGGGTCCTCTCCCCACTCTGGGGATTCTGAAGGCAGGTGTAATGGCCCAGTAGACTGTGAGCCTAATTATGGCTGGGAGTCTATATGTATGCATCTATACCTTTTTATTTCATTTTTTAAAATCTTTTCTTGGAGTAGAGTTGATTCACAACATTGTGATTTACTCACCACTCTATGCCCAGCACTTGGCACACTGGCTTGGCACACAGTCGGCAGTTGTTCTATTTGTTCTACAGATGAATGAATTCCCTGTCACCTTGTGAGATATGTTAGGTTATGGACTCGAAGGCAGAGCCAGTGTCTTACTTGTGTTTGGATTTCCCATGCCTGGCACAGCGCGGGTTCTTAATAAATGTTGGATGAAACAACCTTTCACCAGAAAACCTGAGGCCAGCCCACTCCTCAACTAAATCTATCCCTGTCTACCACCTGATCCTCTCCCCAGTTCTTCCTGACTCTGCTTTGCTGTCCAGTGTCCTGTGATGCCCTTTTCCTTTAGTAGTTTCATAAGGGGCTGGACTTAACCCAGGACATCCAGCACCTTGACAAGAAATGAGAAAGAGTTTTCCAAACTTGGAGTTTTTCAGCATTGGAGAAAAATTAGATTTGCTGGAGGTCTGTCTTTGCTGTGCAGAGCAGGCTCTCAGATTGGAGAAATGCATATTGGATAAGGAAGTAGCTTCTGTGAATACTGAAGTACACTCCCACCTCGATAGCTCTGTTTGCATCGAGCAAATAGATTTGTGTGTCTGTGTGCTGTGCCATGTCCTTCAATGGGTGTTACGGTTTGGGCTGGATGCACTATAGTCCGGAACCACTAGTGACACTCGTATCACTGGTAACGTTTCTAAGCCACTGGTAACATTTTGCTCTGTGCAAATGGGAAGTTTAAACAGGGGTCTTGAATCAGCCTGGGGAAGGGGAAAAGCATGGGTTAACTCTGTAGTCTTAGGCACGTACTTAGTCTCTCTGTGCCTCACTGTTTTGTCTGTTAACTGTGCATAATAATGTTTAAATCTCACAGAACTTTTTAAAGAATAAAATAAAATATGCGACTATATTAGTCAGGATTCTCCAGAGAAAGAGAACCAATAGGATGTGTATATTTAGCTAAAGAGACTTATTATAAGGCACTGGCTTGTGTAATTACGGAGACTGGCAAGTCCAAATCTGCATTGTGGGCTGGCCGGCTGGAGACCCGGGAACGCTGATGGTGCAAAGTCCAAAGCTGTCAGCTAGAGAATTCCCTTCCACTCGGGGGAGGGTCAATCTTTTTGCTCTGTTCAGGCCTTCCGCTAAGGATGAGGCCCACCCTTATTGTGGAGGGCAATCTGCCTTACTTAGAGTCCACACATTGAAATGTTAATTTCATCTGAAAACACCATCACAAAAACACCCAGAATAATGTTCCATCAATTATGTGGGTACCCTGTGGCCCCGTCAGATTGACACATAAAATTAACCATTAAAGTGACAGAGCCAGGCATATAATAGATGTTCAACAAATGACAGTTTTACTTTTCTTTGCCTTTAAACAGTAGTGATATAGTCCACAGCGGTTAAAGCAACTAGAAGGCTTATCTATTTAATGAGAAAATAATTTAGGCAAAGTATGTATAACTCAAGCTCCCAATATCATTTTGATCAACTTGAATACATACACATATGATTCCTGTGTTTCTTGTTTGATCTGTAGGCAACTGAGATCTTCATGCAAAAAAGATGATTTCAAATATCTAGAACAGAAAGAATCCTAAATTTGTCTTGGGTGTAAAAACCACATTAGCCCTAGAATGAGGTATGGGTAAGGGGAATCAGAAGCAGGCGCAAGTGCTTCCTTTCCTTGTCAGAGAAGAAAGGGGTCTAGAAAGCAAGTTTTCCCTGAGCACTCTATACAGAAATGCCCTACCAAGGGGTGGCGGTGTGGGATGGTAGCTCCCAGGTAGCATGCACTCCCCTGGCAGTGCAGTGGTCACGAGCATGGGCTTTGCAGGAAGAGTGACCCTATCCGAAATTTCAGCTCTGCCATTTTCCAGCAATGTAAACTTGAGCAAGTATATTAGTCAGGGTTCTCCAGAGAAGCAGGATCAATAGGGGGAATGAGTGTGTTTTATTATAAGGAATTGGTTCATGTGATTATGGAAGTTGACAAGCCCCAAGACCTACAGTCAGCAAGGTGGAGACCCTGGACAGCCCGGGGTGTAGCTCCCGTCTGAGTAGGAAAGCCTGAGAGCCAGGAAAGCTGATGGTGTTACTCCAGTTTAAAAGCCAATAAGCAAAAGCCAATGTTTCAGTTTGAATCTGAAGGCAGGAAAAAACCCCTATATCTCCACTAGAAGGCAGTCTGGTAGGAGGCGGCCCCTCAGTCATCTTGTCCTCTTCAGGCCTTCAGTGGGTTGGATGAGGCCCAGCCACATTAGGGAGGGCAATCTGCTCTACTCTGTCTGCTGATTCAAACGTTAATCTCACACAGAAACACCTTCACAGACACATCCAGACAAAAGTTTGACCAAATATCTGGCCACTTCGTGGCCCAGTCAAGCTGGCACATAAAATTAACCATCATGACAAGTTGGTCAGACTCTCTGAGACTCCTGTTCTTCATCTGTAAATGCTCAAAGCCACACACAACTACAAGGCAGTAGAGCCTGGGTAAGAACTCAGGCCTGTCTGAGCCCATAGCCTCCCTCTAGTAAGGTTTGCCTGGATCCTCCTCCTGCCACACTGGACTCGGTTCCCCTGCTCTGTGCTGTCACAGGCCCCCATGCCTCTTTCAATCACAGCACTATTGCATGGTGCTGGAAATCTTCTTCTATATCTCTATCTTACTCTCCTGTGAACCTCTTGAGGGCAGGGGCACTGTTCTGTTCACTAACGACTCTCCAGAATTCTTTATAAATGCTTGTTGAGGAAATAAATGAATCCAGGCAAATTATAAGCTACAGTTGGATATTCCTAACCTGGAAGATTCTGAGGTTATGTTAGGGTTTCTGCACTATAGCTTTGTATGATTCTGATTCATAGTTCAGACTTTCAGCCCCAAATTGCATACTAGCTGTAAAGTATTTTATGAATGCCTGCTCATTTCTTGCCTGCATTTTATTGCTTTCTGTCATAACAAGTCCCTTTCACATTCCAAAGATCCTTTTTATTAGAGAAAAGTTTCCTTGAACCAAGCTGAGCCCATTTTCCTTTTATCAGCCTTGTCTTCTGTCTTTCCCTCTTGTGATTTTTGTGTGTCCCCTGCAACTCATTTAAACAATTAGTCTCCATGCTGGTTGTTAGCCATTTATGCTTGGTATGCTGGCTTGAGCCAGGTTTGCTCTGAAAAACATTCCATATTGATTTTAAAATGTAGGGCCAGTGTTCGCCACATTTATCAACGCTGTCAGGTACAAAAATGCTTTCTTCCTGTCAGGGCAGATTAATTAACTAGCAAGCTTTCCAACAGGTGTAAAGTGGGCCCTACCTCACTGACAGTGCATCGTATTTTGGCCTTTGTTTTGACTTATTTTTTACTCTCAATAAATTAATCATCTGTAATGAAATCTTTACATCCAACCATTGAATGATGGACATATGCATTCTTTGGCCTTTCCTCTGAGCAGAAACTGGCGCTTAGGAACTGTAAACACTACTTTAATGGTGATTTTTTTCCCCTCTGGGGGTGGGGGGCAGTAGAGGGGAAAACACAGTTTATTTCTAAGAAATACATACGAAAAGTATGCTGGAATTTTGCTATTTTAACTTTCACTCATAACCTCCCATCTTATATTTTATGACTTTAGGCAAAATAAACTGAGAGAGATTGCTATCTACAGGAGAGAGGGTACATCCTAAATTGGGACACTAGCTTATGTTTGGCTAGTAACGTCTTCCCTTCCTCCATTCTCTTGAGAGGCCTTGAAATCCCCGAGACTCCCTGAGGAAACTGTGGCCAACATGTTTTGCATTATTTAGTAGGGTGATTACCGATGGCCTGTCAGCCTGAAGGTCATCGAGAATGCCAGGCAATAGATCTTCAAAGCTTCCTTGGGACACAACTCTCGCATCTTTTGCATGATGAATAAAAGCAGTCTGTTTGACACGTTATTTCCAAGCTCAAAGAACCAACCTTTTTTCCACCAAACTAGCCAAAGGTGAACTCTATGTCTTAGCCTTTTGGCGTTGAGCACTGATGAAGGCCTTCAAGTTTGGACTGGTGGATGGAAGGGCAAAGCATTCTACGCGCCAACAGGAAGAAGCCATCAATTCACTCTGGGTGTGCTGTACACAACATGCTCACTGCAGGCTCCACCCCCGGTGCTGGGATGAAGGAGACAGGCTGCAGAGGCCCTACTTAGACCAAATAAAGAAGTTCTGCAGTTAGCAGCCATCGGAGCATGGAGCCTGAGCGTGCAGCCTCGTCAGGGTAGCAGCTTGAGAAGGCAGGTGCCAGGTGGGCAGCGGTAACAGGCGCAGGCTGTCTCCTCTCAGGTGTCAGAGAAGTAAGCCCTACAGTCTTAAAAAGTCAGACTGCACCCTCTGAGACCTTTTGCCTCCACCAGCCCCAGTCCCTGAGCTGACTCCCCCCCACCCCTGCCCACAGGCCTCAGCAGTCTGGCAGGGAGCCCACGGTAAGTTTGAGAACCAGGCTTCTAGTGTTTTAAATGGCAGAGCTGTACTTGATCGGCTAGCACGTACAGAGTATAAAGAGATCATTCCCACCTCCTATTCAGGGCCACAGCAGCATGGTTCTCAAACTTACTGTACTTCAGAATCACTGTGGCGGGAGGGGAATATAGATCCCAGTACCCCACCTTCATCAGTTCTGATTTAGCATGTCTATGGCGGGGTCCAGAAATCTAGGTTCTTAAAAAGCTGCAGCCCAAGCACTGCCTGGACCCTATTCTGAAAGAAGAAGGCCCAGAATGTCGAATCGGAAGAGTTCTTGAGGGCCATCTTGGCAAAACCACTATTTTACAAATGAGGTAACTGAGGTCCAGAGAGGAAGGCTTGTGTGAATGATGTAATGCCAGATTACCATGATCACAATGACGTAATGCCAGAGCTAGAGCTAGAACCGAGGTCTCCAGTCTCACCCTCCTCATGCTTTCTGCTGAGGAGAAGAAGGAGACAAGGTGAAGCCATGACTCTGTATTCTTCTGTACTTTTCTAAGTGGATACAGCCTGGTGTAGGCCCGCAATGGTTCTCAATGGCACATGCTGGCATTTTGTAACGTGGGATTGTCTAATGCACTGCAGACCCCTGAGTATTAATGCCAGGAGCACCCTTACCCTGAATCATTCTGACAACCCAAAATGTCTGCACACGATTTTCAAATGTCCCTCCAGTTGACAATCACTGGTAAGGAAACGAGCTATAGTTCACTATTCATCAGAGGAAGTTTGATTTTGAGTTCTAATTTTCCATTAATTTGCTGTGACCTGAGGCGTGTCTCTGGCCCGACTGCTGAGGCTCTGCACTCCTGGTTCTTCAGCTACAGATTTGGGGGAGGAGGTCAGAAAGACCTCTTGGGACCCTCTCAGCTGACTTTGTAAGTGTGAGAAAAGGAGCTGTGGGTGCTGAGGCACTGGTGGGGTTCACAGGGTGAGGACACTCATGTTCTTTCTCTTGCACTGCTACAGTCAGCAGAGGCTGTGAATAATACTGTCATCAAATGGGTCCATTCCCAAACTAGAGCAACAAGGGGAAACTTCAGGGGCTTAAGTCCAACATCTGGCACTGCTCGTCAAGCACGTTATTTATTTTTTAATTTATTTTTATTTTTAAAAACTTTAAATTTATTTTATTGAAGTACAGTTGATTTACAATGTTGTGTTAATTTCTGCTGTACAGCAAAGTGATTCAGACTCGTCAAGCACTTTACATCTCCCACCCCACACAGTTGGCTTCACACCTTCCACCCTCTGCCTTTAAAGAGAACATGACTTGGTTATGTTTATCCTGTGGGCTCTGGGTTGACAGTGACAGAGAGACCCAGTGTCCAGAGGTGATGAGGACTCCCACCACAATTCTAGTGGGGGTGATTAGTTCCTACAGTCCCCAGCCGAACTGCAGAGGTGTCGGCTAGCTCAGCTTCTTTCTTTATGAAATCGGAAAGGCTGTGTTTGCTGTTTGAGAAGCAGTCCCAGTTCCCCAGTGCATTATGGGGGCACTCCACCTTTCCACTCAGGGGAAGGGAGAAGAGCGCTCAGGGATAGCATGTGTGTGTGTGTGGGAAGGGGGCGCTCCACAGCCCTCACCTAAGTCAGAATGGAAACATCTGATTACCCTTATCTGAGTCTGTAGTCACCTTCTGTATTAGCAGAGCCTCCCAAGCTAGCACACTTGGGCTAAACTAAGGCCACCTGGTGTTCTCTCAAAGGAACATAGAGCTCTTTACTTCTCAGAACTGTAATTTGGCTCCTTAGGCCAGCTCCTTCGGGATAAAAGCATTAGATTAATCTCTAGGATAAAAACATGATTAATGAAAATAACAAGCTGTTTTAATGATCTTTTCATCTACCAGTTACTGCCTTTTTTTTTTTTTTTTTTTTTTGCGGTACGCGGGCCTGTCACTGTTGTGGCCTCTCCCGTTGCGGAGCACATTCTCCGGATGCGCAGGCTCAGCGGCCATGGCTCACGGGCCCAGCCGCTCCACGGCATGTGGGATCTTCCCGGACCGGGACACGAACCCGTGTCCCCTGCATCGGCAGGCGGACTCTCAACCGCTGCGCCACCAGGGAAGCCCAGTTACTGCCTTTTCAACGAACTCTGCAGCAAAGCTGTTGAGCAGAGTAGTTATTTACTCTCAGTTCATTTCGTAGTAGTTTATAGTAGTTATGTCATAGTGGTTTTACTCTCAGTTCATTTTCCTAGAACAGTGGAGCTGAAAGAGACTAAGCCCGTTAAGTCCAATTCCCTTATTCTATAGCTGAGGAAACAGATCTATCAAAGGGAAAGGACTTGCTTCAGGTCGTGCAGCTAGTTAACAACAGGGATAAAACTGGAATAGAGGTTTTCTGACTCCAGTCCAATGCTCCTTCCACACTTAACTCGCTCATGAAGGTTGCCATTGTACAAAACCCCCAATTTAAATTCCGTTGCTAAAACTTCTAAAAAGACAACAAATAACAAGTGTTGGTGAGGGTGTGGAGAAAAGGGAACCCTCCTACACTGTTGGTGGGAATGTAAATTGGTGCAGCCACTATGGAGAACAGTATGGAGGTTCCTCAAAAAACTAAAAGTAGAGCTATCATGTGATTGAGCAACCCCACTCTTGGGCATATATCCGGAAAAGATGAAAACACATCTGGAAAACAGGAAATTTGAAAAGATGCACCCCAATGTTCACAGCAGCACTATTTACAATAGTCAAGACATGGAAACAACCCAAGTGCCCATCAACAGATGACTGGTTTGAGAAGATGTGGTATAAATATACATCTTGATACAAAGGAATATCACAGCCATAAAAAAAGAGTGAAATCATGCCATTTGCAGCAACATGGATGGGCCTAGAGAATACCACACTAAGTGAAGTAAGTCAGGCAGAGAAAGACAAATATCATATATCACTTATATGCGGAATCTAAAAAATAATGCAAATTAATCTATATACAGAACAGAAACCGATTCACAGACATAGGAAACAAACTTATGGTTACCAAAGGGGAAAGGAAAGGGGGGAAGGATAAATTAAGAGTATGGAATTAACAGATACAAACTACTATATATAAAATAGATAAGTAACAAGGATTTACTGTATGACACAGGGAACTATATTCAGTATCTTGTAATAACCTATAATGGAAAATAATCTGAAAATATATATATATAACTCAATCACTTTGCTGTACACCTGAAACTAACACAATATTGTAAATCAACTATGCTTCAAATAAATAAATAAATAAATAAATAAATAATTTCTGTTACTAAAACTTCTAGGTCAAATATGCCAATACAGGTCCCCTGCCCCACAGACACATAAATACATACCAAGTATTGTATTATGGCCAGTTTCAACTAATAAAATCTCAAACTTATGTCCCCAAGGAAACCATCAAGAAGAAGTTCCAGACAGAAGCACTTTTCTCTGGTAACGTGCTCGTTTTTCATCTTGCTGCCCGATATAATATTTGGGGGTGTGGCTCCATCCTGCCTGAACTTAATTGCCATAATAGTGCTAAAAAGAAGCCTTTATGAGAATGATAATCTCAAATTTTCAAGGACTCACACGTGAGGTCGTAGTCCTTTGTAGATGAAAGGCAAACCCTATACTCACGTCTATCAGCTGAGATACATCACCAACATTAGGTGAAATATCCCCAAGTGGATTTTCTCTTTTATCCCTTCATAAACCTCAAGATGTTACTCAAGCATTGGAATTCCTGAAGACAGAGGGACTAGACACTATTTACTGAACACACATCTGTTTAACTCTCATCATGTCAGACTGCAGACCATGCTCACTTTCTACTAACTCTTCAAAATGATCCAAATTCTTTTTTTCTCAGTATATGACACACAAACAGACATCCTGGGACAGAAACGAAGTTAGAAACAGAAAGGTCAGTACCACAGTCAGCTCCTTTGGCTGCCTCTGGAGCTTCACAGTAAGTCATGGCTTACCAGCCTCCCAATCCTTATTCAGCAGTCTCTGTACTTGCCTCAAACTTCTGGGTTCACCTCTCAGGGAATGGCATCACCGTCCACTTAATTGTCCAAGTCAGAGGGCTGAAGGTCATCCTTGAATCTTCCCTCTGCCCTTAACTCCAATTCATCATCAAACGTGGTCTAGTCTCTCTCCTTAATATCTCTTTGATTCTTCCACTTCCCTCTTTCTCTGAGCCATCAACTGGTCTACAACAAAGTCTTGTCCCAGGTTTATATACTAAGCTAAGGAAACAGCAGTGAATGAAGCAGACTAGAACACTGTCCTCACCTAGTTCAGGTCTGTATTCTAATTGGCCGTTTGTTCATTTGCCTCCTTCAATGGACCATGAGCTCTCTGAGAGCATGGATGAAGGCTTCATTTACCTCTGCGTCTCCAGAATCTAGCAAAGTACCTATTAGGCACTCAGCAGATAAATGTCAGTGGGTGAATATTTAACTTTCACAGCTATATAGCAGCCCCAGCATGGCTCTGCTTGTCTATTATGAGCCCAGAAAACTGTGCCCAACTCTTCCTTCTTCCTGTCCCTTACCTATTCTTCCTAGTCATTCCAGCCCTTTTAAACACGTCTGTGCTATCCTACCCATTTCTTTCACATCCTATGCTTTCTGGAGCTCTGGGTTTGTCTTTTCCTCTGGAGAGCCTGTTCAAGCTGCTTTTTCCTCTATCCAGTCCAGCCCCCCATGGCCCAGTCCACAGGTAGAGCTAGCTGGGCTCAAGGCCTCTGGTGAGGTTACAGGGCTAACCAGAGTCGCTGAACAGACAAGGTCTAAAAGCTTGGCAACGCTTGCGCCAAACTGGAAACCAGCCTACAATAAGCCTTAAGTCAAAAAATATCTTCCACGTGCATAGTCAAACTACGTGTTCACTACCATATCAGAATCTGTTTCTAGGTCAGGTCAAGGTTGTGTTAAGACTTGGGTAAAATTTGTGCTATTCAAAAGAATGGGCTAAAATAATTGATATATGTATACATATAGCTGATTCACTTTGTTGTACAGCAGAAATTAACACAACATTATAAAGCAACTATACTCCAATAAAAATTTGAAAATAAAATAATGTGAAAGATAATAAAATAAAATAAAATAGCAATTGAACAATGATCGTATCAAAGCCCTTCTGCTTCTCTGATTCAAAGGAGGGAGGAGAGAGATCATCTCTACTCCATGGGATACAAGAGGGGATGGATCAGAGCCTGTCTTTGTCTATCATTATACCCTCGGTGCCTAGCTCACGGCAGCATCTCAATAAATGTTTCCTGAACAAATGAATGATGAGATCCGTAGTAGGTACTATTGGTTTATGCATCATGGTGACTGAATCCTTAATTCCTAGAGAGTGGGTAGGAAAAGGAGTCTTAAAATTAAAATCTCTTCACTTTACAAACGAGAAGACACTGGTCAAGGGTGACTGAGTAACTTAGCTAAAATCACACAGCAAGTTAGTGGCAGAACCCAGACTTAAATCAGGGTTCCTGATCCCACCGCTCTTTCCTCTACACCTAATCTCCCACCCTAGGCTTAAACCCAAACAAAGTTCCCTATAAGGATTTATGAAAGTCTGGCCTCTTGGTCCACAACTGGATTCTATATGTTCTGATGCACTTGAAAAGAGCACTGACATTTAGACTTGTCAGCCAGAGAGTTGCTCTCCTTTACTCCCATCCAGGTTCCCCTATACAGCTGTTTTCCTTTTTGCAATAAAATCAAACTTTTAAAGGGCTCTGTGTTTTTAGCACATAGAAATAAAGCCTATCAAAGCCAGATGCAATAGACAGCTATAGGTAAATAAATCACTTGCTTTAGTGTCAGAGAATTCTAAGTGTTTGGTACTGATTTAATAGATTTGGGGGAAAATAAACAAGGGAATTCAATAATGAGCACCTGCTCTTTCCAACAGACTTGCTGGGAAACAACCAAAGGTGAAAGGAATCCAGATATAAATGACACAACAGCCAGCCAGTCTAATGGGAAGGCTTGAAACTGCCACAGCTTCACGTGCAGCCCTTTGCCCTCTCCTGTCCTGGTCCCTCTACATCACAAGGGTTCAGTGTTCTATTTTAGTTGTACCATTTCCATCTATGCAGAAAAGTACCCCTCTCATCCTCCTGCTTCCTTGGACAAATAGATCTGTGACAATTTAAGTTTCTGTAAAATGCTTTCATGTCTGTTATTGTGGTCTTTTTAGTTTATTCTTGTGACAATCCCATAAAGTAGGAAGGGAAGGAGTTGACACACTAGAAAGATGAAATGACTTGTGAGGGGTCACTGGGCTTGTCAGGGGCAGAGACAGGGACAAAAAGCCAGGGCTCTAGACAAAGTCTAGTACTCTTCTATCAATGCCATTTCATCACTGAAGGAGACATTCTGCAAGGCAATTTCTTCTTTGTTCTTTACCACAAAATTTATGAGCTGATAAAGTCTAGGGGAAGAAATTAAAGGGTCACAGGTTGGCATCACTTTAGTTCAGTGTTGGCAATATGAAGCCCTAAAAGGAATAATGAGATAGATTCATTCATTTCTCTCTTCTGTTTCATGACAGCGATGCAAAAGAATGTGAGCCCTGAGATGACACTTCCCAGCAAAGAGCTGGACACCAAAACTTTGGAAAAAGGAGCACTGTTTCTATTGGCAGCAAAGTTCTAGTCTTTTTGTGCTATACACCAGGGGTCGGCAAACTATGGTCTATAGGCCAAATCTGGCCCCTGCCTATTTTTTTAAATAAAGTTTTATTGGCACATAACCAGAGCCATTCATTTCTGTGTGTGATCTATGGCCACTTTCACACAACAACAGCACGACTGAGCAGTTGCAACAGTGACGGCCCTCAAAGCCTAAATTATTTACTGTCTGACCCTTTACAGAAAAAGTTTGCTGACCACTGTGTTATAGAAATCAAACACTTAGCCCACTCATGAGGAAAGGTGCCTTTTGTCATGACAGGGAATTTCTGTCCGATACAGAAATTTCTGGGGCTTGGAAGGAGACTACACGTTACTGAAATTCCCTGAGTAGGTTTGTGAGGATGGGTATTGGGCCTGGGATGGAGAGAAACATTTTTTCTTGCCATTCTTTTTGAAATCAGTCTTGAGCCCTCATTATTTTTACTGTGAAAAGATTTGTTATAGTGACTTGCAACCATTTAACAATTCCTGGCAGGATTTTCTCTTCATTACCAGTAATATACTATCAACCCAGTGCCAGCGGGTTCAAGGACAATGGAATCAATATCCCACAGTAGACGCTGCAGATATTAGGGATGTATCTTCCTCCTGAACGTCCTGTTTCCAACTTTTCCCATCAAGCAGGGCCACCAACATATGAATTATGAGGGAGCTATCTTCATGGGATTTTCTAAAGCTTACGTTCATACAAAGATCTGGGATAGTTCAGGGCAACATTGGCCTTGGAGAGGCCACAGAGCCTTGAAGTCTCTGCAGATTTCTTTGCAAGGAGCAGTGAAATTTCTAAGTGGCTGTCTGCGCACTATGATCCACTTTGTGGGCCTGGTTAACAGAGTTAACAAGGACAACCAGGAAGCTCGCTTTCATCTCCTAGGAAATCACTAGTTCCTTCAGAAGGCTCGCCAGGGTCTTGCCAAAGCTATGTCTTCAGAAAAGCTATGTCTTCAGAATGCCAGACTGGGTTGTGGGTGAAGGTAGAAGAGGCAAGGACAGAATACGAGCAAGAACGCCCACCAGGCGCTGTGAGAGTTTTTTCCTCTCTCTCAGTCTTCTCCTTGCCTACTCCTACTGTATTAATTTGTTAGGACTGCCGTAACAAAATGTCACAAGCTGCGTGGCTTAAACAACAGAAATGTATTGCTTCATAGCTCTGGAGGCTAGGTGTCTGAGATCAAGGTATGGGCAGGGTTGGTACTTTCTGAGAACTGCGGGGAAGACATCTATTCCACACCTCTCTCCTAGTCTGTGGTGGTTTGCTGGCCATCGCTCCAGTCTCTGCTTTCATCTTCACAGCGCATTCTCCTTGTGTGTGTGTGTCCAGATTGCCCCTTTTCATCAGAACAGCACTCATACTGGATTTAGGCTCCACCTCGCCTCAGTATAACCTCATCAGAAGCAATTACTTTTCCAACAACCTTATTTACACGTAGGTCACATTCTAAAGTACTGAGGTTAGGACGTCATCATGTGAATTTGGGAGGGGGGCAGGGCATAATTCAACCCATCACACCTACCCACTGACTCTCACATCCACCCTTCCACCACTTCTGCCTCTTTAGGGTTCTACTTCTCTGCTTCAAATTCTGGGCATGTTCGGGAATTCTCTGGTTGTCCAGTGGTTAGGACTCCACTCTCTCACTGCCAAGGGTGCGGGTTCAGTCCCTGGTTGGGGAACTAAAATCCCACAAGCCGCATGGGGCAGCCAAAAAAAAAAAAAAAAAAAAAAGGAGTCAAATTTTGGCCATGTCCCAATACTGCTAGATTAAAGCCAGAGAGCATAAGGTCAACCCTTATTGGAAGTCAGTCACTTCCTAAGTATGTGGACCTGGACAAGGTACACAATGTCTTTAGGCCTTAGTTGCTGCATTGGTAAGCTGGAAAGAACAACATTCTTGATTTCATTGGGGTGGCTGTGTGGAACACATTACATAGCCTGGCCCATAGGAAGTCTTAATAAACAGTAACTATTATAATTATCTGCAGCAGCAGTGGGGACAGCCTGGCTTTAGAACAAAGGAGAAAGCTGGAGACAGCAGGTCTGGTGAGGGTTTATTCCTTTGTCCCAAAGAGTATTTTGTGAGCTAGGCACTCTTGTGGGGCCTGGGGATTGAGCAGTGAAGACAACGAAGTTCCCACTGTCAAGGAGCAGAGAATCCAGTGGGAGAGACGGACAAGGACAAAATGAGTAAATATATATGGTCCAGTCAGATAGTAATAAACGCTATTAAGAAAAAGAACACAGGCTAAGGAGATAAACAGTGAAGGTAGCTGGGTAGGAAACAGTTCGGAGAGTAAATAGGGAATTGCTGGGCGACTAGGTGACATTTGCCCCAATGCCCACTAGGCTAGACTGACTCTGGCTTTGGTGAACACGCAAACAGACAGCTCTGCGGCATGCTTTAGGAGTGAATATTCTCATCAATTGGCTTAGATGTGAACATTGATTCCAATTCACCTCTTTCCTGTCTGCTGAACTCTTACATCTCTTCAAATAAGGACCGTATCGTCGAGCACTTACTTGGTACTGCCCAGCAACCTCATTGTTATCTGTCCTGCGCTAGTCTCTTCCACTGGACTGTTGGTTCTTTGAAGACAGGGCTCCTACCTCATATTTCTTTTGTAATGGTCTCACTCTTAGTACAGTGCTAAAACAGCTAGTAGTTTCTCCATAATACTTGTGGATTAAGAGATTTACAGGGAAAAACAAAGTTTCTCTATTTATATAGGAGACAGACAGTGACTAGAGCAGAACTCCTAAATATATTATGCTGATGTTAGAGCAAAAAATAATCTCTGCCCACTGGGATTACCATAGTTTGCTAGGCTAGCATCATCTGGATATTGTTTCAGGGGACACAGTATTCCCCATGGCACATTCGGACTTAAATAGTAATACTAACCATTCTGTACTTACCATGTGCCAGGTGTTGTTCTAAATGTGCTTTACCTACATTAACTCATTTAATCCTCGCTACCACCTATGAGGTAGGTAACGTTATCCCCGTTTTTCAGGTGAGGACATTGAGGCACAAAGACTTAAAGTATCTTGCCCAAGGTCTCACTCACAGGTGACAGTCTGGCTCTAAAATCTGAATTAGACTGAGGTGTTGAGATCTGTACATAATTTAGTTGCTATGACCAAGTGGCCTGAGACACAATATAGCAAAGTGACCAAGAGATTGGCTTTGGGGTCAACTCAATCTGGGATCAAACCCCAGCTCTACAACTTAAGAGGCATGTATGTGACATTAAGCAAGTCACTTTCCTTCTCCAAATCTCAGCATCCTCATCTATAAAATTAAGAATAGAAGTAGCACCCGCCTAATAAGATTTTATGACAATCAAATGGACTAATACACATAAGGCACGTAGCATGGTGCCTGGCATACAGTAAGCACAAAAGAAATGTTAGCATAAATTACTCAAAGTGCTTAACAGGCAACTGGCTGAGGGATTGACTCATTGGCCCTTGGAACTACACAGGCTGGATAGCAGGAGGGGTTTCAGCCAACTGGGCAAGGGAGCACACGTCTTGGGCTTTTGAGAAAGATGCCGCCAGTGTTTGGATGGCAGGTTGTAGCTGTGGTAATAGTGGTGGTGGCAGAGACTATGGTAGTGCTTGAGGTATAAAGTGGGGACTGACAATGTTCTAAACTTTATTTCCTTTGTGACAGGTTTTGAAGACACGGACAATCCCTAACCATGCTCAAAGAGGAATTTAGCCTGCTGAAACCTCACTTTAAGTAGGTGGTCCCTGCGCATTTCAACTATTGATCCAGAGCTTGTTTCTTATTATGCTGGGGTAAAGAGGAGAGGCATGATAAATTATTTTCTAGGTTCCCATAGAGCTTATCAAAATGTATAAGGTAGGGCATAAATACACCTGCTAATGTTTCTTACAAGAAAAAGCAGAGCAGCCCATGTGTCAATTAGCAAATTCTGATTGGGCCACGTTTTAATTTCTCTCTGCCCTCTATTTCATACAGCAAGGAGAGGGGGCCAAAGCTCACAATATATGACTGAAGGGTCCAAAGCAGAAGACCATTCCCAGATACTGCTTCTCTCTGTGTGGTCCCTCAAAAGGCATGGCAGTCTCCGCCTTGCAGGCCTCCTGGACCACATCCTACACACAGATGGCTAGCAGTCTAAGGGGCCTTCTTCAGGAAACCACGGCAGGCAGTCGACAGCGTTTTTTTAAAAGGCAACTTGCTAACTTTATTTTAATCTTATTTTTCCCCTGTGGAATCTATTTTAGTAATTTTATACATATTTTTGAAGCAATCCCAAACTTACAGAAAAGTCTTACATACAGTAAATATAGTACAAGAGTTTTTTTCTTCCCTGAATCATTTAAAAGCAAATTGCCATACTGATGCCCCATTTCCATCAAATACTTTACTATTTCTTAGAAACAAGGGCATTCTCCTATATAACTGCAATGTGACCATCAAAATTAATATTGGAAATATGGGAAATTAATACTGATGCATAACTATAGTCTAATCCTCGGATCCCATCCAAGCTTCACGAATTGTCCCAATCATGTCCTTTATAGTAAAAGGATCCAGTTCACAACCGTGTGTTATATTTAGTTGTTATGTCTTTCTAGTCTCCTTCCTATACAGCCCCTCAATCTCTTTGACTTTCTAGATCTTGTCACTTTTGAATATTTCCAGCTAGTTATTATATTTATAGAATGCCCTTCCTTTTGAGTTTGTCTGACGTTTCCTCATTATTAGATTCGAGCTGTACATATTTGGCAGCAATACCACACAAGTGATGCTGCGTTCTTCTCACAGCATCTTATCACGTGGTTCAAAAACAAGCAAATTTTAGGGCTACTCATCATGGTTAGCTTCTGAATCAGTTTCAGCACTGGTTGCAACAAACACCCAGCTGCACTTAACACTGGACTCCAAATGAACAAAGTGACCTTGACAGGTACTTGTGTCTCCGCACTAAAATCCACTGGAAATATGGCCTTAGCTTGCCTCTATAGCTTCACCTCCTACGCTACCTATTTTGTCTTTCCTCCAAATGCCCAGGAACACTTTCCTACCGCTGTGCCTTTGCCCATGTGGTTCCCTTTGCCCTTCATACCCTCTCCATTTCTACCCGTCTCTCAGGTCAAAGGCTGTCTTGTCCTTCAGGGCCCTCTTCAAATGCCATACTCTCCATGAGGTTGTCCCTAATCCCCTATTCCTAACTTGGAATTTCACCTTTCCTCTACTATACTTTTTTTTAAATTTTAATAATCATATTGTACCTTTACACTAAAATTAGATGATAAGATTGCAAGTTCCTTGCAGGCAGTAGCTTTGTGCTATTCATCTCTGTTGTGTCCTTAATCCTATTCCACCCCAACCCGTACCCATGGACTGACATTTAATATAAATGCTGTGTGTATAGTAATATTAGCTAATGTTATTGACTCTTAACTATGCACCAGGCACTGTTCTAAATTGTCTGCATAGATTGTCTTATTTAATGCTTGTATCAGCTCCGTGAATTACGGGGTTATCGTTGTCCCCATTTTATGTAAAGTAACTCAATAAGAATAGATAATAAATATCCACTGATGGAAAGAATCATTTCATGAACTCAAAAAATATTTAACGAATAGTTATTACACTGCAATGTCTTGAGGACCCTCTAGCCCCTGATCTTGAAGGCACTGTTTCTAACTAGAGGGGGTAATATTCACTATTGGGCAGGAAAACTATAGTTGGGCCATTGAAAAATGAAAGTCAGAGGCTAAGACAGTTCATTTGGAAATAGAGTAAAAAAGCAGGTGATGAGTAGAAACCAAAGCATCAAAAACTATGTGAGGTGGCAAGAAATGGAGACAAGGTCCTGAGACCCACACACAAGTCCCAAGCACAAGAGGCTACCTCAGCAAAGAGCCCAGTGTCAACGTGGAGAACAGAGTCTCAGGAGTAGCACTCGTGAGGGCCACTTGGAACATAGAAACCACATAATCTCATGCCCAGAGTTTACTCTTCTGTAACTCTGATCAACGGTCCGTCCGTATGTCCAGCCCTGTATGGGTCAGCCTTCTCAGTACACTCAGGCCAGACAACCCAGACAAGGGGTGGCTGAATCATGCAAATTCCAGGGGGAGTATTCTCCGGTAAGTCACCTTATCTGTGTGAGCCCCAATTTCCTCATCTATACATTGGTATTAATACTCACATTACCTATTTCATGGTGACTGTAGTTGTTAACTTATGTTAGGTTGAAACATTACCAATATTTGTTGATTTTTTCACATATACAAACAGCAATTTCATATGGTTCAACCAAACAGGATGCAACTTGTGAGGTCTTATTTATCTCTGTCTTTCCAGTATCAAGTACTGTCCTGGCACAGAGGAAGCATCCAGTAAACATTTTAACAGATTTACTGAGGTATAATTGACATACAGTGAACTGCCCATATTTCAGTTATACAATCTGATAGTTTTGATATTATACACCTGCAAAACGATCACCACAATCAAGATATAGTGAACATATCTCTCCCTCTCGAAAAGGAACATTTGTTGGAGAAATAAGAGAAAAAACATGACTGTCATACGGCTGTAGAGACTATAAAACACCAACAGCAAGAGATTATTACTAGAGCCCAATGGGTAGACTCTTATTCCTTACACTTATACCCAGGGTGTAGGGCCATGGGAGGGAGAGAAGGCCAAGGAACCCAGGGCCTTGACGGGTTGGGGGGTCACAAAGACAATGGTGCTCCTGATGGCAGAATCTACTGCCTATTTGGAGGAATTAATACACTGATGTGGTTCCAGGTCACATTCCCAGCTTTGGTACAAACTCTAATTTGTAACATTGGGTAGTTTTGTTTGCCTAATTCTTTTCAAAAACGGTTTATTGATCAGGAAAGCATTTTAAAGTTGATTGGGTGGCTTTAAATATCATTCTCATATGAGATTTCCTTTTTTACATTGTCGTTAGCAATAAACTTGGACAGAGATGGATGGTAAAGTGTGTTAGAGTGAAACCGAGCTGTAATTTTGAGTGAATTCACAGCCAAGATGGGGTGCTTTACTCATATTTATGACAGTATGCAGTACTGGAAACTTCCACAGGGCAATAGGGGCTGCCTAATTAGCCAGGGAATTGGAGATTGTCCAGGCCTCATCTAAGTGGGACAAGCCTAATAGCTCACCTCTGCCTCAAGTAACTTAGAAAATTGGGGACAGTCCTGATTTCACCCTTTGCTTTGTTTTGCCCAGGATAACTGAATCGAAGGCATAAATTTACCCAGCCAATCCACATCTGCATTTCACCCTGGCCCTGTCCAGACCAACCTGGCTTTCTGTGTACAGTCAAAACACCATGAGTCAAAAAAAAAAAAACAAAAAAACACCATGAGTCACATGAAGCTCAGGAATGTCTGTTTCTGTAGTAAGAGCAAGAACAACATGGACTATTTCAAACTCATGTGAGAAATTGACGCTCTCTGATGAGAATACCCAGCAGATGCCTACCTTTTCGTATTTTCTTGTGGTATCTGGACACTGTGCAGAATGTTGGAGACAGACTGCGTCTTTGGGATTACTCAACATTTTCAACTGTCTTTCTGTGGCAGAATCTGGAATACAAAGAAAAATTTACACGGAAGCTCAATATATACAACCTATGAAAACAAAGTAGACTTGATTGAAATTGAGGGTCAAGGTATCTACCTTCTCACTAACTTGAGGGTTCCAGAGGCACCTTTATGAACTCTTAGGGTTCTATTGAGCAATATTTGAAACTTCTAGATTCTCTGAGCCTCATCTTTCTCCTTTGGGAATGGGAAGAATGCTATTGTCTACCTCCTAGGGGAGTTGTGAAGACAAAATGAGATAATATACCGAAGCATTTGTAAAGTGTCTAATACATAGAAAACTCTCAATAAAAGGGAACCTCCTTCTCTTCCCATGCCCCTGAGCCTCTCCCTTTATGGATCAGAGAACCACGTCCTAGAGAATGAAGTGATTGCCCTCAGTCAGAGAGCAAGTTAGTACTGCTGCTAAAGCAACTTTCTCAATTTCCACTCCAGTATGCCTTTCAGTACACCACAGTTGTTACCCCTCATTCTACTGAAACTGTGATAGAATTAAAAAGGTGCCTGTTCCCCAATGCCTCTGAGAGGCTACCTGATTGAATCCTAAGAACAGAATAAAGAAGGTTGCCCTCCAAGCATCTCGTAAACAAGTAAAGAAGAAGCCTGGGTGTTTTTCAAGCACAGAGAATCACAGTTCTATTAGCTGTAAGTCTTCCTAAATCCCAGATTACTAAATTCATAGAGTCTAAGTGACAGGGATAGTCTCCCAGAAAGCTAATGCACCTCGACAGGAAGCAATTTAACAGAGGTGGTTCTTATAAAGTCACAAAAAGCATTCTGTACCACCTCTGCATTGTAGCAAAACCATTAATCAAGGCATTGATGTCAAGTAACTTCCAAACTGGCAGAAACCTGCATATGTGATCTGACTGCATTGGTCTCTGAACATGACTTTGGATGCATTTCTAAACTGATTAATCCTGGCCCATTAACATTTGATGAATTCAGGTAAACAAGAATCAGAGGAACCCAAAATGCACCCTATTAATGTCATATTTTTTATCACTGTAGAAGTATATTTAAAGTAGCCCAAGAAGCTCTTCTGTAGTCCTTCTGTGCCTTCAGTCTTTTTTTTTTCAAGAGAGAGTAATTAATATGTCATCATTATTTAACATGTGACATGTTTCCACTCTCCTCACACCAAAGTGGAATGTTACCTAGAATCAAATAAGATTTTAATTTTCACACTCAGGCTGATATTTGTAGTGTGGAGCTAGGCAGCTCGAAGGGAGGCTTTGGCTTTCCTTTCAGCCGAGCCTCCCTGCTACTGCATGATAAAGCCATCTTGTCCATAAATGGAGAGGTTTTGCATATTGGTTGGGAATTCCTTAGGCATGCCAGTAAATTGCACCAGTCCTGTCAATAAGCACAGATAATCTATCCTATTACTTTCCCGTGAGGC
Source organism: Delphinus delphis (assembly GCF_949987515.2). NCBI lineage: Eukaryota > Metazoa > Chordata > Mammalia > Artiodactyla > Delphinidae > Delphinus > Delphinus delphis. Next base: position 11,351,356 of record NC_082704.1, read on the forward strand.
CAGGGCCAAATGTTTTCCATGTCTGTACAAAATGTATGTTGACCCTGATGGATGATAGATGATGTTCCTTTTTCATTTACAAACACAGAAACCCATGAAATCAGGTGGAATTGCAGATAGAACTCAGATGATAGATGTGACTATATATGCAAAGAATTGGCTTTGTGGGCAGGATTCATACACTGGAAGGTATCGGCTATGTTGCTAGAAAAATGAATCCCAGATTTCTGGGGCCCATGGATTTACCATGGTGAATTATAATAGGAGGTGATGGTCATTGTGACTTTGTTGATACCAGCTGTCTTGTAGGTCGTTATAATGAACTTCTGATTCTCACCTCTAATTAGACAATTATAAAAATTATACTAAAATTTTCTGTATAATCAATTGACAAGGCAATTACTTCTTGGATTTATAAAGGCTCAGAATCAGATGTGACTCTTCATTATTGAACAAAAATGGGTAAAAATAAATTGCTAAAATGAAACATAATTTGGAAATTTCATAAAACATAGAACATTAGACCTGAGAGGGACTTTCAAGGTAAAATAATATGTTTCAATCTGAAGTCCTGGGGTTCCTATAGGTTTTCTCAGCCAATAATGGGATATCTGGATTTATTTTCCATTGGAAACTCTAGCTTCTCAAAATAAAGCTGCACAGGTTAACTAGAATATCAAGTGTCTCTGTGCTGGGCTGGACATTTATCAGCTTAATGTGGTTTAATGTGTGGTTACCTCACATTCATCAGAAGGTCTTATTGAAAGATCCCTGTATATATAATCACTTAAATATAAGAAAATAAATTATTACTTAATAAAAAGCAGTTTGTGTAGTGGGTTTAATGTCTCAAATCATGGAGTCCATGGTATTATTGGGGGTGGGGACAGGGATTTTTTAAAAGAGTCTTTGGTTGTGAGAAAGTTGTAACTCACTGGACTTGTCAAAATCTCTTGTTTTAAAGATGATCAAACTGAGACACAAAACATTCCTGTCCCTTATTGGTCAGCCTGGATCACTTGAAAGTGCAAGGGTAATAGCTTATGTACTAATCAATAATGCCTGTCTCAGCACCTCCACTAATACATTCCTTTTCTCTGTACCTCAGCCCTTTATTTAGTCACTCACTCTACTGAGAAAAGAAGTTTCAAATTTATGAGTCACATAAGTCTTTAGTCATTATTCTTAAATTCCCCAGTCCAATTTTACTCACTTTTCTTTGACTGTTATCTACATAGTTGGGTTGGTCTACCATCTTAACTGAATTGATTAGTTAATTCAGTTGAAATATCAGAAGGTATTTCATTCATCCGAATGGAGTCACACTAGATATAGCAAAGTATAAATAGATCAGAAATCCACTCTGTACTGGTAAGGTCTCAGAAACTCCTAGGCTGAAATTAGTAGGCAAGGAATATGGTATTTTACCACTAAGGCAGAAGAAAGGAAGAACATCAACTCCTTAGGGGCCTTCTCCTTTTGCTAGCCAGCAACATCGCTACTTTCCCACTCTGTCTTAGGCCAAATTTTCCAATAAACAGACCTTGAGACGAAAATTTGTGTGCAGGCATTTTCTTGGGTAAAACAGCACTATAAAGAAGTGGAGGAAGCAGGATTTGGCAGAGAGAGGGTCTACTGAGATGCAGTTGCAACAGAGACTTCAGCTGATCCTATGGGGAGTTCTAGAGCTGGGATGGGTCTTTTGAGTTGTCCTGAACCAACATAAGGGGTTATGGATTTGTACATCCACATTGCCAGGCATTAGATGTGGGCTGTTTCTGGGGAGTGAGAATCACCTTGGGTGAGACAAGTCTCTTTGGATGATGGTGATTCTCAGAGAGAAACTCAGCTTGGAGACAGCTAACACTCTGTAGTTAGGACGCCTCATTCTTGATGTGGGAATCTGAGGACACACCAAATATCTATTATACCTTCTTCCGCTTAACCTCCCTATGTGCCCCCTCTGTAGACAATGTTCCCTATGCATCGTTCTCATAGAAAGAGGAACCTAGAAAGTAGACCTAGACTTTCTTCCTTTCCCCACAAATCACCGTTACAACTGGTAGAGCATTTTTCAGAGCTGGCTAGCTAGGGTTAATGTGAAGTTTACAGCTGGTGGACAGAGAAAAACAAATAGCCTCTTCGTGTGTTTGAAGTTCCTTTCATTATTTAAGGAGCTTTCTTTTGCTATTCAGTTATATAAAGATTAGAAGACAAAGTGGAGTCAACAAAAGAAATGAATCATTTGAATAGCATGATTGCCATTCTGCAGTGATCTGAAAAATCCAATAATTCCATTTAAATCAGATTCACTTTTGTCTAGAGAAACAGACTTGACCTTTTCCAGTGGCCACCTAAGTAGAAGGTCAGATAGACTAAGAGAATGCCTCAAGCTTCTCTTGGTTTTCTTTTATTCTTTCAGCCTTCCTTTGTTCTCATCTATTCTGCATCTTTAACTTGTTTTTGCCCTGAAAATGTGTTTATCAGACCATGTCTACATGAAGATAAAGTATCTGAAAACAAAAGTTCCATTAGTTTAGTTAGTTGAAATGGTGCACATTCCCTTTACCCTTGCGAGTGTTGGCTAGATTCAAATAGGCACGTGTGTAGGGGCACAGCCATTAAAGTTATGGGGAAAATTTGACATATATTTTATAAATGTCTTTACATAAGGTACTGCTTCTCAAGCTACAAGTTGTAGCTTATCAAGTGAAAGAAGCAAACTTGGATTGTAATATTCTCAACCTATCTTTCTGTGGTTTAGTGTGTGGCGTCAAAGATCAATGGACCAAGCAGCCTGGTTCATGATAAGTTAGGAATTGTTCACTAAAATGTCATGGCCCCTTAAAAATCCAAATGGTATGTTAACTGTTTGGGAAGGAATGAATTTAAGAGAGCTACCATTTTAAGGATTAATTTCTTCTTAATTTGATTTATATTAAGAGTCCCGCCAGAAGAAAAAGCACACAATTTAGAACTTCACATTCCTGGGTTCTAATTCTAGCAGGAACACATAACTAGCAGTTACATACGGCTTTAACTGAAGCACTTTGTGAATCCTAAGCTTATGCCATTGAGCCAGATTTCTCTACTAAAGAGAAGTGGCTTTTGTTGGAGGGGGAAGAAGAAATTATTAGAGCAGAAGATTCTTCTTTCTTCTGGTGAAATAAATCAATAATTTTATTTTTGAAACATCAAATACTTTTGCAAAGAAATGATCTGGTGATGAGCCCAAAAATTTTCTGGCTGTGGAAATGCTGATGCATCTCTAGGATCTGACTACATCAAAGAGTTGTCTTCAATACCTGTCAACACATCATGTTTCTGCATCTCAGTTTTCATATGTTGTAAGAAAACTATCAACATTTACTTCATTACATAGTACATTTCGGGGAGGAATGAAAAGAAAAAGTAAAACTTGGGCTTCCCCGGTGGCGCAGTGGTTTAGAGTCCGCCTGCCGATGCAGGGGACACGGGTTCATGCCCCGGTCCGGGAGGATCCCACATGCTGCGGAGCGGCTGGGCCCGTGAGCCATGGCCGCTGAGCCTGCGCGTCCGGAGCCTGTGCTCCGCAACGGGAGAGGCCACAACAGTGAGAGGCCCACGTACCGCAAAAACAAAAAACCAAAACAAAAAAACAAAAAAAAAGAAAAAGTAAAACTGCATTGTTGGAGGACACAGTAACCTCCTCCTTTGGTTTTAGCTGACATACCCATTCACACATTCCTTGAAATTCCTTCCACCTTTAGACTCCAGGACACTGTAGGTTAATTTCCTGCTTGTTCTCATTTGATGGTTCCTCTTTTTCACTCTTTAGTAAACCATGAATCTTCTAAGATTCAATCATCAGCCTCTGCTTGTTTCTAGAAACAGTTACTCCTTTCAGGGAGGTGGTCTAGCTAAGGCTATTGTTACAAATCCAACTGTGACCTCTCCCTTACAGTCCTGTATTTTCATCTCAAGGTCTTCTATCTTCTTTGATTACTCAAGTTCTGTGACATTTTCTTTTCATGAATGTCCATGGTACTTACTGTCTAGCTCTATATTTTTCTCTCATTTATTCAACAGTTTTCTCATATGCAACATGGGGGTAGGATAACTATAGCACCTATTCATAGAGTTAAATGATCAAAAGTTTTTGCTATAAAAATTACTAAAAGCTCTGGCTCCCAGAGTACCCGATGCAGAGTTCCACATAAGGTGAATACTCACAGATAGTGTCCTTGAAGTAGACATATACACATTATGATGTTAAAGTCCTAACTTTATTCTTCAGAATATTAACCAGTCCTCAGAGCCTTATCGTTCCTTACTTCACATGTCATGCTCCATCTATACATCACTTCTTTCAGTCCCTTCATCTAGCAAGCCTTTCTCCCACGTTTCCTCACTCTCTTAATCTGCTTTGTACATGTCATTCTCCCTACTGAGCACACACTCTGTTGTGCCTCACTTCTCACCTTCCTTAGGTCTTAACTTAGATATTGCTTCCTCTAAGAAGTCTTTCATTTATCCACCAAGTCCTTTCTAGGCACTCCCATAGGACCCATCACTGTATAATGTATTATAATCGTCTATTTATCTGTTTCTATTTCCCATTAAATCATAAGTTCTCTGGGGTCAGATACTTTTTCTGTCTTATTTAGTATTATAATCCCACTGTCTGGCCCAGTATCTGATACACACACACATTAATGAATGAATGTTGTCTTTGTAATATCTTGGCTATCACAAGCATACATACACAGTTTTGCCTTGTAAACTATCATTGAAATTCATTTAAGCCTAATTCTGCTATAGGAAAATTTGACATAGAAGCATATACCAACCTACACCTACCCAGGAAGGGCATTTACTCATCCAAGGTGGATATAGAAATAAACTCTACGGTCTTTACAGCCTTTTATAGCCCTGATTAGCTGTAGCCATTACCAACCTCTGCCTATCTCACTCTGCCAAGTTGCCTGAGTTTCACCAGTTCAAGGCAGTGCCAATCTCAAACCACAAGATCATCCTCAGAGACAACTATCAAAAGTGAGAAAGAGAGGACACAAGAGGAGTCAAGCTAGATCCTTTCATTTGTCATAGGATTTTCTGCAGCTAGGCTTGGCCAGTAGCTTGGTACTTCATAGAGCCTTGTACTCCCTGATATCTTGTTGGAACATGAGTTAAATAATGACTAAGAGAAAGTGCCAGCTACTGAATCACCAAAAGGTACAATTATCACCAAACCTGGTGTTTTGGGAGAAACATCCAATTGCACCTGATTCTATTGTACATGCTCTCCATTTTTTTTTTTCCTACAAAGGTAACAATAAATTTGCTGTCCTTCCTGGAGCTGATCTATCTTGACCTATCTCTTGACATCTTGGAGCCAGAAAGCCTGACTATGAAACATTTTGGAAAATTGAAGATTAGTAACCAACACATTTTCAACTTCTGGAGCTTAGGGGGTTTAATAAAATCAGAAATTACTAGGAAAAGAAGTCAAGAGCAATTCTGTTAAAATTTGTTCGGGAGTTTTGATATGAAGGAATAAGTGTGTCATGCAGCAGATGAGCCTCTAGGATGAATTTGATTAATTCTCTATAACAGCAAAGTTGTATAATCAGATGGTGTTGCTTGAGGGCTTCTTTTGCTTTGGAGTTGAATAATCTAAATTGTGTAACCTCTAGTGGATTTCTATTCTGCCGCATATCAAAGATCACCCCTGAAGATGTAAAAAGAAGATTTTCTGTTGGGTTGCAGGGTAAAAAGTGAGGATGAGTATACTTTATTGGATTCAGCTCCCTGGCGACAGGAATATGCCAGAATCAGTGACACTTCAAGTATGGTGACCACAAAAATGAGAGGGAAGGAGCTCTGTCAAATTAAAGGATTTTGGTTCTAATCCTAGCTCAACTACTAGCTTGCTGTGTGACCTTGGGAAAGTCATTTGCTCCCTTTGGGCCTCAGTTTCTGCTTCTGTTCTGTGAGACAGTAGACATCCTCCTTGATGATCTTTAGGTTCTTTCTACCACATGAAGCCCAATAACTCGATTAGTTACATATCTCAGGTGATAGCATTTACAGCCCAAATTAACCAGATGGTCATCTGAATTCTGCACTTAGCTTTGCGTTTGGCTGCTTTACACCAAATATCTTGATGGATGGTTTTTTCCCCATTTTTCATCCACATGTTTAAGTACCAGGTAAGTGTTGGATTTGTGGATCTAAGCCACATTGGCTAATATCAGTTGAATGAAGGGCTAACTATTTGCTTACAAAATATTTCTTAGAGCAATTTGGACAATTTATTTATATGGGAATCTGATCAACATCTGATATTTGGCAGCAAACTGGCACTGATAAGTGCCTGTTTATACTTACATTCTGTCACTCTTCAAACTATGGCATAACTAAATTGACTTTTATTATTTATAACAGTATCATCCTGACTGGGACTGTATTAGACCCCAAAGAGAAGAGATTTTTAAAAGAGGTTGTTTTTTTCTGAAAATCCTTTTATTATTTTCTTTTCTTCAGCTGGGTGTGAGTTAGGCTCTCTCTGGGAAGCAGATACTGAAACAGAGTTAGGAATGCAAAGGTTTATTGGAGGTAATGCCTGTGAAAGGAAAAAGGAGGGGTAGGCAGAAGTGGGTAGGGAAAAATTTCAGACTGTGATGCTGATGTGATCCTTGTGAAAAGAAAACGGACAGGAAGTAGGATTAGGTAGAGTCTCAGACTGAGGTTCAGATCTCACAAAGCCGCATCCAACCCAGTGCAGAACTCTCAAGCAAAAATTTCCCATTACAGGAATCTCACAATGAGGAGAGATGTCCAAGCCCTAATACCCTTACTATACTCAGTCATTGACAGAGAGATGCCCATGAGGAGCACGGCTGAGGCAGAACCTAAATGTGCTAACAGGTGGAGGCTGTCAGAAAATGCATTCCTTACAGCTGAATGGCAAATTCTTTCTTGAAGAGAGATCCAAGCAGCATATCTCCATAACTTCCAGAAATGCCATTTTTCATTATATTCCAATTTGAGCCTACAATAACCTGTTATTGCTTACCAAGTTAAGTCTAAACTCCCGTCTAATTTCAAATAGAATATAATACTTAGGGATACGTTTTACAAAAGAATTGCAACACATATTCTGAAAACTACAAAATATTATTGAAAGAAATTAAAGAAAACTTAAATAAATGAAAACCTATCCCATGTTCATAGGAGAGTTAGTATTGTTAAGTTTGCAATACTCTGCAAACTGATCTATATATTCAGTACAATATCTGTCAAAATTCCAAGTGTCTTTTTCTTTTTTTTTTTGCAGAAATGGACGAGCTGGTCCTAAAATTCCTGTGAAAATACAAGGGGTGCTGATAAAACAATCTTGAAAAAATAAGAATAAAGTTGAAGGATTCATACTTCCTGATTTCAAAATTACTACAAAGCTACAATAATCAAAACAGTCTGATTCTGACATAAGAATAGACATGTACATCAACTGAATAGAACTTAGAGTCCAGAAATAAACCCATTCATCTATGGTCAATTGATAACTGACAAGGATACCAAGGCTATTTAATGGTGGAAAGAATAGTCTTTTCAACAATGATGCTGGGACAACTGGATATCCCCTATACAAAAGAATGAACTTGGACCCCTACCTTATACCATATACAAAGTGAACTCAAAATGGATCAAAGACCTAAATGTAAGAGCTAAAATTATAAAACTCTTAGAAGGAAACATATGGGTTAATCTTTTGACCTCAAATGCGGCAACAGTTTCTTAGATACAACACCAAGATGACAAGTGACAAAAGAAAAATTGGGCAAACTGGACTTCGTCAAAAATTTTTCTTTAAAGTGCTTCAAAGGATACTATCAGGAAAGTAAAAAATCAACCCACAGAGTGGGAGAAAATATTTGCAATACATTTGACAAAGATCTAGTATCCAGAATACATAAAGAACTCTTATGACTCAACAATAAAAAGACAAACAACCCTATGAAAGTATGCAAATGATTTGAATAGTTTTTCAAAAGAAGATATACAAATGGCCAATAAGCACATCAAGAGGTGCTCAACATTATTAGTCATCACGTAAATGCAAATCACAACTATAAGGAGATACCATTTCACATCCACTAGGATGGCTATAAAAATAATCTTTTAAAAATGGAAAATAACAAGTGTTAGTGAAGATGTGGAGAAATTAAAACCCTCATACATTGCTGGTAGGAATGTTAAATGGTGGAGCCGCTGTGCAAAACAGTTTGGCAGTTCCTCAAAGGTCCAACATACAGTTACCATATGACTCAGCAATCCCACTCCCAGTATCATATCCAAGAGAGCTATAGACATGTGTTCACACAAGAACTTCTACATGAGTGTTTATAACAATCTTATTCTTAATAGCCCCCAAATGGAAACAAGCCAAATGTTTATTAAATGATGAATGGATAAACAAAATGTGCTATATCCATACAATGGAATATTATTTCGTCATAAAAGGAATGTTTTAATACATGCTACAACATGGAAAAACCTCGAAAACATTACACTAAGTGAAAGAAGTCAGACATATTATACGATTCCATTGTATGAAATGTCCAGAACAGGCAAATCCACAGACATACCAAATAGCAGTAGTCAGGGGATGGGGTGAGAGGGGAATTGAGAATGACTTCTCTGGGTACTGGAGTGATGAAAATATTCTAAAATTAAGGAATATACTCTTCATGCACCCAGAATAATGCTGCTTTCCTGCCAGGCATTTCCCTGATGCCTGCTGTGGCCTCCTATCCCCTCTTCTCATTTATTCAAGAGATGGAGGTTTCAAATATTCCAGCACTTAGGTTTTGAAATAAGGTTTTGTGTCATTTCATTCCAGGTTAGAGATGGTAACAGAAAGCTGAGAAGGAAGCTGGATAAGATGGAGTCAATCTTAAGGAAAAAACAGCACTAGGCATTCTCTAATTGAGAACACTACCTTGTCACTGGGGGACAAATGTGAAAACGATTAAGATGATTAAAATAAGAACATTATAGGTTGAGTTTACAGCACAACCTCCAAAGTGTTAAAATTGATAATTTTTTTTAAAAAAGTACAGTGATAATTTGGTGCTTAACATACCCTATACATGTTTTCCCACTTAAGAGGCACAACAGGCCTTGTCCTCTGATTTCAGCTTCCCTGCTTGCTACCTGCTTGACCAGTAACTGGAACTGAGTGATCACTATTGCCTTCTCTCTCAACTGGGAACATTTTTCCATTTAACTTCCAGGAAGTGCCCATTCTCCTGGATTTCCTCTTATCCCACTGGCCATTCCTTTTTAGTTTCCTTTTCTGCTTATCTTCCTGTGTTCATCATCTAAATATTGAGGGCTTCAGGGCTTGGCACTAGTCCTCTTCTTCTCTATCAGACACATTCTCCTTAGCTGAGCTCATCAACTATATGGCTTTGATATTGTCTAATGACTCCCATAGGTTGTATCTTTAAACTTGACCTGTGCACCTAGTTCCAGTCTTGTATATCCAATTGCCTCTTTGCATGTCTGATAGGCAGATAAAACTTTATGCCCAGGACAAAACTTATGATTTTTATCCTACCCCAAATCCTGCTTCTCTCCTAATCTCTCCCAACTCAGTGAAAAACATCACCACCTACCCAGTGGATCAAGTTAAAAACCCTCTGTGATCTGACCACTGTTTACCTCTCTGACTTAAGCCGGTGTCACTTTTACCTTGCTCATTATACAACAGTCACACTGGATATTTTGTTCCTAGAAAACACCAGATTCATCCCTGATTTAGGACTCTTGAGTCTGCCGTTCCCTTTGCCTGGAAGACTCTTCCCCTTTCATGGGTCTGTTTCTGTAAGTAAAGTTCTATGGGAACACAGCCATGCCTGTTAGTTTACTACTGACTTCGGCTGCTTTGTGCTACAATGACAGAGTTGAGTAGTTGAAACAGCTATCATATATGACCCACAAGCCCTATAAACAAAAGTTTGCCAAACCCAGCTGGGTCTTTGCATGGCTGTCTCCTTGTTTAGGTCTTGGTGCTAATGTCACCCCCTCAGAGAGACATGTCCCCTCTCCCACCCCAGTCACTCTTTCACATTATCCTCTTAATTTCTTCACAGAACTGCTCTGAATTATCTTACTTGTTTGATTGGTTATTACCTGTTAACCCCACTAGAAAGTAAGTTTCCCTGTCACATTCCCTGGCAGGTCCCTAGGTCCTAGCACCGTATCTGGAACACCATAGGTCCTCAATAAATATATGTTGGATAAATTAATGCATGAACGTATGTGAGTCATCAAGTTTACAAAACAATGGTTCAAGTTAGCACTCCATGTATATATAGGCATAGAATTTACTTAGATCTAGCTTATGAGTAAATATATGCTCAGGAAAAGAAAAATTTCTTAAAATAAAGGTACACGAACATTAAAAGATGGATGAAGAATCACTGTGTGGTAAAACCAACTTCATATAATGAATTAATTGGATTTTATCAGAGCAAATATTTTAAGATTTTTTTGGAGCAATGGTAAAAAGAGCCAAGTAGAAAGTTTCCAAAACTGCTTAGCTACTCCTCCCATATGTCTGGAAAAAGATGTTAATATTACCTTGTTGAATTCATTTTAATTAGCAGATGGAAGGAAATGGGAGGGGTAAATGTGGGTGTTGAAAAATGACCCTTTTAACAGATTCCCAAACTTGGCTTCATTTATGTCATCTCTGCACTTTTTTGGCAATTATTTTTGCTGCTGTCTTTCTTTCAAGTGATATACATTATTGAGCACCCTCCCACCCCCCTTCCCCAAAGCCCCCATTTTCCTGCATGTCGCTACAGCTTCACAACTTGTCTTTGAGCTCCCTCTGCTGGCCCCAAGAAGGCTGCAGAGTTGGTCTCTTCTAACGTCTATAACCTAAACTAAAGTACACAAGATGAAAATAACCATACTAAAAGGGCAACCTTTTCTCCTCTTCAGTTAGATAAAATTAAATGGTGTCTTGATTCACACATTTTGATGAACTCAGCAATTGTGGCATTTATCAGGCACAGCCCGAATGACTAATTCAATCAAAATCCGTGTCAACAAAGCTTCTTTCATATACTTCTGGAGCAATGTGGTTTAACTTTACTCTTTATTCCTAAATATTGGATCTGTGCAAAATCCACGTAGCCTGTGAAGATTCTCTTGACTTCTGGTTTGGACATAATGAGATGTGTACACTTGCGTTTCCAAATCAACAAAACCATATGTGATACATATGTCAGTGCATCTACCCCTTTCACCTGCTTCTCTCTTAGACTCCTTTAAAAGTGAGTTTGAGGGTATCAATAATTACCATGTTCAAGACGACTAATGGCATGATTTTTTTCTAATAAATGGATGTTCACTAGATAACGCTGATCAAGGACTGATTTTCCATATAAAGTTAGATAGCACTGATTTGAAGGAGAGGATGAGAGTTACAAGTTCCCCCACATATAACTTTAACAGCCATAGGAACACTCCTGTTTGTCCTGAACTGCAACTGATCTAGCTGTATGACCTTGAGAAAGGAGGTTAACTTTTGTGGATTTGTTTCATTAAGTATAAAATGAAGAAATTGTCTGAGGCTATCTCTAATAATTTGATGATTTGGTGTTAATTGATATATTCTCTGCAGAAAGGCTTTCCCAATGAAAGTTGTGTAGTAAAGATTCATCTGAAAATTTAAACTTCATTTTACATTTTACAACTTGGATGTTTTATGTTTTGACATTTGAAACAAATTTTCAAACAATGGCTTTTATGGAAAACTACACATCATAAGCAGTATGCACTCTAGTTATTTGATTGGTTTATGAACAGTCTCCCGGAGGTTGAAAATAGCTAAGATGTTGTAGAACCAAAGTGGACATGAAAGAGTAAAAGGGGCAAAATAGGAAAAGATCTGAAAAGGAATCTTTTCTTCTTGAAACTTGTCTGTGAGTGGAAGCAGCTGGCTATTGGAAACCTTCCCTAAAGTTACCCATTCGGCAGGATGATATATTACTAATAAGACTAAAAAGTGTCTTCCTAGGAAGCAGCCAACCTTAAATGCAATCAGTGTAAAATAAGTTATCAACTCGAAAGTGATAAGAGGTTCTACAAATCTATTAAAATGGGAAGGATGATGTAATGGCAAGTACCAGTTGTAGAACAATCATGTCAGAGTCCAGAAAAAGGATAATTGGAGGGTGCCCTTGTCAGTGTCACCAGCTATGTCCAGGAAGATAGTGCCTTGACCACTTAACACCTGGTTTGGGGCACTTGGAGTGGAGCAAACACTCATTTGTCAGGAAGAGCTTATGACCTTCCTGCATCCTCCCCCAACCAGGAAAATATCCACACAAATCTTCCTTTAGATCTTGTGATCTTCTGGAAGGAGACTGGGCTTATTTGGCTAACAGGGACTTTTCAGATTCCTTGTAACTTTTATTTATCATTCTAAATTAATAGATTTAAGGTATGATTTATCAAAAAGGCTAATGAGAGTTTAGGTAACATGAGCTGGGTAATTTCTTCATGAGAGTATCATCACCATCATTCCAGAAAAATAAGGCTCAAAGGTGAACGATCAGACCCTGGTGACCTTTCACAAAAGGGGTAGCATCCCTTAATATCTACCCAATTCCCAATTCCCAACTCCCTCACTCTCAAAGACTCCTATATATCATCAATATTGAGTGTGTAAGACCACGACCTGGATTTGTAATTAACAAGAAATATTCCATCTCTTACATCTCAAATATTAATACCAGTCTTAGAGTTACCTGTTATATATTCTCACCCCGTTTACTACTGCTCTTCACACTTACTAAAAGGCTCTGTTCCCTTGATTCCTTTATTTGCTTCCAGTTTAGCAGCCCCTCAGAGTCTCACTTTCTTCCCAATGCTGCCTGGAACTCATGGTCAACACCATGAATTCCTGTTTCATCAGCCCTCTCAACTCCCTCTCACTCCTGTTTTAGTTTCCTTTTGTGTTTAGTTAATATTCAAAGAAAGCTTTTAAGTATCACGCAATTTATACTGATTCTTCTATCTAATTTTACCAACCCTATGAGGTAGTTACTTTTATTGCCTCCATTTTAAAGATGAGGAACTTAAGTTTTTGAGAGGATAAGTAGGTTGCCCAAGCCCACACACTTAGTAAGTAGCAGAACCAGGACTCAAAGCCATGTCTGTGACTAAAACCTTCACTCTTAACCACAACACAATACTCCCCGATGCTGTTGTACCTGCCCTACACCATCTTCCTTCCTCATTTTTAGAACCAGAGGGCTGGTAAAGAAAATCTCAGAAAATTGTGCAAACGAGTGCCTCTACAGATCCCTGATTTTTCACTGCAGTTGAATCCTGCATAGCACATATCAATCCCTTTACCTATCATGAATTTTTTCCAATTTCTCACAGTAACTATTCCAATTCTTTGCCTCTCAAGTTTTCTACCCAATTCCCAACTCCCTCACACTCAAAGACTCGTATATCATCAATACTGAGTCCACTGGGATGAAATCCTTCATCTTCCCCATTGTCCACATACAGATTTTTCTCTGTACCCATCCATTCTTCATCCCTACTGTATGAGCAGGAGTGTCTCTCTTCTACTGAAGGTCTGCCTCTTGTGCCACCTGTTGTTTCTTCCTCAGACTTGCTCCTTCATATGTTCTCTCTCAGTACTTGATTTTTTAAATTTCTTTCTCTCTATTATCCACTCACCCTCAGCATATAAATATGTTTAAATGCCTTCTAATCCTAAAGAAAAGTCACTCAATTTGAGCTGTAGCCAGTCCCAGTGCCCAAGTTACTGGTTCCCTACTTAGCAAATCTTTTTTAAAGAATAACCTATTTTCAATATTTATTTCTATATTTCTCATTCCTTCCTGAAATTAAGCCTCTGACACCCCACTTAACTTTTTTCCATTTCCCTTCATACTGGCATACTTAAGGAGACTATCTTTATTTTGCCTGGCCAATGCTAGGTCATTTGGTCTCTATCTCTTTTAAAAATTACTATTTCTCTACACTCATACACTGTTGTGGGAATGTAAATTGGTGCAGCCACTGTGGAAAAAGTATGGAGGTTTCACAAATAACTAAAAATAGAACTACCATATGACCCAGCAATTCCAATCCTGGGTATATATCTGCAAAAAACCAAAAACACTAATTCAAAAAGATACATACACCCAATGTTCATAGCAGCATTATTTTATTTATTTATTCAAAAATTTTTTGAGACTTAATTTATTGTCAAATTGTTCCAAGCAGTTTCTCTTGTTTTATGCCATTTTGTTTGAAGCGCTATTTTTTTTACCATCCCCCACCGCTTTTCCCCCTTGGTGTCCATGTTTGTTCTCTACATCTGTGTCTCTATTTCTGCCCTGCAAACCAGTTCATCTGTACAATTTTTCTAGGTTCCACATACATGCGTTAACATACGATATTTGTTTTTCTCCTTCTGACTTACTTCACTCTGTACGACAGACTGCAGGTCCATCCACGTCTCTACAAATGACCCAATTATTTTCCTTTTTATACCTGAGTAATATTCCATTATATATATGTACCACATCTTCTTTATCCATTCATCTGTCGATGGGCATCTAGGTTGCTTCCATGACCTGGCTATTGTATATAGTGCTGCAATGAACACTGCGGTACATGACTCTTTTTGAGTTATGGTTTTCTCTCGGTATATGCCCAGGAGTGGGACTGCTGGGTCATATTGTAATTCTATTTTTAGTTTTTTAAGGAACCTCCATACTGTTCTCCATAGTGGCTGTAACAATTTACATTCCCACCAACAGTGCAAGAGGGTTCCCTTTTCTGCACACCCTCTCCAGCATTTGTTGTTTGTAGATTTTCTGATGATGCCTGTTCTAACTGGTGTGAGGTGATACCGCATTGTAGTTTTTTGATTTGCATTTCTCTAATACTTAGTAACGCTGAGCAGCTTTTCATGTACCTCTTGGCCAACTGTATGTCTTTTTTGGAGAGATGTCTATTTAGGTCTTCTGCACATTTTTGGATTGGGTTGTTTGTTTTTTTAATATTGAGCTGCATGAGCTGTTAATATGTTTTGGAGATTAATCCTTTGTTGACTCGTTTGCAAATATTTTCTCCCATTCTGAGGGTTGGCTTTTCATCTTCTTTATACTTTATTTTTGCTCTGCAAAAGCTTTTACGTTTCATTAGGTCCCATTTGTTTATTTTTGTTTTTATTTCCATTACTCTAGGAGCTGGATAAAAAAAGATCTTGCTGTGATTTATGTCATAGAGTGTTCTGCCTATGTTTTCCTCTAAGAATTTGATAGTGTCTGGCCTTACATTTAGGTCTTTAATCCACTTTGAGTTTATTTTTGTGTATGGTGTTAGGGAGTGTTCTAATTTCATTCTTTTACATGTAGCTGTCCAGTTTTCCCAGCACCACTTATTGAAGAGACTGCCTTTTCTCCATTGTATACCCTTGCCTCCTTTTTCCATAGATTAGTTGACCACAGGTGCGTGGGATTATCTCTGGGCTTTCTATCCTGTTCCATTGATATATATCTCTGTTTTTGTGCCAGTACCATATTGTCTTGATTACTGTAGCTTTGTAGTATAGTCTGAAGTCAGGGAGTCTGATTGCTCCAGCTCTGTTATTCTTTCTCAAGATTGCTTTGGATCTTCGAGGTCTTTTGTGTTTCCATACAAATTTTAAGATTATTTTGTTCTAGTTTTGTAAAAAATGCCACTGGTAATTTGATAGGGATTGCATTGAATCTATAGAGTGCTTTGGGTAGTATAGTCATTTTCACAATGTTGATTCTTCCAATCCAAGAACATGGTATATCTCTCCATCTGTTTGTGTCACCTTTGATTTCTTTCATCAGTCTTTTATAGTTTTCTGAGTACAGGTCTTTTACCTACTTAGGTAGGTTTATTCCTAGGTATTTTATTCTTTTTGTTGCAATGGTGAAAGGGATTGTTTCCTTAATTTCTCTTTCTGATTTTTGTTGTTAGTGTATAGGAATGCAAGACATTTCTGTGCATTAATTTTGTATCCTGCAACTTTACCAAATTCATAGATTAGCTCTAGTAGTTTTCTGGTGGCATCTTTAGGATTATCTATGTATAGTATCATCCTATCTGCAAACAGTGACAGTCTTACTTCTTCTTTTCTAATTTGTATCCCTTTTATTTATTTTTCTTCTCTGATTGCCTTGGCTAGGACTTCCAAAACTATGTTGAATAATAGTGGTGAGAGTGGACATCCTTGTCTTGTTCCTGATCTTAGTGGAAATGCTTTCAGTTTTTCACCATTGAGAATGGTGTTTGCTGTGGGTTTGTCATATATGGCCTTATTATGTTGAGGTAGGTTCCCTCTCTTCTCACTTTCTGGAGAGTTTTTATCATAAATGGGTGTTGAATTTTGTCAAAAGCTTTTCTGCATCCATTGAGATGATCATATAGTTTTTATTCTTCCATTTGTTAATATGGTGTATCACATTGATTGATTTGCATATATTGAAGAATCCTTGCATCCCTGGGATAAATCCCACTTGATCATGGGGTATGATCCTTTTAATATGTTGTTGGATTCTGTTTGCTAGTATTTTGTTGAGGATTTTTGCATCTATATTCATGAGTGATATTGGTCTGTAATTTTTTTTTGTAGTATCTCTGTCTGGTATTGGTATCAGGGTGATGGTGGCCTTGTAGAATGAGTTTGGGAGTTTTCCTTCCTCTGCAATTTTTTGGAAGAGTTTGAGAAGGATGGGTGTTAGCTCTTCTCTAAATGTTTGATAGGATTCACCTGTGAAGCCATCTGGTCCTGGACTTTTGTCTGTTGGAAGATTTTTAATCACATTTTCAATTTCATTACTTGTGATTGGTCTGTTCATACTTTCTACTTCTTCCTGGTTCAGTCTTGGTAGGTTATACCTTTCTAAGAATTCATCCATTTCTTCCAGGTTGTCCATTTCATTGGCATAGAGTTGCTTGTAGTAGTCTCTTTTGATGCGTTGTGTTTCTGTCATGTCTGTTGTAACTTCTCCTTTTTCATTTCTAATTTTATTGATTTGAATCCTCTTCCTCTCTGATGAGTCTGGCTAAATGTTTATAAGTTTTGTTTATCTTCTCAAAGAACCAGCTTTTAGTTTTATTGATCTTTGCTATTGTTTTGTTTCTATTTCATTTACTTATGCTCTGATCGTTACGATTTCTTTCCTTCCACTTACTTTGGGTTTTGTTTGTTCATCTTTCTCTAGTTCCTCTAGGTGTAAGGTTAGATTGTTTATTTGAGATTTTTCTTGTTTCTTGAGGTAGGATTGTATTGCTATAAACTTCCCTCTTAGAACTGCTTTTGCTACATCCCATAGGTTTTGGATCGTCGTGTTTTCATTGTCATTTGTCTCTAGGTGTATTTTGATTTCCTCTTTGATTTCTTCAGTGATCTCTTGGTTATTTAGTAATGTACTATTTAGCCTCCATGTCTTTGTGTTTTTTACGTTTCTTTCCCCTGTAATTGATTTCTAATCTCATAGCATTGTGGTCAGAAAAGATGCTTGAAATGATTTCAATTTTCTTAAATTTACTGAGGCTTGATTTGTGATACAAGATGTGATCTATCCTGGAGAATGTTCCGTGTGCACTTGAGAAGAAAATGTAATCTGCTGTTTTGGGATGGAATGTCCTATAAATATCATTTAAATCTATCTGGTCTATTCTGTCATTTAAAGCTTGTGTTTCCTTATTTATTTTCATTTTGGATGATATGTCCATTGGTGAAAGTGGGGTGTTAAAGTCCCCTGCTATGACTGTGTTACTGTCGATTTCCCCTTTTATGGCTGTTAGCATTTGCCTCATGCATTGAGGTGCTCCTAGGTTGGGTGCATATGTATTTATAATTGTTACATCTTCTTCTTGGATTTATCCTTTGATCATTATGTAGTGTCCTTCCTTGTCTCTTTTAACATTCTTTATTTTAAAATCTATTTTATCTGGTGTGAGTATTGCTACCCCAGCTTTCTTTTGATTTCCATTTGCATGGAATATCTTTTTCCATCCCCTCACTTACAGTCTGTATGTGTCCCTAGGTCTGAAGTGCATCTCTTGTAGACAGCATATATACGGGTCTTGTTTTTGTATCCATTCAGCGAGCCTGTGTCTTTTGTTTGGAGCATTTAATCCATGCACATTTAAGGTAATTATCGATATGTATGTTCCTATTACCATTTTCTCAATTATTATGGATTTGTTTTTGTAGGTCCTTTTCTTCTCTTGTGTTTCCCACTTAGAGAAGTTCCTTTAGCAGTTGTTGTAGAGCTGGTTTGGTGGTGCTGGATTCTCTTAGCTTTTGCATGTCTGTAAAGCTTTTGATTTCTCTGTCAAATCTGAATGAAATCCTTGCCAGGTAGAGTGTCTTGGCTGTAGGTTCTTCCCTTTCATCGCTTTAAATATATCATGCCACTCCCTTCTGGCTTGTAGAGTTTCTGCTGAGAAATCAGCTGTTAACCTTATGGGAGTTCCCTTTTACGTTATTTGTCATTTTTCCCTTGTTGCTTTTAATAATTTTTGTTTGTCTTCAATTTTTGTCAGTTTGATTACTATGTGTCTTGGCATGTTTCTCCTTGGATTTATCCTGCCCTGGACTCTCTGCTCTTCCTGGAGTTGGGTGGCTATTTCCTTTCCCATGTTAGGGAAGTTTTCGACTGTAATCTCTTCAAATATTTTCTCAGGTCCTTTCTCTCTCTGTTCTCCTTTTGGGACCCCTATAATGTGAATGTTGCTGTGTTTAATGTTGTCCTAGAGGTCTCTTAGGCTGTCTTCATTTCTTTTCATTCTTTTTTCTTTATTCTGTTCTGCAGCAGTGAATTCCACCATTCTGTCTTCCAGGTCACTTATCCATTCTTCTGCTATTGATTCCTTCTAGTGTAGTTTTCATTTCAGTTATTGTTTTGTTCATCTCTGTTTGTTTGTTCTTTAATTCTTCTAGGTCTTTGTTAAACATTTCTTGCATCTTCTTGATCTTTGCCTCCATTCTTTTTCCGAGATCCTGGATCACCTTCACTATCATTATTCTGAATTCTTTTTCTGGAAGGTTGCCTATCTCCACTTCATTTAGTTGTTTTTCTGGGGTTCTATGTTGTTCCTTCATCTGGTACATAGTTCTCTGCCTTTTCATTTTGTCTATCTTTCTGTGAATGTGGTTTTCATTCCACAGGCTGCAGGATTGTAGTTCTTCTTCTATTTATTTAAATTAAACAAATTTTTTTCTTTTCCATTACAGTTTATTACAGGATATTGAATATTGTTCCCTGTGCTACACAGTAGGCCCTTGTTGTTTATCCATTCTGTATAGAATAGTTTGCATCTACTAATCCCAAACTCCCAATCCATCCCTCTCCTATCGCCTCCTTGGCAAACACAAGTCTGTTCTCTATGTCTGTGAGGCTGATTCTGTTTTGTAAATAAATTCACTTGTATAATTTTTTTAAGGTTCCACATATAAGTGATATCATATGATATTTATCTTTGTCTGACTTCACTTAATATAATAATCTTGACATCCATCCATATTGCTGCAAATAGCATTATTTCATTCTTTTTATGGCTGAGTAATATTCCATTGTATATATATACACACATATATATATGTATATATCTATCTTATCTTATTTATCCATACATCTGTCGATGAACACTTAGGTTGCATAGCAGCATTATTTACAACTGCCAAGATATGGAAATAACCCAAGTGCCCATTTGCAGCAACATGGATGTACTTGGAGGGTATTATGCTGAGTGAAATAAGTCAGAGAAAGACAAAGACTGTATGATATCACATATATGGAATCTAAAAAATACAACAAAGTAGTGAGTATAACAACACAGAAACAGACTCACAGATATAGAGAACAAGCTAGTGCTTATCAATGGGGAGAGGGAAGGCGGAGGGGCAATATAGGGGTAGGGGAGTAAGAAAAATAATACATTTTATTATGTATAAAATAAGCTACAAGGATATATTGTACGACACAAAGAATATAGCCAATATTCTATAATAACTATAAATGGAGTATAGCCTTTAAAAATTGTGAATCACTATATTGTACATCTGTAACTTATGTAATATTGTACATCAACTCTACTTCAGTAAGAAAAAGAAAAGCTTAAAAACACTCTTTTTATTTCCCTTAGTTTACATGACACCAGATCTTCCTTGTTGTTTTCCTTTATCTCTACTCATATCTTTTTGGTCTTTTTTCATGGCCTCCTCTTGGTCTGTCTGCCCCTTAAATATTGCTGTTCTCAAAGACTTTAAACTTGGCTCTCTTCCTGTCACTTCTCTTCACTTAGAAAAGTACACAAAATAAGAGACCATCAATTTCCAAGATTTTCATTTTCACTCATGTGTTGTTTTCAATTGATGACATTATCTTCTTCTTTTATGAACAAATGGAAACTACCACATGCAAAATTATTTATCTTTTCACCCTAAAATCTAAACTACAACTTCTCCATGCTAAACAGAGAACAAGATATTTTCACTTAAATATGCTACAGGTCCTCAGAGTCAACACACCTTGAACTTAGTTAATTTAGTCTTTCCACCAAACCAGCTTTTCCTACCTGTAATTTGATTTAACAAATATTTATTCCATCTGTCCTCACTGAGGACTGCAATAAGAAAAAAACAGGCAGACTATTATTTATATTGAACTTACATTCTAGTGTGTGCTGGGCTGGAGTGGAGAGAGGCAGACAATAAACAAACAAAACATATTATATGTCAGGTGGTGATGAATATTAAGAAGAAAAATAAAACCAGGGTACAGGCACAGGGAAAATTGATGGAAGGGATATTTTTAAAGGGTAGTATGGGAAGTTTTCACTATTAGGAAAATAGAAACCCAAATAAAGAGAAGCTTTGAGTCATGTGGACATCTGAGAGAAGAGTGATCCAGGCAACTAGAAAAACAGATGCATAGGCCAGGAGACAGGACTGTACTTAGCAAAGAGATATGTGTTCTTGGAAAAGAGTCAGTGAGGGAAAGAGTGGTAGAAGATGAGATCAGAGAGATAGTAAGGGTCAGATCATGGTTAAAATGTGGAATTTTACTCTGAGTGGGATGGGAAGCCAATGGAGGCTTTTTTTTTTTTTTTGCGGTACGCGGGCCTCTCACTGCCGTGGCCTCTCCCGTTGCGGGGCACAGGCTCCAGATGTGCAGACTCAGCGGTCACGGCTCACGGGCCTAGCTGCTCCGCGGCATGTGGGATCTTCCTGGACTGGGGCACGAACCCGTGTCCCCCGCATCGGCAGGCGGACTCTCAACCACTCCGTCACCAGGGAAGCCCTTGGAGGCTTTTTAAGGAGTACCAGATATGAGCTACTTTTCTTAACTTACAAAAATTTTTAAATATACATTTAATTTAAAAATTAAAAACAGTTGAAATGTATAGAAATATCGAATGACTATGTTGTGTGCCAGGAACTAACACAGTGTTGTAGATCAAAAACAAAGAAACTCATAGAAAAAGAGATCAGATTTGTGGTGACCAGAGCTGGGGGTGGGGGGTGAGGGGAGAGGGAATTGGATGAAAGGGGTCAAAAGGTAAAATGTACAAACTTGCAGTTATAAGATAAATAAGTACTAGGGATGCAATATGCAACATGATAAATAGAATTAACACTGCTGTGTGTTATATATGAAAGTTGTTAAGAGAGTAAATCCTAAAAGTTCTCACCACAAGGAAAACATGTTTTTCTATTTCTTTTATTTTTTATCTGTATGAGAGGATGAATGTTCACTAAACTTATTGTGGTAATTATTTTATGATGTATATTAGTCAAATCATTATGCTGTACACCTTAAACTTACATAGTGCCGTATGTCAATTATATTTCAATAAAACTGGAAGAAGAAAATATATATATATATATACACAGAAAAGAGAAAGGAATAACACAACAAGTATTCATATACCCATTACCTAGAATTAACAATTGTTAACATTATGCCATATTTGCTTCGGGTATATTTTATTTGTTAAAGTATTTTAAAGCATAGATATCATGACATTTTATCCCAAAATGCTCATTATAAATCTCTTAAAAAAATTTTCCTGTGTAATCACTATATGCATTATCATATCTACCAAAACTAACAAATCTAGTCCCAAGCTGATAATTATATTTCCCTAATTGTCCCCATAATTTATTATAGTGGTTTTGTTTAAACCAGAATTAAATCAAGGCTAATATATTTGCATTTGATTGTTAAGCTTCTTACGTACCGTTTTATGTAGAAAGCTCTCCCACCCCCATACTTTTTTCCCATGGCATTAACTTACTGAAGAGCCTGAGCCAGTTATCCTGCAGAGCTTTGTCTGATTGTTTTTTTGAGTTATTTAACTTATTCCTTCATCTTCTGTATTTTTATAAACTGGAAATTAGAAATAATGGCTTGATTAGATTGGCTTATATTTAAATTAATCACTCTGGTTGACTTATTGGAGAATATGCTTTGGAGTGGGAGTAGGGACAAGGAAACTAATCGGGAGGCTATAGTAGTACTCCAGGTGAGAGATGATGATGGCTCGGGATAGGGTGGAAGCAGTGGAGGTGTGAGAAATGGTCACATTCTGTGTATGTTTTGAAGGTAGAACCAACAAAATTTACTGCCAGATGGGATGTGGGGAATGAGAAGAGAGAAGTCCAGGATGATTCCATACTCTGAAGCAGAGTAACTGGAAAGATGGAGTTGTCATTTACTGAGACAGGGTAGACTGAGGTGGGCAGTAGATTCGGGGGTTAAGGTACAGTTGATATTTGGACATGGTAGCACTTACTGGGTTAACTTAATGCTTCAATACTTCCCTTTCCTTCACCCCTCCCTGCTATATTCCATCATCAATATTTTCTGATTTTACATACCAAGCACATCCTGTTCATCTCCATTTGCTACTGTCATAGCCCAAGTCCTCATCATCTTGCCACTGGATTATTATCACAAGGTCCAAACTTGGACCCCCTCCTTTCCCTCATCCACAGGTCAACTAAGAGGCCTTTCTGTGAAAGAAAAATCAGCTCATATCACTCTCCATCTTAAAACCCCTAAGTGATGTCCATTTGTCTTCAGGCTTGAGGTCTGTATGCCTCAGCCTAACCCGTAAGTGTCTCCGAGATCTGGCCCTAGACTCATCTTTTGTTACTCCTTCATGCTCTCCACCCTTTTTTGATCTGCCCATAGTGAACTATTTTGTTTCATCAGACAAAGGATGCTGTTTCATATGCCTGGGCCTCTGTATCAGCTACTTTTTTCTACTGAGAATGCCCTTCCTCTCTCAAAGGCATGGGCAATGTCTCATTCAAGTTTGAAACTTCAGAATCTAGCACACGTGGCAATTGACTAGGAGGTGCTCAGTTACTGCTGACTGTTGAACTGATGTACCCTTGACAAACACACAAGCTACTTTTAACCTTTATTCCACAATTCACAAGGCTACATATTATGTTTTCTCAGCCAGCATCACCACAAATTACTCATAAAAATTTCTGGATTCTACCTGATAAATGTCATTCATACTGGTTTAAACATAATCACTCTAGGTTGGGCACTATAGAATTGAAGCTTTATTATCTCTGGATTTTCTTTGAATTGTCATTTTGCAACAATTTTGAAAAATCGTACTTTTTACCTCTGAACTTAAAGAAATTAAAGCTATGAGGAGTAGACAGGAAAGCCCTTTACAAAGTAAAATTATAAGGTGTCATTATTGTTATTATAACAGTAATTGCCTTCAAATGAAAAAGTATATCAAGAGCAGAGCGTGAAAATTAATGATTGATTTTTTACTTGTCTTCAGGGCCAATTTGCCCTAAACAGCACAGACTTTGTGACTCATGTCTCTGATTCGTGTGGGCTCTCAGCTTGTGGATCCTGTCTCTAATTTAGCACTAAATGTGTTAACATTTCATTTTCCCTTGGCCAGGACTCACTGGGCCTTGGACTGCTAAATGAGCTCTGATTCACCTTCCAGGAAGCCAATTACCCAGACAAGGAGCACTTACTTGATGCTCATCAGAGTGAGTTACTTTATTTCCCCTTCGTTGCTGGAAATCTTTGGCTGGAAAGTTGAAGGACTTGTTCTCCTGGCACCTAGAAGAACACCAAGGCTGTTTCTGGTTCTTCGGTAATCCAGAGGAATGCCTAGAAATTTAAGATTGGATTTTCCTTGTGAACAACTCTGGCAGAAGAGAATGAGAACACAGTTTCTTAAGTGTTTGTATTTCCCCTGTTGATAAATTCCCAATGCCATAATCCAAAGGAAAAGAAGAGGTTTCTCTTTCAAATATTGAGATCGTACCTTTTTCCTTCTTCTCTAGCATTTTCCCATTCCAGCGACTTCCTGACCTAGCACACACTGAGCCAGTTATTCTAAATGTAAAAATGACTATTTGAAGAGTTCTTAAAGAATAAATAATATACAGATGTTATAGGTCACAGATGTGTGGTCTCGTTTCTTCAACAAGTCAGAAGAGCTTAGCACACTGGCCAGATTTATCTGCATCTTACCACTGTGGGTGCTGTGCGTTGGCTAAAGGAGTACTGGACTAGGGAGCACAAGTTCAGGTTGTAGTCCAACTGTCCTGTGAACGAACTTGCTGCATTATCTCCTACAAGTCTTTTCCTCTCCTTGGACCTCAACTTCCCTAAACTGTGAAACGATGTTAGAAAAATGAGCTTTTAATGTCCTTCTAAGACCTAAGGTTTTGTACTCTTTTCTAGCATGGATATATCCTAGGTCCTCTTTGATGCTCAACTCCAAGGTCCAGCCCAATGAGCTCTTCCTAGTAAGATATGTGACAGCTATCTGTTAGAATTATTACTTGTGGACTCTTAAATTAATTCTTCCTTCTCAGAAAGAAATCAGGAGTTGTTAAAAGGAAAAACTACTTTCAAAGTTAATTATACTTCTTTTCTCTATTAAATAGAATGGTGATTTCTCTCTCCATTATCTATCTGAAAAACATCATAATAAATACCAGCCCAGATACTTCATTTAACTGGTTACTGTAAAACACCAATAAGGGAAATTATCCTCTCCAGTATGCAGCACCTAGTAGAGTGCTGAGCTCATAGTAGGCACTAAATCAGTGTTTGTTAGGTCACTTGGGGAAACATCTTTATTTCCATACATTAACTTCAGTATTTCAACAGGAAAATTATACTTTAATAATAAGCAAAATCAAATGTAATGAAGCATTTCAGCTTAAAGCATACTTCCCATTGAGACAGAATATTTATATATTGCATATGTTTCCAAAAATCACCAGAAACTTTGAAACTCTGATTTTATACCTTGTAATCTGGTCAAAAAGACATTTCCTGCTTTATCTGGAATGTAAAGGAATGCTATAAAGAACTAGAATGGAAGTAGGGTAGTTCTATACCAACCAGTTGACCTTCACAGTGTTTGTGATTTTAAGTCAACTGGTTGCATTCAGTTATTTTGAAATAACCAGTTAACAGCTGATTGATTGAATACTACTGGTGGTTTGCAAATCACCTTGCTTTTTGACAAGATTCAACCTTCTTGCTCTTCTTTCACATGGTTTATTTAATTCAATTCAAGCAGGTGCTTTTTATTCCTCTCCCCACTACAAAACTTGTATATATGCAGTCAGACAAGTGTCAGGCACATAATAGGTACTCAATAAATATTTGCAATATAAACCAGAGGTATCAGTTGGCCTAGTCCTTAAAGTCAGATAAACATTTATATCCAGTTGTGATGATTACATATTCTATTCTTGAATATTTCCAAGCTTTCGCTCTAGCCATTAAGCTAAGACCATTATAATTAACTGCTCACTGCCAAACTTGGTTTCGAATTCTCAACTTCAGAAGGATCAATGAATTACAGAATTAAAAGGTGTCATGTAGATAATTGGTTCTTACAGGAAGAGTTACCCCATTGCTTCCACAATGAACACAATAGTAGGTATGATGAAGACTAAGTATTTTTGTGAAGTTGGGTCGTTAACAATGGATTAGGAATAGAATCCAATCTCCTCCTCTATCCGTGATATATTGGCCATCACTATTATCCTTTCAATAATGAGGAAAAGAATATTATACTTTGTTTCCTTCCTTGGTAACATCCTGATGACTAAGTGGATATTTCAATAGAGGACCGAGGCCAAATTTAAAACTAGGAACGCATTTAAAGTACATATATGCCTTCCCTAAGAAATGGAGGCCTAGTTATCCACCGCCAGGACCAGTCAAGACTGATGTTGACCATACAGCTAGGAAAGGAATTTAACAGTGTTCTTTCCTCCTTCTCCACCATGATTTTAAAGTTCAAATTTGGAATCAAGTGGTTGGTTAGTCCCATGCTCAACATAATCAACCCACATTCCACAGTGTCCCTCTGCTACAGTTCACCCACTCCAATCAACTACCATTAGTGTTTATTAATTCTATGGCAGCTCTTCATCATCCTATCCCTGTTCCCACTGGCTGGGGACTAAATAACTAGTGGGGTTCGTTTTCTCTCTCCAGAGAGGTAAGCCTTAATTCAGTGGACAATGATTCAGAGGGCTCTAATCCTGTATTTGCGTACTAGTGCGTAAGAAACTGTCTCTCCCCTGGCAGTGACAGATGATGTTCTGAAATGCTGTGAACCGGAGACTCACTGCCATGAGCTGGAATCGTCACTCCCTAGCTTTTAACACTCCAATGGGCATTCAGATTGAAATGCAAATATGAAAAGAATTTTAAAGGCACAATCAGCTCTTTGGAAAAATTCCATCATTTCTTCAAGAGCATTTTATGTTAATTTATTATTTTATTTCCTTAAAACTCTCTTACCCAAACTAAAAAGTTTGCTTTAGAAAAACACCCATTCCATTGGCGAAGTCTTTCACTCTTTCTAAAGTAATGATAAGTGACATTAAAATATGAAAAACAGGTGCATTCCCCAGATAAGTTTATTTAATTTCTGCATCATTCTTGCTTTCAATTATACTGAAGATAGCAGCAGGGCCAGAAAAATGATGACCTTTTCATTTTGAATGGCATTCAGCATTGGCTTGGTATTTCATAATGAAGCAAAGGTCTTAAAAATATTCCAAAGAGTAAATGGCTAGCAAATGCTTTACTTGTGACGTATTTCATTTTCATGGCCCTCTGTTGGGAAAGGGAGTCTTTAAAATAAGGGAAAAATTAAAATGCAATTATATAACATCTAAGTCTACTATTGTCAAATAGAGCTAGCAGGCAGAATATGTGTATGAAATATGTTATTTTTCTTAAGCTGGAACCCAAGAGTGTTGGTACAATGGGAAAATCAGCTAGGAAGTAAACGACTGTGCCTTTGTATGGATTCTGCCACCTATTAGCCACATAACCAAGAGCAAATGGCTTAATTTCTTAATCTATACATCTGTGTTACGCTTACTCCACTGAACTATTGTGGAACCCAATCAGATATGGAACCGAATATGAAAAGGCTTTGCAAACTGTGGAATAATATACAAATGAAGAGTTACACCTAAGACTTTTGCAAACTGTGGAGTACTGTGTATGCGAAGACTTAGAAACCACATATGATCTTTTTTCATTACCAATGAGCAGAGCCAACTGGAAATGAAGGGAGTCCTGAGACACATTTTTTTTTACTGTTTCTATTTTTTGAGGTTCCATGTATACTGAAAATTAAGAAGTGCCAAAACATATTTATAAGAATTGGGGTGCTTTAAAAATTTAATATACACACAATATACCTGTATGTATCTTTTGAAACTATGTCAAAAGCCTAAATTTGAGGCCATTTGTGAATTTCAGATCTTGGCCAAATGGCTCTTCTAGATCTCATCTTGCACAGTAAGTCCCCTACATATGAACCTTCAAGCTGTGAACTTTCAAACATGCGAACGTGGGTTTGCATGTCCAATCACATAAGTTAGTTCACCTGTCTGGCGTTCATTGTCATATGCGTGCATCCTCTACAAGTGGTTGTGCTTTTGTGTGGTTTACTGTATAGTACTGTATAGAGTACAGTAGTACAGTATCTTTATTTCAAGCCCTGGATGTCTGGAAGCAAGTGTAAAAGCAGAGGTGATGTAGCTGGTACAGTGTAGCCGATTGTGTTACTTGGGTAACTGGGCTAACTTTGTGGGACTTACAAACAAACTGGACTTACAAACACACTCTCAGAATGGAACTCTTTGGTATGTAGGGGACTTAGTGTAATAGGTCCTGCTAGTGAGTTACTATACAGGTGTCATGCCTGGTGATTTTATACTAATTACTTTCTCTGTTCAAGTTTCAGAACAGGAGAAATGGAAATCAGATTAAAGTTTTCCTTTTGCCACTGAATAAACAGACCATGCACACTATTCCAACTTCGTGGCAGGGGCTAGAAATGTGGAGCAAACTGAAAAGAATGAGAGCATTTAAAGTGTCTAGGCAAATATAAAAATATTCTTGTTTCCCCTATTATGGTTCTGCAAAAATAGAAGGTTATCCCAGAAACCACTGTGAGGGAGCCCAATTCCACCTGGAGAGACAAAAAAAATCATACTCAGAATTGTGATTCAGTCTCAGAGTGGTGTCACATTCAAAGAAATATAACTCAGCAATCAATTACATTTAAAAATATAATTCTGAATTTTACTCAAATAATTCAAAAACATTAACCCCCAAAACACCTTTAAAAGCTCCTGTCCCCTCCATTTCTCCTATGCCCTTCAGCTCCTACAAGCACTCTCAACTCTACAAGAAACCAAGTTCTCGTGAGCACCTCTAGTTATTTTCCCCTGTGCCACATCCATTTTACCACCCGTCTCAGGGTTGTAAGGTAAAATATAGGACATATAGTTAAACTGGAATTTCAAATAAACAATGACTTTTTTATTGTTATACCATGTCCCATGCAACATTTGGGACAAATATATACTAAAAGATTATTTGCTGTTTACCTGAAATTCAAATTTAATGAGGTGTCCCATGTTTTTACTTGCTAAATATGGAAACCCTAACCTGTACCCCAGAATGTCTATCAGTGCTGTGCTCCCACCACTGGCCTCACTGTACCAACAGAAATCCAGAGAAGCTGGAGGCCCCATGTCCCCTGGTTTGCTCTTGATCACAGTGGAGACAAAGGCAAAAAGCCGCTTGGAAGGCATAATTCCTCTCTCGCTCTCTGTTGGTTGGTTGGTTTGTTTTTTAACCATAAATCCTCCTCATGGAGAATTTCTGATGAGTGAAATTCTCCTCATTATATTGTGTATATATATATATATACATCACTGGAACTGAACTCAGAAGAGTAAGAGAAAATCCCCAGAGGGACCTGGAAGAGAACTGAGATTAAAACAAAAACAAACACTGATATACAGAGAACAGAGGAGTGGTTATCAGAGGGGAAGGCGTGGGGAGAGGGTGAAATGGTAAAGGGCATCAACTGTATGGTGATGAATGGAAACTAAATATTTGGTGGTGAGCATCACTGTAGTGTATAAAAAAGCAGAAATATAATTTTGTACACATGAAACTTATCTAATGTTACAAACCAATGTGACCTCAATAAAAAATAATCTAAAATTTTGAAAAAGAACTATGGTTAAGGAAAATCTTGATCAAATTCATCCAGATATAAACACTACTTGGATAGTTGGTGATATGAAAGGATTATCGATACATTTTTAGGCATGCTAATGGTCTTGTGCTTATGTTTTACAAAAGAAATCCTTTCCTTTTAGAGATACATACTAAAGTAGTTATGGATAAAATGGTCTGGTGTCTAAGATTTGCCTTAAAATAATCCAGTAGAGGGAAGAGTGAATATATGGGAATTTGTTATATTATTTTCTCTACTTTAGCATTTGCTTGAATTTTCCAAAAAGGTTTCTCAAAATTAAGCCAGTGTATCACCTAATTTTGCTCTCCCTTAGAAGAGGATGCTGGAGACAGATCTACATCATTCCAGTATACCAGAGAGAAGAGGCTGCCTGAAGGAAAACAATGACTGATCTGAAACTAATCGGGGCCTAAATGAGCACCTCTTTTTGGCCATTCCAGTTGAAAAAGGTTCTGATTTGTTTGATATCTGAATCTTCAAAATAGACTCTGAAGTAGCCAATCAGAAGCTCATATACAGAAATCTCCCTCCAGTGCTCATATAGAAAAAGTACAATTTGGATGAATGTTTGATGGGTAGAACCTGTTAATGCCAGAGCGCCCCCCCCCCCGCCCCAGGCACCACTGCATTTCTCCCAAAGTGTCTGTGGAGTGCTGTGTAGAAACAGTTTCTCATCAAAAGTTGTATTGGCATTGGGCTAGGATACTAAATTACATCGCTGCCACCTTAGTCCTCTATTTTTAGGAAGGAAAATCTTTTTTGCCATGATGAACGTCCAAGGGAAAAGGCAAATCCTGACAGCCTCAGAGACAGTTGTCCTGGATAAAGTGTACCTAGAAACGTTACAGGAGCTGCATACGGAAAGCTTTCTCCTCAATTGCACAGGCAAACTTCATTTCATCTGGCTGTAGCCTCCTTTCTTTGATTTACTTAGCCACTGCCCCCCACCAGTTTTGGCAGTTTTTACAGAATGATAGAAGCACCAACTAAAGAAGGAAAAAATCATCAAATTGAAGTCCAATGAACCAGGTTTTTTTTCATTAAATCTGGAATTTTTAAAAATGCAAATATATTCAAAATACTGTTTTGTATAGACATAGTGGGAGCAGGCAGGGATTTGTTTTCATTCAATTTAACTATAATATATACTGAATAACACTTACGTGCCAGGCACTGAGTTCTGGAGGGTTTTTTTTGAAACAGGCCTTATATACATAAAAAGATAGTTAATGATGACTTGCAAATTACCAGGTGTCTTCTACAGATTGTATGAAAAGTAAGGCTTCTCAAATTTTATTCATTTTGCTATCTGAGTGTCACCTGATTTGGATGGACTTGGAAGCTTGTTAGCAGCCCCAGTAAGTCTGTCAGATTCTTGGCAAACTTGCCTTTGTTTATGGCTACACAGTGTCAAAATTGCTGGATGAAGATTAAAATGTTGATATATTTTTTTACTGGGTTCATCAGCCAGATATTATATCTGGAAGTCACACACTGTGGTAATGAGAGCAAAGACCTTGGAATTCAACATCTGAGCTGGAATTCCTGTTCCACCAACTCACTAGATGCTTGCCCTAAGAAGTTACTTAACCGTGGTGAATCTCAGTTTCCTCAACAGCACATGAGGGATAATAATGCAGACATCATGAGATTGTTTGGAGGACCAAATGACATTATAAGTGTTGCATTTTTGGTTTAGAATTTCTTTTTTTTTATCCCGTCTATCTCTTAGTAACAGCTATGCACTACTTTACCAGTCTAGGATCACATACTTGTCTTTAAAAGTAAAATTAATTACTCAGCACCCATTTTGTCACCATGAGAACTCTTTTTTCTCCACCACAGGGTCATCTCTACTGGGATAAGTGCACTCCTCATCTCTGGTAGCTCCCACTTGGCCTCTTAACGTGGAAATCTGGTAGCCCCCTTGACACTGGAGAAGGCTACAACTTACACCAGAACTTTCTTGCTTTGGGAAGCCCTGCTGGACTATGCCATCATGCAAAGGACTATAAATCTATACTCAGGAATTTCAAAGAGACTTGACACCACTACTACCACCAAAATATCAGCATTACTACCACCATGTTTTCCATTAGGCCAACCTCACTTCTTTTAAGCACCTTACAGAACCAGCAAATGTGCTCACAATAGATACACTGTTAAAAGTAAACCATCCCACATACCGATTTTTTACCTATTCATCACTGTGATGGCTTCACAGCTACTACTGCAGTAACTTTCCATGGTCGGGAGGAGGATAAAAGAGGAAATTCTCTCCTCCGGAGTTATGAACAGCTATGGTTTTCAACACCTTCACCCATGGTCTGGGCTTTTCGTTTTATACTCATACACTGTCATATAGCCATCAATTCAAAAGCATACTTACAGTACATGAGGGGCAAGGCCAGGCACAGTTTCCAGCCTCCCAACATACTATGCTGCAAGCAGCCTCTTCTCTCAAAGGAGAGTGTAGGCTCAAATGCTGAGCCTGGATGGCCAGTCCAAACTCCATATTCCCCCCATGATGAATTATTCCTTAAGGGACTGTTGGTCTTTGTACCTGCCCACTGATCTCAGCTGGGACCATTTCATCTCAAACATCAAAAATGTCCTAACAACATTTAATCTCAAAAGGGAAAGACATTGGTATTTCCGTCCCTTCTTTTATTTTTTTGTGGTAAATATACATAACACAGTATTTAGCATTTTAACCACTTTTTTATTTTTTCCTGTGATACGCGAGCCTCTCACTGCTGTGGCCTCTCCCGTTGCGGAGCACAGGCTCCGGACGCGCAGGCTCAGCGGCCATGGCTCACGGGCCCAGCCGCTCCGCGGCACGTGGGATCTTCCCGGACCGGGGCACGAACCCGCGTCCCCTGCATCGGCAGGCGGACTCTCAACCACTGCGCCACCAGGGAAGCCCATTTTAACCACTTTTAAGTGTGCAGTTCAGAGGCATTAAGTACACTCACACTGTTCTGCAACTATAGTGCAATCACTACTATCCATCTCCAGAACGTTCTCATCTTCCCAAACTGAAAATCTGTACCCATTTAACAACAATCCCCCATTTCCCTTTGTTCCTAGACCCTGGTAACCACTATTCTACTTTCCGTCTCTATAAATGTGACTATTCTAGGTACCTCATACAAGTGGAATCATACAACATTTGCCTTTTTGTGTCTGGCTTCTTTCACTTAGCATTATGCCTTCAAGGTTCATCCACGTTGTAGCATGTGTCAGAATTTCCTTCTTTCTTAAGGCTGAATAATACTACATTGTATGTATATACCACATTTTACTTATCCATTCATCCACTGATGGATATTTGGATTGTTTCAACATTTTTGCTATTGTAAATAATGCTTCTATGAACCTGGGTATACAAATATCTGTTAGAATCCTTGCTTGCAATTCTTTTCATATCTACCCAGAAATAAAACTGCTGGATCATATTCTATTTTCAAATTCTTGAGGTCCATCCTCCTTTGCCAGGAGCCTTCTTGCCCCCGACGTAAATGTGCCTATACTTTCCCTCACTATTTCCCCTTTAAAATTAGTTCAAGGGATGCCTTCTCCAAGAAGACTTCCCTTGCTATCCCCAAGCCTCATTAGGTGCTCCTCCTTGCTATGCTCCCATAGGATGCCTCTATCTTATTACTTATTAGACTGAACTGTAGAATTGCTTACTTTCTTCTCTTCTCCTCCATTTAACTAGGAGCTCTGTCAAGACCGAGATTTCCCCTTTTTAGCACTACGTTCTCAGCTTCTAGCATTTCACCTAATGCATACTGGGTTCTCAGAAAATGACAGGCCCTTTTTTGCAACCCCAGACATTCATTTGGTTTGCTTTTATACCCACCCCCTCCAAGGAATTTATCTAATTGCTTTAGCCAAGTGTTTCCTGGAAGTCTTCACATTTAGAGGTTTCTGCAATATTAATATTTTTCCTACCCTCACATCCTTCCTAGAATATCAAGAAATATTTTGGGGAAATATTTTAGGGAAATAATTTGTCCCAATCTTTAAAGGCTATGTCTAGACATTCCCCCAAACTGATCAATTTGTGACTTACTTAGTCAAATGGCAAACTTAGTCATGTTAATGCAATATATTTTGAGTTTCTAATTTCAAAAATCATAATATACTCGATTTTAGTGAGATCCCAAATTTGTCTCATCTGCCTCTCAGCTGTTAGCCTCCTAGGTACAAGGTTAGGCTTGTTTTATTGTTTAGTGAAAATGAAAGCATAGCACAGGGAGATCAGCTCGGTGCTTTGTGACCACCTAGAGGGGTGGGATAGGGAGGGTGGGAGGGAGGGAGACGCAAGAGGGAAGAGATATGGGGATATATGTATACATATACCTGATTCACTTTGTTATAAAGCAGAAACTAACACACCATTGTAAAGCAATTATACTCCAATAAAGATGTTAAAAAGAAAATAACGCCAGCAAGCTGCATGTCACTACTCTCTCTCTATAAGATCCTTTTGCGTACTAATTTTCACTTCTGAGAATGAAGGCACGCAATATCTCTAAGGCCTTTCCAGACCTAATATGTTGTATCACTTTAGAGCTTTTAAATTGCTTATTGATAATGGGAACTGGAAATGAATGAAATCTACACTTATGATTTCACTATTATTCCTTCCAATCTTCAACAAAGAAACCTGGTAGCTTTCAGTTCTCTTACAATAATAATCAAAATGAGTATCTTTTTCTTAAACATGACTCTAGACCAGAGGATAGTCAACTTTTTCTATGAAGAGCCAGACAGTTAATATTTTAGATTTTGTGACTCCAGCACAACTCAACTCTGCCATTTTAGACAAAAGCAGCCAAAGTTTATAAATAAAGAATAGAGTCCAGTTATGATCCAATAAACCTTTACAAAAACATGTTTTGGGCCAGCTTTAGTCCACTGGGCTGTAGTTTATAGACCACTGCTATAGACAAAGAATAATGCAGAACTGGGCCTTGTTCTTAGCCAGATTAGATAAATTAAGTCATTGTGATAGCCCATATGTTGTCAAGCATAGTGTTACACAGCAGACTTGCTATGGTGATATATTTTAAAATATTTTAGTATAAACAGGTTGATGTACACGATTATGTAAAGTAGCATTAAATCTATACCCACGGGTAATTTGCTACCATATAAAGTTTCCTGATCAGGAATCCACACTCCAGGACTGCTTACTGAACTTTAAGCATTTGAAGGACCCTAAATCAGGGGTCTATAGTCCTAAGTGTCCTAGAGCAAATGTTTCAAATAGTGTTATCCAAATCTATACCAGAGACTGTTAATTGGCATAAAAGGTATTAGAAAGTTAATCATTGACAAAATGAATGTTGTTCAAAATATGTCACTGAGTAGAAAGATTATATATGTATATGTATAACAGAATCACTTTGCTGTACACCTGAAACACAACATTGCTAATCAACTATACTCCAATATAAAACAAAAAGTTAAAAAAAATGATTTCTCACTTTAAAAAAGTAGAAAATGCAATAAAATATCCATATTATATTAAGACAATAAAGAAGGATTATGTAAGTTCATTCATCCTTGAATGAACGAGGTCTAATAACCCACGAAGAGTATCATCGTAAGTCCTGAATGAACCTCATTTGGTCCAGAGTGCTGCTACAAAAGGAGGACTCTGATCCATGATCTGACTAGAAGTTGGCTGTTCCTGCTGTCAGGATACCATCGTGCTGGCCTTGGGAAAACCCTTTTATGTAAGGCAATTGATAGAGCGCCAGGAGGTCCAGTCATGAGACAGAATTCAAACTCGTAATTTGTACATGGAAATTTTAATGTAAGGAATGATTAATTAGGTAAGTGGTAGTTAACTATTAAAAGGGTTAAGAGAGATTCCAAGGTGTACAGAGGTCGCAAATGCTGAGGGATATGTGAGCAGGAAGAGAACTTAGAAACAGACACAGAGCCCCTGCAAGGCTGAGCTTCTGGGGAGAGGTGGTAGCTGCCACAGAAACACGCTGCACTTCTGTGATAATGAAGAAACTGGGGTTTGGGGGGCATTTGCTGGAGAACTGTGAGCGCTGCAGCCACTCCGGTGACAAAGAAACTTGCCAGAGGGTGCCTGCCTCTGAAGTGTAAGAGCAGCCTGCTGCTCTGGAGATGAAGACATTTCTCAGAGGGAGCCCCCGACGAACTGTGAAGGCTGCTGGGACGCCCCACACGCCGATCTGCTTGCTACCACATGGAAAACAGCACACTGGAAGAAGAAAAATCTCTAGCTCTCACCTTGCAGTCTCCATCCAGTGCCCTCTATTGGCAGAGCTTAACAAGTAGCAAAGGAGAAATGTATTTTGCACGGTCCAACTCTAGTGTCATAAAGTAGGCAAAGAAAGATGATTTTGGAGCTGAGAGGCAATAAATTACAAACTGGCCCAGTGCCCAAGGACACAGTGGGATTTCACCAAGTCCTCAGGAACAGGTGGCAGGACCATTTGGGCCTGCTTCCTAATTAGTGCTGTATATGCCTGAGACTTGCATTCTTTGTAATTTCCCACCAGGTAGAAGGATCATAGGGCCTACAATATCTCCCTAAATAACCTAACAATTGCTGAACTACCAAAGTGCCTTACATTGGTTCGCAACACCTTGGCTTAGATCTTATCAAGTGCCTACAAGCTGCATGAATTTGGGCAAGATACTCAACCACTCTGAATTCCAATGTTCCCATGTATGTAATTAGGAAGGAAATTAGTCCCCTATCACATAAGTTTAATGTGAAAATGAAATGATTTAAGTTCCTGGTATACAGTAAGCACTCAATGAATTGTAGTTGCTGTCATTACTAAATAAGCACACTCTTACTGAGTTCAAACTTATATTCAAGGCACTGATTCCAAAATTTATTTGGAAGGGCAAAGATATTAGAATAGCTAAAACAATGTTGAAAAAAGTTGAAGGAATTACAGTACCTGATTACAACACCTGCTACCAAATTATAATAATCAGGACAGTGTGGCATTGGTGAAAGGACAGACACAAATCAATGGAAAAAAATACAGAGCCCAGTAATGGCCCACACGGATATATTCGTCTAATTTTTTGACAAAGGTGCAAAGCCAACTCAGTGGATAAAGGACAGTCTTTTCAACAAATTATGCTAGAGTGAGTGGACATCAATAAGCAAAAAGAAAAAAAGGAATGTAGATACAGACCTTACATCTCTATAAAACTTGACTCAAAATGCACTGTAGAATTAAATGCAAAACATAACACTAGAAAAGTTCTCAATGAAAACGTAGAAGAAAATCTGTGATACTTTGGCAATGAGTTTTTAGATAGAACACCAAAGCACGATCCATAAAAAAATTAAATTTTTTCAAAAATAAAAAATTTAAATTACATTTAAAGATTAAAAGTAAAAACTTTTGCTCTTCAGATCACACATGACTGGTTCAACAATTAAAATCAATTGATGTGGGGCTTCCCTGGTGGCGCAGTGGTTGAGAGTCCGCCTGCCGATGCAGGGGACACGGGTTCGTGCCCTGGTCCGGGAAGATCCCACATGCCGCGGAGCGGCTAGGCCCGTGAGCCATGGCCGCTGAGCCTGCGCGTCCGGAGCCTGTGCTCCACAACGGGAGAGGCCATAACAGTGAGAGGCCCGCGTACCAAAAAAAAAAAAACCCCAAAACAAAAAAAACATAGAACTGTACATCACAAAGAATGAACTTAACTGTATGAATTTATTTTTTTTAATGGAAAGTAACCTGGATATTAGGGATCTTGGGATTGAATGCAAACTGTGACGAATGAGGTTAACCTTAATACAAATATCTGACAGAACTTACTGAAAGGGGTGGGTAAAACCTGGAGCTGACTGGATATTGTAAGGATAAAGGCAAAAAGAGCTATACATACATATCCTACTCTAGTTGGTATTCTTTTCTCAAAGTGGTACAGGTTAGCAGTCCTGAAGTCTGGTAGACACCATCTTAACCAAATGATCGATGCTAACATCACCAGTAATAAGGAAAGTTTATCATGTGTCACTGATATGATGCAATAAAATTATCTCAAAATATTTCCAAAATTTTATGAAAAAAATCATCGGCAAGATAGAATTAAACATGGTTAAATAAGGAAATGGATAGAAACAACAGAAAAACCTTAAGGTCGTGTCAACATTCAGTGAAAAGAAGTATGACTATTAGCAGTCTATTCACACTTCAACAACTTGAAATGAACAATAAATTGTTGAATTGTTAAGATGTGTCAAAGTCTTGACAGTAAAATGCCTTATCTCTGGAAATAAGAGAGCATGTATATGTTCCTTTTTTAGGAGTAATCTGAGTTCAAAATTATATTCACAGAAACTGCATATTTTTGGCCAAAATGAATACTTCTGATCATTCATTTTTTTCAGAAGGGAATGGTACCTGAATATTCTCGTTTCAAGATTTGACTGAACTACCATCATCTAAATAGTAGATAGTGGCATGGGTGACATTTGCTAAACTAAGAATGAGTTCCAAATTTAGAGTGAATGTGCATCAGAAAGCTTTACAGAATTTGACAAAAAGTATTTTTCGCAGTTGATCTGAGAGCTACGTAAATCAACAGGCAATTTGCAATATTTTTTTCATAATGGACTCATTATAAAAATGATTTTCCTTGAACACCTGTGTATTCCTTACCTACATCCTTTCACACATATATACACATCTCCACACACCCCACCATAAGATTCTCCATTGCCTATGCAGCATTATTCACAAAATGGATGGTGGCTCAGACTCATGTCTTCATTCAGCCACGACATGCAGGATAAAAAGAAATGCATTGTTATTCTTGCATGGAAAAAATTGTGAAGAGCAACTGAAAATTCTAAAGATAGGACTGTTGCCTGGGTAAAAAGTGAAGGGAACCAGATGTTTAAGCCACCAAGAAGTAATCACTGAAGTTGACACATTTCAGAGAATAATATACTTGCAATATCCTTGCCTCATAATCTAATAATAGCCCTATATTTTCACCATCAGGATCCTTACAGCTATGGACATAGAACTGCACTTGACATCACTATTAATCCCCATTTTGCTCCCACCATACCATGTATGGTCAAATAGAGCTCCTTACCACTTCCCGAACACACCAGGTTCTTTCACATCTCCATGTTTTACACATGTTAGTCCGTCCACTTGAAATACTGATCCCTCCCATTTGTCCAACATCATTAAAGAAACCAGTCAATTATTCCTATCTCTTTCCACATTTCATTGTAATTATCCGTTTTTGACTGTCTCACATAACTGACTGTGAGCTCTTTGATGGCAGGGATACTGTGTCTTGGTCACTTTTTTTCCTCAGCACAGAGCAGGCTTTGATACATATTTTTCTGATGGTTGAACCATAGTCAGAAGCGTGCATTTTCAATAGGCAAAACTGTGGAGATCTTAAAAAGCTAGAAATAAATTTGAACTTAAGCAAGTTATTAAGTGGAATTATAATAAAATGAAAAATATGTTTTGGGGAGCCATGGAAGTGTGCTGCCTAGATTTTTCTTCCACAAAGAGCTTGCCATTCAGCTGCAAGGGATGCAGTTAGCTGCCAGCCTCCTGCTGTTAGCGTTTTCAGGGACCTCCTTAACTTTTGATCTGAGGCATGTTTTCCCCAGGCAGCCCCATTCAATGACTTAGTGTGGTAGGAGTATTAAGGCCTGGCCATCTCCGCTCAATAAAGGACTCTTCTAGTATTTGCTCCACAGTTCCATGTTGGTTTGGCCAAGACTGCTAGATCTGCACTGTGGTCTAAAGAATCCCCTGCCCAGATTCTGTGTCCTCTCCCTCTTCCCTTTGCAAGTATCAGGTCTGTGTCATGGTCTGAATGCTCTTCATGCCCAGTCCTGTTTTTTCTCATTTTTATCTCTTACAGGTACTACTCCCCCCAACTCCTGATAAAGCTCTTGAACTCCTAACTCCAACTAGTGTCTATTTCACAGAGGAGCCAACTGATATGATACTTAATGATTCATCTGACAGCAGTATCTGGATAGATTAAAGAGGGTAGAGACTGGGCTCAGAGATACAGGCTCAAGGATTTCAGAGCATGTAGGTATGGTTTGAGTGTGAGAATGAAGCAGAAGGGATGAAGGGATCAAGCATGACACAATCTTGAGCCAGATATCAGGAAGGATCGTGGTACCACTGACAGGAATAAGTTAGAAGAGGACTCTGATTTGGGCTAGAGGGTGATGTTAGGTTTTGAAAATACTGAGTTTGTAGTAATGTTGAGGTGTGTGATGTCCAGTAGGTGGCTGAAGATATGGAGTGAATTCTGAATGTGCAGGAAGAGCTATTGAAGAATATTTATAGATTACTGGCATGAAGGTGGTGGTGGAAAGTAAGACACTGATTCTCATGAAATGCTCTTGAGTTAAGACTTTCCTCTAAGGCTCTGGCTGCCCTCTGAGCTAGATGTTCTGTTACCATCTTGCCAGTTAAATACACTGAATTAATGACTAGTGCATCAGCATCTTGTTACTGTTCTTAGATCTACTGCGATTAAGAAAGTAAAGTGGGATGCAAAGAGTGGAAAGCTTCTCAACTGTGTGTGAGCAGACATCTGGCATTCTGACTGCTGGTAAGAATAACTAAATGTAAATATCAATGCTGGCATATTCACTGTGCACATCAGTAGAAATGGAGTTTGAAATGAAAGCAGAAATAACTTCAAAAAGGTGTGTGCCCTTCATAGAATGCTTTGGAAATGGAGTAGCAGAAATTTTAATTTCTTTTTGAAGAGGGGCACGGATGGTTGGATTGACACTCAAATCCAAAAGGAAACAGTCGCCAGATCCTCTGCTCCCTACCCTCATGGAGCTCGCTCTGGATTTAGTTCAAAAGTACAGTGTCTCTGTTGGCTAGTCCTATAGATATACAGATTACCATACTGGGGTGGTAATCTGCTAAAGCTGAGAATAGAGTGAGACAGACTTCTTTTCTTGTAACACTCTATATCCTCAACACAATATTGAAGGGCCATTCTAGCTCTAGGGCTTTCCATAGCATCAGCTGAGGTTCTTGGGCTTCATCATATCATGACTTCTCCCTCTGACCATCCCTATTCCTTTCCCCTCCATTCCACAAGTGTTGCTCCCAAAGGTATTCCTTAATACACATTCTACATATTGAACTCTATCTTAGAGTTTGCTTCCTGGGGAACCCAACCTGCGACAATAATCAAGTTGAACCAAGTGATTAAAAAAAAAAAGATACTATAACATTTCCAAGTGATATTGATTCCAGAATGCAGGGGTATAGTTCAGTATTCAAAGATCAATCAATGCAATTTGCTTAATTAACAGAAGAAGAGGAGAAAAATCATATGATATCTTCAATAGATACTGAAAAAGCATTTGTTAAGATTAAATATCCATTCAAAATTAAGGGAAAAAACCCTCTTAGCAAATTATATAGAGAAGGGAACATACTTAATCTGATAAGGAATATTTGCCCAATAAAAGCTCACAGCAAGCATCTTAGGTGATGGTAAAATATTTAAGGTTCCCACCACCTGTCACCCTGAGGTTAGGAACAAGAAAAGGATATTTTATATTAGTACTTGTATAAAACCTTACACTGGAGACAGGAACCAATGCAGAAAGACAAGTTAAAAATAATAATAAAGGTATAAAGACTGGAAAAGAAAACAAAATAAAGTGTTAGTATTGGAAAATTATCTGATGTATACAAAGAAAATACGGAAGACTCAACAAAGTATGAGAATTAATAAGTGAATTTTGCAAGGCCATTGGTCAATGTGAAAAACGTATTCCACATAAGCCAGCAACAAACAATCAGGAAGTGAAATTTTAAAAATATACATTTACAGTAGCATCAGAAACATAAAATACTAAGGAAAAAATTAATAGCTAGGCAAGACCAGAAAATTACAAAGCACTATTGAGAGAAAAATTTAAAATACCTAAATAAATGGAGGAATATAACATTTGAAAAATGAAAATTGACATACTAATTCTTATATGAAACTTCAAAGAGTCGAGAATAGCCAAAACACTCTTGAAGCAGAATAATTTGACAATATACCAGAAGAACACTGCTAAAAGACTGAGGTCAAAACTCCCTAACATGCGATTCGAGTCCTTCATTATTTGACCTGCATACCTCTCCACCTCTCCCAGCTTCTCAATGCTCCACTTGTTTCCCCAAACATGTTATGCTAATTCATTCCCATGCTTCTCCTCTCTCTAGAATTTCTTTCTCTTTCTTTGTAACCTGGTTAACTTCAACCCAGTCTTCGAGAGT
Organism: Delphinus delphis; assembly: GCF_949987515.2. Classification (NCBI taxonomy): domain Eukaryota; kingdom Metazoa; phylum Chordata; class Mammalia; order Artiodactyla; family Delphinidae; genus Delphinus; species Delphinus delphis. Next base: position 11,393,343 of record NC_082704.1, read on the forward strand.
TGGTTCGGGAATTGCTTCTTCCAGTATACATTTCTTTTAGTACTTCTAGACCACTTTAGCCACCCCCGCTAACTTTGCATTCCTATAGCACCTGTGTATACTTCTTTCCTATACAGTAATTTAACAGATATTTATTGAGCATCACCTATGATTCTAGATGATATTTGTCAGAGCACATACTGTGACACAGTGACATAACTGTCTCCCCCCACCTTTAGACTGTGAACTTTCGTGACATCAGGGCCTGTGTCTCATATTTCTATATCCTCCATGCCTAGCACAAAGCCTGATCGTAGGAGGAGCCTGAGAAACGTTTTTTGGCTTCATGTACAGTATGGTGCCTTAGTACTGTGTGAACTTAGCTAAGGCTGGATCTACTTTTCCCTGAATTTCTCTTCCTGTGTGGTTTTGGGTTAGGCTTTTCCACAAGAGGAACCTACATGAGATTGGGAAGGCAGAAGTGAAGTAGTAACTGTTCTTATGCTCTGAAATTTAGTACAGGACCAGGTATTTTGCAGCTCAGCCATACTGTCACTGATCTGGCTTAACTTCTTGCAGGACTTTGCTTTCAGCTTCTCTGAGCCCTGAGTCAGGAGCATGTGCACCTATGGTTAAGGGTATCAGTTCATCCTGCAAGTCTCCGTCAAGTGTGGAGGAGGTGAGAAAAAGTACAGGTTTTAATTTGTCCTCAGAAGCTCCAGTTTATCCATGCTATCCCCCATGGCACATTCAACTTCCCTTCCTGACTGCTGGCTCTGCTCACTTCATACCCTCACTAGATTCATAAGCAAGAGCCATAGACTGCTTACATGAATCCCGGAGTTGCCAAAAGTCAAAACCCTATGATAAATCCCTTATTCTATATCTTCCCTAGTGGTCTGTTTCTCTGATCAAATGCTGATGCAGAATCTGGTACCAGAAGTAGTTCCAGGGTAACCACAGAGCCCTAAGGATAGATTCTCTTTATTGTTTTTAGGTTACCTATAATTGATTTTAGGAACTGATGAGATCAAAAGACACTAGTTATCTTGTTTCCAGAGATACCAGGAACACCCAGTCCATGTTAGGTAGTGGTAAACAGCTACTTAAGCATAAACTGTATAGACACCTGTAATAAAGGACGAGATTTGCGGGGACCAAGTATTTGTTGTCATAATGTCAACATTTTAGCGAAAAGAAAGGGAGCATAATGGTTTGGTTGGTTGCTTCTAAGTGCACTGGAGAAGGTGAAGAAAGAGACCTGTGGCCACTTATCGGGGTGACTGTGCATCGAGGAAAGGGGAATAATCAGAAATTTGGAGGATTACTGGACACTGACTATGAATGACACTGACTGTTGGAGATCCAAAATGCCACTGCTGTCCACCGGTCAGAAGAGGGGTTTTTGTGGGTCAGGTCTTCAGGAGAGTGTTACCTCAGGTCTATCTCACAGCGGACCGCGAGTCCTCAATCCCACCCTGTAGTTATCTCTCCAGTTCCAAATGCATAGTTGGAATAGACATACTGAGCAACTGGCTGAATCCTTGTTTCATGATCTGTGGAGTGAGGGTTATTAAGGGTAAGAAATAACAAGTGGAAGCCATTAAAACTGCCTCTACCTACCACTCCCCAACCAAGTCGACTGTTTAGCTTGTGCAGAAGGCAGAGTGAGTATGGGGAATGAATGACAATGTATTATCATAAACTCAATCAAGTTGTAACTCCAATTACAGTTGCTCTTTCAGACGTGGTTTCACTGTTGGAACAAATCAACGTATTCCCTGGTGACAGAGGCACAATGCATACTGGGCCTCTTTGGATTTTGGAGACATTTGGGTCTTCATTTTGGTCCTAGTTTGAGTCCAATCCATCTACTGAGTAACCCAAAAGGTTGCCAGTTTTGAGTGGGCTCAGAACAAGAGAAGGCTCTGTATCAGGTTCAGACTCCTATGCAAGCTACACAGCAACTTAGGTTATATGACCTGACAGAGCTGATGGTGCTTGAAGTGTCAGTAATAGACAGAGATGCTGTACAGAGCTTTTGTCAGGCCCCTGTTGGCGAATCACAGTACACACCTTTACAGTTTGGGAGTAGAAAAACGCCATCCTCTATAGGCATGCTCCTTTTGATAAATAGCTTCTTATTTGCTATTGTGCCCCAGTGGAGACCTTCAAGTTACTATGCGACCTAACTTGCCACTCATAAATTGGATGTTGTCTGACCCACTGACATACAAAGTTGGTCCTGCACAGCAGCAAGTGGAAGGTATATATTGGGTCAGCCAAAAAGTTCGTTCGGGTTGCTCAGACTCAAGCAAGTTCTGGAAGCCCAAGTAAACGGCATGAGCAAGTGGCCCAGATGCCCATCATCCTTCTTACTGCTACACTATCTTCTCTCTCCCAGCCCGCATCTATGATCTCATGGGGAGTCACCTATGACGAGTTTTCTGAAAAAGAACAAAACTTGAGCTCAGTTTACAATGTGCAGGCGCCACCCAAAAGTAGACAGATGCACCACTCTAGCCTCACTCTGGATGGCCCTGGGAAAAAAAATTGGGAAGAGAAATCCTCCTAGTAGGCAAAACTTTGATCAGCGCAAGTGTTTGTTCATTGTGCTTAAAAGGAAGGATGGGGCTTCCCTGGTGGCGCAGTGGTTGAGAGTCCACCTGCCGATGCAGGGGACACGGCTTTGTGTCCCCGTCCGGGAAGATCCCACATGCCGCGGAGCGGCTGGGCCCGTGAGCCATGGCCGCTGAGCCTGCGTGTCTGGAGCCTGTGCTCCGCGGTGGGAGAGGCCCCAACAGTGAGAGGCCCGCGTACCGCAAAAAAAAAAAAAAAAAAGGAAGGATGGCTAGAGGCACAGGTCTACATTGATTCACGAACTTGGCTAATGGTTTGGCTGGATGTTCAGGGAATTGAAAAAAAAAATTGGAAACGTGATGACAAGACCTGGGAAGAAGTGTAAGGACAGACCTTTCTGAATGGGCACAGAGTGTGAAGATATGTGTGTCCCAAGTGAATGTCTCTCAAAGAGTGACTCAGCAGAAAAGTATCTTAATAATCAGATGGATAAGTTTATCTGTTCTGTGGAAGTCAGCCAGCCAGCCTATTTCCCCAGCTACTCTTCTCATTACTTATCATGAACAAAGTAGTTAGTGACAGGGTTGGAGATGATACATGAGCAACATGGACTTCTGCCCACCAAGGTTTATCTGGCTCCAGCCACTGCCTAGTGTCCAACCTGCCAAAACAGAGATCGACAGTGAGCTCCTAATACGGCACCATTCCCCAGAGATATCAGCCAGCTTCCAGGTGGTAGAATGACCGCACTGGACTACTTGCATTAATGGATGGGGCAGTGTACGTTCTCACTGGAATAGACACTTATGCTGTATCTGGATTTACCATTCATGCCTGCCGTACTTCTGCCAAAACCACTATCAGCATCTTCTTCCCCCTCATGATATTCCACACGGCATTGCTTCTGACCAAGGGACTCATTTAGCAGACAATGAAGAGTGGTGATGGGCTCATGCAGTGGAGACCTGTAGGTCATCCACATCTTTGAAGTTCATGGTGGTGAGAGAGGGATATTGGTTCCAAATTGTCTTCACGGATTCCAGTTTTTCTTCACAGGTTTCTTTGCTCATGTAACTTCCTTTGCACTTTGCTCTTGTAGCTTACTTTGTACTCCCTTTGATTCCCATACATTCCAGTTTATCCTCATAGGTTTCAGTTTGGTCCTGCTCTCCCCACTCCATGCTCATCTCTCCTCCCTCATTGCTGAACTTGATGACTTCATGCCTGACACCAGATGCAGAAGCAACAGCCTTACATAGACGGCGTAACAAGATCCTACAAGAGTATAACATCACATTCCTATAATAAATCTCTTATTTTGTATCACTCATTGTGTTTCTGCCTCTTTGACCAAACCCTGTCCTTTTCCTGTTTTGTTTACTTTTCAAAGGCAAAAAAAAAAAGTCATTTCTCTTATAGGAATCTTCTTTCATCTCTCTTCCTGTAATGTGCTGCCTCTGAGCATAATTTGGCATTTCAGGTTCTAATTAATATGTCAATGCATTTTGAAATGCTGAAGCTAAAAGTAGACCTAACAAGTGGGGTGTCCCTTTGACCCAAGACTTCATATGGGTCAGGCAATTTCATGTTTCTGTCCTCACTTAACCTGTCAACCCTCTATTTCTGTGCTGATTTAGAAAAGACTATTATATTTGTAATGAGTATGAAGATGACTATCAAAATGGGAACACTGGACACTGCTAAATTATGGGTGGCAGAATATACAATATACTCATTGAAAAAATCAATCTGATAAAAGATTTTCTGCATAGGCTGCCTTCCTCTTGAGCTCAGCTCAATTGTCTCTGGGTGATTGCAGTCAGCAGGAGCAGCCGTAGTAATTCCACAGATCATTTGGTCAGATGCTTTCTTTTAACACTGCTTTTTTTTCCATTGAAAGTGGAGAACAATAAAAGCTTGGAGTCTGAAGGGATGGTGATGGCATTACCAACCCCTGCCAAGATATGAGAGGGTCTCGGGGGATCTATCAGATCGCTGGCTCTGGGCGGATATAACTCTGAGACTCACTGAACCTCAGGTATCCATCCATCTGTACTCCCAGAGCAAGCGTATAAGTTGCTGGTCGTGGTGTTCCATCCAGCAAGTTCTGCTACCTAGTTCTTAAGCGATGCCTCAGGGCCAGGCCCAAGGAATGTTTTGAGCCTCTGCTCAGCATGAGCAGCCTTCAGGAAAATGAAAGGTAACTTCTGACTTTTCTCTCCCTAATTATGGCTGATCTTCAGGTCTTCATGTTGCATCGGGTAGGCCAGGTGTGGGAGGCAGAATAATGAGCCTCCCCCCTAAAGATGCTCATGTCCTAATCCCCGGAATCTGTGATTATGTTAGGTTATGTGGCCAAGGAGAATGAAGGTTCCTAGGTCGCTAATCAGCAGACCTTGAGATGCACTATCCAGATGGCTCAATGTAACCACATGCGTCCTTAGAAGCAGAAGAGGGCAGTAGAAGAGAGAGAACCAGTAAGGTGACAGTATGAGAAGAATTGGCCCCATGCTGCTGGTTTTGAAAATGGAGGAAGAGGGCCATGAACCAAGGAATGTGGACCGTCTCTAGAAGTTGGAAAGGCGAGAAAGTGGATTCTCCCTTAGAACTTTCAGAAGGCATGTAGCCCTGTCAGCACCTCGATTTTAACCCAGCAAGACTAATTTTGGACTTCTGACATCTCGAATTGTAAGAAAAAGAATTTGTATGTTTTAAGAACCACTAAGTTTGTGGTAATTTATTAAGCAGCAATAGAAAACTAATACACCAGGCAGCAGGTTTAACAGTAACCTGGTTTCTGTCCTGACTAAATGGCCATTTGGGAGGCCTCTTTTCAGTCCTTTTCTCTTTCTTCTTCTTGTATGCTCTGTTTTGTACAAATTCTGGTTTTTGGATGCCCTTTCATTTCCCCTGTTTGCTCAAACCATCTTAGACCTAATTCGTAACTCTACTTATGATTTATTTTCATGCATTTTCATCCTACTCTTAACCTTCTCCTCCTCCACCCAATCCATTCTGTGCTTTTGATGCCCTCTTGCTTCATCCAAAGATCACTGAGATTTGCTCATGGCCCAGTTCCCATGCCAAGATTCAACACATAGCCCTGGTCCTACTCTCCTCCTGTATTAAACATTCTATTTTCTCCATGCAGCTTGTTTACCAAATGTTACAAAAGCAAGTTGATTGATCTAATTCATAGTAAGTCCCTTTCCTTGAGCCATCTGAGGAGTACTTACCACAGGGGAAGACAGAAATGGGATATATGTGTGGGGGGAAGGGGAAATGACAGTAGAATATAAAAGTTACTTCCTTTTCATCTACCAGCATTGTATGACTGGTGTATGAAATAGATCACTTGTCTAATTCCATAATTATCTCTTCACCTTTGTTCCTTCTTCAAAACTCTCTGAGACCAGAGGAATTATTTCCTGTGATCTCACAGACTTCCCAACTCCATGTTCATTATCCCCTCAAATTCTTTTTCCTCTTGTCTTTGTATCGTACCTAAGCTGAAATATCACCTATATTTATTCATACATTCATTCACTGGACAATAATCATTGAGCACCTGCTCCATGCCAGGCACTATTCTAGATGCTGAGAATATAGTAGTTAACCAGTCTTGAGTATCTCAACTGAGTAGGTATTTTTCTCAGGGGACAAGGGTGAGGGAAAGCATTTTAAGCAGAAGGAGTTTCATAGAAAAAGCCACAGTGGCATGACATAGATTCAGATGACTAGGAAACTTTAAAAAGTTTTGAGGCATCAAAAAAATAAAAGGAGGGGTTATCAATGAAAAGCAGACTAAGGTGTTTGCTCTTTGCCCTAAGAGAAAAGTGAAAGTATCAAACAATATTAAGAAAATGAATGACACGGTTAAATGTGCAAGTAAGAGAGGTTAGTCTGGCTGCAGCGTAGAGGATAAATTGGAGAGGAAAAGGCCTATAAGAAAATTTTTATAATAGTATGGGCAGAAAAATATGAAGTCCAGAAGTAAGGCAGTTGTTGTAGTGACAGAAGGGAAAGGACAGGTTGGAGAAATATTCTAGAAGTTGGTGAATGATTAGATGTAGAAAGATGAATGAAAGGCAGTTGTCTACGTAGAATCCAGGGATCTACCCTGAGTGAGTAATGTGATTAAATAGTTTACAAATATTTATTGAGTGCCTATTATATGCCAAACACAGAAATACAAAGATTAATAATACACAAGCCCAGCCCTCATGGATCCTATCGTCAAATAGAGAAGATAGACACATGAACTGATAATTTCAATATAATATGGCATGTTTTACTAAAAGTCTACGTAGATATTATGGAAATTCTTAAGGGGAGTATATAGCCCATCCTCTAGAAGAACTTATTGCTGAGGGTGTGTTGGAATTTTCTAGATAAAAAAGGTGGGAAAGAAAAGTACAGTAGGTCTAAGTCAGCGCAGTATTTACATAGAATGATGTGTTGTTTAATAGTAGCAGACCATACAGAGGGAGCGAGAAATGACAGGAAATGACGTTGAAGAGTCACATAGGGACCACATTATGAAGAACCGTGTAAACCACGGCAAAAGAATCAACCTTTATTCTCTAGATAATGAGTATCCATTGAAAGTTTTAAATACGGGGGTGTAGTGGTCAGATTTGTGTCTTAGAAAGATCATCCTGACCACAAGAAACAAGAAGAGCTGTTTGGAGGCAGTTGCAGTAGTACCGACAAAAGATGATGGGGGCGTGAACTAGGACAGAAAAGAGCTTGAATAAAGAAGAAGAAAAAGGTTTGAAAAATGTTTAATACATAAAATCAGGAGTACTTAGTGACTGACAAAGGATGGGGAAAAGGTAGGCAGTGAAGAAAATGAAGGAGTCTAGGATCACTTTCAGGTTGCATTATTAGGTGCCTGGGTAGATTGGTGATGCAATTTACTGAGAATAATGGTCGATAATAAGTTCCGTGAGGGTCACATTTAGACAAAGATACTGGAGACATGCAACAGGCAGTTAGAATTTGGATCTGGAGCTCAGGAGAGGGGTCTGAGCAGAATATCCTATTTTAAATTTATTTATTTTTGCCTGCGTTGGGTCTTTGTTGCTGCATGCAGGCTTTCTCTAGTTGTGGTGAGCAGGGGCTACTCTTCATTGTGGTACGCAGGCTTCTCGTTGCGGTGGCTTCTCTTGTTGTGGAGCACAGGCTCTAGGCGTGCAGGCTTCAGTAGTTGTGCCTCGCAGGCTCTAAAGCTCAGGCTCAGTAGTTGTGGTGCACGGGCTTAGTTGCTCCGTGGCATGTGGGATCTTCCCGGCTTGAACCCATGTCCCCTGCATTGGTAGGGGGATTCCTAACCACTGAGCCACCAGGGAAGTCCACAGAATATCCTATTTTAGGTGTCACTGGCCATCCAAGTTGTCACTGAAACCATGGGATATGATTATGTAAAAGCATGTAAAGACAGAAAAACATTGGGCCAAGGAGGGATGCTTGAATCACATCAATGTTTAATGGAAAAAAAGGAGAGAAGGAACTGATGAAGAAGACTAAAAATGAGTGGCCAGAGAGACAGAGAAGAAAAACAAAACTAGTATTATGGAAACCCAGGAAATAGAATGTTTTAAAACCAAGCGTGAGTAGAAATCAATTTCAAATGTAGTAGAGATTCAATAAGTTAAAAATAGAGAGGTATCTTGTATTTTTAAACTTGGAGATCACTGGCCACCTTGGTAAGAATCCTTTCAGTGAAGTGGTAAGAACAGAAGCCGAATTACATTGCAATGAGGCTTGCATGGCAAGTAAGGAAGTAGAGAAAGCAAGCATAGAATACTGTTTCAAGAAGCATGGTTTTAAAAGGAAAGGGGAAAATAGGGTGATTATTATGGGGGCTGTTAATTCATGGGAATTTTTGTTTGTTTTGCAAAGAGAATTGTTTAAATATATGTGCATACATGTGTACACAAAGAGATAGACAGATGCATAGACAGATGATAGATAGACAAACAGGCAGACAGTGGGGAAATTAGTAGAGAGAAAGGGAACATGAAGACATAGAATAAAGAGTAGCTAATTGGTCTCAGAAGAGGAGATGAAGCTGGGACCAAAAGCCAGGGTAAGGAAATAGTCTTGAATGTGAGAAAGAATACATCTTCCGCTGAAAATGGAGGAAAGGAGAAAAATTGAGTGTAGGTGAAATATAGTATAAGTGGAGGAGTAAGAAGCTGGGTAAACTCATGTCTGACGACTTTAATTCTACTGGTGAAATAGTGCAACAACATCTGCTGATGGTTGAGTAAGCGACTTAAAGGCATTAGGAAATTTTGGGGAGAATCACTGAAAGAAATGACAAGCAAAAATGAGGGCCAACAAGTGTCAACGACCCAGCTGAGATTGAGGGCTATGAATTTGTAGCAAGATTTTCTTTTGTAGCACAAAGAAGCTCTAGGGCAGGACCAGAGAAGCAGAGTGTGGGAACATTTTCAGATGTTATTTAGCCAGGAAGATTCAATGAAAGAATAGGAATGCCATAAGTTATGGTGCCACTTGCTAAGCTAGGAGATGCATTTTCTTTGATTTGCTCTTTCTCCAAGGAGATACTTTGGGGTAGTAGAAAGAACAACAGATTGAAGTGTCAGATACCAGGGCTCTAGTCCTAGCATGTACTATTTCTGAGACCTTGGATAAATCATTTCCCCTTTCTGGGTCTCAGTTTCTCCATCCAGCTATGATGGGTTTAGATAGCCCTAAGGCCCTTTCCAGCTCTGACATGCTATGACTCTGTGAAATATATTGTGATTCCCAGAGTTAGGATCAAGAAAGTTTGGTAGAATGCAAGTATGTGTGGACATACTATTCTGCCAGGTTCGGACAGTGCAATTTGGCCAATCCTCTCATGTCTGCCTTCTTCACTGAGGCAGATCACCCTTAGTCTCTTAAATCTCTGAACCCAAAGATACAGGCGCATGTCACTGGAAGCAACATGCAAAGTACCCAAGGTATTTCCAACTTGCAGCAATTACATGGCTCAAGTCTCACCATGTCTGACATATTCAGAAAGGTAAAAACACACACCCTTTACTCAGGGGCAGAGGCCAATGTACCCTTCTGCTTATGAATGCCAAGCCATTTGTGCTGTCCCCAGCCTCTTAATCCTATGCTTTCATAGACCCTAAATTTATCCCAAACTTCATGTTAGAAGGATAATACCTTCAACATTTAAGCCGTAAGAAACAGAATGTTTTTCAGGGTTTCTGGCCTCCACAGAATTATATTAAGGCATTTCAAATTTAGCTTGACATGAAATTCTAAGCCAAGAGGATAAGGATTAGCTTTGAGGTCACATATCTCTTAAAGCACATAAACCCTCTGACAGATTTGAAATATGAAATGTATCTTCCTCAAATGATTGAAGAACTACACGTTTTCTTTCACCTCTGACGTGCTGAGGTAAAATTCTGAATGCATGTCTACTACTAAAGCAAGTTTTGTGATCTGGGTTGGATTTCAGAATTTATTTATCTTGGATGAAGTATTTCCTGACTAGACTTCTTTGGTGTTCTGCCACATAGGCTGGTCCTCTGTAATCTGTCTCAGTCCAGTACCTACATCTGCCCCAAGCCAAGCCTCTGTCTGCTGCAAACCTTTATTCATTTATTTAGTCAGTCAACATGCATTATGAGAGCCTACCATGTACTAGGGATTGTGCTCAGTGCTGAAAATGCAGAAATAAGTAAGACATGGCTCTTGCTTTCTGGGAGCACACAGGCTACTTTACAGTGATAAAGACAGGCACGGAAATATGCCATTACATTAGAGAGATATGCATATGGTTAAGAATCAGACCAAACTGTGTTTGAATTCTAGCTCAGCTATTTTGAGCTGTTTGACCTTGGGCAAGGGGGAGGGGCAATATAGGGGTAGGGAATTAAGAAGTACAAACTATTATGTATAAAATAAGCTACAAGGATATATTGTACAACACAGGGAATATAGCCAATATTTTATAACTATAAGTGGAGTATAACCTTTAAAAATTGTGAATCTCTATATTGTACACCTGTAACATATAATATTGTACAATAACTATACTTCAATAAAATAATTAAAAAAATTAAACAGATAACTTCTCATTAGAAACTATGGAGGCCAGATAGCAGTGGGATGATATGTTCAAAGTGCTGAAAGAAATGACCATCTACCAAGAGTTCTATACCCAGCAAACTTATCCTTCACTAGACAATAATTTGAATCCACATAAAGAAATAAAGAGAACTGGTAAAGTTTTCTACATCAATAATTATAAAAAATATATTTTTGATTTTAACTGTTTTCCTCCTATTTGATTTAAAGGACTACCTAAAGCAGTAAATACAAGTTTATATTTATGGGTATATATATATATATATATATAGTATTTCTTTAAGGTTGGGAAAAGAGGCACCAAACTCCAGGCTTTTAAAAGAGGTTGTCTTAAAATAATTTTGCACTCAGGCTTGATGGAAAAGCACCAGAACTTCTAACTGATTCTCTTAGCCAAGAGAGGAGCAGTTTAGGATTTGTGGGAAAGATAACCTGGCCATTGAATATAGACCTTGGAGCCCTCTGGGTCTGGAATGGCTAGAAAAACTTGGAGGTTGTTGAACAAACATACACTCCAGACCCATATTTTTCTGATCAAGTTTGGCTGATGATAATAATACCAAATGAATGTCTCTCTGTTCTGGCTTGCTCTACAGTAAAATATGAAGGAAATCTCAGAGGCATACCTGGGATTCATATAGGAATGAATGATCAAGGGGATCTTGAATTTGGCACTCTGTTGGTGAGTCAATATATCAGAGTCTATTCTCTCACTCCAGGGCTTACTGTCTGGAAAGGTTGTTGCCTCTCCCCAAAGAATTTCAGCAATGGTTGGATTTTTTCCCCCATCTCTAATTAAAAAACATATAGCTTATCCTAAACCATGTGATTATTCTTAAGGAGAAACAAAGGTGTTGTTTTCTCTCCAGAAAGAAATAATCAAACAATAATGGTTTAGGATGTGCTTTTTATGAAATAAACAGTGGCAAGACCAGTTTATTTAAAGTGGGTTTTCAAGAGCAGAAGAATGAAAACAAATGGAGTTAGAAGTGAAAGCAAATATTCTAGAATCTTACCTCCCTTTTGTAGCCTCAAGGGCTGGGCAGTCAACAGCTGGATTCACAAATATCACAGACCCGCAGGACTCAGAGCTGAAAAGAACAGTAGACATCATCTAATCAAATGATTTTCAAACTTTTATAGCAATATAAATCTTTGTTAACATGAAATATTTCTTGGAACCCCACTATCGAAAAGATATACAAAAAGTGGTGCCTTGATTAAAGCAGGGATAGGAAGCTCAGAGTACTGCTAGCTTCACAACCCTTCTCCAAATCATAACTCCGCAATCTCTGCCATTTGACTCCTGAAAGAACTCTAAAAGGCACACCTTTTCATGTGGGGAAACCGAGCCCCAGAGGGAGGATGAGCCTTATTCAATATCACTAGGCTAGTCAGCAGCACAGTTGTGAGTAGAACCCTGGTCTTTCAGCCCAAACTGTTTTCTCCTGTACCATATTTCTGAGAAGTCTGCAAACTTTTCAGAAAGCAATAATAAACTTATTTTCATTATGTCCAGTTTACGTGAGGGGGAGGCCTTCCGTGTTAGTGCTCTCACGTCTAAATCTTGGGTTATTATCTCACTCCCACATTTTAATTATTATATTTTTATTTTTTTCACATCTTTACTGGAGTATAAATGCTTTACAATGGTGTGTTAGTTTCTGCTTTATAACAAAGTGAATCAGTTATACATATACATATGTTCCCATATCTCTTCCCTCTTGCATCTCCCTCCCACCCTCCCTATCCCACCCCTAAGGTGGTCACAAAGCAGCGAGCTGATCTCCCTGTGCTATGCGGCTGCTTCCCACTAGCTGTCTATTTTACGTTTGGTAGTGTATATATGTCCATGCCACTCTCTCACTTTGTCACAGCTTACCCTTCCCCCTCCCCATATCCTCAAGTCCATTATCTAGTATGTCTGTGTCTTTATTCCTATCTTACCCCTAGGTTCTTCATGACATTTTTTTTCTTAAATTCCATATATATGTGTTAGCATACGGTACTTGTCTTTCTCTTTCTGACTTACTTCACTCTGTATGACAGACTCTAGGTCTATCCACCTCATTACAAATAGCTCAATTTCATTTCTTTTTATGGCTGAGTAATATTCCATTGTATATATGTGCCACATCTTCTTTATCCATTCATCCGATGATGGACACTTAGGTTGTTTCCATCTCTGGGCTATTGTAAATAGAGCTGCAATGAACATTTTGGTACATGACACTTTTTCAATTATGGTTTTCTCAGGGTATATGCCCAGTAGTGGGATTGCTGGGTCATATGGTAGTTCTATTTCTAGTTTTTTAAGGAACGTCCATACTGTTCTCCATAGTGGCTGTACCAATTCACATTCCCACAAGCAGTGCAGGAGTGTTCCCATTTCTCCACACCCTCTCCAGCATTTATTGTTTCTAGGTTTTTTGATGATGGCCATTCTGACTGGTGTGAGATGATATCTCATTGTACTTCTGATTTGCATTTCTCTAATGATTAACGATGTTGAGCATTCTTTCATTTGTTTGTTGCCAACACTGGCAACAAAGTATATCTTCTTTGGAGAAATGTCTATTTAGGCCTTCAGCCCATTTTTGGATTGGGTTGTTTGTTTTTTTGTTATTGAGCTGCATGAGCTGCTTATAAATTTTGGAGATTAATCCTTTGTCGGTTGCTCCATTTGCAAATATTTTCTCCCATTCTGAGGATTGTCTTTTGGTCTGGTTTATGGTTTCCTTTGCTGTGCAAAAGCTTTGAAGTTTCATTAGGTCCCATTTGTTTGTTCTTGTTTTTATTTCCATTTCTCTAGGAGGTGGGTCAAAAAGGATCTTGCTGTGACTTGTCACAGAGTGTTCTGCCTATGTTTTCCTCTAAGAGTTTGATAGTTTCTGGCCTTACATTTAGGTCTTTAATCCATTTTGAGCTTATTTTTGTGTATGGTGTTAGGGAGTGATCTAATCTCATACTTTTACATGTACCTGTCCAGTTTCCCCAGCACCACTTACTGAAGAGGCTGTCCTTTCTCCACTGTACATTCCTGCCTCCTTTATCAAAGATAAGGTGACCATATGTGCGTGGGTTTGTCTCTGGGATTTCTATCCTGTTCCATTGATCTATCTTCCTGATTTTGTGCCAGTACCATACTGTCTTGATTACTGTAGCTTTGTAGTATAGTCTGAAGTCAGGGAGCCTGATTCCTCCAGCTCCATTTTTCGTTCTCAAGATTGCTTTGGCTAGTCGGGGTCTTTTGAGTATCCATACAAATTGCGAAATTTTTTGTTCTAGTACTATGAAAAATGCCAGTGGTAGTTTGATAAGGATTGCATTGAATCTGTAGATTGCTTTGGGTAGTAGAGTCATTTTCACAATGTTGATTCTTCCAATCCAAGAACATGGTATATCTCTCCATCTATTTGTATCATCTTTAATTTCTTTCATCAGTGTCTTATAATTTTCTGCATACAGGTCTTTTGACTCCTTAGGTAGGTTTAGTCCTAGATATTTTATTCTTTTTGTTGCAGTGGTAAATGGGAGTGTTTTCTTGATTTCACTTTCAGATTCTTCATCATTAGTGTATAGGAATGCCAGAGATTTCTGTGCATTAATTTTGTATCCTGCTACTTTACCAAATTCATTAATTAGCTCTAGTAGTTTTCTGGCAGCATCTTTAGGAGTCTCTATGTACAGTATCATGTCATCTGCAAACAGTGACAGATTTACTTCTTCATTTCCGATTTGTATTCCTTTTATTTCCTTTGCTTCTCTGGTTGCTGTGGCTAAAACCTCCAAAACTATGTTTAATAAGAGTGGTGAGAGTGGGCAACCTTGCCTTGTTTCTGATCTTAGTGGAAATGCTTTCAGTTTTTCACCATTGAGGACGATGTTGGCTGTGGGTTTGTCATATATGGCCTTTATTATGTTGAGGAAAGTTCCCTCTATGCCTGCTTTCTGCAGGGTTTTTATCATAAATGGGTGTTGAATTTTGTCAAAAGCTTTCTCTGCATCTATTGAGATGATCATATGGTTTTTCTCCTTCAGTTTGTTAATACGGTGTATCACATTGATTGATTTGCGTTTATTGAAGAATCCTTGCGTTCCTGGAATAAACCCCACTTGATGATGGTGTATGATCCTTTTAATGTGCTGTTGGATTCTGTTTGCTAGTATTTTGTTGAGGATTTTTGCATCTATGTTCATCAGTGATATTGGCCTGTAGTTTTCTTTCTTTGCGACATCCTTGTCTGGTTTTGGTATCAGGGTGATGGTGGCCTCGTAGAATGAATTTGGGAGTGTTCCTCCCTCTGCTATATTTTGGGATGGTCTGAGAAGGATAGGTGTTAGTTCTTCTCTAAATGTTTGACAGAATTCGCCTGTGAAGCCAGCTGGTCCTGGGCTTTTGTTTGTTGGAAGATTTTTAATCACAGTTTCAATTTCAGTGCTTGTGATTGGTCTGTTCATATTTTCTATTTCTTCCTGATTCAGTCTTGGCAGGCTGTGCATTTCTAAGAATTTGTCTATTTCTTCCAGGTTGTCCATTTTATTGGCATAGAGTTGCTTTTAGTAATCTCTCATGATCTTTTGTATTTCTGCAGTTTCAGTTGTTACTTCTCCTTATTCATTTCCAATTCTATTTATTTGAGTCTTCTCCCTTTTTTTCTTCATGATTCTGGCTAATAGTTTATCAATTTTGTTTATCTTCTCAAAGAACCAGCTTTTAGTTTTACTGATCTTTGCTATCGTTTCCTTCATTTCTTTTTCATTTATTTCTGATCTGATTTTTATGATTTCTTTCCTTCTGCTAATTTTGGGTTTTTTTGTTCTTCTTTCTCTAATTGCTTTAGTTGCAAGGTTAGGTTATTTATTTGAGATGTTTCCTGTTTCTTAAGGTAGGCTTGTATTGCTATAAACTTCCCTCTTAGAACCGCTTTTGCTGCATTCCATAGGTTTTGGGTCGTCGTGTCTCCATTGTCATTTGTTTCTAGGTGTTTTTTTTATTTCCTCTTTGATTTCCTCAGTGATCACTTCGTTATTAAGTAGTGTATTGTTTAGCCTCCATGTGTTTGTAGTTTTTACAGATCTTTTCCTGTAACTGATATCTAATCTCATAGCGTTGTGGTCGGATGAGATACTTGATACAATTTCAATTTTCTTAAATTTACCAAGGCTTGATTTGTGACCCAAGACATGATCTATCCTGGAGACTGTTCCATGAGCACTGGAAAGAAATGTGTATTGTGTTGTTTTTGGGTGGAATGTCCTATAAATATCAATTAAGTCCATCTTGTTTAATGTATCATTTAAAGCTTGGGTTTCCTTATTTTCATTTTGGATGATCTGTCCATGGGTGAAAGTGGGGTGTTAAAGTCCCCTACTATGAATGTGTTACTGTCGATTTCCCCTTTTATGGCTGTTAGTATTTGCTTATGTACTGAGGGGCTCCTATGTTGGGTGCATAAATATTTACAATTGTTCTATCTTCTTCTTGGATCGATCCCTTGATCATTATGTAGTGTCCTTCTTTGTCTCTTCTAATAGTCTTTATTTTAAAGTCTATTTTGTCTGATATGAGAATTGCTACTCCAGCTTTCTTTTGGTGTCCATTTGCATGGAATATCTTTTTCCATCCCCTTACTTTCAGTCTGTGTCTCTAGGTCTGAAGTGGGTCTCTTGCAGACAGCATATATATGGGTTCTGTTTTTGTATCCATTCACCCAATCTGTTTCTTTTGGTGGGAGCATTTAGTCCATTTACATTTAAGGTAATTATCGATATGTATGTTCCTATTCCCATTTTCTTAACTATTTTGGGTTCATTATTGTAGATCTTTTCCTTCTCTTGTGTCTCTTGGCTAGAGAAGTTCCTTTAGCATTTGTTGTAAAGCTGGTTTGGTGGTGCTGAACTCTCTCAACTTTTGCTTGTCTGCAAAGTTTTTAATTTCTCCATCAAATCTGAATGAGATCCTTGCTAGGTAGAGTAATCTTGGTTGCAGGTTTTTCTCCTTCATCACTTTAAATATGTCCTGCCACTCCCTTCTGGCTTGCAGAGTTTCTGCTGAAAGATCAGCTGTTAACCTTATGGGGATTCCCTTGTGTGTTATTTGTTGTTTTTCCCTTGCTGCTTTTAATATGTTTTGTTTGTGTTTAATTTTTGACAGTTTGATTAATATGTGTCTTGGCGTGTTGCTCCTTGGATTTATCCTGTATGGGACTCTCTGTGCTTCCTGGACTTGATCAACTATTTCCTTTCCCATATTAGGGAAGTTTCAACTATAATCTCTTCAAATATTTTCTCAGTCCCTTTCTTTTTCTCTTCTTCTTCTGGAACCCCTATAATTCGAATGCTGGTGCATTTAATGTTGTCCCAGAGGTCTCTGAGAGTGTCCTCAGTTCTTTTCATTCTTTTTTCTTTATTCTGCTCTGTAGTAGTTATTTCCACTATTTTATCTTCCAGGTCACTTATCTGTTCTTCTACCTTAGTTATTCTGCTATTGATCCTATCTAGAGTATTTTTAATTTCATTTATTGTGTTGTTCATCGTTGCTTGTTTCATCTTTAGTTCTCTAGGTCCTTGTTAAATGTTTCTTGCATTTTCTCTATTCTATTTCCAAGATTTTGGATCATCTTTACTATCATTATTCCGAATTCTTTTTCAGGTAGTCTGCCTACTTCCTCTTCATTTGTTAGGTCTGGTGGGTTTTTATCTTGCTCCTTCATCTGCTGTGTGTTTTTCTGTCTTCTCATTTTGCTTATCTTACTGTGTTTGGGGTCTCCTTTGTGCAGGCTGCAGGTTCGTAGTTCCCGTTGTTTTTGGTGTCTGTCCCCAGTGGCTAAAGTTGGTTCAGTGGGTTGTGTAGGCTTCCTGATGGAGGGGACTAGTGCCTGTGTTCTGGTGGATGACGCTGGATCTTGTCTTTCTGGTGGGCAGGTCCACGTCTGGTGGTGTGTTTTGAGGTGGCTGTGGACTTATTGTGATTTTAGGCAGCCTCTCTGCTAATGTGTGGGGTTGTGTTCCTGTCTTGCTAGTTGTTTGGCAAAGGGTGTCCAGCACTGTAGCTTGCTGGTCGTTGAGTGAAGCTGGGTGCTGGTGTTGAGATGGAGATCTCTGGGAGATTTTCGCCGTTTGATATTATGTGGAGCTGGGAGGTCTCTTGTGGACCAGTGTCCTGAAGTTGGCTCTCCCACCTCAGAGGCACAGCAGTGACTGCTGGCTGCAGCACCAAGAGCCTTTCATCCACCCGGCTCAGAATAAAAGGGAGAAAAAGAAAGAAAGAAAGAAAGAAAGAAAGAAAGAAAGAAAGAAAGAAAGAAAGGAAGGAAGGAAGGAAGGAAGGAAGGAAGGAAGGAAGAAAGGAAGGGAGAAAGGAAGAAAGGAAGGAAGGAAGGAAGGAAAGAAAGAAAGAAGGAAAGAAAGAAAGAAAGGAAGAAAGGAGGGAGGGAGGGAGGAAGCAAGGAGGGAAGGAAGGAAAGAAAAGAAAGAAAGGAAGACGATAAAATAAAATAAAGTAAGATAAAATAAAGTTATTAAAATAAAAAATAATTATTAGGAAAAACAATTTTTTTAAAAGAAAACAACAACAACAACAACAAAAAGCAGACGGATAGAACCCTAGGACAAACAGTGGAAGCAAAGCTATACAGACAAAATCTCACACAGAAGCAAACACATATACACTCACAAAAGGAGGAAAAGGGGAAAAAATCATAAATCTTGCTCTCAAAGTCCACCTCCTTAATTCGGGATGATTCGTTGTCTATTCATGTATTCCACAGATGCAGGTACGATTGTGGAGCTTTAATCCGCTGCTCCTGAGGCTGCTGGGAGAGATTTCCCTTTCTCTTCTTCGTTCTCACAGCTCCCAGGGGCTCAGCTTTGGATTTGGCCCCGCCTCTGCGTGTAGGTCGCTGGAGGGCGTCTGTTCTTCGCTCAGACAGGACGGGGTTAAAGGAGCCGCTGATTCGGGGGCTCTGGCTCACTCAGGCCGGGGGGAGGGAGAGGTGCAGATGCGGGGCGAGCCTGCGGCGGCAGAGGCCAGCGTGACCTTACTCCAGCCTGAGGCGCACTGTGCGTTCTCCCGGGGGAGTTGTCCCTGGATCCCGGGACCCTGCTAGTGGCGGGCTGCACAGGCTCCCCGGAAGGGGGGTGTGGAGAGTGACCTGTGCTCGCACACAGGCTTCTTGGTGGCGGCAGCAGCAGCCTTGGAGTCTCATGCCCGTCTCTGGGGTCCACACTGATAGCCATGGCTCAGGCCCGTCTCTGGAGCTCCTTTAAGCAGTGCTCTTAATCCCCTCTCCTCGCGCGCCAGGAAACAGAGGGAAGAAAAAGTCTCCTGCCTCTTCGGCAAGTCCAAACTTTTCCCCGGACTCCCTCCCGGCCAGCCCTGGTGCACTAACCCCTTCAGGCTGTGTTCACGCACCAACCCCAGTCCTCTCCCTGCGCTCCAACCGAAGCCCGAGCCTCAGCTCCCAGCCCCGCCCGCCCCGGCGGGTGAGCAGACAAGCCTTCTGGGCTGGTGAGTGCTGGTCCGCACCGATCCTCTGTGCGGGGATCTCTCCGCTTTGCCCCCCGCACCCCTGTTGCTGTGCTCTCCTCCGCGGCCCCGAAGCTTTGCCCCTCCGCCACCCGCAGTCTCCGCCCGTGAAGGGGCTTCTAGTGTGTGGAAACCTTTCCTCCTTCACAGCTCCCTCCCACTGGTGCAGGTCCCATCCCTATTCTTTTGTCTCTCTTTTCTCTTTGCCCTACCCAGGGACATGTGGACTTGCTTGCCTTTTGGGAGGTCTGAGGTCTTCTGCCAGCGTTCAGTACGTGTTTCTGTAGGAGTTGTTCCACGTGTAGATGTATTTCTGATGTATCTGTGGGGAGGAAGGTGATCTCCGCGTCTTACTCTTCCGCCATCTTCCCTACGATCTCCTCATTCCCATTTCTTTTTTTTTTTCTTCTGGTACGTGGGCCTCTCACTGTTGTGGCCTCTCCCATTGCGGAGCACAGGCTCCAGACGCGCAGGCTCAGCGGCCATGGCTCACGGGCCCAGTCGCTCCTCGGCATGTGGGATCCTCCCGGACTGGGGCACGAACCCGTGTCCCCCGCATCGGCAGGCGGACTCTCAACCACTGCGCCACCAGGGAAGCCCCCATTTCTTATCTTTTAATAGGGTTGACTTGCATGGGTAGAAGCCAGCGATTGAAATAGTGACATGATTTTGGGGAACTGTACATCTAGTTAAAAAGCTTTCCTGAGCAGCAAAGGATTTATCATTGTGAAGCAGGCATTTCATTCGATGACAAAAGGTCTAGTAGGATAGTGTCTGGCAGTTGGTAGATGTTAAATAAATGTTAGTGCCCTTCTTTCTCCTCTTCACTTGACAAATGATAGATTGAAAGTCATGTTCCCAACTGCCAGGATAAGGAAAGCACTTGCAAAACAATAGGATTCTGATTGTGTAGATGAACACCTTAGCTGGGTTCCTCAAGGACCCGGGAGGTACTGAACATTTTACTTAAAGAAATACAAGCAAAGGTCCCTATATTTTTCTCTTCCCATCCGGCATCTAAGCAGCTATCTCCTCCTGCAAACACTCTTGTCTGTGATGTGTACTACAGAACACAAAACAAAAGAGATGAGTTAGTCCTGCTTAAGTGCATCATTGTGCTAATGAAATTAATCAGTCACAATGACAGCCTTAGAGCAGCAGGGAAGCTTACAAAATGGTAGCAGTTAAGAAGTGGCTGCTGGAGAGAGAAGCTGAATGCAATCAAGGATGAAATAAAGCAAAACAAGATTGGGTTAAAAAAAACGCTCAGCAATCAACTGTCCATAAGGCCTTGGAATAAAGGGAAAATGGGGGCTATTATTTGAAGTCTAATGAAGAAAGCGTTTGCAGGGATTATAGCTCCTTTCCTCTTTTATTATTTTTCACAACAGTTTAAAACTCTGTAAATTTAACAAATAAAAAATATTCTCATTAATTACAAATATGTGCCCATGTGGCCAGTATGTAGAGAAAAAGGGATGGAAGTGCAGGGCCCTGGGTTCAGCTCTGCCAGTTGTCTGTCTTCCATTGAGCAAGTCCCTTCCCTTTTTTGGGCCTCAGTTTCCCCATCTAGAAAATGACAGGGTAGACTAGACACTCTAAGGTAGATCCTTTTAGTTCTAACATTCTAAAACCCTGTGGCTCTTTACAGAAGTTTTATTATAAAAAATGATTTTTAGTGTGTCATAGATACTGTTTGTAAGGTGAGCAACTTGAGTCCTAAGTACTAAGCTCAATTTTCTTGATGTTGTTATGGAATATTCATACATTTGAGATAAAAAGATCCTGTGAAGCAAATGGATTAATGGCTATCTAAATGGGTTTGTTTTGGATACTATTTACATCTTGTTTTTCATCCACAGACCTCAGCCACTATCTCTAGGGATAGTACTTCCAACGTTTTCCAACTCTACAGCAAACAGACTTTACTTCCAGGAAGCTTTGTGTGATGGCTTATTGTAAATTTTCTCTCCTGCAATTTCATCCAGTTTCTCTTTTCCTTGATTTCATTCCCTTCCTGCCAAGTACCAACAGAAGCTATGGTTGGTTTCTTTTTCTTTTTTAAAACTGGTATTTATTAGCTTTGGAAGATACAGGGAAAATATTGGAAACTCAAGACAAAGTTTTGCAAGATTAAATAGGTGGGAAAAGTTCATAGCAAGTAATAAACATTTCTCTGAGCCCCCGAAACTGGAAAATCACTGTTTAGATTCATCCACCATAAACCCAGGTGAAGCAATTTGGTTCTTGTAGTAGGAAAGAGGATGGAATTTGTAAGGTTCTTATATCCATAGACATGACTAAGCAATTCGTCTACATTATCCCAGATCTGGTCAGGGTCTCTAAATGCTATTGGCAACCATGGTGCTTGCAGTGGATATTTGGAAGATAGGTTTGGAGAAAATTTGATGTGAGAACTCTGGAATAAAACTACACTTTTGGAAGCTCAGAGTTGGAAAATTCCCTACCCACTTACCAGAAAAATCAAAGAAATGAAACGGTGTCTACAAAATGCAGTATCATATGAGCTACTTCTAGAAGTGGTCTTGGAAACTTGTGTAAATTTGGAGGCAGAATCAGCATGGTTTACTGAGAAATGCAGTATGAGTGATGAGGAAGTGGGAGAGGTTGAAGATGACTCCCAGGTTTCAGATTTAAGCAAATGGTATCCTTTACTGATGGTGAAATCTGTTATGAGATAAGGAATTTGGGGGATGGATTAAGGAAATGATGTGATAAGCTCTAAGGCCTGAGAATGGGAAGGAAAGAAAGTCAATGAGTAAAATTGAAAAACAATAAAGTGAGAAATCAGAAACATTTAAGGAGAGAACAAATAACGTGAGAGTCAACAGGAGCAGAGGAAAAGGAACAGATCAACTTGTTGTTTGGTCTTGGTCTTGATTTTCACAAAACCTGAAGAGTTTACGGTGTAAGTTCCATAAGCCCAAATCAGCAGTTTCAGGGGTTTGATAAGGGCTTAATCAAATGAAAATTTCTAGGAAATATTACAGTTTTGCAAAATGAATAAGGTAATGTTGACTTAATCTTGTTTTATCAAGGAAGAATTTTGGTAGAATCACCTCACCCTGCTGCTCCGAATCTTCTGGTAGTGCCTATTTCCTGAGGATCAAGGCTAAACTCCTTAGCCTGTCAGAAAGATTGTCACCATCAAACCCTAACCTACCTTACTTAGCTCCTCCTGTCATCCCCTTTCTTCTATCTCTATGTTCCAGTCCTACTGAGTTTATCATAATTCTCTTTAAAACAATATCTTTTTTATGACTGAATGCCTTTACACATATTATTTCCTACCCCTGAAATGGTCTTTACTTCCTTTGCCATATAATAAACTCCTTAATTTCCTTCCAGAGTAGAAAAAAATGTCACTTTCCCTAGGAAGAACTACCTGACTTCCCACTAAAGAAGATTTGGTTGTGTGGACTACAGAGTTCCCACTGCCTTTTGCAAATCTCTCCACTAGAACACTAATCACACAATTGTAATTTGAAATTTTCTCTTTATGTGTCAGTTTCTCTTATACACTGTGGACTCCTCAAGGGACCAAGTAACCATCTTTATAGCCATATTACCTAGAAGAAAACCTAACATTTGTAATTAATTGTTCCATGCCTGGCTTCCTCTTTTATTATTATTTTTTTGTGTGTGTGTTAGTTTCTGCTTTATAACAAAGGGAATCAGCTATACATATACATATATCCCCATATCCCCTCCCTCTTGCATCTCCCTCCCTCTCACTCTCCCTATCCCACCCCTCTAGGTGGTCACAAAGCACCAAGCTGATCTCCCCGTGCTATGTGGCTGCTTCCCACTAGCTAGCTATTTTACATTTGGTAGTATATATAAATACTGTATGCTATCACATATATATGGAATCTAAAAGAAAAAAAAAGGTTCTGAAGAACCTAGGGGCAGGACAGGAATAAAGACACAGATGTAGAGAATGGACTTGAGGACACGGGGAGGGGGAAGAGTAAGCTGGGACGAAGTGAGAATGGCATGGACTTATATATACTGTCTTCCTCTTTTAAACCATAGATTTCATGAGAAGAAAAGTCTCGCCCATCTGTTCATTGTATTCCTAGTGCCCAGCACAGAAATTATGAGTTAATGTTCTGATAGTTTCAGGGAGTAGGGGATAATAATTGGGGACACATAATTAATGGTATCTGGCAGCCTATTGGAGGTGAGAAATGAGGAAGGAAAGGTCAAGGCATGGCATGGGCTCTTGGATACATGGTGGTTTCATTCACTGAGATGGTGATCACTGGAAGAAGACAAGATTGAAAGTGAGGGAGAGGATGAAGATTTGTGTTTTATTCATTTAATACATTTATTGTTTAGTAAGCATCAGATACTGTTTTAAGTGCTTTACAAATATTAACTCATTTAATCATCATAATAATCCTCTGTGGTAGGTACTTATAGAATCTCCCTTATACAGATAAAATTGAAGCATAGATAAGATTCAGGAATATTCCCAAGATCATCCAGATGTTAAGTGATGTAAAAAAAGCTTCAGATTCAGTGAGTTCATCTCTAGAATCCGTGCTCTTAACCACTTTACATGCTACTGAGTTCAGCTTTGCATATAAGTTTTGGACAAGTTCAGTTTTGGACACACTGCATCTGAGATGCCCATAAGGAAATCCATTAACTGTTAGATATTCATATGTTTAATCATAATAAGTCTTGATAGAGAAGGCATGTGGCTCAGTCTCTGTATGAAGTGGGATTTAAAGAATCATTATTTAATAGCCAAACCTAATTTATTTGCTTTTCTTTAAAGACTTTAGAGGACATCCCTATCCACAATCTACAGCAATCCTTGTTTAAATCCTCTTTCCTCTCTGATCAACTAATCTTATACCACAAAGCCACGAAGTCCCTAGGACTGTAATCTCTTGCACTCCCCAAGGTGGAGATAACACTTTTCTTCCCCCAGCCTTCCTGGCTTTTGGTCTTCTTTCTCTTCTCCACCCCTCAAAATTTTATTATGTACATAAGCGGCCTCTGTTCCAGCAAGAAATAATTGTTCCTTTTTAGGATACTAAGAGGAGGGGAGAAATTAGATGACAGTTACAAGATTTACCTTGGAGGGATGGTGAATGAGAGAAGTCTGTAAATACTCCCATGTGAAGTTTCTTTATTCTGCCACATATGCATCTGGAGCTTAGGCAAGAAGACTGCACTATTCACTTTGAGAATCGTTTGCATATAGCTAAGAATGAAACTGTGTAAAAGCAATCAAAGAGTTTGTACATGTAGAAGAAAAGTGAGCCAATGATGGATCTCTGGCAAACCAGTTTAATCAGCCAGTAAAGACTCTGAAAAATAGATAGTAAAGAAGCAGTCTGAGAATTTAAACTAGTACAACCAGGAGAGTAGTATTTTAGAAGTCAAGGAAGTAGAGTTTCAAGAAGGAGTAATGCGGTCATTTGCCTTGAACACCATAGAGAGATCTAGGAAAATAAGGTCTCACGGGTGTCTGTTGGATCTTGCAGTACAAAGTTCAGTATGGACTTCGTCTAGAGAATGTTCAGTGAAGTGGTGAGCTCCAGAATTGATGAAGTAGCGGTAGAAAGAGTGAGTATAGACAACTAAAAATAAATGATCATATGTAAAATCTTTCCTACCTGTCGGAAACTGAAGGTATGCCCCATTTCATGTATTTCTTAATTTTTATCATTTTTATTATTGAGCTCTAATGTACCTCTCATAATTCAAAAGAAGCAATTGAGGCAGTTTCAAATGTGTGTGCACAAAATGGCCCTTAAAATTATAATACCAGAAATTTGAAAGTACACAGCGAAAACTGACAGTTCATTTTACCAGAAAAGATAAATGATATATTTACTGTAACTGAACATTAATTTTCAACTTGCACTTCCTGGCTTTCAAGTAAAAACACTAAACCCAATTGGTTACATAGCTCTTATTCTCTCTGAGAATACAGCTTCATTACAAAAGAACGTTTGAGGCCATTAAAATCTTGAACGAGTTCTGGAATTAATTCTTAAACTAACCTTGGATTTATTTATATTCGTGTCCCTTTTCCTCTTGTTCTCCATAAAATATTTTACATACATAAACTTAGTTTTAGAAAAAAATTCTTAGAAAGTATTTTTTTTACCAATGAATTGAGAAGGTTTTTAAGCATACTATAACTTTCCTTTACCTTACATTTCTGTGCAGACAAAATAACTAGCCCAATGTTCTGGACACGTTTTTTTCTGATGATGACCATCAATTAGAGTGAAACTGTTTTTGTTCCCCCAATTACTCAAGGGGAAAAATCTTGCTTTTAAACTAGATCATAATTTTATAGAGAGAATGGAAGTTATAAACTATGTCTTGACCACATTTGATTAGAAAAATAAATATCACAATAAAAAATGAAATAAAAATGGACTAGTGGGCTTCCAGTCATGATAAAGTATTTGGTTATGGGACTTATCCTTCTGCCATAAACAACTAGAAAGCAGAAAAAAATATATGAAATAGCTGCTTTAGATATTGGACAATAGGCAGGTGAGAGCTGTAATGCCTGAGAGAAAACTCTACAATTGTCCCAGTTTGGGGCAAGGGGGCATTTTCTGAACTGAGGCATAGGGAGGAGGATCCCAAGCAGAACGTAGTAGTCTCTCTGAGTTGAGGACAGAGACATCAGAGTTTACGGACCCTGAGGCAGTTGGAATCTGTTGAGAAGAATACTAGAAAAGATGGAGCTCTCAAGAGAAAGAGCTTCATCAATTTACCTAGAGGTCCCCTTAAGACTGTTGCTGAGTGCTAGACTGCATGCACTGGGAGAAACTCCATGAGGCATGCAGAAGAGCAACTACTAGTGAGGGAACAATTACTGAAGAGCTATAAACACATCCCAGAACTCACATAAGGCTGGAAGATATTCAAGTTCTGACCAGCTAGAATAAAGAGACTTCCTTGAACACTGTGGAAATTTAGTAGTGAATCTAGGAAGCTCTAAACTAGCCCAAGAGTAAAATCTAGAGTATATTCTAGATTCATGCTAGCAAAGCCTAAAACAAACAGATCTCAAGATTTTGCTTCTGGCCATGATGGACTTCAGTAACCACTATAAAAACTAGAAACTGGACAAGGTATATGAAACTCATTTTAGACATTGAATAATAGGTATCATTGAACCGTGATTCCTGAGTGAATGGAAACAGATGAGATCAATCCTACAATCACCCTAGCTTTCTATCTGGTAAAACCTTCTGGATCACAGAGTAAGCAGGGTGATCAAAAACAGAGCACAGTGGGCTCACTGAGTTGAAAAGACAGAGCTGGAGTTCAGGGAGGCTGAGACAATTGTGAGTTTCAGGGCAGAATTCTGGAAAGTAGTTAGCTAACAGAAATAAAAAGCTACAGAAAATATCAGACGGGTTCCCTTTACTGTTAGTTGAACAATAAAATCTACATGGGTACACTGAATCTTTTTGAAACTAAGCTAAGTGCAACCAAGAAGTTGTGAGCTAATCAGTCATCAGAGGTCACATGTGAGGTATGTGTGTTCCAACAAGCCAGAGTCGAGAATCCTCATTGATGACTAGGACATTCAGTAGAAAATCCAGAAGGATCACATCTTCACAGTGGTGTTAAACTATCTCTAGAGTAGAAACTATTCTAGACTTTCCCTTACAAAGCTTTTTAAAAAGCCTCAAAGTGATCGAACTGAACCACAGTTATTCAGCCTACAATAAAATATGGCTGGACATGGCCTAGCTGTACTAGCAGGAAAATATGACCCATCAACCGAAGAAAAATGACTCAATAGAAAAAGACTCAGAAATGAGTGAGACAGAACTATGAGAAAGGGAAAAGAGTATTATAACTATATTCATGTATTTGAAAGAAAAGGTAAACTCGGTAAGGAGAAAAATGGACAATATTTTTTAAGTAAACAAACAGGAGTCCCACATATGAAACGGGAGTGTGAGGAGCTCTGTGGACCTGCCCCTCAGGGAAACATATGAAACAGGAGTGTGAGGAGCTCTGTGGACCTGCTCCTCAGGGAAACAGCCATACTGGCGAAGATTATTTCTCAAACAGAAAAAAAAACCACTTAAAGTGTCTGGAAATGGTTATGAAGGCAAACAGCAAATGAAATAACATACATTCAAGAAAATAAATGAAATCTCAGTAAAAGCAGAGCGAGTCCATGGCATGTGAGACATGACTTCCTCCCTCCTTCTTCCTTTCAGATCAGGGTGACAGAAGCTCTACTCTGAGTGCACGTGGTCAAGAGGACAGGGCTCCCTCTCCCTTCAGGATCTTCCTGGGAATAGCAGGCTACCAGCATTTCTCATCTTTTCCATCTCTCCAAGTTGCAGAGGCTAAATTCCTGTTGAGTTGGCAGAGAGGTCATGACCTCTACCCAGTCCTGACTTGTAGGCTGGAGGCTCTGCCCCAGGCATGGCATCAAGAATACTGGGACCACGGTTGCCATTACCCCAGCCTGCTTGTAGGGCAGAGGTTCCACACCAGGAGAAGCAAACCAAGGAGACTAGAGGCTGCTGCTCTCACCCAGCACTCTGCTCATAGAGCATGGGTGTCACTCCTGCCCCCAGCGCCAGAGCCGCAGCTCAGAATATAGAAAATAAGCCAACAGTGGAAATAAAATAGAATCATTAAAAGAAAAACTCCACAAATCCAAAGGAAGGCAGAGAAGAGTGGCCAAGATGGCAGAATAGGAAGACCCTGAGCTCATCTCCTCCCACGGTCATACCAAAATTACAACTATTTACAGAGCAACTACTTATGAGAATGACCTGAAAACTAGCAGAAAAGATCTTCTACAACCAACTTATAAAGAAGGAACCACAATGAGATGGTTAGGAAGGGTGGAAACATGATATAGTCAAGACTCATACTCCTGGGTGGGTGACCCACAAATAGGATGATAATTACAATTGCAGAGGTTCTCCCCAAGGAGTGAGGGGTCTGAGACCCACATCAGGATCCCCAGCCTGGAGGTCTTGCACTGGGAATAAGAGCCACCAGAACATTTGGCTTTGAAGGCCAGTGGGGTTTACTTTCAGGGGGGCCAGAGGGCCGTAAGAAAGAGAAACTCTACTCTTAAAGGGTGCACACAAAATCTCATTCCAAGACCCAGGGAAAAAGGAATAATTTGAATGGGGCCTGGGTAAGACCCACTTGCTGATCTTGGACAGTCCTCCAGAGAGGCAGGAAGCAACTGGGACACTCCGGGGACACAGACATTAGCAACAGCCATTTTGGGGAGCTCATTCTACCATGATTACACCTGTGTTGGTAAGCATCATTTTGGAATCCTCCCTTAAGCATATTAGTGCTGGAACTTGGCCCCACCCACCAGCCTATTGGCACTAGTCCTGGGACACCCCAGGCCAAGCAGCTCGTGGGGCAAGGACACAGACCCACCAACCAGCAGGCTGACTGCCATAGAAACCCCAGAGGCTTCAGCTGCCCTGGGACTTGGCCCTGCCCACCAGAAAGCTCAGGCCCTGGCCCTATCCACCAGTGGGCTGACACCAGCTCTGAGGCACCCTGGACTCCACAGCCAGCCATGTAAGTAACTGGCCTCACACACCAACAAGTGAACACAAACCCGAGACCCCCTTGTGCCATGGCCCTGCCTGCCAGCAGGCTGACACTAGCTCTGGGACGCCCTCCCCACAGCCAGCCACCCAAGAGCCGGCTCTGCCCACCAGTGGGCAAGCATCAGGACCAGGACTCTCTGGCCATGCAGCCAGCTGTGCCAGGATCTGGCCTTGTCCACAAGCTGCCAGCAGCCTCTGCACTAGGTAGGGACCTAGTGAAACCAAACCAAACAGACTGGGGGCCAGCCATGCCTACCAGTGTTCCCAGAGTAGTCAGCCTGCCAAAAAGAAGGACCCACATGGAGGGCAAACATAGCACATATAGCTCTGGTGACCAGAGTGGGGTGTGTTGCTGGGCCCCTTAGGATGTCTCCTACACAAGGCTGCTTCTCCAAAATTGGGAAATGTAACCAACCTACCAAATATATAGAAATAAAAACAGCAAATTAGGCAAAATGAGATGATGGAGGAATATGTTCTAAATGAAAGAACAACATAAAACCCTAGGAGAAGAACTAAGTCAAGTGGAGATAAGCATCTACCCAAAAAAGAGTTCAAGGTAATGATCATAAAGACACTCAAACAACTTGGGAGAAGAGTCAATGAACACAGTGAGAAGTTAGAAGTTTCTAACAGAGTTAGAAAATATAAAGAAGCACCAAATAGAGCTGAAGAATATAATAACTGAAACAAAAAGAATACACTAGAAGGAATCAACAGTAGATTAGATAATACAGAGGAACAGATCAGTGAACTGGAAGAAAATAGTGGAAATCACTCAAGCTACACAGAAAAAAAAATTTTTTAATGGAGACAAATGAAGACACCTCTGAAACAACATCTAGTATACTAAAATTCATATTACAGGGGTCCCAGAAGGAGAAGAAAGAAAGGTGCAGGGAACATATTTAGAGACATAATAGCTGAAAACTTCCCTAATCTGAGAAAGGAAACAGACATCCAGGTCCAGGAAGCACAGAGGATCACAAACAGGATCAACCCAAGGAGGACCACACCAAGACACACTGTAATTAATGTGGCAAAAATTAAAGATAAATAGAGAATATTAAAAGCAGCAGGGGATATCAAACTACCAATGGCATTTTGCACAGAACCACAACAAAAAATTCACAATTTATATGGAAACACAAAAGACCCCAAATAGCCAAAGTAATCTTGAGAAAGAAAAATGGAGCTGGAGGAATCAGGTTCCTGGACTTCAGACTATACTACAAAGCTACAGTAATCAAGACAGTATGGTACTGGCACAAAAACAGAAATATAGATCAATGGGACAGGATAGAAAGCCCAGAGATAAGCCCACACACATATGGTCACCTTATTTTTGATAAAGGAGGCAAGAATATACAATGGAGAAAAGACAGCCTCTTCAATAAATGGTGCTGGGAAAACTGGACAGCTACATGTAAAAGAATGAAATTAGAACACTCCCTAACACCATACACAAAAATATACTCCAAATGGATTAAAGACCTAAATGTAAGACCAGAAACTATCAAACTCTTAGAGGAAAACATAGGCAGAACACTCTATGACATAAATCACAGCAAGATCCTTTTTGACCCACCACCTAGAGAAATGGAAATAAAAACAAAAATAAACAAATGGGACCTAAAGAAACTTAAAAGCTTTTGCACAGCAAAGGAAACCATAAACAAGACAAAAAGACAACCCTCAGAATGGGAGAAAATATTTGCAAACCAAGGAACTGACAAAGCATTAATCTCCAAAATATACAAGCAGCACATGCAGTTCAATATTGAAAAAACAACCCAATCCAGAAATGGGCAGAAGACCTAAACAGACATTTCTCCAAAGAAGATATACAGATTGCCAACAAACACATGAAAGGATGCTCAACATAACTAATCATTAGAGAAATGCAAATCAAAACTACAATGAGGTATCACCTCACACCAATCAGAATGGCCATCATCAAAAACTCTACAAACAATAAATGCTGGACAGGGTGTGGAGAAAAAGGAACCCTCTTGCACTGTTGGTGGGAATGTAAATTGATACAGCCACTATGGAGAACACTATGGAGGTTCCTTAAAAAACTACAAGTACAACTACCATACAACCCAGCAATCCCACTACTGGGCATACACCCTGAGAAAACCATAATTCAATAAGTGTCATGTACCACAATGTTCATTGCAGCTCTATTTACAATAGCCAGGACATGGAAGCAACCTAAGTGTCCATCGACAGATGAATGAATAAAGAAGATGTGGCACATATATACAATGGAATATTACTCAGCCATAAAAAGAAATGAAATTGAGTTATTTGTAGTGAGGTGGATGGACCTAGAGTCTGTCATACAGAGTGAAGTAAGTCAGAAAGAGGAAAACAAATACCGTACGCTAACACATATATATGGACTCTAAAACAAAACAAAACAAAACAAAAAGTGGTTCTGAAGAACCTAGGGGCAAGACAGGAATAAAGACATGGACGTAGAGAATGGACTTGAGGACACAGGAGGGGGAAGGGTAAGCTGGGACGAAGTGAGATAGTGGCATGGACTTATATACACTACCAAACGTAAAATAGATAGCTAGTGGGAAGCAGCCGCATAGCACAGGGAGATCAGCTTGGTGCCTTGTGACCACCTAGAGGGGTGGGATACGGAGGGTGGGAGGGAGGGAGACGTAAGAGGGAAGAGATATGGGGATATATGTATATGTATAGCTGAATCACTTTGTTATAAAGCAGAAATTAACACTGTTATAAAGCAGAAACTAACACACCATTGTAAAGCAATTATACTCCAGTAAAGACGTTAAAAAGAGAAAAAAGGGGAAAAAAATAAAACCTATAATACACACACACACACACACAATCTTTTGCATAACAAAGGAAACCATAAATGAGACAAAAAGCCAACCCTCAGAATGGGAGAAAATATTTGCAAATGAAGCAATGGACAAAGGATTAATCTCCAAAATATACAAATAGCTCATGGAGCTCAATATCAAAAAAACAAACAACCCAATTAAAAACTGGGTGGAAGACCTAAATAGACATTTCACCAAAGAAAATATACAGATGGCCACACATAAAAAGATGCTGAACATCACTAATTATTAGAGAAATGCAAATCAAAACTACAGTGAGGTATCACCTCACACTGGTCAAATGGCCATTATCAAAAAATCTACAAACAGGGCTTCCCTGGTGGCGCAGTGGTTGAGAGTCCACCTGCCGATGCCGGGGACGCGGGTTCGTGCCCCGGTCCGGGAGGATCCCACAGGCCGTGGGGCGGCTGGGCCAGTGGGCCATGGCCGCTGAGCCTGCGCATCCAGAGCCTGTGCTCTGCAACGGGAGAGGCCACAACAGTGAGAGGCCCGCGTACCACACACACACACAAAAAATCTACAAACAATAAATGCTGGAGAGGGTGTGGAGAAAAGGGGAACCTTTTGCACTGTTGGTGGAGATGTAAACTGATACAGCCACTATGGAGAACAGTATGGAGGTTCCCTAGAAAACTAAAAATGGAACTGGCATATGACCCAGCAGCCCACTACTGTACATATATCCTGAGAAAACCATAATTCAAAAGGACACATGTACCCCAACATTCATTGCATCACTATTTACAATAGCCAGGACATGGAAACAACTTAAATGTCCAAAGACAGATGAATGGATAAAGAAGATGTGGTACATATATACAGTGGAATATTAGCCATAAAAAAGAACGAAATTGGGTCATTTGTAGAGATGTGGGTGGACCTAGAGCCTGTCATACAGAGTAGAGTAAGCCAGAAAGAGAAAACCAAATATCATATATTAACGTAAATTTGTGGAATCTAGAAAAATGGTACAGATGAACCTATTAGCACGGCAGGAATAGAGACGTAGACGTAGAGAACAGACATGTGGACACGGCAGGGGAAGGGTAGGGTGGGACGAATTGGGAGATTAGGCTTGACATAAATACACTACCATGTGTAGGATTGATAGCTAGTGGGAACCTGCTGTATAGCACAGGGAGCTCAGCTCGGTGCTCTGTGATGACCTAGATGGGTGGGATGGGGGTGGGTGGGAGGAAGGTCCAAGAGGGAGGGGATATAGGTACACATATAGCTGATTCACTTCACTGTACAGCAGAAACTAACACAAAACTGTAAAGCAATTATACTCCAATAAAAAAAAATGAGCAAACTACTCATACACACAACAACATGAATAAACCTGAAAAACATTTTGTTGAGCAAAACAGATACAAAAGAGTAAATGTATATGATTCCATTTATACAAAACTGAAGGGAAAACATAATCTATAATTATTTACAGTAGATTAAAGGTTGCCTGGAGCCAGGAGTAAAGGTTAGGATGACTGCAGAGAGACACAATGGAACTTTTTAGGATGACGGAAATGCTCTCTATTGTGAATGTATGGTGATTACATGGGTGTATGTATTGATCAAATCTCGTCAAAGTATACACTTTAAATATGTGTATTTTATTTTATGTAATAAAATCAAGTCTATTTTAAAAGAATAGTGTGGATGAGTGAGCATATTTATCAGCATTATAATAGTTTGCTGAAGAAACTAGATTTTTATAGTTACAAAAATGTCAATATAGACGGTAAAAACAACTAGAGTTCTAATTTCCTTCTTCACAGTAAATATCAGAGTATTAAACCCAGTTAATATGGTGCAAGAGTAGGTGGAACAGTAGAGGATTTCCAAGGACTCAGAGGATGGGACTCCCAACTTCCCATAACACCACTATGGCTTAAAGACAGTGATAATTGTTCATATTTATTAAGCACTTATTATACACCCGACACCAATCTAAGGTTTTTACAGGCGTTGCCTGTGGACCTTATGATTTTCCTCATTTAATGTGAGGAAACTGAGGCTCAAAGATATTTGGTAACTTACTCAATGTCACACAGCCAGTAAGTGAAAAGGCTGCAATTCAAATCTGAGCTGTTCTGGCTCCAGAGCTTGAGCATTTTTTTAAGTGGTAACAAGCTTTTTACCTTATAGAGTTTTTAAAATTGAGTATACTCCACCTACCATAAACTTACCATTTATACAGTTCAATAGTTTTTAGTATATCCACAGATTGAACCAACATCCATGCTATCTAATTGCAGAACATATTTGTCACCCCAAAAAGAAACATGTGAGGACTGCTAATGTAAAAAGTTTTGTGTTAATATATGCAGATGATCAACACACAACCGAAGGGTGAAATAATGGTTAGAACTACTGCTTGTCTGAGAAAGATCAAGCGATGACTTGGAGTTTTTGGTGGCAGAATAAAGAAAGTTTTTTTGATTATGAAGAAATGAATCATTAGGCAGAAGACTTAGAAGAACAAGTTCTGTGTGGCCAGGTCAGTGCAAAGATAGTTTGGGGAAATTCTGGAATAGCTCTCAGGGACATGGCTCACTCCAGTTTCGGGTTGCTCTTAAGAAAAGAGTTCATATTTCAAACAAGTTAGCAAAAACCAACCTAGGACCCAGAGTTCAAGGACCTTGCTTCCTCAAGAATAAAAGGATCAGAAAATAACTGGAAGGAGTAGATGACTCAGTAGGTTAGGCTGTAAGTGCTGGTAAGCCAATAAGTGAACAAGGAGGACTTGGATGGGACTCACAATGTTTTCAAGGCAAGCCAAACTGGATAGAAGAATGTGTGATTATGTACTTGCAATTTACCATGTTCATAATGAATGATATATCTGGGGAGACTGTAGCGATCATCTGATATGACCTTTAGTGTGTGAGGCACAGAGAGGTCAAGAAATACATTGAGTCACACAGCTAGTTAGTAGGAAAGAGTCTCTAAGATTGCTAACTTTTGGAGTGGTGTCATTTCCACTATATCATATTCATTTGCTCTGATAAAATAGTTATTTTACACAGTGGCAGTGTATGGGCCACACTGTAGTGGACATTGAGGGCTACAGTATACCACAAGAAAGGTGAAAGGAGCATTTACCTAAAATCCTAAGGGCTCAATCTTTGAAGAAAAACTTACCTTAATCCTTTGGTAGGCAAAAATACCCAAGTTTAGAACCCAGCCAAGCAGTGCAGGGGTGGGGATGTTTACTTAATCATTTGGTTGACAGTACATTTTTATTGTTAAGTTACTGCATAAACTATTTAAAGAAATTTGGGCAGCTAATGTGTTAAAACCCCTAAAAAACCTATAAAAATATATGCCGTTAAAAAATCGGCCTCTACCTCCCTTGCCTTGTCAGCTGCTGCCTTTGTGCAGACACCAGCAACCTCAGACTGCACTGCCCCTGCAGAAAGGAGGAGCTGCTATGCAAATGAAGAGCTACTCAGCTGGCTCACTTGTTTTTAGCCAAGGCTATTTCATCATTTTTAGTTCCTCAGGACAGAAAAACACTTACAAAGCAAAAAGCAGTGAAATGATTAGATGCAAGGTTATGGCTGCACAATTCATTTAATCTATTTATGCGCTGTTGTGTAGCACATTGGGGTTTTCCCGAAATCAGACACCGCAACCGTGTGCCCCAGAGTTACTGGGGTCCAAATCACCAGACAGCTATCAGCATACCAAGTAAGAGAGCAGCACACAGAGGGCGCCAATAGGCCTTAAAGTCTTATCAAAGATGAATTCCCCCTGAAACCATCTGCATACTGGATTTGAGACTCCTAGGGTGAAGTATTTTCCTAGGGGTTGCACACAAATCTAGGTGGTAAAGGAAATTAGTGGAAATTCCCGAGTCCTCTCTGAGATTCCGGAAGGGGAAGACTTCTTAAATAACATCACCTTGCCTCCTCTGACCTCTAGCCCAACCCCTTCACCTCTTGTGAAGGCTGTAATTCCACAGCCTGTAGAGCGATGGACTAAACAGAGGAGGTGAGCTAGATGAGTAAAGGAGCAACACACCTGCCTGTCTCAACCAAGTACTCACTAGCATTTCTCATCTTATCCTCAAAACAACCCCAGGAAGTAGGGGTTATTAATATCTCTATTTTACAAGGAGGATACAAAGCCTTCAATAAATGAAGGTACCTGTCCACAATATGCAGCTAGAATAGGCAGGACTTTAACCTACATAGTCTCACTTCAATGCCCATGTTCTTTCTACCACATCAAGATGTCTTTCGAATGAGGTAGCTCCAGTGTCACCTCCTCCATGCAGCCCTCTTCACCCACCTCCCAGCTCTACTCTCCCATGCCCTCTGTGCATTCTTGTGGCATCCTTAGTTTGCCTCACAATATTTTAAAGGTCTCAGCGTAGGTATATGTGTGCGTTCCTCCTCTAGGAAACCTTGCAAAGCAGTTTCTGCTTCTAATGTGGATCATAGGCTTTCAGGTGCCCATCACAGGGCTGGTGCACAACAGGTTCTTATTAAATATTGGTCAGACTGAGGCAAAATTTGCCTTTTAAAAAATTCTTTTTATAGAAGTAAGATTCATATAACAAAGTCAACCATTTTA
Organism: Delphinus delphis; assembly: GCF_949987515.2. Taxonomy (NCBI): domain Eukaryota; kingdom Metazoa; phylum Chordata; class Mammalia; order Artiodactyla; family Delphinidae; genus Delphinus; species Delphinus delphis. The sequence continues at coordinate 11,429,636 of NC_082704.1, forward strand.
AAGTGTACATTTCAGTGGCATTTAGTACATTTGTAACAGGGAAGAGCAAAATCTGACTCCATGTTGGATCTGTTTCTCTTACTTTAACTTGCTTTTCGTTGCTCTTGTTATTATAATCATACATAATGGCCTGCCTCACGCAACCCTGCCCCTCTGCCTGAATGTTGAACTAAAGTGCCTCTGTCCAGCTCACAGGGAGACATTCTGACCCCGCCCACCTGTGAATGGCCTTTTTACTTTACTTACTCACCTCCTCCCCCTCTCTGTTCTATAAAAGAAACCAGCATCCAGTCCCCGATAAGATAGTGCTCTGGGACGCTAGTCCACCATCTTCTCAGATGCCCTGCTTTCCAAATAAAGTCGCTATTCCTTGCCTCAACACCTTGTCTCTGGATTTATTGGCCTGTTGTGCGGCAAGTGGAGTGAGCTTGGACTTGGTAACACATTCACATTATTGTGCAACCATCATCATTATCTAGTTTGAAAGCATTTTTGTCACCCCAAAAGGAAACCCCATATCCATTAAATAGTTACTTCCCATTTCCCTCTCCCAGAGCCCCTGACAATCACTATTCTGCTTTTTATTTCTATGAATTTACCTATTCTAGATATTTCATATAAACTGAATCATATAATATACAATCTTTTATGACTGTTTCTTTCCACTTAGCATAATGTTTTGGAGATTCATCCGTGTTATAACATGTTGTGTTAGGGCTCTCCAGGAAGCAGAACCAATAGAAGGTATATATCTCTATCTCTTATCTATCTATCATCTATATATAGAGAGAGAGATTTATTATGAGGAATTGGCTCAAGCAGTTATGGAGGCTGAGAAGTCTCATCATCTGTCATATGTAAGTTGGAGACCCAGGAAAGCTGATGGCATAATTCAGTCTAGGTCCAAACGCCTGAGAACAAAGAGAGTATGGTGGAAATCTGAGTCCAGGGGCAGGGAGAAGACTGACTCTGTAGTTTAGTTAGGCTGAGGAGACCGAATTCTCCCTTCTTCCAGCTTTTGTTCTATTCAGGCACCTCAGTGAACTGGATGACGCCCATTTACATTGGGAACAGCAATCTGCTTTGCTCAGTCCATTGATTCAGGTGCTAATCTCGTCTGGAAACACCCTCACAGACACACCCAAAATAATGCTTATCATGGCCCAATCAAGTTGACACACAAAATTAACCATCACAAAGGAGACCCCAAACACAGTAAGATAAGCAAAATGAGAAAACAGAAAAACACACAGCAGATAAAGGAGCAAGATAAAAATGCACCAGACCTAACAAATGAAGAGGAAATAGGCAGTCTACCTGAAAAAGAATTCAGAATAATGATAGTAAGGTTGATCCGAAATCTTGGAGATAGAATGGACAATAGAATGGACAAAATGCAAGAATCAGTTAACAAGGACCTAGAAGAACTAAAGATGAAACAAGCAATGATGAACAACACAATAAATGAAATTAAAAATACTCTAGATGGGATCAATAGCAGAATAACTGAGGCAGAAGAACGGATAAGTGACCTGGAAGATAAAATAGTGGAAATAACTACTGCAGAGCAGAATAAAGAAAAAAGAATGAAAAGAACTGAGGACAGTCTCAGAGACCTCTGGGACAACATTAAACGCACCAACATTCGCATTATAGGGGTTCCAGAAGAAGAGAAAAAGAAAGGGACTGAGAAAATATTTGAAGAGATTATAGTTGAAAACTTCCCTAATATGGGAAAGGAAATAGTTAATCAAGTCCAGGAAGCACAGAGAGTCCCATACAGGATAAATACAAGGAGAAATACGCCAAGACACATATTAATCAAACTGTCAAAAATTAAATACAAAGAAAGCATATTAAAAGCAGCAAGGGAAAAACAACAAATAACACATAAGGGAATCCCCATAAGGTTAACAGCTGATCTTTCAGCAGAAACCCTACAAGCCAGAAGGGAGTGGCAGGACATACTGAAAGTGATGAAGGAGAAAAACCTGCAACCAAGACTACTCTACCCAGCAAGGATCTCATTCAGATTTGATGGAGAAATAAAAACCTTTACAGACAAGCAAAAGCTGAGAGAGTTCAGCACCACCAAACCAGCTTTACAACAAATGCTAAAGGATCTTCTCTAGGCAAGAAACACAAGAGAAGGAAAAGACCTATAATAACGAACCCAAAACAATATAGAAAATGGGAATAGGAACATACATATCGATAATTACCTTAAATGTAAATGGACTAAATGCTCCCACCAAAAGACACAGATTAGCTGAATGGATACAAAAACAAGACCCTTACATATGCTGTCTACAAGAGACCCACTTCAGACCTAGAGACACATACAGACTAAAAGTAAGGGGATGGAAAAAGATATTCCATGCAAATGGAAACCAAAAGAAAGCTGGAGTAGCAATTCTCATATCAGACAAAATAGACTTTAAAATAAGGACTATTAAAAGAGACAAAGAAGGACACTACATAATGATCAAGGGATCGATCCAAGAAGAAGATATAACAATTGTAAATATTTATGCACCCAACATAGGAGCACCTCAATACATAAGGCAAATACTAACAGCCATAAAAGGGGAAATTGACAGTAACACATTCATAGTAGGGGACTTAAACACCCCACTTTCACCCATGGACAGATCATCCAAAATGAAAATAAATAAGGAAACACAAGCTTTAAATGATACATTAAACAAGATGGACTTAATTGATATTTATAGGACACTCCATCCAAAAACAACAGAATACACATTTTTCTCAAGTGCTCACGGAACATTCTCCAGGATAGATCATATCTTGGGTCACAAATCAAGCCTTGGCAAATTTAAGAAAATTGAAATTGTATCAAGTATCTTTTCTGACCACAACGCCATGAGACTAGATATCAATTACAGGAAAAGATCTGTAAAAAATACAAACACATGGAGGCTAAACAATACACTACTTAATAATGAAGTGATCACTGAAGAAATCAAAGAGGAAATCAAAAAATACCTAGAAACAAATGACAATGGAGACACAACGACCCAAAACCTGTGGGATGCAGCAAAAGCAGTTCTAAGGGGGAAGTTTATAGCAATACAAGCCCACCTTAAGAAGCAGGAAACATCTAGAATAAACAACCTAACCTTCCACCTCAAGCAATTAGAGAAAGAAGAACAAAAAAACCCCAAAGCTAGCAGAAGGAAAGAAATCATAAAAATCAGATCAGAAATAAATGAAAAAGAAATGAAGGAAACAATAGCAAAGATCAATGAAACTAAAAGCTGGTTCTTTGAGAAGATAAACAAAATAGATAAACCACTAGCCAGACTTATCAAGAAAAAAAGGGAGAAGACTCAAATCAATAGAATTAGAAATGAAAAAGGAGAGGTAACAACTGACACTGCAGAAATAAAAGAGATCATGAGAGATTACTACAAGCAACTCTATGCCAATAAAATGGACAATCTGGAAGAAATGGACAAATTCTTAGAAATGCACAACCTGCCAAGACTGAATCAGGAAGAAATAGAAAATATGAACAGACCAATCACAAGCACTGAAATTGAAACTGTGATTAAAAATCTTCCAACAAAGAAAAGCCCAGGACCAGATGGCTTCACAGGCGAATTCTATCAAACATTTAGAGAAGAGCTAACACCTATCCTTCTCAAACTCTTCCAAAATATAGCAGAGGGAGGAACACTCCCAAACTCATTCTACGAGGCCACCATCACCTTGATACCAAAACCAGGCAAGGATGTCACAAAGAAAGAAAACTACAGACCAATATCACTGATGAACATAGATGCAAAAATCCTCAACAAAATACTAGCAAACAGAATCCAACAGCACATTAAAAAGATCATACACCATGATCAGGTGGGGTTTGTTCCAGGAATGCAAGGATTCTTCAATATACGCAAATCTATCAATGTGATAAACCATATTAACAAACTGAAGGAGAAAAACCATATGATCATCTCAATAGATGCAGAGAAAGCTTTTGACAAAATTCAACACCCATTTATGATAAAAACCCTGCAGAAAGTAGGCATAGAGGGAACTTTCCTCAACATAATAAAGGCCATATACGACAAGCCCACAGCAAACATCATCCTCAATGGTGAAAAACTGAAAGCATTTCCACTAAGATCAGGAACAAGACAAGGGTGCCCACTCTCACCACTCTTATTCAACATAGTTTTGGAAGTTTTAGCCACAGCAATCAGAGAAGAGAAGGAAATAAAAGGAATACAAATCGGAAAAGAAGAAGTAAAGCTGTCACTGTTTGCAGATGACATGATCCTATACATAGAGAATCCTAAAGATGCTACCAGAAAACTACTAGAGCTAATCAATGAATTTGGTAAAGTAGCAGGATACAAAATTAATGCACAGAAATCTCTGGCATTCCTATAAACTAATGATGAAAAATCTGAAAGTGAAATCAAGAAAACACTCCCATTTACCATTGCAACAAAAAGAATAAAATATCTAGGAATAAACCTACCTAAGGAGACAAAAGACCTGTATGCAGAAAACTATAAGACACTGATGAAAGAAATTAAAGATGATACAAATAGATGGAGACATATACCATGTTCTTGGATTGGAAGAATCAACATTGTGAAAATGACTCTACTACCCAAAGCAATCTATAGATTCAGTGCCATCCCTATCAAACTACCACTGGCATTTTTCACAGAACTAGAACAAAAAATTTCGCAATTTGTATGGAAACACAAAAGACCCCGAATAGCCAAAGCAATCTTGAGAACAAAAAAAGGAACTGGAGGAATCAGGCTCCCTGACTTCAGACTATACTACAAAGCTACAGTTATCAAGACAGTATGGTACTGGCACAAAAACAGAAAGATAGATCAATGGAACAGGATAGAAAGCCCAGAGATAAACCCATGCACATATGGACACCTTATCTTTGATAAAGGTGGCAGGAATGTACAGTGGAAAAAGGACAGCCTCTTCAATAAATGGTGCTGGGAAAACTGGACAGGTACATGTAAAAGAATGAAATTAGAACACTCCCTAACACCATACACAAAAATAAGCTCAAAATGGATTAAAGACCTAAATATAAGGCCAGAAACTATCAAACTATTAGAGGAAAACATAGGCAGAACACTCTATGACATAAATCACAGCAAGATTCTTTCTGACCCACCCCCTAGAGTAATGGAAATAAAAACAAAAATAAACAAATGGGACCTAATGAAACTTCAAAGCTTTTGCACAGCAAAGGAAACCATAAACAAGACCAAAAGACAACCCTCAGAATGGGAGAAAATATTTGCAAATGAAGCAACTGACAAAGGATTAATCTCCAAAATTTACAAGCAGCTCATGCAGCTCAACAACAAAAAAACAAACAACCCAATCCAAAAATGGGCAGAAGACCTAAATAGACATTTCTCCAAAGAAGATATACAGACTGCCAACAAACACATGAAAGAATGCTCAACATCATTAATCATTAGAGAAATGCAAATCAAAACTACAATGAGATATCATCTCACACCAGTCAGAATGGCCATCATCAATAAATCTAGAAACAATAAATGCTGGAGAGGGTGTGGAGAAAAGGGAACCCTCTTGCACTGCTGGTGGGAATGTGAATTGGTTCAGCCACTATGGAGAACAGTATGGAGGTTCCTTAAAAAACTACAAATAGAACTACCATATGACCCAGCAATCCCACTACTGGGCATATACCCTGAGAAAACCGAAATTCAAAAAGAGTCATGTACCAAAATGTTCATTGCACCTCTATTTACAATAGCCCGGAGATGGAAACAACCTAAGTGCCCATCATCGGATGAATGGATAAAGAAGATGTGGCACATATATACAATGGAATATTACTCAGCCATAAAAAGAAACGAAATTGAGCTATTTGTAATGAGGTGGATAGACCTAGAGTCTGTCATACACAGTGAAGTAAGTCAGAACGAAAAAGACAAATACAGTATGCTAACACATATATATGGAATTTAAGAAAAAAAAAAATGTCATGAAGAACCTAGGGGTAAGGCAGGAATAAAGACGCAGACCTCCTAGAGAACGGACTTGAGGTTATGGGGAGGGGGAAGGGTGAGCTGTGACGGGGCGAGAGAGAGTCATGGACATATACACACTAACAAACGTAGTAAGGTAGATAGCTAGAGGGAAGCAGCCGCATGGCACGGGGATATTGGCTCGGTGCTCTGTGACAGCCTGGAGGGGTGGGATAGGGAGGGTGGGAGGGAGGGAGACGCAAGAGGGAAGAAATATGGGAACATATGTATATGTATAACTGATTCACTTTGTTATAAAGCAGAAACTAACACACCATTGTAAAGTAATTATACCCCAATAAAGATGTTAAAAAAAAAAAAAAAATTAACCATCACAAATGTGCCTCTACTTCAAGCCTTTCTGTGGCTGAATATTTCATTGAATGGATAGATCACATTTTGTTTATTTGTTCATCTGGTGATGGACACCTATTTCTACCTTTTGGCTATTGTAAATAGTTGCTGCTATGAAAATTTCTGTACAAGGCTATGTTCAAATACCTGTTTTCAATTATTTTGGGTGTATAACTAGGAAAGGAATTGCTGGGTTGTATTCTATCTCTATGTTCAACATTTTAAGGAAGCACAAAACTGTTTTCCAACGTGACTGCAGCATTTTGCATTCACACAAGGAATAAATGAGTGTGAAGTAATATCTCATTATGGTTTTAATTTGCATTTTCCTGATTACTAATGATGTTGAGCATCTTGCATGTGCTTATGGGCCATTTATATATGTTGTTTGGAGAACTACATACTGAAGTCCTTTGCTCATTTAATTTTTTTTCTTTTTGTCTTTGAGTTGTAGGGGTTCTTTATATATTTTGGAAATTAAATCCTTGTTAGACATATGATTTGCAAACATTTGCTCCCATTTTTAAGTTGTCTTTTCACTTTCTTGATAATATCCTTTGATGCAAAAAGTTTTTAATTTTGATAAAGTACAATATATATATTTTTCTCTTATTTGTGCTTTTGGTGTTATACATAATAATCCATTGCCAATTCTAAGATCACTAAGATTTACTCCTGCTTTTGTCTTAGAATTTTATAATTTTAGCCCTTACATTTAGTTTGTTGCTCCATTTTGAGTTACTTTTTGTATATGGTGCGAGGAAATGGTCTAATTTCATTCTTTTCTTTAACCTACATAGTCTCACTTCAATGCCCATGTTCTTTCTACCACATCAAGATGTCTTTCGAATGAGGTAGCTCCAGTGTCACCTCCTCCATGCAGCCCTCTTCACCCACCTCCCAGCTCTACTCTCCCATGCCCTCTGTGCATTCTTAATTGATGTACATCACTCTATAAGTTTAAAGTGTACAGCATGATGGTTTGATTTATACATATTGTAAAATAATTACCATAATAGGTTCAGCTAACACCCATCAACTTGATTCTTTTGCATGTGGATTTACCCATACATCTAACTTTACTGTTTTTATTTTTTCCACTGCCTAATACAAGTTACTGTCTAGTGTCCTTTTCTTTTATCCGGGAGGACTCCCTTTAGCATTTATTGTAGGATAAGTCTGCTAGTGATGAACTCCTTCAGTTTAGTTAATCTGAGAAATCTTTGTTTTCTCCTTCATTTTTGAAGGGTAGTTTTACTGAATATACATTTATTCGTGAACAGTTTTTTCTCTCTCAGCACTTCACTGAGAAGCATATCACCTCACTGCTTCTGGCCTTCATGGCTTCTGATGAGAAACTGGATGTTAATCTTATTAAATATGCTTTGTATATGATTAGTCATTTCTCTATTGCTGGTTTAAAAAATCTTTGTCTTTTGATAATTTGATTATAATGTATCTTGGTGTAAATCTTTTTTAGTTTATTGTGTTTGGAGTTCATTGAGCTTTTTGGATGTGTCGATTTTTGTTTTTCATCAAAGTTGGGAAGTTTGACCATATTTCTTCAAATATTCTTTCTTCACCCCTTCCTCTGTGACTCTTATTATGCATATGTTGGTATTTTTGCTTGTGTTCCACAGTTCTCTTAGACCTTGTTCATTTTTAAAAATTATTTTCTCTTCCTGTTCCTCAGGCTGGATAATTTCAATTGACGTATCTTTAAGTCCAATGACTCTTTCTTCTGCCTGCTCAAATCTGCTGTTGAAGCCCTCTAATGAATTTTTCACTTCAATTATTGTACTTTTAAGCTCCAAAATTTTTATTTGGTTTCTTTTTTATAATTTCTCTCTCTTTATTGATATTCTTTATTTGGTAAAAAAAAAAATCACTCTCCTGGTTCCTTTAGTACTTTGTCAATGATTCCTTTAACTCTTTGTGCATATTCAAGACAGCTGATTTAAAATCTTTGTCTGTTAAGTCCAATGTCTCAGCTTCCTCATGCATAGTTTCTATTAATTTCATTTTTCCTTATGAATGGCCCATTTTTCTCATTTTTTGTATACGTCATAATTTTTATCAAAAACTAAACACTTTGAATATTATAATGTGGCAATTCTGGAAATCAGATTCTTCCCAGGTATTGTTGTTGCTTATTGTGGGTTGTTGCTCTTTGCTTGTCTAGTGATTTTTCTAAAATATTTTTGTAAAGTCTGTATTCTTTGTCATGTATTTTCACTGAGGCCTGAGTTCTGTTACCTTAATGGTCAGCTTGTATTTTGACAAAGTTACCTGTTACCTTAAACACCTGGAGCCAAAAAAAAAAAGGAAAAAAAAATACTCTTTCAGTCTTCGAAGATTCGTTCTCTACTGAGCACTTCAGTTCTTAGACAGTCTGTTTACAACTCTGCCCTTGCCTTTATTTACTGTTTGTGCAGAACCTGAAGGCCAATTAGAGATGAAATGTTAGGGTTGTCTCAGTCACTTTCTGGAACAATTTTCAGTCTTGGGCATTAAAGTGGCCTTCTCAGTTCCCCATTATAACAACATTAAATCTAAGGCTTGAGTATAATCTTCTTTACCTTCATGTTCTCCCCTGAGGCAGGGGTACTCCCTTCCAGACACATTGGGGCATTCTTGCCCCCATTTCTTTGCAGTGCACACGGGAGCTCTCCCAAGCTGGAATCACATGCCTGTGGCTTTACTGGTCTGATGTCTCAAGGGAGGCCTTACTCTCACAGTTCTCTGGTCCCCACGACTTTGAGTAGGGTCATCTGATCTTTTGAAACCCAGGTGATGGTGCCTCCTTTTGAAACTGAGGAGGCATCCCTGATGATGTCTGAACCATCTCTGAAGTCCTTCTTACTTTGTCCTGAAGAATACACACATTCACAGCTGAATAGTTTATAGTCCTATTCTATAAAATATAATAAGTCCAACAACCTTCCTTCATTCCTTCCTATCTCCTTCCTTGCATTTTATAGTAAGCATTCAAGTGAAGCTAAGCTTCACCTTCAACACTTTGCTTACAAACAGCTTCATACAAATACCCAATTTCATCACTCACAAGTTCTTCCTTCCACAGAACACTAGGACAGGAACACAATTCAGATGACTTCTTTGCCACTTTATAATAAGGATCACCTTTCCTCCAGTTTTCAATAACATATTCCTCATTTCCAAGACCTAATCAGAATGGCCTTTACCATCCATGTTTCTATGAACATTCTATTCACATTCTATTCACATTCTATTCACTTATTCTCTAAGAAGATTGAGGCTTTATCTATAGCTCTCCTCTTCCTTTTCTGAGCCCTCACCACACATGCTTTTAACAGTCTACTTAAAGCAATGTAGGGTTTTTCTAGCATGCACCTCCAAACTCTTCTAGCCTCTACCCATTTCCAAGTTCCAAAGCTACTTCCACATTTTTAGGTATTTGTTACAGTGACACCCCCACTTCTCAGAGCTAATTTTCTGTCTTAGTCAATTAAGATTGCTATAACAAAATATTTGGTAGCTTACAAACAACAGAAACTTATTTTTCACAGTTTTGGAGACTGGAAGTCCAAGATCAGGGTGCCAGCACTGTCAGGTGAGGGATTTCTTCTTTTTGTATCCTCACTTGGTGGAAGTGGCTAGGCATCTCTCTGGAGCCCCTTTTAGAAAACACTAATCCCATTCATGAAGATCCCACCTTCATGACTTAAGTACTTCCCAAAGGCCCCACTTCCTAAGACCATCACCTTTGGAGGTTAGAATTTCAATATATGAATTATAGGGGGACATAAACTTTCAGACCATAGCAGAGATGAACAGAAGATTTGAGCAGACAGCAGAAAGAATGGAGAACTTGAAGATAGATCAGTTGAGATTATGTAGTCTGAGGAACAGAAAAAAAAATTAAGAAAAAGGAAGAGGGCTTCCCTGGTGGTGCAGTGGTTGAGAGTCCGCCTGCTGATGCAGGGGACACGGGTTCGTGCCCCAGTCCGGGAGGATCCCACATGCCGCGGAGCGGCTGGGCCCGTGAGCCATGGCCGCTGAGCTTGTGTGTCCGGAGCCTGTGCTCCACAACGGGAGAGGCCATGACAGTGAGAGGCCTGCGTACAGAAAAAAAAAAAAGAAAAGAAAAAGGAAGAGAGCCTCAGAGACCTATGCAAACCCACCAAGCACACCAATGTATGTATAATAGGAGTCCCACAAGCAGAGGAGAAGGAGAAAATGGCAAAAAGAAAATATGAAGAAACAATGTTTTGATAAAAAAATTATCTTACACACCCAAGAATCTCAACAAACTTCAAGTGAGAAAAACTCAGAAAGATCTATACCTAGATGCATCATAGTCAAACTGTCAAAACCTATAGACAGGGCTTCCCTGGTGGCGCAGTGGTTGAGAGTCCGCCTGCCGATGCAGGGGACATGGGTTCGTGCCCCGGTCCGGGAGGATCCCACATGCCACGGAGTGGCTGGGCCCGTGAGCCATGGCCACTGAGCCTGCACGTCCGGAGCCTGTGCTCCGCAGTGGGAGAGGCCACAGCAGTGAGAAGCCCGCATACCACAAAAAAAAAAAAACAACCTATAGACAAAATGAAACCCTTGAAATCAACAAGAGAGAAGCAATTCACTATAAGGGATCCTCAATAAGATTAAGAGTTGATTTTTTCATTATAAACCACGGAGACCAGAAGATAATGGGATGATATATTTAAAGTGCTGAAAAGAAACACTGTCAACCCAATATTCTATATATAGCAAAATTTTCCTTCAAAAATGAAGGAGGAATTAAGATATTACCAGATAACCAAAACTGAAAGAATTCACTGCTAGCAAAGCTGCCCTCCTAGAAATACTAAAGACAAGTCATTCATTCAGGAGGAATGAATAGAGCTATACAGAGCAAAGTTTTTGTATGCTACTAAAATTAAATGGATAGTAATCCAAATGAGATTGTTATAAATTAGCATGTTAATTGTAACCCTAAGGACAACCATTAAGAACTAACTCAAAATAACTCAAAAATGAAAGAAGGGGGCTTCCCTGGTGGCACAGTGGTTGAGAGTCCGCCTGACGATGCAGGGGACACGGGTTCGTGCCCCGGTCCGGGAAGATCCCACATGCCGCGGAGCGGCTGGGCCCGTGAGCCATGGCCGCTGAGCCTGCGCGTCCGGAGCCTGTGCTCCGCGACGGGAGAGGCCACAACAGTGAGAGGCCCGTGTACCACCAAAAAAAAAAAATGAAAGAAGGGCCTCAAACTGATATTTGTACACTAATGTTTATAGCAGCATTGAATAATTGAATACAATATCTAAAAAGTGTAAACAACCAAAGTGTACACTAATATTTGAGTGGATAAAAATATATATATACACACACATGCACAAAATGGAATATAATTCAGACTTAAAAAGGATGAAATATTGATATGTGCTAAAACATGGGTGAAACTTGAAAACATTATGCTAAGCGAAACAAGCCAGACACAAAAGGACATCTATTGTATGATTCTACTTATATGAGGTTTATAGTGTCAATGAAAAATTAATTGGATGATCAAAGAAAGAACTGGAAAACTTTATGCAAGCCAAATTTGAGGATTATAACCTGGGAAGAGTATCTCAGAAAGCTCTGAGAACTGATCCACCTGTTAGAAGTCAAGACATAGTTTATATAAATTTTTTGAGACCGAGGGTTATACATCAAAAGATATATTATTGACAATTTACATACTCCATATCTAAGTGTCATCGTGGTGGGTCATATGGCCCCTTACATGATCAAGAATGAACGTTATCTTTAAGGAGTTGTCTTGTTGATGCTGGGAGAATGTTGCTCTTTATGGTTGAGCAGATCTTCCTCTAAATGGGGGAGGTTTGGTGGATCCATAATGCAGATACACGATGCACAGTAGGGGGAGAGAGGAGGCCAAAGGGCAGAGAAGAATTTTTATGTTTAAATTTTTCTTGTCTTGCCATAAAATATGAATTTTATTTTACAATAGATTACTCAAGTTCATAGAGACAGAGAATAGAATGTTGGTTGTCAGGGGTTGGGGAAGGGGGAATGGAGAAATGAGGAGTAATTGTTTAATGGTTCTGGGAAGTGCATTGTAGCATCCACTACACTGCCAAAATGCAGACACCAACTTCTATGCTTGGGGATTTTTCTCCTACCTTATGAGTATTAATAGAAAACAAAGCCATCTCCTACTGTACAAGATTACCAGCTGCCCTTACACGGGCAGGTCATCTAGACACCACACAACAAACACTCCTGTCCCAGAGTTATGGGACAGAGAGGAATACTCTTTGAAGATGTGGTGACAGTTATAGGAAGCTCAAGTTCCAGGGGCAGCAGTGGCAATCTTCAGTGTGTTCAGTGGCAGTAGCAAAAATAGTATTCTCACTTGATCACTTTTGCAGTGAGATTTCAGCCATTGCTCCTGGTTATGTAACCCCAAACCTGGTTCTCCAGACCTCTCTGTGATTCCAGGGATTACTCAATAACCTTTCCTATAAATTCCTTTCTGATTAGAATAGTCAAAGATTTTATTTCTTGTTGCTTGTTACTAGGAACCCTGACTGATACAGTGAAGGGATGAGCGACTTGGGGCAGAGAATGGAAGGTGTGCCTGAGAAGGGAAGAGAAAGGGAAGAGAACAAACATTACCAAAAGCCTACTTAATACCAGTTGCTGAACTAAACTCTGAGAAATCTCTGAATTGAATTAATCCCCGTATCTCCATTGTGAGATAGGTATCAGTATTCATCTTTCACTCATGAAGAAATGGAACTCAGAGAGATGAAGTACATTGCTCAAAATCACATACTTACAGGCCAGGATTTGAGCCTGTATGTCTGACTCCAACACATTCCTCTACACTAGTGCTCTATTCTAGTACTTTTTAAATGTGTTCCATGGGATTATCTATGAGGGCGTGGGACTAGGGGGATGATAGATAGGCTGAGCCAGGTGGATGTGGCCTAGGCCCCATTTCAGTTTCAGCTGGAGCAGCTCTGATTTGTTTATGTTATACAGTACAGTTCTACTTAAGATTTCTATTTTAAAAATAATATATATATGGTTTTAGAAAACACCCCTCCTTGGTTATTTACACATGTTGCTCTCTTGGCCTAGAACCTCCTCTCCCTCCTGTTTTGTTTGGCTGAAACCTTGTTAGGGTCTCAACAGGATCATCACTTCCTCAGAGATACCCAGCCCAAGTCAGATTCCATGGTTACCCTTTCTCCAATTCTGTGCCTCTTGGCAATTGTGTACTTACTTTTCATAATCACTCAGTTAAAATATGCCTGCCCCACTAGACTGCAAGTTCCCAGAGGGCAGCAATCATGCCTGTGTGGCTTTTCATTCTGGCCCCAGCACACTCACTGGCATGTAGTAAATGCCTAACACGTGTTTGTGGACTGCTTCAATGACTGTCACATGGGGTAAATCACCATGTGGCTAGGAGACAGTGGGATTGATTTGTATTTAGCAAATCCTTAGCCCAAAAGAATGGCTGAAGATGGGGCAGTCAGGTCTTGCCTGAAATATAGATACTGTGAAGCAGATAAAACTTCCAACAGCCTCACAGATTATATTAAGGAATCAACCTCTCCATCGGCCCACATTTAAAGGTCCATTCTGCTACCTGGGACTATATCATCAGTACTCTTTGCGGTACCAGTAACACCCAAAGTGCTTTCTTTGTCCTGAGATCCAGTTGGGGTCCAAAGTTTGGATCAAAGCTGGATTCAGCTACTGGGGCAGTCCATCCCCCACTCCAGGGCCTGGCCACAACAGGGCCTGGCCAGGGCCTGGCCACAACACTGGTTATGTGGAATCCTTGGGCAAGTTGCTGTCTTCAAACAGTCTTTAGGCTTCAGCTACTTCAGGGGCATGGGTGTGTACCATCAAAGGCATTGCCACATTGGCTCACAGCTTGGGGGTGGGTGTCACTCAAATGGAGCACAGGAAGCTCCACACTAATACCCTGAGTAAAATACTGCAGAGCCTAGTAGTCTTGGGATAGTTGAAAACCATGCATCAGGCAAGGTCAGCTGTGGGTACTCAACCTGCTGCTTTCTGCCAGCATCTCCTAGGAGGCTACCTCTGGAAGAAGCAAGGAACAGCAGAGGACTGTTTCAAGGGCTGGTGATCCTGGGTATTGCTGTGATGAGTGCTCATTATAGGGTCCCCTTTGAAGACTCTGTTTCACCCTGCTCACCTCATCCGTGACTGAAGGATGAATGAGATGAGAAACCCATCACTTTGTCCCAGCTCAGCTTGGAACTTTGAGAAATCAGAGGGAATGCCAAGAAAATGACAAAATGCTTCCCACCCTTTTCTTCCTTTTCTGACTGTGCTCACGAGGAAATTCCTAAGAGGAGCTGGCAGGGAGGAATGAAGGGGAAATACAGTGCTGGGCACAGAGCAGAGATGTGGAGTCACACAGGCCTAGATTGCATTTCCAACTCTGTAATTGAGAAGGAAACATTGGACAAGTGAACTCCTCCTTTCTGAATTTTAAATTTGTCATCCACAACATAAACGTGACTCTATTTTTCAGCATTGCTGTGGGCACTGAAAAAAAATAATGTGCCTAGCAAGGTGTCTGGTATATACAAAGTAGTCAACAAATGTTAGTTTCTATCCCATCCCATAAGCCCAGCTTGTCAGGCAGGAAAAGTCTTTAGCAGAGATGAAGGCAGCACCTCCGTCTCCTTCCCCCAAAAGTAGTTGCTCCAACAGATAATGCAGCTACACCAAGAGTTCCTTCTACAACATCTCTGCCTTTCTTCTCTACTTTCCCACCAATTCCCACCTTCTCAACGCTCTTTCAAGCAAGTCTGCCCTTTCTATCACTTTCTCATGCAGATCCTCAAAAGGGTGAAATCCTCAAAGAAAAATATTGGGATAAATTAGGAGATTGGGATTAACATATACACACTACTATATATAAAATAGATAATCAACAGGGACCTACCGTATAGTACAGGGAACTATATTCAATATTCTGTAATAACCTATATGGGGAAATAATGTGAAAAAGAATGTATAAGTATAACTGAATCAGTTTGCTGTACACCTGAAACAAATGCAACATTGTAAATCAACTATACTCCAATATAAAATAAAAATTAAATTAAAAAAACATAAAACAAAAATGCACAAAATCTGTAATAAAAAATAGAATAGTCTATTAAGAAAAAATCATCAGTTAATCATCAAAAAGATAAAATAAAATAAAATGTATATCAAATTAATATATTCAAACTTAGATGAAAATGAAATTAAAGGAAATGATGTCATTGCATATCAATCTTCTTTGAAATAATGGATTCTAAAAATGGTAATAAATGCTCAATACCAGACAGCTAGACAGGACCTTAATCTCATAACTGGTGAAAATGTAAAATAGCACAAGTATTCTGAAGAACAATATGGACATTTATAATAAAGGTGACAAGAACAAACAATTTTCTTCTCATATGAGAATCCTGTGGGAATTATACTCTACGAAAGTAAGCCAGAATAATTTTAAAAACTAATATGAAGTATTTAATTTGTAAAATTTCAGTAAAAGCACATATGATTTAATAAATTATATTTTAATAACCATAAAAATACACTACAATTGGCAATAATACTTATGAAAAATGTGTTTAGGTATGGAATTTTAGATTTAATATAATAAAAACATAAAAGCTGGAGGGGGATTATGGGGAAAAAATCCAATACCCATAAACATGAAATAAAAATAATTTTTCATTTCTTCCTAATACAAATAGAATCAGAAAATAGAAACAGCAATAAAATCACCAGAATCATCATAAAACCAATACAGTTAAAAGAAATCTTTCAGACTTTTGAAGTTTAATAGTACCACTGATTAGAGTTGTTTAAACAATTGAATAGTGTGTGTATTAATTTTTCTAAATTTTCTAATAAAAACTAATTTACAAAACAAACAAACAAACAAAAACATTGGTAGGGACTAACAATCTCTAAGTCCAGTTTCACATCAAATGTAGGAATCACCTCGTCTGCTTTAACGCCTCTGGTAGCTCACTGCCCACTGAAGCAGTCCCTCCCATTTTGGAATAGCTTCAGATATTACACAGTCCTTCTGAAGAAGGAACCCAATTAGCAGATGTGATCCACCTGCTGATAATCTTCTCTGAGCCTCAGGTGGGCACACCTGGGCTGATAATGGAACTGAATATTTGAAGTGGCACAGTGAGGGAAAATCCAGAAAATCTGTTTAACAAGGAATTGGAGGAGCCATGCAAAGGTGAGACAGAGGAAGGAGGGGACAACCTCAGAACAAAAAAAAAATTTAAATGACTGAGGACAACAGGCTGGGTCTCTGGTGGATTCAGCTGAAAGAGGAGAATGGGAGTGGGAGAGAAGTGTGTGTGCACACACACATGCACATTGTTACCCAAGAAGAGAGTTAGTAAAAAGGCACTAGGAGTTGCCCTCAGTGGGTTCAGGGTCTAACCTGTGGACTGCCCCTTTAGAGCCTGTAGCACTCCCGGCAGGCCTATCAGCTTACTACTGCTGTCACGCCCAAAAGCTTTGCCTTCTGACCCCAAGATCCATTTGATTTCTGTCCCGCCCCATGGCATGACTATGCATTGAAACACACCAAGATGATACGTGATGGAAGGGGTAGCCCAACTGTCTCTATATTTGGAGAATGTTTAAAGACCACTTCTGACCTAGACATAACTTGAGGCTTTAGCTATATCTAAGACATCTGTCTAAAGGGAAAGCTGTCCAGAGTGATGGAGCTGAAGATACAAACTATTAGACTTGGTGCTTCCATTTTTGACACTCTCTCCTCTCCTTCTGGCTAATATCTCTAGGACCACGAGTACTACTAACCAGAGAGAATTCATTCCATCTTTCTTTGGTGATTGCCATACTAGTATTGGAGTTTGGTTTCCCACACATTACTTTGATCTGTCAAAACTATCCCCAAAGAGGTGTTTGTTGGAGCAGGCTGAACTTCTCTCTGGAAACAGTGGGTGCATAAACACTATATGAACCCCATGTGCTTTGAAAGTGCTTAAGAGAGCATCTCCGGTTTTAAAAAATCAATAAATTTGCATTAAATATTGATATCAAACTGTTTCCTGCCACTCTGAGTGTAACTCAGTTTTTGAAAAGATTATGCATTACCTGTGATTGTTGCTTAAAGTCAAGATAACAACCAAACGCTATGGATACTTATCTAAACATATGAGTGCAGTGCAGGTGTTTGGATGTTTTGTGTACTTGCCTAGGATGAGTGCTTCACCAAAATGGACATGGACTTCTAAAAGGCAATTACCAATTGGCTGTGGGATTGCTTTTGCGAGTTCAGACCTTAAATGAACTACAGTGGGACTCCATTCCCATTTGTGGCTCTTTGTCACAAATTCTGAACCTTTAAGATCAGTTTTTGTAAGCGCTGATAAAAAAAAAAACTGACTGGATTATCACTTAAAAGTAATAAACACTTTTTGCTCTTTTAGAGTTATTATTCTAGCAAGAATCACTTAACTCTAAGTATCACTTACAATTCCCCTTTATGAATAGATATTAGCTTTTTGAAAGCATTAGTGTCCCAAGTATAAGCACATAAGTCCCAGCTCTGTTTTTACTAGCTGTATAATACTGAGAGTCATTCTACCTTTCAGTGTGAGTCTCAGCTTTGTCCTATGAGAGTAGGGAAAACACCATCTACATTTTAGAATTGTCAAGAAGAGTAAAGGGGATGTAATTTGCAAAGCACCTAGAATATAGCACCTGGCACACAGCAGGTGCTCAATAATACTAGTTGTTTTCATTTCTCTGTAGTTTACAAGTACATGTTTTATCAAATAAGTCAGGTCACAATGCAATGTGGCCACTACCTTTAAGCAGTGATAGAAACCGAAACAGCTTACTGTGGTCTCTATCTTTTGCTTTCTTCTTCTAAGGGATTTATTTTTAGTTGAATAATATCCACAAGGATCCAGATATTCCTTTGACTAAGGATTGTTTGTCTTCTACTGATCTATATTTGATGTAGTTTATTTTTGGAACTTACTGTTAAACACCATAATATATCATTCTATTTTGTTTTATCTTTCAAGACAAAGGAATAAGGTGCTTGCTTGAATTTTCAAGGGGTTGGACTTCAGAATGTTCCGGAGAAGTGCTACAAGCATTTTTTTTTTTTTTTTGGTAAATGTAGAGCCTAGTATTAAAGTCACAGAATGAAATGAGGGAAAGCGCTGTTCACAGAAATTTGCCATGACGTTAAAAACAAGGGGAAGACTTGCTGAGCTCAAGATGGCCAGCACGTGTTTTACAGACTCACTCTGACCTCTACTTCTTACGCATAGAAGAGAAGGAGACCAGCGCAAGTATGACGATAGGAGTGGGATTTAGACGACAGGGTAATCAAGGAGAGAAAACTGAGCTTCTGCAGTCAGCCAGGGAGAGGAAATTCAGTGACAGCGAAGAGTGTGAGATGCCCTTCAGTAGAAGCCGGAAGCCTAGAAAGGATGGAGGCTGACAAAGCGGGTGGTTGTTAAAACAATCCAGTCCAAAGATTCCACTGGATGGAAGGATAATCAACACCACTCCCACCCATATCACAAGGTGGGGTGGCGGTGCTAGAAGGAAGCAGTGAATATTAGATAGCCGAAGGCCTGGTTTTCATACATGTACTACGTACACATGAGCCAAAGAGAACCCAGGACAGGAAGTCAGAAGCCCTGGTTATTACTCTCAATCCTGCCACTTACTAGCTGTGGGACATTGGGCAAGTCCTTTGTCTTCTGTGGGCTTCTGTTGCCCTATCTGTAAACTGAGAAGTTGAATAAGATTATCTATAGAGGCCTTCCAAGTTTATCACCATTCTGTGTTTTTTCAATCCTGGAAGATAAAAACACAGAGATGTGAAAGCAGGCTTTTTGTTGTTGCTATTTGTTCCTATCTCCTCCTTTCAGAGTAAAGCTCAGTTTTTTTCTTCTACGTTAAGAACCTTGGGCAAACACTGCTTACATAGAATTCAGCAAACAACTAAATTTAAATACTTCCCGCCACCACTTTGATTTCTGCATAAACTGTGACTTCAGTGCACTGTCATGGGCTTGAATAGCTTGGATTTCTTAGGCCAGATCAGGCTTAAGTGCTTGAGCTTGGAGATGTTTTAGGAAGACTGATCCCTGGACAAAGAGCCTGGGCTTGGCCATGACGGCAATCACACAGGTGCTGGAGCCCCTCCCTCTGATTTCAGCACTTCTCTGAAGAGCTGGGCAAATGTTCAAGTGTGAAAGTTCCCATCGAATCCTGATCTTTCTAGCAAAGTTGTGTTTTCAAAGTAAGCTCAAGACCACAGGGGTCGCTGGGCTTAGTGTGAACAGTCAAATTCCAAGTAAACAGTCTCATCGCCCACCCTTCATTTCTCTTTCTTCCTCTGGATTTTGCTATCCATTTGGGAACTGCTCTTTCATTTGGTTTGGGGGACCCCCTTCTGAGCCAGAACCCTTTGTTTTAGTCAGAGTATGTTCCAGGGGATATCAGAGCCTGCACTAACTTCACTGTTTGTCATTACCAAGGTGTTGTTTGAAGTTGCTAACTTTCCCTTCAGTGGGTGTGCTAAATGCAGATAGAACGAAAAAGACCATCATTCCTTCCTAATTCTCCCACCAGGCCAAGCCAAAGCTACATACTCCCTTTGGGGTGACAGAGGCAACAAGAGGCAGATGCAGCAGCAGCTGCTGCAGCACCAATGTGATGAAGCTCTTGTCTGGCCTTGGGCCTTGTTGTCCAATTCACACCCTACAGTCAGAATTCTGAAGTTTTGTCTTATACAGAGGGGAGACCATGCGTCCTGGATTTTCCAGGAGAATTCCCTTTTCAAGTATCCTGTCCCACTCATACGTGTGTTTTAATTTTCAATTTGAAAAACTGGTTTCTGTAACCATTCCATCAGTGGCACGACTAAAGTTCTCAACAAGTACACTGTTTTAATTGTGGACAATCCTAATCACTTGGGTCATGTGTAATTAAAAAGTTTTTCTTCCCTCTGTGGTACACATTTGCGAACTTGGGAGGTAGGTGGAGGGATAAGAAGAGTTTCTATCTCTATAGTAAAATCCCCTTCCCAGGCAGTCAGATGAGAATGGGTAAGATCCCAGTACTGTTCATGCAATACTGTCCTTTGACATTGAAGTTTGAAACACAGAATGTCACAGCTACAAGGAGCCTTAGAGATCATCTCATCACCTTTTACAGATAACGTCACTGAGGCTCAAAAGGGGAAGTAATTTGTCCAAGGTCAGATGACAAGCCAGTGGTTGAGATGGGTTTCACACCTGCACTTCCTATTAGAACCTGCCAATATTTATCAAACAAAAGAGACAAGGTCCAAGAGATGAAGGGAATGTAGGGATATGAGCTAAGAAGGGGCTTGGGGCTTAGAAACCATCTAAGGCAGAAAGGCTGTCCTTCCTTAGAGGACTGTTCCCATCAGGAGCAGCTAAAGAGAGCTGAGCATAGAGCTATGTGCCCAGAGGAGATGAGACAAATTCAGTGCTATGGACAGCACCCTCATACTGTTCAGGGAAATTGATGAGGAACCTGGGAAAGGGATTTGTTTTTCCAGACACTAATGATGCTAAAGGAAATGGTTCTGCCTCTGGA
This sequence comes from Delphinus delphis, assembly GCF_949987515.2. NCBI lineage: Eukaryota > Metazoa > Chordata > Mammalia > Artiodactyla > Delphinidae > Delphinus > Delphinus delphis. The sequence continues at coordinate 11,450,737 of NC_082704.1, forward strand.
TGGAACCCTGGAAAACACAGGCTGTGATGGCAAGGAAGCTCAGAGTGACCCTGCAGATGGAATGACAAGAGGGGCCAACTAACCCAAGGGAGTAACAGGGAGGGCTTGGAGGAGCATTAAGTAAGGTTGAGACTGAGTCACTAACATGGAACTATTCTGTATGGAATATAGTCACTTAGATTCCACCAACAGGATATTCACCCTTTAGGTAGCAGCTCCTAGGCCTGCCTGCCACACTGTAAGAGGAGGCCATGTAGTATAGCGGATAAGAGTGGAGAGTCTGGCGTCGGACAGACTTGAATTTGTATCCTGGCCTTACCTTTTGTATGACCTTGGACAAGTTGCTGACCTTCTCTAACCCTCATTTTCCTCATCTTTAAAATGCAAGGAATCTCAAAGGATTTTTGGCAAGATTACAATAAAATAAGACTTGTGAGAATGCCTGGAACATAGCACGTACTCACACCTGCTAGCTGGTATTAATGTTGATCAGCTGAGAGTGAACAGGTCCACAGAATTCAGACACAGAGTGACTTGGCTCGTTAATGTATCTGCTTTTCCTTGATGAAAGTGTAAGAGCACTTTCGCTCTCTGAGCTGCATCTCCTGATCTGTTAAATGAATATAACAACAATAGCAATGCCTTAGCATCGTTAGCAGAGTCATAGAGACGTGTTTCTAGTGTCTGATCCATCAGGGTAGTCATTATTATTAAACTGGGGTTAGTTTCCATAGATGAAAAGAAAAGGAAGAGCCAGATCCAGGAGCCCTGATCTCCTTCACCCTTTTCCTGAAATGGTGGCAGTGTAAAGATGTTAGTCCAACTACAGAAACATGGCAGAGGCTTTCCTGTCGAGGGTTTATCCAGGCTGGCTTAAGCCAGAAATCTATAAAATAATTACAAGAGCCCCTCTTCTTCTTTGGTTCACTTAGACTTGATCAGCATTCCCAGCAGAACTGCAGGCTCCTCTCGTATGCTTCCCTGGCAATCCGCGGCTTCTCGCACCAAAATCACACCTAGGGTGGCCACGACAACACTTATTGTGTGGTCCCATCAGGCATGTTTGATGGTGGTGACATGAATCACCCCCTGAGGCCTTGCATCAGATAGCCCACTTCCACTTCCAGTGCTTGTGTTTTGAGTCCATAAACGTCAATAGAGCCCCTACAGTGTGTAAGACTTTGTACCTGGCTCAGAGTAGACACTCAAATATTTGTTGATGGATTGATTAATTGGTTAGAGGGATTACCAAAGTTAATACAACATTCTCTACCTTCAAGGTACTAACATCTAGTGGGAAAGACTGATTCATACAAAGCTAGTTTGCACTTAATCTCTGATAAAGGTTACGTAGAAAGTACAAAAAGTGCACTTGGGACTAATTCCAACTGGAGGAAACTGAGAAATCTCTTAGGAGAAGGAAGCATTTGATATGGACCTTGGGACTAATTGAGATTTTGACAGCCAAGGGAAAGAACATTTCAGTCACAGAGAACAACTAACTACAAGGAAGAAAGAAAGAGCAGACCTTCTTATTGGTAAATGATTAATAGTGGTATGTGTGTGTGTGTGTGTGTGTGTGTGTGTGTGTGTGTGTGTGTTCTCACACACGTGTGTGCATGTGTACTGGGGTCAGACCATGGAGAGCCATGATGGCCATGCAAATAATTCTGATCTTCATTTCTGTGATACGAGTCTGAGGAAGATTTTGAACAATGATGAATGATGAAATTAACTAAACATTTTGAGTTTTATTACTAGATAATGACACTTCAAAATTACTCAGACATATTTTCCACCATCACTAAGGCTGCTAGGGTTGGGAGAAAAATTAGAAAGCTACCAAAGTTTGTTCACATGAATAAACAACTGATGAAAACATCTTTGAAGAGAAAATTAATTGACAACTTCTGGGAACTGGACTCCCAGTCTGATGACCATCATCTACCGTGGTGACATCAACATCATCCTCGGGTTTTTTTTATTTTATTTTATGTGACACCAGCAGTCAACATCAGAATCAATACTTGCTGCAGCAGAGGTCACTGCTGGCAGGTGTCCACCAAACACTGACATTCAGTTTTATGTGAACTAAGTTTGAAAGAAGGGACTGCTCTCTAGAGTCCATCAGAGGGAATGCATCGCAGATGAAGATGATAACACTGGTATGAATTTCATAAAATACAATTTCTGCCAGGCGTTACTAGATTTCAACATTAAAAAAGGGTTCCGGGGTCAAATAAGTATGGGAAATTTTCAGCCAATAAAAGTTAAGCTACTTTCCTTGCTACAGAAATTCTTAGAGCCTTCCCTATGCTGATATGTATTGTGATCCTCCAAGAAGAATCAAGAATGCACAGCATTTTCCACACTTATTTGATCTTAGAACTCTTTATTTTTGGATCAGCACAAGGGACAACTGTTCTTTGGAACTCATGTTGGGTAATGCTGTTGCAGAGAACAGGATTAGATTCAAAACAGCATTTTGGACTTAAGTCTTACAGATCACTGATGATGGTGTTTGCTATAGATTGTTTGTGTCTCCCGAAAATTCGTATGTTGAAACCTAGAAACCTAATCCCCAATGAGAGGGTATTTGGAGGTGGGCTATTGAGAGGTGCCTGGATCATGAGGGTGGAGCCCTCATGAATGGGATTAGTGCCCTTATAAAAGACACCCCAGAGAGATCCCTTCACCCTTTGGCTGTGTGAGGACACAGGCGAAAACAGCCATCTATGAACCAGGAAGTGGGCTTTCACCAGACACAGAATTAGCTAGTGCCTTGATCTCGGACTTCCCAGCCTCCAGAACTGTGAGAAATAAATGTTTGCTGTTTATAAGCCACCCAATTTATGCTCTTCTGTTACTGCAGCCTGAATGAACTAAGACAATGTTCTGATGTAGAGCAATTTCTATCCAGCTGCTTTCTGCCTCCTAGCATCAATTAGAACAACTCTCTTGTACTCATTTCAGTATATATGCTTTTTTTTAAACATCTTTACTGGAGTATAATTGCTTTACAATACTGTATTAGTTTCTGCTGTACAACAAAGTGAATCAGCTATATGTATACATATATCCCCCTATCCCCTCCCTCTTGCATCTCCCTCCCACCCTCCCTATCCCACCCCTCTAGGTGGTCACAAAGCACTGAGCTGATCTCCCCGTGCGGTGCAGCTGCTTCCCACTAGCTATATGTTTTGAAGACTAACTTCATCCATGATTTCTCCAGGCAAACAATGCACTGTCTTCCCTAATACTCTCCTTCCAGCCCTCTTGTTTGATCTATTGCAATGATCTCTAACAGACCTTATGCCCATGTTGTCTCATCTTTCCAATTCATCCTTAAGTATTCATCCATTCCTAAAGCATCAGTCTGATCGTGTTGTTACTCTGCTTAGAGTTACAATGGCTTTCTCATATTTACTTAAAAAAATAGCTGTCTATGGCATTCAAAGCCCATCCAACTCAGGCCTCAATCTATCTTACCAACTTTCTTTTGAGTTCCTCTAACTCCCCCAACTTGCATTATTGCCATGTTGGAATCAAACTGGTCCACTTGCTATTCTCTCCTAATCGCCACTCTTTAGACCTTGTTACCTCCATCATTGTACTAAATCTGTTCTTTTCCAAGGAAAACCCAGTTCAAATACTTATTCCTCCATTAAACCTTCCTCTGATTATACACAAGGAAAGGGATTACTCTGCCATTTGATCTGAAACACATTGAATTATTCAGAAAACACTAATACTGGTACATCCTACTGTTACTTGTATATGTGTTCAGAACCTGGTCTTGTCACTTCCTAGGTGTGTGAGATTGGGTACGTCAGTTTCTCTTTTGAAAAATGGGACAATCATAGCTTCTACCAACAGGGTTATTGTGAAGATTAATTGAAGTAATACATGTAAATCAGCTGCCTAGCTTAATCAATGCCACTTACCCTCATTATATTATAAGCTTATATTGCAGGCTTCTTGAGGAAAGTAACTGAGCCTGATACTCCTATGCACCCCAGGCACCTAGCTCAATGTCTGGCCCTGGCAGGCACTTATGTTTTTGAGTGAATTACATGAGATTGGCCATGCACCCTCTTCTCTGCCACCCTGCCCTACTGCGAAGCCAGGGTGAAGCTACCCTACCAGGTTAAGCACACAGTTCTCCCACTTATGGCTCAACACTGCCCTTTAGTTTCAAGCATGGCTGCTTGGAATTTCAAGAATAAAGTCAGTTCGAATTTTAAAAATAACTCAGAAAAGGAAAAAACAACTCATTAAGACACAAATGAAGTCTCACTATAGTACAATGTGTCAACCCTGAGTCATATCAAAATTAATCAAAATGTCTTATTTTATATTCAGCTATCTACATAATTTTCCCCCTTACTGGCAGAGATTTATTTTAAAAGAGCAAATGTTACTCTCTTTGATAAATTGATCAAGACTGCCACCTATTCGCTATTTGGCTGAAATGCTTCACATGTGGCAGGCTTCCCACACTCACTAAAATCTAGCAGGTTCCTCCTGAGAAACTGTCCTTCATCTCAATGGACCCAGTGAGCTTATCTGGGGATGGGCGTGAGGATGGGGTCTGGGTCAAAGATCATCTCTTCTTATATATGGAAAAATGTAATCTCAACGTTAGTGAGATACACACAGAGGTGTTTAAAGTAATAAAGTCATTGTTTAGTCATAAGCCTGAATACAAAAACGTCTCTGTGCTGGTTATTCTATAGTTAGAGTTGCCAGATAAAATACAGATGCCAAGTGAAATTTGAATATCAGAAAAACAATGAATAATTTAAAAAACATAAGTATGTACCAAATATTGCATGGGACATACAGTTTTCATTGTTTACCTGAAATTCAAACTTAACTGCCCACCCTGTATTTTTATTCACTAAATCTGGCAACCCTGCTAAAATGTCTCTGTCCACATCCGGCTCTGTGTCTTGGGAAGCTGATTACAGATTGCAAAACTAGGGCTCCCTATGCTCTCTGGCTTTCCTTTGAGTGTGGCCAATGCAAAGTGCTGGAATGAGATATAAGGGTGGAAGGAGAAAAAAGGCAGCTACATATCTCTCTCCCTCATGCTTCTGGCAGTGACTACATTCATAATTAGCCATAAATCCTGCCTGGTAGCCTCTACTGCATGGTTCCAAGTTCTCTCCAGGTTCTGGTAATTCCATTCCTTCCACTTGTCCCTTCGGGCTTAGGGATGGAAGGGCTTCCCACAGGTAGAAATTCCTGGTGCTTTAGCATCCCATAATGTTCCCTAACCCTGCCCATCCTACTCTATGACTACTCTCCTCACGCAATAGTTTTCAAGTAAACTCTCTGAGTGTGTCATTTGTTTTCCGACTGATACAATCTTCAAATGGCACAGGACATATATCCACAACGTGAATGTACCTATCACTTTGGATCCATCCAATTAAGGAACCTATAGACCCAAACCAGATTATTTTTGAGTATAAGAAATTTGCACCTTGACTTCAGGAAAAACTTTATCCAAGAAAAATACTGTCACTGAGCAATATCAAGGATAACAACAGCCCCACGATCCTCAGTCGCTGAACACTTCCCGGGATCTTTGATGTTCAGGGACATTGGTGGCAGCCAGTGTCTTGGCAGCTGTCAGCTACTGCACCCCGATGGCGAAGTGAGATGCTTCCAAGCCTGTCCAGGCACAGCAACTTCTAGAAGTTTGCAGGTCTCTCAGACACTCTGGGCATCATCAGGAAGGAACCTGAGGCTCTCCCTCCTGATCCAGATAGAGGCAAGCCCTTTCTACAAAGGATAAAATCTTCCTGCAGAAGACCAAGTCTATTGAAGTCTTCTGTCAAGGGTCACCTTCACTAGTTTTCACTGTCATCTCAGAAGTAGCTGCAGCCACACCCAAGACATGTATTCATTCCTTTCTTCATTTGTTTGTTCATTTATTCATTCATGTAATAAGTGTGTGTTGAGTGCCTAATATATGGCAAGCCTTGTGCTAAGTGCTGTAATGCAGAGACGAATTATGACCTGATCCTTGAGTGGCTCATATTCTAGTGGACAGACAGATATGTACATAAAGATGGGTAAAAGGATGTCCTATGCGTGGTGACAACTCTTCATACAGGCAAGAGTAAAACAAAAGAAGCAGTCCTTTTTAGAGGAAATGGCTCTTAAGGTGAGTTTTGGAAGTTGAGTAGAAGTTCACAGACTGTCTGGGGAGAGACAGCAGAGTGAGCAGAGTATGGAGGTATAAAGCACCCAGGTGGGATCTGGGAACAGTAAATATTACAGTATGTATGGGGAAAATGTGTGTTAGAGGGAGCTGGAGAGGTAAGCAAGAGGGTCTCATCCTGAAGCTCCTTGTGTGCCATACTAAAGACTTTGAATTTTAAAATAATAAAAATAATGATATAACAATAATATGCAAAACCTTTAAATGATTCTTAATACATACCCATCACAAGTTTGCATACGGTAAACCTGAAATAACACTATGAGATAAGTAATATTTTTATCTTCATTTTACAGATGAGAAAACTGAGACACAGACAGGTTAAGTAACTTGTACAAGTTCACAAAGGTATTAAGTAGCACAGCTGGGATTCAAACTCAGTCAACCTGGATCCAAGGTAAATATTCTTAACCATTATGCTCCTAATATGTTCCACGCATTGAGGAGACAAAGGCAAAGAAGATGAGAAATTTGAGCTCAAGAATCACAAAGTCTAGGGGGAAACAGACTCAGAAACATGTTTCTATAGGACAAGATGATTGCAAAGCCCTGTCCCTTGCTTTAGATTTTCTCCCACTTTAAGCCAGTCCCTTTCCAATGCCCCCAAACCCTAGTTTGTTGACAGTTCTTCTGCAGCCTTCTCTCCTGTTTATGGTCTGGTGCCTGTCACTTTGAACAGAAGAAGTTGCATCTGCTCTCCGGTGTGCCTGGCTCACAGATCCTCATCACGTGCTTTGGCCAGTGGGTGCTAGACCACGAGCTCTTCCTACCCCAGACCCTAACCAGTCCCTTAGGCATCCACCCCTGGCCCAGAACCACTGGTTTGGCCAACTAACCTCATCCCCTGTAAGAAAGAGATTTGGAAATTTTCTGTGAATAATTAATTCCACAGAACTCTTGTTACCATAGCAATAAAAATAAGCTGACAGCTGCCTTCTAATCCAAGCCTAGTGAACATGGAAGTGAAGGAGAAAACACAGACCTCTAGAGCAGGTGCCGAACTTCTTTCCTTAGTTGGATGAGGAGGGCAAAGCTGCTCACCCTCTGCTGTTGAGGGCTGACGCATCCTCAGTTCTGTCCCGTTTCCCTGTAGAAAGAAAAATAGGGGCAACATAGTTAAACTGCCTCTATTGTTTTAAGCAGCCTCAATTCTTTATGGACACCTAGGAAGTACGATTTGGTGGTGGTGGTGGGCCGGGAAAGGAAGAAATTTATGCTGTACTTAACAGATCAAAAAGACATTGTTAATAATAACAACAATAGCTAACAATTGCTCGCTATGTGCCAAGCACCGGGCTAAGGACTTAACATATATTACTGTTTTTATTTAACCCTCAGAAAAATTTTACAAGGTAGATATTATGATTATCCTCATTTTACATATGTAGAAAGTGAGGATCAGAGAGGTTAGGTAATACACCCAAGATAACACAGCTAATAAAATGGCTGAGTAGAGATTCAAACCCAAATCTGTCTGACTCCAAATCCCATGTTCTTAACCTCTCCTTTTTATTTAACAACCTTAAAATTCCTGCTGGGAGAATTACACCGGGATTTTGGTCAACTTGGGAGTTGTCTGATGACACTGCCTAGGAAAACATAATTGACAGAGACAGCTGATGACTCTGCCTATGAAAAGGGAAGTTTATGTCCTATGCCACATGTCTGACATGGTGGATACTGTGTGACACCATGTAGGACAGATCACCTGGGGCATACAGTCCCAGTACAGCTGATCCTAAGAAATGTCACAACCATCCAGCATCAGAGAACCAGGGCACTCCAGTCCTTGATCCAGGCTGAGTCTACTTCCCAAACTTTCCAATGCGTATGTTGGCTGCTAATCACACTGAGAATGGCTGGACCTACCGGTGGATTCTGGGGGATTGACCAACTTGGTAGCTCATTTCAGCCTAAGCCCTCATCCATGGGTGGGGTGATAGATGGACATCTGAGTCTGGGGCAGGGGGAACCTGCTGGCCGCAGCCACCCTTGAATAGCTCAGCTTGAGGGATTGCTCAGAGTGAATAGTGCCACCATCCACATTCTTACCATCCTTGGCCTTATGTGGGGGCAGCAAGGGGACAGCTGACCACTTAGTATCCACATCACATTCTTATGTTTGGGGAATCTCTCATTGCTAGCCTTGGTGGGCGGCAGGGCTCCAGATCCCATAAAGGAAACTGAAAAGGCAAGATAATCACTCTTCCTGCCCGTGGGACCAAGTCATAGCCATATAATCTGTACTAGACCAATCAAGTGTTCTCAATTTCTGAAGCAAACGGCACAAAGAAACACAGGCATTTTGGAAACTACCCAATGGTGGCTCCTGGAATGTGATCTTAGATAGTTGGGATAGATGAACACTTGTGGCTGGGCGGCCCTGTCAGTCACAAGTCATTCCTGAAGAACTCAGCTTGAGGAACCCCTCAAGTGACTGTGGCCAACCAACACTTACTACCCACATTCCCTGTCATCCCTGGTCTTATCTGAATGGAAACCTACAATGCACCACTCTATCATGTACTGGGCAGCAGGGGAAGTGGCTGACTGCTCAGCATCTACACTCCATTCCTATGTTAGCTGGGACTCTGACCACTGAGCTTCATTTGGGTCTTGTCCCACCATGGTTTGCCAGCATTTACATCGATTCCCAAGATCTTTCCCATAAATTCTTTCTTTCTTAACCCAACCAGAGACTGTTTCTGTTGTTTGCAATCAAGAATCCCGACTTGATGGTCTGAAAACTTAGCTTTGCATCTGATGATGCCTGTATGACTCTCTCTCCCCAACTCCCTGACATTCCTGGAGTCTTAAACAAATACTCTGAAAGCCAGCAGATGATTTTGAACTAAGAAAGAGGCATTTTTGCCACACTAGAGCTTCAGTTGACTTGGTGCTTAGGGGCATATCTACTCTCCATTCCATCTCTTTTCCACACCTCCTCCCTTCCCACATTGCTCTCTAGTGCTGACCCACAATCAAACCTTCAGCTTAGATTTCCCCTTCCTCCTGGAACCTTCTCAGACTGAGCACAGGCTGGGTGAGGTGGCCCTCCCCCTCAGGGCCTTGACCTTGCTTGTCTTAGCACCTGACCACACTGATGTAATTGTATGCCCAGCTTATTTAATCAACTTCCATATGAGACAGATTGCTCCTTAAGGGTAGAATCATGTCTGATTCATCCTCATATTCTCAGGGCCCAGCGTGCTACCGGATACAGAGTAGATGTCTCCAAAATATATTACAAAGGACTGAACACAGTGTCACACACGCACCCCTAAATGGAATCACTGTCAAGAGTCAGAAGCCCAGATCTTCTGGGATAATCAGGAAGGAATATGCATCCGACCCTCAGCTTCCCCTGCTGGAGTCCCATTTCTGTTACTATGGCAGACCTACTGCAGCCTTCACATCATGATCTTTGGGGGTTCGGTTAGTTTCCTACTGCTGCTGTAACGAATTACCACAGTGTTTTTAAACAAAAAATTTATTATCTGACAATAGTGGAGGTCAGAAGTCCAAAATGGGTCTCAGTGGGTGAAAATCAAGGTGTCATTAGGGCTATGTTACTTCTGGAAGCTCCAAGGGAGAGTCCATTGCTTTGCCTTTCTAGCTTTTAGAGGCCGCTCACATTCCTTGGCTCACAGCCTTCTTCCTCCATCTTCAAAGCCAATAACACTGCATTTTCAAATCTCTCTCTCACTCTGACTCTCCTTTACAGTTACAAGGATGCCTGTGATTAGATTGGGCCTACACAGATAATCCAGGAAATCTCTCCATCCCAAGATCTTTAACTTGGTCACATCTGCAAAACCCTTACTGACACATAAAAGTAATATGTTCACAGATGCTGGGGATTAGAACATGGACCTTTTTGGGAGATCATTATTTTGCCATCTATCCTTTGTCAATCAGAACCACCTGACAGAACCTCAATGCTCACAATGCTGGATCTCCGGAAGTGCCTAGAATTTGCTCTGGCAATGAGTGAAAGCATATTTTCAAGAAGTGTCAAAGTTGATCAGAATATCTCATGATGCCTGTGGCATAGCTAATGCTATTTTTTTCCTCAGCCTTATTGAGGTATAATTGACAAATAAAATGTTACATATATAAAGTGAAAACTGTGAAGATTTTATATATATATATACATTGAAATGATTAGCACCATCAAGTTATTAATACTTCCAGCATCTCACATAGTTACCTTTTTTGTGGTCAGAATGGTTAACATCTACTCTCAGCAAATTCCAAGTATACAATATAATATTATTAATTATAGTCAGCATGCTGTATTTTATATCCTCAGAACTTATTTGTCTTAGTATTGAAAGTTTATATGCTTTGACCAATATCTCCCCATTTCCCCCACTCCCTAGCCCCTGGTAACCACACTGACATTTTTCTCTGTTTCTATGAGTTTGGCTTTTTCTTTTTCCTTTCTACACATAAATGAGATCATACAGTATTTGTCATTATCTGATTTATTTCACTCAGCATAATGCCCTCAAGGTCCATCCATATTGTTACCAGGATTTCATTCCCTTTTTATGGCTGAATAATATTCCATTGTATATATACCACATTTTATTTATCCATTCATCCATTGATAGACACTTAGGTTGTTTCAATACCTTGGCTATTGTGAATAATGCTGCAATGAACATGGGAGTGCAGATGTCCCTTTGAGATACTGATTTCCTTTCCTTTGGATATATACCCAGGAATGATATTGCTGGATCATATGGTAGTTCTATTTTTTAATTCTGGGGGGAAACAATATATACATTATGGGAATCCCAGAAGGAGAAATGAGAGAGAAACTGGCAGAAAACTTTTTCAAAATGAATAATGGCTGAAAACTTTCCAAATCTGGGGAGCAATATGGACATCCAGTTACATAAAGCTCAGACAGATTCAACCCAATGTGGTTTTCAATGAGATACATAATAATAAAACTGTCAAAAATCAAAGAAAAAAAGAGAATTTTGAGAGCAGCAAGAGAATAGAAACTCCTCATATACAAGAAAACCCTCACAAGGCTATCATCAAATATCTCAGCAGAAACCTTTCAGGTTTCTTATGAGAACAGAATTCACATCTGTGTTACTCATTTCTGTAGTCTCATTTCCTAGCACAGTAACTATACACAGTGGGAACTCAGTAGATATTCCCAAACCACATACAGTGATGGAAGAGTATACCAAAGGAACAGAGTGTTGTAAATAGAAAAACAATGAGGGGGATAAGAACATTTCTTTGACAACACATGAGCTTTCATTGTCCTCTAAAATATTCAGTATAGTTGTTTACAAATTCAGATCACTGGCCTGATCAAGCTCACATATGTATTAATGTGAATTAACAGTTTTCTCAACATAATGAAAGCTATTTATGACAAATCCACAGCCAATATAATATTCAACAGTGAAAAGCTGAAGGCCTTCCTGCTAAAATCTGAAACAAGACAAGGATATCCACTCTCACCACTTCTATTCAACATAATATTGGAAGTTCTAGCCACAGCTATCAGACAAGAAAGAGAAATAAAATGTATCCAAATTGGAAGGGAAGAGATAAAACTGTCATTATATGCAGATGACATGATTCTATATATAAACACTAAAGACTCCACATAAAAACTACTAGAACTGATAAACAAATTCAGCAAGGTATACCAGGATACAAGATTAACATACAGAAATCGGTTGCATTTCTTTATACAAACAATGAAAGACCAGAAAGGGAATGTAAAAAAAATATATCTTTTAAAAAATCACATCAAAAAATGAAATACTTAGGAATAAACCTGACCAAGGAGGTGAAAGACTTATATGCTGAGAACTATAAAACATTAATAAAGGAAACTGAAGAGGATTCAAAGAAATGGAAAGATATCCCATGCTCTTGGATTGGAAGAAATAATAACATTGTTAAAATGGCCACACTACCCAAAGCAATCTACAGATTTAATGCAATCCCTATCAAATTACTCATGACATTTTTCACAGAAATAGAACAAATAATCCTAAAATTTATATGGAACCATAAAAGACCCAGACCTGCCAAAACAATCCTGAGGAAAAAGAACAAAGCAGGAGGCATAACCCTCCCAGACTTTAGACAATACCACAAAGCTACAGTAATCAAAACAGCATGGTATTGGCACAAAAACAGACATATGGATCAATGGAATAGAATAGAGAGCCCAGAAATAAACCCACACGCCTATGGTCAATTAATCTCCGACAAAGGAGGCAAAAATATACAATGGGAAAAAGACAGTCTCCTTAGCAAGTGGTGTTGGGAAAGCTGAACAGCTGCATGTAAATCAATGAAATTAGAACACACCCTCACACCATACACAAAAATTAACTCAAAATGGCTTAAAGACTTAAATCTAAGATATGACACCATAAAACTCCTAGAAGGGAACATAGGAAAAACATTCTCTGACATAAATCGTACCAGTGTTTTCTTAGGTCAGTCTCCCAAGGCAATAGAAATAAAAGCAAAAATAAACAGGTGAGATCCAATCAAACTTACAAGCTTTTATGCAGCAAAGGAAACCATAAACAAAACAAAATGACAAGCTAAGAATTGGGCGAAAATATCTGCAAATGATTTGACCAACGAGGGATTAATTTCAAAAATATACAAACAGCTCATACAACTCAACAACGATAAAACAAACAACCCAATTGAAAAATGGGCAGAAGACCTAGACATTTCTCCAAAGAAGACATACAGATGGCCAATAAGCACATGAAAAGATTTTCAACATTGCTGATTATTAGAGAAATGCAAATCAAAAGTACAGTGAGCAGGACTTCCCTGGTGGTGCAGTGGTTAAGAATCTGCCTGCCAATGCAGGGGACACGGGTTCGAGCCCTGGTCTGGGAAGATCCCACATGCCGTGGAGCAACTAAACCTGTGCGCCACGACTACAGAGCCTGTGCTCTAGAGCCTGCAAGCCACAACTACTGAGCCCATGTGCCACAACTATTGAAGCCCGTTTGTCTAGAAACCGCTCTCTACAACAAGAGAAGCCACCACAGTGAGAAGCCCGGGCACCACAACGAACAGTAGCCCCCACTTGCCACAACTAGAGAAAGCCCGTGTGCAGCAACGAAGCCCCAGTGCAGCCAAAAATAAATAAATAAATAAATTAATTAATTTAAAAAAAGGTACAGTGAGGCACCATCTCACACCAGCCAGCATGGTCATCATTAAAAAGTCTGCAAATAGCAAATCCTGGAGAGATTGTAGAGAAAAGGAACCCTCCTACACTGTTGGTAGGAATGAAGTTGGTACAGCCACTATGGAAAACAGTATGGAGGTTCCTCAGAAAACTAAAAATAGAATTACCATATGACCCAACAATCCCACTCCTGGGAATATATCGAGACACAACTATAATTCAAAAAGATACATGCACCCCTGTGTTCATAGCAGCACTATTTACAATAGCCAATACATGGAAACAACCTAAATGTCCATTGATAAGATAAATGGATAATGAAGATGTGGTACATATATACAATGGAATAGTACTCAGCCATAAAAACGTGAAATAATGCCATTTGCAGCAACATGGATGGACTTAGAGGTTATCATACTAAGAGAAGTAAGTCACACAGAGAAAGACAAATATCATATGATATCACTTATATGTGGAATCTAAAATATTACACAAATGAACCATCTATGAAACAAAAACAGATAGAGAAGAGACTTGTGGTTGCCAACCGGGGGGGTCAGGGAGCGGGCAGTGGGAGGGATGGATTGGGAGTTTGGGATTAGCAGATGCAAATGATTATATTTAGAATGGATAAACAACAAAGTCCTACTGTATAGCACAGGGAACTATATTCAATATCCTGTGATAAACCATAATGGAAAAGAATATGAAAAAGAATGTATATATATGTATAACTGAATCACTTTGCTGTACAGCAGAAATTAACACAACATTGTAAATCAACTATACTTCAATAAAATAAATTTTAAAAAAAGAGTTTACTTTTAAGGGGCTGGTACAGAGCAAGGTGAGGTACAGAGCAAGACAGCATGGAAGGAATATTCAATAACTGGAGGACCCTTAGTCATGCCAGCCAAAGGAGCCTTGAGAAGTTCTAAGATGTCCTGGATTTCCCTTCTCCATTCACTGCAGCCCTCAAGCAGATATGGCAGGAATGAAGGCATGAGGGATCTAGAAAGGTATTAGTTTAATTGTACCTGGTACTTTTCTGCTAGAATTAGCAGGGGAGATTACCTTTTGTTCTGGTGTTGCAGTCAATGAATGAGATACTTAAGATTAGGATTTCATAGGTTGAAAAGTTTTTGGTAATAACAAGGTCCACAGGGTGACCATAAGAATAGCTGAAGTGAAACAGAAATAAGGGTCACTCACTAAAGAAATACGGGTCACTCACTAAAGAGGACCGGGAACTCTCTGGTGGGCTTTCTGTGTGGATAATGAGGTCTTACAGGATAATGACAGCATTTAGGACAACAAAGAAGGTTGGGGAAGTTAAATGAATATAGTGACTAGACCAGGAGGCTACTACAAGACAAGGAGGATAAATTTTTGTATAACAATGGGAGAATATTAGTTGAGAGTCAGTGATGTCAAAACTCTATCCTGTGCTAGTTTGCCAGGGCTGCTATAAGAAAGTACTACAGGGGCTTCCCTGGTGGCGCAGTGGTTGAGAATCTGCCTGCCAATGCAGGGGACACGGGTTCGAGCCCTGTTCCGGGAAGATCCCACATGCCACGGAGCAACTAGGCCCGTGAGCCACAACTACTGAGCCTGCGCCTCTGGAGCCTGTGCTCTGCAACAAGAGAGGCTGTAATAGTGAGAGGCCCGCGGACCACGATGAAGAGTGGCCCCCGCTTGCTGCAACTAGAGAAAGCCCTCGCACAGAAATGAAGACCCAACACAGCCAAAAATAAATATATATATAAAAAAAGAAAGTACTACAAACTGAGTGGCATAAACAACAGAAATTTATTGTCTCAAAGTTCTGGAGGCTAGAAGTCTGAAGTCAAGGTGTGAGCAGGGTTGGTTCTTTCTGAGGCTGTGAGGGAAGGATCTGTTCCAAGCCTCTCTCCTTGGCTTGTAGATGGCTGTCTTTTCCCTGTGTCTCTTCACATTGTCTTCTCTCTATGTGTGTCTGCCTCTGTATCCAAATTTCCCCTTTTTATAATAACGCCAGTCATATTGGATTAGAGCCCACCTTTATGACCTCATTCTAACTTGATTACTCTGTAAAGATGCTATCATCAAAAAGTGTCACATTCTGAGGTAACTGAGAGGACTCCAATATGTTTTTTACAGGAGGACATAGTTTAACCCATAACATGGGATTTTTTTTTTTTACTGCCTCAGTCAAGTATAGTTGTAGGGAGGCACATCTTAGAGGTTTTTGGTTTTTTTTTTAATATTTATGCCGGTTCAATCCCTGGTTGGGGAACTAAGATCCCACATACCATGGGGCAACTAAGCCCGCGTGCTGCAACTACTGAGCCCGTGGGCTCTGGAGCCCATGCACCACCTCTAGAGAGCCTGCACGCCACAACTACTGAGCCCGCGCGCCTAGGAGCCCACACGCCACAACAAGAGAGGAGCCCATGTGCCACAACTAGAGAAAAGCCCGCGCACCACAGTGAAGAGCCTGCACGCTGCAACGAAAGGTCCCATGTGCTGCAACTAAGACCCAACACAGCCAATAAATAAATAAATAAATCTTAGAGGGTTTTATTTGACCTTTCCTACTACAAGTGCTCTTGCCTCACAGGAGTTTTGCCAACTACCATGTATGTCCATTCTAATTATACACTTGGAAATAGGGAAACAATCCATGGGTGGGCCTGTGGTCCTAGTGTACTCACTGCGAAGCAGCCCTAGGCCAAGAATTCATTTATTATCAGGTCCTCATATACCCCCTCCCTAAGAATGAAACCATGGTGACACTTTGGATCACCAAATATCAATATTAACTTGAACAATGTGCCCAATTGTCTTCAAAATGTTTGAGTGCTCATCTTTCCCCAGTGTTCAGGCCCCCAGGTAAGTGGTCATGTGTCCTTTTTGAGAAGGACTGGAGGAATCAATACAGTATACATTTCCATGATATTCCAGAGGCTTCACTCCTAAGGAGCCATCTTCTCCTTCAGACAGGTTCTGTGTCAGAAACCAGGCCCACGTCTGGAAACTAGACATAGGATTGTACTCTTTTATTAGGGCAGCTGTCCTCAACTTCCTGATCATCCATCTTGGTTGTTTGATGCTATATATTGAGCAATACATGGCTGTCCGTCTATCTTGAACTAGGAACACTGCATTCAATGAACCATTTCCACAGCTTCCTGATGGTCAGAGCCCCTGATTACTACTCTGTCGTTGATGTTCCTTGCGATAATTGCATCTACCTGGCTTCTGACAGTTAAGTTCCACCATCTGTCGTTGATTATTTCAGAAACCTATTATCCTTATTGCCATCAGTGAGCTCAGTTCTGTGACAGCCTCACCTACCGCCAGCCCCAGCATACAGAGAAGAACAACCAGTGCACTTCCCATGAATGCTGATGCACCTCTCACCAGTCCACTTCTTACTGCTTTGGTAAATGGAGTATCCTTCAGGTCCACCTGTGGAACATAGTTTTCTACCCTTATGTAAATGTATCTAGGATGCCCACATCTCTGTGCCTTTTAATCCCTTCCTCCATTGTCTGCTAAGACAGTTCTGCCACTTCTACTTCACTTTGAGTGGGCCATCACTTTCTCCAGCTTTCTAGGATTTATTCTAGCAACAGGTTTACCCTGTGGCCCAGGGTCCTGGACAAATCGTTAAACCCTGTATCCTGGAAGAGTGGTTCCCAATTATTAAACTCATCCTTTTTCACCTTTATTTCCCCACTCCTTGTTCCATAATATAGATGCCTTAGAACCTGGTCCAATACTTACTTCCCTGGTGCATGTGGCTAGTACATGCTAGCTAAGTCCTATAGCTCCTTTGGGGTCTACTCCCTTTCCCCTTTCAGCAAGCCAACATACCCCAGCTGAATTATGTTGCGAGTGACCTTAGTTACTGTCCTAGAAGCTATAAGGTGAGGTGGGTCCGATCTACAGGGGGAAGATGTTTTCTTGATGAGGAGAAGCCTCTGCATTGTTGTCAAGTAAAGGGAAAGCGCTGTCTCTTAACAAGGAGGAATGTACTTTTATGCAGGAAAAGAATGTCAGGATTCAAGATTTTGAAGTGAATTGACCCAGATGTCCCTATGTTGAGAATGTGGTATGACCTTGGATGAGGTCTTCAACTGAGGGAAATTCCTAGAGTACTGGCAGCTATAAGCTGGCACTGAAGAGCACGCCTACCACCTGGGGAAATAAGTTCTTCAGTCCTGAAGTGGGGACATGGCGTTGGCAGCAGCAGAGCATTCATTACTTATGCATTTTTATCAAACTCTCCAGGTGTTTCTGATGCACACTGAAGTTTGAGAATAACTGCCCCAGGAGATCAAATATACACTTGCCTTCACTATCCTTAAAGTATTTCTGTAAGAGTTGGAATTTCAGGTAAGGATTAAGGACAAGATGGGCTTTCAAAAATAAAGACACTTTTGATTTTCTATGATATTCAAATAGTGAAAATCAAAAGTTTCAGCAATTTTAGAAACTATTTCTAATATTGTTACCTGAGTTCAACGTGGAATAAGGGTTTCTTCATTAATCAAATACAGAATGGAGGTTTTTCCTCGAAAACATTATTTTCTAACCTGTTACAAAATCTGGACATTACCTGGAAATGTCATTTTGATAACATATCTGGTAGTCTTTAGAGAAAGTCTTTTCTTTCTGCCTGAATTTCAGTATCATACGTTTTCCTTACATGTTATTCTTTTATTTGCCCACTAGTGGACACTGTTGAGCTTCCGAACTTAAAGCTATTTCTGATGGGAAGGTGAAGAGTCAAAAGAGGAGAAAAGAACGGAGGAATAAAATCAGAATTAATACAGCAACAATCTTTCCACAATCCTGTTTATTTATTCGTCATGTAACGGGCTAATAAATGTTTATGTCAATCATATTTAGAATAACAAACAAAGTCAGAAACAGCTAAACTTACACTGCTCACAGAAAATATTTTTACAGCAGGGAAGCACTGCTTGATGGCTAATGACATAACTAAACTACAAAACAGTATTCTATTCCTCAGGGAGATGACATGCTTTCTTTTCATGAGAAATTATTTTCCATTTTTCTAGTTTCCATTTTTTCCAAACACTTTTCTTTAATCTGAGAATGCTGTCAACCTTTTCATCAAGATTCAAACCAAACATTGAAAAGTAGAAGATAACATGCTATCATTAAAAGGTAGGTTTGTGATCAGAATTTGGGGCAAAAGACAATAAATAAATTTTAAGTAATTTATAATTCACTTTATTTTAATGAATGGAATTCTGAGCTCATCATCTAGATTATAAGAACTTTCGTAAAGAGAGTCTAAGTTTATTTAATTCTCTGAGTTCTTGTGACGTTGTGCTAGTAATCACTTTATAATATTGGAGGTAGCATTTTTAAAGAGGAGGATTATAAGCTCTGGAATGAAATCTAGGAATGAACTCCATTCCTGCTGCTTGCTTGCTGCCTGACACTGGGCAAGTTGCTAGACTTCTCTGATGCTCTATTTCCTCATCTGTAAGAGTGGGAATAAATAATACATTCCTGGGCTTCCCTGGTGGCGCAGTGGTTAAGAATCTGCCTGCCAATGCAGGGGACACGGGTTCGACCCCTGGTCCAGGAAGATCCCACGTGCCGCAGAGCAGCTAAGCCCATGCACCACAACTACTGAGCCTGCACTCTAGAGCCCATCAGCCACAACTGCTGGGCCTGCGTGCCACAACTACTGAAGCCCACAGGCCTAGAGCCCATACTTCGCAACAAGAGAAGCCACAGCAATGAGAAGCCCACGCATCGCAACGAAGAGTAGCCCCTGCTTGTTGCAACTAGAGAAAGCCCATGTGCAGCAACGAAGACCCAACGAAGCCAAAAGTAAAAATAATAATAATACATTCCTAGCAAGTTTACTGTGAAAATTAAGTGAGATAGTGTACAGATGGTAAATAACAGAAGCAATATTAATCCCCATATCTTTTTATTCAAGACCATGCTTTTAACTACCATATGATAATGCCTTCGTCTCCAATGTTACAAATGAAAACAATGATATTAGAAAGTAAGTTTGTACAAAAGACATGTTAAGTGGGTTTATTTTTTCATATCTACTAGCAAGTTGACCTTTACCAAGAGGACCCCAAATTTTCACTGGACTAAAGTCCCACGCCCACAAAACAAGACCCAATAAATTTAAAATGATGGAAATCATACAAAATATCTTCTCTGACCACACGGAATAAAGCTAGAAATCAATAACAAGAAAACTAGAAGATTCACAAATATGTGGAAATTAAACACCATATTCATAACCAAGGGGTCAAAGGAGAAATCCCTAGAGAAATTAGAAAATACTTAGAGGTGAGTGAAAACAGAAGATATAGACACCAAAGTGTATGTGATACAGTGAAAGCAAAGCTCAGAGGGAGATTTTAGATGTAAACGCCTACATTAAAAAGAAGAAAGGTCACAAATCAATAACCTAACTTTACACCTGAAGAAATGAGAAAAAGAACGGTAAGTTAAACTTAAAGCTACCAGAAGGAAAGAAGCAATAGATTAGAGTTGGATAAATGCAATAGAGAATAGAAAAACAACAGAGAGAAACAACAAAAGTAAAAGTTGCTTCTTTGAAAAGATCAATACAATTGACAAACTTTTAGTTAGAATGACTAAAAAAAGAGAGAGAAGGTAAAAATAACTAATATCAGAAATCAAAGTGGGGACCTTACTACAGACCTTACAGATACAGAAAAGATTATAAGAGAATACTGTGAACAATTGTAGACCAACAAATTAGATAACCTAGATGACATGAGCAAATTCTTTAAAACACATGAATTATCAAAATTGACTCAAGAATGAATAAAACATATACAAAGCCTATAATAAGTGAAGAGATTGAATCAGTTATTGAAAATCTCCCAACAACAACAGAAGTCCAGAACCAGATGGCCTCATAGGTAAATTCTACCAAGCATTTAAAAAAGAATTAGTGCCAATCATTCTCAAACTCTTCCCCCAAACAGAAGAGGGAGTAACACTTCCTAACTCATTCCATAAGGTAAGCATTACTATGATACCAAAGACAGCACAAGAAATCTACAGACAAGTAATCCCTTGTGGATACAGATGCCAAGATGCTTCATAAAATACTAACAACCAAATCCAACAGCATATTAAAAGGATTATACCCCATGACCAAGCGGGATTTGTCCCAGGAATGCAAAGTAATACAAACATAAGAAAATCAGTCAATGTGATACACTATATTAATGGGAAAAAAAAGAAACATGATCAATAATAAGTAGTGGGTCCCAAGATTACCCACATATCTGTCTGACTTGACTACAAATCAAGGGTTCCCATGGCCCCCCCTGCTGTAATGGTTCACAGAACTCAGATACACATGTATCGGTTTATTCTAAAGTATATAATAAACCAGGGTTCCCCAACCCCCGGGCTGCAGGAGGTGAGTGGCCGGTGGGCGAGTGAGCGAAGCTTCACGTGCCGCTCCCCATCAATTGCATTACTGCCTGAACCATCCCCCTCCACCCTGGTCCATGGAAAAATTGTCTTCCATGAAACTGGTCCCTGGTGCCAAAAAGGTTGGGGACTGTTGTAATAAAGGATACAAATGAACAACCAGATGAATAGGGTGAGGTTTGGACGGGTTAAGCACAGGAGCTGCTGTCCCTTGTAGCATCAGTCTGCATCACTCTCCTGGCTCACAGACGTATTCATCCACCCAGAAGCTCTCAGAATCCCATAGTTTACAGATTTTCATGAAAGCTCTATCACATAGGTGTGATCGATTATTAACTCAACCTCCAGCCCCTCTTCCATCCACGGAGGATTGGTGGGTGTGAGGCTGAAAGTTCCAAGCTTCTAATCATGGCTTGGTCTTTCTAGTGACCAGCCCGCATCCTGAAGCTATCCAGGAGTCCACCAAGAGTTGCCTCATTAGAACAGGAAATTCGAAGGGATTTAGGAGCTCTGTGTAGGATGCTCCTATAACCCCCATCACTAAAGAAATTACAAGGGTTTTAGGAGCTCTATGTTCAGGAATTGTGGGAAGAAACCAAATATATATCTTATTACATTACAACACACAATGGAATATTATTCAGCCACAAAAACGAATGAACTACTGATACGTGCTACAACATGGATAACTCTTGAGATTATGCTAAGTGAAAGGAGTCAGACACAAGGTAATATATGAAATGATTTCATTTATGTGAATTATCCAGGTAAATCCATTAGACACAGAAAGCAAACTGATGGTTTCCAAGGGAGGGGACAATGGAAGTTATCGCTTAAGAGGTAAGGGGTTTCATTTTGGGGTGATGAAAATGTTTTACAGCTAGACACAGTTTGTGTTGGCACAATATTTTGAGTGTACTAAATGACACTGAATTGTTCAGTTTAAAATGGTTAATTTGATGTTATATGAATTTTACCTCAATTTTTAAATATTTAAGGTAAAAAAATGGAAAAAAATAGATTCAGACCTCAGAGTTTCCTGTGATTACTAGCAAAGACACAGAGAAACATTCAAAAAGTCAAATCGATATTACACAGACTGTGTATGAAGTTGCTTTCTGAAGCATAAAGGATGCTCCTTGCAAATGCAGACAGTCTGGCCAGCCTTACCTGGATGGAGTCAGATATCATTCTGTGACGACACCAGTAAGTGACGTAACAAGTGGTACCATTTTTGCCGTTTCCCTCTTCTCTTAGTCATCTTTTCCTTCTTCTTGACTACATTTCTGCCTGGAGGTCTTGCCATGTCATCTACTAAAACATTTGTGTATGGGCACAAACTACACAAAAGTCTAAAAGTCTATAAGAGGATGGAAATTTAAAAAGGACTTGATTTTTTGCGTTATGAGTTGGGTCTTTGCTTTATTGCAAAAATAATGAGCTATTAGGAGTCCTTCAGAGAGTAAATACCATTCATCATTTGGAAGTTGACTCTACACAAACTTGCTTTTCACCCAGACATTGCAGAAAGTGAAGCCCACATGTATAGGAGTTATTAGCACTGCTCACAAAATATTTCTAGTTTTTCTTGTTAGCACATGGTAAAATGACACTTCCCCACGTATCTGAACTTAGATGTGACAATGTGACTTGCTTTGGTCAATAAAAAGTTAATAGAAGTAATGTATGTTACTTCCTAGCAGAAAATTTAAGTTCCTTGTTTTTCTGTGCCACAGCAACAGGCAAAATTCTAAATGGTTGCTCTTGCAACATTCTGTGTCCTAGAGTGAGAGGACATAGAACAGCATCTTCAGCTGTCTCGTGACATGTAGTGTGAGCAATAAATAAGTCTTTGTTGTTTTAAACCACTGAGATTTGGAGTGTGTTTGTCACAGAATAACCCAGCCTATCATGACTGATAAGTGTTCTTCTAACACGCTCTCAACTCAGTGGCTACTAACTTTTAAAATACTATGACTCTATAAAAACATCACAGATAATAGAAGTTATATTTTAAGTATCTACTGATTAAGATAATTCATAATAACACAAAGCTACTAGGAATTCTATAACACCTTTAAATGAATGTGTATTTTACAGATAATGAGGGGATCCACATATCTGTTAAAAAATTACAATAGTTGTAATGATATCTTGTTTGTTCCATCATCAGACAATGCTCAGTGCCCTTTTACGGGGTCACAGGCCACTCGTAATGAGTCTGTAGCTACCAAGGGGGTCTGTAGTCCAGGCCACTCATTCAACAATTACTTGTTGTTGACCTATTAGATGCACATAAGTACTTATGCTAGGTCCAGAAGAGAACCCAAAAGATATGTGAAGGCTCATTACTGTCTTTATGGGCTAAGACTTACCATGTGAGACAGGTACCAATGAAACACACGTTCCAATGACCAAGTGGGTGAAGAAGTATAGTATAATGGTTAAGAGGGTGGACCTTGGTGCCACACTCCCTGGGTTTGAGTCTCAGTTATGCCATATACTGTGTGAGCTCTGGCAAATTGCTTAACTTCTCTGTGCTCCAATTTCCCCCTCTGTAAAAGAGGAAGAATAGTGGTACCTACTTCATGGAGTTGTCACAAAATTAAGTTCCTTAATAAAGGTAAAACATGTATGATAGTGTCTGAAGCATATTACATGCTGCTATTTTGATTCCTATACTCATATTTTAACATTTGTTGTTCCCCATGGATCTTTCTTTGGCTCTCTGCTTTTTTCCATCTGTTGAGTATTCATAAGTCACCACTTCACATCCATGGCTTCAGCTAACACTTATGTTCCTGTCAGTTTTGAGAATGGTGAGAGCATTAAGATCTCAGAATGCCCAAATACCAACATCCTTACTGTTTAGCCACTTATCATTGCTATAGTTTCCCAAGACACTTAACATATGGTTTCAAAATACCTCCCAGAAAATCCCCCCACATCAAGGAGCGATCCTACTTTGGTGAGCTAGACTGAACTATGCATGTGAGTCTTCTTGGTTTCTTTACAGTAGTACTTCCTGACATTGTGGGAGCGTAGATCTCTTGAGGAATCTAATGGAATATGTGAAAAACCACCCCAGGAACCTACACATATAGACTAAACACAAGGTCATATGTAACAACACAAGTTTTCCAGACCCCCTGCAGCCCATGCAGAGACACTGAGGGGGGTCATAGGGATGGGCCCCAGGATATAAACCTCTATTAGAATCATATCTTTGTTTGGGTTACTGAGTCTTACGCTTGTGATTGAGTGAAGGGGTCTAGCAATGAAGGCAGAGCCAAGGCAAGTAAGAGCCATTATCCACAAGGTATAGATCTGAGTTGGCATAAGCCATCCACCCCAGGTCTCCTTTCTCTTTTGGGCTCCCACTCTACCTTTTAACCAAAGGAGAGATAAGTGCGTGGGAAGGTTAAAATGTTAATAAAACATACCCGTTAAGCCCTGCAACTCATTTGACATCATCTATTTGTTGATATTTCACTGGATTCCAATAAAACACTTTCCTTTAAATATTCACATGGTTTTTACCCTTTGCACATAATTGGCCTATTTTTTTTAAACGAAGATTAAATGAATCAAGGAGTGTAAAGTGCTTAGAATACTACTTGGCACATAGTAAGTGTCCCATATCTGTTAGCTGTCATTGTTTTTGTATTATATGCACCAGAATGAACATTGAGAGGTTTCCAAATATGATATATCAGGTAGTGGGAGAGGAGGAGGAAGGGGTGGAGATGAAAAATAGGAAGGAGAGGAGAAGAAGAAGAAGAGGAGGAAATAGAAAAAAATACCTTCCATTTATTGAGGGATTGATGTGTACCAGGCACCGTTAGAGACTATATATCTCATTTAATTCTCTAAGATGGAGGAGCTATTATTACCCATGTTTTACAGATGAGTCAGTCTCAAAGAATTTAAGTTATATGCCCCAGATCACAGAGTTACTGAATGAAACCAGATCTGCTTGATTCTGTACCTCTGTACAAATCTACTATCCCTCATATAGTGAGGGATAAGTCTGATGTGAGAAATGTATTTTAAAATGATTGGAGGAAAAATGTTTGGTTTCTAATAATGAATTTGTATGCTTCCCACTTAGTGATAGTAAGAACTACACAGTTGATTGTGTTTCCTTCTTTACCTTCACCACTCAAAAGTTGAGAACCAAATTTGAAGCTCAACCACAGCAATTATGTTGGCCCTCATGCTTGGGGTATTTGAGGGATTTTCTTTCCTTAGACTGAATTTTCAATTTCTATTTTTATTATTAGTTCTGTGTGATTATTTTTTGTTGTAAGACACAGAATCTTTTGTGGCTAAAAAGCAAACAAACAAAACCAAACAAAAATCATGGATACATAGAACAGAATGGTGACTGACATAGGGGAGGGGCTTGGGGAGTGGACAAAATGGGTGAAGAGGGTCAAGAGGTACAAACTTCCACTTGTAAATAAGTCATGGGGATGTGACATACAGCATGATGACTACAGCCAATAATATTTTAGAGCATACTTAAAAGTTGCCAAGAGAATAAATCCTAAAGTTTAACTTTGTATTGTGATGAATGATAACTAGACTTATCTTGGTGATCATTTCGCAATGGATACAAATATCAAATCATTATGATGTACACCTGAAACCAATATAATGTTATATATCAATTAAATCTCAATAAAAAATTTTAAAAAGTATGTATATAAATAAAATAAAATGGATATGTTCTCTTTCTGGTTTAAAAATTATTTCTAAAATCTACTGTATGCCACTCATTTGCTTTTCAAAGCCTTTCTTCATACAGTACAAAGGAATCCTTTAGCCCAATATCTATTCCATCTCAACTTGATAACAGGGGTCCTCTCCAACTCTTAGTTATTTACAAAACATCTCGATGTATTTATCATGTGCCAGATGTTAAAAGTGCTTTACAAGAATTCTTATTGCAACCCTGTGAAGTAGGTTTCTATCGTCCCTCATTTTATAGATGGGAAGCTGGCACACAGAAAGGTTATATGACGTTAATGTCACACCATTAGTAAGCTGCTAAACCAGGACTTAAATTCAGACTGTCTTGCTTAAATCTACACCTTCAAATGAGGCTGATCATTACTGCTAATAAGGTCATATACAATTCATGGTATATAATAAATGCTTAGTAAAAATTTGGTGAATAAGTGATTGAATGAATAAATGAACCCCAGGACTCGTCCCAGACCATTCTTACTTCCCTTGCAGGCTGGTCTTATTCTGCGTTTACTTCCACAAGAATCCTGCCTCAGCTTGGTCATGGGCTTACAGCCCTAATATTACGCCTCTAGACTTTGCATCTGGTACCTGGTTTTTCTGGCACGGCCCTTTATAGCCACTAAGGACTTTGGCTCAGACTCACTCTACGGTTCTCTCAGCTCCCAGAAACCTCAAGTAGGGCCCTGTCCTAGCACAAGCCCCTTCAGAAACAAATGCTAAGCTTGTCCCACTTGGCTGGAATCCTCAGTAAATTTAGGTACCCTCAAAAGAGGAGCTCAGGGCTTCCCTGGTGGCGCAGTGGTTGAGAGTCTGCCTGCCGATGCAGGGACGCGGGTTCGTGCCCCGGTCCGGGAGGATCCCACATGCCGTGGAGTGGCTGGGCCCGTGAGCCATGGCCGCTGAGCCCGCGCGTCTGAAGGCTGTGCTCCGCAACGGGAGAGCCCACAGCAGTGAGAGGCCCGTGTACCGCAAAAAAAAAAAAAAAAAAAAAAAAAAAAAAAAAGAGGAGCTCAGAAATTCTAATCAATGGTGTTTGTACTGCTCTGGGATTACTGCATAGCATTGCCCATATATTCAGTCCACACTTGACTGGGAAAATCTAAATATGTAATTGACTGAAGTGGTACAGCTCTAGTGTGACCCTAGGGAGGGAGTTTATTAGAAGAAATGTGATTTTAGCTTTTGGGTATAAAAACAAGTTGTCATCTGAAAGGCAAGAGGAGACATTTTAAAAAATAAAAACTGGAAATATACATATTAGAAAAGGAATATTCTTTATATTTCCTGATGGAGCTCCATGATAAAATGGCTTATTTTCATCACTTTTCATTTCTAGTTTTTATTGTCTGTTTTTTTTATTATTTCAATGACTGACAGTATTAAACTGATACTGTTTAAAACAATTTGAAAATAAAAATGTTTACTTTTATCCAAAACATTGTTAAAAATCATCATGCTACAGAATCGCCAACCCAGTTTTGCCCCTGCTTCAATGCGGGGGGGGGGGGGGCAGACCTCAATTTCACGGCCCTTCCTCTGCTTCTCTCTTTCTCCTTCCCACCCAGAGTTGGCCTGATTCATAAAAGGACGCAAATGGCAGAGAGACGCCCAATATCAATATGAAATTAGGAGTGACCCAAATAAAACATCAAACCTAAGAGTCTGTTTCCCTAGGTTTTTCCCAAGTAAGTGAGCATATTCCAGAGAATGCTAAACCTAGCTTGATAGGATGAGGAGGAACTTGGAGTGACAGCACTCCCATACATATGGCAATGCTACGAACTCCCTGACCTTGAGAGAAAAATCCCCCTCATCCTATGGGGATGCCTGGAAGAGCCCAGGTTTTGTGAAAGATCTCTCTGGAGCTGGTGGGTTCCTAACTTGCAGACAAAAGGCAGAAACGAGAAACAGGACCCAAGATGACAGAAAAGCTTAGGGAGTGAGAGACAGTATCATTTGTCCTGTTCAGGTGTGATGACAAGGGACCTAGACAATAGAACGTGTTCCCTGCCCAAAAACTCTCCTCTGGAAGCACTAACAATACATAGACTTCCACTGACCATGGGAAAGACACTCTCTCCCAAAGGCACTGGTTTTAACTAAGCTCATCAGTTGAGAAGAAGAGTGACTTGTTCAGCTTAGCTTAAGTAAGGGGGACAGAGAAAAGAAGGATATTATAGATATGGCGCCATAAGGGAAACAGAGTTCAAGGGGATCCAAGAACTGTGGTAGGGAAGGTCAGCTGACAAACATTGACGCTGCCCTTCCAAAATGTAGAACTGTTGTTGGAATGAGGCTGCCCAGCCAGGGACTCTAGTTCCCAGACTCCTTGAACCCAGGTACAGCCATGAAACTAGTTTTCACTAATGGAATGTGGAGAAGCTAGTGTGTGTCACTTACAGGACAAAGTGGATAAAAAGGAGGAGGTATGACTTCCTCATGGTCTCTTTCCCCATCCAACAGCTGAATGCAGGAGACTCCAAGGACCTAGAGGAGTGCAGAGCCACAAGACGGAAGGAGCCTGAGTCCCTGAGTAAGCACAGGTGGAAGGGCGCTTCACTGGAAGCACCTGTATTAGACATGAAGTGAGAAAGGGTGATTGTATTAAGCCACTGAGAATGCAGGTTCATTGTTACAACAGCTATCCATCCCTTAACCACCACATCCAGAGACCAAACTATGACCAGGCCTTAAGATCACTGGAACTGGATCAAAGATACCCCTGGGAACCTCGATAGCAGGAATTCTTGGACTTTTTCTCTAGTGCTCTATGATTAATCTGACTCATGTATAACCTGACCTTTGGGTTCTTTCTCGCTTCTCTCACTTGCATCTGGCTTCCTTCCACTTCTCTCTATTTTTGTCAATGACCTAGCTCCAGCCTGCTCATAGTTCTTGTTTCCTTATGACCTCAACCTGCTCCTGGACCCTCATAACCGCTTCTACTTGGGCCTTTCACACCTTAGAATCCCACTGCTATCTGGTTCCCTTTATATTTCCTGCAGCTAGAACCTGCCTGGTCTAGCTTATTCCTATTGAATAGAGTTGTCAGTGCCAGGCCACCTCATAGGCGAATGGCTGGTTTAATGAATGGCTGCTCTTTGGCCAGGTTTCTACCTGCTCTTCAATAAGCTGTAGTCTCTGGGTGGAGAGAGCGGTGAGGGCGAGATCATGTGGCGTACGACCTGGCTGCTTAGGGCTGGCCCATTAGCAAGGGCTGTAAAACGAGGTACTGTGTAAGAGAACAGGGCTGTGGGAATGGCAGAAACTATGATTATTCAGCACGGAAGGTCCGGCAGGAGAGACAGTTTTCCCCCAGCCCTTGCAGCTACAGGCACCATCCACACAGCCCCTGGGCCTGGGAGACCCGCGAAGACTCAGCCCCACCAGCTGGTAGGGCCTACCATGAGTCTCACTACCCTAAGCTCAGGCACTGTCATGCTCAAGTCCCATCCACTGCCACGTAGAAGATAACCCATAAATCTATGTAGTCATGTCAGTTATGAACTTATACTACTATCCTACTGGGCAGTGAGACCTACCCTGACTTGAAGCCCATTCGGCTAGAGCCAGGGCCGCTGACCATGTACCCGTTAGTCCTCCTCACTAGAGGACGGATACCGCTCCAGGTTCTCCAGCCACAGTCTGGGGTCCCATTCCAGCTAAACCAGACCACCCTGTACCACTCTGCTCCCTCTCTTCTCACCTCAAGGGTCAGAACTGTCTGGGATTCCTGCTGCCACGCCGCAGTGGGCTTCTTTGGACAGCAACACTGGTCTGGAGGGAGCCCAAGCCCACTTTTTCTCTCTGTGCATGATGATTTAGATTGCACTCTGTCAGTGCATGGACAGAAAAGGGCATTGCCAAAGCTCCAAACAGATGTGCTAAACAGCTCAGCCCTGGACAAGGAGGTAAACCAGCAAGGAAGAACGACGGCCGACAGGAGGTAATACGATGGCAGACTTGAAGAGGGTGAGTGACATTTTACCCCACGTTAAGTAAACTGAGAGGTCACGACTGCGTCTGTAATTTCTCTAGGAGAAGGAGGATAGAAACTGGCATCTATTATTAAGCAGTGATCCTAAGCCAGGCAGTGTGCTGGCTGCTTTACACATGTTTTATTTAATCCTCACAATGCAATAAGTAGTACCATCACTCATTTTAAAGGTGAGGAAATTGAGGTGCAGAGAACGTTTGTGGCTTGTCCATGGTTATAGGGGAGAAAGTGACGATACAGGAATTGAAATTCTGTTCTACCAGATTTAAAAACTAAGGTACTTTGTTCAGTGCTGCATCACACAACTTGTTCACAGCACATATTTGGCTGCGGTAAAAATGTTTTTGGATGGCTGCCTGTACCACCTGTACGTTCTTCTAGTGCCCTCAAAGAAGTGAGAGGCAAATGTCATCCCTCATAGAAGCCTTGTATTTTGGACAATGATCTCTTCCTCCCTCCCAGGTTCTTCTTTGTGTGGTGGCAGACAACAGAAAGGTACCCAAGCAGGCCGTGGAGATGTCTGCTCAAGGAGCTGTTTGGAGGCGGTCCTAGGGGCGGTAGATAGCAATGTCACTATGCTGCCATGTTTAATCTCTTAGTCACATTTGCTCATATTGTCCAGACCTTGACTTTTCAAACACCACCATGTCTTGAGCACTTACTAACTGCCTGCACTCTTCCAAATGCTTTATATGCAAAAGCTTTATTGGTCCTCCCAAAAACCCTATGAGGCAGGGGAAGGGCGAGAAATAAGTCTAAGACCAAGCAGATAAATGAATGGCACATGCACGTAGCATTATTCTCCCTGTATTTTACAGATGAGGAAACAGAAACACAGAACAGTCACGTAACTGTCATACACAGCAAGGAAGTGGCAAAGCCCGGATTTACACCCACACAGGTAGCCTGTCTCCGAGGCCATATGCTCTTAATCACTGTTTTTACTGCCTTCTTGTCCTTATAGCCTCATCTTCTGAGCTTTTGCTCCAACTCTTCACTGTGGCCTCGCATATGACTCTGGCTCTGAAAGTGGATGCAGCCCTTCTGGTCCTGACCTGTGGCTCCCTTCTTCTGTTAAGATACATTCCAGGCCAACCCAGGCAAGTCTCTCCATCTACTCTGACCACAGGCTGTGTGATTTTTCTCAGTCCTGGCACTAGGGACAAAACAAAGGCCAAGCCTTCCCTTTTAGAACTCTAAACCTCTGCTCCGCCTATTTCCCACCAAAGTTACTGCTCAGAAATTTCTGCAAGGACATGTTGAAAGCAAAGAGCTCCACAAACCTACATAATAGGGCTTGTTTTTCAATAGAAAGTTACCATAGTGGTACATCGACTGCTAAACCATTCCCTTGTAACTAGAAGCATTAGCACAACCACAGCTTTGAATCTTTCAATAGAGAGACTCAAAACAAGGCAAAGTCGCAATTTTTTTTTTAGTAGTCCTGTTGTAACCAGACAAGCCTCTAGGGTGGGAAGAAGTTAGTCCTTTAACAAGGGCCAGCTCTTAATTATGCTGCTTCCAGGAATGCTGAGGCATGGTCTGCATTCAACAGTGCTCCGGAAGACTGGCAGCGGGCTCTTTGTCATCTAATCACCTGGTAAGAACATCATCTTTGCTTAGTCTTTCCAGAGCCTCTGAATGGTCAACGTTTGGAGTAAGTATTGCAGAACAGAGAGGGGATTGTTAATTATTTCATGGGCCTTCTCTTCGACAGGACAATAGATCAGGCTGGACGTTTATTGAGTGATGGGGGAAAGCGGGGGAGGCGGGCGCGGTGGTTTCAGGATGGCCTCTGGGTCACAAGGTCAGGTTTCTAAAAGTTATTGTACAGACTGCTGTTGGTAGCTCTGCTTATTAGAGAATTAGCTCCTTTGTGTTGTTTGTAAAAGCACGAAAGTCCCAGCCAGACCCTGGCTTAAGTGAAACTTTTATTGCTGTCAGTCACACGGTCCCTCCAGCCTGAATCGCCTGTGGGAGTTCTTCCTGAAAGGCCCACTACCTTCACTCATTCTTGGATCTGTCTAGGTAGACCCAAACACTTCAGAGAGCAGAGCATTCCTTGTCATGGTTCCACAGGTGTTTTTCATGAGATGACATGTTTAGACAGTTCTGAAAACTGGGGGTTGCGAGAATTGTTAGCTTTCATCGCCCTTTACTGTAATTACTTCCTTACTGCTTGCCTTCTCCACTAGATATAAGCTCTATGAGACCAAATCTATATTTCCCCCTGCTCTATTCTATGCCCAGGGTCAAGTACAGAGCTTGGCACATAGTAGAAAATAAATATTTGTTGAATAAAAGCAAACATTTATATACTACTTAATGTGTGCCTATCTAATATTCTAAGACTGACTCTCTCTTCATATATATATATACATATATATATGTGTGTGTGTGTGTGTGTGTGTATATATATATATATATATATATATATATATATAAAATGAAAACTATATGGACTAGTTTCAATTATTAATCCCAGTTTACAGATGAGGAGACTGAGGCCCATAGACATTAAGTGACAATCTCCCTAAGGTCACAGAGCTAGTAAGTGGCAGAGCTGGGAATCCAGGCTTTGGGCTCCAATGTCCTGTCCATGTTCTTAACCACTATGCTCTATTCCAAGCATGCTGTAGACACCAAGAATAGTAAGACAGTGGTTTTCCTCGTGCAGAGAGTAGTACGAAGGCAGTAAGACCGCTCCAAGGTTTGTTCAAATCAAAATTATTTTAAAAGAAACAAAGGTCTTCATTCCCTCAAATCACTGAGTGAAAGGAGATGGATACGAAATACAGTAGGCCAGGAAAAGCTTGGTGCGAGTGCTGTGGGAAGCTGGGGAGGCCACCGTGGAGACCATGGGAGTGAAGAGAAGAGTAGCAAGGCCCCAGAGACACAAAGAATGGGGGCTGGGGAGGAAGATTAGCAACAGGGAGCAGCATGTCTGACTGCTTTCAGAAGGGATGATCATCTTGAACAGCAAGGTAGGCACATAGAGCATCGCAGCAAGATCCAGGGTGACACCCTGTAATCAGCTTTCCTGAGTGTCTCCCGTTGGAAAGAGGGAGACAGCCAATACCCCAGGCCTGTCCTCTAACATTTCCAGCAGCAAACAGAAAAGGGACTTTTGTGGAACCTCAGAACCAGTCCTGTCTCCCCACGTACCTTAACAACTGCAGCACTCATCTCCAAAATACCAAATTTACAGAATTCAAGCCCTGCTGCTGAGGAAAAAAGAAA
Source organism: Delphinus delphis (assembly GCF_949987515.2). Taxonomy (NCBI): domain Eukaryota; kingdom Metazoa; phylum Chordata; class Mammalia; order Artiodactyla; family Delphinidae; genus Delphinus; species Delphinus delphis. The sequence goes on from NC_082704.1 coordinate 11,483,629, forward strand.
ACAAATGAAGAGAAAACAGGAAGACAGTGGTATGCTAAGGAGTCGCAGGGAGCTAATAAAATTGCCCATATTACTTACTCAGGTGATACTACCTATTACACTAACAGTGTTCATTTAGTTCCCAAGTGTCCCATAGGGTATGCACTCAAAACTGTTTTAAAATCTTCATTTACTTTAAATCCAACTTTCCGTATTTCCATTTTGATGTACCATATATTCAAGAATGCATTTAAATATTCTATTAAAATGGATTCATTGTCAAATAACATAGAATCCGCCAAAGTAATAGCTAATATTTCAGCACTAAGCCTTCATCACAGCTACGTCAAACACTTGATACCTCCTTCATTTCTTTCCAATTCTGGCACCTGTAACCATAGCAACGTACACTGAAACCTTTCAAGCAGAACAGAACTGACAATCACACTAACAGCACAAATACCTGAGCTGAGAAAAGAGAGGGGCGGCCCAAGTAGGTAGCTGTTGAAATTAAAAGCTAATGACAAGAAAACAGCTGGAAACAAGTGCCGGCTCACACTGCTGCCTCTTTCTAGCGTATGAACGGTATGTTGAGCCCAATTTGATTTATGTTTTATTAGTGGTGCTGCCATTAAGGAATACTTCATTAGCCATCATCTCAACAAAAAAAGTGGAGTGGAAACTTAAGAAAAATAAGTTGTTTGGAGGAAAATTTCAAGGGCTGCATCTGTTTGCCCAGAATTTGCACCATGCATGTTCATGTTTTCTGCTCGTCCATGTAGCGAGAGACAGAAAAGTGAACCCCTCTTACTGAATCCTCTTGAAATGTAAACACGTGTCCGTAAACTGCAAGGAATTGTCTGCTATTGAGAAAAGATTCCCATTAGCCAATTAGAGTAATTACATGGATTAAGATTTCTTGTTTCTGGTGGTTTCTTCTTCTTTTTTTTTTTTTTAATCCCTAATTCTTTCTTGCCCAGCAAAGGAAGGGATAAACAGCTGATATAGTCAGAGAATTAAATGGGGGCAAACTAGGGCATTCTCATTTTCAGATTCAAAATGCAATTGAAATTTTATGCTTACCTCAACATAACAACATGTGATGATTTCTGTGCAACGGAAGGCATAAAGGGTCACGTTTCCCCAAGACTTCAATTACAGTAGCTTCTATCTTCCCTAAAACAGCATTTGGTCTCAGAAAATTGCCTTTAATGGTGCAGGTGTTTGTCGAGAGTATCCATCATATTTAGTCCCAAGCACTCCATATTAATTCACCAGTTTCATTAGCAAAAGCCTTTTCTTCCAGATGACAATGAAAAGTAAATATAATTTCAAACAGATGTGCTGGTTTTTCTATGAATCTGAAAGAGGAAAAAAGAAGCTGGCATTGGCTGAAGGCAGGAGAGATGAGACTCCAGCACTTAAACGCACACAGCGTGGATCTCTGGAGCATATTCTGAACTAGATCCACGTGCACGGCCGCCTCTGCATCGCAATGAAGTCTGCCCATGCCCAAGCAACTACTTACAATACCTACCAAGCAGACTGTTTCCCAGCCCAATGCAAATGATGGGCATTATTAGTTTTAGGAAGGGTGACCTGAAATGCCACTGAAGACAACTTCGCTAGATTCAGTTTCCATTATTTCAGCTGGTAATGTTTCCCTAGCCTTTCACAAAGTGACAATTATGAATTACGGACAGTATCTGCACATGTTTCTATGTGCATGCTCACCTAATGCCATGTTCAGAGGTCGCCTCTCTGGGAGCCTCACTTACCCATGATATAGCCAAGAACTAGAGGGTCAGAAACTAAAGGCCTGTCTGCTTATAATTATTTCAAGTATGATTTTAAAAAGCAGTGTGCAATTCAATTCAACAAATATCCATGTCAGACTGTTGACCCATACTTATAAGGGCAGGGAAGAGCCTGGAGCTAGTGTCCCACAGCTGCCAGTCTCTGTTTCCAGAGCAAGGAGAAACGTTTCTGTAAGCTTTGGCCTGCGTGGCTTTTTCTGCTAATTAACAGGCCCTCTAGCCCATCGAGGTCAGTTCCTTGGTGATGCAGAAGCTGATTGTTAGCAGCCATGCCCTCTAAAAATCCCTTAGAAGAATCCTCCCTCTAAAAGAATTACTATGTTGTGCACAAGCCTGTATTTAGGGTAAGATGAAGAGCCTCTGTTTATAGGAGGCATTAGTTCTAGCATTTCTATTAGGAATGATGACTCTGCCAATAATTTCCTGTTAGATAAGAAAGGTCGTTGGAAGTCATCTACTCCACTCACAGCTTAAATGATTGTTAAAAGAAAGCTCTGAGAAATGAAAGAACTTTAATTCTTTGAACACCAAAGTGATCACACTGCTTCCCAGTTAAAACCCTTTTTTGGCTCCCATGGCCTCCAGGACAGAGGCCAAACTCCTTGGCAGGGATTATAAGGCCTACATAGCTGAGCCTTGCCAACATTTCCATTCTCTCCTCCTTGCCGCCACCCTACACCCTCACCCTTCATGATCCAGCCACACTGGAGCAATGGCTATCAACTCTGGCTGCACATTTGAATCATCTGGCATACTTTGAATCACCCTGATGCTCAGGCTGTATCTCAGACCAAGAGGTTCTGATTTAATGGATCTCATTTGGGATCCAGACTTTGGTATTTTCTATAAATTCGCTCGAGCAATTCTAACATTTTGCCAAGGTTGAGAACTACTGAGTCAGATGATTTCCGAGTTCCTGTGCGAAACTGAGATCCCTTTCCATGGTGGTGGTGGGGAGGGGAGGTTGTTAATGAGGATAAATTTAAGGATATCTTTAAAAGATGGTTAGAATTTCAGTAGGTAGAAATGAGGAGTAAGAGGCATAGAAAGCCAGGTCTGGTGGCCCCGCTGAGCAGGTAGTGACGTGCAAACATTCTTCTTTACTCTTTGTATGGAATGATTTGGATGGATGATAAGCATACAGTCCAGAGTCTATATTTTTATCCACTTCTATTTACACTTTGCCCAACAAATATTACAACTGCTTCCAATATGCACAAGCATACATACGTCAAGTGATAACTGGATGAACAGATATTCCTCTAGATACAAAAACAAGTTTTATACATCTTCATTCTAGAAAGTTAGGAAGAGTCAACTCCAAGGCAACAAAACCAATAGCAAGTAAATCTTCGTCTTCAAATGGAGAGTTCATTTGAAAACGTTTACATTCATCACAGGGTATGTAGTGGTGACAGTAAAGTAGGGGGATTTATCAATGTTCAGATCCATTGTTAGTACAGAGAGATATGCATTTACACATGACATTTAGTAGCCAGTTTCTTTAATTTCTCTTGGAAAATTAGTTGTAATCTGAAACGGATATGCAACCATTTAGTATCATAGCAGTTTAACCTGGAGATATGTTTCAGTTTGGAAGCAGAAGGGACCACAAAGATCTAAATGTTTGCATCACACATTCATGGTGATGTGATTAGGATATAAAGGCCCCAAAAGACCAGGAATCTACAGGTATGGTTTATTAAAAGACTCAGTTAAAGACATTCGAGTGATTATCTAACAAAAGCTGTGGTATTTGATGAGGTTAAATGTGAAATGCCAAAATAAATAAGTGAAAGTAAAATACCCAATCAATCTCTTAATTTACTCAACAGACAGTTGTGGCACATTGTACTAGGCATTGGTGGCAAAACAGTTGAGTAGACAACATCTTTACTTTCAGAATACCTATAAGTCTAATGGAAGAGAGCAAAATGATAACTATATGATTAGTGCTGTTTGGGGAAAGGACAGGATACCATAGAGCACAGAGCAGAGTCATTTATGGGAGACAAAAGCTTCCCGGTGTGACATTTAAGTTGAGACCTAAAATATAAGCGTTGTTCATGGTGTGTGTGTGTGTGTGTGTGTGTGCGCGCGCGCGTGCGCGCACGCGCGCGCGCCTTAAGTTGTTTAGAGAACGTAACTCATCCTAGAAATCAAAAGTTCAGTCCAGTTAGGATATGGAGTGTGAGTGTGGGGTATGGCGATAGAGGAAACCAAACCGATAGAGGAAATCAGACTGAGTCCTGAGGCTGTTCTAAGCATTTCATCACAACATCCTTGCTGTTACCTGAAAGCAGCTTTGAGAGAAAAACAAGAATTAGTCAGATAATGTCTACACAGGACACAGCCTGGGAATAAACTGGCTTGGACCAACACCTTTTAGAGATGCTCTAGCAGAGTCGCTCAGTTGCTTTATTTCAATGTGCGAACCTTCTAGATAAAACTGTGTGGAAGTAATCTTCATGGGCTGAATTATGAAAGTGGAACAGGGTACTTCCCCTTTGGGGACCCTCCAACATTACCCCACTTTTGTTTCTTATTTGGTATAGGAAAAGCCAAATAAGGGTTGGCTCACCCTGACCCTGGCAGACAGAAGGGGGCGGACAGAGGAGTGTCATCAAATAGATTCCTAGTGTACAAGACCCTTTGCCTCAAACCTTGTGGAAATTCAAACAACATCAAGGAGTGTTGGCTAGAGAGATAAGAGTCATTGGAATGTGATCCTCTACGGCTAGCCGAGTAAAGTGACTAATTTGACTCATGGCTGACATGGTGCTTGCTTTTTTGCAGAGAAATACTTCAGAGATAGGATGAGATTTCATGATGATAGGATGAGATTTCAACTCAAGCGCTCTGAGTTGCTTATACTCAAGGTGTAATAAAAATGCAGGGTAGTTTTATAACAAGCACTCAGATGCTTCTGAGAATACCACAGGGTTAACAAGTTCAAAGAAATTTTGAACAGTAATGGCAAAATGCTCGATCTTTCCTCCTTTTTTTCATTTTCAGCGTCTTTGCTAGAAAAGAAAAAGAAGCATAACTGAATAAACCCTAGAATTAAGATCTCTTTTGAGTGACAATCTCTTTAGTTCTACACAGTTAAGAGAACCCCTATGGGGTTAATAGAAGACTTTGCCTCCTCAGCAGTTACATACCATTTAAAACTCTGGGTAACAAATCATTATCAAGCCTTCTGGGACATCATTTTTAACGCCTTTGGAACCTCCTTCTGGGAGCAGAACATTATCCTGATACTGCACAGGACGTAGGGTGCTCCTAGACCCTGCGGGACATCCAGGGTGACTGTTAGGCCCGGGAGCTCACAATGTCACTCCAAGCAATAAGCCAACCACAGATTGTCAGCACTAAAAGGGACAATGCAGCTGTCATTATAGTGCAGGTGGAAACATAGACACTAGCAGTTTACTCCAAACCATGGGGCTAGTCCCAAAGCTGGGACTAGAATCCAGGTATCATTTTTATTTGTATGTTTTCTTAAGCAAGGACAGAGAATTATAAAAGTAAGAGCTGTTATTTGCTGAGCACTGACTATACCTCAGGCACAAAGATAAACCCTTTCCACACGTTAACGCATACTATTATTATCCCCATTTTACAGATGCAGAAACTGATGGACAAAGTAACTTGCTCAGGGCTACACAACTAGCAAGAATCAGAGCCAGAATTCTAACTCGGACCTATGTGACTATAAAGCACATTGCCATCTTGCTTCTAGAATGAGGTGAAGAAGATGAAAGTACTGAGTCAAGAGTGTGCTTTTAAGTATCCTGCCAGGCTGTATTTTAAACTTTGACTAACATTGCAGAACCTGGAGTCTCATAAGGCGCAAGAAATGTCTCCAAATGCAGTAAACATAATCCAATTTTTTGTGGAGAATATTGCATCACTAAGCAGGCTAGCTGCATGAATTTGATGATCTCTTTGTTAATCAGATATTTTTGGTGCAAAGACACATGTAAAGGGCTTTGACTCACAATTGTCTAAAATTGGTGAGGGCAAAAGGAACTAAAGGGAAGTTAAAGAAAAGAACTTGAGCCAAGACAGCCTTGGGCTGTTCGTTAGTTATTCCTCATGGCACTCAGTTTTTTGGCTTCTCCTCCTATTTGAATGCTCAGCACACCTTAGTGTAATTTTTTTGTTCACAAATCTTTCCTTTCAGACAGAACACAGTCTCCCTAAAGAGTGAGGACCTTGTGTTTTCTCCTTTGTATTCCTGGTGCCAAGCACAGCGCCTGACACATACAGATGTTCATAAAAAGGCTTGTGGAACTGAATGCGTGTTTACTGAGTGAATGCACTGTAGCTACATCCACAGGACTTAATAGAGCATCCTAGAAACCAAACCAAATAGGGCTTCTGGTAGAATATGAATGACCATGAAAATTCTAGTCTCTGGGATTATTTCGCTGCTTTAAACAGCTTTGGGAAATGAACAAGGACATCCAGTTCAATTTCTAGAAGTCTCTTAGACTACTCCACCAAGACACGGAATGTGAGCCTGGTTCTTTCAGTTTTGAATACTAGGCTCGGCTAGTGGGTGTACGGTAGATGATCTGGGGAGTGAAAGAGCATTATGTGATCAAAGGGTCTATTACATGCACTAGATTGACCTGTACAGCAGATGGAGAAAAAAGCAGCAAGATTTTTTTCCCTAAAAGGTTCCATCACAGCAATACCTAATGGTCAATGAGACCTCATAATTAAAAACAGCAAAACCTAACTCATATAACACGGTAGCACATGAAACCACTTACCAGGCACAGCAAAGGAAACCAGGGTGGCTTTACTTTGCTTCGTCTCACATTTGTTGACGGTTTCAAGGGCTGTAACATCAAGTGAAAACTTCAGGGCGAAGGCGAGTTGGTCCCTCCGCTACCCACTCTTCCCCTGCATTCATCTCTAACTCCAAAAGCCCCCTCTAAAACGGAATCCTAAATCTGATTTCCCCCGTTTCCAAAGGCTAAGGCGAAGTATGGGGGAGGGGCGCATAAAAGTGCTCCGGCAGCACGGACTGCTCAGTGTGCTGCCTGGAGTCTCTTCGTGCAGCCTCACAGAGCTCATCTGAGAGAGAAGAGAGCTGCATGTTATTTATGAGCACATAGTATCTCAGCATAGAAAGTCTCAGTCAAAAACATTTTTACCAACATGGTAAGAGTAACATGCTACGCTTAAGTAGATGAATCTATGATTTAGAAAGAGGCAGTTCAAATAAATGGCTAGTTTTCCCATTAGAAGATTTTTCAACTATATCCAGATGGGGAAGAAAAGAAAGAAAATTAACTGGGATCATAGGGCTCCCTCCATCTTGGGTGCTAATGTTCTATTGACAAGTTATAATGAGAGCTTCTCTGTCCCAGAGTGAGGAATAGGCTCATTAAAACTCGAGGAACAGGAAAGCAAGCTTTCAACTCCCTTGTTTTTTAAACTTCACTGGTTTTTAGAAATACTAAATGAATTGCCTGACAAAACGATGTTATTGATTTCAAAGTGTCTGCATTCTCGTGCTTGCATTTGCATTTGAATCTGAGCTACTTAGAGTGTCAGTTGTTGGATAGAAGAATGGAAATGAGAGTTCTGTGGTGGGCTCGGAAAGACTGATGTGTTGACTCTTCCACTTAGTCACTGTGGAAATAAGCCTCATACTAACCTTGGTTTCTTCTTGATCAAAACACATCAATTAACATGGTTTGAACATTGCTTTCTTCTGCGTTCGAAGAAAGGAGAATCCCAAATTTCAAACTATTAAATAAGATGGCTGTTCCACAATGTAACCCGATTAGGATGCCAGACTACAGCTCTGGAAGGGGCTGTTAATGCACACTCTCAACAATCCAAGCCTGAGCACACATTATGCTGAAACAGTAAATAATCCAAAAATCACTTAGATTTGGTTCTGAGAATTCACTATGTGATTTGTGTGTATGTGTGGCAGGTGTAGCCTCCTAATTACTTTTTCTTATGCTAATATTTGCATGGATTTCTATGCCTCAAGCACATAATTAGTGGCAGAAAGAGGGAGAAGTCAAAGGCAACTCTGAAGTTCAGAGTCATTATTAGGAAGAGAAGTAGCTTTAAGGGAGGACAATGTTTCAGACATGATTTGGAGTTGATACAGGAGGATGAATGCTGCGAAAATGCTCAGTCTTGAGCACTGGGGTTCTCTATCTTCCACAGAGGTAGAAGGGAATCTCAGGGAATGGCCGCAGCTGGAAGCAGAGCAAAGATGGCAAAGGAATCACAGAAGGTGCCATTATTGAGAAAGGAGGAGAATCAGCCTTCCTCTAAATCCCAGATTTGCAAGGAATGAAAGGTTTTGAAGAAGTGTTATGAGAAGCTTGCAAGACGTTCAAGGGGGCAAGGACTGTTACAAGGCCAGCAGACTGGAGTTCGGGAGGTCACTGGACCTCTAACAGTACAAGTAGAGTACAACGCTTAATAATCAGGTTTCAAGGAGGCATGGAGGGGAGGGGATAAAACAGACTTATATGGAAATACAGCATATACGGAAAGGGGTTGAAAGAGAATGAGGAAAATAAACCTGACACTAACCTGGAGAGCGGGACTGCTTGTCTGTGTCAAGACAGAGGTGACCTATGCCTTTTAAAATTTATTTTGTAGGAGACACTGAATATAGCTGACAAAGGGGGTAACTGGAGAAGCACGGTTTTGAAGGTAGTGACACACAATGGGGTTAGGAACACCCAGAGGTATAGGGAGACGTGGAGGGAAGAAGTACAATCTGCGAGGTGAGTTGGGACGTGAGGAGAGGACAGTTACGTGGGAGATGTGTTGAGGCAGAAGGGGAGCTCATACGATAGGAGGTGAGGGGTGGGCTTGCAGTTGTGAAGAAAGCAAGGGAGTTTGGAATGTTCTGAGCAGGAGTGTCCTAGGAAATCCAAATTAATCAAAAGGATTGTTGAGCAGCAGTGGGGGTCCTGGTGGAGTAATTATATTTGTATTTGACCAACTCTGCCCAAGTCAAACAATATTTTTGAGCCAAGAATAGAATGAAATCCAGGATCAGGGAGAATGTTCTAAGAAGGCAAGTTAGTGGGTGTGATCCAGCAAAAGAGGAGGTGCGTGGAATAATCCCAAAGTGCCCTTCTCCTTAGGAGCCACAAGATGCTGCTGCTGCTACGTAGCTGTAGGATGCTGGGCTCAGGAAACATTCCATTCACCCTTGCATGCATGCAGAAACTCAGAGGATTGTCAAATGAAGTTTGTTTCGAAAGAAAACATGGAGTTTTAACTAAAGACAGACAAAAAACGTGAAGACGCAAGCCATGCAAAGGTAAAGAAGAAAGAGGAGTTTTGAGAACTTGTAATTTATTTAATTATATTGAGGATTGGAGTTTTCCATAATCCCCCTGTCACTGAAAAACCAATTCAAAATTTCCTATGGAAGATAACATGGGGTGTGAGCACATGTTCTCAGATTCCCTATTATCCCATGACTAATATCTCGTGACTAAAAGAAGACATACACCATAGGGGTACTAGGCAAGGACTCTTTAAGGCCAAGCCTATGGGTTTAAATCCAAACTGCTGAGACTTTAGACAAGTTACTTACCCTCTCTGTGCCTTAATCTTTCTCATCTGAAAAACAGGCACGATAAGTGGTTATGTCTCATAGGTCTGTTGTGAGCAGTAAATGCATAAGACCTTATTCATTTAATATGTAAAATACTTATAAAGCACTGGCAGAAAGTACTACAGTATTGCTATTATTGAGTGCCTTTGCCCAGTATTTTCATAAAGTGTGGCTTACACGACTATTAACATGCATATATGATTCCTTTACTTTGCATCTTTGTATTTTTCTCACTTCCCTCCCTGTATTGTAGGCTCCTGGGAGGCAAAGACCATATCCAATACATCTTTATATTTAGCCCTGTTCTGATTATCAATAGTTGTGTCAGAAACAACCCCACAACTTAGTGGCATAAAACAGCAACCATTTTCTTATGCTCACCAATTCTGTGGGTCAAGAATTCAGAAAGGAGACAGCAGGGTTGGCTCTTCTCTACATCATGACGGCTTGAGGGTCAGCTCCACGACCCAAATGACTGGTGGAGTAACATGAACAGCTGGGAGCTACAATAGCTGGGGCTGGGGGATCCACTTCCAAGTTGGCTTCATCACTCACATATCTAGTGCCTGGGTGGGAATGGCTGAAGAAGTGACTTAGCTGGGACTATCCGTAGGAAACGCTAGCTGTGTTTTCTTCAAGATGCCCATCTCAGGGTAGTTTTCCTTCTTACATGGCGGCTCACAACTCCAAGAGCAAGTATTCTAGAGAACAAGATGGAGTGGTTTGGCTTTTATGACCAAGCCTCAGAACTTACATTGTGTCACTTCTGTCATACTCTACTGGTCAAAGCAGCCACAAGCCCAACTAGATTTAAGGGGAGGGAATAGACTCCACTTATCAATGGGCAGAGTGTCAAAGAATCGTGGCCATCTTGTTAAACTGCCACAACCCCTTTCGTGGCACCTTTTGTTTATGATGCCTCAACACCTCTCATAACTATTCCCTTCTCTCCATCCCCTCCACCACTGCTCTAGTTCAGGTCTTTGTCTTCTCTTCAATGGAACACTGCAATCATTTTCTAAATGATCTCTCTGCCTCCACCCTGCTTCCTCTTATCCATTTTCCACAGAGAAGCCAGAGTAAATTTGTAAAAACATAAATCGGATCCTGCATTCCCTTCCTTAAAACCCATCCATACTTTCCCGTTGCCCAGAGAAGAAAGTCTAAACCCCTTACCACTGCTGCCCACGTCTCCCACCTCTTCTCGCCTCATGTCTCTGCCTCATGTTTTACACCCTGGTCACTCTGATCTTCTCTTGATTTTCCTCCTCCAGTGTTTCCCATCTCAGCAAATAGAACCAAACTGCCACAAACTTTCCATTCATTTCTACCTTCGCCCCAGTCCAGACCCCCAATCATTTCTCTTCTTGACCACAGTAATAGCCTCCTAGCTAGCCGCCCTCTATTCTTGCCCTACACTGCCCCTAGAGGGCTCTTTCTAAAACTTGCATTTCTATCCCATAAGTACTTTAGGCACAAAAGTTTCAAAACTGAACTCAAACCTGACCCCAAACCTGCTCCTTTTTCTGAATTCTCTCTTTCAGTGAATGGCCCCCAGTTCTCCAATCCAAAACGTTGGGCTTTATCTTTGACCTCTACCCACTCGTCCACAACTCACAATCAGGCACCAAGTCCTTTAAAGCATACAGTGTAAACTACAGCCCTTAAAAAAAGACAGTCTTGGGTTCAAGTCCAGGCTCTGCCATTTACTAGTTACATAATTTAGGGAAAGCAGCTTCTCTGTTTATGTCTTTAAGCTTGAAAATGTAATAATATATATTTCTCAGCATAAATATGAGTTTTCAAGGAAATAATTCTTGACAACCATTTGTGTCATGATTCCCATATAAGAAAATCAGTAAGAGCTTTATAATGGTTAGTTATTCTTATTATTAAATTAGATTCTTAACCTGGTTTGAATAAACAATCTAGAAAAAGTATTTCTGAAGTAATTAAGAAAATTTAAAATTTATGGTTATTACATGTTATCAGGAAATTAATTTTGTTAGGTGCGTAAAGTCCAGTATGGCCATTTGAGAAAATGTTCTTACATTTTTTAGAGATTCATATGGATGTATTTATGATGTAACTATCTAATTTACTTTATATCTCCAGGGAAAAATAGATGATGCATATACGACAAAATATTAACAATTTTTAAATTTACATGATGGGTATTCATTAACCTATTCTCTATTTCTCTTCTTGTTTGAAAATTTTAATAAATAAGAAGTAAAATAAAGAAATAAAAAGAATAAACACAAGATTAAAAGTCTATCTGTGATATCTCTAGAATCATCTACTTTCTCTTCATTCTCAACCACTGCTCTAGTTTAGAGATTGGCAAATTTTTCCTATAAGGGGCCAGATAGTATTGATGAATATTTTAGATTCCATGGGCCATACAATCTCTGTAACAACTACTCAACTCTGCCACTGTAGCACAAAAGCAGCCATTGACAATACATAAATGAATGGGCATGGTTTTTTCCAATAAAACTTTATTTACAAAAACAGGCAGGTGATGGGCCAGATTTAGCCCATGCGCTGTAGTTTGCTGACCCCTGCTCTAATGGAAGCACTCATCTACTCTAACCCAGAGTGCGAGGACTCTCTTACAACCCTCTTACCCATCTCCTTCCATTCAGACTTGTCCTCACTCCACTCCATCCCTTATAGATTGACAGTGGCAGTTCCCCTACTTATTTTTTTAATTAATTAATTAATTTATTTATTTATTTTTGGCTGCATTGGGTCTTCGTTGCTGCGCGCTGGCTTTTCTCTAGTTGTGGCGAGCGGGGGCTACTCTTCATTATGGTGCGTGGGCTTCTCATGATGGTGGCTTCTCTTGTTGTGGATCACGGGGTCTAGGAGCACGGGCTTCAGTAGTTGTGGCACGCGGGCTCAGTAGTTGTGGCTAGCAGGCTCTAGAGCACAGGCTCAGTAGTTGTGGCACACGGGCTTAGTTGCTCTGCAGCACGTGGGGTCTTCCCGGAGCAGGGCTCGAACCCGTGTCCCCTGCATTGGCAGGCGGATTCTTAACCACTGCACCACCAGGGAAGCCCAATTCCCCTACTTAGAACTGGGCAGTAGTTTCCCATCATCTTCTCACCCTCCCTCACTATGTTTCCAAACCTGACTCCCATCATTAACCCCCAACAGGCACCCCCCGCACGCATCCTTTTCTTTATACATGTGTCTTTATTTTTTAAACAACTTTATTAACATATCTTTGACATATAAAAGGTGTATATATTTAAAGTGTACAACTTGATGTTTTGATATATGTATACATTGTGAAAAGATCACCACACTCAAGTTAAATAACTTATCCATCACCTCTGCACAGTTATCTTGTGTGTGGGGGTGGTGGTGAGAATATTTAAGATCTATCCTCCTACCAAATTTCAAGTATACAGTACAATATTGCTAACTATCATAAGCATGCTGTACATTAGATCTCCAGAACTCATCCATCTTGCACAACTGAAAGCTGTACCCTTTGATCAACATCTCCCCATCTCCCCCTCCCCCAACCCTACTTACACCTGGCAACCACCATTACCCTCTCTGCTCCTATGAATTTGACTGTTTAGACTCCACATGTAAGTGAGATCTCACAATATTTGTCTTTCTGCACATACACATTCTTTAGTCTCCCAGGTCTTCTTGTTTTCAGGCCTCTCCTGCTTGGGTGACTCCTCCCCACCTCACTTCCATACTTGAAGTGTTACTCAAACTCCTCCTCCCTCAAGACTCAGCTCAGTCATCGCCTTCCCTCTGGTAAGCCTCAGTCTTTTCCCCAATGTACATATATGCATGTGCATATGCGCACACACACACACACACACACACACACACACCAGAAGTAGTCAAGGTTGGGGCTCCTCCTTGGTACTCTCAATATCTCTAGGGTGTCTCTTTTTCATGGCACTTGTCACACTTCCTGTCATGATGTGATTACTTCTCCGCTTTCATCATTGGTCTAGAAGCTTGTTGAGAGCACAGACTATCTTATTTATCTCAATGTCTGTTACAGAGCCTGTCATATGATTAAATGAATATTCAGAACTATCACAAAGATGCCCTTCATTAGGGAATTTCAAGATACTAACTCTGAAGAAAAGTAGTTGGACTTCACACAATCTCTAGAAATATAAAAATTACGAGCAAACGAGTAAATAAACACAGGAACCCCAGTGCTTCCTATTGGAGATAAGTTAGATCACATTAGGATCAAACAGTCTAGAGATCACTGAAGCACTCTTCTCTATCCTAGGAGGAGCTTTGGTTCCCTGAAAGATGTAATAACCTCTAAAATGATTGTATCATGCTCAGGGCTTCCATCCCTAGCCCACATGGGCTTCTTCCATCCGGTAATTACAGCTCCTAGCCAGAGTTCATAGCTTGGTAAGTAGAGCATGGGCTGGATTTCAGTCCCCATTCACCATGTTGGCCAGAAGCCCTTGTGCAGTGAACAACCTGTACAAACATGTGCAGTGGCCCTTTTTGTATTCCCAGATGATATTTATGGATGAGTCAAAGCAAAAAATGGCATTATTTTTGCAGAGTGAGCAAACAATCCATTGGTACAGCATTTACTCCTCAGCTTGTTTTATACCAGCAGTTTTCAACAGGGGGCATACAGTGAGCGTGGTATCAGAATCACATGGGGAACTTTGTCAACTTACACATGCATGCTCCCACACTCCAGGTCCTGATCTCAAAATTCTGATGTATTTCATAAGGGGTGTTCTTATCCCCAAAATATGGCATGTCCCAAGGGGCAGAACATGTCTGGATGCGGATGTGACTTTCCAATGCTCCACAGGTCATTCTAGTACCCCTTCTATCACCCCATATACTCGTAGCTGCTTGAGAGTCACTTATCCACTCCTTTAAGCTACAAGCAAAGGAACTGGTTTGAGCCATGTTCCATGTACCTATAGACACAACCAGCCCAGATTACACCTTCTGTAAGACCTTGGTAAGATGTAAATTAAATAACCAGGCAAGGCCTGATTCACAAACTCAAACACAAATGATTATTCTGGTTCATGCCATGATCAAAGTTGTGGCCTGAGTTATTTAAGCAAGGAAATTTTCGCATAAACAGATTGCGTAGTGAGTTTTACTACACTGAAGAATCAGTCCATATAATTGGGAAATTAAACCATTCTATTTTTAAGCATTTATTTGGGATTTTTAAACACACCATTCTCAGATTCCTTGATGAGGAGTTATATTTTAATTATGTTCAACAGGAATTTCTTCAGCTTTTATTATGTGCAGGTCCGTGTGTTGGCAACTGTCAGGGAAATAAATATTTAAAAATAAGAAGTATCATTCCTTCAAGGAGCTTCAAGACTGGCTGTCAATAAATCAAGTGGGGAAATAATTCAAGGTATACAGGGCTTCTCAAATAGGAGGGGAGGTATTCTCTTCCCAAGAAGGGCCTTTAGGATCCATGCAATGGAGGATTTTGTTGTGGATGCCATTTGTGGTTGTAATGAAGCAAAATATTCTAAGTTTATAATGTACATTTTCTGAAATAGTTGAGCCACATAATATTCTGGGATGTTTAGTGTATGATAAGGGCTTTCTGAAATCACACTGCCCACTCTTCCAGTTCCATTTCTTTCCCTATATGACAATTTTCACATACTCCTTTAGACTATGGAAGGCCCCTTTCTGCTCACATTAGAATCACTAACAATATATAAAGCAAATATTAACAGAACTGAAGGGACAAACAGACAGCAATACAATAATAGTAGGAGACTTCAATACCCCATTTTCAAGAATGGACTGATCATCCAAACAGAAAATCAATAAGGAAACAGAGAACTTGAATAATAATATAACCAAAATGGATATAACATGCATATGCAGAACACTCCATTCAGCAGCAACAGAATACACATTCTTCTAAAGTGTACAGAACACTCCCCAGGATAGATCAGATGTTAGGTCACAAAACAAGTCTTAAAAAGTTTAAGAAGAAGACTTCCCTGGCAGTCCAGTGGTTAAGACTCCACGCTTCCACTGCAGGGGACGTGGGTTCGATCCCTGGTTGGGGAACTAAGATCCCACTTGCCATGTGACACGGCCAAAAAAAAAAAGTTTAAGAAGACAGAAATCATATCAAGTATCCTTTCTGACCACAATGATAGGCAATGAGAAATCAACAACAAGAGGAAAACTGAAAAATTCACAAATATGTGGAAACTAAAAAACACACTCCTGAACAACTAATGGATCAAAGAAGAAATCTAAAGGGAAATTTAAAAAATGTATTGAGACAAATGAAAATGGAAACATAAAATACCAAAATTTATGGAATGCAGCAAAAGCATTTCTAAGAGGGAATTTTTTTGGCAATAAACATCTGCATTTAAAAAAAGGGACACATACAGACTAAAAGTGAAGGGATGGAAAAAGATATTCCATGCAAATAGAAATCAAAAGAAAGCTGGAGTAGCAATACTCATATCAGATAGTCTTTAAAATAAACAATGTTACAAGAGACAAGGAAGGACACTACATAATGATCAAGTGACCAATCCAAGAAGATATAACAATTAAAAATACATATTCACCCAACATAGGAGCACCTCAATATGAGGCAACTGCTAACAGCTATACACGAGGAAATCGACAGTAACACAATAATAGTGGGAGACTTTACCACCTCACTTACACCAATGGACAGATCATCCAGACAGAAAATTAATAAGGAAACACAAGCTTTAAATGACACAATAAAACAGATAGATTTAATTGATATTAATAGGACATTCCATCCAAAAACAGCAGATTACACTTTCTTCTCAAGTGTACACGGAAAATACTCCAGGATAGATCACATCTTGGGTCACAGATGAATCCTTGGTAAATTAAGAAAATTGAAATCATATCAAGCATCTTTTCTGACCACAACACTAGGATAGTAGAAATCAATTACAGGGAAAAAAATGAAAAAAACACAAACACATGGAGACTAAACAATACATTACTAAATAACCAAGAGATCACTGAAGAAATCAAAGAGGAAATCAAAAAATACCTAGAGACAAACCTCATTGAAAACATGACCATCCAAAACCTATGGGATGCAGCCAAAGCAGTTCTAAGAGGGAAGTTTACAGCAGTACAATCCTACCTCAAGAAACCAGAAAAATCTCAAAGAAAAAATCTAACCTTACACTTAAAGGAACTAGAGAAAGAAGAACAAACAAAACCCAAAATTAGTAGAAGGAAAGAAACCATAAAGATCAGAGCAGAAATAAATGAAATAGAAACAAAGAAACCAATAGCAAAGATCAATAAAACTAAAAGATGGCTCTTTGAGAAGATAAACAAGATTGATAAACATTTAGTCAGACTCATCAAGAAAAAGAAGGAGAGGACTCAAAACAATGAACTTAGAAATGAAAAAGGAGAAGTTACAACAGACACCGCAGAAATACAAAGCATCATAAAAGACTACTACAAGCAACTCTATGCCAATGAAATGGACAACCTGGAAGAAATGGATGAATTCGTAGAAAGTTATAACCTTCCAAGACTGAACCAGGAAGAAACAGAAAATATAAACAGACCAATCACAGGTAATGAAATTGAAACTGTGATTAAAAATCTTCCAACAAACAAAAGCCTAGGACCAGATGGCTTCACAGGTAAATTCTATCAAACATATAGAGAAGAGCTAACACCTATCCTTCTCAAAGTCTTCCAGAAAATTGCAGAGGAAGGAACACTCCCAAACTCATTCTAAAAGGCCACCATCACCCTGATACCAAAACCAGACAGAGATACGACAAAACACAGAAAATTACAGACCAATATCACTGATGAATATAGATGTAAAAATCCTCAACAAAATACTAGCAAACAGAATCCAACAGCACATTAAAAGGATCATACACCATGATCAAGTGGGATATATCCCAGCGATGCAAGTATTCTTCAATATATGCAAATCAATCAATGTGATACACCATATTAACAAACTGAAGAATAAAAATCATATGATCATCTCAATAGATGCAGAAAAAGCTTTTCATTAAATTTAACATTTAAATTTTACCATAAACTTATGATAAAAACTCTCCAGAAAGTGGGCATAGAGGGAACCGAGCTCAACATAATAAAGGCCATATACGACAAACCCACAGCAAACATCATTCTGAATGGTGAAAAACTGAAAGCATTTCCTCTAAGATCAGGAACAAGACAAGGATGTCCACTCTCACCACTATTATTCAACATAGTTTTGGAAGTCCTAGCCATGGCAATCAGAGAAGAAAAAGAAATAAAAGGAATACAAACTGGAAAAGAAGAAGTAAAACTGTCACTGTTTGCAGATGACATGCTACTATACATAGAGAATCTTAAAGATGCCACCAGAAAACTACTAGACCTAATCAATGAATTTGCTAAAGTTGCAGGAGACAAAATTAATGCACAGAAATATCTTGCATTCCTGTACACTAACAACAAAAGATTAGAAAGAGAAGTTAAGGAAACAATCCCATTCACCACTGCAACAAAAAGAATAAAATACCTAGGAATAAACCTACCTAAGGAGGAAAAGACCTGTACTCAGAAAACTATAAAACACCGATGAAAGAAATCAAAGGTGACACAAACAGATGGAGAGATATACCATGTTCTTGGATTGGAAGAATCAATACTGTGAAAATGACTATACTACCCAAAGCAATCTACAGATTCAATGCAATCCCTATCAAATTACCAGTGGCATTTTTTCCAGAACTAGAACAAAAAATCTTAAAATTTGTATGGAGACACAAAAGACCCCCCAAATAGCCAAAGCAGTCTTGAGGGAAAAAAACAGAGTTGGAGGAATCAGATTCCCTGACTTCAGCTTATACTACAAAGCTACAGTAACCAAGACAATATGGTACTGGCACAAAAACAGAAATATAGATCAATGGAACAGGATAGAAAGCCCAAAGATAAACCCACGCACCCATGGTCAACAAATCTATGACAAAGGAGGCAAGGGTATGCAATGGAGAAAAGACAGTCTCTTCAATAAGTGGTGCTGGGAAAACTGGACAGCTACATGTAGAAGAATGAAATCAGAACACTCCCTAACATGATACACAAAAATAAACTCAAAATGGATTCAAGACCTAAATGTAAGACCGGACACTAAAAAACTCTTAGAGGAAAACATAGGAAGAACACTCTTTGACATAAATCACATCAAGATCGTTTTTGACCCATCTCCTAGAGTAATGGAAATAAATACAAAAATAAACAAATGGGATCTAACGAAGCTTAAAACCTTTTGCACAGCAAAGGAAATGAAGCAAAATGAAAAGACAACCCTCAGAATGGGAGAAAATATTTGCAAATGAATCAATGGACAAAAGATTAATCTCCAAAATATATAAAGAGCTCATGCAGCTCAATATTAAAAAAAAAACCCAATCCAAAAATGGCAGAAGACCTAAATGGACATTTCTCCAAAGAAGACATACAGATGACCAAGAAGCACATGAAAAGCTGCTCAACATCACTATTAGAGAAATGCAAATCAAAACTACAGTGAGGTATTATCACCTCACACCAGTTAGAACGGGCATCATCAGAAAATCTACAAACAACAAATGCTGCAGAGGGTGTGGAGAAAAGGGAACCCTCTTGCACTGTTGGTAGGAATGTAAATTGATACAGCCACTATGGAGAACAGTATGGAAGTTCCTTAAAAAACTAAAAACAGTACTACCATACGACCCAGCAATCCCACTACTGGGCATATACCCTGAGAAAACCATAATTCCAAAAGACACATGCACCCCAATGTTCATTGCAGCACTATTTACAATAGCCAGGTCATGGAAGCAACTTAAATGCCATCGACAGACGAATGGATAAAGAAGATGTGGTACATATATACAATGGAATATTACTCAGCCATAAAAAGGAACGAAACTGGGTCATTTGTAGAGACATGGATGGACCTAGAGTCTGTCCTACAGAGGGAAGTAAGTCAGAAAGAGAAAAACAAATACCGTATATTAATGCATATATGTGGAACCTAGAAAAATGGTACAGATGAACCGGTTTGCAAGTCAGAAATAGAGACACAGATGTAGAGAACAAATGTATGGACACCAAGGTGGGAAAGTTGGGGGGGGGGGGCTGGGGTGGTGATGGGATGAATTGGGAGAGTGGGACTGACATGTAGACACTAATATGTATAAAATGGATAACTAATAAGAACCTGTTGTATAAAAAAATTAAAGGCAAAAAATAGTGTATATAGATTAATAAATGGATAAAGATTATATATATATATATATATATATATATATATATATGAAATCCAGCCTTTAAAAACATGGAAATCCTACCGTTTGTAACAATATGAATGTGCCTTGAGGACATTATGCTAAGTGAAATAAGTGAGACACAGGAAGATAAATAAATACTGTATGACCTCACTTACATGTGGAATCTAACAATGTCGAACCCATAGAAGCAGAGAGTAGAATGGTGGTTGCCAGGGGCTGGGGGAGTGGGGAAAATGGGAAGATATTGGTCAAGAAGTACAAAATTTCAGCTATGCAGGATGAATAAGTTCTGGGGATCTAATCTACAGCATGGTAATTATACGTAATAAAAGTATATTGTATACTTGAAATTTGTTGAGAGTAGATCTGTGTCTTCACCACAAAAAGGTAACTATGTGAGGTAATGGATATGTTAATTAAGCTGATTGCAGTAATCATGTCACAATATACACCTATATCGAAACATCACTTTGTACACTTTAAATATATAAAATTTTTATTTGTCAATTATACATGTATAAGGCTGGGGAAATTTTTTTTTAAAAAGCACTAAGGGTACTGAAAGGTATGGTCAATAGGAGTGTGTGAATGGAGCGGCGGCAATAGTAAAAGGTTCAGATGCACAGATATGATAAGTGTCCTAAGAGAAAGTATGACATGAAGTGCTATGATATCCTCGAAAAGCTTTTTGAGTTCAAAAGAGGGAAAGACTTGGGCTTCCCTGGTGGCGCAGTGGTTGAGAGTCCTCCTGCCCATGCAGGGGACACGGGTTCGTGCCCCGGTCCGGGAAGATCCCACATGCCGCGGAGCTGTTGGGCCCGTAAGCCATGGCCGCTGGGCCTGCGCGTCCGGAGCCTGTGCTCTGCAGCGGGAGAGGCCACAGCAGTGAGAGGCCCGCGTACCGCAAAAAAAAAAAAAAAAAAAGAGGGAAAGACTTGATATAGTTGAGGATCTCAAGAGACAGAGATGAGGTTGGAGATAAACTTCAAAGGATTATAAAATTTTCAAATTAAAATTTTGAAGGCATTTAAAGTAGAAGGAATAGCAGAGGCAAAGGCCTAGAGGTGGGAAAGTGCAGATAAAAGTGTTTGGGACAAGGCAACGATTGTGCTTAGAACACAGGCTGTGTGTAGTGTCTAATGCGAGATCAGTCAGGGAAGGGAAGCCAGCCTCACGCTTGACCTCCAGGTGAGATTTCCATCAGACACTGTTTTCGGCATGGACAATGTCTGGTTTCAACCTCAGATAAATTTTGGATTGAGAGGAAGCACGTTTACATCATTAAGCCCCATGAGTTTCTCAAGTTTTGTTCCACTTGGCATAACATTGATATTGATGCCAAAATTGAGAGAGATAAAGTAGTGGTTCAGAGCAGACTCTGGGGCAGACTGCCTGGGTTTGAATGACTAGCTGGTGACATTAGAACCATTACCTAGTGTTATGGGTTGAAATGTGTCCCACCAAAATTCATATGTTTAATAAGTCCTAACCCTCAGTACCTCAGAGTGTGACCTAATTTTGAGAGATGGTTTTTACAGAGATAATTAAGTTAAAGTTACAGTGGGCCCTAATCAAATATAACCAGTGTCCTTATAAAAAGGGCAAATTTGGACACACAGACAGACATACACCGAAGATGCATAGAAGACATGCACAGACATGCACAGAAAATGCACAGAAAACGATATGAAGAGATACAGGCAAAAGCCAGCTACCTACAAGCGAAGGAGAGAGGCCCAGAACAGATCCTTCCCTCACAGCCTCAGAAAGAACCAACTCTGCCAAGACTTTGATCTCTGACTTCTAGACTGCAGAACTGTAAGACAATAAGTTTCTTTTATTTAGCCACCAGCTTGTGGTACTTTGTTAGAGAAGCCCTAGAAAACTCATATACCTAACCTCTCAGGCTTCAGTTTCCGAACCCAAATGTAAAATGGCCATAATAGTAACTGCCTTATAGGGCAGTTGTGATGAACGAAAGACTTAAAATCCAAAAACTGCTTAGAGTGATGCTCAAAATATAAGCAAGTGTGTGGTATTTATATTATGGATGTTATTTTTTTTCTGTCAAACCATTTATCTTTCTACAACCAAATAACTTCCTCGTGGATATCTCTATAAGGAAGGTTTAGATATTTGCCTTTTACTTTCAGCAAGCTCCTCTTAGCTTATAATCACTATCCCACTTTAAGGTTGCTTCCTATGTAAGTTTTTATACTTTGTCTTCCAATCAAATTTCTTCTCAACGCAAACGTACATCTTTCGTTAAATGTTTTCTTTCACTCATGTTGCCTGAACTCCTGTGACCCTATCAAATAGATATCCCACAAATTCCTTATCCTGGTATCTCTTTTAAGGATACACTCTCAAAGAACATACCTCTTTTCATTTCTACCTGCAAATAGCAAACCAATATCAACTGGCAAAGATAATTACCCACTTGTGAACAAACGTGTTACTTCTTTCTACAGCAGTGCAGTGCAATAGAAATGTCACTCTAAGTCAGGTTATATTAAGTAGTTTTATGTCACATAACACAGTGTGAACTGACACATGCTGTGTTTCTGGATTAGATCTGGGGGTCACAAATCTAAAGAAACACTTTTGTACGGAAGCAAGTACTAGTGGCTGTAAGTAACAAACCTACTATTCATACTTTTTTCCGTATGTGTTTTTTTAAAATATGTTGGGGGCAATAAGGATGTTGAAATTAATTGTGTAATTTAACCACATCTCTAATGCTAATTTTTAGCCGTACTGAGTACCTTGGTTCCTGTCTTTGCATGTCTGGGAATCTTTGCCACTGACTATATGACCTGAGGTGATTTCCTTTCTCTCACTAGGCCTGTTTCTCCACATGCAAAATTAGACTGCTGGACTAGATGATCTCAAAGTTTCACCCAGCTCTAAAATGCTTATTCTTAAACTTGTGATAATACAATGTGAGACTCTGTTAAGGCCTAAAGGCCAGCTGACTCTGCTTTTTCCCAGTGGCATTTTGGCTTTCGATCTGAAGTCTCTATTACTTGCTTTTTAAATTCTGCTTTAGCTCCCTATGAGGCTTTACTGACAGCAGCAGAATTAGAGAGCTAAATATCTTATACTCTTCCCAATAATTACATAATAAATACTAACATATTACCAGAAAGTTCTTTCACAAGGTAAGTAGCATTCACTTACTTTTTTTTTTTTTTTTTTTTTTTTTTTTTGCGGTATGCGGGCCTTTCACTGTTGTGGCCTCTCCCGTTGCAAAGCGCAGGCTCCGGACGCACAGGCTCAGCGGCCATGGCTCACGGGCCTAGCCGCTCCGCGGCATGTGGGATCTTCCCGGACCGGGGCACAAACCCGTGTCCCCTGCATCGGCAGGCGGACTCTCAACCACTGCGCCACCAGGGAAGCCCAACATTCACTTTCAATGAAAGGCTTCAACAAGGCACTGATGTGAGGACCAAAGACAAATTACAAATAACTGATGGAGGTTTTCATGTGTGTGATGAACAACCGCATTTTCAATTATATGTGAAATGTAATCACCCTCCTGTTTTTTGCAGTAGACAAAAGTTGTCTTATGGATGTTATGTGTAAATGTGAGTACTTGAAAATATTCATCTGTAATGAGACAGAATTTGACTGGCAGGAAAGAGAACAAAGAGAAAGAGGAGATCTGAGGGTCCTAAAGATGGCTCTGGGATAGAAGCATGAACACTTCTTCCTCTGCCCTATTGCCCTCACACACTTGCCCCAAGGGGACCGAGCAGATATGGTGGTAGAGATGTTGCAAGTACAATGAGATGCATTTTTAAAGGTATCTGATTAGGAAGGAG
This sequence comes from Delphinus delphis, assembly GCF_949987515.2. Taxonomy (NCBI): domain Eukaryota; kingdom Metazoa; phylum Chordata; class Mammalia; order Artiodactyla; family Delphinidae; genus Delphinus; species Delphinus delphis. Next base: position 11,507,195 of record NC_082704.1, read on the forward strand.
TGTCTGAAAGAATTAAATTCAGCTTAGAATGTCAAGAGAAAAAAGGTATTGGACTCTGTCCTAGGCTGAGCACATGCCAAAGAATGTGGGATTTAGGAGAGAAAGTGACTGGCATGGATGTGTGTGGTGGGGGAAGGAAGCAGAACGAGTAGATGACTACGGAGAAACGTCGCTAGAAAGGACCTGGCTTTTTCTTTCTACTAGTAGCTGAGGAAAACAGGAACTGAAAAGCTAGTTTTTTGTTTTTTGTTTTTATCCTGCCAGAACAAATTGGATTCTGATATCACAGAGTGGTAAATTACAAATATATCCACCTATATAATATTTGGGGCTGAGAACAGTCATGCTGCACTGAAATACAATTTGTTCTGTAAATGGCTGGAGGGGCACGAGAGGACTGGACTACTAGGGGGAATGGCATTCAGGAAAACAAAAGAGCAGGAGAGTCTCCGGGTTTTTGGCTAAAGACGAAAACCCCTTTAATCTCAAGGTTCCCATCCTGAGGACCAGGGATCTTGGAAGAAAACCTCATCATGCATTATATATAGACAGCATATCCAGTGTGTTCCTCACGTACATATATACCACCATTTTCCGCTACTTTTTGTTTTTCAGGTAACTGTTTATCTCTTTGTGATTAATAAAACAAAACTCTATCTTTAGATAAAAACAGTTGATCCTTCAACAACAGCAGGGGTTAGAGGTGCCAACCCTCACAGTCAAAAACCTGCATATAATGCAGTTCTACGTCTCCAGATTCAACCAACTGCAGATCATGTACTAGCGTAGTATTTCCTACTGAAAAAAATATCTGCATATAAGTGGACCCACGCAGTTCAAACTTGTGTTGTTCAAGGGTCAGCTGTACACTCATGAGTTGTAGTTGTACTCAGGTGTTTTGTACTTTATCAATCACTAAATCATGTTGAGCTACCTGACATTTTTAAAAAGGGATCTCCATCCTAGAAGTGTTTGGGACCTCTCCTTTAATGTCTTAGATGGTGGCAATGGACAAGTCTAACAGAAAATGTCCTGGTAACAAATTCCTTGACAAATTCAGATAAGTTTGGGATACTGGTGGAGAGAACTTCTTAGAGAACCTCTTGTGATAGATATGGTGAGCTTTAGAGTATGTGTTATCTCCAGAGCTAGGCAGAGAATGAGAGAAGTAAGAGACTTGGGGACTCTCTGCATCGCCAAGGGCAGTAGACTGGAGACAAGAGGAGAGCGAGTATCAGAAAGTAATCTCTCTTTAGAGGGCATTAAATGTACAAAGAGTCATGTCCCATCTGCTCCTGCCATTTGGCATTCATGGGGGTGACTGTCAGTCTGCTCGGGCTGTTATTAACACATACCTAATAGACTGGTGGCTTATAAACAACAGGAATATCTTTCTCACAGTTCCGCTGGCTGGAAGCCCAATATCAGGGTGCCAGCTTGGTCGGGTTCTGGTGAGAGCCTACTTCCTGGTTCATATATGACTCTCTTCTCTCTGTGTCCTCATGTAGAAGGGAAGAGAGAGCTCTCTGTGGTCTCTTTTATAAGGGTACTAATCCCATTCATCAGGACTCTACCCTCATGACCTAATTAACTCCCAGAAGTCATCCCTCCTAATACCATCACATTGGGCATTAGGATCTCAACACATGAATTTTGGAGGGGTAAACATTCAGTCCACCACAGTGACCTTTTCACAGAATCCTGGCCTTTCTCTCCCGTGAAAATTCTGCAAAGTTCTCATGCTTTCTGGAGGAAAGGCACTAGGCACATATTTTTTAATCCCCAGCCCCCGGCAAACACACACACACAGGCACATGGTACCTGAAGTCTCAGACATGAGTGGGGTCGCTTGAAATATGTTATACAGACACTCTCCTTTTTCCATCCCTCCTACCTCCACTCATCCCCTTCATGATCAGACGAAGGGCTTTTTTGTGCAAGTTCCTGACTGGGTAGCAATACTGCTATATATGAGTACTCTCATAGTCAAATTTCGAACTATTCATTGAAATGTGACTGTGGGTGAGCCCTCACTGGGGAAAATGCTGCCCAGCCCACAGATGGTAAAAGATTCCAGCTACTTCCTAATAATGAAACATGAATTTGTTACTGCTTCACATCGAAGGACTGGCATAATATCAGAGTAATAAAAAAGAACAATGATTTTATTTTTGCAAAGATTTATTTTCAAGAGTAAAAGAACAGCTAGAGTCTTTGGTATTATAACTTCAATAATCCAAGAATGACCTCATTGGATAGACAATGATATAGCTTGAAGAACATGTTCATTTAAAAGAAATATTGAAAGAGGAAAAAATTTTGCCTCCCAACACACAGCAGATCAGACATTACGTCAACCACAAAGAAGAGAAAGAAAACTAGGTTGCAAGAAATTCTTTCTTATACCTAAATCCTTCTGAAAGGTGCAGGACAGATTGTAACTACACAAACCTGCCCAGGTTCTCCAACTGTTTGGTCACTTTTTGCCATTTTCACCACTCTCTACATAATTATTAAATATTACTACTGCATTTGCCATAGATACCTTGCTTTTAAGGATTTCATTTTAAAACCTGAAGTACCCAACTGTTTACTTCTTGTAATACAGCATATTCTAATGGTGCTCTTTAGCTAATGCTATAGCCACCTCATGCCTGAATTCCATTATGAGTCATGATTTTAAGACGTGGAACTTGGCTACAGAAAATTGCTCTATAAAGATACCTGAACAGCAAGTTCTCATATGATCAAGGAAAATTTAAGATGATGAAATGTTAAAAAAAAAGAAGATAATAAATAGTCTTTAATAGCTTAGACTACCTTTCTGAGCTCTTAAAAGTTGAAAATGAGTTGTTGAGGTTTTGCTGTTGGTTTTTTCTTTTTCATTTTTTGCTTTTTGGAAATAAAAGACAACCTATTAGGCCTCCATCTAGAGCAGACTTCTAACTTCTTTGCCCTTATAAATCAGGCTATAAAGAGGTGAGAATCAGCTCCAGATTTGTTTCACATTTCTTTTCTAGAGTCATGAATATTGCTATTTTCATTGACTTTAGAAAAAAATACAGTGCTGTTTGTAGTCATTAAAATAGATATTGTTGGGCTTCCCTGGTGGCGCAGTGGTTGAGAGTCCGCCTGCAGATGCAGGGGACACGGGTTCGTGCTCCGGTCCGGGAAGATCCCACATGCCGCGGAGCGGCTGGGCCCGTGAGCCATGGCCGCTGAGCCTGCGCATCCGGAGCCTGTGCTCCGCAACGGGAGAGGTCACAACAGTGAGAGGCCCGCGTACCGCAAAAATAAATAAATAAATAAAAAATAAATAAAATAGACACTGTTTAAGGAAGCTCTCATTAATGTTCACTTTAAAAAATTCTGCCCTTGGGGCATTAAGTGGTGAAGAGAGCATGAGCTTTGGAGTAAAATAGCACAAAATTCAAATCCTGGCTCCAGACTCAGAGCCTCAGTTTTCTCAGGCTTAAAATAGGGACCATATGAATTGTAAGGATTACATGAGACGAGGCACACTATATCACTTAACACAGTGTCGGGTGGCTGTAGGCACACAATAAATAGTAGCCAAAGTGATGATGATGGTGGCCATGATTTCTTTTCTTGGGAACAAAAATATAGGATCTCATCTGGGCCAAAAAGATTGGCAGAAGGTGTAAATTCATGTAAGGCAAAGCTCTTATTAATCACATTCCATGCAGTTCAGTTAATGTTTGGGAAACACACACCCATGCACACACACAGGCGCACGCACACACACACATACATACACACAATTAACCTCCCATCTTTCTGAGTCTCAGGAAATATTCAGTAAAGAAAAGTTTCTGAAAGTAGAAAAAGGGAAGGAAGATATAAAATCAATGGAAAAATAACCACTTATTTACCAGTCTCCTGTGCTAATACCAACTTAAAGAAAATTGATATAGTGCCTAAAGAAAAGCCCACAAATAAGTATCAGGAAACTTCTAGTAGCCCTAAGATTGTGTCAGAATAGAATCTCACAGGATAAAGCCGTTGAGAACCCCACTTTCCTTTAATAAATATCGTTCCAATCACTATCACCAGAAACAAGAGGGATTTTCTAACTTGCTTGACCCAGGCTTAAGTGATAACAGAGGATGAGATTGCAGATACCACTATCGTGCTGAAAGACCTTGGCACAGAAGAACAAGCTAGTATGTCCCTGAGTTAATCCAACCAAATGTCTTGGAGTTAAGTCATACTCTTGTCATCTTGTGGATGTGTGTTGATACAGTTCAACATGTATCCCTTGCACGTACTTAACACAGTCCTTCCCATTTAGACAGCAACACTAAAATAATGGATTCTTGACAGTGACTCGGGTTTGGATGTCACATTTGCAAGCAAAACACACTGTACTTCCTCAATATTGGCTGCTTTAGTGGGGGCTCTTACAGCTGACAACACAACAGAGAACTTCATAAAGAAAGTCTCATGATAGCTGTTATTTATTATGCAAATGCAGCCTGCCATGGCAACACTGCATCCAGGAGTTTGCTTTATTTGCACTAGAACATGGCCTGCATATTCAAATGAAGGCAGCCGCACATTATGCCTACACATTGCAAAGATTTTGTTTTCCTTGACACTTACAGAACAAACTGCAATTAATATAGCCTGTTTAAGCAGACAGCACCCAATTAGTTATCCATTTTCAGTTTGGGATGTTAGACAAAAAACATGGAGCTAGCTTCCTTATTCAAAAGGAAAATACATCCAAACTAAGGTTTTCAAAGACACATTTAACTCACAATGGCAAGGATACTCACTTAGCCTTTAATGTGAAATGGAGTGTTAATTTTTCTCTGTCACCTCTTAATTGCTTCCTTATTATACTGTTCAAGCAGTTAATTGCTAGACTGAGTGAAAGAGTGTTTTCAGGGGAAAGGAAATGCCACAGCATGAAAGAAAAAAAATAGAAGCAGTTCACTAGCGTAATTGGGTCTGATATAACATTAGCTATGGTATTCCTTTTAATGGTACCTACAAAAATTAACAGGCAAAGCCAAATTGTTTGTGATTGGGGAAGTAGAGAAAGATTAAATCACTTGGCATGCCTACATGTGACTTGTGTCACTGTCATTTTACCAAGCAAGCAAGTGGACTCTTCCATGTCATCCGTACTTGGCCCAGATGTAGGCTGCCTTCCCCATGTGTGGTGCAGATGGGGACATCTCCACGAGCCGGATATTACAAGTGCAGAAGCTAGTTCCAGGGAGCCTTGTGGACACTGGCTTGCTGCCTTCCCTGGATTAACCCTTAACAGTATAATTGAGGGGGAAGAGAAGACAGAAAGCAGTTGACACGTGTACTATGCTTCTCAATGCTTTGGAGCTACCCCTACAATTCCATTTGTCCCTTAGAAAAATTGACCCTTCCTTTCAGTACCATCAAAAATGGGAGTTGACACTGTCAGAGCTTGACTGTGTTTCTTTAGCAAAGAAATGGATAGTCAGAATAAAAAGCAAGAATTACAGACATTTTTCTAAACAACAAAACATAGATTACTGGCTTTAATGAGGATGTTTGCATGCCAGTGTTAGAGAATTCATAATAAGTATTATTTTCTACATCCTCTAATTTTATTAGAGCATAGCAATTATTAATGAAGAATGACGGTAAGGAAAACACTTGCTTAAACAGTGAGATTAGAAGAGAGTTTTTTTTGTATTGCATTTTAATTATGATCAAAAGAAAAAACTTTGTTGTATCCTAAATTTAACTTCCCAATGAAATATAGGAAAAATGTAAACCATTTACCGAATTGTGTTCATTAGCCTTTACGCAATGATTAACTCATTAGCCTCACTCTATCAGCTGTTCCTGTTTACTGCTTATTGAAATCTGCTGATCTTCCCTTGGTTTTGCCTCTAGAAAGACAGGGATGAAAGATGGAGAGAGTGACTGGGGCTGGGAATTCTTCTGAGTGGAAAAACAATATAAAACTGTACAAAAGACCCACCTCCAAAGATGCTGAAGTAAAGAAAATTCAGTCCTGAAGTAGACAATGCTCGATTATAAGGCAGTGAGCTATAAAGTGAGTAAATAAAATGTTCAATATAAAACATTACGAACAAAATCTAGGCTTTGCACCCTTCTGCATATGGCTGCAGGGCAAATAATCTAGAATAGTGGTTCTTAACCTAGGATCCATTCATGGGAATCAGGGGTCCATTAAACAACTTAAAATGTTGCCTAAGAATTCTATGTGAATATGAGTCTTCGTACATTTTTCTCAGAGAGGATCCATAGCTTTTGTATTAATTTTCTATGCTGTGTAACAAATTACCTCAAATTCAGTGGCTTAAAACAACACACACATTTATTTCACAGGATCTGTTGGTCAGGTGTCTTGCATGGCTTACCAGGATCCCTTGGGAGGCTGCCGTCAAGGTGTCAGCCAAGATTTCATTCTCATCTCCAGACTTGACTGCAGAAGGGTCTCCTTCCTAGTTCACTCTGATTATTGGCAGAATTCATTTCCTTGTGGTTGTAGGACTCACGGCAGCTTATTTCATCAAAGCCAACAAGGAGAGCAAGACCCTACAGTCAGTCTGACAGCAAGAAAGAGTCTTATATAAGGTAGAGTGACAGTGCATCAACTTTGCCATATTCTATTCATTATAAGAAAGCCACATATACTGCCCACATTCAAGAGGAAGGGAGTATACAAGGCTGCAAACACCAGGGGGCAGGGAAAATAGAGGCCACCTTAATTTTTCAGATTTTCAAATGGATATAAGATTTTTTTTTTACGTTATAAACCACTGGTCTGGTCTACAGAGTACATGTATATTATTATTTATTGCTGAGTCACAGATTAGCACAAAAACTTAGTGTCTTGTAACAGTAATAATCACTTGTTATCTTTCATGGTTTCTGTGGGTCAGGAATTCAGACAAAGCAGTGTGAAGGGCTTGTATCTGCTCCAGCATCTGAGGTCTCAGCTGGAAGACTCAATGACTGGGATCTGTAGTCATCTGAAGTTTCATTCAGTCACACGTCCAATGGTTCATTCCTGCTGTTGGTTAGGGGCCTTGGTTCCTCTCCACATGTGTTTCTTTGTGTGGTCTCTTTATGGGCAAGTTTGAGCTTCTTCACAGAATGGCAGTGGGGCTCCACAGGTGATCATGCCAAGAAAGAGCCAGAGAAAAAGAGAGTGCACACCAGCAGAAGCCATACCATTTTTTCTGACCTAGCCAGAATTTCCATAGCATTACTTCTAGTCCTATTACCAATATTTATTGAGCTGTAACTCTGAGACTTAAAGCATCCTAGAGAAATCCCAATACTAAACAGAAATTCAGGACTTGTCACTGAGTCCCCAGTATCTTACAGAGGCCTGCCATTTATTTGGGCCTTTCACCTTTAACAGACACTGACTCTTCAATCTCAAAAAATGAATTCTCTTCATCTTACTGTAGAAATGCTCCATAAATGGTTCCCCTGCATTTTTTAGATACGGCAAATTAACAATCACATGATTCATCACTCATTCATTTCTTTTTCGTTTATTCAATACATGTTTATTGAATACCTACTATGTGCCAGACACTGTTCTAAGCACTGATGAACAAGCACTGGATTACAATGATGAACAAAACATACATCGTTCCTGCCCTCACTGAGCTCTTAGTCCAGTGTAGGGAACTAAAAACTAAGCAAGAAATTAAAACACACTGTGATAACTGCTATGAAGAGGGAAATATAGAGTGACATGGACTTGGGTCAGGAAATACTTCTTGAAGGAAATGATAGTTACCTGCAAATCCAAACTGTATGTTCTTTAAAAGCAAATAATTCCTACAGTATACAATACAGGCACTTAATGAGTGCTTAATAAAGCCTTGGTTAGCAGGTTGAATCCTATCATTCTCTTCTAAAATCTTCAATGGAACACAGCTTCTTAGTAGGACATTCAGAGCCTTATGTGGCTGGGCACTGTCCTTCTTTTCCAGCCCCATCCATCACCACACCCTTCCAACCACCCTGCATTCTCAGCATTCCTAAAACACAGCATACACTTTTACACCGCTCCAATCTTTGTCTGTGATGTTACTGTAGCCTTGAATGCACTTCCTCTTCTGTGTGTGTGTTTCCTGTCTTATTTGTTCCAAAAGAATTAATTCAAATGTTATATTATACCTGAAGCCTTTCTTGATCAACTTCAGCCAAGCTGGGGCTAACTGCTTTCCCTTGGACTCCATAACACTAAGCTTACACCACTTGTTTCACTTTGTCTGGCATTATAATTACATCTCTTTGTCTGTCACCTCTCTTATTCTTTCATTCATTCACTCACTGGTCAACCAGCCTCTATTAAGTACATGCTATGATTGTATGTATTATGCTAGATGCTGGGGATACAATGTAGGAAAAAATAGGCAAGTTTCCTACCCTTAAGAAAGTATCCCAGGGAATTCCTTCGTGGTCCAGTGGTTCAGAACCTGCCTTCCAATGCAGGGAACGTGGGTTCAATCCCTGGTTGGGGAACTAAGATCCCACACGCTGCGGGGCAACTAAGCCTGCGCACTCTAGAGCCCACGCGCCACAACTAGAGAGCCCGCATGCCACAACTACTGAGCCCGTGCGACACAACTAGAGAGAAGCCTGCGCACTGCAACGAAGAGCCTGTGTGCCACACGAAAGATCCCGCGTGCCGCAACAAAGATCCCACATGCCGCGATTAAGACCCAACGCAGCCAAATAAATAAATATTTTTTAAAAAATGTGTCCCACTGTCATTATTTTACTGCTGGTTGACTGGAATTCACCATATCATTTTTTCCCTTTTCTGCTTCCTTCCGCCCCGCAGAAAATAGTTTCAAGTGACGGGTTAATTATTACTATAGTATTAAAATCAGGAATAAGCAATATTAACAAGGAAAAAAAGAAAGCACCCCACTGTTCTTAGCACAATAATTCATCCGGTGCAGAAGTCCAATGTATATTACGTAATGTTGGAATCAATGGCTTGAAACTCGATTATATCTCTATATATACCACAGAAAGCTTACAATTAGGAACTAAGAATATATGTTACTTCTTAGATGGATCAACTAGTCCAAATCCAAATGAGTCCAACATGAGTTGTTTCAAAGGTTCTGGTGATTACCATTTTAATAAAATAGCTAAATTGTCCCACATGAGCTGAAAGACTATCATTTGCATGTGTAGTTTCATTCACTCTAGCAAGCTATTGCTGTATCATTCTTAGAGTACAGTTTTGCTAAACGAGTAGCACTGTTTGCATACGTATCTTTTTCCCCAATTTTATTGAGAAATAAAATTGACATACATCATTGTATAAGTTTAAGGTGTACAGCATGATGGTTTGATTTACATATACTGTGAAATGATGACCCCAATAGGTTTAGTTCACATCCATCATCTCAGATAGACATAAGAAAAAGTTTCTCTTCATGATGAGAAGGATCACATATCTTAAAAACATTAATGCAGGATGAGATTCCTGGATGGACTTCCCATTTATTTTCTTCCCTTCACATAATAAGTCCATGGACCATCTGTCTTACTGTACATATCATACTGCCTTCATTTTTCACAATAAATTATTCCCAAGTTCCTACTGTGTGATATGCACTGTGTTAGGTGCAGTCTTAAACTGCCTCCAGAGATAGTCTAGAAAAACCAACAAAAGCTACTACCATCAAACTACTTAAAGACAGACAACAGAAACAGAGACACTGTTTTTCTCGCTCCCTCTCCAAAATGATTAATCAATCTCTCGATCTTGATAAACAGTAAAATGTCTCTCTCCATCCTCCCCCCTTCTATATTGGCTTTGGTGTATTAGCATGGTATTCCTGCCAGATGGGTCAAACAGAATAGGAAAATTATTAAACAAGCATACGCAGGCCAGACCACTCTGGAAAAAAAGGCCGCCTTCAACATGCCACACTAGTGTGTCCTGCCACCCCCATCCCTCACCCCCCCCCACACACATACCCGGGAATCTAACACCCTGAAAAGATTACCTGTGCTTCCATTGAAAAATAGCATCCTTCCAATTTTCAGAGATTGCAGTCACAAAGGAAGCGCTACAATGGCAGCTAATGGCTATCCCATTGTGTTAGGCAAGCATGTTGCCCCAAAGCACATTGTCATTACAGATTTCTTCCAAGTCTCATCCTGACCCCTAATCAGGGTTTTTAAAATTAACAATCCTTTTAACTGCTTCATTTCTGATTATCATATCCAAACCAATCAGCTATTAGGGCCTGATGCCACACTAGGTAGGAAAGGTGTTCTCTGAACTGCTGTGCAAATTTGGTAATGCAGCCAGTCACCCATTCTATCACCTGTCCTTTCAGTTAGTCGGTTGACTGAGTTCTTAATACTGCTCTTAAATAAGAGAATAATCAGTGGTATCTACAGTGTCATTAGCTGACAGGTTGAAATCCGGCATTGCATTCTGTAGGTCCTCAAAGCTTGCAGGAGTTTCTCAGTTCCTAGAAAATGTGTCCCTGGAGTCATATGGGTTTAATAAGCTAATAAATAACATGTGACCCTCTTTGTTACTTATTTCTGGCAGCAATATGAAGATGGCAAGGCTAGCTGAATACAAAACCACAAGAAAAATCTGTGGTTGTGGAAGTTAGTATTTGGGGGAAAAAACTCTGGCTATTGGCTATTAACAAGGCACTTGGAATGGAGAAAGGAAAACATAGGCCCAGGACTTCCAGAGAGGATCTTTATTATGATCTACTCCCAACCAACCACCAGTTGGGTTTGTCTAGCTTGTCAAAGGGACTTGTTTATTAACATTGGTGAGAAGCATCTATGTCATTTTTTCAGTGTACAACCAATTAATGCTAGTGTGGGCAGGGGTTATAATAATAATGGCATCGATACTTAGAGCACATCACACCACCATTATTTCATTTTGGGTGTTGGAGAGTTAGAGTCCACAATAAACTGATATTTGCAAACTGCCCCTCTCTTTTCTCCCCCTCCTCAAACTCAACTCACTCTGTCATAACAGTTTAAAATGTGTCTTCTTCTACCATACAATTGTAAACCCCTTTGAAGGCAGGTGTGTTATTCATCCCAGTGTCTTCTCCCTGTGTAGCAGCATCCAGCATATGGCTTTGCACATAATAACTGCTCAATAAACTGGCTTGTTTTTATTTTTTTAATTTGTTTTTAAAATTAACAAAAGGCAGAATGAACTAGATGGGATAATAAAGGCATGAGCCAAGGCCCTGGGGACTGTGGAGGAGAGAATAATGCTCCAATGAATCAATAATGATAGTAAGATGCGAGAAAAAAATCTTTTAGGAAGTTGGAAACAATAAAGTAATAGAGGATTTGGTGAATTTTAAGGAACCCGTCAGATGTTATGATTTTAAGATGAATTAGTTGATTGGGTTTGAAAATATGTGTGGATCATGATGGTGATGGGCCAGGTTTTCTAATGTTGGTCACTGGTCTCTGCTGAGACATATGAGTTCTTTTCTGAGGAGCTCTCCATTTGGCAAATGGCAAGCTGACAGGTCTGACTTGGTTATGAAATCTAGAGCCAAGAGAAATAGCTTGTCTTCAGTCTTCAATGCACTAGATTACTCTCACATTCCAAAATGCTTCAACTCTAGAATCCATTTTGGGTTCCCACTTATAAATGAAAAGAGAGAGTACAAATAAAGCACCGCTCTCCAGAAAGCTGATGATAGAGAGGCGGATGAGGGAGGATAATTTTAAAACAAGCATTCTAAAAAAAAAAAAAAACAAGCATTCTGACTCTAGATAAACTAGTATTCACTCTCTTTCTGAACCTTATCAGCACTCCCTAAAACTAATCACTGTTACTTCTAATCCACAGTCACCTTCTCTCTTCAAATGAGACCTCGGGCAAGTTTTTAAATGATCCTCCTCTGTCAGCATAATCTTAATAATTATAATAACATAGGCCTGATTTACATACGTAGAACTCCGAAATCAGTATATATACCCTGATTGACACTAAATTTGCTCTTAATATGATATGTATGCCATGAATTCCTTTCTGTGCTATAGCTTGTATTTGGATCTCTCACATTATCCCACATTCGAAATAAAGAATGCTATTTTACACAGCTTGTGCAATTTGAGAGTAAAATAATATATACTAATGGTGGATAATTAAACTGAACAATCTGATGTCTGACTTCTATACAAATTCATTTTTATTAAGCTATGTATCCATTCCCGCTTCTCTGCATTAAGTTCTTTACCTAAATCTCTCTTCTTTTTTTTGTTAACTTCCAGTTCTCTTTTGTCCAAGCATACAGACAATGTCCCCATAGCCTTGAAATCAATTTAGCAGACAATCCTTTTGTACCGTTTTATAATCTGCAACATTTGCATTTCTATACATCCCTTTAATTCACAAAGAACTGTACACCTCCTCCAGAGGAGACTGAAAAATGAAGGTACAGAAATATTAAAATCTATAACTTAGAAAATGATTTAAAATATCCATTCATAAAAATAGAAATGATCCCTTTTTGTTGCTAGCTTCTAACGGTTTCATTTTAAAAATATGAAGAAGGTCCTCATTATACCATAAAAGAGTCAAGGGAGACAATTTTTCTTGCCAGCCCATTAATTCATACTTTCTCATCAAGTTGGAAATTGCTGTTAACATAATCTTTCTCTGAGATTCCATCTCTGTATACCTTATTTGATGTCTGCTGTCACCAACTCAAATCTAGGCTGTTGTAGGAACCAACATAAGACAGGTCATCTAAAAGTGGGGTTCTTTTGTTTTCCCCCTACAAACCCAAAGTTACTTTTTTCTATGTAATAATTAGAACAAATGTAACAATAAACATATTTCAAAAAGTTCCTTTAATAGGCTATTTTTAATAATCTTTAATAAGTTATTAGAGGAAAGGATATCTGTAGAGTAAATGCAAATTAGCAATAATGAGAAGAAGTTTTTTTAAAGCCCAAAGAAAGAATCAGAACAAATGGTGGAGAAGAGTAAATGGTAGAAATCCAGGATCAACACTAGAACTTTATTTAACCTTTCTGTAAATAATCTGGTAAGCACGTACAGCAAACTCCCCAGGAGTACTGATGATATGAATCATTAAGTAATCTGTTTCTAAAAAACTACTCAGTGCTTACTGTATGCCTTCTATAAATATACAGAAATGAAAGGCTCATACCCTGCCATCAAGGAGGTCAAGTCAAGTGAGGCGGGGAGAATAATTGATAATCCATGCAATGACTGTCATGAGGAAGGCATGGGAGCGCAGACATGAGGCACTGGACCCTGCCCTGGGAATAAGGGAGGGCTCAAAGAAAGGGGGTGAGGTATGTTTCAAGAATGAGGAAAGAATTTATCCAAAGGCCCAGAGATGTAAGTACGCCATATACATGGACTCCAAATCATTCTTGAGCCAATGCTTGATACTGGTCCGAACTTTACAGAATTTCTAAGAATCACCCAGGAAGCTGTTTTTAAAAAAAAAAAGATTATGATGTGATTCTAGAACCACGCTTTGAGAAAGGCAGATTTGGTAGGTTCGTTCACAGGCACATTTTTAGGTCGATGATTTTGCTTTTATACCCTTGAGTTCACCTGTATGAAAAAAAAGAGAGGTTATTTATGACTCAGGCTGAGATGTGCCAGAATGAAACAGTTTTATTGATTTCACCAAATCAAGTCAACAACAAAAAATCAACAAATCTTAATTGAACACTGGCTATATGTCAGATGTTGTGTGAGATACAGTGGGTATGGGGGAAGTTGGGAGGAATGAAATGACGATGAATAAGAAAGATCTCAGCCTCAAGAAGCTCAAGGAAAATGGTGAAGTTGCTCCTCTAACCAGTGCCCTTATAGTGGTCAGGGTCCAGTCAGAGAGAGAAACCACACCAATTATTTGAGAAGAAAGAATTTAGTATAAAGAATTATTAACTAGGCCTAAAGTTATTGCCTAGATGACTGAAAAGAGAAAATGACAACTCTAACATACCACAGATGTAGGACTGCAGAAGAAGCTACCACCCCTAGGAATGGGGGAACAAAGGGAAAAGTTGGAAGCATTGAGACTTAGAAGATTGGAAGAGGGACCCCATAGAGCTGAAACTGAAACACTGAGGAGGGAGTGCTGCTCAGCTGGGGCTGGTGTCTCTAAAGTCAGAGAAGGTGTCCTGTAGGTTTTGGATCCAAACCTCTGAGGCAAGGGTACTGGCTGGTGATGATGTCTTTGGGGTCAAGGGTGGGTAGGGTGAAGGTGAATTCAATGAAGCTTGTTCTGTGACTGGCGGAAAAACTGTAAACTGGATTCAGCTGGGGCCACAGAAGGTACAACTGCTGCCAGGGTGAAGAAGCAAGACTGGGGTGATGCTCACAGGATTAGCAAGCAAGCAGGAAGGCCACTGTGAATAAACATAAAAGAGCATGTCCCTTCTTCCTGCTCCAGCCTTGTAGTCTCCTCTTGCCACCCCTAATGATAAAGCCTAAGAGAGAGCCAGCAAGCCCGGCAGAAACGTGGTTTGCAAAGTCTCAGTCCTAGCACCACAGAACAGAATACAGAAGAGTTTAGAGATTGTAGCGTAAAGCAGAATGAAATAAATAATATTCTAGAATTCTGTGAAAGTGCAGAGGAAGGAGAGATGAACTCCAAGTGGAAATATCAGGAAGGTAAGGATGTTTGGTGGTAGTGTGCTCCAGAAAGTTGGAGAAATAGGGGAAATGGTGGCGGTGCTCGAGAAGGTGCTAAGTCAGTGAGTGGGAATACCTGGGAAGGGGCATGACGTTTACTTAGTGCTTACTCTGAGACAGGCATCTTAGACACTTGCTAATACATAATCTCATTTAATCCCCATAGCAACCCTTGGGGGTAGGTATAATTATTCCATTTATAGGCAAAGAAAGACTCTCAGAGAACCCGGACTTGTTCACCAAAACTACTAAGAGTCAGAGTGTCAGAGAACTAGGGAGGATACTTAAAGATTTGGAGAAGAAAAATCAGCAAGTTTAGAATGCAAAGTGGATTCACTACTTTACAAAATGGGAAGCAATATTCTGGAGATTTCTACCTCAAGAAAATAGTACGGGTGTAAAATAAAAGAAGCTTCATAGATAAATCCACGTAAATGCTTGGCTCACGATGACCTGATTCTTTACTCAAGGAAGGTAGGAGTGTTCGGAGACCTTATGTAGCTTTGGGAAACAGTATCAGGGAGAACAACTTTGGTCTTGCAACCATCTCAAGACCTCTGTACAAAATCATGTACCGAGTCAGACCCAGAGGATGCACTTCCACAGAATCATGGAACTTAGAGAGAGCCCACCCTAAGTCCCCTATTCCACAGAGGTGAAAGCTGAGGCCTGGAGAGAAGTGAACTACCCAAGGTCACGCAACTAATTAGTATTATTTGGTCAGACTACCTTAGTCAGGGTGACCAAATGTCCCAGTTTGCCTGGGACTGCGGAGCTTCCCAGGAGGCAGGACTTCCACTTCTAAATATGGGATAGTCTAGGGAAAACCAGGATGAGTGATCACCCTAATTGTAGCACAGTAAAATTCCACTATATGATGTTTCCTTTTGAGAATGTACGTCTTTTTGATTAATATTTTTAAACATATCACACGAGTTCTGTTCAAAACTCTCCAGGAACAATGATCAGTTAGTTACAAATATCTGAGAATGGAAGGCAATTGAGGATTCTGCTTCTTGCCTCAGGATGAAGGAGTGGCACACGAATAACAAGAATTTCCTCTTCAGATTTCTCATCGAAAGCTCTAATGGCAGAGCATACTGCAACTATTGCTCAAGGAATCTTCCTTTCACTGGGGATAAACTGAGCTGAATTTCACCCAGCTAGGTGGGTGTGGTGGTGAAGGAAATGTGCCCTTCCTCACGGATTGGCCATTTACATCTGCAATCATTTCTCCACAGTCATTTGCACTCTCAAACAATTTCACAGAGTGCAAGCGTCAACAAAACTAAGGAACTCAACCTAGTTGAAATTTACGTTACGAAGCATCAAAATGTTTTCTCTTTATTTCAGCTAAAAATATCTCCTCTTGATTTACATTGTTATCGTCTATAGTAAGCATTATCTTGAATGAGTAGTTACCACAGGCACCTAGGATAGCTCTCAGTTATGAAGACATCAAAAATTTACCATTTAAACATCACTGCTAAATGCAAAAGCTTCTATTGAAAGTGTCCTCTAATATTGGAAGTATCAAGAAAGTACTTAATTCCATTGTTTGAGAAGGATTAATGGTGGGGTTCCCTCAAGTTGACTCATGGGACCTTAGCTTCAGTAGATTCTTTAAAGGACTTTATTTTTGTAGAGTAGTTTTAGGTTCACAGCAAGATTGAGAGGAAAGTACAGAGAATTCCCATATACCCCTTGAGCTCACACATGCACAGTCTCTCCCATTTTCAATATTAATCACGAGTGCTACATTTGTTAAAATTGATAAACTTACATTGATAAATCATAAACACCCAAAGTGGACAGTTTACATTAGGGTTCATTCTTGGTGGTGTACATCCTTTGGATTTGGACAAACATATAATGACATGTGTCCAACACTGTGGTATCATACAGAGTATTTTCACTGTCCTCCAAATCCTCTATGCTCTACTTATTCATCCCTCCCTGCTGGAAACCACTAATCATTTTACAGTCTCCATGGTTTTGTCTTTTCCAGCATGTCATATAGTCGGAATCATAAAGTATGCAGCCTTCTCAGAATGGCTTCTTTCTAGGGTAATAGGGTAACATTTAAGGTTCCTCCATGTCTTTTCATGGCTCGATAGCTCATTTCCTTTAAGTACTGAATAATATTGCATTCTCTGCATGTACCATCATTTATTTATCCACTGAACTACTGAAGGGCATCTCGGTTGCTTCCAAGTTTTGTCAATGATAAATAAAGCTACTACAAACATGAACATGTAGGCTTTTGTGCGAACATAACTTTCAGTTCCTCTGAGTAAATATTAAGGTGAGATATTGCTGGATCATATGGTAAGAGTATGTTTAGCTTTGTAAGAAACTTCCAAAGTGTCTTCAAAGTGGCTGTACCATTTTGCATTCTCACCAGCAATGTATGAAGCTTCCTGTTGCTCCACATCCTCACCAGCATTTGCCGGTGTCAGTGTTCCAGATTTTGGCCATTGTAGTATGTGTGTAGTGTTATCTCATTTTTGTTTTCATTTGCATTCCCCTGATGACATATGATGTGGAGCATCTTTTCATAGGCTTAATTGCCATCTGTATATCTTTTTTGCCATCTGTACGTCTTTTTGATTAATATTTACAGGTGAGGTGCCTGTTAAGGTCTTTGACCTATTTTTTAATCAGGTTGTTTGTTTCTTATTGTTGGGCTTTCAGAGTTCTTTGTATATTTTGGATAACAGTTCATTATCAGATGTGTCTTTTGCAAATGTCTCCTAGTCTATGGTTTGTCTTCTAAGTCTCTTGACATTGTCTCTCACAAAGCAGAAATTTTAAATTTTAATAAAGTCCAGCTTATCAATTATTTCTTTCATGGACGATGACTTTGATGTTGTATCCTAAAAGTCATCACCATACCCAAGGTCATGTAGGTATTCTCCTATGTTATCATCTAGGAGTTTTATAATTTTGTGTTTTACATTTAGGTCTATGATCCATTTTGAGACAATTACTATGAAAGATGTAAGGTCTCTGTCTAAATCTGTTGTTAGCATGTCAACTTCCAATTGTTCCAACACTATTTGTTGAAAAGATTATATTTGCTTCATTGTATTGCCTTCACTCCTTTGTCAAAAATCAGCTGACTATATTTATGTGGATCTTTTTCTGGACTCTCTATTCTGTTCCATTGATCTGTCTGTTCTTTCACCAGTACCACACCGTCTTGACTGCTGTAGCTTTATCATGTCTTGAAGTCACGTAATGTCAATTCTTTGACTTTTTTCTTCTCCCTTGATATTGAGTTGGCTATACTGGGTCTTTTGCCTCTCCATATAAACTTTAGAATCAGCTTGCCAATATCCATTAAATAACCTGCCGTGATTTTGTTTGGGATTGCATTGCATCTATAGGTCAAGTTGGGAAGAACTGACATCATGACATTTTTGAATCTTTCCATCCATGAACATGGAATACCTCTCCATTTGTTTAGTCCTTCAATTTCTTCATCAGAGTTTTGTAGTATTTCTCATATAGATCTTATATATATTTTGCTAGTTATATACCTAAGTATTGCACTACTTGGGGTGCTAATATATATGTTATTTTTTTATTTTAAATTCCACTTGTTCATTGCTGACATACAGGAAAATGATTAATTTTTATATAGTAACCTTGTATCCTGAAGCTTTGCTATAATCAATTATTAGTTTCAGGAGTATTTCTGTTGATTCTTTTAGATTTTCTACATAAATGTTCATGTCATCTGTGAACAAAGACAGTTTTATTTCTTTTTTATTTTATTTATTTATTTATTTATTTATTTATTTTCTTCCCGAACTATATACCTTTTATTTCCTTTTCTTGCCTTATTGTGTTAGCAAAGACTTCCACTATCATGCTGAAAAAGACTGGTGAGAGGAGATATCCTTGCCTTATACCTGATCTCAGGTGGGAAGCACTTCAGTAGATTTTCAAATTGAACAGTTCTCAAGGGTTAAACTAGATAGCCACTGGATTCTATGTTTTGGAGGTTAGTTGAGTGAATTCTTACAGTATGTTTTCAGTAGACTTCACAGAGCACAGCATGAAATGTCAACACTGAATCAGGGAAATCAATGCCAGTAAAATTGATTTAATTTAAGAAATATTCTGAAATTCATACAATAATCACTAGCATGTATCTGACATCTGGTATGTACCAGGTATCACGCAAGGTGCTTTAGACACATTCAGGCAGGTTAATTAAGGCCGGTTATTAGCAAAACAAATAATTATCTTAAATAATATTAGCATGTCACCAACTAGAGACATCAATAAGACTGCCCTAGATTTACATCTTCACTTTCTTCTAAGTGTACTTCTAGAGATTCCTCACAATTCCTCCCTGCAATAGGCAACTTACAGTTTATAATTAATCATATTCTTCCTCACGGCATTCTTATAGTAACTTGATTTTGACAAGAGGAACACAGATTTGAAAAAAAAATAAACAATTAGGCAACTTCCTGTTCCCATTGCTTCATGCAACATATAGTCAGTAGGTACCTACTGTGTGCCAGCTCAGATTAGCTAACGGTGTGACGATTGCCATGATAGTGTTATATACAAGGCATATCATTTAGCACCAAATGTTTTCCTCCACTCTGGTTTATCTACACGGCATGTGACAAAACATAAGAAACAGTTTAAGCCAAATTTGGCATATCCTGATGAACAGGTCTTAACAAGGACATCTTTAGATAGAAATTCATGAGCAATGTGGAGAAGAGGTACTATAGTCAGGTGAGTGTGGAAAAATCAGCTGAAAGAAAGGCAAATGAGGAATCAACACTGAGTCTTTCTTTCAATGAATTTACTCATTTCAACTTTTCTCACATATTCTCTAGGACTGCTTTCTGTCCCTTTTACCTTGATAGTTTCTCCAGCTTTTCTAATTTCATGTTTTACATGAAGACCAACATGCTGAATGTTGGGGTGTGTCTAATACAGTCCCTATTAATGCAGAATATATGGCAGAAGAATTATTTCCTGGCTTTTGTACATCATAACTCTGTTCACAAAACCCAGGCCCATACTAGCCCTTTAAACAATGACCCTGTCTTGTTTCTAGTTATTCAAGGTGTGATTCAGAGTGATAGTTTCACCAGCCATTCCTCAGCAGGTATTCATGTGGTTTGGATTTGGGGAGCATACAGATTGCCCACTACTATCCCTGTTGAACATCAAACGTCAGCCTCTTTCTGACAGACCATTTTTCTAATTGGTCAAGGTCACCTTGGATTTTGCTCTTGACTTGCAGGGAATTTTCAGCTTTTATTTCCCTTACCCTCCAGCCCCATTGTAGTACCTTCTGCAAATGTAGTAGGAATTCCCTTATTTTTCTCATTCCAGACTTTGCAGGAAAAAATTAAAAGCTCTGAGACAAACCTATGTTGTCTCTGGAATATGTTGTCCCAGGTTCCTCCCAAAGTGTCATTTAGTACCCTTGGAATAAGACATATAATAGTACGACCCAGGCCTGATATCCCTAACTCATTAATGGAAATGCCTTGCAGATCCACAAAGCTTTAGTGAAGTCCAGATGTGTTCTACGCTGATTTCTCTCTTCTTTATTCAAGACCTGCAACTCTGTCACAGAAGGAAATTAAATTGTTTTAACATGAATTGCTCATCATAAAGACAGTGTCTTTAAATCTTTTGTTAGGAAATGGCTTGCTTTATTTTTTTTTCTATCATCTTCGTATGCATTACAGGGAAAATGGCTAAGCAAAAGGAATAATTTTCCAAGTGTTAGAGCTATCCAGATATGGAGTAGCTGCCTTGAGGAGGTGGTAAAAATGCCATCATTGGAAATACTCAAACAGAACACTAAGAGGAGACTACTGCATTGGTTAGGACACTGGACTGGATGACTTCCAGGTTTACTCTTGATGCTAAGTTGCTGCAATTCTGTAATTGTTACGTATTTTCCAGTAATATCTTTTCCTTCATTTTTTAATAACCATTTTTTAATTGAAGTATAGTTAATGTACAATGTTGTGTTAGTTTCAGGTGTACAGCAGAGTGATTCAGATATATATATGTATATTCTTTTTCAGATTCTTTTCCATTATAGGTTGTTACAAGATATTGAATATAGTTCCCTGTGCTATACAGTAGGCCCTTGTTTATCTGTTTTACATAGAGTAGTGTGTATATGTTAATCCCAAACTCCCAATTTATCTCTCCTCCTCCCCTGCCACTATTCCCTTTGGTAACCATAAGTTTGTTTTCTATGTCTGTGAGTCTACTTCTGTTTCGTAAGTAAGTTCATTTGTATCATTTTTTAAGATTCCACATATAAGTGATATCATGATATTTGCCTTTCTCTGTCTGACTTACTTCACTTAATATGACAATCTCCAGGTCCATCCATGTTGCTGCAAATGGCATTGTTTCATTCTTTTTTATGGCTGAGTAATATTCCATTGTATATATGTACCACGTCTTCTTTATCCATTCATCTGTCGATGGACATTTGGGTTGCTTCCATGTCTTGGTTAATGTAAATAATGCTACTATGAACATTGGGGTGCATGTATCTTTTCAAATTAGAGTTTTCTCTGGATATATGCCCAGGAGTGGGATTGCAGGATCATATGGTAACTCTATTTTTAGTTTTTTAAGGAACCTCCATACTGTCCTCCATAGTGGCTGTACCAATTTATATTCCCACCAACAGTGTAGGAGGGTTCCTTTTTCTCCACACCCTCTCCAGCATTTGTTATTTGTAGACTTTTTAATGATGGCCATTCTAACTAGTGTGAGGTGATACTTCATTGTAGTTTTGATTTTTTAAATTAATTTTTATTGGAGTATAGTTGATTTACAATGCTGTGCTAGTTTCTGCTGTACAGCAAAGTGAATCAGTTATACATATACATATATCCACTCTTTTTTAGATTCTATTCCCATACAGTCGTTACAGAGTATTGAGTAGAGTTCCCTATGCTATACAGTAGGTTCTTATTAGTTATCTATTTTATATCTAGTAGTGTGTATATGTCAATCCCAATCTCCAAATTTATCCCTCCCCCTCCCTTTCCCCCTTGGTAACCATAAGTTTGTTTTCTACAATGTAGAAAATGTAGTTTTGATATGCACTTCTGTGCAATGTAGTTTTGATATGCACTTCTCTAATATTTAGCAATACTGAGCATCTTTTCATGTTCCTGTTGGCCATCTTCTTTGGAGAAATGTCTATTTAGGTCTTGTGACCAGTTTGTGATTGGGTTGTTTGTTTCTTTTGACATTAAGCTGTAAGAGCCATTTGTATATTTTGGAAATTAATATCTTGTCGGTAGCATCATTTGCAAATTTTTTCTCCCAGTCCATAGGTTGTCTTTTCGTTTTGTGGATGGTTTCCTTTGCTGTGCAAAAGCTTTTAATTAGGTACCATTTGTTTATTTTTGTTTTTATTTCCATTACTTTAGGAGACAGATTCAAAAAACTATTGCTATGATTTATGTCAGAGTGTTCTATGTTTTCCTCTAGAAGTTTTCCCGAACTCATTCTATGAGGCCACCATCACCCTGATCCCAAAACCAGCCAAAGATATCACAAGAAAAAGTTACAGGCCAATATCACTGATGAACATGGACACAAAAATCCTCAACAAAATACTAGCAAACCGAATCCAGCAATATTTTAAAAGGATCATACACAATGACCAGATAGGATTTATTCCAGGGATGCAAGGATTTTTCAATATCTGCATATCAATCGATGTGATACACCACATTAACAAACTGATGATTAAGAACCATATGATCATCTCAGTAGATGCAGAGAAAGCTTCTGATAAAATTCAACAACCACTTATGATAAAAATGCTTCAGAAAGTGGGCATAGAGGGAACATACCTCAACATAATAAAGGCCATATATGACAAACCCACAGCTAACATCATACTCAATGGTGAAAAGCTGAAAGCATTCCCTCTAAGATTGGGAACAAGACAAGGATGCACACTCTTTTCACTTTTATTATACATAGTATGGAAGCCCTAGCAGCAGTAATCAGAGAAGAAATAAAAGAAATCCAAATTGGAAAAGAAGTGAAACTGTCTCTGTTTGAAGACGACATGGTGCTATGTATAGAAAATCCTAAAGATACCACCAGAAAACTGTTAAAGCTCATCAGTGAATTTGGTAAAGTTGCTGGATACAAAATTAACATACAGAAATCTGTTGCATTTCTATACACTAACAACAAAAGGTCAGAAAAAGAAATTATGGAAAGAATCTCATTTACCATCAAATCATAAAGAATAAAACACCTAAGAATAAACCTACCTAAGGAGGCAAAAGACCTTTACTCCAAGAACTATAAAACACTGATGAAAGAAACTGAAGACAGCACAAACAGATGGAAAGATGTACCATGTTCTTGGATTGGAAGAATCAGTATTGTGAAAATGACCATACTACCCAAGGCAAGCTACAGATTCAATGCAATCCTATCAAATTACCAATGGCATTTTTCACAGAACTAAAACAAAAAATTTTTTAATTTGTGTGGAAACACAAAAGACCCCAAATAGCCAAAGCAATCTTGAGAAAGAAGAACCGAGCTGGAGGAATCAGGCTCCAAGACTTCAGACTATACTACAAAGCTACAGTAATCAGGACAGTATGGTACTGGCACAAAAACAGACATATAGATCAGTGGAACAGGATAGAAAGCCCAGAAATAAATCCACATACTTATGGTCAATTAGTCTATGACAAAGAAGGCAAGAATATACAATTGAGAAAAGACAGTCTCTTCAGTAAGTGATGCTGGGAAAACTGGACAGCTACATATAAAAACTGAAATTAGAACATTCTCTAACACCATAATCAAAAATAAACTCAAAATGGATCAGAGACCTAAATGTAAGACCAGATACTGTTTTCCTTCGTTTTTAAAAATCACTTTTTAAGTTGTTTCTTTTCAAAGATATTCTCAGGCTTCTACAAAACAGTGACGAATTTTTATCTGTTTTTCCTACATCTCACACCACAACAAGTATACCATACTATTGAAAATCAGCAGATGTTACTGACTGACTAAAATTTGGACATTTATCTTTAGCTTGGGAGTTAAGCAGACAAAATGAAACAATGGTTTTCCTTCCTTTATCTAATCCTTCCACACTGGATAAATTAAAGTGGTGGGAGTTGACTTATAAATGCAGAGTTCTAGGGACTCACAAAGGCTGCATAAATGACCAGTGAGATCTCTCAATTTTCATATAGTTCCTTCTTTGAAGGGTATGGAACATTTGCTCACCCAAAGCCCTTTCCAGCACTGAGAAATAGCAAGTCACAAGTCTAATAAAATACAAGCCAATTATTTATTTTATTTTATTTTATTGAAGTATAGTTGATTTACAATGTTGTGTTAATTTCTGCGGTACAGCAAAATGATTCAGTCACATATATACATACACTCTTTTTGATATTCTTTTCCATTATGGTTTATCACAGGATATTGAATATAGTTCCCTGTGCTATACAGTAGGACCTTGTTGTTTATCCATTCTATATATGATAGTTTGCATCTGCTAACTCCAAACTCCCAATCCATCCCTCCCCCAACCCCCTCCAACATGGTAACCACAAATCTGTTCTCTATGTCTATGAGTCTGTTTCTGTTTCATAAATAAGTTCACTTGTGTCATATTTTAGTTTCCACATGTAAGTGATATCATGTGATATTTGTCTTTCTCTTTCTGACTTACTTCACTTAATATGATAATCTCTAGGTCCATCAACGTTGCTGCAAATGGCATTATTTCATTCTTTTCTGTGGCTGAGTAGTATTCCACATCTTCATCCGTTCCTCTGTTGATGGACATTTAGGTTGCTTCCATGTCCTGACTATTGTGAATAGTGCTGCTGTGAACATAGGGGTGCATGTATCTTTTTGAATCATAGTTTTGTCTGGATATATGCCCAGGAGTGGGATCACTAGATCATATGGCAACTCTATTTTTAGTTTTTTTGAGGAATCTCCATACTGTTCTCCATAGTGGCTGCACCAACTTACATTCCCACCAACAGTGTAGGACGGTTCCCTTTTCTCCACACCAACTCCAGCATTTGTTATTTGTAGACCTTTTAATGATAGCCATTCTGAAGGGCGTGAGGTGGTGTCTCATTGTAGTTTTGGTTTGCAATTCTCTAATAATTAGTGATGTTGAGCGTCTTTTCCTGTACCTGTCGGCCATCTGCATGTCTGAATCTTTTAGTTCCAAACTCAGGTAGAAAAGAGGCATTCCATTTATTGGGCCCACCAAATACCACAAAGTCTATGGGAACCAAGCTGGTGAGAGTTTTCAGTGACAGACTTTCCTTAAAATTGCTGCTCTTTTTTGATATTGATCTGTATAAGCTATTTGTATATTTTGGAAATTAATCTCTTGTGAATCGTATCATTTGCAAATATTTTCACCCAGTCTGTAGGTCATCTTTTTGTTTTGTTTATGTTTTCCTTTGCTGTGAAAAAGCTTGTAAGTTTGATTAGGACCCATTTCTTTATTTTTGCTTTTATTTCTATTGCCTTGGGAGACTGACCTAAGAAAACATTGGTACAACTTATGTCAGAGAATGTTTTGCCTATGTTCTCTTCTAGGAGTTTTATGGTGTCATGTCTTATATTTAAGTCTTTAAGCCATTTTGAGTTAACTTTTGTGTATGGTGTGAGGGTGTGTTCTAACTTCATTGATTTACATGCAGCTGTCCAGCTTTCCCAACACCACTTGCTAAAGAGACTATCTTTTTCCTATTGTATATTCTTGCCTCCTTTGTTGAAGATTAATTGACGTAAATGTGTGGATTTATTTCTCGGCTCTCTATTCTATTCCATTTATCCATATGTCTGTCTTTGTGCCAATACCACACTGTTTTGATTACTGTAGCTTTGTAGTATTGCCTGAAGTCTGGGAGGGTTATTCCTTGTGCTTTGTTCTTTTTCCTCAGGATTGCTTTGGCAGTTCTGGATCTTTTATGGTTCCATATAAATTTTAGGATTATTTGTTCTATTTCTGGGAAAAATGTCATGGGTAATTTGATAGGGATCACATTAAATCTGTAGATTGCTTTGGGTAGTGTGGCCATTTTAGCAATACTAATTCTTCCAATCCAAGAGCATGGGATATCTTCCCATTTCTTTGAATCATCTTCAATTTCCTTTGTTAATGTTTTATAGTTCTCAGCATATAAGTCTTTCACCTCCTTGGTCAGGTTTATGCCTAAGTATTTTTTTATGTGATTTTAAAATGTATTGTTTTTTACGTTCTCTTACTGATATTTCATTGTTAGTGTAAAGAAATGCATCTGATTTCTGTATGTTAATCTTGTATCCCATTACTTTGCTGAATTTGTTTATCAGTCCTAGTAGTTTTTGTGTGAAGTCTTTAGGGTTTTCTATATGTAGTATCATGTCATCTGCATATAATGACAATTTTACCTCTTCCCTCACAACTTGGATACCTTTTATTTCTTTTTCTTGCCTGATTGCTGTGGCTAGGATATCCAGTACATGTTGAATAGAAGTGGTGAGAGTGGGCATCCTGGTCTTGTTCCAGATTTTAGCAGGAAGGCTTTTGGCTTTTCACCATTGAGTATTATATTGGCTGTGGGTTTGTCATAAATAGCTTATATTATGTTGAGATATGTTCCCTCTATACCCACTTTGGCAAGCATTTTTTTCATGAATGAACGTTGAATTTTATCAAAGGCTTTTTTCTGCATCTATTGAGATGATCATGTATGTGGTTTTTGTCTTTTCTTTTGTCGATGTGGTGTAACATATTGATTTGCATATGTTGAACCATCATTGTGAACTTGGGATGAATCCAACTTGGTTGTGGTATATGATATTTTTTATGTGTTGTTGGATTCAGTTTGCTAATATTTTGTTGAGAATTTTTACATCGATATTCATCAAAGATAATGGCCTGTAGTTTTCTTTTTTGGTGGTGTCTTTGTCTGGTTTTGGTATCAGGGTGATGGTGGCTTCATAGAATGTCTTTGGGAGTGTTCCCTCCTCTTCAGAAGCGTGGTGCTAGACTTTTTAAAATACAAGCCAATTTTGATCGAGTTGTATCCGTCACAGAATACAACTCAAGATAAATTAGATCTGTACTTTCTTTCTTACTTATGACAGTCTTAGGAGAAATACAGCACCCTATGAACCCCCTGACTCAATTTATATAGAGTGAGTTGCTAAGGCTTCTAAATAACTGAAAACCTCACTAGATTTGTGAAGGTGCACAATGGAATCATTGTTAATCTCTTCTTCATGCACTGGAATACATTTAGAAATGATTTTTTAGAAATGAATGGAACAAAAGTGAAAATATGAGTGTTGCACTCGAGGCCTTGGTTCAGTGACTACATCTTATGACAGGAAAAAAAAATAACTTGTCAAGGGAGACCTAGAGTGAGAGACTGTGTTCCTGTCATGGGAGCTAGGAAGAGCAAGCCTATGTGGGTGTGTGTTCGGACCACATAAGTCATTCCTTACTAATGTTTACATCATGAAAAACACTCTGTTTCTTTACCTAAATAACCTTCCATCTAATGTAACCCTTACTTAACTGGAGAAAACAATAAGTCCTTACAGACTTTAGGCCAAATCCCAAGGCGAATTTTGTGCCAGAATCAGCTAAGTGTTTGAGGGAAAACACTAAGTGTAATGGTGATGTAATGGCCTTCTCCCCCAAATATATTTGGATCTCAATGTTCTTCTCTAGGAGAGCCTCAAATGCACTTAAATATAAAGATGGGATTGTATATTATAATATCTGACCTAAACAACATAATGTACTTTCTGTACCTGTCACAGAAAAGGAGAAGAAAGTTGACATGATCCACCACAGGCTTGCCACCCAGAGAAGTCTGCCTAGCTCCATGAAATCTTCAAGTCTTGCTTTACTTGCTATGGAAAAGTGAGAGGGCAAGAAAAAGTGAAAAGGAGCAACAGAAAACACCATGCAGAGCAAGAGCATTATGCTTCCAGTTCTACTTTAGAGGAACAAAAGGATTTTGGGGAGAAAATAGGAATTTTATTTTCATAGATCAGTTAAATGGTTTCTGAGTATTTTACAGCACATACTATTTTTCTAACTTGGTTTGAGTTCCCCTCACCAGTGCAGACCTTGAAATAAGGATTCCAGTGCAAGTAGTCTGTTGGGAAATGATCCCAGTAAGCACTGGTAGGGAAGTGGGCATATGCAACACCAAAGGAAATCAATAAAATCTACACTGTCAAGTCTTCTCAATTAGACGGTGGGCTATTTAGGTAAAGAGACTGAGTAATCTTCATGTTGTTGACATTAGAAAATGATAAAATATATGCTCTAATTTATTAACTGGCATGTTTAAATATATTGTATGTATCGTGCATTCAACATTTAATGGGCAGTTCACCTGTGTCAGAACCTGTTCTAGACCTCAGGTCTAAAAATTCTTTGGCCAACAGCAAGGTCAGAAACCCTGATGCAATTATCCTAGAACATGGCATTCTTCCTAGACAGTGACCACCACCTGAAGGCCATTCTACCATCTAAGACACTAATCACAAACCAACTTGCATATCTCAACCTAGAGCAGTCCCAGCTTAACACACGTATCCCCCTTTATTGCCTCAAGATATAACCCACCCTCACCTGTCTTCCACCAAAGGAAAACAGCATTGGTAATAGTCCTTCAGGACCTCTCAAATTTTTCTCTTCTGTGGCCTTGACTAATAAAAATAGCAGCAACCATTTATTGAGAATTTGCCACTGAAATACTGTTAAAGGCACCTATACGCATTAACTCATTCAATCCTAGCGATAATGTCTACAAGGCAAGAATGTTATTATTCTCATTTTACAGATGGGTAACTCGGGCAAAGACAGGTTACATAACCAGTCCAAAGTCTCCCAGCCAGTTTCAGAGCTGGGATTTGAAGCCAGGCAATCTGGTTCTAGAACATATTTCTTAACGTCTAAGTTGTTGGAAACACTGCTGTTTTATTTCCAGCTGCCATATTGACAGTGGTTTAATTCTAAATCTAAACTTCAGCATACATGAAAAACAAAATACAGAAAAATATCAGTAACTGTGAAGAGGATTGGGCTGAATCAAAAGACTGAATTTGAGACTATTAATTGCTTTCTTCTGATTTATAAAGAATAGGTTAAGTTCTTTCAATTGCATAAAATGAATGAAACTGGCTAGTAAATAGAAATCCTTAGCTGATCTGTTTTAAGGACCAGATAAGAATGATTTATGCCCACTTTCACTTATATACCTATATTTATGGACATTACAACTACTGTATCCATGGATGAAAAAGATGTTTTGGATGCCACGGGCACACAAAGATGGGCACAAGGTGGCCCATTGTGTAACAAGAGGAAGGTTACATTGAAGTAGCAACACCTGTTTTTTGTTGGGCCATTCATTATGGAGAAAATCCGAATCTCTGCTTTTTATCAAGTTCCTTTTGAAACCCCATAGTCAGCTAGGCAAATAACCAGCAGCGACCGATCTAAATATGGGGTATGCTGCCAGGTCCCAGGCTAAGCTCAGCTTTCTACCATCTCCTCTATTAGAAAGAGCTTTGGATATAAGCAAGAGGGGCTTCAAATCATGGTTTCACCACTTACTGGATCTGTGTCTGTTTTCTTGTCTTTGAAATGGGGATAATGATAAGACCGGCCTTATAGTGTTAGTGTGAAGATTAAGTGAGCTGGTAAGGATAAAGCATTCAAAGCAGTGCCTGGCACATGGCACGTGCCCAGTAAGTGGTAATGTTTAATGACTGCCATTATGTAACACTGATAGAGTGGTCAAATGTCCAAGCTCTAAAATCAGACTGTCTGGGGTGTAATCACGGGTCTGCCACTTTCTATGTTAGGTAATTTACTTAAACTCATTGAGCCTCAGTTTCTGAGCCTCAGTTTCCTCACCTGAAAAATAAGTTTTATGCTAGTGATTATAAAGGTGAAAGAAGAAAGACATAGGTGAATTGACTAATATGATACCTGGCACCATAAAGGTGCCATTTTTCCCCAATTTTAGTTTCTTGCCTCCCTTCACCTCAACATGGCAATTATATTTGGCCATCTACCCTCACACCTCTCACTCACAAATTCAGTAAAATGGATACATACTTCTGGGGCATTTGCAGGATTGATATGGAACAATTTGGGGAGTGAATATCTTAGACCAATGGATGGATTTCCAAATTCTACCACAGAGAAACAATGTTGCATAGTGCGAAAAGCACTGACTCAGGGACCACACGGTCTGGATTTCTATCTTGGCTCCGTTACTATATAACCATGAACAAGTTATTTAATCTGTGCCTCAGTTTTTTCAACTGTAAAATGGGGATAAAAAATAATACCTACAAGGATCATAAGAGACTACTATTAACAATCATATGCCAACAGATTGGATAATCTAGAAGAAATGGATAAATTCCTGGGAATATACACCTTGCCAAGACTGAATCAGGAAGGAATAGAAACATGAATAGACCAATAACAGGTAAGGAAATTGAAACAGTATTCAACATCCTCTAAACAAAGAAAATTCCAGCACCAGATGGTTTCATTGGTAAATTCTACCAAACATTTAAATAAGAATTAACACCAATCCTTCTCAAACTCTTCCCAAAAATTAAAGAGGAGGGACTCTCTCAAGCTCATTTTACGAGACCAGTATTACCCTGATACCAAAACCAAATAAGGATAATACAAGAAAAGAAAACTACAGACCAACATCCCTGATGAATAGAGATGCAAAAATCCTCAACAAAATAGTATCAAACCGAGTTCAACAGCACATTGAAAGGATCATACGTATGATCAAGTGGGATTTACCCTTGGGATGCAAGGATGGCTTGACATATGAAAATCAATAAATATGATAAACCACATTAATAGAATAAAAGATAAAAATCACATGACCATCTTAGTAGATGCAGAAAAAGTACTTGTTAAAATACAACATCTTTTCATGATAAAAACTCTCAACAAATTGAATATAGAAGGAATATACCTTAAAATAAAGACCATATATGACAAGCCCACTGCTAACATCATACTCAATGGTGAAAGGTTGAAAGCTTTTCCTTCAGCATCAGGAACAAGACAAGAGTGCCCACCCTCACCTCTCTTATTCAACATAGTACTAAAAGTTCTAGCTAGAGACGTCAATCTGACAAAAGAAAAAATAGGTATCCAAATTGGAAAGAAAGAAGTAAAACTGTCTTCAGTCTTCATTTGTAGATGATATATTATATAGAGAAAAATTTAAAGACTCAATCGAAAAACTGTTAGAACTGATCAATGAATTTGGTAAAGTTACAGGATAGAAAAAATCAACATACAGAAATCAGTTGCATTTATATACACTAACAATGAAATACCTGAAAATGAAATAAAGAAAATAATTTCATTTACAACAGCAACAAAATCAATAAAACTGTTAGGAATAAATTTAACCAAGGAGATGAAAGATCTGTACATTGAAAACTTTAAGACTCTGATGAAAGAAATTGAAGAAGACACAAACAATAGGTATCCCATGTTCACGAATCAGAAGAATGAATATTGTTAGAATGTCCATACTACCCAAAGCCATCTATAGATTCAAGGCAATCACTATCAAAATTCCAATGGCATTTTTCACAAAAAAGGAAAAACATCCTAAAATTTGTATGGAACCACAAAAGACCCTGTATAGCTGAAGCAACCCTGGGAAAGAAGAAAAAAGCATCACACTTCCTGATTTCAAACTATACTACAAAGTTTAGTAATCAAAACAGTATTGTACTGGCCTAAAAACAGACATATAGGTTAATAGAACAGAATCAAGAGCCCAGAAATAATCCTCCCCGTTTACAGTCAACTAATATTTGGCAAGAAAGCCAAGAATACTCAATGGGGAAAGGATAGTCTCTTCAATAAATGGTGCTCGGAAAAGTAGATAACCACATGCATAAAAATGAAATTGGACTCTTATTTTATACCACTCACAAAAATTAACTTGAAATGCATTACAGACTTAAATGTAAGACCTGAAACTGTAAAACTCTTAGAATAAAATACGGGGGAAAGCTCTCTGACATAGGTCTTGGCAATGATTTTTTGGATGTGATAGCGAAAAGCACAAGTAACAAAGGTGAAAATAAATGTGTGACGACATTAAACCTGAAACTTTCTGCACAGCAAAAGAAACAATCAGCAAGATTAAAAGGCAACTTCCAGAATGGGAGAATATATTTGCAAACCATATGTCATATAAGGGGTTAATATCCAAAATATATAAAGAACTCATACAACTCAAAACAACAAAATCTGATTTTTTTAAATGGGCAAAGGAATTGAATAGACATTTTCCCAAAGACATGAAAATGTTCAATAGACAGATGAAAAGGTGCTCAACATCACTAATCATCAGGGAAATGCAAATCAAAACCATGATGAGATATCACCTAACACCTGTTAGAATGACTGTCATCAAAAAGACAAGAGATGACAATTGTTTGGGAGGATATGGAGAAAAGGGAACCCTTGTGCACCATTGGTGGGAATCTAAATTGGTACTATGGAAAATAGTATGGAGGTTTCTCAAAAAATTAAAAATAGAACTGCCATATGATCCAGCGATTCCACTTCTGGTTTACATCCAAAGGAAATGAAAACAGGATATCAAAGAGATATCTGCACCTCCCTATTTATTGCAGCATTATTCATAATAGTCAAGATATGGGGGAAAAAAACCTGTATCCATTAACAGATGAATGGATAAAGAAGATATGATATGTGACGGAATATTATTCAGCCAGGAGAAGAAATGAAATTCTGCCATTTGTGATAACATGGATAGTTCTTGAGGGCATTATGCTAAGTGAAATAAGTCAGACAGAGAAAGACAAATACTGTATGATATCACTTATATGTGGAATCTTAAAAAGCCAAACTCGTAGAAACAGAGTAGAATGGTGGTACCATGCGCTTAGGTTTGGGGGAAATGGGGAGAGGTTCAACAAAGGGTACAAACTTCTAGTTATGAGATAAATAAGTTCCGGAAATTTAATGCACAGCATTGTGACTATAGATAACACTACTGTACTATATACTTGAAAGTTGCTAAGAGAATAGATCTTAAATGTTCTCACCACAAAAAAGAAATGGTAATTACATGATGTGATGGAGGTGTTAGCTAATCCTATGTTGGTATGATTATGTTGCAATATATAAATGTATTGAATCAAGAAGTTGTATACCCTAAAGTTGCACAATGTTATATGTCAATTATATCTCAACAAAGCTGGAAAAAATAAAGAATTGGCAAAGCGAATAAACAAACCCTACATCATAGAGTTGTTGTAAGGTAAGGATTAAATAATACATGTGAAATAATTAGTACAACACTTGGAACACACTAAGTGTTAGCCATTGTTACTACTTTAGAATAGGCTGTGACACTGACTATTATGAAATAAAAGACAGTCATTGTGATTGGCTGATTCACAGACTGTAAACCTGTGTATGATTCACACATGGTTATCTCCCATCCAAAGGTATTCTGTGGCTAAAGCCATTATGAATTAGGTCCTGCAGAACGGCAAGGGAGGACAGAACTAAGGTAAAATACTACTGTGAAAAGAGATTGGATTTTTTGCCAAAAGATCCAAATTTGAGGCCCAGTCTGTTGCCTAGTAGTCGTGCAGCCTTGTTAAACTCACTTACCTTCACTAAGTCTTAATTTATCCAACTAAAAAATGGGCACTAAAAGTCCTATGTTACAAGCTTTTTGTGAAGACCATAATAGAAATTGAAGAAACGTGCTTGGCAAATTATTAAGTACTATGCAAATAAAATGTCTTTTTCTCATCACAGTTGTTGCTATTGTAGTTGCTATTTTACAAATATGCATGTCCACATTCTGCTCAATTGTAAAATGGGCTTTTGCCTTGGGGCTTTGTAGGACCATCTGCTTAGATCTGGAAGGTCAGGGATCTGGACCTGGGGTGGTCAGAACTGATTCAAACTCCAAGGCCCCTGATTGAACTTGGTGCCAGTGTCCTAACAATTGCACTCGCACTTAAACTTGGGTGGTTGTGAATATAGGTAGGGTCACTAATCAACCAGGTGGCTACCCACTGCCCGGAACGTGGGCAATTAAGTACAAGGGCCATTTTCATCCAGAGGGTTTGCTATTTCATAGCCAATTACCCAGGCAGCTTCACCCCACTTTGAACTTTGTGGGAAGTAAGGGCAGCATATGCATCTGCAGCCTCAATAGCTTCCCTGTCGCTCCTGCCATCAACCCTATTCATCTCTTTCTAAAGGAGCGTCAGCATCCACCTGCCTTTCAGTATTTAACTCCTTCATTTAGAAAGAAGCAGCAGGAAATTTGAACCAAGAGCTATTTTTATCTTTATAATGGCAAAAGCAATTTTAACACTATATCCACGTCGTAATCTGCATTTCTGCAATCTGCTATATTTTAAAATACCAAAATCAAGAATGAATGCATTCTTCTCAGACATTCACATGGCTCCCTAATGCAATTTTTTCCTAATTAGAATGGTGATCAGTTAAGAGTAAGACATTTAATGTTCTTAAGTCCCTAAAGCAAATGGAAATTTTACTGAAGGCCAGTTGTACTCAGCTTTACCAAAGAAAATGCAGCTTTATGGTATGAGCTTATTTGTAAAGAGACTTTATTATTAAAATGCACCAATTAGGCCTATGGCATTAAAGGAGTCCTGAGGTAGAGGCTTATGCATGTATATGCTCATCCAAAGACACACAGGGACACACACACACACACACACACACACACACACACACGAGACGGTTAGCTAGTGGTTCATCTCTCTGTCCCCAGCCCACCTCCTAAGGTGCTGATCCTGCAAGGGAAGAGGGAGGGGTGTGGAGTAAGTGTGTAAATAACATGTGTTCTCTATTCCTATTGGTGGAATTGGAACTCTCTGATCACCCCTGCACTGACACTCCTCAGTCCCTTCCCTTATACTTTTTAATACACTGAACCCTTCCCGTATACTTAAAGCAAAGAGAGCCCTACCTCTCTATCCCCCCATCACTATTCTTAAGAGTAGCCTTCCCAGGCCCTTTGCAGACTAGAAATGGCTCTCAAAAGAGACAAGCCAACTTGAAGAAGATAGAATAAGTCCCCCCCTCAGCCCCAACTTCAAAGCCTAGTTCTAGGCATCTCTTCCTTGACAGCTCTCCTGCCTACTTCCTGTAGCACTGATGACCTATACAAGAACTTCTCTAACTTTACTTTGTAAGCAAGTTACCAGAGGATCTAATTAAAATGCAGGCTCTGATTCAGCAGTTCTGGACTGAGTTTTGTATTTCTGTTGGGCTCCCTGTTGGTGAAAATGCTGCTGATACACAGACCGTGTTTTTAAGAGTACAAGTCTATACCATACAATTAAATAATCCTAACCTCTTTTACCTCTCCATACAGGTTATAAAGCCTCTGAGGGCAGGAATCCTATCTTATAGCTCTTGTATAGACGCTTACAACGATGAGCTCATAATTGGGGCCACTTAGATGCTTCTGGATTAAGATTGATTAATTGCTGTAACAAGGGCTTTGAAGTCAGACAACCTGGGTTGAAATCCTAGTGCTGCTCCTTATAAGCTATGGATTATTAGAAAGAGAATTTAATATGATCAAATCATTTTATAAATATCAGCTAAAATTTATAAAGGAGAAAAACACATTTTAAAAAATATGTATCTGAAAATGTCTGTTTGAATGCTTTTTCTTGCTCTCTACTATGTTCTAGGACTTTCTTTAACTCATTTATATGTTATCTTTCTTCCATTTCATAAGGCAACTTTAGTGGAAAGATTCCTGAAATTTCTAGGAAAGAAAACCTAGGTTCCCAGTTCTGCTGTTATTACCCAGGAGACATTGACCTCTCTAAGTTTCAGCTCTCTTGTTTGTAAAAGAGAATTGATGGTAACATCCACCTTGCCAATCACCTGTATGTGAACATGCTTTATAAACTCCAAAGCACTATATACATGTAAGGGTTGATATCTGGTTTTAGTGCTATTATTTATCTATAGACATCTATTTTCTTTGTTTTTCAATCTATTTTCTGTCCTAGAATCTGGGTTTGTAATACACAGAATATGAATTTATAAATTCTGGTATTTATCCTCATATCTTTTTGGAACGTAAAGTCTCTTTGCAAGCATTCATAGTCTTTTGCCACTCTGCTATTATCTCCATTGCAAAGAGAGGTAAAATAAGACAGAGTATGTAAATGTAATTTGCTAATTTTATCCAGCAAGTTACAGGCAGGTTTGTAAAGAAAACACTTTTTTTTAGTTAGAAAAATGACACATAAAAATATCTTCTTCAAAGCCAGGAGCAAGTTGCTCTTTTAAAAATTACATTAAATTGTAAAATATTATCTGAAAACAAATGACAGAGAAATACTATTTTAATACATAGATATGAAAAAAATTTTTTTTCATGAAACCTCAACCACAGCAGCTCAGATCTTAGGTCAAAATTATTACCACACAAGTCTACCATCCAGTGTTTCAATGTTCTTTTCAGTAGAACCAAATGCTGTCATCACGAAAAGGAGTCGAATAAGTTCCTGGGACTTATAATGGGATCTGACCAGCACTTTCACCAGAATCATCCCTCTCAAAAGTCTAAAGCAATTGGCAAAGATTCAAGCTGAGTTTAGGTACTGATACTATGCTCACTGCTCTTTTAAGAAAACTCAGCTCAAAAGTAGCTCATAAGAGGGCTTCCCTGGTGGCGCAGTGGTTGAGAGTCCGCCTGCCGATGCAGGGGACACGGGTTCGTGCCCCGGTGCGGGAAGATCCCACATGCCGCGGAGCGGCTGGGCCCGTGAGCCATGGCTGCTGAGCCTGCACGTCCGGAGCCTGTGCTCCGGCCACAACAGTGAGAGGCCCGCGTACCACAAAAAAAAATGAAATTAAATTAAAAAGTAGCTCATAAGAGAGTGTACTCCAAGATTATCTTTGTCTGTATGCTAAAATTTTTGTAGTTTTCTTACTAGATGTACTTTTATGCTGAAATGAAAATAGCATTCTTTATTTGTACAATTGTAAACATTTTCTTAGACCCTAAAAATCATTAGTCAGTGATTTACCTCTGATCTGGAATTGAAAATGTTATAAATACCAATATAGTTGGGAAAACACATTTTCTTTTTATTTTTGTTTTTCACTTTCAGAGCCAAAAAATCGTAGAAGAGCATTTGGTGACAGTGGAAGTCCCTATAATTTTCTGCCAGTCTAGATTTTGAACGAAATTCATAGCTGCCCATATTAAGACAGGTCTGTGGGTATAGGATCTGATTGTCTTCAGTGATGAGGAAGAAAGATAGTAAAGGTGGCATAGATTATAGACAATCTAATTTTAGGCAATAAAGCTTTAGTCTAACCTGCCATCCTTTAGAAAGAATGAATCCATCCTCCCATGTTTACAGCCCTCCGAAGCATCCCAGATTGGTGCTTTAACCCTTTCTTCCTACACCCTGGTTTAGTTCAGGTGCCCTGGGAAATAGAGGCTAGAAGTTGTATGCAGAAGATTTATTGGAGGTGTGCTCTCAGGAGCAATACCTATAAGGGGGTGAGAGAAATAGGACTGGCAGAAGGAGAAGTATGATGCGTTTGTAACAGAGGTCTCAGCTGATCCCAAAGGTTGCTCTTGAGTTAGGATGGCCCTTCAGGCTTGTTCTGAGCTAAGGCAAGTGGGTGCTGTCTTTGTAGGGCTGCATCAGCCACCCATTGGATGCAAGCTGCTGGGTGGAGGGGAGACACATAATTTTGGTCAATGTTGCTCCTTTTGATGAAAGAAAATTCATCATTTGATAAAGGGAAATTCCCAGAGTACAGAGAATCATCAACACCCCATCCCAGCTGGGGTAGTGAGTCCTTTAGTCATTGTATTAGCTACACAACATTAGTCTGGTCTACAGAGTATATTAGTTATACAGCGTGGTATAGCAAATTACTCCAAATCTTAGTGGCTTGAAACAATAATAACCACTTATTATCTCTCAGGTGTTCTTTATGGGTCAGGAATTAGAGCATAGCAAGTCCTGAGGCCAAGGGTGGAAGAGTCAAAGGCTGGGTACAAGAATCATGTGAAAAACTGTTTACTCGCTTGTCTGGTTGCCGATGTTAGTTTTTGCTAGGGGCCTAGCTGAGACTGTTTGAACAGAATACCCACAGGTGGCCTCTCCACGTAGCCTGGGATGACTGGTGACAGAGGCTGGCTGATGTCAACCAGATGAGTCATTCTGTGTACCTGGTTGCTTGGTACCTCTTCTGGGAAGAATGCTCTGTGGTGAGCACTGATACACAATTTAAAGATCTTCACACATTGTGCCCAATCCTGAAAGTTCATCCACTTGCCTCTTCCCCGGACTTCCCCATCCTTGATCTTCTAACCTTTCTAGGACCCTGGCCAACTAGCGTAGCCATTTGTTAGTGTCCACGAAGCTGTGTATATCCTTGCATCAGGCTACTTCTCTTCGCACAAAATGGATGAACAGATGCACTGCGCGAAGTTGTATTCAGTGGGAAGATCTCCCCTCAGTGTTATCTTTCGGGGCCACCCCTGTGTGGGGCTGTAGTGCAGCAGCAGTCCGTTTTCAGCTTGCATCCACATACTGAAACAAACCATATGAACCTCCCACCCCGCCCCACTTCATTAGCTTGTCATAAGGAACTCCCCCTACCCCATGTGGTGGCCGTTAGGTGTGAGCTGAAAGGCAACAGTGTGGGTTGGACCAACAGCTCACGCAGTTTATTTGCCCTTGTTCATGCCCAATCCAGGATGTACTATGTCCAGATTAAGATGGATTGCTATTGGGCCTCCCCAACCTTATGACTTGTTGGGTTTGACAGAATCCAACTCACGATAGGCAGCTCTGTCCGGCTGGTCACTTTAATATTTCATGACCAGATACTCTATCTGAATTCTCTGCTCCCTTCTTTGTGGTAAGGGAGGAAAGATGCAGCAATTTGTTGTTTACTTTGAAGGGGATGTCCCTGCGTGGCCCAGACCAATGAACTCCTGAAAACTTTACTGATATAGTAGGACCGTGAATCTTCATAGTGTTTACCTTCTACACTCTAGAGTCTAAGTGTTCTACCAAGACATCCAATATGCTTCCCACCTGTTACCCATCTTTTCTGTTTTAATGTCATTGACAGATTGGACCAATGTGATATTCTGCAGGACCTCCAAATGGTCCCAGTTTCTTCATAGTACATTATAACAGAGGATAAGAGGGTTAACATAGCCCTGAGCAAGACTGCAAATTTGTACTACTGTCTGTCCCATGTTCACAAAAATGTGAACTGCTTTTGATCCTCCTTCCTGATAGGAATGAAAATAATGCATTTGCTGTATCAGTGATCACATACCATGTACCTGAAACTCTGTTAACATGCTCTAGTAAAGTTATCTAGACCAGCAGCTGTAATCCACTGTCACCCTTCAGCATCTGTTTGATTTTGTAGGGGCCAGACTGGTAAATTAATGAGGATACGATGAGGACTACCATCCATGCATCTTTCAGGTTTTTAAGATGGCCCTAATCTACCATTCCCCCGGGATGCAATTTTATTTTTGATTTACTGCCTTGACTGGGGATAGGGGAGGGAGAGAGTGATTCAGAGGCTTGTGCTTGGACCTTCCACTATGATAGCTCTTACTCCACAGGAC
Organism: Delphinus delphis; assembly: GCF_949987515.2. NCBI lineage: Eukaryota > Metazoa > Chordata > Mammalia > Artiodactyla > Delphinidae > Delphinus > Delphinus delphis. The sequence continues at coordinate 11,546,678 of NC_082704.1, forward strand.
AAGGACCCAATGTTGGGGCTCTTCCCAAGTATATACCAAGCACGTCCATTCTAATTATACGTTTGTGGAAAGCGGGAATGACCAACACGTGAATCCACGGATAGAGTGGACCTACTGTGTGCTAAACCTGGCTTAGGACTCCATTTAGTCCCTGGCTCACATACACTCTCACTCTAACAGAGAAGCCATGATGACACTTCTAGTATCCAGGTATCAATGTCAACTGATCATAATAATCCTCAAAATACTTGGGTATTCCCTTTTCCCAAGTGTACAGTCACTCAAATAGGTTGTCTCAAGTCCCTTTTGGGAAGGACTAGAGGAAACATTACAGGGTTTTCTGCTTGCCTTAGTGCTGGATAGGAAAACAGGCTTAAGGCCGGAAACTGGGTAAAGGATAATGATGTTTTTATTGGGGAAGCTGCCCTTTCTGAACATCCACTTTTGATTTTTTGAGGGGGCTTGTAAAATTAAGAAAAAATCTTGTTGGATTCCTATCTATCCTGCTCCTCAGAACACCATGTTCTATTAACCATCACCTTAGTTCTCTGCAGGTCAGGACCCCTTGGCTGCCACTCTGACCTTGCTGTTCATTGCAGTAATTGCATCCACCTTGCTCCTGATAGTAAATCACTGACATCTGGCCTCTATTATTTCCAGATCCTAACATCACCTTTGCTATCAAGTAGCTCAATTTTATTACAGCATTTCCTACTGTCAGCCCTGGTCTGCATAGGACACCCAGTAAGCTTCTCAATAATAGTGCCCCTCTTACCAGCCCATTCTTTATTGCTTTGGTAAATGGAGTGCCCTCTGTCTTCCTGCAGAAAATATTTGACGGGTGGGTTTTCTGGTTCTGCAGTATGTTCCCCTTCCCTGGCATGACCAATTCTGGAGACCCTTGGCTCCTTCCTCTACCATCTTCCATGCAATTTCTGGCATGTTTTATTCCACTCTGTGTGGATCATCACTTTTACCAAGCTTCAAAGAATCATCCTAGCAGTATGTTAGCACTATCTCCCAGGGTCTTGAGTAACAGCAACAAAGTCTCATTTATTCAACTTTATGTTTTGTCCCTCTTGATCCAGGACGCTTAGGATCCAGCCCCACATATACTGCCCTGGCTCCTGTTAATACATGTTGCCTAGGTCCTACAGCTCCTTTGGTATACAGTCCCTTTTCTCTCTTAAGAGGCCCAGAACTTCCCCAACTGGGTAAGGTATTTAATTTTAGTCATGGATCTGGTGGCCAGAAGTGGGGTTAGGGGTAGATTCTGAGAGTGGAGTACAGGTTTTTCTGCAAGGCAGAAATATCTGTAACATATTCCAGCAAGGGGAGAGCACCAGACTTTATCAAGGAGGAAGAGCCCACTTCTACAGGCATAGAGAGTTTGGGGGACTCTTGGAAGGTAAGAATTTAGAGTGCATTGACCCAGGTGCCCTTATTCCATGCCTCAGAGTCCCACTTCTTCCCAACAGTACCCTGGCCTTGGCATAGCTGATATGCTAGGGTTGAGAATTCAACCTTATCTGGAGATCTGAGATCCTTATAATTAAGTCCTGGGCTTGATCCTCAGCTTTTTCTGCCTTGCAGCTGAAAGAGATGAGTGTCTCTTTATATGTTGCCAAGGCTATTCGGTGTTCACACTCCACCTTCAATCGGCTACTAGTCCTTATTAGCTTTTCATTGTCTTTGTCAAAGGCATCAATAACATCCAGAAAAAGCCATCCAATTCCATAGTCCTTTATAATTAACACTTCACTCAAACACTCAAATGCACAAGATTTGCTCTTACCAGTGTGTTCACTTCCTCTGGTATTACATCCCAGTTCAGCACTGATAAAAGTCTAAACATTTTCACAGCTATGAAATGCCAAAAGCTGTTAGTATTCCATCTACCACCAGTGAAATGGTTCTCATTCTGTGCTTGCTGGTGGGTAATCCATTGCCGAAATCTAAAATTTTAGAGTTTTCTTCCTAGAACCCGCTCTTAAGTCAAATTCCTTGGGAAATATACTCTGAGATGGATATCTGTATAAAGGAGCTCTAGAGGAAAGTTCTCTCAGAAATAACACCTCTAGGAGAATTAGGGAAGCAGGACTGGACACAGGAAGGATTTAAACTACCATACAGTTACAATAGAGGTTTCAGCCAATCCTTCAGGGAGTTATGCAGTTGGAATGGCTCTTCAAAGTTGTCATTAACTGAGGCAAGAGGACTAATCCCTATAGTCCTACATCATCCAGTCACTAGATATGGGCTGCTCTCCAGAGGAGAGGGATGGTGTAATGCTGGATAAGGTGGTTCCCTTCAGATGAGGCCAGATCCTGGAGAGGGACTCAGCTACGAGTCATTAGCAGCCAACACTCCTAGAACTCTAGGGGATGAGTGCCTCAGTACTAAATGGGGAACTGGGGTGGCACATCACAAAATCCACTACAGTCCCCCTTCTCCTTGGGTCATGGTGGTGGCGATATGGAATTATGACAAAGGAGTAGCAAATATGGTGCTTAGTCTCATAGTACATGATTGCCCAATATCTTCAAGCTAGCCATGTTTCTCTTTAGAACTTGGCAGATGAGGTATGAAAGAGCGTACTGGGGGAATCTCCCTAGGAAACTTATCACTCCTTAGGGAGGATTTCAGTCAAGGTGGGTGGAATACTCAAAGCTTTTGGCATGCCATAGCAGTGAAGTTTTTAAGACTTTTATCAGTGGTGAGTTTCAACTGCACTTTTCCTCTGGCTATTCCTGGTACATTTCACTAATACAGAAGGAAACTCTCACCTTGATATAAAAACATATCCATATCCATTATTCATATCATTTACTAACTTAATTTCCTTTCTTCATCAATTCTGTATGTGACCGGACCTCCTACATAGCATTCATTCATTCATTCAATAATACTGATTGCACACCTACACGTACTATGCGTAAGAAACTGTTCTAAGTGCTAGAAACACAGTAATTAACAAGATAGAGAGTCTCTGTCTTCACGGAAAGCAAATTCTAGAAGAGGGGTTGCGAAGACAATAAATAAGGAGTAAATAAGCAAGAAAATTTCAAATAGTTATCAGTGATGTAATGATAATAAAACAGTAACACAAAAACAACTAACTTACTTTTAATATTTGTAAAGTTAATATAGATAGGGCATTCAAAGCAGGCTTTTCTGAGGAGATGATTCTTGAGCTGACACTCATATGATGAGAAGGATCTAGTCATGTGAAGATCTATGCAGAATTTCATTTGAGCTGAGAGCAGAGTGAAGTGAGGAAGCAAGACATGAGAAAGTCAGTGGACAGTTAGTTTCAGACAGATACACATCAGAATAACCGATAAAAAGGCCCTGAGTTACGAACGAGCTTGGCATATTTGAGAATCAAAAAGAAGACCAGCGTGGCTGGAGCTTAGCGAACACAGGGGAAAACCATAGAAAATGGGATTGAAGACTAGGCACTGGGCAGATTACATAGAGCCCTGGAGGTCACAGTAAATAATTTTTATCTAAGGACAATGGTAAGACAATAGAAAATTCTAAGCACTGGAGTAACATAATCTATCTCATGTTTTAAAAGAATTTCTCTGGGAGCTGTGTATAAAATAGACTATATAAGGTTAAGAATAGAAACAGGAATGCTACCATTGTAACAAAAAGAATAAAATACCTAGGAATAAACCTACCTAAAGAGGCAAAAGACCTGTATGCAGAAAACTATAAGACACTGGTGAAAGAAATTGAAGATGATAAAAACAGATGGAGAGATATACCATGTTTTTGGATTGGAAGAATCAACATTGAGAAAATGAATGTATTACCCAAAGCAATCTACACATTCAGTGCAATCCCTATCAAATTACCAATGGCATTTTTCACAGGACTAGAACAAAAAATTTCACAATTTGTATGGAAACACAAAAGACCCCGAAGAGCCAAAGCAATCTTGAGAAAGAAAAACATAGCTGGAGGAATCAGGCTCCTGACTTCAGACTATACTACAAAGCTACAGTAATCAAGACAGTATGGTACTGGCATAGAAACACAAATATATATCAATGAAACAGGATAGAAAGTCCAGAGATAAACCCATGCACATACGGTCACCTTATTTTTGATAAAGGAGGCAAGAATATACAATGGAGAAAAGATAGCCTCTTCAATAAGTGGTGCTGCACAGGATAGAAAGCCCAGAGATAAACCCACGCACATACAGTCACCTTATCTTTGATAGAGGTGGCAAGAATATACAGTGGATAAAAGACAGCCACTTCAATAAGTGGTGCTGGGAAAATTGGACAGCTACATGTAAAAGAATGAAATTAGAACACTCCCTAACACCATACACAAAAATAAACTCAAAATAGATTAAAGACCTAAATGTAAGGCCAGACACTATCAAACTCTTAGAGGAAAACATAGGTAGAACACTCTATGACATGAATCACAGAAAGATCCTTTTTGACCCACCTCCCAGAAAAATGGAAATAAAACCAAAAATAAACAAATGGGACCTAATGAAACTTAAAATCTTTTGCACAGCAAACAAAACCATAAACAAGACAAAAAGACAAACCTCAGAATGGGAGAAAATATTTACAAACGAATCAACTGACAAAGGATTAATCTCCAAAATATACGAGCAGCTCATGCAGCTCAATATCAAAAAAACAAACAACCCAATCCAGAAATGGGCAGAAGACCTAAATAGACATTTCTCCAAAGAAGATATACAGATTGCCAACAAACACAGGAAAGAGTGCTCAACATCATTAATCATTAGAGAAATGCAAATCAAAACTACAATGAAATATCATCTCACACAGGTGAGAATGGCTATCATCAAAAAATCTACAAACAATAAATGCTGGAGAGGGTGTGGAGAAAAGGGAACCCTCTTGAACTGTTGGTGGGAATGTACATTGATACAGCCACTATGGAGAACAGTATGGAAGTTCCTTAAAAATCTAAAAATAGAATTACCGTATGACCCAGCAATCCCACTACTGGGCATATACCCTGAGAAAACCATAATTCAAAAAGTCATGTACCAAAATGTTCATTGCAGCTCTAATTACAATAGCCAAGACATGGAAGCAACCTAAGTGTTCATCAACAGATTAATGGATAAAGAAGATGTGGCACATATATACAATGGAATATTACTCAGCCATAAAAAGAAATGAAATTGAGTTATTTGTAGTGAGGTGGATGGACCTAGAGTCTGTCATACAGAGTGAAGTAAGTCAGAAAGAGAAATAAAATACCGTATGCTAACACATATATATGGAATCTTAAAAAAAAAACGTTCTGAAGAACGTAGGGGCAGGACGAGAATAAAGACACAGACCTACTAGAGAATGGACTTGAGGATACGAGGAGGGGGAAGGGTAAGCTGGGACAAAGTGAGAGAGTGGCATGGACATATATACACTACCAAACGTAAAATAGATAGCTAGTGGGAAGCAGCCACATAGCACAGGGAGATCAGCTCGGTGCTTTGTGACCGCCTAGACGGGTGGGATAGGGAGGGTAGGAGGGAGGGAGACACAAGAGGGAAGAGATATGGGAACATATGTATATGTATAACTGATTCACTTTCTTGTAAAACAGAAACTACCACACCATTGTAAACCAAATATACTCCAATAAAGATGTTAAAAAAAGAAAAAATAAGTGGTGCTGGGAAAACTGGACACCTACATGTAAAAGAATGAAATTAGAAAACTCTCTACCATACACAAAAATAAACTCAAAATGGATTAAAGACCTAAATCTAAGGCCAGAAACTATAAAACTCTTAGAGGAAAACATAGGCAGAACACTCTATGACATGAATCACAGCAAGATCCTTTTTAACCCACCTCCTAGAGAAATGGAAATAAAAACAAAACTAAACAAATAGGACCTAATGAAACAAAAGCTGTTGAACAGCAAAGGAAACCATAAATAAGACGAAAAGACAACCCTCAGAATGGAAGAACGTATTTGCAAATGAAGCAATGGACAAAGGATTAATCTTGAAAATTTACAAGCAGCTCATGCAGCTCAATATCAAAAAAACAAACAACCCAATCAAAAAATGGGCGGAAGACCTAAATAGACATTTCTACAAAGAAGACATACAGATGGCCAACAAACACATGAAAAGATGTTCAACATCACTAGTTATTAGAGAAATGCAAATCAAAACTACAATGAGGCATCACCTCACACCAGTTAGAATGCCATCAACAGAAAATCTACAAACAATAAATGCTAGAGAGGGTGTGGAGAAATGGGAACCCTGTGCACCTTTGGTGAGAATGTAAATTGATACAGCCACTATGGAGAACAATATGATTTGGACAGTAAGTGGGTTGGAGGAAGAGATTACTGAGGGACAACTCAGGAAGGTTTCAGTTCTAAAAGGGAAATATGTGTGTGTGTGTGTGTGTGTGTGTGTGTGTGTGAGAGAGAGAGAGACAGAGACAGAGACAGAGACAGAGACAGAGACACAGAGAGAGGGAGAGAGTATGTGTGTGTTGAATGAGAGAGTACAGAAATATGAAAATATAGGGAGCAATTTCTCTTTTCAAGATGATCTTATTGAGGTGATTTGGTTCAAGATGGCAGAGTAGAAGGACGTGCTCTCACTCCCTCATGCAAGAGCACAGGCATCACAACTAACTGCTCAACAATCATCAACAGGAAGACACTGGAACTCACCAAAAAAGATACCCCGCATCCAAAGACAAAGGAGAAGCCACAGTGAGATGGTAGGAGGGGCGCAACCACAATAAAATCAAATCCCATAACTGCTGGGTGGGTGACTCACAAACTGGAGAACACTTATACCACAGAAGTCCACCACTGGAGTGAAGGTTCTGAGCCCCACATCAGCATTCTAACCTGGGGGTCCAGCAATGGGAGGAGGAATTCCTAGAGAATCAGACTTTGAAGGCTAGAGGGATTTGATTATAGGATGTCGACAGGTCTGGGGGAAACAGAGACTCCACTCTTGGAGGGCACACACAAAGTAGTGTGCATATCAGGACCCAGAGGAAGGAGCAATGACCCCACAGGAGAGTGAACCAGACCTCCCTGCTAGTGTTGGAGGGTTTCCTGCAGAGGCGGGGGTGGCTGTGTCTCACCGTGACAATAAGGAAACTGGCAGCATAAGTTCTGGGAAGTACTCCTTGGTGTGAGCCCTCCCAGAGTCTACCAGTAGCCCCACCAAAGAGCTCGGGTAGGCTCCAGTGCTGGGTCACCTCAGGCCAAACAACAAACAGGGAGAGAACCCAGCCCCACAGACAAGTGGATTAAAGTTTTACTGAGCTCTGCCCACTAGAGCAACAGCCAACTCTACCAACCACCAGTCCCTCCCATCAGGAAACTTCCACAAGCCTCTCAGATAGCCTCATACACCAGAGGGCAGAGAGCACAAGCAAGAAGAACTACAATCCTACAGCCTGTGGAACAAAAACCACATTTACAGAAAGACAGACAAGATGAAAAGGCACAGGGCTATATACCAGATGAAGGAACAAGATAAAATCCCAGAAAAACAACTAAATGAAGTGGAGATAGGCAACCTTCCAGAAAAAGAATTCAGAATAATGATAGTGAAGATGATCCAGGACCTCGGAAAAAGAATGGAAGCAAAATCGAGAAGGTGCAAGAAATGTTTAACAAAGACCTAGAAGAATTAAAGAACAAACAGAGATGAACAATTCAATAACTGAAATGAAAAATACACTAGAAGGAATCAATAGCACAATAACTGAGGCAGAAGAATGGATAAGTGACCTGGAACACAGAATGGTGGAATTCACTGCTGCGGAACACAATAAAGAAAAAGAAATTAAAAGAAATGAAGACAGCCTAAGAGACCTCTGGAACAACATTAAATGCAACAACATTCGCATTATACGGGTCCCAGAAGGAGAAGAGAGAGAGAAAGGACCTGAGAAAATATTTGAAGAGATTATAGCCGAAAACTTCCCTAACGTGGGAAAGGAAATAGCTACCCAAGTCGAGGAAGCTCAGAGTCCCAGGCAGGATAAACCCAAGGAGAAACACGCTGAGACACATAGTAATCAAATTGACAAAAATTAAAGGTAAAGAAAAATTATTGAAAGTAGCAAGGGAAAAACAACAAGTAACATACAAGGGAACTCCCATAAGGTTAACAGCTAATTTCTCAGCAGAAACTCTACAAGCCAGAAGGGAGTGGCATGCCATATTTAAAGTGATGAAAGGGAAGAACCTACAACCAAGATTATTCTACCTGGCAAGGATCTCATTCAGATTCGACAGAGAAATCAAAAGCTTTACAGACAAGCAAAAGCTAAGAGGATTCAGCACTACGAAACCAGCTCTACAACAAATGCTAAAGGAACTTCTCTAAGTGGGAAACACAAGAGAAGAAAAGGACCTACAAAAACAAACCCAAAACAATTAAGAAAATGGTAATAGGAACATACATATCAATAATTCCCTTAAACGTGAATGGATTAAATGCTCCAACCAAAAGACACAGGCTCACTGAATGGATACAAAAACAAGACCCATATATATGCTGTCTACAAGAGATACACTTCAGACCTAGGGACACATACAGACTGAAAATGAGGGGATGGAAAAAGATATTCCATGCAAATGGAAATCAAAAGAAAGCTGGAGTAGCAATACTCATATCAGATAAAATAGACTTTAAAATAAAGAATGTTACAAGAGACAAGAAAGGACACTACATAATGATCAAGGGATCAATCCAAGAAGAAGATATAAAAAATATAAATATATATGCACCCAACATAGGAGTGCCTCAATACATAAGGCAACTGCTAACAGCTATAAAAGAGGAAATTGACAGTGACACAATAATGGGCAGGGACTTTTTTTTGTGTGTGTGTGGTATGTGGGCCTCTCACTGTTGTGGCCTCTCCCATTGCTGAGCACAAGCTCCATGGCTCACTGGCCCAGCTGCTCCATGGCATGTGGGATCCTCCCAGACCGGGGCATGAACCCATGTCCCCTGCATCGGCAGGCGGACTCTCAACCACTGCGCCACAAGGAAAGCCCTGGTCAGGGACTTTAAACACCTCATTTACACCAATGAACAGATCACCCAGACAGAAAATTAATAAGGAAACACAAGCTTTAAATGACACAATAGACCAGATAGACTTAATTGATATTTATAGGACATTCCATCCAAAAACAGCAGATTACACTTTCTTCTCAGGTACGCACAGTACATTTTCCAGTATAGATCATCTTGTATCACAAATCAAGCCTCAGTAAATTTAAGAAAATTGAAATCATATCAAGCATCTTTTCTGACGACAACGCTGTGAGATTAGAAATCAATTACAGGGAAAAAAAACCATAAAAAACACAAACACATGGAGGCTAAACAATACGTTACTAAATAACCAAGAGATCACTGAAGAAATCAAAGACGAAATCAAAAAATACCTAGACAAATGACAATGAAAACATGACAATCCAAAACCTATGGGATGCAGCAAAAGCAGTTCTAAGAGGGAAGTTTATAACAATACAATCCTACCTCAAGAAACAAACATCTCAAATAAACAATCTAACCATACACCTAAAGGAACTAGAGAAAGAAGAACAAATAAAACCGAAAGTTAGCAGAAGGAAAGAAATCATAAAGATCAGAGCAGAAATACATGAAATAGAAACAAAGGAAATAATAGCAAAGATCAATAAAACTAAAAGCTGGTTCTCTGAGAAGATAAACAAAATTGATAAACATTTAGCCAGACTCATGGAGAAAAAGAGGAAGAGGATTCAAATCAATAAAAGAAGAAATGATGGGGCTTCCCTGGTGGCGCAGTGGTTGAGAGTCCGCCTGCCGATGCAGGGGACACGGGTTCGTGCCCCGGTCCAGGAAGATCCCACATGCCGCGGAGCGGCTGGGCCCGTGAGCCATGGCCGCTGAGCCTGCGCGTCCGGAGCCTGTGCTCCACAACGGGAGAGGCCACAGCAGTGAGAGGCCCGCGTACCAATAAATAAAATAATAATAAAATAAAATAAAATAAATAAAAAAAATAAAAGAAGAAATGAAAAAGGAGAAGTTACAACAGACACCTCAGAAATACAAAGCATCCTAAGAGACTATTACAAGCAACTGTATGCCAATAAAACAGACAACCTGGAAGAAATGGACAAATTCTTAGAAAGGTACAACCTTCCAAGACTGAACCAGGAAGTAATAGAAAATATGAACAGACCAATCACAAGTAACGAAATTGAAAGTGTGATTAAAAATCTTCCAACAAACAAAAGTCCAGGACCAGATGGCTTCACAGGTGAATTCTATCAAACATTTAGAGAAGAGCTAACACCCATCCTTCTCAAACTCTGGCAAAAAATTGCAGAGGAAGGAACCCTCGCAAACTCACTATGAGGCCACCATCACCCTGATACCCAAACCAGACAAAGATACTACAAAAAAAGAAAATTACAGACCAATATCACTCATGAATATAGATGCAAAAATCCTCAACAAAATACTAGCAAACAGAATCCAACAACACATTAAAAGGATCATACACCATGATCAAGTGGGATTTATCCCAGGGATGCAAGGATTCTTCAATATACACAGATCAATCAATGTGATACACCATATTAACAAATTGAAGCAGTAAAACCATATAATCATCTCAGTAGATGCAGAAAAAGGTTTTCACAAACTTCAACACCCATTTATAATAAAAACTCTCCAGTAAGTGGGCATAGAGGGAACCTACCTCAACATAATAAAGGCCATATACGATAAATCCACAACAAACATCATTCTCAATGGTGAAAAACTGAAAAGTATTTCCTCTAAGATCAGGAACGAGACAAGGATGTCTACTCTCACCACTATTATTCAACATGGTTTTAGAAGTCCTAGCCACAGCAATCAGAGAAGAAAAAAAATAAAAGGAATACAAATTAGAAGAGAAGAAGTAAAACTGTCACTGTTTGCAGATGACATGATACTATACATAGAGAATCCTAAAGACGCCACCAGAAAACTACTGGAGCTAATCAATGAATTTGGTAAAGTTTCAGCATACAAAATTAATGCACAGAAATCTCTTGCATTCCTATACAATAGCAACAAAATATCAGAAAGAGAAATTAAGGAAACAATCCCATTTACCATTGCAACAAAAAGAATAAAATAGCTAGGAATAAACCTACCTAGGGAGACAAAAGACCTGTATGCAGAAAACTATAAGACACTGATGAAAGAAATTAAAGATGATACAAACAGATGGAGAGATATACCATGTTCTTGTATTGGAAGAATCAATATTGTGAAAATGACTATTCTACCCAAAGCAATCACAGATTCAAAGCAATCTCTATCAAATTACCAGTGGCATTTTTTCCAGAACTAGAACAAAAAATTTTAAATTTGTATGGAGACAAAGAAGACCCCAAATAGCCAAAGCAGTCTTGAGGGAAAAAAAAAACAAGCTGGAGGAATCAGACTCCTTGACTTCAGACTATACTACAAAGCTACAGTAACCAAGACAATACGGTACTGGCACAAAAACAGAAACACAGATCAATGGAACAGGATCGAAAGCCCAGAGATAAACCTATGCACCTATGGTCAACTAATCTATGACACAGGAGGCAAGGATATTCAATGGAGAAAAGACAGCCTCTTTAGTAAGTGGTGCTGGGTAAACTGGACAGCTACATGTAAAAGAATGAAATTTGAACATTCCCTACACCATACATAAAAATAAACTCAAAATGGATTAGAGACCTAAATGTAAGACCAGACACTATCAAACTCTTAGAGGAAAACATAGGAAGAACACTCTTTGACATAAATCACAGCATGATCTTTTTTGATCCACCTCCTAGAGAAATGGAAATAAAAACAAAAATAAACAAATGGGACCTAATGAAACTTAAAAGCTTTTGCACAGCAGAGGAAACTACAAACAGGACGAAAAGACAACCCTCAGAATGGGAGAAAATATTTGCAAACGAATCAACAGACAAAGGATTAATCTCCAAAATATATAAAGAGCTCATGCAGCTCAATATCACAAAACAAACAACCCAGTCCAAAACTGGGTAGAAGACCTAAACAGACATTTCTCCAAAGAAGACATACAGATGACCAAGAAGCTCATGAAAAGCTGCTCAACATCACTAATTATTAGAGAAATGCAAATCAAAACTACAATGAGGTATCACCTCACACCAGTTACAATGGGCATCATCAGAAAATCTACAAACAACAAATGCTGGAGAGGGTGTGGAGAAAAGGGAACCCTCTTGCACTGTTGGTGGGAATGTAAATTGATATAGCCACTATGGAGAACAGTATGGAGGTTCCTTAAAAAACTAAAAATGGAATTACCTAATGACCCAGCAATCCCAGTACTGGGCATATACCCAGAGAAAACCATAATTCAAAAAGACACATGCACCCCAATGTTCATTGCAGCACTATTTATAATAGCCAGGACATGGAAGCAACCTAAATGCCCATCGACAGACGAATAGATGAAGAAGAAGTGGTACATATATACAATGGAATATTACTCAGCCATAAAAAGGAACGAAATTGGGTCATTTGTAGAGACATGGATGGATCTAGAGACTGTCATACAGAGTGAAGCAAGTCAGAAAGAGAAAAATAAGTATCGCATGTTAACGCATGTATGTGCAACCTAGAAAAATGGTACAGATGAACTGGTTTGCAGGGCAGAAATTGAGACACAGATGTAGAGAACAAACGTATGGACACCAAGGGGGGAAAGTGGCGGAGGGGGGCTGGGGGTGTGATGAATTGGGGGATTGGACTGACATATATACACTAGTATGTATAAAATGGATAACTACTAAGAACCTGCTGTATAAAAAAATAAATAAAATTTAAAAACTAAAATTAATAAAGGTGATCTTATTGACACTTTACTTCTTAGGATTGGCCAAAGCCAATGTTTTCTGTTTTGACTGACTAAACTGAGGAGGTCTTTGCTGTGTCTCACTACTCCTGGAGCTTACCCTCCAACACAAACTAAGGCATGTATATTTGGTGGCTTCTGAAGTAGCAACGATTGTTACAGTATCTCAAGCTGTGTTTAAGGGTGAGATGGTGGCTAGGAGATCTGCATGCACTGTGCAGATGTAAGAAAAGAGTTAAGAACCCAACCACAGCTACAGCTAGAAATCCTGGCCATTACATGTCCTTTTGCACTTCACAGGCAAGAGGATATTCTGCAAGCAAAGCTGACCCACAGGTGCTGGGCTGCAGCACAATTGATTTCCTTTGTGGAACTAATCACAGAGAAATCCTTCATGTGTGCTCCCAGACTCAGTGGCAGTTTCAAGTTGATGTGAAGTGCTGACACATAGCACAGAAGTGTTGGTGTTAGAACATTTTAGAATTTCAAAGCATCACCTGATGGGGGAGAGTGTAGGAAGCAGACACTAACCATCCTGACTGAGAAAATAGGGGTTAAAGAAGGGAAGGAGGTTTTCACAAAGTGACAGTTACACATTTTTTATCACACTGTATTATTATCTTCCTCTTTAATGTCTCTGTATCCAAGGAACTGATCTATCTTGTTCATCAGCAGCAGAGTGAACTGCCACATAGTAGATGCTCAAGAAACATCGTGGATGAGTGAATGAACAACTGAACCTAAATCAACCTCAGTGTCCCTCCCAACCGAATCATGTTGTCAACATTTGTTGCCAGCAAATACACAACTCAAGTTCCAATTCGTCTTGCGTTTGCTCCCTGGGACACAGACTTTATCTATACAGTGCTACCGAAGCAGTTGGTTTTGTAGAACTGGTCAGTAAATGGAGGGAAAGAACCAGCCAAATGATTAGTTTAACTGGTATTTTGTTCTACTCAGTTGCCTACATTTTTGTCTGAATTGACAAAATAAACAAACAAATGAAAACGAAATAAATCAAAAAGTATGCTGGTGTCTGACAGATGTAATTACATCCCTGTCTTAAACTGTAACCATCAGCATGAATCTGAGAGACTAAACACTGGGGTAAAAGGCTGTGTCTACAACCACTCCTTTTAGTCACCTCAGGGCTGGGGGTGGAGAACAACTAGATCTGTTCTTTGACGTCACAATTTCAAAATACCCAACCGATTGAATCAATTTTTCACTACTTATATAATTAGGGACCTTGTATAATCAGCGTCCTCTCTCCCCATAAGGTATCAGGCTCTTTTGTCACTTCTCAAATGCCCCTTTTTAAAGACTACAAATATTAGACACCTGAAGTCATTCCTGCTTGAAGATTTTTCCCATCTAAGCCTCTCCAACCATCCTCTGCACCTCCCCTTACCTTGGCAGCTGTGTGACCACCAAAGATTTTCTTTCTAATCAGGACTGAAATCCACGTTCAATTTTTGAGTAACCAAACATAGGGCCGTCTGTGTTAGCAAGTGATATTTTTCCCAGTCAGTCCTGACTTGATGAATTGACTTTCCCAAGTGCCAACTGCTTAAGCTAAACAATGACACCAAATGAAACCGCATATCAAACAAAGGCACATCAGGAGGAGGAACAAGATGACACTGATGTCATGAAGGCTGCCTCAACTGGGGGGCCATAGGCAGGGCAGAGTCTTCGTATTGCACAAGCCATAGCTAACACAAAGAAAAACAGGAGGAAACACACAAAGAGGACCTGAGATAATACCTATAGAAGAAGAAATTTAAATTGCAGATGCATTCGTTATCATTTCTAATCCTTCACTATAGAAAGAGGCTATTTTTTGCAGCTCTCCTGTTTGGTATGTAATCTTCTGTGACAAACATATAGTTTTAAATACTATTTTAATAAACAAATAAAATGCATAATGGTTTCAGATCTAATAGAGTATTTCCATTAGTTAAAAGTATAATAGCTGTGCCCCGGGGTAGCATAACCATAAATGAGCTACCCGGTCTTTCCCAATGAGTGAAAAAAAAATGGTTTTGTACCAATAACTTTCACTTCCTATTATAATACAGTTCTGTCCATCACCAGAAGCCAGAAATTATAAAGAGTAAAACATTTAATGAACTTGCTTTCATTAAATGATGTGTATCATCTGCTGCTGAGGGAGAGAAAGCTAAAACTCACAGTTTGAATGGTCCTAGAACAACCTTAACAGCAGTTTGTTAACAATCAAACTGAGGAGTATTACATGATTTCAGCAGTTGGGAAGCAAATTATTTTATTTATTCTCACCACTGCACCTTTTGGACCTATAATATATTCCACTCATCAGAAAGCTTTATCTCAGCTGGAAAACATGAATTCTTATTTTGGTTTCCAAAATTCCAGTTCTTTACTAAATTCCAAGTACCTTTGAAAATTGAAATGCTCATGGTTGACATTTATTCTTATAGGTAAAATACATAGCTTCATTCATATTTTAAGAGTGTATATTTAAAACTCATACCTTGTCAAGAGCATAACTGAAAATGAGAATTTTTCCCCATTAGTTTGGTTTCAATCTACAAATCAGGTTTCATGCTTTCTATCAAAAAATGTACTTTTGTGCCACACATCCAACGAGAGAATGACACCACTACAAGACACTTGAACTGTTTTCTTTACCACGGGCTATTACTGTGTCAAAACGCTACTGAGGTTCCTGGGAGATATAGTTCCTATTTCTAGTTAACTTATAGGTATAAAAATGCTCAAATCAGAATTTATAATGAGGGAGGCACATTTTGAAATTCTAAGAAGTAAAGAAACTGGATTAAAAGTAAGAAGAAAGGTCACCAAATGATACATTTTCTGATTGAGTGTAGTATTTTTTATTCCTTTCAATTTTGATGGTGCAACTGTGACAATACAGGGTGATTCAAAACTAAGTGAACACTTTCACAATTGTTTACTCAGTAACTAGGTGCTATATGAAATTGTAGTATGTAGCAAATTGTAGAGTTACCCTTCCAAATGTCCAACCATTGGAGAAATACAAGTTTTGACTACATGCTCATATATAACCTGGTTCCTTAATAATAAATGTTTGAGAGCATTCTATTATTTTTGATGACTCTATAATTTGTTGTAGAATGCTTGCATGGATGTCCTTCAATTAAAATACAGGTTGCAAAGTAGCAAAAATAATTTAAGTTCTTGTCAAAACTGTCCTAAGTTATGCATCAACAGATATATATTATTTTTAATATGTCATCTCCTTCCATGTTTTAAAAATAAAATTTGATATCGCTAAGATCAGCTCCTACGTTACTATAAGAAAGTCAGGAATACATATATGTACTTGAAAACCAGAAGTCCAATTTGATATTTAAAGTCAACAGATGTTAGATAGATAGATAGATAGATAGATAGATAAAATGCACTACTAAGGACTAAGAACTGGACATATAAGACTGGATTGAATCCACGTTGCCAAAGTGCCCATGAAAAAGACTCTGACTGGATCTATACAGGTTTACCAAATTGACCACTTTGACTAAATTGACCAGTCAATTTAATGAAAGAGCCACTTAACACCCTCCCACCTCAAAATGACCAAAGCCACCTGTTAAGGAACTTGCGGAGAGCCTTATTTTGCTGCTCCTTCCAAACACCAATTCCTCCCACTGCTCTACCCACCTGTCTCCTCCAAGCAGCCCTTTACTGATTCAATTATTTTCTCAATTGTGGTTGGAGTTAGGGAATAACTATTTGTTCCCCAGGACACACATTTCCCTGGGATTGAGCAAGTTACAGTAATCAGCTGAGCTGAGGGCTGCCCTGGGCAGAACCGTGTGAAGGTCCCTGAGGAGCAGGTTATATTCCTGAGTGCTCCAAGAATTCTGCTTCAATCGAAAAAGCATTCAGTTCACTCTTCCATAGTCTGTACTCTGCTTCTGAGCTAGCGATATGAAATACTCATTCAGCTACAATTTCTCTTGCGGCTAGCCAATAAACTGAACATGTCGAGCCAACTCACAATTCTTCAAGAAGCAACCACCCGGTAGAGAGACACTATCAGTTTTCTGTTCAGGCTAAATGCCATGGTTTCAAAATATGTGATGAGAAAGGAAATGTAATTGTGCAATTTTTAATTGAGATGTTAATCCTTACTATACTTCTCTACAGGAAACAATGCATCCATGAAAACCCCCAAGAGAACATGCAAGAGTCTAGAAAACTTGCTTATTTTTTCTCTGGGTGTGAGATACCCACCATCTTCCACAAGATGGCAGGCAGTTTTCATTTTACTGTTGGTAATGAACAGGAAATCACTCCACTCTCAAATGACAGCAACCCCAGGTAGCTAGGGTGACATTTGCTTTACATTATGATACACACTAATTAATCATTAGTGATCCCAGAAGTAAGTCTGCTAAAAATGCTTTGCAATGGCTTCTCACAGCAGGGGCTTTCAATATTGATACTATTACATGCACATATGTTCAGCCAGTATATGTTTAACTTTTAAGGCTTTACGTTTTTAGGGTATTTTAATCAATATTGCCTAGATTAATATTCACCTCTTATTTGGAAGGGGAAATGATGAGGCTAGTAAATACAGAAAGATAAAAGGCAGTACACAGAGCTTTGAAAAGGTAAAGGCAACTCAAACAAGTTTTTAGCTGAAAGTACCTTTGTCCTCTGGCATTTGTTGACATCTTCAACTTTTTGCCAGGCTCATCTCAAAATTACCGGGGCAAAAATTCTGTAAAGAACTTGGCTGGCACTATCACTGCACACTTGTGCCCTATGGTCTCAAAACAGATCACTTGGGCTTCCCTGGTGGCGCAGTGGTTGAGAGTCACGCCTGCCGATGCAGGGGACACGGGTCCGTGCCCCGGTCCAGGAGGATCCCACATGCCGCGGAGCGGCTGGGCCCGTGAGCCATGGCCGCTGAGCCTGCGCGTCCGGAGCCTGTGCTCCGCAACGGGAGAGGCCGCAACAGTGAGAGGCCCGCGTACCGCAAAAAAAAAAAAAAAAAAAGATCACTTCATTAAGGAATTAATCTAGTCCTTCAACTAACAAGAAATGCTCACATTGCCTTTCAATATCAATTCCATTCCGTAGCAAGGAGCCTCATTATTATAAACAACTCCACCAGACCTCAGGCACGACCCCAGCTTCGTACAATGAGTGCTAAAGGTTCTAGGAAGGTTCACCAATTGCCTGGGCGGCCACGGCCAGCCCAGTTCCCTCCACCACCTGAAGCTAACCCAGGACAAAGATCATCTGCCTGGGTCCACCCCACCTGTGGTGGAAACTCTTAGCACTTTAAGTTCACATCTTAGTTCCAATTATAGCTGGTTAGTTCTCCACTTAGGTCAACTACATCTACCCCTAGGCCTTGTTAATACATCTTTTGAAAAGTTTCTTTTACTCCACCGAACTTTAGCTTTCCTCTGATAATGACACTTCCTTCAGCGCTTCCTGAATTTTAGTATGTATATGAATCCCATGAAGAGCTGGATAAAACACAGATTCTGATTCAGTAGATCGGGGAAGGACTGGAGATGCTACACAGCTAACGAGCTCCCAGGCGTTTCTGGATGCTGCTGGTCCACACGCCACACGTGAATTAGCAAAGCTCTGGAGTTTCTTCCTTCATCCACACTCCATATATCCTGGGGTAAAGAAGACCGGTAGGAGCTTCCAGAATCCTCACTGTATTTTCTAGACTTCGTTTCATCAATAACTCCTCCTTTTCTGAAGTCGTCATCATCTGACTGATAAATACTCTTCACAGTCATCTCTAGATCTCAAGCGCTCCGCTGCATTCACTGAACGTTTTGGAATCCAGATTACCATCTTCTTTCCATGTATGCCCTCTTCTTGAACACCTTCAATCTTCGCGTGGATGACTTACTCATGACACTGGCCTTGACCTCCTTTGTTCCACTGACCTTCATCTTCTTTCACTTTTAGCGATCAAGTCACTGGCCACACCATGACCTTGTTATCACCTGAAATGGCTGTAGCGCTGAAATCTTAAATCTTAAAATTTCTCCCTATTACCTCAGCCTCCGACAGGAGACTTCTGCTCTGCTCTCACTAAACATACTCTCCCACCTCGTAGGACTTTCCACTCCTTGGAAACTTCCCTATTCTATTTTCCTAATACCACTAGCTTTCACCTCCATTTCTACCCATTCTGGAAACCAGGGTCAACCATTTCTACTCCAAATTCAAGAACAATCTATCCCTAATTTCGTCTTCTGAAACTACACTCTAAACTCAATCCTGGGTGTACTCCTATTGTTTTAATCCTCCCCATCTATAAAGATCTAGTGAACACACACATGCAACTCCTCATGCTGAGTGGCCCCATTACACACTGATATATACAACCCCAGTTGGACCCAGCACCCTGCTGCCCAATCCTCTTCTTTGTTCCCTCACAATTGTTTTTCTCGGACCCTTTTCATGCTTTTCAAGCGTCAAGTTACAAAATATAAATGTATTCAACTCCCATTCCTTCCCAGCACAATCTTCCCATATCTTTACCCAACCTCTCTTTTCCTTGTCTCCTGTTATGTATTGCTTTTTCTTCCAAAGTTAACCCCAACAATTTTATCAGCTTAAAAAAACAAATCCCTCTTATGCTTTTGATTCTACTTTGATGTGTTAGTTTCCCATTCTTTTAAATTATCACACACTCTCTTCCCATTGGGTCCTTCCTCTCAGCCAGCAGACTCTCTCAAGTCTTCCTTACTAACCCCCCCCTCAACCAAAAATATGCTCCATAACTTTATTTCTTCCTAACTAGAGATCCAATTCCAATTCTACCTTTTATTTTATAAACTTTAAACGAAGTTGCCTTCATTCATCATCTCTTTTTTATCATTCTTTCTTTAATCTCCTACAAGCACCTACCATATTATAAAGTAAATGCCACACCTATGAGTTGGCTTCTGCCACTCCACTGATGGCTTCATAGTTTCCAATCTCAATGGCCTCGTCTCTGTCTTTGATGCATTGGCATAATTTACCACTTGATACTCACCCTCCGATAGAAACATTTTCCTCCCTTATATTCCCTTATACTCCTCTCAGTCTTCTTATTTCACTTTTAACCTCCTCTGCTGATTAATCACTTCTGTTTCTCCATCAAACTCTTAATGTTAATGTCCCAAAGGGTCTGCCCTTAGCCTTCTTTGCTTCTCACTCTGCGCTCTCCCCTTGTATCCCTCTCTTCCTGGGCTGCCATAGGCATTCCCTTGATCTCAATTATTTTCTCCATAGCACTTATCATGTTCTGACTTATGAGATAATTTAATTATGTTTATTAATGTCCCCCAACACCTCATCCCTGCTAGAATGTCAGCTACATTAAAGAAGGGGATTTTTTTCTGTTTGTTCACTGATGTACACCAAGCACCTGGAATAGTGTCTGGAACACAGTAAGTGCTCAGTAGATTTTGTTGAATAATCACTGCCACATCCAGATCGCAAAACCTAACCCCTCTCTTGACCAGATACCTCCACATGTGTATCATACCGACATGTCAAGATTAACGTGGCACAAATTGAAGCCATTACCTCGTCCTGTAACAAATTTGCTCTTCACGCAGTGGTTCCTATCTCTGATCCAGGCACTGCAAGCCTAGAAGGTTTCAAGTCATTTTGACTCCTTTATCTTTTCTTACGATGCACAGCCAATCTGTCATCAAGTACTGTGGATTCTAACCCCTCCAATAGCTTGCACTGCCCTGTTCATCCTCATAAGGCATAGCTCATTTCTACTCTTGCCTGCAATCTTGAATTTACCTCCTAAAATTATCCTACTGCCACTAGTTGCCCAGCACCATCTATCCTACACAGTCTTGCCTGACTTATTTCTCTGATAAAACAAATCTGCTAACATTACGTCTCTCTTGAAGAGTCACAAAGGCTGCCTGTTCAATAGATTTAATCCTGAGTTCCTTGGCCTGACATTAAAGCTCCTCTATCATCTGCCTTCAAATCTATCTTTCAACTTCACATCCACTATATTTTTTCACAGTACCTATTCTGTAGATATTTCTAGTCCAAATGCTCACATGACTAATGAACATAACAGAAGATTCTAAGAGAATGCAGGTGAGAAGAATGGTGACTAATTTCAAGAAAATCTGATAAGACTTGCTGGACAAATGCAGTGACTTAAAATTATCCTTAGTGAGAAAGTGAGATATGAAAATGACTGAAGACAAAACTCTGATAAAAGGGTCTTCTTCTCTACTCGAGGGTCTAGACGGGGTTCTCAAAGTGAGATCGATGAACCATCTTGTGTCAGAATCCTCTGGAGTTGGCCCTTGTATCTTCATTTGTAACAAGCTTCCAAGGAGATTCTCATATGCATTTAAGGCTGAGAATAACTGAGTTAGGGAGTAATATCCACATTTTCTATTTCTGAGGGGGGTAAGAAGAAATACCTGTATCCTATTACCCCTAGGTAACATGAAAAGGACACTGGATTAGGAATCAGAAAAGTGATTTATTTTCTTAACTTTGCTCCTCACTTGCCTATGTGCTTGGGCAAGTCATTGACCACCATATTCAAATACAGGGGCTGGAGGAGATGACCTCTAAGAACACTTACCACTGGAGGAGTTGCTGTTTCCATTGGAACCATGCCTCATCGCCCCATATCCTGCAATTTCCTGCCACCACAGCATTTATGGTGGACAGCATTGACCCTGACCAAGAACTGTGCGTTAGGAAATAGCTGAGAAAGTGTCCCAAATGTCACCTTCTCAGTGAGGCTTTCTTTGTTGATCAAGTCCCTGTCTCACGCTTGTTATTCTTCTTGCCTAATTTACTTTTCTCCATTACACTTAACACTATGTTTTTCAATCTTTCAATCAAGCAATCTTGCTTATTGTCTGTCGTCCCTCACTGGACTGTAAACTCCATGAGAACAAGGGTTATGTCTGTTCTGTTTACTGCTACATCATCTGGACCTTTAACAACCCCTGGCATATAACAAAATACAGCTTTAAAGCTCTCGTCATTCCCTTGGTTCCCTCTCCCCCTCCCCCTCTATCTCTCACTCCCTCTGTTCTGGCTTTCTCGCCAATTCTCTCTCTCCTTCTCGTCACACTGTACCGACCCCTTTATACACTTAGAGCTGTGGCATTCAAGATGGGATAAGGTGGACATATGGGTAATGGAGGACAATTCATGCTCATTGTCAACTTCTCAGTTTGTTCAAATGAATCTCAGAGGAAGGAAAATGCCCTCCCTAGAACTCTGAGAGAGAAGTTCTTCCAGATATGAGAAGACCTTTGGCAGAGTTTTTATTGTGGACAAAGGATACCCTGACCTCCGAACTTAAGTTTAGGGGATAATGCTGCTGATCTTTGTAAAGAGAGCACCACTAATGTACTTAGGTCACAGACAAACAAGCAAACAAACAAAGAAAATAACATTCAATTCAAACAAAAGGGCAGGCAGTGGTCCCGAAGTATGGGTTTCATTGAATTTGAACCTGAAGTTACTCAGACTACATTTTGACTTCCTGCAAGAGAGGGTCATTCACAGGATCATGTGGAAGCATGTACGTATCTCTGGCTCCACCCTCAGGCATCTTTTCCATTCCCTCTTATTTCACAGTTGCTCAGTTAAGTATTCTATTCTCTAGCGCCCACCCGCCTCAGGTGGCGTTAGCCATTCTTGCCCCTCACAGAAACCCTTCAGAGGCCAAGCTTCTATGTACCACAGTAGACCAGGGAACCTGGGCCACCATGTTAACAGAAATGATAAAACTTATTTTTTGTCACCTGGGGCCCTCTACAACAATGATAATGCTCCCTCCTTTGCTACTGACTTTGTTGGTGATACTAAGGATAGAGATTTTTAGCCTGGGAATGAATAAAGGGATATTTTAGGTTAGACTTATTTTCCTTGTCCTGCCAATGCAGCCGTGGAGGCAGCTGCCCACTCTGACATAAACAAGATGAAAGCATCTCTAAAAATCTTGGAATCAAATTTAGCATGCAAAGA
Source organism: Delphinus delphis (assembly GCF_949987515.2). Classification (NCBI taxonomy): domain Eukaryota; kingdom Metazoa; phylum Chordata; class Mammalia; order Artiodactyla; family Delphinidae; genus Delphinus; species Delphinus delphis. The sequence goes on from NC_082704.1 coordinate 11,569,651, forward strand.
TTGTGATGCCATTTAGCCAAATGAAGACTTTCTTGGGATTGATTAAGCAAACTCGTGTGAGTCCCTAGAAGGGTCCCAGGGCCTGGCAGGGTGCTCAGTAAATATGTGCTTAATGAAGATAGAAATCTAAGTCTTATGGAAGGCTGACATTTTTATATAAATATTGGCTGATAGTGAACATAAAGCAACTGTTAAAGATTTGGTTTCAAACTGCAGAAGGGCCAAATGAAAAGAAAGAGCAATTCTAAAGTAGAGATTTATATTTTCATCCAAAATGAATTAAACACTATCCTTTCCTCTCTGTTGGATCCCAAGCAGATTTCAGGCCTCTCAGGATGTGACCAAAGCTATATTTCAATCTTAGTGCAAGCAATGAGCACCTCAGTCTCTCAACCTCCCAGCAGATGCTCCTTTCAAGAGGTTAGCAGCAAGCAATTGCCTTAAAAAGGGAAACGCTTGTGACTGGTCAGTTTTTATTCTCCATTGAGGAGTTAGCTTTTGACCCTTTTGTTTAACTTCCATTTTGGAGAGGATGACAGACCAGGTCACTAAAAGGTAGAGAGGGGAAACTCATAACTTTCCATTTACAAAGATTGGTGAGAAAATGATGGCTGATAGAATCTTAAGGATTCTTGGGCTTTCCGTTTCTCTGTTCCTTATGCAATTGGGCTGGTTGCAAGTCAGTTTAACAAATAATTACTAAGTGTCAGCTAGGTATTATGCACTTTACTAGATGCTGTTCTTTCCATCCATTCATTCAACAAATATTTAGTGAGTACCTACAACAGTAATGCTATGAGGTGCTAGACAAAGCAAGCATGGTCCCTACCCTTCATGTGGACTATAATCAAAATGGGGGGGGGGTGCAACTGTGTTGGAAGCAGAAAAATTTTACTAAATATAATCAAAATAACAGTATTATATATCAAGGCCTTACTGTATGCCATGCACTGGGCCAGGTACGTGTATATGCGTTATCTGTTTTAATCTTCACAACAGCCTAACAAGGAGGCTCTTAATCATCCTTATTTTACAGATGAAGGAAATGCAGATCAGAGAGGTAAAGTAACTTGATCATGTAGCTACTAAGTTGCAGAGCTGGGATTTAAAAACATGTCTGTCTGATTCCAAAGCCTATGTTCTTTCTAGAACACCGTACTGCCTCTAGAGAGGCAGTTAAGAGAACAATCAGAATTTCTTATCCTAGACAAACAAGATCTCTTTTCCCCCCTCATGTTGACTGTCTTAGTTCAGACTGCTGTAACAGAATACCATAGATGGGTGGCTTAAACAACAGAAGTTTATTTCTCACAGTACTGGAGGCTGGGAAGTCCAAGATCAAGGCGCTGGCAGATTCAGCATCTGGTGAGAACCTGCTTCCTGGTTCACAGATGTCTGTCTTGCTGTGTCCTCACATGGTGTAGGTGGGAAGACAGCTCTCTGGGGTCTCTTTTATAAGGGCACTTATCCCATTCATGAGGGCTCCATTCTTATGATCTAATCACCTCCCAAAGGCCCTACCTCCTAATACCATCGCATTGTGGGGTTAGGATTTCAGTATACAAATTTTGGAGAGACACAAACATTCAGTCCATAATGTTGACTTTTGCTCAGGGGCCTCTGTTCATGGTTAGAATTACTATGATTTAAAAATCGTGCACTCACCTATTTCTCCCCAAAGAAACTTTCCCATCAACTTTAAAGGAAATGGATTGTGGAATTTTAATGTGCCTTGTTGAATTACTTCTAATTAGGAATTTCCCTTCTATAATCATTCAATATGGCAATCAAGAAGAAAAAAATATGGATATACAGTGTCTGTGAAATCATGACCCTGCAACAATTCATTGAGTCAGAGGAGAGGTTCATAGGCCACTGTGATGGGCTCTTCACTGCTTGAGTTTAAGACTTCAGGTACTATCATCACTGAGACCAAGAATCTTATTCATTTATAGATGGATTGTGCCCTAGACGTAGGACAAGAGAACAAGACAGCATCTCTCCAACCAGGATTTTGTGACTGCAACACTACTCAGCTGATGGTGCTGGGCTCCGGAGCGAATCCTTACCCGAACATTCATCTAGGGCCCTTCCAAACTTAGTTTCTTTGCTCCAACTTTCCCCTAATCTGGAAAGTTCTTTCTCTCTCTGTTTACTTGTAAAAATCTGACATTTCCATTAAAACACAACTAAAATTATACCTTTTCCAACATGACTTCAACAATTTCAGTCAAAATCTATCCTTCTCTCATTTCCTCATTAACCTATAGCTCTATTTCAGAGCTAGCTTTTTATAAGAATTTGATTCAATAGGTATTTTTTCCTCTGTGAGATGCTGAGCTCCGAGAAGTCAGGGATTTTTTTTTTTTTTTTTTTAGGCTACAGACATGCAGGCTCAGCGGCCATGGCCCACGGGCCCAGCCGCTCCACAACATGTGGGATCCTCCCGGACCGGGGCACGAACCCGTGTCCCCTGATCAGCAGGCAGACTCCCAACCACTGCGCCACCAGGGAAGCCCCAGAAGTCAGGGATTTTATCTTATTCTTCTCTGTATCCCTCCTAGTATCCAATACAGTGTGTACCAGGAGAGTCGCTATAATAGAAGAAAAAACGTTGGCTTTGGCATCAGACCAACCTGGATTCAAATACAGCACTGCAACTTCCTAGCTGTGTAAACCTAGGCAAATCATTTCTCTCTCTGAGCTTCAGTTTTCCTTATCTATACAATGGGGATAACAACCCTCATTAAATTACCAAAAGGAATAAATGAGGTAGGTATGTATGTGTGTGAGCCATACACTGCACACACACAAACCTTAGTTTCTCTTCCCATCTCGTCCCTTTTTATGGTAGGGAAAAGGCCCAATATAGGAAAAAGAAACATTAACCCATGCTATCAAGGGTTGTGAACCTACAAGTGGCCAAATGAATTGATATTTACTGGGTCCCTACTATTTTCCTAGCACTGTGCTAAGTTCTATAAGGGAGATAAGAAAAAGCCTCTGCCTCCAGAAAGCTAACAATCTATTGGTAGAGGCAAAATAAAATCATGAGAGACACACATTAAGAATCCCAGCAGGCGAAGTGAGAGAGTGGCATGGACATATATACACTACAAAATGTAAAATAGATGGCTAGTGGAAAGCAGTTGCATGGCACAGGGAGATCAGCTCGGTGCTTTGTGTCCACCTAGAAGGATGGGATAGGGAGGGTGGGAGGGAGACGCAAGAGGGATGAGATATGGGGATATATGTATATGTATAGCTGATTCACTTTGTTATAAAGCAGCAACTAACACACCATTGTAAAGCAACTATACTCCAATAAAGATGTTAAAAAAAAAGATGTGGCACATACACACAATGGAATATTACTCAGCCATAAAAAGCAATGAAACTGAGTTATCTGCAGTGAGGTGGATGGACCTAGAGTCTGTCATACAGAGTGAAGTAAGTCAGAAAGAGAAAAACAAATACCGTATGCTAACACATATGTACGGAATCTAGAAAAAAAACGGTTCTGAAGAACCTAGGGGCAGGACAGGAATAAAGACACAGATGTAGAGAATGGACTTGAGGACACGGGGAGGGGAAAGGGTAAGCTGAGACAAAGTGAGAGAGTGGCATGGACATATATACACTACCAAACGTAAAATAGATAGCTAGTGGGAAGTAGCCGCATAGCACAGGGAGATCAGCTCAGTGCTTTGTGACCACCTAGGGGGTGGGATAGGGAGGGTGGGAGAGAGACACAAGAGGGAGGGGATATGGGGATATATGTATATGTATAGCTGATTCACTTTGTTATACAGCAGAAATTGACAAACCATTGTAAAGCAGTTATACTCCAAATAAGATGTTAAAATTAATTAATTAATTAATTAAAATGTTACCAAAAAAAAAAGAATCCCAGCAGGCATATGCTAAGTGCCCCAAAGGAAAACAGACAATGCCAGAGGTATTCAGAGGAGGAAGAGGTCTAAATAGTCTGACAGACTTAAATGCCCTTTGAGGAATAGGTTGGAACTTAATGGAAGGAAGAATAGAATGTGGGCATTCCAGTCAGAAGAAATGGCATATGTTCAGACGCGAGGGTGGAGGTATGCTCAGAAGGGTTAGAGAACTAAACCTGGATCCCTCAGAGATCAGGTAAGAGGTGTAGCGAGTGAGTGTTGGATGGTGGAGGGCCTTGAGTGCCAGGTTAGGAATAACATTACTAATCATTGGCAAAGAGCAGACTGAGGGGTCACGTTATTGGAAAACTGATTTCCAATTTGGGAAGCATTCCTGCTGAGGCCATGCCCTACATATGTATATAAAGTGACCACCGTAAGAAGTAGCCAGGACCGCTGTGCTGCAGAAAGGAGGCTGGGAGGTTTAGTTACCCAGCATCAGACTCCATGGTGAAGAAGTCTCAGCCCTTTGTTTCTAAGAGTGGTGACAGGCATCCCTTCCCCCACTGCAGCTGCCCTCAGAGCATGCTGGGGGCTTACTCCCCCAGAAGTACAGCAAAGCTGCCCCAGAGAATCCGATGGGAGCAGGCATCGGCAAGGCTCTCCTCTCCCCCCATTCCGGCCGCAGGCTGCACACCCCACGCTGCACCCACAGAACTGACGTTTACCGGGGGAGCCCCAGAATGGCTCGCTGGCCACGACGCTAGGGCCAGGCTGCCTGCTCCCCTCATTTGCCTGGGGTGGGGGCGGGAGTCATGCTGATTGGCTTCCAGCTGGCTTTGCTGAGCTCTTACAATAATAAAGATGGGACCCTTTGCCAGTGAGGTCATGAATTGAAGAGCAGAAGTGGGGACAAGCTTTGCACCGCACTATGGCCCCCCCCCGTACCACCTGCTGGGCAGGAAAGTTTTCTTCAGCAGGCAAGAGAAATGGTGAATGGGGAAAGGCCAGGTGGTGCGGTGGTTTGCTCTGGGAAGCTGGAGGGAATGAGCGCAGCATTGTGAGCCCCTGGCTCTGTGTGGGCAAGCAACAAAGTAGCGGGGACCCCTTATCAGGTGAACTCAAGTGCCCATCAGCTCACTCCATCAACTGCTGCCCCTCCTCCCCCAGGCGACTCCAGGCTGTTTATCTTCTTAGAAAAGGGGAATCTGCGTGTCAGCTCATTTGCATTCTTTGGTCCCAAACAAAACAATATTAAAGGGCCTTGAAGAGCTGGCTAACTGGGCAGGCTGTTTGCCTTGGGGAAAAAAAACTCCTTACACTTGAAAAGGAATCAACGTAGGACTCTATTTTCATGCCAAGTACAATGCTTGCATTAGGGAAAAAAAATTCCCATCCACTCTGACCAGCAAGACCGAAAGTGATGGTTAAGAACTTAGCATCCTTTTCAACAGCCTTCAGATATTTTGTGTTTTCTTAATTCTTACCAACTTGTTTTGAGACCTGTAAATGTAGCTGGAGAATGAAAGCAAGTAAAGGAGGGAGCGACAGCTTCAACAGTGGCCTGGTAGCCCTCAAGGAGCATGGATGCAGTTGCTTTTCTTACGTGGGAAACAGATGGTGTTTTATGCTTAACACAATCAGCACCGCCTCTCTATCTGTGCCCCTAACTTTCCCCACCTGTGTGAAACCTAATCAGCGCCTAATGAACATACTTGGAGTTGTCTGGATGGAATTAGTCCCAGTAGGAGCTGGACTTCAGGTACCAGGAACTCTCTTAAAGCCGTGTAGCTGCAAAAGACAAGAAATCTTTACATCAGAGCTAATTACATAAAGGTCTGCCTCTGCTAAATACGTTTTGTTTCTTCCCCCTCTAGAAAGTAGACAAGACTCAGTGTATTACATTGTTAAGCTAATGTTGACCCCTCTCCTCACTGCAACTATGAGCAAACGTTTGTATTTTGAATCTCCTCTAAATACATGAGACATCAAATGCCTTTTCAGTCATCCCCACTCTTGGTGTGGGCTGCTTTCCCTGGATCATATTCTCCTTTGTGCAAATGCATGCACACCAACAATGGAAAAGTTCAGGCAAAACTTGCCGAAGGGCTGCCCACCAGCCCATTCCCTTTGACAAACCTATGATTCTGTCCCAAGGGAATAAAGAGAGGAATTTGCCAAAATGCTTGCTTAAAACACACACACACACACACACACACACTATGGTGTTGGCAAATTGTTATTGACATATTTGGAATTTTATTAATAACTGCAATAACCTAGAGGCTTCTGGGTAATGTGCAGATCGCTAGGAAGAAATCCACCATTTTCTGGTCAAAAGTTGTTTCTTTTCTTTTCTTTCTTTTTTTTTTTGCCGTACGCGGTCCTCTCACTGTTGTGGCCTCTGCCGTTGTGGAGCACAGGCTCCGGACGCGCAGGCTCAGCGGCCATGGCTCCCGGGCCCAGCCGCTCTGCGGCACGTGGGATCTTCCCGGACCGGGGCACGAACCCGTGTCCCCTGCATCGGCAGGCGGACTCTCAACCACTGCGCCAACAGGGAAGCCCAAAAGTTGTTTCTTTTGATGACATAACAAGGTCAATAGGTCATGGTAGCTCCATTATCTCACCTTGAGTTGAACCCTTTTGATGACCTACCAAAGTATAAATCATTGTGGATTAGCAAGAATGCCCCTCCTCTCACCCCACCCCATCTCTTTAGAGTTTCTAAGGGATAGGGACCCATAGACTCTGTTCTTACTGTGCCTTCATCTCCCTACAGATTTCAATGCAGGGTCATGCTAGTGTTCCTCCCCTATCACCCTTGGGATCAGAAGGAGCCTAAGTTCTGTCCCAGGCTCACTTCCTTGTCATAGCCTAGAGTTTTATCAATCTCTAAATAGGAGGTCAGGAAACTACAGCCCTTGGACCAAATCCTGCCCACTGCCTGTTATTGTAAAGAAAGTTTTACTGCAACACAACTTTGCCTATTTGTTTATGTATAGACTATGGCTGTCCCAGTACAATTAAGTATTCATGACAGAGATAATATGGCCCACAAAACTTAAAATACTTATCTAGCCCTTTACAGGAAAAGTTTTCTGACTTCTGTTCTAAGGCTTTGTATTATAGAGTGCTAGTTGGGCTATGCTAGTCTTTCTTTGGAGCTAGTTGTATTCCTATTTTGAAGATTTGGTGGTTACTGTCTTTATCTAAACTTGCCTCAGCACCTATTTACCCTCAATTCAAAATAGGTAGGAAACTTCACGATGAAACAGTGGCTATTTCCAATCTCCCTTAACCAGATCCAGAAGGGAATGAAGCTTATGCTCTGTGCCCTTGCCCATCTGCCCTTGTCTTGTTGGAAAAGGTGAGATAGGAGAATCTGAAATCTTCCCTTTCAGATCTAAGTGGCACGTAAGAAACCACAAATCACTTCTTTGTAACAGAAAGCGCAGGTGATGAAGATGCTTCAGAGGACAAGAAATACAAGGGTAGGAGTCCCCTGAGAGAACCTAACTCAAAACACAACACTTTGTACTGACCCTGAAACAGTTCCAGAAACTTCAATATTCCTTTTGGTCACAGCTTTAGCTAAATGGTCTTCAAGAGCTTTCCCTAAAAATTGTTCTCCATTTTTGCTTGTGTTTGTTCCTCAACTTGGAAAGAAAGTGACACAACTATACTGCATTTCTAAACATGATCAAACTCTGAGGAAGAACCTGCAATAACTGAAAGTCATTGGGATATAGATTTAAATACATTTCAGCAACAGAGCAAGCTATATTTCCAAGCCAGGAAGAATCTGTACCCTCCATGGAAGTCTTTGGCTACTTGGTAACTTTATTTTTCTAAAACACTATTAGAAACTTCTATTCAATATGGAAATAATTTTTTAAATCAGAGGGATAATCACTATAACAGAACTACTCTTTTTATGCAATATTAAAAGCAATAACTGTAAAAATATTTAAGAACTTACTATGTGCCAGCCACTATTCCAATTGCTTTACATGCATCACCTCATGTAATCCTCACAACTCTCTGAGGTTTCTATAATTTTCATTTTTAATTTTGTTTTTGAATTTAATTTTTATTAATTTGTTTTTATTCCTATATTACAGCTGAAAAAACTGAAGTCAGAGGGAGGTCAGGTAACTTGTCCAATGTCACAACAGCTAGTAAGCAGCTGAGCTGGAATGAAAATATCACTTACCCTGACTCTCCCACCAAATCAGGAGCCCATTACCTTGAGTTCTTCTGGTAATAGGAATGGATTTGCCTGAACCATTCATACTCTCAAACTCGCTTCTCTAGTGTCCAACAGCAAATGTTATACGACGTCTCTCTGGGTCCCTAAATTAGAGAAAAGCTAAGCAATTCTGGTTGAGTTCCAGCTCATGGGCTATTTTATAAACTGCCTCGAACAGGGGCAGAGGAGAAGGCTGCCTGCACACGATGAGCATCTGAGGCGTGCCTACCACTGAAGCAGTCCTTTCTTTTTTTTTTGTTGTTTTTTTTTTTGCGGTACGCGGGCCTCTCACTGTTGTGGCCTCTCCCGTTGCGGAGCACAGGCTCCGGACGCGCAGGCTCAGCGGCCATGGCTCACGGGCCCAGCCGCTCCGCGGCATGTGGGATCTTCCCAGACCAGGGCACGGACCCGCGTCCCCTGCATCGGCAGGCGGACTCGCAACCGCTGCGCCACCAGGGAAGCCCCCTTTCTTTAGTCTTAGTTCTCTGGCCTAAAGCATTGTTTCTCTGAAACATGTTGGGTAAAACATAATAGTCTTCCAGTTAGTCAGCAAGGCGAGCTGAAGGCAAGGGAGAAAAAGCAGTTAGAAGGTTGTTGCTGTAGTCCAGGAGGGCCACAATGAGGACCTTAATGGTGGCAGAGTTGATGGAGAGGAAGAGCCAGAATCAAGCTATTATGAAAGCTGACATGACCTCATAACTATATTGATGAGGATGGGATAACTCTGAAATGTATAATCGCTCAGACCTCATAGAAGTTTCTTTCATGCTCATGTAACAGTACTGGGCACCTAAAGAGTAGGCAGATCAGCCCTTCTCCATGCAGGGTGCCAGGCCCTCAGCAATCCACCATCTCTAATACATGGGTTCCCAGGTTGTCCAGGGGGCCATCTCTATTGCAGCCAGCTAAACACCTACTCCTCTGAAGCAAATACTTTACTGTGAAGAAAAGTGTTGACTTAATGAATGGCTGTTCATCAGCCATTTTTCCTTCATGCACCACTCTCTAATCTGTTTTCTCCTAATACTCTGGGCATATCTCTTTCGTAGCAGTTATCACACTACACTGAAACTGTAAATTCACATGTTGCCCCACTAGAGGGTGGGTTCTCTGAAGGTGAACACCATGTCTTACATTCGTATCTACACATTTAGTGCCTAGCACTCTGCTGAGAACACAGTAAATGCTCAGCAAAAGTCAGCTTAAAAAAATGAATGAATGTATGAAGTCATATTTCTTAATACCCATGGCTTCATCATCTTCTCAATATAAAGATATCAGCCTTCCTAAGATCTAAATTTATGTTATATAAACTAGCCCATAGAACAACAGGGTACAAGTTAATCTAAAAAAAACTGAAAATGGGGGTAATATTCTACCCATGGCCTTTCCCATCTTCCTGACTACTCAGATTCAAAACTGAAACGTTTTGACCAATAGAAATACTGATGCTGTCCAGCAAGCAATCCTGTGGAGGGTGTAAAGCCAGATCTCCCCTGGATTTGGTTACTGTACCAGGAATAAATGAATAGTTTAAAACATGTCTGCCTTGTAACTTGGCTGGCCTTTATATTATAACAATGAAAACTCACAAATGTGTCTAGGGAGTCATTTATGCACTGGAGTACCATATAAGAAACCCGATTGCATATAATAAAGTATATAATGCACATAAACATTTAATGAAGAGTAAAAGCATTGCCAGACCTCTCCAGGAGCAGCCCTTGACTCACTCATACCCTCCCCTGAGATCGCCTACAGAAGGAAAGGGTTAACCAGATGTTCCACTCCTGCAGAAATGGGAAGACGTAGGCCAGCTGCAGATGGTACAAAAGTAGGAGATGAGAGAGTAAGGCATGGGGCTGAATTGCAGTGAATGGGGTGGGCTCATCCACTGGTAGTCAGCAATAATGGCCTCAGGGGTCCAGACTGACTTCCCCCAGTAAGAAATCCAGGTCTGCAACTGCAGACTTCAAGGTGGCTGTGTAGTGCTGTGCCTAACTGTTTGAGCTGTTGAGTCAAGTAGAACAGCATTTGAATCCTGGGCCCTACAACTTACTAGCTGTACGACCTTGGGCAAGTCACTTAACTTCTCTGAATCTCAGTCTGTAAAATGGAAACAGTAATACTCCCTATCTCCCAAGGTGGTTATGAGAATTCAATGTGATAATGCAAATGAAAGTGCCTGGGCTCTACTAGGCTCAAGAAATGATAGCTGTTGTCATTTTTATTATTAGAATCCAAGGTCATGAATATTTACCCTTATGTTTTCATCTAAGGATTTTATTATAATTTTAGCTCTTATGTTTAAGCCTTTGATCCATTTTGAGTTCATTTTTGTACATGGTATAAAGTCAGAGTCCAACTTCCCCCTTTTGCATGTGGATATCCCGTTGTCCCAACACTATCCTTTCCCCATTGAATGCTCTTGACATCCTTGTTGAAAGTCAGACAACTGTAGATGTATGGGCTTATGTCTGGGGTCTCAATTCTATTCCATTGCTCTATATGTCTATCCTTCTGGGTGGCCTCTTAAAATTCCAACTTTCAGCTCTGGGATTCTGAGCTCCACCTCCTGCTGCACACTTTGCCTCTCCCTCCAGATAACCTCTTGGAAAGTCTTTTTTAAAGATGTCTCCAAGCTGATTTTCCCATACGCCCATAGCACAAAAGCAAATCATCCATAACAGCAAAACAATGCATCTCCTTTCCCCCCGTTTCTTTTACTTTTGCTCCCTCCCGCATCCCCTTCTCTTCTTCCTCAGGTCTACAGACAGAGACTTTAATCGATTTCTCAGAGAAGAATCAGAAACCTGTGTTCTGTGTCTCCTAATCTTCAAGAGACACATAGCAAGCTCTCAGAATGATCCCTTCTAAGTCCCTCTCATTTGACATAAGGTGTGGGAAAGGTACCCATTTCCCCACCCTAATTGAGGCACAGTGGAGATATGACAGAGCATGCCACTGCAATCTAGTAATTCTCTACAAAGGAATTCTCCCTCTGCCTGTTTCTTTAACTTCAACCCTTTAATACCTTCAAGATTGCTGATGGGATATGGATTACAAAACCAGTTTCTAGAAATCTCCATTGCAAGTCCTATATGAAAGGGTCCCACTTTAGAATTGGAGATGTTGTCCTCAACCTTTTGGGGCCTCAGCTAAAACTGAGATATAAAGAGTCCTGTTTTAATATCCCTTTACAAATGAAGAATGAACAAATAAATGAATGGTTGAGTATCAGCTTCCTTCTCCCACTCCCTGCCACCTTTTAATTTAATTCATTGGCCAGCGCTGTGCAGACCAAGTTAATTAATGTTGAGCAACAATCTGCTGTGGCAGTCTGAGGAATCAAATCCCAACAATGATAATATTTTTTAAAATCATAAGTATAAAGTCTTGATATCTAATAAGCAAACAATTTTTTTAAGTTGAATGATTTCTGATTTCAAGATGGTAAAAATATTGCTGTCCCCTTTTCCTCTTGAAAAATCACACAAAACCAATAAGAAGAATGGAGGGCAGCAACACAAATTCTATCTTTGATGAAACTAGGTATGGCAGCTAGTCTCCAAAGATGATTCCTAGCAATTCCTCTGTGCTCCTGCGGTTCCTCACATCAACGGTTGGAGCTTATTTTCCCTCCGCTTGAATCTAGGCTGGACTTATAACTGGCTTTGACCAATGGAATACACCAAAAGTGACATTCTGAGAGTGCTGAATACAAGCTTTAAGAGGACTGGCAGCACCACTTCCTTCTTTTTGGAAACTAGGTACCATCCAATCAGAGTTCAAGCCAAAAGGAAATGTCACATGGAGGAGAACCAAAGGCACTCTGGTTGAAAGTTCTAACTGAGCTCATAGTCAACAGTTAGCACCAATTGCCAGCCATGTGAGTGCACCATATAAGGGCATCCTAGCTCAGTCCAGCACAAATGTAACATAAAACAAACAAACAACAACAACAAAACCATGAAAGTCAGTCAATAAGTAACTTCAGGAAAAACAGAAAGTTGAAAAAGAAAGTAAATGTAGTCTTAGTTCACCAATAGGCTCAGCAGTGAATGATATTTGCATAAACATAGTATAGTAAAAGTATAATATAGATTTAAACAAAAACATGCGATATATTGGGAATATGTGGCATGAGGGAGAAAAGAGTAACTATGTGAGCTAAAATCCAGATTTGACATGATGAAGAATCAGTAGGTAATGTCTAAACTCTAATAAAAAGTGTGTTTGTGTGTGTGTGTGTGTGTGTGTGTGTGTGTGTGTGTAATTTGAAAAATGGAAGTAAATATCAGAAGAAATAGCTACAGATTTTACAAGGTTGCCACTAGAGAATGAGATGGGGCAAGGGACTAATGTTTTTCATTAAAGGCCTTTTATCATTATTAGACCTTTTAAAAAAACTTGTTGCATGTAATACTTTAATGTTAAAAAATATATTTTAAAAAGAGCTGAATAGATCTGCTTATTGGAACTGCTTCCTAGAGCTACCCAGGACATATGATAAGTGTTAACTTTGCCAAAGGTTAGATTTACCTACAACGTAAAGGTGATCATTGGCTTTTTTACATTAGACTTTTATGCAAGCTACACTACTAGCCAACAACTACATTTTTAGCTGGGCCACCATCTTTATACAGCCATCAGTGTTTATGCAATCATTTGAATATTTTATTGCATTTTGTTCTCTTATTTTATACAAAAGGCTGTAAATGGAAATGAGAGTCTCATAAACACAACCCAGTTGAGACAAAGATCATTAGACATACCCCAAGTGCCAGGTTTTTAACTTAATTCTGACATGTATTGGGTTTAAATTGGCCAACAGCAGGTACAATTATGAATTTAAAATTCAATGTAAAAATATGTGGAAAATTCTAGCCATATTAACCATTGCAGTGTGTGTCTAAAATGAGAAGTATAATTATCAAATAAATAATATTTTAGCTTTCTGAGAATAGTACCAACTTAAATCATGCAAACCAACTGTTTGACGTTTATACATTGGACTTGAACCCAAATTTTCAAGCAGACATTATATAAGAAAACTGGGGGCTGGAAATAGAGGCTACTAGGGGGTAAGTGGAGACCAAGAGTTAGAAGCATGTTTATAACACACTCTTGTCTCAAGCCCCTAAAAATCTGAGTATATTCTTGATTTCCTCTTAATTACCATATTTCAAAATGGATAAATTAATGAAGAAATAAGAGATGTAGAGACTTTCTCACTAAATATAACACGACAGCAGATATACTCTATCTTTCATCAAGAAATTCACATGTATATTATGCTGAGAATACCAGATATTTCAGAAGTTAGAGACCACAGAAGTCTCACAATTAGACTAAAATCATCTATTTGCCTTCTTTCTTAGGGAAGACCAACTACCAAAGTTACCCAAAATGAGAGGATGGTGAGTAACTGCTAAGCACTGTATTGGTCATCTTCCATCAAATTTTTCATATGCACATGTACATATACACACACAGACAATGCGGAAAAGCCCATCATTAAAAATAGAACCACTAAGGGGATATTGTTCACTTTCATATACTCGAAACCACCCTCTCATATTTTCTCTGGCATCCCACCTATAATTTACTTTGTAAAGAAACCTTTTTGAGCAGAGGGCCTAATAGAATAAGAAGGGATCTGGCTATCACCTCAACCAGAGATTCTGAACTTTGTGTGTGTTGCTGGGGGAAGGGAGTAATGTATATGTATACATTTCTCTGCAGCAGCCATAATATTCGTCAGGTTCTCAGTGACGTCCATGAGTCAGAAAGGGTAATATTTGAGCCGGAGGATGGTGATGTGCCCAGACACATAGTGGCTGAAATGAAACGAAAACTCATTTTGCCTAACTTCTGCCCACCTTACCATGGAACCTAGCCCCAAATCCATAAGCTTCCACTATGCCTACTGGCATGAAACATACCAAAAGAGTGTTCAACTCTTTACTGATGAGGATGAGGGGCGTAACATTAAAATATAATCCAACAGGAGGAGTTCACTGGTGCATGACTTTCTTCCACCAAGGCAATTTCTTTTCCAAGACTGGCAAAGGTCTCCCTTGTCCATTATTATAAACAGATCCTTTAGTGAGAGCTATAAAACATTCTTGAATGCTGACACTGAAATGTGCAATTATGTATCAGATCTTTTCAAACAGGAATAGAGTCATAGGTCCCCATCCTCTTTCAAATCTCCTCCTACGCCAATTTAAATCCCGGCTAGATAATTACTTCTCAACTTTGCATGATCTCTGCCTATTCAATATTGACTCCTTGGCAAGAACTCCCATCAAAGATCTTTATTTCTGAGCCTGCAGGTTGTTGGAGTACAATCACGCTACTTGGGCTCAGAGTTGTAAATGTTACAATCCAAACACTTCTCAAGAGGCCAACATGTACATCTGAGGCGAACATAACTTTTGGTCTTTGTCGGTCAGAGTGATTTAGGCCAAGTGAGCTAAATATGATAGGCTACATATCTATTCCAAAAGCTCTGCAATCTAATCTCCTTAACTGCTAACACTTACTTTAAAAGGTACAGTTTGGGCACATCCAAAAGCACAGCTCAATTTGATGATTCTGTGCTACAAGGCCGAACAAAACTCTTCAGAAAGAGATTTTGCAAATTATTTTGGATTTCCATAATGTAATGAGTGTCTTGTACAACATTTATTTCTGTGGGCTTAGCTTTGTATTTTTAACTCTCTTTGTTTCCTGACATACTATAATTACATGCTCAAAGTATAGTCTAAATTTATCTCATTGTAGTTTTCTGGTAAAATACTAAGTACTACATACAACATTTATATTTATAAAATGATAGAAGTAGAAAGCGGTTTGTTTAGACCTTTAAATTGGGGTGTGAGGAAGAGAAGGGAAAGAATAAGCGAATTTCAGGAGAATTCTGTGTCAAAGGGTATGTGTTAAATGCTCTCATGGATGTCAGTGCATGAGATGATAGGATAATTATTCATTATCATCTCTTTTGTGCTGATATCGTGGAGTCAGGAGCCCTTGCTTGGTTCTCTCCCTAGTCTTGCCACTAACTGCCTGACCGTTGAAGTTTGAATGCCTCATTTGTGAAATAAGGTAGCTGGACTAGATGATCTTGAAGGTAATTTCTAGCTGTAAAATGCTACAGTACTCTGCAAAATAAGGAGCTGGAAATGTTTTCACACACACAAAAAAGTATATGCTTTGGTTACACCAGCCTTCTAGAACCACTATCTGTAAAAATATCTGCATATTTTGAAAGAAGAAAAAAAGTATTTTGGGGAATTGCAAATCTCAGAAGATAAATACATACATAGCACGTTTTTTATGTTTGCTGATCTATTTAATAAACAAGATATTTTTGGGAAAAAAAAGAGTAATGAAGAACTTGCCCTGCCAGATACTTAAATGTTCCTTAAAGCAACAATAATTAAAACAGCATGATACCAGCAGAGGACTAGACTGGTAGCTCAATGGATCAGGAAAGAAAGGAAGGACAGAAACAGCCTCTAAAGTACATACCAATTGTAGTATATGATAAGGATGATATTTCAAATCCGTGGGGAAAGAAAGATACTGTGACAATCGTTACCTATTTGGGGGTAAATTGCGCCAACATGAATTCCAGATGATGTAAAAAGTTAAAGGCAAAAAACTGAAGCTATAAAAACTAAAGGAAAGCATAATCTTGGAGTAAAGAAATCATTCTAAGTGTAACACCAAAGACAAAACTATAAAGATGCAAAGATTTAACCATATAATAATAAAATATTCTGCATGTCAAAAAATGTCATAAACAAAATTAAGACACAAACAACAAAGTCAGAGACTTATACCATATATGAAAAAAGATTAAATAGCTCTAATACATAGAAAATGCTTAAAATCAATAATAGAGGACAAACACTCCAATGGAAAAATAAATAAATGATATGGACAATTCACAAAAAAAAGAAATACAAATTATCAGTAAACATGAGGAAAATATCTTCTGTCTTATTACTAATCAGAGAAATGCAAATTAAAATAATGTCACAAACAACATTAAAAGGCAAACAATAAACTCAGAGAAAGCTTTTGCTTAAAAATAAGCCAAAATTTTTAAATAAAAGTACCCAGAGTTGACATAGGTCATTAATTTCACAAATATTTATTAAGCAACTGTTACCTATCAGGCACTGCATCAAGTAATAAAGATAAAATGGTGAATTAGACATGATCCTTGTCCCATGAATCATTTGTATAGAGATGGATAAGGACAAGTAATAAGAGAGTTTCAGACAAAAGGCACTGCCATGCACTACTGGTGAGAGAGCAAGGTAGTATGTCTTTCCGTCGAGCAATCTGGCAATATGCATTCCAGATCTTAAAAACAGATACACTCCTCAACCCCACCATTCTACTCCCAAGACTATCTTCAGGAAATGATCAGAAATATACAAAATTAACAATAATAGCAAATATTTTTTGAGTGCTTCCTAAGTATCAGGCCCTGTTCTGAGAACTTTACATGCATAGCTCATTTAATTCTCACAACTTTCTGAGACTGGTACTATTTCATCCAAATCTTTGAGTTGATATATATATTTCTCCCAACATTGGTTAACCTCCTATCAGGCTTCTAAATCTCCCCAGTCAGGCTACCATCTCTGGTCAACTGGTGTGAAATCCAAGTTTGCCACAGCCCTCCCCACTCACAGAGCTGGGGTTTTGCTGTAACCAGGTCTCTGCTCTCTCCAGGTGCACGCTCCACCTCGGTACACCAGGCACCTGAAGGCCAGTTGCCTTCAGTGTGGGAGGCTCCTGACTCCAGGCAGTCTGGCTTCTTTATAGCTCTGGCCACAGAGCTGTGCTAATTCGCATCCTCGGATGCTTCACTTCCTAGCCCTTCTGACGATGGCCAAGACCCAAAGCAGAACTTTCTCAATACCACCAGAGTGCAGTTAGATCAGTGTCCCATACGACTCAAAGGGAGCTCGAAACCTCATCAGAGAGGTAGCTTGTGAGATTTCTAACCTCATTTCCAATCATCATTTCCTGGGTTCATAAACACTTCATATACCCTCCATGGACAACGTTCCAAGAGAAACTGTGGATAAGAATCTGCTTGAAGCAGTATATTTCATCTACGGACATTTTTTGAAGGCTCACCTGTGGAGAGCTGAAATATGACTGGGAAGTTGGCCAGCTATAACATGATATAAACACCCAAAGAACTAAAGAAAGCCTTTTACTAAATGATCTGTGTTTCCATTAGGTTACAACCCAGTAGGATATGTTCCAACACAGAACAATCTCATAGGACAGTTACAAAAGTATAGAGGTTAAGAGGTCCAGCTCTGGGGTCAAATAGAGCCAGGTTCAAAGTACAGCTTTAGAATAACTTGTTGTATGATTGGAACCTCAGTTTTCTCATCCAAAAAATAGGATTGAAAATAGTGCCCACCTCATTAGTGTTGCAAGACCTAAATGAAACAATACATGTAAACACATAGCACAGAACCTGGCACAGAAGTATCCCAAAATGTTAATTATGATGATGATGACTATTATCTGTGGCAGAAACTACTTCACCAAGTGCATGTTCTCTTTTTCCTGGCACCCAGCTAGACTACACTTCCCAACGTCCATCGCAGTTAATAGTAGTCATGTCTGGCTAATAAAATGTAAACAAAAGTTATGTGCAACACTTCCAGGCCTGGCCCCTTACCTGCAAAATCCTCTATGCTCTTTCCCTCCCACTTGCTGGATGTTGACACCCAGAGCAACCTTGGATACACCAAGTTGAAAGCATCGGAACATCTACAAGGCTCGGTCCCTAAATGCATACACAGAGCAGAGCTTAGTCATGACTACCACTGACTAGGAACACCAGTATTGAACCACTGCATAACCAATAAATAAACTGTGTTAAGGCACTGAACTTTGGGGGTTTATTGGTTACCGCAGCTAGCATTATCCTAACTAATATACTGTCCAGGTCATAGAAGAGCAGATCTGAAAAGACCCTTAAAGATCTCCTCCATTACGCAGCAGACATTGGGGCTCGGGGTCACTGCCCAAGGTACCTCAATGGATCTTTTGCTTCAGGACTCCTTCAAGTAGGCCCTGACCTTTTACATATGATGCTAATTAAAAACTATAGGATCAAAGTATTCTCTGTTTGCCTAGTTAAAAGCAGATCTATTCCTAGGGAAATTTTAGCACAGATAGTTCTACTGGGCAGCACAGCAGAATGGAATGAAAACAAGAGAGCCCTTTCTGTGGTTATAGTAAAGTAACAAAAGATGTTCTGTGTCTTCCTCAGAGGGACGCACGAGGTTTGCACGATATTACACTTGTGATGGGCTTTTAAAAATAATTATGTCATAAATGGTATTATTATTCACCAAGGTTTATTGGCTTTTCCTACTAATGATCCAGGAAAATTAATCACAAGCAATTATTAGGCAACTATTTTGTGTTACTTAGCTCTGTTTGTCACTGTGTGACGCTAACCACCCATCCTCCAGAAGTCTACAGACTAGCTATCTCAGTTAGTTCAGGCTGCTATAACAAAGTACCATAGACTGGGTGGGTTAAAACAACAGATATTTATTTCTCATAGTTCTGGAGGCTGGAAGTTCAAGACCAGGGTGCCAGCATGGTCTGGTTCTGGTGAGAGCTCTCTTCCAGTGTGCAGAGGGCAGTCTTCTCACTGTGTCCTCACATGGCAGCAGTGGAGGATTTTTCTGGGGCCTGACTGTAAGGACACTAATTCCATTCATAAGGGTTCCAAACATCATGACCTAATCACCTCCCAAAGGCCACACCTCTAAATATCATCACACTGGGGATATGTTTTCAACGTTTGAATTTTAGGGGGTACAAATATTCAGTCCACTGCACTAGCTGAAACCATACGAAAGATTTTAGAAGTGCGTAGTTACATGGTACAGTCAGCCCTCTGTATCAACAGGTTCCACAGCTGCAGATTCAACCAATCACAGATCGAAAATACTTTTTTAAATTCCAGAAAGATCCAAAAAAGCAAAACTTGAACTTGCCACACCCCAGCAACTATTTATATAGCACTTACATTGTGTTTATAACTATTTATATAGTATTTACATGATATAGGTATTATAAATAATCTATAGATGATTTAAAGTATATGGGAGGATGCGTGTAGGTTATATGCAAATATGCTATTTTAAATAAGGGATTTAAGCATCCATGGATTTTGGTGTCAATGGAGGTCCTGGAATCAATCCCTCACAGATACCGAGGAAGGACTGTACTGACAATGCAGACTCTATAGGCATGCAGAGAAGGGAAAGATTGATAGAGGATAGAACAACAGGAGACCTCATAGAGAATGGAACTTAGGTTAGGCCTCAAAAGACTCTCAAAAGTTGGCTAAGCAGAGAGACCATACACATAGGCACACATGGGTAATTCAAGCAAAAGGGGGGTGATACCTAGACTACCAAGATAATTATGTCAGTGGACACCTTGCTTCTACTACTCACCCCTTCTTGCATTTATCCAGCAATAATAATAATACCTGAATAATGAGAATTATTTTGTGCCAAGAACTATGGCAAGCACTTTTTATCTATTATCTAATATCATCTTCATTGTAACCCTATGAGTGAGGTACTAGTGTCCCCATTCTACAGATGAGAAAACCGAGGTTCAAAGAGGCTTAATTAATTGGCAGAAGTCGCACAGTTAGGAAGTAGTAGAGGCAGAATTCAAATTTGGTTCTGTACTCTTAATTGCCAACCTATACCACAACAACTCATTTGGGAAGATGGTTATAACATTTCTAAGGACAGGAAGTCAAGATAAGACCCAAATGTAGAGAGAAAGTTCTCTTCTTCCCCTGATTGCACACAGTATGGCAAAAGTACTGAACAAGTCAGAAGATTTGCATTTAAATCTTGATCTACCATCAACTAGCTATGACTTTACGTGATATTTACACTAATTCTCTGAGCCTCAATTTACTCAACCGGGAAATAGAGGAAAATAATACCTACCTCATCGGGCTGCTGTGACGATTATATCAGATGCTATACATTTAAATAAGTTTGATAAGTTTGCCTGCTGCAAAATAGTATGTAAGTAATAATAAAAGGTAATAGTTACAGGGTTCTTACTACATGCATGCCCTTCATTTAATCCTTGCAATAACCCTATGAGGTGAATTGTAGACTTTTGTCCAGTAGCTTTTGTTTGTTTCATTTTGTTTTGATTTGCTTTGTACCTGTCTAAAACATTTTGGTTGTTCTGAACCTTTTTCCCTTTTCTTTTTGAAAAACCACCATTGAGTGAATCTTGATGAAAGGCAGAATCCCACTGCCGGATCCAGATACTGCCTGTTTCCTGGGCTAGGGCGTGAGCAGTTGCCCTGAACTGGGCTACTTTGATAATCCCATCAAGGTGTTGGCAACAGTAGAGACATCAAGTAATCAGTGGTGGTGCCAAACGTGTCTTCCAGAGTCTAGGACCTATGGAAGCAGTACCTAACCTGGTCCTGCCGTTTTCCTTGGTTTCTGCCATTTTCTGAACCTGATTTGCCAGCCTTCCTAATACCTTTCCAAGAAATCTTCTGTTTTGCTTATGTCAACTGGAGTTGGTTGTTGTTGCTTGCAGCCAAGAAACTTGGGTGACAAAAGTGGGTACTGTTATTGCCCACATTTTATAAGTGAGAAAACTGAGGTGCAGCTAGGTAATGATGGAGCTGGGATTTGATGACAATATGACACCAGGTATTACACTAAAAAAAAGTGAGAACGTAGAGACCATCCCCCTAGGATACTACTGCAACTAGATAGGTAGATAGGTAGAGCCAACACACCCACACAGACATGTGTATAGTGTGCGTGTGAGTGTGCACATGCATGCAGATGCATGTATACATGCATAGATTCTGAATTGCAATCCAGCCTCCTTGGTTTCAAATTCTGGCTCGTCCACTTACTAGCTATGTGGCCTAAGGCAAGTTACTTAACTTCTCTTTACCACAATTTCTTCATTTATAAGGTAAGAATGACAAAACAAAAAGACAACCCTCAGAATGGGAGAAAATATTTGCAAACAAAGCAACCAACAAGGGATTAATCTCCAAAATATACAAACAGATCCTGCAGCTCAGTATCAAAAAGAAAAACAACCCAATCAAAAATTGGGCGGAAGATCTAAATAGACATTTTTCCAAAGAAGACATACAGATGGCCAAAGGCATATGAAAAGATGCTCAACATCACTAATTATTACAGAAATGCAAATCAAAATTACAATGAGGTACCACCTCACACTGCTCAGAATGGCCATCATCAAAAAATCTACAAACAATAAATGCTGGAGAGGGTGTGGAGAAAAGGGAACCCTCCTACACTGTTGGTAGGAATGCAAATTGGTACAGTCACTATGGAGAACAGTATGGAGGTTCCTTAAAAAACTAAAAATAGAACTACCATATGACCCAGCAATCCCACTCCTAGGCATACACCTGGAGAAAACCATAGTTCGAAAAGATACATGCACCCCAATGTTCACTGCAGCACTATTTACAATAGCCAGGACATGGAAGCAACCTAAGTGTCCATCGACAGATGAATGGATAAAGAATATGTGGCACATATATACAATGGAATATTACTCAGCCATTAAAAAAGAACAAAATAATGCCATTTGCAGCAAAATGGATGGACCTAGTGATTGTCATACTGAGTGAAGTAAGTCATACACAGAAAGACAAATACCATATATCACTTATATGTGGAATCTAAAAAATGGGTACAAATGAACTTAGTTACAAACAAAAGTAGAGTCACAGATGCAGAAAACAAACTTACGGTTACCAGAGGATAAGAGGGGGGAGGGATAAATTGGGAGATTGGGATTGACATATACACACTACTATAGATAAAACAGACAACTAATAAGAGCCTACTGTATAGAACAGGAAACTCTACTCAGTATTCTGTTATGGCCTATATGGGAAAAGAATCTCAAAAAAGAGTGGATATATGTATATTTATAACTGATTCACTTTGCTGTACACCTGAAACGAATACAACATTGTAAATCAAATATACCCCAATAAAAATTTTTAAGGGCTTCCCTGGTGGCGCAGTGGTTGAGAGTCTGCCTGCCGATGCAGGGGACACGGGTTCGTGCCCCAGTCCGGGAAGATCCCACATGCCGCGGAGCAACTGGGCCCGTGAGCCATGGCCGCTGAGCCTGCGCGTCCGGAGCCTGTGCTCCGCAACGGGAGAGGCCACAACGGTGAGAGGCCCGTGTATCGCAAAAAAAAAAAAAAAAATTAAAGAATGATAAGACCACCTTCCTCACAGGGTTGCTCGTAAGATTAAATGAGTTAATATTTTTAAGGCACTTAGTGTCTGGGACAATGTCTGTGTTTGTTATTATTATATGATTCAAGTTTTGGGATTGCAGATCCTACCTTTAAACCCCTATCCAAAACAAATAATCAATATTTTCCAAAGAAATTATCAAAATCCACTCAGATAAGGACCACAATATTTCAATATGCAAATCCATCAAATAAAATCCTAGAATCCTTGGAATTTCAGAATCGCACATGGTTCAGACCAGAATGTAATCAGGAAGGTACTATTTTTACCCAGATGATTGCTTTTGTCTTTTGCATGAAAAAGGTGCAGACATCGTTTGCTGGCAAATGTCAAAGAACCTCACATCTCACATCTAGAAAACAGAACAATGAGAATGTTAGCAGAAGAGACCCAGAGTTCTTCCCTTACCCAAGTACACCTGCTCATAGAGCCCAGGAGCAAGCACAGTCACAGAATTCAGCCCAGACATACTAGGGGACAATGAGGTATACAGGAAGAGGAGCTACCACTTGGGGGCCACCTTCTATGTGCTAGGCACATTATACATATGGCCTCATTTAATCCTCACAACAACCCTGAGAAATGGATACTATTATTCCCACTTTACAGATGGGAAAACTGAGTGTAAGAGAAGGTAAGTGACAGAGATGTGATTTAAATCTAGGCCTGTCTCACTTCAAAGCACATTCTAAAACTCTAACATGAAAACTTCACAGGAGCAAATGAGCTGGGGAAAGTTGAAGTGCACAACTCCACAGAGAAGAAGAAAAAATCAACAAATGGTAGAATTTAACACAAATATAGCACTGGACTATTTCAAAGCAGTTTTACATGTATTATCACATATTGGTAGTCTGGTGGGCTGAAGTTCAATGGAAAAACACTCCAGGTATTTAATGTTCCCTGGTATTTAATTAATTCTAAAATTTTTTAATAGCTGAAAAAATAAATTCTTAAAACCACTATGTTGTGCTTTTCAAAAGGCACCAGTGTAAGCCATGGAATAAACATGACATCTTTCTGGAACCTATTTTCCTTAAAGATCTGGAAGGAAAAGTTACATAATTTATCTGACAACATAAAATATTTTGAAAAGTCAAAACAAACATGAACATATTATGGAGTAGTATACAAAAACCTATGATATCTTAAGATGAAAAACAGAATCTTCAAAGAAATTTCAAGCTTGTGGCAGACTGCTCCAGAGCCCCTGGAGAGTTCACACACCTCTGTTGTTAAGGGTACTTGGAGAGGGGGAGCTTAAGAACCTCTGCAGTGTTATTTCCTAAATCAGGTAATTCCACTAGTCTGAAAGTTTCACCAATTCCTATGTACATTTCAGTCTGTCATGATTTCAGCAAAGCAAGTCTTGCAAGTTAGTCTTAGCTCATAAGTCTGGAGAAGAGCAAGTTAGACTTGCAATAAAAACTGAAAAAAAATTATGTATCTATAGCAACAAGCCACATTTCTTTAAACAAAGACTTCCAAATCTGATATTCCAGACATTGGTAAAAACAGGAGCACAACAGCTGCCACCCACATTCTGGCTAAAATCATAGTTGGGTAAAGGCACGCAGTATTATCCAGAAGGGGTTGCTTGTTGTTAAAACTCATGAAGGATAAACAGAGAGAACTGGTTTAAGTACATGAACTTAGAGAGAAAACCCACACACTTGGATTTTAATTATTTCTCTAATATTGCCAATTTTGTGAAAATAATATTAGAAATTTCTTTTTCTTCCTCAAGTGAACTACTTTTTGGATTAGCCAACCAATAAATATTAAGCAGAGCTTGGATTTTAGCTGAAATACATAATTGTTTTAAACTCACACACTGTGTGTGTAAATCTTTACTTGGGGATTTTGTCACTCTGTTAACTGGCCATAACTTTTATCAACAGCACTAATTAGTGTGTCTGTTGCTATTCACCATCCCTAAAATGAGTTTCACTCTCACAGCCTAAGACAGTCCCTCACAGCTCCTTGATGTGGTGAGCTTAAAGTCCTTGGTCAACAGAAAGGGATAGCTTTCCCAGAAGTTATACACTTCAGAAATGCTCATTCTGCAGGCAGCCTAATGGTGACTCACGAGAAATCAGCCTTGTTTTTCTTTTATTTGGCTGATATTAAGCCCCCAGTGGAGTTGTCCATGGCCCACACTGGGCTCCTTTCTCTGGCAGCCTGGCTCTCAGAATAATGCGACAGCCAGAAGCAGCCCTCTTTTGGATCCCCTGCTTACACTATGAGGATTCAGAAGCAAACAACAAGCCAGCCTAGTCTAGTCAGGGACCTTTCTATACTTTGAAATGCTGGGCTTTAGCTGCCCGGCAAATTTCTATACATGAGTTTCAGTTTTCTACTCTAGGTTCTGCTCTATTTGTCCACAAGAATGGTTATATAGCTTTCCTTATAATCCAATGGCTATAATTTTAAATAGAAAAAAAAACAGATTACAAAAGTGCTTCTACACTGGAAGTGTAATTATGTAAACATTATGTATGCATATGAACAGGGTCTAGAAGGGGATGAGGAAAAAATGAAAACAATTTGATTTGCAGGGGGTGGCAGGACTGTGAATGAGGATTTGTTTTCCCTTTTCCTTTAGATTTTCATCAACATTCTCAGAGGCTGTGTGTGCAAAAAAAAAAAAATACAGTTAAATCTGTAGTTTTTTGTAGATAAAATGTTGATCATCCTTCCGTTCATTTAGTGTTTGCCTTATGTGAACAATATTCCCTTTTGTACATCATCTGAAAGAACAGATTTCACCATAATTTAGGGAGTCTTTGCCAAGAATATCAATAAAGACATATTTGCACAGAGCCTTGAGTGGGCTGGTTTTTTCTCCAGGAATGTGTTGAGTTAATTGAAAAGGTTTTGGTTAAAGTTAGCCAGTCGGAGATCACAGCATTGTAGACAACACATACTGTGAGTATGAACTTCGTACAACCTTTCAAATACCTTTGGGAAGGCAGGAAATTGAAATATTGTGCTATATTGGCAACTAAATGGTCATTTATCATCCATGCTAAGTTTGGAGCTGAGAAGAAAGATTTGGAAACTCTCGAAGGGCCTTTATTAACAATTTCAAAGTTAGACCTGTATATGTAGATTTTCACAGCATATTTGGGGAAGACTAAGAGATAACATCTGTGTAGACCATTAACATGGTCTCTCTAATAACAACTTCGGACTGTATTCACACCCACGAAAGCTGCATTAAAATACATTAAGCTTGAGACACCAACTGACAAAAGCAAGGAAATTCACAGTTAAAGGGGAAACGTGCCATATGTTCTTCAATACCTAAGAGCAACGGGGTGCATTTGGAAAGTCATTAAAGCGGCACCCAGTTGTGCCTAGGTATTGGAGAACATATGGAATCTTTTCCTCCGCTAGTGTAATTTTCCCTGCTTTCACTGAATGCATGTATCAATCTTCACTTTTTTGGTCATATAGGTTTTTGTTTGCTTAATTACCATAGCATGTAAAATGAATACCTTCTTATTTTCAAAAATCAACACCATCACACAATGGAAACTGGTTCTCAGCCTTTTCTGCCTGATGGTTTCCCCTTATTTGTCCTTCTTTCCCAAGGTGGCTGCACCATCCTCACTGTTTCAGCTGTCCCCTATTCTTTAAGGAGTACTGTTTCCTTTCCCCATCTTGAAGATGCAGTCTCCTATGGTGGTCAATACTTGCATTGTCCACCAGCATGTCAGTGGGTCAACTGGCTAAAGTCAGAGTTCCAAGGGCAAAAGAATCCATTGCTCTGAACATTTGCTATGAGGGTAAAGTCTCTTTCTTCTTTAAATAAGGATTTTAACCATTTAGTTTTACAAAAGTAGAAGCCAGTGTGACATAAAGAGGTGTTTATTAATATAACCTAGTCTCTGTTGTGCCATTCTTTCATTCATTCATTTATTCAAATATTCAGTTGTTGAGTGCCTGCCATGTGCTAGGCACTGGGACTAAAATGATGACCAAGACCTGGGTCATGCCCCCAAGTTGCTCACTGTCTATAGAAGTAGACAAAACAGCAAGCAGGCAGTTGTCATCCAGTGTGATGAGTGCTGCTACAGGGGTCAGCAGAGGGGGCTGATAAAGCATGGAGGAGGAGCACCTAACCCATACCAGGGGTTCTAGATCAAGAACCTGGAGTGATTGCCATGACACACAGTCATTGCAGAGCCAAGCTTATAACTGATTCATTCAATACAGGCCACAAACTTTTACTGAGCACCTACTACATTCCAGGCCCTGGACTAGGCATTCGGAATACTGACCGAGTGTCTGCAGTTTTTAAGCAGGGGAGTGGCCAGATCAGCTTGGTTTAATCATTGAAAATGAGGACGAAAGGGGAGAAAGAAATGGAGAGCTAGATCATGCAAACCATGCTTTATACTATAGCAATAGAGGAACCACAAAAGGCTTATAACCTAGAGTATGATGTGATCAAATTAGCATTTTAGAAAAATCACCCGGGCACCATAAAAGAAGAGATATTGGAAGGGGTCAAGAGGGCCCGAGAAACTAGTTTGGAGTCTGATGAAAAATACTGAGGCTCTCAACAAGGGGAATGGCAGCTGCAATGAAGGGGTATTGATAAAGTCAAGTGATAATTAGGAGAAAGTCAGCAGAACTTGGTGATTGATTACATCTGGGAACTGGAAACACATGACAGATCTGTGGGATTGGAATCCACATAGACTCACTGAATATTAGAGGAGAACTTAGAGATTATCCAGTTAAATGTTCTCATTTTTATCCATAAGGAAACTGAAGACCCAGAATATCTGACTGACTTATTCATGTCAACCAATCTATTTTGTGGTGGTCCAGGGCCTAAGACGAAGATCTCCAAGCTCCTAGCTTACTTTAGTAGTTTTTCAACAAATTTAATGTAACATCTAGATTAATATAATAAGCATTACTTATACCTTAAAACCCCCAAAGCTGAAAACCGTAAAGTATTTAAATATTCCCCATACTTTACTTGCTTTCTACCTCTACCACATTTGATCTGAATAAACACTCTCTGCTCTCTCCAGCCCCTTTCAGGCTATAGAAAGATATGGATGACAAAATGTGGCAGTATGATGATCTCATGATACTGTAACTATGAACACAAATGCTTTATATAGACACTTATTTTGTAATTAAAATGTGAGCAGGACTGTAGCACAGTAATGAGTTGAGCTATGTCCTTAAAAACCATTTTTTTCTTCCCTGGGTCTCAGTTTCTAACTTTCAAAATAAAAAATAAGATTTATTAACTATAGAGGTAAACAATGTTAGAAGGCAATGAACCCCAAAATGCAGCAAATTCAAAAATATCTGTGGACCAACCATCTCTTCAATAAGTATAAAATTGTTATATTAGTCTCCTCTACTTTCAAGTACTGCTAATTGGGTTCGAGATCATTAATGATAGGACCAACTCAGAAGAAGCTTGAGTGAGAAATTAACAATAAATCTGAGTCTACATATCTCTGTCCAGTGATAGTTTCAACCCTGCTTCATCAAAGGGACAACATAAGGCATTGCTTCACATGCGCTTCCAATGTCTTCTCAAACAGTTGCATTGTCTAACACACCAGCACTTTGAGATAGTACTTACCCTCAGTCACTTTCACAAGAGGGCTACGAATTCCAAGATATTCTGAATCTTCCTCTTCAATCTGAAAAACCTTACTTGGCAAATGAACCGTGTTTTCTCCCTAAATCTCTGTATTGGATGTCTGCTGCCTAATACTGAGAACTACTGGCTCCCTAGCAGGCATTCTAATGCATCAAAATTATGCTGTAAAAGGTGGTCAGTAATTTAACAGAAAGATGTATTTATATAATGTACATAATATTTATCTGTTTTCTATGGCTCCTTACCCATTGGATCAATGTGGCATGATGACGCAGGGTGGGAGACAGGGCTTCTGGTACAACCTAGATTGAAGGAGTCTTTGCTCAGCTTGGATTTTAAACTAAATTTTTCTAAGTCCATAGGAGGACAATGATCTTGAAAGCTGGGTTCAGTGAAGGGTTTCTAAATCTCTTTTTAAAATCCTATTATATAGCAAGAGTTAAATTTGGGGCTCTGAGCTGATTGTTGGCCACAATATTAAAGAGCAGGAAGGCTATGTCATATAATGGACTAGGGAGAAGATACCTCGTCCCTGACAAGGTCAAACAGAAACCCTACATACATTGAGAGCATATTGAACATACTGGGTGCTGGTCTACTTTTATGGCCATATTCTAATACAGAAAGAGTAATTAAGATGTACTGGAAACATAAAGTGTAGTATCAGCAGCAAGAGAGATGTCTATGTAGATGTTTCTGAGATAAAACTTCCAATTTCCCACAGCCTGTGAGTGGCAGGGGATGGGAGACACTCGAGAGAACTAATGAACTGGAAGAGGTCTGGTGCAGGATGAACATGTTCAGACAACTCAAGACCAAAGTGGCCCTGGACTATCATAGTGGATAATACAAGGAAACGGCAGACATCAGCACTGGATGCTCTGTACCTCAGCAAGACGCAGACTATTCCAGGAAAAACCGCAAGTTGCTTCTGTCCTGCTGCTGTTGCCTCCATACATAGGGCTTCCTCTGCATGCAGACATCATTGTGGGGAAAAGGGAGAGAGGAAACCCTTTGATACAACCCTATGAGAGAGAGGTTGAACGTTGCATGGAATGACTATCTAAAAGAGAGTCTTCAATTAGAAGAAACTTAGTTTTTTTCAGTAGCAAGTTTAAGTTTTCCACCATCAACAAAACTGGACACACCAGAGCAAGATGAGATAAGTTTCAGGTAATACTGAATGTTACATATTGAGCCCATTTATTTTTTTCAATTTTAATACTGCTATATTGGCTTATAGAAGAAATTATTCATCTTCCTTCTAAGACAAAACCACCACCACATCCCCAAATGAAGCCAGGATCCTCAAGGTTCTTGCAAAGCATCTTAAGAACGGAGCTGGACTCACAGGGAGAAAAGAGCCTGCATTGCTTTATTTCCAGTGTAGTGATCTTTGCTCCTCTCCCTACTAACATAATTATTCAAAACAGGTTTGAATACAGTTAACATAAAATAAGGAATGATTCGGTTGTCATTAAAACATCCAGGCTTAATTTCAGCCTTGACCAAATCCATTAACTATACTCTTCTTTCATAATAAAAATAGATTAGATAACCAGCTAGGTTAAAAGAGCCAAACCAGTCTGCCTATTGGTTGGTGGTAGCAAGCAATAGAGTTCCTCACTAACTGCTGTGCTGACTGACAGGGGCCTCTGAAACAAAAGAAGAATATGCCAAACAACTCCCTTTTTAAATCTAACTCAGAACCCCAGAAAGGCGTTCATGAGGCCATGGCTGGCTGGTGTCTTCTTTGATGTGATAAAATTTCAGTCATTTTCAGCTACAGTTGTAATTGCTATGTATGGGGAGGGGCTAGGAGCTGACTATCCAGTATTATTTTATTATTCTTTCAATTCAGTAATGATATAATAACTTAGAGACTTAACAGCTCAGATAAAGAATAGTGGCCTATTGAGAAACTTTCGTATTTTGCTTTTGACAGGACGTTCTTTCAAAGATTTCTTCTGGGGTTTAAAAAAAACCCTATTTGGTTTATTTGCATAAGAATATATTTTATTGTAATGTGTCTAGCATTTCCATGGCGGAAAATCCAGGAAAATGAACAGCATATTATCATTACAAACAATGATATTTAGAATTAGAACAGGAAGTCCTCGGTCATTTTTCAACCCGCCAACAAAATCAATGCGAGAGAAAACTCTGTGTGTGTGCATGCATGTGTGCTTATGTACAAGCCTTTGGGCTGATGAGAGCGTCTTACAGAGATATGGATTTATAATTTTCTACCACCAAAGGAAGCACTTTAAATGGCACTAAGTTAGCCAGGGTGCAGTGGTAGGAGGCAAGGGTCATAAACTCTAGTGAGTGTATGCAATGTTTCACTTTTGTGTACATTTTTCAATCTTAAAACAGACTTACTCAGGATTTAAGACTTTATTAAGGTCAAAAGGATTACATTAAGTTCATAGACACGTTTGTTTTATTAATTGAGTCATAAGTTCTGACCATCTGCAAATATGTTTGAAAACAAGCATCAGATGGTTTCCATTGCCATAATAGATCAGAAAATCTGCCAGTAAGTTTGTTTGCAGCTCTTAAACGTTGCTGAACAAAAATGTGTTTTGAACTGTCGACAATTACCTGAGAAAACAACTGGATTCTGTAAGTCGATTTGTTTATATATACACTCTCTCTCACCCTACTTCCTCCACCCTTATCATGAACTTCCCTTAGTCTCAAGCCATCTACTCCAGGGCATTATAAGTGATCTTGCTTGAAAAAATCTTCTCCCTCATTAAGACGGAATATCAAGAGTGTTAACTAGTTTTTCTTTTTCATGACAATATTGAGAGGGGGGGAAATAGTGAAGCTGGAATAGGGAGAAAGAATTTGGGTTTTGTTAAATTATACATAGAAGAATATATATAAAATATAAAGTATCCTAGATTTTTAAAATATTACCATTACACTGAAATCCCCTGTCAGCACTTCCACAAACCTACACCCTTCCCTCTGCACCCAGAGGGAAGAACTGTTCTTAATTTTGTGTTTGTCTCCCACTTGCTTTTCTTTATAGTGTTTACTATATGTATTTGTATTCCTTAACAATATATTATTGAGTTTTCCATGTTTTGAATTCTATAAAATGGAACAACAATTTAGGTATTCTCCTACAACTTTTTCCCCCCTAATATCATGTTCCTAACATCTGTCTATGATGTGGCATGTTAATACAGTTAGCCAATTCTTTTTTTCCCCAGGTCTATTGAGATATGACATACAACATTGTGTAAATTTAAAGTATACAGTGTGGTTTGACACACGTATATATCGCAAAAGGTTTACCAATAAATAGGGTTAGTTAACAGATCCTCCACCTTACATAATTACCATTTTATTGTTATTGTTATGGTAAGAACATTAAAGCTCTACTCTCTTAGCAACTTTCATGTATACAGTACAGTATTGTTAACTATAGTCACCGTGCTGTACATTACATCCCCGGAAGTTATTCATATTATAACTGAAAGTTTATACACTTCGGCCAACCTTGCCCCATTTCCCCACCCCTCAGACCTTGTGAACCACCATTCTACTCCCTGTTTCTACAAGTTCGATATTTTTAGATTCCACATATAAATGAGATCTTACAATGTTTGTCTTTGTCTGACATTTCACTTATCATAATGCCCTCCAGATCCATCTATGTTGTAACAAATGTCTTGATTTCTTTCTTTTTATGGTTGAATAATATTCCATTATATATTTTCTTTATTTATCCAGCTGTCTACACATACTTAGATTTCTTCCATATCTTGGCTGTTGTGAAAAATGCTGCAATGATCATGAGAGTACAGATATCTCTTCAAGATACTGACTTCATTTCCTTTGGAAACATACTCAGAAGTGGGCTTGCTGGATCATATGGTAGTTCTATTTTTAAATTTTTGAGGAATCTCCATGCTGTCTTGTAACTAGAATTAAATCACTTTCATTAAGTACAGTTTTCTATTGATGTACTTACCAAAATGTATTTATACATTTTCTGAATATCCATAGATATTTAAGTTGTTACTAGTTTTTATTTTCCCAGTACAATAGTGCTATTATAATATTTTCACACACATTTCATAGTATGAATGTACCCAATTTTAAGACACGATAGAATTGCTCAGGGAAAGAAGTACACATTTTCCACTATACTAGATAATGCCAAACTGCAGTTGCTAAATATCTTCATGAATACTTGTTACTCATTTTGCTAGTCTGTTAGCTGTGAAATAATTACCTCATTGTGGTTTCAATTTATACTTCTCTGATTATTAATGAGGTTGAGAAAATTTTCATATGTTTACTAGCTATTCACGTTTCTTCTTCTGATATGTAGAATTTCAATTTATTGTTATATATTACGTTTATATCCAGAAACTTTGGTCAAACACTCTTAATAATCCTACTAATTTATCTGTACACTTAATTTTTTTCTATGTAGGCAATCATAAGATCTGTGAATAATATTTTTGTTTCTTCCTTTGCAATACTCAAACCATTTCTTTTTCTTATCTCATTTCACTAGCTATGATCACCAATATAATGTTGAGTAGAAGTTGTGATAGCAGGCACGCTTGTCCTTTTCCCAATTGCAAATGGAATGCTTTCAATGTTTTACCGTAAGTGTGATGTTTGTAATATGCTTTTCTTTTTCATTAAATAGGTTTAAGATATTCTCTTCTCTTCATTGTTTACTAAGAATTTTATCATGCACAGATGTTGAATTTTATCATATAATCTTTCTGCTTCTATTGAAATAATCATATTGCTTCTCATTTAATCTCAAAATGCAGGGAATTCCATGAATTGATTTTCTAAGGTAAAAGCAATCTTGCTTCTGGAAATAAATGAACTTGATTATAAAGCATCTTCTTTTTATGCATTGCTGGATTCAGTTTGCTAAGATTTTACTTAGAATTTTTTAATGTATATTCATCAATTAATCTGGCTTGATATAAATATTATGCTGGCTTCATGAAATGAATTTGTGTTTCCTCTTTTTTAAAATCTGGAATAATCTGTGTAAATTGGAATTATTTGTTCCTTGAATATTTGTTACAGCTCAATATGAATTTGTCCACTTCATCACAATGTTTTCAATCTATTAACTTAATGATTTTCAATAATATCCTTTTATTACTTTGTTATTTTCTGAAGCATTTATAATTATAGTCCCTTTTTTCATTCCTGATGTTGCTTTTTGTGTCTTCCATCTTTTACTCTTGATCATTCTTATGAAAGATTTGCAAATTTTTTTAGCCTTTTCCGAGTACCAACTATTGGCTTTGTTGATTGCCTGTAGTCAAGGTTTGTTTTCTATTTCATTGCTTTCTGCTCTTATCTTCATTCTTTGGTTCATTCCACTTTCTTTGGGTTTAGTCTGTTGTTCTTTTTCTAATTTCTTAAGTTGTATGCTTAGCTCATTAATAGTCTCCTCTGATATAAAAATTTTTAATATTTATTTATTTAGGCTGCATCAGGTCTTAGTTGCAGCACTCAGGATCTTTAGTTGCAGCATGTGGACTTAGTTGCAGCATGCAGACTTTGTAGTTGAGGCATTTGAACTTTTAGTTGTGGCATGCATTCAGGATCTAGTTCCCTGACCAGGGATAGAACCAGGGCCCCCTGCATTGGGAGCATGGAGTCTTACCCACTGGACCACCAGGGAAGTCCCTAAAAATTTAAGATTATAAATTTCCTTGTAAGTATTGTTTCAGCTGTATCTCATGAGCTTGTATATGTATTCTATTCATTTTTATTTAGTGCTAAATATTTTATATTTGCTTTTATGCTTTCTTTTTTTTGTGCGGACGCGGGCCTCTCACTGCTGTGGCCTCTCCCGTTGCAGAGCACAGGCCCCGGACACGCAGGCCCAGCAGCCATGGCTCATGGGCCCAGCCACTCCACGGCACATGGGATCCTCCCGGACCGGGGCACGAACCCGTGTCCCCTGCATCGGCAGGCAGACCCTCAACCACTGTGCCACCAGGGAAGCCCGTATGCTTTCTTTTTTTGATCCATGAATTAATTGTGAAGAATTGTTTTCAAACTTCCAGATACATGTGGTTTTCTAATTACATTTTTGTTCTTAATCTCTAGCTTAAATTCAGTATGGTCAGAGAAGTAAAAAATGGGATTATTTCCTGATTTTAAACCACCCCATATCCTTATGTGCCTTGAATTAAATGGAACATTATTATTTTGATTTCTGCATTTACATGTTTTATTCAGAACAATATATTTTCACTTTCAGAAGAAAGACAATAAGAGATTTTGGAGGAAAAGTTAATATTGTTTTGGAATCTACTAATTCTTTCCAAAAAATTTTAAAAAGGATATACTGAGGATGTATACATTTTTGTGATTAAAAAAAAACCATAACATGAAATTTATCGTTATAACCATTTTTAAGTGAACAGTTCAGTAGTGTTAACTGCATTCACATTGTTTTGAAACAGATCCCTTTAACTTTTTCAACCTTGCAGAACTGAAATTCTATACCCATTAAAAAATAACTCCCTTTTCCCCCCTCTCCTCAGCTCCTACTATACTAACCACCATTCTACTTCCTGTTTCTATGAATTTGACTACTTTAGGTACCTTATATAAGTGGAATCACAATTTGTCTTGTGTGACTGGCTTACTTCACTTAATATAATGTCCTCAAGATTCATCCATGTTGTAACATGTGACAGAATTTCCTTCCTTTTTAAGGCTGAATAATATTCCATACCGTACTTTGTTTATCCATTTATCCACCCTTGGACATTTGGATTGCTTCCACATCTTGCCTATTGTAAATAGTGCTGCTATGAATATGAGTGTCCAAATAGCTCATTGAGACTCTGCTTTCAATTCTTTTGGATACATACCAGAAAGTGGGTTTGCTGGATCATGTGGTAGTTCTATTTTTAATTTTTTGAGGAACCTACATATTGTTTTCCATAGAAGTTGAACCATTTTATAATGTATAAAAGATTTGGGGGGGTATGCCTGGGTAAAAACGTTTATTTTTAATTTTTATTTTATACTGGAGTACAGTTGATTAACAATGTTGTGTTAGTTTTGGGTGTACAGCAAAGTGATTCAGTTATACGTATACATGTGTCTATTTTTTTCAAGTTCTTTTTTCATTTAAGTTATTACAGAATATAGAACAGAGTTCCCTGTCACACACCAATAGGTCTTTGTTGGTTATCTATTTTAAATATAGCAGTGTGTATATGTCAATCCCAAGCTCCCAACCTATCCCTCCTCGCCACCCTTTCTCCCTGGTAACCATAAGTTCATTCTCTAAGTCTGATTCTGTTTCTGTTTTGTAAGTAAGTCCATTTGTATCATTTTTTAAGATTCCACATATAAGCGATATCGTATGATATTTGTCTTTCTCTGTCTGACTTACTTCACTTAGTATGATAATCTCCAGGTCCATCCATGTTGCTGCATATGGTATTATTTTATTCTTTTTAATGGCTGAGTAATATTCCATTGTATATATGTACCACATCTTCTTTATCCATTCATCTGTCGATGGACATTTAGGCTACTTCCTAAATGTCTTGGCTATTGTAAACAGCACTGCAGTGAACACTGGGGTGCATGTATCCTTTAGAATCATGGTTTCCTCCAGAAACATGCCCAGGAGTGGGACTGCTGGATCATACGGTAGTTCTATTCTTAGTTTTTTGAGGAACCTACATATTGTTTTCCATAGAAGTTGTACCATTTTATAATACATAAAAAGTTTTAAATGAGAAAACAATGCCTAGAAGTTCATATGTAGGGTTTTAGTAAATATTTTAGTAAATATTTAGTAAGTATTTTGGGATGCTAAAGTAGTCCATGAAAGATGAGCTAAGTTTGTTTTTGTTTTTCACTGTCATTAAAACAACCTGCTGTAAAGCACAGGGAACTATAGTCAATATTTTGTAATAACCTATAAGAGAAAGGAATCTGAAAAAGAACATGTGTGTGTGTGTGTGTGTGTGTGTGTGTGTGTGTGTGTGTGTGTGAGAGAGAGAAACTGAATCACTGTGCTATACACCTGAAACTAACATGACATTGTAAAACAACTATACTTCAATAAAATAAAATAAAATATTAAAAATTGATGGAGGGCTTCCCTGGTGACGCAGTGGTTGAGAGTCCGCCTGCCAATGCAGGGGACATGGGTTCGTGCCTGGGTCCGGGAGGATCCCACATGCCACGGAGCGGCTGGGCCTGCGAGCCATGGCCGCTGGGCCTGCGCGTCCAGAGCCTGTGCTCCGCAACGGGAGAGGCCACAACGGTGAGGGGCCCGCGTACCGAAAAAAAAAAAATTGATGGAAAAGACAGTTAAACAGTTTAAAAGAAGCCAACCTATCCCCTTTACAGGTTGTCACTAGGGTATTATGAAGTCATGGCCTATGTCAGCAAACAGAGGCATACCTTGTTTTATTGTGCTTTGCTTTATTACACTTCACAGATATTGTGTTTCTTACAAATTGAAGGTTTGTGGTAACCCTGTATTGTCAGATAATAGCATTTTTAGCAATAATGTATTTTTATTTTATTTATTTTTTTATTTTATTTTTTTAAAAATTTATTTATTATTATTTTCTTACATCTTTATTGGAATATAATTGCTCTACAATGGTGTGTTAGTTTCTGCTTTATAACAAAGTGACTCAGCTATACATATACATATATCCCCATATCTCCTCCCTCTTGGGTCTCCCTCCCACCCTCCCTATGGCACCCCTCTAGGTGGTCACAAAGCACCCAGCTGATCTCCCTGTGCTATGCGGCTGCTTCCCACTAGCTATCTATTTGACATTTGGTAGTGTATATATCTCCATGCCACTCTCTCACTTCGTCCCAGCTTACCCTTCCCCCATCCCGTGTCCTCAAGTCCATTCTCTTCATCTGTGTCTTTATTCCTGTCCTGCCCCTAGGTTCTTCAGAACCTTTTTTTTTTTAGATTCCATATATATATGTTAGCATACAGTATTTGTTTTTCTCTTTCTGACTTACTTCACTCTGTATGACAGTCTCTAGGTCCATCCACCTCACCAGAAATAACTCAATTTCATTTCTTTTTATGGCTGAGTAATATTCCAGTGTATATATGTGCCACATCTTCTTTATCCATTCATCTGTTGATGGACACTTAGGTTGCTTCCATCTCCTGGCTATTGTAAATAGTGCTGCAATGAACATTGTGGTACATGACTCTTTTTTTTTTTTTTGCGGTATGCGTGCCTCTCACTGTTGTATCCTCTCCCATTGTGGAGCATAGGCTCTGGACGCGCAGGCTCAGCGGCCATGGCTCACAGGCCCAGCCGCTCTGCGGCACGTGGGATCCTCTCAGACCGGGGCATGAACCCGTGTCCCCTGCATCGGCAGGCGGACCCTCAACCACTGTGCCACCAGGGAAGCCCCTACATGACTCTTTTTGTATTATGGTCTTCCCAGGGCATATGAGCAATAAAGTATTTTTAAATTAAAGTACGTACATTATATTTTTAGACATAATGCTATTGCACACTTGATAGTATACAGTATAGTGTAAGCAGTTTATAGTATACCGTACAGTTTACAGTATAGTGTAAACATAACTTTTATATGCACTGGAAAACCATAAAATTTGTGTGACTTGCTTTATTGTGATATTTGCTTTATTGTGGTCTGGAAACAAACCTGCAATATCTCCAAGATATGCCTGTCATATTTTATAGTTTCATCTCCATAATGTCATTAGTATTTGTCTAAGGCATTCTTATAGCTTCCCTTTAATCTTCTGCCTTATGTTTGGTTTTCACAGTGATACCCACTATAGCAGGTTGTTTTCCCCCTACTTTCTCTGAGCACTTCCTATGTGTCCAACATTGTGGTAAGGGATTCAACTGTATCTTCATGCTTTCCTTTAGAGGCAAGTGCCATTACTAGTCTCAGGTTTTCAAATGAGGAAACAGGCTAAGAAAGCTTAAGGACTGTATTTAATTGATCCTAAGAACACATTTCACATTTCTGAAGTCAGGATGCAGCTTGTAAATCAACTGCGTCTTACAATCACTATTGTCCAGACAACAGCTTAGCATAGTAGCTTTTACTGTGTGTGTGAATACTTGGTCATACTTGTTGATACTGTTGTCAATTTATTTGAATTTATGTACGATGTTAGTACTAAACATGACGAGGTTTATTGTCATTTTAAATGTTTTTTAAGAACATTCACGATGTGTAAAGAACTATACTCCAATAAAAATTAATTTAAAAATTTGTAAAGCAACTGTACTCCAATAAAAATTAATTAAAAAAAAGAGGGCTTCCCTGGTGGCACAGTGGTTGAGAGTCCGCCTGCCGATGCAGGGGACACGGGTTTGTGCCCCGGTCCGGGAAGATCCCACGTGCCACGGAGCGGCTAGGCCTGTGAGCCATGGCCACTGAGCCTGCGCTCCGCCACGGGAGAGGCCAGAACAGTGAGAGGCCTGCGTACCGCAAAAAAAAAAAAAAAAAAAAAAATGTTCACTATGAATTGACATTGAAAGGAAAAGGTATAGTGTATGCTGAAAGGCACTGAAAACAGAGTGGCAGGGGAGCAATTTGTTATTAGTGAAACAAATATAAGTATCATTGGAATAATGTATGCAATTCCTTATTTTCTTGCAAAGTAACAAGTGATTTACAGGACCTATGAAAAAAAGATGCCCACAAATAGAAAACTTTGTTATATTTTGTTACTGATATATCCAAAAGGATTGACCAGCAAAGCAACTGAAGGCAAGAGAAAAATGGTACAGATGAACCTATTTGCGGGGCAGGAACAGAGGACGTAGAGAACGGACATGTGGACACAGGGAGAAAGGGGAGGGTGGGATGAATTGGGAGATTAGGAATGACATATATACACTATCATGCGTAAAATAGATAGCTAGTGGGAACATGCTATAAAGCTAGGAAGCTCAGCTCAGTGCTCTGTGATGACCTAGATGGGGAGGGGGAGGTCCAAGAGGGAGGGGATATAGGTATACATATAGCTGATTCACTTCACTGTACAGCAGAAACTAACACAACATTGTAAAGCAATTATACACCGATAAAAAAATTTTTTTTGAAAGAGAGAAAGTTCAAATCTCTCCACACCGAAATGCAAGAAATTTTTAAGACGTTCAATGAGAGCCAACTCATGCATTGCATAGCGCTATTGCTAAGGCATTATGTCACTGTTTAATTAGAAATTTCTTTTTTCTTAATGGAACATTAATAATGTGTCATATAATTGATGACATGTTAGATTTGATGGCATTGGGTACCTTGCCCAGGGTCCCACAACAAGTAAGTAGAATGGTGGAGACTTATATGGCAGGCCTGTGCTCCTAACCAGGAGGCGTTAGTGGGCCTTGCTTGATGTTGTAACTTCTCTTCTACCTTTTAACAGGCCTGTAAGCGTTTCTTTTAAACTAAATATTACTTGCACTTTTTATTTTTTGATAATTTCATAACCATTTTGTGGATAATTTTAGACTCCTTGGGAGCACTATCTAAAGCAGAGTCAAGAATCACTAAAATTAAGGAAAACATCAAAATAATTAGGAGAGCAGCTCACTGTGCCCCTCAAATGAAGGAGAAGGACAGATCCTCGCTGCATCAAGCCCCTTCAAAACAGCAGTGAATGTGTGGCATCTTCCATCATTTGGGAATATCAAATAGGAGCACAAATCTTACAATCAGTGGAGCTGGAATCTTCGCTCTGTACAGTCATATTTCATAACCCTTCTATAACTCCCTGTATGCTTTCAGAGTCTATTGCTTTAAGGAGCTTAAGAAAAATAAAACTAAAACCTACATAAAAATAAAATAAAAGCTAATCATGATTACCTCAGGGGGTAATCATAGCTCTAACAGTAATAATTATATAGTGCCTTATTTGCCATACCCTCTCAATTTTATCTCATTTGGTCCTCACAGCAACACTTTATAGTGGTTAAGAGCAAAGTACATTGGGAATCTTCACACCGTCATCTAGGTTCAAGTCTCAACTTGTCAGTCTCAACTTATCAGCTGGTTGACTTCGGGCAGATCACTTTATCTTCATGAGTCTTGTTTTTCTCATTTGTAAAAATGGGTCTAATAGTAATAATACATGCCTTGAGGGCTAGTATGATAAGGAGATAGTACCTATAAAGCAATTCAGCACAGTGCCTGCTATTTAAAGGCTGAATAAATGTAAGCTGCCATTATTATTTGTAAAACAGCTCTGTGTATAACTAAACAATTTTACAAAGGAAGAAACCAAGGTTCAGAGAGGTTACGTCAATACCCAAAGTCACACAGCTAGTAAGCAGCAGAGCTGCTGTACGTGAACTCAGAACTGCACTTGTCTTGGGTGCAGGCAAAGCATGTGATAGAAAAACTCTTGAAGTCTGTGCCAACTCAGTAATGACCATTCTTTTACTATCTCCATGTAACTTGACACATTGTTGCAAGAGCTATAAAATCTTGAAGATTATTTTTCACTTCTTTCATAAACGCTGCTGATGGATGGAGATGGAAATAAAAATTGAGTTAACTTTGCCAACCAGTCATAGTATATGGCTGTCAAAATGCCACTGGCCAATTTCTGTTATAACCAAAATCTCTTTATTACAAAAAAGGGACTAAACTGTAGTTATGTTATCACAAATTCAAGACATATTTGATACATTTATTTTTGAACAACAGAGAATATGGACAGGTTATCAGGAGCTTAATGTAAAGGATCTGACCTGTACTAAAACCCACTTGAATTTCCTATTACTCTAACCCATGGTGATTATTCGAATTTGCGTGCAAGCTCTTAATCTGCATAATTAGTTCCAGTACCTCACAGAAGCAGATTGAGACCTAATCAAGGAGGTCAAGAGCTGGACAAGAGTGAGCTCCAAAGGAGAGGAGGCTGTGTTAACCCCTGCTCTTAGGTGCATCTTTGTGTTCAGGAGCCACTGAGCTGGGAACAAAGGGATGGCCCAGGGTGCAGACAGGAGATAGAGAGAAATATCTCTGGGCAGACAGTCTTGTAGATTTCTGGGGCTGTGAGCAATGCAGCAGAGGGTGGGGAAGCAGAAAGGCACTGACGCTCCAGATCAAATCAGGAGGATTGCTCAACAGGGCAGGGATGCCTACGAGAATCCAACAGCTAAGAGAAAACCCAAAGCAAGTGCCCCAGAAAGAAATGAATGCCAGTGGAGAGCACAGAGCAAACCACACCAGAGGAGAGAAGACCACATCTGAGCAAGGCGACAACAGCAGTGGCACCAAAACACCCCAGCACAGAGTACTGAACCAACCATGCTGGTGGAGTGTGTAAGCCTCTCAAAGAGAGAAGCACATCCCACAAAGAACAGTTAAGCAGCCTGCCCTTGCAGAGTAGCCAAGTCAAGGCAAAGCAGCCAGCTGAAGAAACGGGACCCCCTTTGAATTATGTGCTTTAATCCTCACCAGTAAAGAAACCCTTTCCTGGAACAGTGGATAGATTCTGTCCAGCAGAAAAACTGGGTCCTGGGGAAGTTGGAAAGACCACATGCTAGGGAGAGCTGAAACTGAGGAGCAAGCATGCTGGAAGAGACCAGTGAGCACTCCAGGAGCTGCTAAAGACCTCATGACTTCTATCAAAGAAATATTCTCCCAAGGAGATCAGGGAGCATATTCCTTGTTGGACTGTGCATAACTGAGGAGGTTTCTGGGTGGAATCTTGGGCTAAGATGCATCAAAGGGTAGCAGTGACAACTACAGGAGACCATCTCCGGCCCAAAAAAGTTTTATTTGACAACAGGGAGTAGTTGCCAACATCATGATAAATACATGGGTTGACTCTTTAATTTTTCTGCCTAAGTACCTTTGCCATCTTAAAAGACAAGAGCATAAGTGTACTGTAGTAAGCAATTGTACTTTTTTAAGAACATAAGTCTTAGCAATATTTTTTTTGGATCTGTATCCTCAGGCAAGGAAAACAAAAGGAAAAATAAACAAATGGGACCTAATTAAACTTGAAGGCCTTTGACAAGCAAAGAAAACCATCGGGGGAAAAAAAAAGACAACCTACTGAATAAGAGAAAATATTTGCAAATGATATGTCTGATAAGGGGTTAATATCCAAAATATATAAATAGTTCATACAACTCAATAACAAAAAAAAAAACCCAAACAACCCAATTAAGCAATTGTACTTTCATTCAGATATATACATCCTGTTCTTTGTGAAACAGAAACTTTTCTTCATAAGATATAAAATGACTTTATACACATTATATAGCAGCTTATAGCATTCTTGTGTTTAGGTAACAAGTGTACCAAGTGAATCAGAAATGAAATCACTAAACGCCAGCTTTCTGGAAATTCAAAACTTAATGAATTGATTAATTTCCACTAACAAGTAGACAAATTAGCATTGGGTAAAATGCCAACATATAGTCTACGTTAGCATCTCTGTACATTCTCTTATACTGATTCATAATCCATAACCTGTCACTTCTATGGAGAAGAGAGACACCCAGCAAACAGAAACCTAGATATACATACACATGCACATGCATTCTCATATATTCACATGCACACTCTCACACACACTTGCATGATCACACACCACCTACACAGTCTCACACACATACACCCATGTATACTCACATTCACACCCACATGCATACTCACACAGGTAAAGCACAAATTTATACACTTACACACTGATAACACACACTCACAAATACACATACATAAACATTTAGCAAATGTCATACATAAAAGAGCCACTTTTATTGAACCCACAAAACAACACTGCGAGTTAAGTAGTACTAACTCCATTGTACAGATGAGGAAATTGAAGCTCAGCAAAGTAAAAGAACCTGCCCAAGGTCATGCAGTTTGTAAATGAAAGGGTATGTCTGACTGCAAACTGTGCACAGCTGTTTGTAGAATTAGAAGCAAACCAACTCACTGTGTCTGTGACCTCTTAAGGATTTCACTAATTATACCAATTTAGTTAAGAAAACTCAAAGCACATTTCTTTGAAACACTTTCTCACTTAATTTTTGAACTGTGGATATTTTCTGGGAAATTTAATCCACATGTTTGTGATTCATTTACACCAAAATCCTCCAAATACTGCTTCTTAAGAGGTATTTGAGGGAGAGCTTCAAGATGGTGGGAGAGTAAGACGCGGAGATCACCTTCCTCCCCACAGATACACTAGAAATACATCTACACGTGGAACAACTCCTACAGAACACCTACTGAACGCTGACAGAAGACCTCAGACCTCCCAAAAGGCAAGAAACTCCCCACGTACCTGGGTAGGGCAAAAGAAAAAAGAATAAACAGAGACAAAAGAATAGGGAAGGGACCTGCACCAGAGGGAGGGAGCTGTGAAGGAGGAAAGGTTTCCACACACTAGGAAGCCCCTTCGCGGGCAGAGACTGTGGGTGGCAGAAGGGGG
Organism: Delphinus delphis; assembly: GCF_949987515.2. NCBI lineage: Eukaryota > Metazoa > Chordata > Mammalia > Artiodactyla > Delphinidae > Delphinus > Delphinus delphis. Next base: position 11,613,278 of record NC_082704.1, read on the forward strand.
AAGCTTCGGAGCTGCGGTGGAGAGCGCAGCAACAGGGGTACGGAGGGCAAAGTGGAGAGATTTCCACACAGAGGATCTGTGCAGACCAGCACTCACCTGCCCGAGAGGCTTGTCTGCTCACCTCCCAGGGCGGGCAGGTGCTGGGAGCTGAGGCTCTGGATTCGGTCGGATCCCAGAGAGAGGACTGGGGTTGGTGGCGCGAACACAGCCTGAAGGCTGTGCGCCACAGCTGTGCACCACAGCTAGCCGGGAGGGAGTCCGGGCAAGAGACTTTTTCTTGCCTCTCTGTTTCCTGGTGCGCGAGGAGGGGGATTCAGAGTGCCGCTTAAAGGAGCTCCAGAGACGGGCGTGAGCCGGTGGCTAACAGCGCGGACCCCAGAGACGGGCATGAGACGCTAAGGCTGCTGCTGCCGCCACCAAAAACCCTGTGTGCGAGCACAGGTCACTATCCACACCCCCCTTCCGGGGAGCCTGTGCAGCCCGCCACTGCCAGGGTCCCGGGATCCAGGGACAACCTCCCGGGGAGAACGCACGGTGCGCCTCAGGCTGGAGCAACGTCACGCTGGCCTCTGCCGCCGCAGAGTGTGTATGTGTATGTGTATGCTTCTGTGTGTGATTTTGTCTGTGTAGCTTTGCTTTTACCATTTGCCCTAGGGTTCTATCTGTCCATTTCATTTTGGTTTGGTTTTGGTTTTGGTTTTTTTTCCTTTTAGTATACTCTTTGGCCACTTGTTATCATTGGTGGACTTGTTTTTTGGTTTGGTTGCTCTCTTCTTCTTTCTCTTTTTTTTTTAATTACTTAAAATTTTTTTAATGATTATTTTTAATTTTAATAACTTCATTTTATTTTACTTTATTTTATTTTATCACCTTCTTTCTTTCGTTCTTTCTTTCTTTTCTCCCTTTTATTGTGAGCTGTGTGGATGACAGGCTCTTGGTGCTCCAGCCAGGCGTCAGGGCTATGCCTCTGAGGTGGGAGAGCCAACTTCAGGACACTGGTCCACAAGAGACGTCCCAGCTCCATTTAATATCAAATGGTGAAAATCTCCCAGAGAGCTCCATCTCAACACCAGCACCCAGTTTCACTCAACGACCAGCAAGCTACAGTGCTGCACACCCTATGCCAAGCAACTAGCAAGACAGGAACACAATCCCACCCATTAGCAGAGAGGGTGCCTAAAGTCATAATAAGGCCACGGACACCCCAAAACACACCACCGGACTCAGTCGCACCCATCAGAAAGACAAGATCCAGCCTCATCCACCAGAACACAGGCACTAGTCCCCTCCACCAGGAAGCCTACACAACCCACTGAACCAACCTTACCCACTGGGGACAGACACCAAAAACAACGGGAACTATGAACCTGTAGCCTGCAAAAAGGAGACGCCAAACACAGTAAGATAAGCAAAATGAGAAGACAGAGAAACACACAGCAGATGAAGGAGGAAGGAAAAAACCCACCAGACCAAACAAATGAAGAGGAAATACACAGTCTACCTGAAAAAGAATTCAGAATAATGATAGTAAAGATGATCCAAAATCTTGGAAATAGAATGGAGAAAATATAAGAAACGTTTAACAAGGACCTAGAAGAACTAAAGAGCAAACAAACAAGTGATGAACAACACAATAAATGAAATTAAAAATTCTCTAGAAGGGATCAAAAGCAGAATAACTGAGGCAGAAGAACAGATAGGTGACCTGGAACATAAAATAGTGGAAATAACTACTGCAGAGCAGAATAAAGAAAAAAGAATGAAAAGAATTGAGGACACTCTCAGAGACCTCTGGGACAACATTACACGCACCAACATTTGAATTATAGGGGTTCCAGAAGAAGAAGAGAAAAAGAAAGGGACTGAGAAAATATTTGAAGAGATTATAGTTGAAAACTTCCCTAATATGGGAAAGGAAATAGTTAATCAAGTCAAGGAAGCATAGAGAATCCCGTACAGGATAAATCTAAGGAGAAACACGCCAAGACACACATTGACCGATCAAAAATTAAATAAAAAGAACAAATATTAAAAGCAGCAAGCGAAAAACAACAAATAACACACAAGGGAATCCCCATAAGGTTAACAGCTGATCTTTCAGCAGAAACTCTGCAAGCCAGAAGGGAGTGGCAGGACATATTTAAAGTGATGAAGGAGAAAAACCTGCAACCAAGATTACTCTACCCAGCAAGGATCTGACTCAGATTTGATGGAGAAATTAAAACCTTTACAGACAAGCAAAAGTTGAGAGAGTTCAGCACCACCAAACCAGCTTTACAACAAATGCTAAAGGAACTTCTCGAGGCAGGAAACACAAGAGAAGGAAAAGACATACAACAACAAATGCAAAACAATTAAGAAAATGGTAATAGGAACATACATATCAATAATTACCTTAAATGTAAATGGATTAAATGCTCCAACCAAAAGACATAGACTGGCTGAATGGATACAAAAACAAGACCCGTATATACGCTGTCTACAAGTGACCCACTTCTGACCTAGGGAAAAATACACTGAAAGTGAGAGGATGGAAAAAGATATTCCATGCAAATGGATATCAAAGAAAGCTGGAGTAGCAATTCCATATCAGACAAAACAGACTTTAAAACAAAGATAATTACAAGAGACAAAGAAGGACATTACATAATCATCAAGGGATCGATCCAAGAAGAAGATATAACAATTGTAAATATTTATGCACCCAACATAGGAGCACCTCAATACATAAGGCAAATACTAACAGCCATAAAAGGAGAAATCGACAGTAACACATTCATATTAGGGGACTTAAACACCCCACTTTCACCCACGGACAGATCATCCAAAATGAAAATAAATAAGGAAACACAAGCTTTAAATGATGCATTACACAACAGGAACTTAATTGATATTTATAGGACACTGAATCCAAAAACAACAGAATACACATTTTTCTCAAGTGCTCATGGAACATTCTCCAGGATAGATCATATCTTGGGTCAAAAATCAAGCCTTGGTAAATTTAAGAAAATTGAAATTGTATCAAGTATCTTTTCCAACCACAAAGCTATGAGACTAGATATCAATTACAGGAAAAGATCTGTAAAAAATACAAACACATGGAGGCTAAACAATACACTACTTAATAACAAAGTGATCACTGAAGAAGTCAAAGAAAAACTCAAAAAATACCTAGAAACAGATGACAATGGAGACACGACGACCCAAAACCCATGGGATGCAGCAAAAGCAGTTCTAAGAGGGAAGTTTATAGCAATATAATCCTACCTTAAGTAACAGGAAACATCTCGAATAAACAACCTAACCTTGCACCTAAAGCAATTAGAGAAAGAAGAACAAAAAAACCCCAAAGCTAGCAGAAGGAAAGAAATCATAAAGATCAGATCAGAAATAAAAGAAAAAGAAATGAAGGAAACGATAGCAAAGATCAATAAAACTAAAAGCTGGTTCTTTGAGAAAATAAACAAAATTTATAAACCATTAGCCAGACTCATCAAGAAAAAAAGGGAGAAGACTCAAATCAATAGAATTAGAAATGAAAAAGGAGAAGTAACAACTGACACTGCAGAAATACAAAAGATCATGAGACATTACTCCAAGCAACCCTATGCCAATAAAATGGACACCCTGGAAGAAATGGACAAATTCTTAGAAATGCACAACCTTCCAAGACTGAACCAGGAAGAAACAGAAAATATGAACAGACCAATCACAAGCACCGAAATTGAAACTGTGATCAAAAATTTTCCGACAAAACAAAGCCCAAGACGAGCTGGCTTCACAGGCGAATTCTATCAAACATTTAGAGAAGAGCTAACACCTATTCTTCTCCAACTCTTCCAAAATATAGCAGAGTGAGGAACACTCCCAAACTCATTCTACGAGGCCACCATCACCCTGATACCAAAACTGGACAAAGATGTCACAAAGAAAGAAAACTACAGGCCATATCATTGATGAACATAGATGCAAAAATCCTCAACAAAATACTAGCAAACAGAATCCAACAGCACATTAAAAGGATACTACACCCTGATCGAGTGGGGTTTATCTGAGGAATGCAAGGATTCTTCAATATATGCAAATCAATAAATGTGATACACCATATTAACAAACTGAAGGAGAAAAACCACATGATCATCTCAGTAGATGCAGAGAAAGCTCTTGACAAAATTCAACACCCATTTATGATAAAAACCCTCCAGAAAGTAGGCATAGAGGGAACTTTCCTCAACATAATAAAGGCCATATATGACAAACCCACAGCTAATGTCATTCTCAATCACTGGTGAAAAACTGAAACCATTTCCTCTGAGACCAGGAACAAGACAAGGTTGTCCACTCTCACCACTACTATTCAACATAGTTTTAGAAGTTTTACCCACAGCCATCAGAGAAGAAAAAGAAATAGAAGAATCTAAATCGGAAAAGAAGAAGTAAAGGTATCACTGTTTGCAGACGACATGATACTATACATAGAGAATCCTAAAGATGCTACCAGAACACTACTGGAGTTAATCAATGAATTTGGTAAAGTAGCAGGATACAAAATTAATGCACAGAAATCTCTTGCATTCCTATACACTAATGATGAAAAATCTGTAAGTTAAATTAAGAAAACATTCCCATTTACCAATAAAACAAAAAACTAAAATATCTAGGAATAAACCTACCTAAGGAGACAAAAGACCTGTATGCAGAAAATTATAAGACACTGATGAAAGAAATTAAAGATAATACAAATAGATGGAGAGATATACCATGTTCTTGGATTGGAAGAATCAACATTGTGAAATGACTATACTACCCAAAGCAATCTACAGATTCAATGCAATCCCTATCAAACTACCACTGGCATTTTTCACAGAACTAAAACAAAAAATTTCACAATTTGTATGGAAACACAAATGACCCCGAATAGCCAAAGCAATCTTGAGAAAGAAAAACGGAGCTGGAGGAATCAGGTTCCCTGACTTCAGACTATACTACAAAGCTACAGTAATCAAGACAGTATGGTACTGGCACAAAAACAGAAAGATAGATCAATGGAACAGGATAGAAAACCCAGAGATAAACCCACACACATATGGTCACCTTATCTTTTATAAAGGAGGCAAGAATATACAGTGGAGAAAAGACAGTCTCTTCAATAAGTGGTGCTGGGAAAACTGGACAACTACATGGAAAAGAATGAAATTACAACACTCCCTAACACCATACACAAAAATAAACTCAAAGTGGATTAAAGACCTAAATGTAAGGGCAGACACTATCAAACTCTTAGAGGAAAGTACAGGCAGAACAGTCTATGACGTAAGTCACAGCAAGATCCTTTTTGACCCACCTCCTAGAGAAATGGAAATAAAAACAAAAATAAACAAATGGGACCTAATGAAACTTCAAAGCTTTTGCACAGCAAAGGAAACCATAAACCAGACGAAAAGACAACACTGAGAATGGGAGAAAATATTTGCAAATGAAGCAACTGACAAAGGATTAATCTCCAAAATTTACAAGCAGCTTATGCAGCTCAATATCAAAAAAACAAACAACCCAATCCAAAAATGTGCAGAAGACCTAAATAGACATTTCTCCAAAGAAGATATAAAGACTGACAACCAACACGTTAAAGAATGCTCAACATCATTAATCACTAGAGAAATGCAAATCAAAACTATAATGAGATATCATCTCACACCCGTCAAAATGGCCATCATCAAAAAATCTACAAACAATAAATGCTGGAGAGGGTGTGGAGAAAAGGGAACCCTCTTGTACTGTTGTTGAGAATGTAAATTGATGCAGCCACTATGGAGAACAGTATGGAGGTTCCTTAAAAAAGTACAAATAGAACTACCATATGTCCCAGCAATCTCACTACTGGGCATATACCCTGAGAAAACCGTAATTCAAAAAGAGTCATGTACCAAAATGTTCACTGCAGCTCTATTTACAATAGCCAGAAGATGGAAGCAACCTAAGTGTCCATCATCAGATGAATGGATAAAGAAGATGTGGCACATATATACAATGGAATATTACTCAGCCATAAAAAGAAATGAAATTGAGTTATTTGTAGTGAGGTGGCTGGACCTAGAGTCTGTCATACAGAGTGAAGTAAGTCAGAAAGAGAAAGACAAATACCGTATGCTAACCCATATATATGGAATCTAAGAAAAAAAAAAGTCACGAAGAACCTAGGGGTAAGACGGGAATAAAGACACAGACCTACTAGAGAGTGGACTTGAGGATATGGGGAGGGGGAAGGGTAAGCTGTGACAAAGCGAGAGAGAGGCATGGACTTATATACACTACCAAACGTAAAATAGATAGCTAGTGGGAAGCAGCCGCATAGCACAGGGAGATCAGCTCGGTGCTTTGTGACCACCTAGAGGGGTGGGATAGGGAGGGTAGGAGGGAAGGAGACGCAAGAGGGAAGCGATGTGGGGACTGATTCACTTCAGTATATACTGATTCACTTCGTTATAAAGCAGAAACTAACACACCACTGTAAAGCAATTATACTCCAATAAAGATGTTAAAAAAAAAATGAGTCATGTATCACAATGGTCACTGCAGCTCTATTTACAATAGCCAGGACATGGAAGCAACCTAAGTGTCCATCGACAGATGAATGGATAAAGAATATGTGCCACATATAGAGTGGAATATTACTCAGCCATAAAAAGAAACTAAATTGAGTTTTTTGTAGTGAGGTGGATGGAACTAGAGTCTGTCATACAGAGTGAAGTAAGTCAGAAAGAGAAAAACAAATACCGTATGCTAACACATATATATGGAATCTAAAAAAGAAAAAAATGATCATGAGGAAACTAGGGGCAAGACGGGAATAAAGACACAGACCTATTAGAGAATGGACTTGAGGATACGGGGAGTGGGAAGGGTCAGCTGGGACAAAGTGAGAGAGTGTCATGGACATATATGCACTACCGTATGTAAAATAAATAGCTAGTGGGAAGCAGCCTTACAGCACAGGGAGATCAGCTCCGTGCTTTGTGACCACCTAGAGGGGTGGGATCAGGAGGGTGGGAGCGAGGGAGACGCAAGAGGGAAGCGATGTGGGGACATATGTATATGTATAACTGATTCACTTTGTTATAAAGCAGAAACCAACACACCATTGTAAAGCAATTATACTCCAATAACGATGTTTAAAAAAAAAAGAGGTATTTGATGTCAAAAGAAGGCTTTTGAAATTTTCAGTGAGATTTTTCAAGCTTTATATTTTATTAAAAACAGGCAAAACCATTGTTCTAAGCTTAGGGAAATTTGGAGTTATGTTTGTGATTTTTTTTTCTGTTCTGTCATTTTGAAGATCATTTGCTATGCATACCCAGTCATTTGAATAAAGTCTAATTTGGTTCTTGCAAGTCCCTTCTGTTTCGGGTGAGGCTGTTTTAGTCAATGACACAATTACTTTGTAAATAATTCCGTGCTGGTTTGTTTTCTGGTAAGCTGACTATAGTGACAACATAAACTTGAACAACTGGATTATTCTAAAGGAAGTTACAAGAATATTAAGCTCCACTATTTAGTGACAGACTCTTAGAAAACATAGAATTCACACAGAATAGTAAAGAGCTTTTGAGTAGAGGTGTGGGAGGACTCATGGATTCTACTAAGATGTGAGTATTTGGCTTTGAAACTGAAGCTTCCAAAAAAATCACAGATGAGCTCTTAGGAAATCACTACTCACTTTCTCTGGAGTAATGAGTACTAATTAATCATATGAAATCATTTCTGGCAGCCTTGTTCCCTCTACATATTTCCCTGGATGAAAAACTTTAAGACACAAAATAAAATAAAGACCACCACATCAGAAGCATGTTTCACCCTTTGAGAAGTGGCTGAATCAGCTGATTTGTAACAGGAACAAAGCAGCTGATAACTTTTCCTGAACCCTAAAATAAAGAAGTTGTGGAGTGTGAACTCTTTGATGGGTGTGGTTCTGAGGGGGAACACTTAATTTGATATTTAGACAGTGAAGTTTCTCCTATGAGGATGCTTTTACAACGAATGGAGAAGTTTTTACAAAATCTAATGTTTGCAAACTGTATTAAAGTTCACGTACATTACCTATTTAAGTCTCGTAATCACCACTCTATAAAACATATATTTATTACTGTCACTGTTGCTATTTTTATGATTATTATTAATAGTATAGTCATTTTAAAGACGATAAAACTGATGTTCAGAGGTGCCCAAGGCTATTATAGATAGGGATGCACAAAGTCAGATAAATTTCCAAGGAGTCATTCAAACCCAGGCTGAATGGAGATTGAAGGCAAAGGCAGGATGTTTCTGAAGTTCGTGAGAAATGAAAATATACATTAAAAAAGACAGCTCCTCCCTGTGCTATGCGGCTGCTTCCCACTAGCTATCTATTTTACGTTTGGTAGTGTATATATGTCCATGCCACTCTCTCGCTTATCCTTAAGTCCATTCTCTAGTAGGTCTGTGTCTTTATTCCTGTCTTACCCCTAGGTTCTTCATGACGTGGGACAGGGAGAGTGGGAGGGAGGGAGACGCAAGAGGGAAGAGATATGGGAACATATGTATATGTATAACTGATTCACTTTGTTATAAAGCAGAAAGTAACACACCATTGTAAACCAATTATACTCCAATAAAGATGTAAACAAAGAAAAAACTTAAAAAAAAAAAAAAAAAAAAGGACAGCTCCTGGTCAAGCAACCTGAACTTTCTTATCAAAACCTTGACTGTGCCTCTTCAGCCTGCTGCCCAAATTCAGGATTACCTACGGAGAGCCTTTTGTGGGCAAGAGCTCTCTCTCCCTCTCCCTTCCCCTCTCCTTCTCCTTCTCTCCCTCTTTCTCTCAATCCTCCCCTCTCTTTGTCTCTCTGTCTCTCAATTTCAGACAGGCACCTCTTGGGGGAAAAATACATGTTCTTTTCCTGGCTGACAGGTTAGGTTTCTGTGCCCAATTGGATGCCAAAACATTAGATGTCAAAATGTCCCTGTCATGGGACCAAATATGGCACCCTCATTCATAGAATCAGCATAGAATAAATGTGGACAAAATCTTGAATTATGGGTTCTGGTTCTGTTCTATATTGACTGTGTACTCTAGGGAAGTCTCCCAACCTCTCTGCAATTCAGTTTTATCATCTGAAAAATGGTAATGCAATCTTCCAAGATTCTTGTGAGAATTAAGTGAATTCATGCATGCAAAAGTACCTAGTGTAGTCTGTGCACAGTCAGTATTTATGTAAGGGGATTGGGTCATGGAGTCTGCCTGCCATCATGATCAAATCTGCAATTCTTTATGGATTTGTTCATTCCAGGGTGATCCTAAGTAGCCCTACTACAGGAGATGAAGGGGCATCCCTGACTTCCCTGGGCTCCAGGAAGTGGGAAATACTTGTCATATTCTGCTAAAGAAGCTCCATCTTGTCCCATTGCTCACCAGCACTGGCCCCCAAGACACACAGACACTCCCCCACTCGTGCCCACACATGCAACGTACTGTAAGAATGCCTATCCTGACAGTATCTACCTGAATATATTGAGACAGCACAGTGAACTGGGAATTCTTACCTGGGCAGGTCTGATGCAAAATTTAAAGGTTGTGGATATAAAATGCCTCGCCCAGTGTTCAGCACAAAAGCAGAGGTCAAAAGTTTTAGCTGTTAATATTGGTGTTTCTTGGTATCCAGGAAGACTGTGGAATATTTTAGCTCCTGAACCTGACCAGGGCCTGAACTTTATATAAAGTTCTGAGGTTCTAGGCTATTTTGACTCCCATTTAATTGTCTCTACCAACAGGGAAGAAGGAAATAAACATGGTAAATTCCTAAGAGGTCAGAATCACATATGTCAGTGTTGTATGACTTCTCCCCACCACCACCCTTGGCACCCAGCTCAGGGCACTGCACAGAGTAGGAACTCAGTACTGTTTAAAGAACAAAGAAATGAATGAATGATATGTACTTGGATGTCTCTAACTTCTCTGTTATAGCTTCTGGTCAACAATGATGATTTTCTGCTGTGTGCTAGTACTCCCATAGCCCTGGGCTTTAGTAGGGCCTACTTAACAAATGTTAGCAGAATCTGTTGTAAAGTCCCCAGTTTTTTCAAGGATAGATATTTTTTCCAGCCCAGCCACTTTATCCACCCATAAGCTTCAACTCTCACTAGTCCTAAATCTACAATGCTTCCCTTTTCGTTCACTCATCTCCTCCAGTAGAAATCTTACCCTTGGAGGCTCAACACAAATACCACTTCTTCCATGAAGCCTTCTTTGATCTCCCCATCTGGAAATGATCTCACTCTCCTTTGAACACCATTGCCCTTTGTACTTCTCTGTTGGCACTTCTCCCATTCCACCTTATATTAGAATTGTAATCCTGCCTCAGCTCCCCTGCTAGTCTGTGAACTCTTTGAGGGCACAGAACAGATTTTACACACTTTTGGTTTCCCCCCAAATAACTATCCCTTCCTAGCTCATTTGTGCTCAATACACACTTGTTTGACTGAATGAATCCAAGCTAGGTGATGTAGTACATGACTTGACAAAAGCTGGCAAGCCAGTAAAAAGCCTGATTTGACATGAAATACCTGAAATGATAAAGCTGTGCAATAAAAGGAGGCAGAGTGCATGTGACCATATTTCCTTGTCAGAAACATCATTATTAGCCTGAACATTGCCTAAGGCAGGATATCAGCTAAAGGGAATCTGGTTGGACAAAAACAGTGTTTTCTTAAACCTCCAATAAAATAACCTACATTTATAAAAAATTAATTCCTGCTGACTTTTTAAGTGATCGTATCAGCATTTCAGTGGATGGCATTTAAGAGACTCAAAATGCTTAATTTCAGCCTTGACAGAATTCATCTATCACCTCAACCTTGTTTATCTCTAAAAACATTGGGAGTCAGCTGGTTTGACCATTTCCCCCCCACTTTGACCTAAGCTCCCATGATTGCTACCTGGTGGGTTTGTAGTCAAGGCTGACTGACAGTTGTGGCAATAAAAATACTCTTTATAAACAGAAACCAAGACCATGTAAATACAGCCCTGGCATCAGGTTGTATACTTAAGTACTAACCTTAAATACCCCTGTACTGCTAGATCATTAGCATGTAAAGGGCCTGCCCATATTACTACAAAATTACTCATTTGTTCCTGAGTTCTTTCCTTGCTGTGTTGAGGGGGTGCTTAAAAGAATTTTTTTTAATGAATGAGATACCTGACTGTATGCACTATATAATCTCTAGCTTCATTCTGGGTTTGATGTTCCTCAGGCTTTTGTGGTCAATTAGTTTTCCTAGTGGCTTCTTTTTTATAGAGATATAATTGATATATAACAGTATATCAGTTTCAGGTGTACGACATAATGATCTGATATACGTGTACGCTGCGAATTGATCACCACAATAAGTTTAGTTAACATCCATCACCACATATAGCTACAATTCTTTTTCTTGTGATGAGAACTTTCAAGATCTACTCTCTTGGCAACTGTCAAATATGCAATACAGTATTATTAACTATAGTTAATAGTTTTTTTAATAAATTTATTTTTGGCTGCATTGGGTCTTTGTTGCTGCTGCACGTGGGCTTTCTCTAGTTGCTGTGAGCAGTGGCTCCTCTTTGTTGAGGTGCACGTGCTTCTCATTGTGGTGGCTTCTCTTGTTGCAGAGCATGGGCTCTAGGCATGCGGGCTTCAGTAGTTGTGGCACATGAGCTCAGTAGTTGTGGCTCGCGGGCTCTAGAGCACAGGCTCAGTAGTTGTGGTGCACAGGCTTAGTTGCCCTGCGGCATGTGGGATCTTCCCGGCCCAGGGCTCAAACCCCTGTCTCCTGCATTGGCAGGTGGATTCTTAACCACTGCGCCATCAGGGAAGTCCTAGTTAATAGTTTTTAATTTGACCTCTGTATGCCCCCATCAGGCAGGTAACTATGGACAGAGTACACAGTAGCATCAGCATAAGCTCTGTGCAACGCCGCAAAGTCAACAAAGTCGCTGGATTTCTGGCTCCCTCTGCTTCACATAGCGGCACTTTCATTCCCATCTTGAAGTCCCTATTCCTCCTGCCCTCCCAAGTCCCATGCTGTCTCCTAGCGTTTCAGGTTGCACTGGTCCTGTAAATTACCCATCACCCTTCTTCCCTAGCAGCCTCATTCACAATTTTTCTGTTTAGTGTCTCCAGTTTTCAAGACCCTGCTCTCGGCTACATTTCAATGGGTGGTAATGGGTTAATCCAGATTAACTCATGTGTCACCACCAAGTTAACCCAATGCTTTAACCAATAAAATGAACATGACGTCCAAACATTGATGCATTCAGATGACCAATAACATTTTGTTTACTTGAATGATGATTCCCAGAAAACTCTTAAGAATGGATATTAATGGTGGGAATACCAGCCATACAGCTGATCTAATTTTCAGAGTCTTCAACTCTTGTTAAAAGGGCTGCTTTTATGGTAACTGGTGAGGCTAATCCTCTCTACCATGGTGGGGAAACCTAACGCAGAGGAGGAATAGTTCAGATGCACACCATTAAAAATTGTGCAAACCTATGCATATACCTGCTATGAACTGAATGCACATCTGTGCCCGCACACTGTGACGGCATACAGAGGCGGGCCCCTGGGAAATAACTCAGCCGTGAGGGTGGAGCTTTCGTGAATGGGATATTAGTGTCCTAAAAAGAAGAGATACAAAAGAGATTCATTCCCTCTCTCTCTCTCCCTCTCCCTCTCTCTCTCTTTCTCTCTCCCTCTCTCTCTCTCTCTCTCTATCTCTTTCTCTCTCCCTCTCTCTCTTTCTGTCTCTCCCATGTGAGGATACAGAAAGAGGGTAGCCATCTGCAAACCAGGAAGGCGGCCCACACCAGAACCAAATTGGTTAGTGCCTTGATCTTGGATTTTTGAGTCCCCAGAACTGTAAAAAATAAATATTTGTCGTTTAAGCCATCCAGTCTATGATGTTTTTGTTACAGCAGCCTGAAATGACTAAGACAATATGCAAAAGAAATGCATACATAAATGTACCAAAAGACAGGTACAAGCATGTTCATAGTAGCCTTGTTCATAATTTCCTCAAATTGGAAACAACCCAAGCGCCTATTAACAGTAAAATGGATAAACTACATCATATTCAAATATTATACAGCAATGAGGATGAAATACAAGCACATTTAACAATATGCATAAATTACACAAATAGAATGTTGAGCAAAAGAAGCCAGAATCAAAGAGGATGTGCGATGTTATTACATTTATATAAAGTACAGACACAGGCTAAAGTAATCTACGGTGTTCGAAGTCAGGATGATGGTTACCCTTGGGAGGGGGAGGTAGTGACTAAGGGAATCTTCTAGGTGCTATCCAGGTTGTTTCTTGATCTAGGTGCTTGTTACAAGGGTATATTCAGTTTTTGAAAATTCATCAAGCTAACACAATTTTTGCACTTTTCTCTCTATATATTACACTTCGTTAAGTTCAATAAATGACAATACCAATAAAACTACAGTATAAAGAGGATTTTAATGGGGCAAATAGTAATGGAGCAAAACAAAGACAGGAATAAGGTGGTTGAACTTCTTGGAATAGCTGATATAAAAGAAAAATAGAAATAAAAGAGAAGAGAAAGCCAGACAAAGAATTATTCTTATCATATTTATTCATTCTTTCAATAAATATTTCTTGAACGACCATCATGTAACAGGCACCATTCTAAACGCTTGAGACATATCCATCGAGAAAACACATACCGCTGCCCTTGGTAGCCTTTTGAAGGAAATATAAAGGGATCCCAAAACCTAAACCTTCAGCAACGAGATTATACCGTGGTTTGCTTTATGTGATCAGCAGCTATACCAAGACACTGGAAGAGATCATGAACTCACGGTAACCTGTCCAGTCTTCCTAGAAGGTTTTGGTGATTTGACTCTAAGCAGCAGTGTTCTAAGTGAAATACAAGGAGACATTGTGGGTTGCACTCTGTATGTGTTCTGAGTCCAGCTCAAAGGGCATGTTGTGCTCTCTTAAGCTGACTGAGAAACAGGCTTTGCCCTCCTCCCACTGGACGCCTCTCACTCTGGCACCTGTCATCCATTAGGAGACCTCCTACTGGGATCTTTCATCATTGAAAATATATGATGATTTTCATTACCGCCTAGGCTAATTGGTAGTGAGTATTCCTTTAAAATATATTCCCCTAAATACTGGGCTTTGGATTTGCTTTGAAGTTTCTAACACCAACACAGTTGGACTAAAATCATAGATACTAATCACAGAAACTGAAAAGTCTGGTTCAGGAAGAATCACCACCATGGTTCTTTCCTTATTATAGTCAGTTGGGCAGTAGGCACACATGTGAAAGGAAACCTTAGAGCCAGCCATTAGTTAGACCATCCCCTGGCTGTCTGATAGCAGGCTTGCGAGGCCCACTGTGTTTATGTGCCCCCTTGTGAAATTACCATCTAAAAGGAAGTGTTTGATGTGCCCAATTTGCTTTCCAAGCCAGTGGAATATTATGAGATTTTAAAAATAAAAACCACCTTATAGTGTAAGATTTCAACTCTTGAAATAATATGCTACATTTAATATAATAAATACTTGCTTTCTAGAGAGGGAGTGGAAATACAGCACTTTATATTTTAATTAGCGCTTTTTTAAGAACCCGACTTAATAAAATGTTCATATTAGAAGGATAAGGTATCATGAAACACCTTCTGCACACTTCATTTTCAGGTGGAGAAACCAAGGCCCTAAGAGAGTCAATGATTTGCCCAAGGTCACTGTCGGTGGTGGAGCCCAGTGCTGAGCATAGGTTTCCTGACTACACCCCAGCCATCTTCCACTCTACTAGTATTGTAAATAGAGTCCTGTTGCAAACATAACCACTGCCTTCTTGCCTTGCTGTGCACATGGGTGCATGCATTCCTGTGTGTGCGTAAAGAAAACATATACAGAAAGTAAAGCATTTTTGGACTGTATCACTATACTTTTAAATATAAAGATTTTAATAGTGTTTTTTTTGGGGGGGGGGCGTGCCATGTGGCTTGTGGGATTTTAGTTCCCTGACCAAAGATCAAACCCGCACCCTCGACAGTGAACACACCGAGTCCCAATCATTGGACCACCAGGGAATTCCCTTTAATATACTTTAAAACTGACCTATTGTTTAGGATTTAGGATAAAAGTTGCAGTTTATTTCATTTCAGTTGTAGGTTGATATGGTCTCAAGTAGCTCTTTGCTTTGTAATTCCTTTTCTTCACATTAATTTGTTCTAAAAAGTCTACTGGATGTCATCAACCAATATTTAACATTATTTTTATAGCTAAGTTGTTTAATTATGAAATCAGGAGTGTGTATTATGATCCATTTAGGTAGGAAAATAGACTAGAACTTCTATTAATGTTTGTTTTTACTTTTATCTAAAATGTTTGTAGCCTATAACATCTATGAGGGTATATATTATGTCATTTTTCCACAACTGGATCCCCAGTACATAGTATAGCACTCTGCATATAGTAGGTACTCAATAAATATGTCAAATGCATGAAAAAAAATTTAGTCTCAAGCTCCCTATGTGACATAAAGTCTCCAGACCCAAAGATCATGTATTTGAATTTCAGATGAGCTCTATTTATCTGGTGTTCTTCCTCATAGAACGTTGCAACTGAAAAAAGAAAAAGCAAATGAACATCTAATCCAACTCCCTTATTTTACAGAGGAGGGAACAGCCAGGCCCATAAAGAGCAAAGTGACTTTCCAAGGATCACAAAGCTAGTCAGCAAAAGAGCCTGGGTTAGAGCCTAACATAAGACCATTGGGTAGTTATCTTCCATAAATTTATATTTTACATTGGCTTTCACATCACTGGATCAGTGGATCTCAAACTTGTTCTCCCCAGTCAGTAGCACAGCAATCACTTGTCAGAAATGTAAATTCTTAGGCCCACCCTGGACCTACTAACTCAGAACCTCTGAGGGTGGGACCCAGAACTCAAGTGTTTTAACAAGCCCTCCAGGGGATTCTGATGCTCAAATTTGAGAGAACTTGTCTACATAATCTTAACGTCTCTCCTGATAGTCTGTGATGTTCTGTGATTTTAGGCAAAAAGGATTGTATTTTCCAACTTAAGTGGTTAATTTACATAAAAATAAAAATACCTTGTGTATTTTTTAAAATCAATTGACACTGGCAAAAGAAGTCTAGAGTCATGTTTTCCTATAACCAACTCAGGTTCCTGGCACAATAAGTGTTCCTAGTAGTCAGTGCGTGTTTGTTAAAGCCACCTTGATATATTATCGCCACTTCATTGGCATTT
Source organism: Delphinus delphis (assembly GCF_949987515.2). Classification (NCBI taxonomy): domain Eukaryota; kingdom Metazoa; phylum Chordata; class Mammalia; order Artiodactyla; family Delphinidae; genus Delphinus; species Delphinus delphis. The sequence continues at coordinate 11,629,608 of NC_082704.1, forward strand.
CTATATGTACTATATAGGCAATGTAATCTAGTGGTCAATTATATGAGTCTTGGGATCACATTGGCCCGGTTTTGAATCCCAACTCTGCCACTAACCAGTTGTGGACCTTGGGTGCATTACTTAAACCTTCCTGAGCTTCACTTTCTCATCTCTACAACAGGGATAATTATATACCTACTCCTCAGTATTGTTATGAGGATTAAGTAAGAAAATGCATGCAAAGAGCTTAATATAGTGCCTTGTACATAGTAATTGCTTAGTAATGGCAGCTATTATTATTATGATGATGATTATTAGCATAATCATCATTACCATCATCATCATCATTTGTTCTCAAGTAGAATGGATTATTCATTTGGACACAGATTTGGCATAAATTTAAAACTGGTAGGTAATTTTTTTAGTATTCCAAAGGTTGTGGTGTCCATTAAAACTGTCTGTTTTCTCTGAGTGTTATTTGAGCATTCTCAGGCTTTTTGAAAATGAATTTGGAGCAGAACCTGGAGACATATTTCCTAAGGCTCCCCAGATATGAGTCACACTCTAAACCTTCTAGACGAATCTGACTATGAAGGGTTTTCCTTCCTAAATATAAAAATACATCAGAACAGAAAATTACCTCTGAAATAATATTCTCACACAGAGACGGTTTTAATGAATTTGCTCCCTGCCTTCACTCACCATACAGTAGAGGAGGAAATGGAACTTCATGGTAATAAAAACTTGGCTGCCTTGCCCTACAAAGGCTATATATTTCACCAAGTCCTCAGAATCAGGTTGAGAATATGTAAATCTTGCTTAATCTTCAAATTTATAGGCATTGGGACAAAATATTGTACAGTAATGAATATTCCTCCCCAGACCAAAAGATCTCCTCCAATAAGGTAGTCATGCCCCCTTTCTGAAATGTCTCAAGAATCACAGCAGAGCTGTGTGCACCCTGCCCTTCCAGTCGGAGAGCCAGGAAAGTGGCCACACCTGGAGTGAGTTTGGGTGGCTGTGTCCCATGCAAATTCTCCTTTCAAGTCATGTTAAGAATTTCAATGCTGACAACTTTTATTAACAATTCTCCATGTTTCTGTCATTGAGGGAAAAGGAGGAAACAGTCTCCCTGGTGTATTTCTCGTCAGAGACGCATGAGTATTTTAAGCCCCCTCAATTTTTGAAGTAAGCTACATTTCAGGAGATGAAACAAAGGAAACGCTTAACATCTGCCAATATGTTTCCAGTTCTTATATCAAACAAAGTGAAATAGCCACCAATCCTAAAGAAAGAAATCAAGTTTTATAATTTACTCATTTAGAAGATGTGAAGTCTACTTTGGCAAGCAAAGTGTTGTCGACAGACACAAACGCTTTCAGGAAGAAGCACCTTAACTGCAAAAGCCTTTTTGGTTACGTTTCGAAAGCCTTCGGGCTTAGCTGAGCTCCCTAGATGCTCTAGCAAATGTTTTGTGAATTGAAGAAAACTTATTCAGCTTTATTAGGGGCAAGAACCTGAGGAAGCATTTGCAAACCCATCATGTGCATTTCTCAAAACAGGCTTTAGTCCCAAGTTCATTTTCATGTAGGAAGAGTTACCAGAAAATATCTATTTTTTAAAAATTCCTGTCCTTTTGCAAGTCTACAAAAATAAAGCCTATTTAAAATTCCAAACTCGTGTACATGTGGCCTTAGGGAAGACCCATTAGACACAGAGATGATTAATGCTCCCCTCGGAATCTTATTTGCTTCTTCAACTGATTGCTCATATAGAATCTTGCTTACCAAGTACTTAAGTATTTAAGTGCCTTATCATTCTTGGAAATCACTACTCACTAGCCTGCCTTGGAGAGTGAGGAGAAGTGCAAGCACACAATGTTTCCTGAATGGGGGAGGCAGCCCACTCTCTCCAACTCTGCCCCATAATACCATCGCCACATCTGCTGCCCCCTCCACCAAAAACCAAATTCCAGCCCTGAGATGCTGATTAGGCCACTAGCCCTTGCAATACACGTGCCTGTCAGGCATCTAAATGTTGGACACTCTTGATTTGTAGAACCAGATTCTTTCAAATGGATATTAATCCTTGCCATGGTGGGGGGAGGTGGAGGAGAAAGAACTGTTAATGGATTATAATTTCTAACTGTCTGCTAGACATCTCCCCTTCGATATTCTCTTGCACAAGGAATTTAAGATGCTACACCTAAAATCATTATCTATACTTCCACCACCTGCAAAAAGGCCTTGGCTCCTGATTTCCCTATTTCTATCCACATCCCACTGAAAACCTCAAAGGCATCCCTGACAGTTTCCTGACCCTCTTAAGATGCATCCCATCACTTGCCAATATTTCTTTATAACTATCACTAAATTAAGCCTCTTCAATCTCTTTCCAATTTCTTCCCTCCTTTTCATTCTCACAAACGTCCCCTTAATTCAGGCCTCTGATGCCCCCCCAGTGTTGAACAGCTTCTCCACTGAGCCCCATCCTCGAATTTCCTCTCCCTGTAATCACTCCTCCACATCCACCATGAGAGAGAGCTTTCTAAAAACACAGGCTGGATCATGTCACTAAAAGCCTTAAATAATAAGAGAAAAGAGGTGAGAGGATAAAAGCTGAGTGGGGTTATCAGGACTTATGCTTTAGTGCTCAAAATGAACAATTATCCTGATTTTAAGTATACCCAAGTCATTTTCCTAAAAATTATAATCGATAACGGTGAAACTCTTTTCTCCAGTGGTTGTAGGCAAGACCATTATATATCTATGTTATGGCCTTAACCACATTATGTCAGGAGTTTATTGTATGTACATTTTTTGTGTTTTTTTTGTTTTTTGTTTGCGGTACGCGGGCCTCTCACTGCTGTGGCCTCTCCCGTTGCGGAGCACAGGCTCCGGACACGCAGGCGTAGCGGCCATGGCTCACGGGCCCAGCCACTCTGCGGCATGTGGGATCTTCCCGGACCGGGGCACGAACCCGTGTCCCCCGCATCGGCAGGCGGACTCTCAACCACTGCGCCACCAGGGAAGCCCTACTGTATGTAGTGTTATTTCCAGGAATTTTGTTTGACATGGTTTATTCAAACATATGCAGTGATGAATTCTGTTATTTATGCAACAAACATTTAGTGAGCGCTTACTATGTGCCAGACGCTGTGCTGTGTGCATGGGGTACAAACAGAATATAATATGGTTCCTGCCTTCATAGAACTTTGACTTTCTGAAAGAAAAATAAAGCCTCGACTAACTCTCCATTATCTATAGGATAACGTCCAAACTCTTTAGTGTAAAACATAATTAAACAAATATTTGTTAAATATTACTCGGCAAGGACATATACTAGGCCTCTTCCATGAAGTCTTCCCTGAATACCTTGGCTGCCACTCACCAGCTGCCTGACCATGGGTAACTTACTTCTTGAGCCCCGCTTTCCTTACCTATTAAAATGGGGAAAATAATAGTATCTACCTCGCAGAGAAACTGTAAGGATGAACTGTGATCCTGATGTAAAATGTTAAATCCTTAGCATAGCGCCTGGTCCTTAACAGCTGCTGAAGAAATTACAGCTACTATTGTTACGCTCCAGGATTTTTCTCCAGGACACTTGTCTTCTAAAATGCAGATATGTTTTTGAACAGGAATTTGTGAGACTCCATCCAGGCTGAAGTTTATTACAGACTTTCCTACTCATTAAAGTTCCCAGGGAGAGCACTGGGTCCTGAGGCGGAAAAAGGGAGGCAGAGGCCTGGAGAGGATCAACTCATACTTCACAAGTTTGTCTCGAGCAGCCCTATCCAGCCCAGGCTCACTGGTGGAAGCCCTCCTCTCACAGAGCTCCCTAGGGGACACCATCATGCCCACTAAAGTCCAAGAGAAACTCTGCAGCATCTCTCACTAGAGAGAATGTTCCCTGTAGCTTTCCATGCGAAGAAGCAGCTGGTGTGACACTGCGGTCTGCGAAAAACATTCTGAAACACCATAATTGCTCTCTACCAGTGAGCATGAAGAGTCACATTAGTATTTAAAAATCATCCAAACTGCCGAGCGCTATGATTACACTAAATCAACCTAATTTCTAAATCACTTGAGTAAACCCGTTTTGGATGTTACCATATAAACCTGAAAGAGTTCAATAAAAGAGCAAACAGGTTGGGTATCATATTGAGATGGCAGTGCCTGGTACTGCTGGATTCAGCTGCCTTCTTCTGAGGTCGAATGTATCTCATTCAGTGAGGTTGAATGACCTTATTCTGCAAGGCCTGAGCTTTACAAAGAACCTCTGTATCATTCATTTGTTCAGCAAATATTTACTGAGCACTTGCTATGTTCCTGTTGCTTCTCTTGGTGCTGGGAATGTGGTGAGTGACAAAATTCTAGCCCTCATGGAGCTTACCTTGCAGAGGACTGAGACAGACAACTGACACATAAATAAACATGTACCCTAGAGTGCTACAGAGAAAAATAAAGCAATATGTGAGGGTGTAGAGAGCCAGGGCAGGATTAAGATCGCAGTTATCTTAAGACAGGCTGGTATTATCTCTGAGGAGATGGCATCAGAACAGGTAGCTGAAGGAAGGAATAGACCAAACCACCAAGTTACTTGGGGAAAAAGTACGTTAAACAAGTGGAATAGCAAGGACAAAGGCTGTGAGGCAGAAAAAAGCTTCGGGGTGTTCAAGGACCAACCCATAGCAGAAAGAGTGGGGGAATGGATGGTAAAAAGTGAGGTAGACAAATGTCAAATAGATAGCTAGTGGGAAGCAGCCACATAGCACAGGGAGATCAGCTCGGTGTTTTGTGACCACCTAGAGGGGTAGGATAGGGAGGGTAGGAGGGAGGGAGACGCAAGAGGGAGGGGATATGGGGATATATGTATACGTATAGCTGATTCACTTTGTTATACAGCAGAAACTAACACACCATTGTAAAGCAATTATACTCCAATAAAGATGTTAAAAAAAAAAAGTGAGGTAGAGAGGGAGCCATAGGCCAGATAAGTCAAGGCCTTAGAGATCAGGGTAAGTACTTCAGGTTTTATTCTGAGGGTGATGGGGAGTTATAGGAGGGTTTTGAGCGGTGACAGCACCTGATTTTCATTTTTTTATTGTAATGGAATTTTAAATTATTTTTAATTGTGCTAAAAAACATAAAACAAAATTTACCACCTCAACCATTTTTAAGTGTACAAGTTCAGTGACATTAATTATATTCATATTGCTGTGCAACCATCACCACCATCCGTCTCCAGAGCTTTTTCATCATCCCAAACTGCAACTATATCCATTAAACAACTCCCCACCCTCCTCTTTCCCCAGCCCCTGGCAACTACCATTCTACTTTCTGTCTCTATGAATATTCTGCTCTACGTACCTCATATAAGTGGAATCATACACTATTTGTCTTTTCCACCCATGTTGTAGGTTGTGTCAGAACTCCCTTCCTTTTTAAGGATGAATAATATTCCATTTTATGGATATACCACACTTTGTTTACCCTTTCATCCACCAGTGAATAATGGGGTTGTTTTCACCCCTTGGCTATTATGAATAATGCTGCTATGAGGGTAGATATTCAATGATTTTCATTTAAAAGGATCACCCTAACTGCTGTGTTGACGTTAGACAGTAGATGTCAAGACTCAAAGCTGGAGACCAGTTAAAGGGCTAGATGAGCGATGATGGTGACAGAGGATGGTAGTGGTGGAGGAGGTGAGAAGTCATCAAATTCTGATCAGATCTCAAACATAATGCTGGCAATCTGGGCTGCAGAGTGGGCATATTTCTGTGCATTATTTCTTCCAAGGCTAGCATCTGATATAGTGGGATTTACTTCTTTCAACTTCCTATGGGAAGTCCAAAGATGATACTTCTCGAGAAATCTGGTTGTTCATCTGCAGTGAAACTGACGAAAGTGCTAAGCAAACTAAAGTCAAATCTCAGCCGGCTAGAAGCCTGGAGAAGTTCTCAGGGTGCCAGAAAACCTGAACAAAACACCAAAATCGTTTTATTTTAACCACTTTGTGGGGGAAAGCCACCCAGATATGTTACACTTTTCTCTGCCTCCTTGAAGAGAGGACACTGAGAATACTTTAGACTTCTCTGGATAACTTGGTATCACAACTCTGAAAGAGCAACTTCAGTACTGACACAGGTACATTATGAACAACGTCTTTAAGGCCAGTGAAGTGAGCAGGGCCACTTTCTCCCCCACAAAGTGGCCTCGTAGTTGTGTGTTTTTGATATTCTTCAGCTTTCTTATTGGCTGTTTTCTGCCTCCTCGTTAATGTGCCTGGCAGCACTGCTCGCACTGCTCTTCTTCTTCTTCCTCTTCCTAATCTTCTACCAGCTTGATACAAGCTTGCAGAATGAAGACAGACAAATATGTTTACATCTTGGGTAAAAGAAAACAAAACTGTTACAGAATGAGGGACTCTTCAGGGTACAGCTTTGTGGTTGTTGTTTTGGCCCCTCAGAGGCCTCTCTGGTTTCTTCCTAGTTTTCACACATTCAGGGCAGACAAGTTTACCATATGACTGCGCTCCACTCAGTTGAGACATTAAGCCACTGGTGACTGGTAAGAAAGACCCGAATGGGCCATGCATGTTGATCCCAGGACAGGAAAGCCACAAAATGAGAACTCTCCCCCCATCTCATCTATTCTGGTCATGGCCATACTGTAAAAAGATGTGCATTGTTTTAAGCATCAACTGTTTGGCATCTGTTTTAGGGAAATGCACAAGTACATTTTCAATGACAAAAGTAATATGTTATTTTCTTTATTTTCTTGCCAAAATATGCATTTGGAAATATAGACTATTTGGATGGGATCACACTGAAGCTAGAAGTGCATGTGAAAATTACAGAATCCTAGGGACCCAGAGAGATGAGAGAAACAGGAAGACAGACAGACGTGGCCATGACGCTAGATAACACCCTGATTATTACAGCTTACATTGCATATTTCTTAGCGAAATATTTCTTCAGAGCTGTTCCTAGGATTCAGTTTGCATACGAAGCCCTGTGTCTGATGAGTTATATATAAGGAGAGTTTGGGAATTGGTACTGACACTACTGATTACATGGATTTATGGGGAGGGGAGCTTCCTTTAAGAGCATGAGAGCTGCCTCTAAGCTAATGATGGCAACTTGTTAGTACTGAATACTTACCATTTGCCTTGCACTGTGCTAAGTACTTTAAATATAACTAATTTAATTATCAATTAACTCTGTGAAGTAAATACGTACTGTCAGCACTTTACAGAGGGAAAACTGAGAGTTGGGAATGGTAGAGCTGCTACTCAAAGCTAGGTTTGCCTGAGGCCAAAGCTAGTGCCTCTAACCACTATACCATACTGCATGTAATAACAAAAGAATCAGAAACCCTGGGTCTTTGCTAAGTGCTCAGAAGACTAGAGCTGAATGGAACCAATAGGGTTACCCTGTATATCCCAGAGGTCTCCAAGGGAGCTGATTCCTGCAAGAATACAGAGCCTCATAGAAGCCAACAGAGGGCTTAGCATGGACACTGCTACTAGCTAAGCATTAAAAGAGCTAAGAGAGAGTGAAATACTGAAAGAACGAGAACAAGAAATCACGATGCTCAGAGAACAATTAATGGACCCAGGCCACTGAATGTTGTACTCAGAGAGGGAAATATGAAAATCTGGCAAGTGCTTTAGCATACCAATCTGCAGTCAGAAGGCCACAGCCACTCACCCCTAGATCATCTAACAGAATGTGAAGACCCTCAGATAAGGTATCATTTCAAGGAATGCTTTTCTCAGAGAAACAGGTTTATTGTCTATCTCTTCCTCCCACCAGAATGTAACCTCTTAAACACAGTAACCATGTCTCTTTTTTTGTACAAGAATGTATCCCCACATGTATTTTTGTAGTTGGTTTGATTTAGTGTGCTTTACTTCAATAAAAGTTCAGTATTACAATTTAAAAAAAAAAGAATGTATCCCCAGTGCTTACACAGTGCCTGGCACATAGAAGGTGCTCAATAAATATTTGATGAATTCAGGCATGCAAGAATGAATGAATGACAGAGCCCAGCTTGCTACCCTGAGCTGCAAACCAGATATCTCCAAGGCCTCCAGTCTTGAAACACACAAATAAGAATCTGAGCTCCCAATGCCCTCTGTGGCAGCCATTAGTGCTCTTCACCAAATATATCCAACTCACTGCTTTCCGGGCACAGAGGCAGGATTGTAATTACTCACTCCTTTTGAAGTTAGGCATGGCCCTGTGATTCGTTTTAGTCAATGACGTGCAACCAGAAGCTTTAAGAACTTTTCCCTGCCTCTGCAATCATGGAAGCATGAAGATGGATCCTCCCGCAGCTTTGGACCCTGTGTAAGAACTAGGTAGAGAAAAGCCAGTCCGCCCACCATGGATACGCATTATATGGTATGAGCAAGAAATCAGACTTTGTTGTTTTAAGCCACTGGAATTTGGGGGTTGTTATTTCAGCATAACACAGTCTTACCTGACTAGGCACTGACTATCATCTAATTTTCAGAAAAGCTAATCTTTATATTTGGTTCCCTTTGCCAAGAATTCCTGGAAGTCATTGAAGAATGCCTACAATTCATACATGCATCCTGGTTGTCATTTGTCATCTCTAGATTTAGACTACTGTTCTAGGTTTCTCTGTTGGTCAGCTCTTGCCTCTCTGCAACCAATGTTCCCCCAGCTGCTGCTATTTCATGCAAACCATGTCACAGCAAGTGACAACAGAGTTAAAGCCTGCTATGGAGTTTAACAAAATTTTACTGAAGGCTTGGGAATCACAGAGGGTGCTATGGTCTGAATGTTCGTTCCCCCCCGAATTCATATGCTGAATTCCTAACTCCCAAAAATGTTGGCATTAGACAGTGGGACCTTTGGGAGATACTCAAGTCATGAGAGTGGTACTCTTATGAACGGGATTAGTGATCTTATAAAAGAGGCTCCAGAGAAATCCCTAGCCCCTTACACCATTGAGGACACTGTGAGAAGACCCAGCTACGAACAAGGAAGAGGGCCCTCACCAAACTTCAACTACGTTGGCACCCTGATCCTGGACTTTGAACCTCTAGAACTGTGAGATATCAATTTCTGTTTTTTGTAAGCGACCCAGTCGGTTATATTTTGTTATAGCAGCCCAAATTGAGAAAATCTTAAATGTGGTTATTCACTATTATGCTTCCTAGGCTTTATAGGCTAGGTCTGTTCACAAGGGCTCCCATTGGCTGGCTCTTTCCTTACTCCATCATCTACTGCCATGTCAAAGGGCTAGCTGGCCTAGCTCCCAGGGAGGAGAGTATCTTCAACCTTGTCCACACTATCTAGAGGCCACTCCTGACCTTCATTTTCAATGCCCAGAGAGTAAAGGAAAGATTCCCTTGCTTCCAGTGGAAATCATTGTAATCTCTACAAAGATGCTACTCTGCCCTCCCAGGAAGTCCATGGTGTACACCTTCTACAGGGCACTTTAGCTCTTCATTTTCGCAAGCTATTCATCCTAGATCAGAATCTGAGCTAGAGCTTTACTAACTCAAAGGCCCGTTAAAGTGGTTTTCTGAAAAAGAGGGAACAATATTTTCCCAGCAATAAATTCTCAAAGCAAAAGTAAGAAGTTGTTGGCAGCTTTAAATAGCAGCTTGTCCTTACTTTTGCTTAGTTTTGGTTTTTATTTTGGGTTTTGATGGAGTCTGCTTTCCTCTCCACACAAATTTCTAGAGGTCTGTTCCCTGTAGTATTATACCTGATCACATAATGCCCTGTGTGCTAATGATCTGTTCCACCAACCTTGTCTGATGGCCTCAGCTTTAGCGTAGGATGTATGGGAAAGGTAACTATATCTGCTACTACTTTGTAAAGAGAGGCAGATTCACATAGGGGTTAAGTGTTTGGACTCTGGAGCCAGACCCCCTGTCACAGAGTAAGCGCTAAGTGTTTCCTATTACTGTAATGTCTCTGGGATGACCTGCTGACATGTCTGCATCCCTTTCTAGAGAACTGAGACTGGATGGATTGCAAGGGCTCATTAGCTTTAACAGCCAGAGGCAGAACTAGTTCAAGGGCTGAGTGCCAATCTAAATTGAGGAGGAAAGCTAAGACCAGTACCAAAGGTATATATCTGAGAAGTGAGGCCATGGGCAAGAGATCGTGAACTGTAGAGATCAAGAGTGGGAACGCAGAATCCAAGACAAGTTTTGGAATTAGACCCTTGACAAGACCAGGGAGGCGGTGCTTGTCATTAAGGTGTGATGTGGGGAGGAGAGGGCCAGGCTGACCACTCTGCACTCTCTACAAGTCCTTACATGAGTTATTTTCCCTCTAAGTATCATAAAGCTCCATCAACAGACATATTATTCCCATAAATCATCATTTTCCAAAGAATGCTCTGGATAAAACATAAGTTCTTGAGGAAGTACCTAAGCACATTGTAAAACCAGTTTGGGAATTGTAGCATTCAACAAAGTTTGAAATGTGTTTCCTTATTGTAGGGCCTCTCAAAGGATGTTAAGATGCAGTGTGACTCTCCAGGAGGGAACTAGAGTATGCAGCGTTACCCTGTGTATACTTGAGAAGGGAACCTTCTTTTAAGCATCATCTCTCCCTGCCATAGCTCATTACATTTACAAAGCACTTTCGGCTCATCATGATGAAAGAGGCCATGTAAGTTCAACGCAGTTTTACGTTGCAGATGGATGTATCTAATCACACTATTAGGCAGGGAACATCAAACTGGGGACAGTAGAGGCTGCAAAGGCTTTCTTCCAACCAGGTGGCTGACAAAGTGCAAGTGGCAGAAAACAACCATGTTATCTTGGGGTTTGGAAGAGCCAAGGAAGGGGAGGCTATGAATCAGATGAGAGAGATTCCTTCTCTGGGAGGGGAGCAAAGAGGGTTACCTGGAGGATCAGCTATTTCTGGAGCACTGCTCTGTGCTAAGCATCATGCTGTATACTCGACATACAATACTCCATTGGACTCTCCCAACAACCTCGCAAAGTAAATCTCATGATTCTACTTTGCAGATTAAGAAACTGAAGTGAAGAGAGGCTGTGTAAATTGCCTAAGGTCACCCAGTTTATTAGTGTGCAGAGCTGTGATCCAGCTTAGGTCGGCCTGACTCTAATATCTGTGGTCTTTGCTCTCTCCACTAGACCACGGGGCCTCAGCAGACCTGTGCTCAGTGCTTTCTGGCCCCTGTCTTGGGGGTATACACTCTAACAGTAAGGGAGGAAAATGCCAACAAATAACTCTGCTGAGTCATGCTGGAGGCCTGTTCAAGGCACAGTGGGTCATGAAGGGAAGAAGGTGTTATCATCAAGTCAGCTTGGTGTGTGGGGTGGAGGGGTGGTCAGGAAGGTATTCTAAGAGGAGCAACCCCTTGAGCTGAGTCCTGATAAGAATCACCAAGGACACAAGGAGTAGGTGGTAGGTGGTTGGGGGGTGTGGAGTACATTCCTGACACAGGAAATAGTGTCCATATGGGAACTGTCATAAAAACTTTTTGAATGAAAAAACAAACTTTTGTTCAAGCAAAAAGTCTGTATTACAGTGGCTGATAGTTCCGTTTTAGAAGTTCAGAGACCCGACCACCAAAGGAAAATACAACAGAACCAAAGAAAAAAACCAAAGGCATCGCTAATCTGCCATCTGCACCAATGATGTAGGAAAATAAACGAGAGCTAAGCAAAACAAAACAAAGCAAAAACGCCTTAAACAAAAAAGTCTTCTTTTGAGACAGGAGGAAAGCTCTGTCTCCCAAAGCCACGGTCATGTTTTCCGTGTTTATGCTGTGGTGTGACCGGGGCCTCAGAGTCCTGTTGGGGGCCTGTCCCTTTTTATGCTACATGGCTTAATCTGTCTCCATCACTTCCCAGAGTCAGACGGGAATCAGCTTAAAATGCCAAGGCTTGACTTCAGCTGTGTGGGCGCCTGCCTTTCCAAGCCACAACATCTGAACGCAGCGTCCTCCCAGGCAAGGGAACACTCGGTAAGGACATACCGCAGTTAGGCTCTTTGCAACTTGCTAGAAGTGAGAGGCGGCGCTTCATTTCCTGATCGCTCAGGTGGAAATTGTAAAAACAATTAAGAGCAATGACTAATCACCGAATCAAAGCAGGTTGCCCAACTCATTTGCAATTGTGTGCTCAGTTCTGTGTGCCAACAAACAAAGACTTGGGGAGTTTATTATTTAAACCAATTAAAAGCTCTAGGCAAAGCAAGTAGTCAATTTGTGGCCACGTGGTGGGAAAACATCAGTTGGAAGAGCCTGAGGAATTTCCTGAGCAGAGCCATATGGCCAAACTCGGAATGAAGCACCCAGGATAGCCGGGAAAGTCAGCACTGAAAGCAATTTCACAATAAAAAGCTTCACCTAGCAAGAGCAGACTTGCGCTCTCTGCTCGCCTCTGCCCCGACCGCCCCCCAACTCCACCTCCCCGCCTCCCCCATATTCTAGCCTGCCTGCAAGGCTGGTAGTTCTAACCGACAGTAAAGGAAAAATGAACAGACTAAAATCCAAACTCTGTTAGCAAGAGACATTGCTAAACTTCCTGTCCACCATTTGCACTTTTATGTATTTTAGGGCTACCTAGAGAGTTCTTAAAGGCCCAGATGATGAAAATCGGCCGCCCTTCTTTCCAAATGAGGTGCACAGTCCATCTGGAGAGGGCACTCACACTTTTGCATGAAGCTGTAGGCCGTAAAACGGAAAGTAAAGAATTAAAAACTGAAGCCATTTGGTAGCCGTTATAAAAAAAAGAAAAAAAAGAGGCAGAGGGAGGTAGAAGGTGGTGTGGTGGGCACAGTTACTTCAACAAAATAGATTTACAGAATGGATGTCATGCAGTAAGCCTTTACTGAAAGTTCCTTTTCACGTCCCCGTGAGATACTTTCTGCTTACATTTTTTTTCTGGCCTACAAGTCCCTTTGCTCCTAACCACTCCCCTCCATGTCTCCCTCCCCTTGCATTTTCCTGGAAAGTCTAATAATTCTTATGTTCCCAGTGGATCTCACTTCTTAAGGTCCCGGTTCCTTTCTCCTTCAAGTTCCCTCCAAAACAAGCATTCTCAGACACTCCTGATTACAGAAGAAGGAAGAACAATTGTACCGGAACCAACTGGAAAATTTTGACAGCTAAGTCAGCTAGCTGCAGCTGTCCTGTACCATGTTGTATATTATAACTAATGCACTAAGATTAAATAATTTTTGTACATCAATAAACAATGTGGTTCATGGTATGCAGACAAGTAAATTGAGTAAATTCAGTAACAAAGAATAACAGCTGTAATGTCATTCCTTTCAAAAAGTCTAGCACTGTCAATACTTCTAAAATTAATATGGCACACCTGTTAGCGTTCTGTGGGATGGTCAACGTTACAGCTCCAACTTTCTGCAACTTGGAGGATGGCAGCAGGAAAAGGGTAGAGGGGCTGCTAGGCTCTCTACCTGAGCTTACCCAAAATCGTTATCCTTTGCTGTGGTCATCCAAGCCCACCTCATTTTATTCCAAGTTGGTAGCAGCAGAACCAGATTGCGTCACAGATTGAAGGTTCTGGTCCCTGCATTTTTAAGTCAGAGGCCTATAAAGAGTGAGACTGAAAAGCACAAAACTACAGGACCTGTGAGTTCCGTTCCTGACTCTGCTACTGGGAGATAAAAAGTTCTCAGAAAGTCAGATAGCCTCACGGACCCGCTTGACTATCCAAAGCCTCTTCCGTCCTAAACTGACAGACATGGAAAAGACCCGAGTGCTCGTCTGCTAGGTGCTAAACCAGTGGGAATGGGAACGGCATGTCACAGAGACACACTGAGCTGTTTTGAGTAGTGGATTTCAAAAGAGGCGACTGAGGAGTTTCAAAGCTCTTTCTTTCAGAAGACATGTGGCCCTGTTTGCAGATATCCCTGCAGTCCAATCCCGTGCATATTTGGGATGGCCCTCCATCTGTGTGAGAACACTAGAAACTCTGCCTAATTTACAAAACAGAATGACAGCCCTGTCACCTGGCTGGGTGTCAAGTGTGATAGGCATTACAACTGCTAAACAAGATGTTCTTTGCTAGAAGAAGAAACACGTACGACTGAGGCATACAGAACCAGTCCCTTTGTAGTTAGGCATGGCCATGTGACTTGATTTGGCCAGTGATGTGTGAGTGAAAGTGCCTGTGTTAATTCTGGGTAGAAGCATTTAATTGCTTCCATTTAAGAGCTTCCAGAGCTCTCCTGCCCTGGCCTGGCTATCTCTGAAGCAAGGTGTTGAGATGATATCATGAGATGCTATGGAGTGACCACACAGCACAAACCTGACCCAAACTTACCAACTGTTCAACCCAGATCAACACTCATATAGGGTACTTCTTATCCCCACTGTACAAATGAACAAACTGAAGTTCTTCCAGCTTAAGTGATTTACCTATAGCACACAGCTAGCCCTTGGCAAAACCAGGGTTCCAATCTAGATTTTCGTGGCTCAAAAGGCACACCTATTCTTTTTTTCTCCATATGGATCTATTAAGTGGTTGCTGGGCCATTTGTACCCTCTCCCACTTGGGTGCCAATAGAGGCAAAAGGGTGAGACATCTGGAACCAATGAAGTTCAGAGATTGCACCAAAGGGAAATGCCAAAGCAGTGGCAATAAGCAAAAGGAAAAACAATTCTCTCAGTACTGGAGAGGCCACACAGCTACCAAAGTTTGCAATGAGAAGAAACAGCCCAACTACTACTACCACTTAGGGAACCATTTGAGTATTTCTCTGGTAATCCTTGACCCTCACCTGCTTCACTAAACTCCAAAGATGGGAAAAAAAAACTGTGACCAAGTTCAGTTTTCTTAAGGTACTTTGAGATTATTCTGCTTTATGTCTGCTAATGACTGAGCCAGACCAAACCATATTTTCTGCCATGATGATGATGAAAAGTCAATATTGCATGAACTCCCCACGTGCCTGAGCTGGGATTTAACATGGCAAAATTGATGTGTGAACCAGTGTTGCTATTTAATGTGGTTTCTATAGAAGTGTTCATAAAACCTGGGGCTGCAGCTGGCCCCCATTAGGTAGTTTCTTGGTGAAAGTTTTCCAAGGAAAACTTTTTTAACAACTTCATAAAGCGAGGCACAAAAGGGCAGTGCAATGACTGGCTGAGAGACATGGGATTTTTTTATCTTTGACTGAATGTTAAATGGGGACTTGCTCTGTCCACTTCTGGGAGAAAAATCAAAAGGCATCAAAGGCTATATTTTGAGTCTTGCATGATTTTATTTATTTATTCATGCATTCATTTGTTCAACATTTATTTAGCACCTACTATATGCCAGGCACTGTGCCAAATGCTGGGAGGAACAAAAAGATAAATAACATTTGGGTTCTTAGGGATGTGAAGGAGGAGAGACTGGCAAGAACACAAGTAACTGTAATTCAAGGCAGTCTGAGGCAAGGGTCTCAGGGGTGGAATTTGTAAAGCTGTTTGGAAAAGTGCCTGTTGCCAAGTAAGTGCTCAGAAAATGTATGCTTATTCTGGGGACTTTCCTGGTGGTCAGGTGGGTAAGACTCCACGCTCCCAATGCAGGGGGCCTGGGTTTGATCCCTGGTCAGGAAGCTAGATCCTGCACGCATGCTGCAACTGAGTCTGTATGCCGCAAGTAAAAAAGATCCCACAGGCTGCAACTAAAGATCCCGCGTGACGCAACTAAGACCTGGTGCAGCCAAAATAAATAAATATTTTTTTTTAAAATGTATGCCTATTCTACATGTACAATTAGATGCTAGTGCTTTAAGGGTAATCATCCATTTATTGCTAAAATGTAACTGTCAACTTCACACAAAAGATAATGTTTGGGGCACAGTTTGGGAATATGTGCTATTGTTTTAAAAGGTAGATTTTCATCTGAACAACCAGATGCATATGTTAGTTTTATAGATAACACCACTAACCTTCCCTGTATGCCTCTGCTTTCAGGAGATTTATGTTCTAGTTTGAAGAAATCATATTCGTACCTTCTTAAGGATAAAACGTGAAAGAAGTCTTCCCACCCAGCAGACTCTCTTACCCACAGACCCAGGTTAGTTCCAGATTGGCGTAAGCATTGGCCATTCATCCAACCAACCCTTCCATTCAACCATCATGGGTAAGAATGCCACAGTAGTTCAGAGGAGCAACTTGATCCCCTAGGGCATGAGGTAGTCAGGCAAGGCTCAATGAAGGAGGCAATCCTCAAGCTAGGTCTTGGGGATGGAGCTTGTACACAAGTACAGAAGAAGAAGATAGACATTCTAGAGTGGGGATAGCCTGAGCAAAAATGCAGAAGTAGGAATGTGCTTAGCATGTTTGGAGAACAATGAATAAACCAGTTTGACAGGAACACAATTCAGAGGAATAGTGGGAAATCAAACTCATGGTAGGTAGGGTCAGATCATGAAGAACCTCAAATTCCAGTCTAAGGCACTGCATGAAATCAGTAGCCTATATATGTTACAAACATTATACTTGGAAAAATATGGAGCAAGGATTGACTCCCCAGATTCGCAAGCATTTTGTTCTTAACAGTATCATTCTTTATACTAAGTCTCAACACTGTTTGTCCTTCCAAAAGATTCCCATACTATGGAATGCACAGGACTTTGGGGTTATGAAAGAAAAGCTCTTGAGAACTCACGGCAACACTGTTCCTGGTGAATCTATCCTTGAGAAAAGGAACTAGCATTTGCAGACACTGTACAAAATCTTTGTACATACAGTCTTTAATTCTCATCAAAAAACCCTGAGGTAGGTTCTAATATAATCCCCATTTTACAGATGAAAAAACTGAGCCTCAGATAGTAGATCAAAACAGGATTGAAACACCAATCTGTTTTATTCTAAATCCTGTATTCTTTTCACCATACCACACTGCCTCCTGAATAGACTCTCTTTGCAAAACTTCAAATTGGGACATCCTGTGATTAATCCATACCTCTAGTTGTTATTCTCTTGAAACTTAGTAAAATTCCTATTTGCTTGTTGTTCAAACATCCTTGAATGTCCGATAGTCTGAAATTCTAGCCAAGTTAGGGAAAACAGTGAACTCAATCAAGCACTTCCAGCACAATTAATTATAAAGGTCAAACTACCCCACATTTACTCAACCATCAAAGGACATGACTCCATAGATCAGGGAAAACGGTGCCAGCTGGAACTATGGAGGTGGCTCAGGTTGAGGGAATATCCCTCAAGCAATGAGCAGACATGGATCGGCTCTGCTAATCTGGTAGGCTCTGTTGCCTAATTTAGCATCATATCACCAAAACTACAGTGAGCAATTATACTAGCAGGTAAGATAGTATAGCACTCTACAGTTTGCAAAGGAACAACTGCCCTCTGAAACACCACCACCCCCAACTTTACAAATGAGGAAACTGAAGTTCAGAGAGACTAAGTAACTTGCTCAATGTCACATATCTCAATAAGTGGTAAAGTTGAAAATCAAACCCTTCCTTTTGACCCCAAAGTTCACTACTCTTTAAGTGCTAAGACACTTGTTTGCCTTCATTTTGGCAAAACAACTAGTTAAAAGACTACAAAAAATCACCAACTTAACTGCTTTGATTTCTCAGTGCTAAACTTCTAGTTTCTGAGCTTCCTTTCTCCAACCTCACCTCCAACCCTCCACTGACTGGACTGACCAGGTGGTCTGGTACCATGCAGACATAGTCTATGTGTCATATGGGCAGGGGAACTCCACCTCAAACTCCCAAATGCAATAAACTTGACTTTTAACCTTAAGGAAATCCAAAACACATGGCAACCATAAAAATGGCATTGGAGAAATTAACAACAGGTTATCAGAGAGACAAGAATTTCCAGTAGTATTATATAGATGAGTCGTGACTAGCCTCTGTCAAAAAACCTGGAGGGTATTATGATGATATAGATGCCAGAGAAAACATAGGAGCAAGATAAATAGCTACCTGATGAGCTAGGCAGAGAGACTCAAAAGGTCTATAAAAATTCTAGTCATCAAACCTAGGGGCAGGACAGGAATAAAGACGCAGACGGAGAGAATGGACTTGAGGACACGGGGAGGGGGAAGGGTAAGCTGTGACAAAGTGAGCGAGTGGCATGAACATATATACACTACTAAATGTAAAATAGATAGGTAGTGGGAAGCAGCTGCATAGCACAGGGAGATCAGCTCGGTGCTTTGTGACCACCTAGAGGGGTGGGATAGGGAGGGTGGGAGGGAGGAAGACACAAGAGGGAAGAGATATGGGAACATAGGTATACGTATAGCTGATTCACTTTGTTATACAGCAGAAACTAACACACCATTGTAAAGCAATTATACTCCAATAAAGATGTTTAGAAAAATTCTAGTCATCACACCATTTTATTCACTAGCTACCCTACTTTGTCACATATTTTTAGTAATATATGTATACAAATGCATATGTATACGTCATTGCCTATGTCCATCAATCAGATAAACTACTTCATGGTGAGAAAATCAGTAGATTACACAACCTTTACCTTTTGAGCTCTCAAGTAAGTGGTCTAACAAGTGAGAGAAAGATCCTAATCCAGGTCTTTATTGCCCAGGAACTGAATTATGCAAGAGCTTCCTATCTCACATCCTGTTATACAGTGGTTCTCAAACTTGAGAGTCCATTAGAATCACCTGGAAAGCTTGCTCAACCACAGACTTCTGGATCCCACTCTCAGAATTTGTGATTCAGTAAGTCTGGGGCAGGGCTCAAGAATTAGCATTTCTAACAAGTTCCCGGCTGCGCTGCTATGGACACCACTAGTCCAGAGACCACACTTGGAGAACAAATGCTGTACAGCCATCCAAGCAGTCATCTCAAAACACGTATGACTCCATGGATCAGGGAAAATGGAGTTTGTTTGTATCACTCTTTTCAAATACTTTCAGTGGCTCACAATTGCAAATACAATAAAGCGCAGACTCTAGTGCCTGGTACTGCCAGCTCCACTCACCCTCTCTCTGCAACCTTATCTGTCAATACTCACAAACACAGACCCTCCCATCCAGCCAGCAAGGTTTCTTCACTGGCCCTGAACTTAACACTTTTACTGCTGACTTCAATCCTTGCTTCATGCTGTTCCTCTCAAAGGAAATGCCTTCATCTTTCCTTTGCCCATCAATATCCACAGCCTCTGGCTCCTGTTGTTCCACTTCCTCTAACTAGCCCTTCCTGACTGTTCTAGTTGCATTAATCTCCTATAAAGGCCAATAGCAGTTCTAATTTGTACACCTCCATTTAGCAAGCAGGAAGTTGAGTGGTTTTACATATGTCTCCTCTTTGTATCTAAACTCAGTTTCTTCAAGGGCCATGTCCTAAGCAGTGTTTCATTAGCCTCTCCTTCACTACCCATGGCAGTGCTAGACAAATAGTATGAACTCAATAAATACATTCCTTTTTAACATACGGTTTTATTAATTAAGGATGTGTAGTACATTTTTTAAAACTGGTGGAGCTTGGCACAATAATAAATGGTATATTTTGGCTAGTTAGGCTTGTTTTGTTTTCAAGTTTTTGTTTATTTATTTTACGTTTCTTTAATGTTCTGAGAATTTCAGAGTACAGGTACATTTGTAAAATTAGGTTGAGAACAGACGTGACAACATGCGTACAATCCATGCATTTGCTGATCACTGCTGGATATTTCCCAATATGCTTACACATGGAGCACAGACCTAATTTACAGAACTCATCTTAACCCTCTGGTAACGCAGATGCATCATAGGTGCCTTTGACCCAGATCACCAAACACTGATCTAGACATATGCTAATCAAGATTTCATTAATAACGAAAATATCCTGCCTTTGAGGGATGCCTTGGTGGAACTAGAGGGAGATTAAAAAGACAATTACATTTCTTAAATCAACCCCCATGTTCTCTGTGAAATACTTTGAGGCTGACTTGGTTTAATTCCACCTTTTCAAAAAATCTCACTGGGGGGAAAATGGGAATAGAAAAAGAATAATCTCCCAAAGCAAATTTAAGCTATTCTAACAGGGACACTGCATGTGGAAAGCAAATTATGTCTTAAACTATGCTGTCTGGGTCCTTCCTCCCATAGAATCTGAATTGATGAAAGGAAAACAGACATAAATTGTATCTACACACATAAACTAGTTTGAATTTTTTTAAAAAGACTGTACTCCATTTCTAAACAGATTACTAACCTCGGTTTGATTTTAGTCAACATCTGGTACTTTCAGTATCAGTTATTGTCTTCACTCCAGTCTCATATAACCACACATAGTTTCTAAAACATGTGAGGGAGTAATCACCTGGCAGCTGGACATCATTCCAATGACAATGCCAATGTTTCTCAACCTAATGACATTAGTGAGCAATGGATTTTGTTTTGGATTTCGTTTTCTCCAAAGAGGCTCTCCAACTCCAAAAACTTTGTTAGACAAGTGACTGCTTAAATGAGTGCAAAGTAACAGGCTTGCTGGTCTCTATGGCAGGCCATACATAATCACCATAGAAATATATAATTACACCTGTCAACCTCATCTTCTGTAATTGATTCGATGACTAACAATGTCAGTGGCAGGCTGAGCTTTGAGGTCTTGCTGTGAGAAATACTCATACATGGCTAAACATTTTGGTGTCTTAATTGCTTGTCATACTGCCAAGGCTCCTGTGTTGTATCTATCTCCACAACAACAGATTGGAATAGATAAAGCATATTTAATAGCCAAAAAGTGAAGTGATACTTTTTTTTCATTTTATAGGCCCTTTAAGAAAATCGTGGAGTTGTCGAAAATAATCTGGTCATACAAGTCAGACGTGAAAGAGAAGTCTAAAATATGATTCTGGGCCATCATAAAAAAATCTACAAACAATAAATGCTGGAGAGGGTGTGGAGAAAAGGGAACCCTCTTGCACTGTTGGTGGGAATATAAATTGATACAGCCACTATGGAGAACAGTATGGAGGTTCCTTAAAAAAGTACAAATAGAACTACCATACGACCCAGCAATCCCACTACCAGGCATATACCCTGAGAAAACCATAATTCAAAAAGAGTCATGTATCAGAATGTTCACTACAGCTCTATTTACAATAGCCAGGACATGGAAGCAACCTAAGTGCCCATCATCGGATGAATGGATAAAGAAGATGTGGCACATATATACAATGGAATATTACTCAGCCATAAAAAGAGACGAAATTGAGCTATTTGTAATGAGGTGGATAGACCTAGAGTCTGTCATACACAGTGAAGTAAGTCAGAAAGAGAAAGACAAATACCGTATGCTAACACATATATATGGAATTTAAGGAAAAAAATGTCATGGAGAACCTAGGGGTAAGACAGGAATAAAGACACAGACCTACTAGATAATGGACTTGAGGATATGGGGAGGGGGAAGGGCAAGCTGTGACAAAGTGAGAGAGTGGCATGGACATATATACACTACCAAACGTAAGGTAGATAGCTAGTTGGAAGCAGCCGCGTAGCACAGGGAGATCAGCTCGGTGCTTTGTGACCACCTAGAGGGATGGGACAGGGAGTGTGGGAGGGAGGGAGACGCAAGAGGGAAGAGATATGGGAACATATGTATATGTATAACTGATTCACTTTGTTATAAAGCAGAAACTAACACACCATTGTAAAGCAATTATACCCCAATAAAGATGTTAAAAAAAAACAAAAAAAAACCCCGCAGAATGGACAGTTACTAGGCATGCAAAAGGAAAAGCAAATCTATGTGAATGAATGCACATGTAACTCAAAATGATATAAACAGTTCTACCTACATTTATGTTCTATCTTACATTTCAAGGGCCATAAAGCAGCTGTGATTTAAGTAGAATAGAGTCAGAAGAACTTGGATTCGAATTAGGAACTAGAGCAAATTTCAGGCATTGTTGAGAACTGGTATTCTTGGGGTAGGAGAAAGTAGAGTATAAAAAAAAAAAGAGAGACATGGACCACAATGTTCATTGCAGCACTATTTACAATAGCCAGGACATGGAAGCAACCTAAGTGTCCATCGACAGATGAATGGATAAAGAAAATGTGGCACATATATACAATGGAATATTACTCAGCCATAAAAGGAAACGAAATTGGGTCATTTGTAGTGAGGTGGATGGACCTAGAGTCTGTCATACAGAGTGAAGGAAGTCAGAAAGAGAAAAACAAATACTGTATGCTAACACATGTATATGGAACCTAAAAAAAAAAAAAAAGGTTCTGAAGAACCTAGGGGCAGGACAGGAATAAAGACGCAGACGTAGAGAATGGACTTGAGGACACGGGGAGGGGGAAGGGTAAGCTGGGATGAACTGAGAGAGTGGCATGGACATATATACACTACCAAATGTAAAATAGATAGCTAGTGGGAAGCAGCCTCATAGCACAGGGAGATCAGCTGGGTGCTTTGTGACCACCTAGAGGGGTGAGATAGGGAGGGTGGGAGGGAGACACAAGAGGGAGGAGATATGGGGATACATGTATATGTAGCTGATTCACTTTATTATACAGCAGAAACTAACACACCATTGTAAAGCAATTATACTCCAATAAAGATGTTAAAAAATATATGATTCTGTGCATTAAAAACTAGATGTGTGCTATGAGCTTTTCAAAAAAGAATCATCTAATTATGATTATGAGCAGAGAGGATCAGCCCATGCTTGAACATGTACAAAGGCACGATGTGACATGAACTTTTCATCACAGTCACTGTCTTTTGAGGAGTTAGAATACATTGAAGTCCCTCTTCCACAAGTAAGAAAGCACTGGAAGCTACTGGACATTGGCAGGGATTTTTGAGGGGGTGGTCTGGAGGTCAACATCATGGTAAGATAGAGGCCACCAACACTGGGGACCAGCACACCAACCATAATTACATGCAATGAAGATGAGGAGTCGTGACTAGTGTTGTAACAAAATGCAATGGGTTACTTTTAAAATTTAACAAATTATATCCTGTAGCTAATGCTCAAAAAGTACAGTGACTAATTGAAAGTGGTCAGGAAGCCTACAGATTCACCATGTTTTATCCAAGATTAAATAATTTTATACACTTCACAGATACAAACTAAGTCTCATATCCAGTATCTACTGATCTCTTATTTCTATTTAATAAGCCATCTTTTGTACCAACCATACTGAGGCAACTGATTTCCAAGGCTACCAAATCCCATTCATTCATTAATTCGTCATTTATTCAGTCATTCAACGTATCTTTGAGCAGTTACAATGTGTCAGGCACTGTGCTAGGTGTTGGAATGCAACAAGAGAACATGTGTGTTATGGGAGCATATAATAATGGCATTAATGCAGACTCAGATGATCAGAAAATTTTTTCTGAAGCAGACGACACCTAAGCTGAGTCTTAAAGGATGAGTATAATATTAGACTTGCTTTAGGGAGTAGAGAGAGGAGATCAGTCACAGTAAAAAGTCGCAGAGGTACAAAACAGCTAGAGCATGAGATGGCATAACATGAGAGAAGGGAAGAAGAAACCAGATCATGGAGGGTTCTGATATCATATGAAGAATTTTAGACCCTGATCCTGAGAACAATGGAGAACTGGTTTTAAAGTGTGTTTGGGAGGAGGGTGGGTGGGTGTATATGTAAGAAATAGTCCTTGCTGCAAGTTAAGAACAGAAAAATGCTTCCAGAAGAATAAGACTTTTTTCCTCCATTGTATTCTCCTTGACCAGAATATTTGACACTGCTCAAAACATGGTTACTTTGATATTCTTCTCTTCCAGTTCTCTTTCTCCAGCTCCTTTGCTGGTCTTATTTCTTCTGTCAAATCAGTTGATTCTTCTCTTTTCCCCACTGACATCAACCCTATATAGGCTATTCCAAATCCCCTCCCTAATTTGCCTCCCTGCCCCCTCCAGCCCATTTTGTGCTCTTCTAGAAAACTGCTCTTCCTAGTCCCACCTTCAGTGGTACAATGTGCATCTGACATTTCTAGCTGCATAGCAACCATGCCCCCACAGTTGGTAACAGCATCATGACTTTCCTTCGGAAAACAATTCCTCCCATCGGATGCTGTCCCACCTTGCTCTGGCCAAGGGCCAGTTATGTAACTTAGGCTAAGCCAATCAGACTTTCCATAGAATTTGAATCTTGACCCAAAAGACTGAGAGTATTGGGATCTGGTTCATCTAAGAGCAGAATGCTGGAGTATGTATTTTAGTTCCTGCGGTCTCAGAGCTGTCATAATTCTTGTCTTTGCTAAGGCCTGGCTGTTGTACACTCCCTTCAGTTCTGTAAACTACCCTATATCCTTTGTTTGTGTGTATACATATGTAGATATATATATGTGCATATGTGTGTGTTTGTATAGCTCAGGTTAGCCACAGTCCACTTCTGTTGATTGCAATGAAGAGTGCTACCTTCCTACTGGCATTAAAGGCCCTTGCCCAACTGATACCATCTCACCTATCCAAACATATATATTATCATTAGCCAACTTAATCCCTCTGCTATAGTCCTATAAGTCTCCCTTCTCTACTCCTGCCACCATACCTACTTATACATCCCCAACTTCATACTTTTCCTTTCTCCCCTCCTGGTCTGTCCTTATATCCCATTTCACTAGACACTAATGGAGGGTACATTATATAAGTGGTATTATGATGAGGGTTGGGAAAAGAGATGAGGAAAAAATAGGTCCAATCTTAAGGTACTATCTCTACTTTTTTGGCCTGAAGCTTTCCCTAGTAACCCTAGGAACAATGCTCTCTAGGTTCTAGGGAGTTTGTTCTAACAATTTCCATCATACAGGTGAGAATTAGGATAGATACTGTTGAATACAGTGCTCTAATGGTGTCTTTCCTCCTTTGCATGTTTAAAAGTTCTTCAGAAAGAAGCCTCTCTTCACTACCTTTCTTCCTCCCTCCCAACCCTGCCCATCAACCTGAGATTTTGTGCAGTAGAATACTGGATTAAATAATTTTTTAAATTCTAAGGAAGAAACATAGAAAAGAGAGTTCCTTCTAATTTATGCCTATCCTTGGGCCACTGGGGCCTTATTTGTTAGGTAGTATAGTATACTACAGGCATGGGTTGTGAAGTCAGACGGACCTGAGTTTCAATTCTGTTCTGCCACTTATGAGCTGTATGCCTATAACCACTAAGCCTCAGTTCCTTCATCTGTATATTAGATGACGTGATGCATATTAAAGTGCCAAGCGCAGTTCCTGGTGCATAGAAAGCATTACTTACTAGACGTTAATTATTTTACTAGAATGGTGATTGTTTTCTTAACCAATACCCCCAAACCTAATTTTATTTTCTTTAAATGCCAAATTCTGAATCTGTGGCAGCAGAAGAGGTCATACATGGGTTACTCTCTAAAATAGAGTAAAATGCATTCCGTAACTTTTTTTTTTTTTGGCCACACTGCACGGCATGTGGAACTTCTCCAACCAGGGATTGAACCTGTGCCCCCTGCAGTGGAAGTGCAGAGTCTTAACCACTGGGCCACCAGGGAAGTCCCTAAAATTTATTCTGTAGACAAGCCTAGACTATTTCTAAACCACTTCCATCTCCAAAAGTCATTGATTGACTCTCATGGAGAGATGTCTACATGTATGCATACAAGGACTAAGTCCCTCTTTATATCTTCCCTGAAGATAAGTTTCCAAAGTCTGTTCTGTGGTTATCTTACCTAGTGTGGTGGTTAGCACAGGCTTTAGAATCAAGAGAGCCTAGGTTTGAATCCAAACCCTGCCAGTTACTGACTGTGTAAAGTTGGAAAATAAACTTCTCTGATCTGAAGTTTTTTCCATCTATAAAAATAGAAAGGATAGCACTTAGCTGACAGGATTATTGTGAGGATTTGATAAATATTATGTAAGTAAAGTGTTGAGCACCATGCTTTCCCATTAATAAGTATGCAACAAAATGAAGTCAAAAAACATATCCTATGAAAGGAAAACCTGATAAATTGGACCTCATCAAAATTTTGTTTGCTCTGCAAATGACTCTGTTAAGAGGATGAAAAGGCAAGCTACAACCTGAAAGAAAATATTTGCAAATCACATATATGCACAAAGGACTAGTATTTAGAATATATAAAGAACCCTCAAGAGTCAATATTTTAAAAAAAACAATTAAAATAGGAAGTCACCAAAATACATGAGCAGACATTTCCTCGAAGAGGATATTCAGATGGCAAATAAGCACAAGAAAAGATGTTTGACATCATTAGCCATTAGGGAAATACAAATTAAGACCACAATGAGATATTACAATGTATCTATCAAAATGCCTAAAATAAAAAATATTGACAATACCAAATGTTGGTGAGAATACAGAGAAACTAGATCACTCACACATTGCTGGTGGGAATGTAAAATGGTACAGTCACTCTGGAAAAAATTTTGGCAGTTACTAAGCATGTGACATGGTTCACCACATTACCTAGAAATTGCACTCTTAGGAGTTTACACAGAGAAATAAAAACATGTTCACACAAAAATCTGTAAACAATTGTTCACAGAAGATTCATATTAGCCCCAAATTGGAAACAGCCCAGATGTCCTTCCAGAAACAAACTGTGCTACACCTATACCATGAAATACTACTCAGCAATAAAAAGGAATGAAATATTGGTACATGCAGCAACTCAAATGAATCTCCAGGGAATTATGCCAAAAGGTTAAACACTGTGTGATTTTCTTGAAATAACAAATTTATAGAAATGGAGAGACAGGAAGTAGATTTAGTGACTGCTTAAGGCTGGGAGTAGGTGAAGATCAGGACTGCTAATGATTACAAGGTTTCTTTTTGGGGTGAGGAAAATGTTCTGGAAACAGACTGTGGTGGTGATGCCACAATTTCACAAATGTACTAAAACTCAATGAATTGTACCCCTTAAAGAGTGAATTTTATGGTATGTGAATTATATCTCAATCTTTTTAATGCAACAGACAGAGAAATGATAGTGGCAGAGACCAGGGTAGAAGAGGTAGAGGTGAAAAACTGGTCAGGTTCTGGATATATTTTGAAGATAAAGGTAGTATTATTTGCAAATGATTAGATGTCAGATATGAGAAAAAAGAGGATATAAAAACAGTGCCAAGGTTTTTGCCTTTCACTGAGGTGGGAAAGACTGTGACAGGAGCAGGATTTAAGGATAGATGAGAATTACAATATCAGATATATTAAGTTTGAGATGCTTATTAGACATTCAAACAGTTATGTTGAATAGATGGGGAAGCAATTGTATATGGCTATGGAGTCCAGAGGTGGTCTGGGTTTAGGCAGAAGATCAGGAGAATAGTTTTGCTCGCATTATATGTGAAATGCTGGCTAGATACCTGTGTTAGTTTCCTATTTCTACTAGTGACAAATAACCACTTAGTGGTGTAAACCAAACAAATTTATTATCTTACAGTTTTGGAGGCCAGATGTCCAAAATGGATTTCACTGGGCTAACATCAAGGGGTTAGCAGGGCTGTGCTTCTCTCTGTAGGCTCTCAGAGAGAATCTGTTTCCTTGCCTTTTCCATCTTCTAGAGGTCACCTGCATTTGGCCTGGGACCCCTTCCTCAACCTTCAAAGCTAGCAGCATAGCATCTTCAAATCTCTATCTGACTCTGACATCTGCTTCCATCATCACATCTCCTTCCCTACTCTCCTTTAATTATAAGAACATTTGTGACTACATTGGGCCCACCTGGATAATCTAGGATAATATCTGCTTCTCAAGAAGCTCAACTTAATCACATCTGCAAATCCCTGATGCCACATAAACGTTACATATTCACAGGTTCAAAGTACTAGGAAGTTGACATCTTGGGCAGCGGGGTGGGGGTGTGCATTATTCTGCCTATCTCAATACCCAAATAGAGCTATGAACTGGTAGCTAGATATAGGAATGTAGAGTTCAGAAGGAAGGTCCAGGGCTTCCCTGGTGGTGCAGTGGTTGAGAGTCTGCCTGCCAATGCAGGGGACACGGGTTCGTGCCCCGGCCCAGGAGGATCCCAGATGCTGCGGAGTGGCTGGGCCCGTGAGCCATGGCCACTGAGCCTGCGCGTCTGGAGCCTGTGCTCCGCAACGGGAGAGGCCACAACGGTGAGAGGCCCGCGTACCGCAAAAACAAACAAACAAACAAAAAACCAGAAGGAAGGTCCAGGCCGGAGAAGTAAATTTGTGAGTTTCAGTATACACGTTATTTAAACTCACGCAACTGAATGAGATCATCAGGGAAGAGAATATATACAGTGTAAAGGTCCCAGGACTGAGAGCCTAGGGCCCTTCAATGTTATGAAGTTGGAGAGATGAGAAGAGGCAAGCACAGGAAACTGAAAAGAAGTGGTAACTGAAATAGCAGTGGGTCACTGAGTCAGTAGGAAAACCAACAGAAAGTGGTATATTGGAAGCAACAAAAAGAAAATGTTTAAGAAGGAAGGAGGGATCAACTGACTCAAATATTGCTGCTAGGTCAAGTAAGATGAAGACCGAGACTGACTGTTGGATTTGGCAATGTGGAAGTCACTGTTAACCGTGAAAGTGCGGTTTTTGTGGAGTGGCAGGTTCAAGAGAAAAGGAAGTCTTCTACTTCCAGCCGTGATAGAGTAACAGAGATCAAATTTACACTCTGGCCTGAAACAACTAAAAGACTTGAGAAATATATGAAACATAAGGCAATTTACTCAATGGGAGAAAATATTTGCAAATCATATATCTGATAAGATGTTAAGAGCCAGAATATATAAAGGACTCTTACAACTCAATAACAAAAAATAAATAAACTGATTTTAAAATGGGCAAAGGACTTGAATAGACATTTGTCCAAAGAAGACATGCAAATGGCCAACAAGCACACAAACACCACAAATCATTCAGGGAAATTTAAATCAAAACCACAATGAAATACCACCTCACACCCATTAGTATGCTTACTACCAAAAACAGAAAATGACAAGTGCTGTCAAGGATATACACAAATTGGCACCCTGGTGCACTGTTGGTGGGAGTATAAAATGTTGCAGTCGCTATGGAAAACAGTATTGTGGTTCCTCAAATAATTAAAATAGAATTACCCTATGATCTAGAATTTCACTTCTGGGTATATAACAAAAGAATTGCAAGCAGGGTCGCTAAGAGCTATGTGTACACCCATGTTCACAGCAGCATTATTCACAGCAGCCAAAAAGTAAAGGCAACTCAAGTATCCATCAGCAGGTGAGTGAATAAGCAAAATGTTGTCTATTCATACAATGGAATATTATTCAGCCTTAAAAAGGAAGGAACTTCTGACACATGCTACCACAGAGATGAACCTTGAGGACATTGTGCTAAGTGAAATAAGCCAGTCACAGAAGGACAAATACAAGAAAAGAGTCAAATTCATAGAGACAGAAAGAGGGTAGGAGGGAATGGGGAGTTGTTAAATGGGAATAGAGTTTCAGTTTTGCAAGATGAAAGGAGTTCTCAAGATTGATTCCACAACATTGTAAACACACCTAACACTATGCAACTGTACACGTAAAATTGTTAAGATGGTATATTTCATGTTACGTCTATTTTTACGATAATTAACAGTTTTAAAAAGGAAAAACATATGAAACAATGGTTTTTAAGACACTGAACATCAGGCAACAAAGGACAACAACCTGGGTAGTAAACAAACAAGGTGAACGCTATGACTGTCATTGCTCACTACACGGATAAAGTTTGCAGTCCAGGGAGCAAGGAAGGGCATCCCTGGTGGAGTCTGGTGGCTGCCCTGAGTTGAGGACATAAAACTGGGAGTCCAGAGAGGCCACAGTGGCTAAGGCTCAGAGGGTAGAACCCCAGGGATGAGAGAGCTGCACTGAAAGAGAGCTCCAGAAATCTGTAGGGACTCTCCCTTAAATTTCATCTTGAGTACTTAGAAGGAAATCACACTTAAGAGGCAAGGGACAGAACCACCCCAAAAGAGAGAAGACAATCCTCAAAATTCACAATTTTATATGTTGTGGAATATGAATACGCCAGAGAAGTCATTACCACCAAAAAGGTAACAAACGTATCCGTCACCCCCAAAAGTTCACTGGTGTCCCTTTAAAATAATCTCTCCCTGTCAGTCCTCTCCACACCCCTTCCCATCCCCAGAAAATCAATGATCTCCTTTTGACGTGACAGATTAATCTGCATTTTCCAGAATTTTATATAAATGGAATCAGACAGTATCTTTTTTTTTCCTCAGGCATCTTGCACCCAGCATCATTATTTGGAGATTCATCCATGTTGTTGCATTTATCAATAGCTTGTTCCTTTCTCTTGCTGAGAAAAATTTCATTATATGGATATACCACAATTTGTTTATTCTTTCACTTTCTTATGAAAATCTGGGTCATTTCCTGTTTTTTTCCAATTACCCGTTTTTATTTTCCTTACAAATAAAACTGCTATGAATATTCATGTACAAGTCTTTGTGTAAACACATGCTTTCATTTCTCTTGGTTTAGCAACTTGTAGTGAAATGACTGAGTGGTACAGTAGGTTTATGTTCAACTTTAAGAAACTGCCAGATACCTAAGAGAGGGGTAAGATAGCGAAAGAGTAAGACGCGGAGATCACCTTCCTCCCCACAGATACACCAGAAATACATCTACACGTGGAACAACTCCTACAGAACACCTACTGAACGATGGCAGAAGACCTCAGACCTCCCAAAAGGCAAGAAAGTCCCCACGTACCTGGGTAGGGCAAAAGAAAAAAGAATAAACAGAGACAAAGGGATAGGGACGGGACCTGCACCAGTGGGAGGGAGCTGTGAAGGAGGAAAGGTTTCTACACACTACGAAGCCCCTTCGCTGGCGGAGACTGCGGGAGGCGGCGGGGGGGAAGCTTCGGAGCCGCGGAGGAGAGCACAGCCACAGGGGTGCGGAGGGCAAAGCGAGATTCCCGCACAGAGGATCGGTGCCAACCGGCACTTACCAGCTCAAGAGGCTTGTCTGCTCACCCGCCGGGGCAGGCGGGTCTGGGAGCTGAGGCTCGGGCTTCGGTTGGATCCCAGGGAGAGGACTGGGGTTGGCGGCGTGAACACAGCCTGAAGGGGTTAGTGCATCACGGCTGGCCGGAAGGGAGTCGGGGAAAAGTCTGGACCTGGCGAAGAGGCAAGAGACTTTTTCTTCCCTCTTTGTTTCCTGGTGCGCGAGGAGAGGGGATTAAGAGCGCTGCTTAAAGGAGCTCCAGAGACGGGCGCGAGCCCCGGCTAAAAGCGCGAACCCCAGAGACGGGCGGGAGACGCTAAGGCTGCTGCTGCCACCACCAAGAAGCCTGTGTGCGAGCACAGGGCACTCTCCACACCCCCCTTCCGGGGAGCCTGTGCAGCCCGCCACTGCCAGGGTCCTGGGATCCAGGGACAACTTCCCCGGGAGAACGCACGGCGCGCCTCAGGCTGGTGCAACGTCATGCCGGCCTCTGCCGCCGCAGGCCCGCCCCGCGCTCCGTGCCCCCCCCCCCCGGCCTGAGTGTGCCACAGCCCCCGAATCAGCGGCTCCTTTAACCCCGTCCTGTCTGAGCAAAGAACAGACGCCCTCCAGCGACCTACACGCACAGGCGGGGCCAAATCCAAAGCTGAGCCCCGGGAGCTGTGAGAACAAAGAAGAGAAAGGGAAATCTCTCCCAGCAGCCTCAGGAGCAGCGGATTAAAGCTCCACAATCAACTTGATGTACCTGCATCTGTGGAATACATGAATAGACAACGAATCATCCCAAATTGAGGAGGTGGACTTTGAAAGCCAGATTTATTATTTTTCCCCTTTTCCTCGTTTTGTGAATGTGTATGTGTATGCTTCTGTGTGAGATTTTGTCTGTATACCTTTGCTTCCACCATTTGTCCTAGGGTTCTACCCGTCCGTTTTTTTAAATTTTTTTAATAATTTTTTTTATTTTAATAACTATTTTATTTTACCTTACTTTATTTTATTTTATTTTATCCTGTTTCTTTCTTTCTTTCTACTTTTTCTACCTTTTATTCTGAGCTGTGTGGATGAAAGGCTCTTGGTGCTGCAGCCAGGAGTCACTGCTGTGCCTCTGAGGTGGGAGAGCCAAATTCAGGACCCTGCTCCACAAGAGACCTCCCAGCTCCATGTAATATCAAACGGCAAAAATCTTCCAAAGATCTCCATCTCAACACCAACACCCAGCTTCACTCAACGACCAGCAAGCTATACAGTGCTGGACACCCTATGCCAAACAACTAGCAAGGCAAGAACACAACCCCACCAATTAGCAGAGAGGCTGCCTAAAATCATAATAAGGCCACAGACACCCCAAAACACACCCCAGACGTGAACCTGCCCACCAGAAAGACAAGATCCAGCCTCATCCACCAGAACACAGGCACTAGTCCGCTCCATCACAAAGCCTACACAACCCACTGAACCAACTTTAGCCACTGGAGACAGACACCAAAAACAACGGAAACTACGAACCTGCAGTCTGCAAAAAGGAGACCCCAAACACAGTAAGATAAGCAAAATGAGAAGACAGAAAAACACACCGCAGATGAAGAAGCAAGATAAAAACCCACCAGACCTAACAAATGAAGAGGAAATAGGCAGTCTACCTGAAAAAGAATTCAGAATAATGATAGTAAAGATGATCCAAAATCTTGTAAATAGAATACAGAAAATTCAAGAAACATTTATCAAGTACCTAGAAGAACTAAAGATGAAACAAGCAACGATGAACAACACAATAAATGAAATAAAAAATACTCTAGAAGGGATCAATAGCAAAATAACTGAGGGCGAAGAACGCATAAGTGACCTGGAAGATAAAATAGTGGAAATAACTACTGCAGAGCAGAATAAAGAAAAAAGAATGAAAAGAACTGAGGACACTCTCAGAGACCTCTGGGACAACATTAAACGCACCAACATTCGAATTATAGAGGTTACAGAAGAAGAGAAAAAGAAAGGAACTGAGAAAATATTTGAAGAGATTATAGTTGAAAACTTACCTAATATGGGAAAGGAAATAGTTAATCAAGTCCAAGAAGCACAGAGAGTCCCATACAGGATAAATCCAAGGAGAAATACGCCAAGACACATATTAATCAATTTGTCAAAAATTAAATACAAAGAAAACATATTTAAAGCAACAAGGGAAAAATAACACACAAGGGAATCCCCATAAGCTTAACAGCTGATCTTTCAGCAGAAACTCTGCAAGCCAGAAGGGACTGGCAGGACATATTTAAAGTGATTAAGGAGAGAAGCCTACCACCAAGATTATTGTACCCAGCAAGGATCTCATTCAGATTTGATGGAGAAATTAAAACCTTTACAGACAAGCAAAAGCTGAGAGAGTTCAGCACCACCAAACCAGCTTTATAACAAATGCTAAAGGATCTTCTCTAGGCAAGAAACACAAGAGAATGAAAAGACCTATAATAACAAACCCAAAACAATTAAGAAAATGGAAATAGGAACATACATATCGATAATTACCTTAACTGTAAATGGAGTAAATGCTCCCACCAAAAGACAGAGACTGGCTGAATGGATACAAAAACAAGACCCATATATATACTGTCTATAAGAAACCCACTTCAGACCTAGAGACACATACAGACTGAAAGTGAGGGGATGGAAATAGTTATTCCATGTAAGTGGAAACCAAAAGAAAGCTGGAGTAGCAATTCTCATATCAGACAAAATAGACTTTAAAATAAAGACTATTAGAAGAGACAAAGAAGTACACTACATAATGATCAAGGGATCAATCCAAAAAGAAGATACAACAATTGTAAATATTTATGCACCCAACATAGGAGCACCTCAATACAAAAGGCAAATACTAACAGCCATAAAAGGGGAAATCGACAGTAATGCATTCATAGTAGGGGACTTTAACACCCCACTTTCACCAATGGACAGATCATCCAAAATGAAAATGAATAAGGAAACACAAGCTTTAAATGATACATTAAACAAGATGGACTTAATTGATATTTATAGGAAATTCCATCCAAAAACAACAGAATACACATTTTTCTCAAGTGCTCATGGAACATTCTCCAGGATAGATCACATCTTGGGTCAAAAATCAAGCCTTGGTAAATTTAAGAAAATTGAAAACTTTCTTAACGCTATGAGACAAGATATCAATTACAGGAAAAGATCTGTAAAAAATACAAACACATGGAGGCTAAACAATACACTACTTAATAATGAAGTGATCACTGAAGACATCAAAGAGGAAATCAAAAAATACCTAGAAACAAATGACAATGGAGACACGACGACCAAAACCTATGGGATACCGCAAAAGCAGTTCTAAGAGGGAAGTTCATAGCAATATAATTCTACCTTAAGCAACAGGAAACGTCTCGAATAAACAACCTAACCTTGCACCTAAAGCAATTAGAGAAAGAAGAACAAAAAAACCCCAAAGCTAGCAGAAGGAAAGAAATCATAAAAATCAGATCAGAAATAAATGAAAAAAATGAAGGAAACAATAGCAAAGATCAATAAAACTAAAAGCTGGTTCTTTGAGAAGATAAACAAAATAGATAAACCACTAGCCAGACTCATCAAGAAAAAAAGGGAGAAGACTCAAATCAATAGAATTAGAAATGAAAAAGGAGAGGTAACAACTGACACTGCAGAAATAAAAGAGATCATGAGAGATTACTACAAGCAACTCTATGCCAATAAAATGGACAATCTGGAAAAAATGGACAAATTCTTAGAAATGCACAACCTGCCAAGACTGAACCAGGAAGAAATAGAAAATATGAATAGACCAATCACAAGCACTGAAATTGAAACTGTGATTAAAAATCTTCCAACAAACAAAAGCCCAGGACCAGATGGCTTCACAGGCGAATTCTATCAAACATTTAGAGAAGAGCTAACACCTATCCTTCTCAAACTCTTCCAAAATATAGCAGAGGGAGGAACACTCCCAAACTCCTTCTACGAGGCCACCATCACCTTGATACCAAAACCAGACAAGGATGTCACAAAGAAAGAAAACTACAGGCCAATATCACTGATGAACATAGATGCAAAAATCCTCAACAAAATACTAGCAAACAGAATCCAACAGCACATTAAAAGGATCATACACCATGATCAAGTGGGGTTTATTCCAGGAATGCAAGGATTCTTCAATATACGCAAATCTATCAATGTGATAAACCATATTAACAAATTGAAGGAGAAAAACCATATGATCATCTCAATAGATGCAGAGAAAGCTTTTGACAAAATTCAACACCCATTTATGATAAAAACCCTGCAGAAAGGAGGCATAGAGGGAATTTTCCTCAACATAATAAAGGCCATATATGACAAGCCCACAGCAAACATCATCCTCAATGGTGAAAAACTGAGAGCATTTCCACTAAGATCAGGAACAAGACAAGGTTGCCCACTCTCACCACTCTTATTCAACATAGTTTTGGAAGTTTTAGCCACAGCAATCAGAGAAGAAAAGGAAATAAAAGGAATCCAAATCGGAAAAGAAGAAGTAAAGCTGTCACTGTTTGCAGATGACATGATCCTATACATAGAGAACCCTAAAGATGCTACCAGAAAACTACTAGAGCTAATCAATGAATTTGGTAAAGTGGCAGGATACAAAATTAATGCACAGAAATCTCTGGCATTCCTATATACTAATGATGAAAAATCTGAAAGTGAAATCAAGAAAACACTCCCATTTACCATTGCAACAAAAAGAATAAAATATCTAGGAATAAACCTACCTAAGGAGACAAAAGACCTGTATGCAGAAAATTATAAGACACTGATGAAAGAAATTAAAGATGATACAAATAGATGGAGAGATATACCATGTTCTTGGATTGGAAGAATCAACATTGTGAAAATGACTCTACTACCCAAAGCAATCTATAGATTCAATGCAATCCCTATCAAACTACCACTGTCATTTTTCACAGAACTAGAACAAAAAATTTTGCAATTTGTATGGAAACACAAAAGACCCCGAATAGCCAAAGCAATCTTGAGAACGAAAGAAGGAACTGGAGGAATCAGGTTCCCTGACTTCAGACTATACTACAAAGCTACAGTTATCAAGACGGTATGGTACTGGCACAAAAACAGAAAGATAGATCAATGGAACAGGATAGAAAGCCCAGAGATAAACCCATCCACATATGGACACCTTATCTTTGATAAAGGTGGCAGTAATGTACAGTGGAGAAAGGACAGCCTCTTCAATAAGTGGTGCTGGGAAAACTGGACAGGTACATGTAAAAGTATGAGATTACATCACTCCCTAACACCATATACAAAAATAAGGTCAAAATGGATTAAAGACCTAAATGTAAGGCCAGAAACTATCAAACTCTGAGAGGAAAACATAGGCAGAACACTCTATGACATAAATCACAGCAAGATCCTTTCTGACCCACCTCCTAGAGTAATGGAAATAAAAACAAAAATAAACAAATGGGACCTAATGAAACTTCAAAGCTTTTGCACAGCAAAGGAAACCATAAACAAGACCAAAAGACAACCCTCAGAATGGGAGAAAATATTTGCAAATGAAGCAACCGACAAAGGATTAATCTACAAAATTTACAAGCAGCTCATGCAGCTCAATAACAAGAAAACAAACAACCCAATCCAAAAATGGGCAGAAGACCTAAATAGACATTTCTCCAAAGAAGATATACAGACTGCCAACAAACACATGAAAGAATGCTCAACATCATTAATCACTAGAGAAATGCAAATCAAAACTACAATGAGATATCATCTCACACCAGTCAGAATGGCCATCATCAAAAAATATAGAAACAATAAATGCTGGTGAGGGTGTGGAGAAAAGGGAACACTCTTGCACTGCTGGTGGGATTTGAATTGGTACAGCCACTATGGAGAACAGTATGGAGGTTCCTTAAAAAACTACAAATAGAACTAGCATATGACCCAGCAATCCCACTACTGGGCATATACCCTGAGAAAACCAAAATTCAAAAAGAGTCATGTACCAAAATGTTCATTGCAGCTCTATTTACAATAGCCCAGAGATGGAAACAACCTAAGTGTCCATCATCGGATGAATGGATAAAGGAGATTGGCACATATATACAATGGAATATTACTCAGCCATAAAAAGAAACGAAATTGAGCTATTTGTAATGAGGTGGATAGACCTAGAGTATGTCATACTGAGTGAAGTAAGTCAGAAAGAGAAAGACAAATACCGTATGCTAACACATATATGTGGAATTTAACAACAACAAATGTCATGAAGAACCTAGGGGTAAGACAGGAATAAACACACAGACCTACTAGAGAATGGACTTGAGGATATATGGAGGGGGAAGGGTAAGCTGTGACGAAGTGAGAGAGTGGCATGGACATATATACACTACCAAATGTAAAATAGATAGCTAGTGGGAAGCAGCCGCATAGCACAGGTAGATCAGCTCGGTGCTTTGTGGCCACCGAGAGAGGTGGGTTAGGGAGAGGGAGGGAGGGAGATGCAAGAGGGAAGAGATATGGGAACATATGTATATGTATAACTGATTCAATTTATTACAAAGCAGAAACTAACACACCACTGTAAAGCAATTACACTCTAATAAAGATGTAAAAAAAAAATTGTGGTGATAGGTACACAAATCAGTGACTATACCAAAAACCACTGAACACTTTGAATATGTTAACTGAATAGTATGAATTCTATATCAATAAAGTTGTTAAAAATAAATAAAAATTAAAAAAAAGAAACTGCCAAGCTGCTTCCAGTGTAGTTCTACATTTTGCATTCCCACCAGCAGTGTAATAGGGTTCTAGTTATTCTATGTCTTTGCCAACACATGGTCATTTTAATTTTAGACATTCTAATAGGTGTAGTGGTATCTTATTGTGGTTTTGGCTTGCATGTCTCTAATGACTGATATTGAGTGTTCATATGTCTTCTTTCATGAAATTGTTTTTCAAATTTTTTGCTCACTTATTGAAATTGGGTTGTTTGTATTCTTATTATTGTGATTTGAGAATTATTTATGTATATGGATATAAGTATTTTAGCAGATTACGTGATTTGTAAATATTTTCCCCTAATCTGTCACTTGTTTTCTCATTCTCTTAACAATGTTGCTCAAAGAGGAGTTCTTAATTTTGGTGAAGTACAATTTATCAATTATTTCTTTGCTCACATTTTTGGTGTGATATTGAAGAAATCTTGGCCTAACTTCAGGTCACAAAAACACAAATGTTTATAGATTTAATTATTATATATGGGCTTATGATCCATTTTTTAAAATGCTTTTTTATCGTGGTAAAAGCCACATCATATAAAACATACTATTTTAACCACATTTAACTGTACAGTTCAGTGGCACTAAGAACATTCACATTGCTGTGCAACTCTCACCACCATCCATCTCCCTAAATTTTTACCTTCCTAAACTGAAACTCTATCCCCATTAAACACTAACTCCCCACTCCCCCTCCCCACCCCCTTGCAGGACTGTTGTGGCCTCTCCCGTTGTGGAGCACAGGCTCCGGACGCGCAGGTTCAGCGGCCATGGCTCACGGGCCCAGACGCTCCGTGGGACCTTCCCGGACCGGGGCATGAACCCGTGTCCCCTGCATCGGCAGGTGGACTCTCAATCACTGTGCCACCAGGGAAGCCCTACCAATGTACTTTCTGACTCTGTGAATTTGACTGTTCTAGGTACTTCGTTTAAGTGGAATCGAACAGTATTGGTCTGCACCTACTGTGTATTGGAATGCATTTTTAAGGTAAACTTAATATATGCGCTACAAACAGATTGTACCTTCTTTTTTTTCCTTGTGCTATACAGTAGATTCTCAATTAGTTATCTGTTTTATACATAGTAGTGTATATATGTTGAATCCCAATCTCCCAATTTATCGCACCCTTTCCCCCCTTGGTATCCATACATTTGTTCTCTACATCTGTGTCTCTATTTCTGCTTTGTAAATAGGTTCATCTATACTATTTTTCTAGATTCCACATATATGCGTTGATATACTATATTTGTTTTTCTCTTTGACATACTTCACTCTGTATGACTGTCTCTAGGACCATCCACATCTCTGCAAATGGCACAATTTCATTCCTTTTTATGGCTGAGTAATATTCCATTGTATATATGTACCACATCTTCTTTATCCATTCCTCTGTTGATGGACATTTAGGTTGTTTCCATGTCCTGGCTATTGTAAACAGTGCTGCAATGAGCATTGTGGTACATGTCTCTTTTGGAATTATGGTTTTCTCTGGGTATATGCCCAGGAGTGACATTGCTGGGTCATATGGTAGCTCTACTTTTAGTTTTTTAAGGAACCTCCATACTGTTCTCCATAGTGGCTGTATCAATTTACATTCCCACCGACAGTGCAAGAGGGTTCCCTTTTCTCCATGCCTTCTCCAGCATTTACTGTTTGTAGATTTTTTGATGATGGCCATTCTGACCCATGTGAGGTTCTACCTCATTGTAGTTTTGATTTGTATTTCTCTAATAATTAGTGATGCTGAGCATCTTTTCATGTGCTTCTTGGCCATCTGTACATCTTCTTTGGAGAAATGTCTATTTAGGCCTTCGGCCCATTTTTTGTTTTGTTGTTGTTTTTTTTTGCGGTACGCGGGCCTCTCACTGTTGTGGCCTCTCCCGTTGCGGAGCACCGGCTCCGGACGTGCAGGCTCAGCGGCCATGGCTCAGAGGCCTAGCTGCTCCGCGGCATGTGGGATCTTCCAGGACCGGGGCACGAACCCGTGTCCCCTGCATCAGCAGGCAGACTCTCAACCACTGCGCCACCAGGGAAGCCCCGGCCCATTTTTGGATCGGGTTGTTTGTTTTTCTTTGATATTGAGCTGCATGCACTGCTTGTATATTTTGGAGATTCTTTGTCAGTTGTTTCGTTTGTAAATATTTTCTCCCATTCTGAGGACTATCTTTTTGTCTTGTTTATGGTTTCCTTTGCTGTGCAAACGCTTTTGTTTCATTAGGTCCCATTTGTTTATTTTTGTTTTTATTTCCATTACTCTAGGATATGGATCAAAAAAGATCTTGCTGTGATTTATGTTAAAGAGTGTTCTTCCTATGTTTTCCTCTAAGAGTTTTATAGTGTCTGGCCTTACATTTGTCTTTAACCCATTTTGAGTTAATTTTTGTGTATGGTGTGATGGAGTGTTCTAACTTCATTCTTTTACATGTAGCTGTACAGTTTTCCCAGCACCACTTATTGAAGAGGCTGTCTTTTCTCCATTGTATATTCTTGCCTCCTTTGTCATAGATTAGGTGACCATAGGTTCATGGGTTTATCTCTGGGCTTTCTATCCTGTTCCACTGATCTATATTTCTGTTTTTGTGCCAGTACCATACTCTCTTGATTACTGTAGCTTTGTAATATGGTCTGAAGCCAGGGAGCCTGATTCCTCCAGCTCCATTTTTCTTTCTCAAGATTGCTTTGGCTATTCGGGATCTTTTATGTTTCCATACAAATTGTGCAATTTTTTGTTCTAATTCTGTGCAAAATGCCATTGGTAATTTGATAGGGATTGCACTGAATGTGTAGATTGCTTTGGGTAGTATAGTCATTTTCACAATATTGATTTTTCCAATCCAAGAACATGGTGTATCTCTCCATCTGTTTGTGTCGTCTTTGATTTCTTTCATCAGTACCTTATAGTTTTCTGAGTACAGGTCCTTTGTCTCCTTAGGTAGGTTTTTTCCTAGGTATTTTATTCTTTCTGTTGCAATGGTAAATGGGATGGTTTCCTTAATTTCCCTTTCTGATCTTCTGTTGCTAGTGTATAGGAATGCAAGAGATTTCTGTGCATTAATTTTGTGTCCTGCAATTTTCTCCAAATTCATTGATTAGCACCAGTAGTTTTCTGGTGGCATGTTTAGGATTTTTTATGTATAGTATCATGTCATCTGCAAACAGTGACAGTTTTACTTTTTTGTTTCCAATTTGGATTCCTCTTATTTCTTTTTCTTCTCTGATTGCCATGGCTAGGACTTCCAAAACTATGTTGAATAATAGTGGTGAAAGTGGACACCCTTGTCTTGTTCCTGATCTTAGAGGAAATGTTTTCAGTTTTTCACCATTGAGAATGATACTTGCTGTGGGTTTGTCATATATGGCCTTTATTATGTTGAAGTAGGTTCCCTCTATGCCCAGTTTCTGGGGAGTTTTCATCATAAATGGGTATTGAATTTTGTCAAAAGCTTTTTCTGCATCTATTGAGATGATCGTATGGTTTTTATTCTTCATGACCCAAGCACTGCCCCCACACAAAGCCTCTTCTGGCTGTGTGGGTCCAGGTATGTTGAGCACCACCTGCCTCCAAAGCCTCCTCCAGCTGCACCAGCCTCTGTGGACATGCTCATGGAAGCCTGCACCCCAGCTGGCCTGCGTGGGCACATGTGCTCCGGTCCAGCTTCAGGAGCACACGCTGGTGAAAGGAACACATGCAGAGGTGGGGCTGACACAGTGGGTCCAGAGACCTACCTAGAGGTCTTGGAGGCCTTCCTGGGGAGGCAGGGGGTTGGATGTAGTTCATCATGGGGCAAGGACACTGACAGCAGAGGCACCAGAGAATTTTTATTTATAAAAATTTTTTAATAATTAAAAAAATTTGCTGTTTTGTTTTGTATTTGTTTAATTTTTATTTGTTTCTATTTTTTGTCTAATTTTTTTTTTATTTTTTGTTATTTTTCTGCTTTTTTTTTTATTACTGTAGCTTTATAATAAGTCTTGAATTCGGTCCTCCAAATTTGTTATTCTTCAATATTGCTTTGACTATTATAGGTCATTTGTATTTCCATATGCATTTTATAATTAGCTTATGAATTTCTACCAAAAAAAAAAAAACAGCCCGATGAGATTTTGGTTGGTATTATGTGAAATTTACAGATCACTTTGGAGAAAACTGACATCTTAACCCTATTGAGTTTTGTGAACCATAAACACAGTATATCTCTCCATTTATCACACTGGTTGTAAACCAACAAAATTATCAAATATCACTCTTCTTGGTATTTCCTGACTTCATTCAGCAATTAGTTCTTACTCAACTCTCCAGAGTTATTTTTTAGATTGAAGTTATATTTTTATCAAGTAATACATTTATGTTTAAAAATTCAAATAATAGTGTAAGGCTTATAATTGAAAAATAGAAATCATCTGTTTTCCAGTCCCTTCCTATTCATCTCCATCCTTCTCCACACCCAAGTCTTACTATCCAGGAGCCCACCAAGAGTCATCTCATTAGAACAAAAGACACTCCTATCACCCAGGAAATTCCAAGGGATTTAGAAGCTCTGAGTCAGGAATCAGGATCAAAAACCAAATATTACAACAAAAGATGCTCTTAGCACTCTTATCACTTAGGAAATTACAAGGGTTTTAGGAGCTCTGTGCCAGGAAGCAGGGGCAGAAACCAATAAATTTTTTCTATTATTTTACATATTTCTTTTACACTAGTTTTACTTTTGTTTTTAACCTATTTGTATCTTTATACTTAAACTGGGATTCTTGGAGGCAATGAAAAGTAGCTTTATATCCAGCCTGACAATATCTGCTTTTTAATTGGTTTTTTAGACCATTTACATCTCATGCAATTATTAATATGACTGGATTTAGATCTACCATCTTGTTATTTGTGTTCTTGTTCTCATCTATTCTTTGTTCCTCTTTCTGCCTTCTTTTGGAATGAGGATTTTTAACAATTCTGCTTATCTCCTTTTTATGGTTTATTATAAAACAACATTGTTGCTTTTTTTTAGTTGTTGCTTTAGGAATTATCATATGCATATTTAATATATCACATCTGCCTTCAAATGACAGTATACCACTACAAGAACTTTAGAGCATTATATCTCTATTCCTTCCATCCCAGCCTTTGTGCTATTGTTGTCATACATTTTACTTCTACGTTATAAATCTCACAGTACATTGGTACTATTCTTGCTTTGAACAGTTCATTATCTTTTAATAATATTTAAATGATAAAATTTGTTTATATTTACTCAAATAGTTCACAATTTTCAGTTCTCTTCATTCTTTTGTATAGATCTAGAGTTCTATCTGATATCATTTTCTTCTTGCCATAAATACTTTAACATTTCTTGTAGTGCAGATGATGATTTTTTTTCATCTTTTGTATATCTGATATGTTCTTTATTTCACCTCTTTATTTTTTTTGGCTGGTGGATAATTTTTCCAGGTTTATTGAGGTATAATTGACAAAAATTATATATATTTAAGCTACACAACTGATGTTTTGATATAGCACCTTTGTTTTTGAAATATATTTTTGCTGGGCATAGTATTACAGATGGGCAGAATTTGTTTTCATTCAGCACTTGAAATGTGTTGCTCCAATGTCTTCTTGCTTGCATTGTTTCCAACTATTAATTTGCAGTCATCCATATCTTTCTTCCTATGTATACAAAGTGTCTTTTTTTCTCTAATTTTAGATTTTCTCTTAGTCACTGGCTTTGAAGTGATTTGATTTTGATATGCCTTGGGGTAGTTGTCTTGATGTTTTTGAGTGAGTCTGGGACTTGCTGAGCTTCTTGTACCTGTGGGTGTTTAGTTTTTATTCAATTTGGAAATTTTTTCGCCATTATTTCTTCACTTTTTTTCAACTACTCCTTTCTAAGACTCTAATTTTACATATCTTAGGTCGCTTAAAGTTGTCCATCAGCTTCCTGATGCTCTGTTCTATATATTTTTCTTTTATTCTTTTGTGTTATGTTGAATAGTTTGTTTTCAAGTTTCTGAATCTTTTTTTCTGCAGTATCTAATCTGCTCTTAATCCCATCCATGAATGTTTCATCTCAGACGCTGTAGTTTTCATCTTTAGAAATTTGATTTTGGTCTTTTCTACATCTATCTTCCATGTCACTACTTAATATGTTCAAGGTTCTTGAACATATAGGATATGGTTATAATAATTATTTTCATGTCCTTGTCTACTAACTTTATCATCTGTGTCATTTCTAGTTCAATTTCAATTGACTGAATTGTTAATCCTCACTATATGCTATATCTTGCTGCTTCTTTGCATACCTGTTAATTTTTAACAGTTTTATTAAGACCTCATTCATATGCCATAAAATTCACTCATTTGAAGTATAAAATTCAATATTTTTAGTATATTTACAGAGTTATGCATCACCACAATCAATTTTAGAACATTCTCATCACCCCAGAAAGAAACCTTGCACTCCTTAGCCATGACCTCCCTCCAATCCCCCCCAACCCTCCCACCCCAGACTAAGGCAACCATTAGTCTACTTTCTGTCTCTATGTCTTTGCTTTTCCTGAATAGTTCATACAAATGGAATCATACAATATGTGGTCCTTTGTGATTGGCTTCTTTCACTCAGCATAACGTTTTCAAGATTCATTCATGTTACAGCACATATCAGTATTTCATTTCTTTTTATTGCC
Source organism: Delphinus delphis (assembly GCF_949987515.2). Taxonomy (NCBI): domain Eukaryota; kingdom Metazoa; phylum Chordata; class Mammalia; order Artiodactyla; family Delphinidae; genus Delphinus; species Delphinus delphis. Next base: position 11,674,006 of record NC_082704.1, read on the forward strand.
AAGTAATATTCCATTGTATGTATATAACACATTTTATTTATCCATTCATCAGTTGCTTGTTAATTTTGTTTGGATTCCAAACATTGTGAATTTTAACTGTTGAATGCTAGATATTCTTGTTTTCTTATAAATATTCTTGAGCTTTATTCTGGGGTGCAGTTAAGTTGGTTGGAAAGAGCTTATCCTTTCAAATCTTGCTTTTAATATTTGTTAGGCAGCACCAGAGCAATGTTTAGTCTAAGGCTAATTTTGCCCAACTACTGAGGTAAAATCTTTCTGAGTAATCTATCAAGTGCCCCATGAATTACAAGGTGTTTCATCCTGGCTGGTGGAAACAGGAAGTACTCAAGCCCTGTGTAAGACTAGACACTGCCCCACCACCACTCCCCATGCCGCAGCCTAAAAATTCTCTTCAGGCAGTAAGCTAGCGCAATTGAGTGCTCACCTAATTTGTTTCCTGTGATACAGGGATCAGTGTCCTTCACTGTCAGATATACAGTGTCTTGAAAACCATTGTTTCGTATATTTTGTCTAGTTTTAAAGTTGTTTCAGGTCAGCGGGTAAATTTAGTCCCTTTTGCTCCATCTTGGTTAGAGGCTGAAGACTTGCTTCAGTATCATGTTTTACCCCCAAATTTAAGTTTTTTGAAGTGAAATGACTCATTTCCCAATCTTATTTCTTCTTTGGCTAGGCAAAAAGAAATTTCTCTGAACAAGCCTGTTGTTATGTTACTTTAGTGCTTTCAAACACACACACAGACATGTGTACGTATTATATGTATATGTATGTATATAAATGTATAATCTCATTTGATATTCACAGCATCCTTCTGAAACATATGGCAGTAGAACCCCCATATTATAAGCAAGTAAACTGAAGCTCTGAGAGTTTAAATGACTTTTTCGAAGTCATACAGTTACTATGCAGGGGAGTACTCATGTCTTCTATGACCAGATCCCTTTTTTTCCTTCATTATACCATGTGAATTGTTAACCTTTAAGGAAATGAGTTCAAATCCAACTTTTTTTCCTTTCACTCATCACTATCCCACTCCTCTCCAAAGAGGAACAATGATGATATGATTGATTAGGCTCCTGGGCCCTGGATGGATCTAGTTTTCTAAGTATAAAAGTTCTTAAGATAAATAAGCATAAGCCCAACTAAGACACTACTAACTTCTTGATCCAGTATAATCTATCCCTGAATAAGTCCCAACAGATTTTAGACATCAGGATAAGGAGCAAGGACCAGAAGAGATGGGATAAGACTGAAAATACAGGGTAGAAGATGATTCGGGAATGGATCGATGACTGAGCTTGGCCACAGACTCACAGGCTAAGCAAACTCACAGGTCTGGAAGCTGCTAGTCAACTCAGGGTAGTGGTGAATTCAGATACTGAAGGCAAGAGGAAGGCTGTAGGTCACATGTGAGTAGAAGAGCCAGAGTCAGGGCACGCAAAGAATAAAGGTCAGGATAAAACAAGGGGCAGAATCCAGGTACACTCACAAGAACCAGCAGGAGGAAGACCTCCAAAGGTAGAGGAAGATTGGAAGTCTGAAATCAGGGAATCTGGAACCAGAAGATCCTTAGGAACTGAAGGATAAAATTAATAAGGGACAGAGATAGCAGTAACAAGAAAGGAACTCAAGCTAAGTCAATTTTGCTTTCTCCAGTCCCCAGCTTTGTTGTAGGCTCCTATTAGAGCCATCCTTTCTCTACATAAGTTCCTTGAGAGATATCTAGATGCAAGACGAAGCAAGGAGAACAAAGTAATGGTTTATTATTCTGTGAGATTTAACCTTTGAGTACAAAACTCAAGTGAGCATGGGCGGAGCACATTAGGTATTTATAACCTTTTTCCTGGGCTAGAGTCCCTAAGTGTCCCTCTTCCCCAAATGCAAACCCACATCTCAGAACTTTACTTTTCAAATGAGACATTAAGCCATTCCTATATCTTCTTCCCTGTATTCCAAAACTTGTCGGAAATTCTTCAGAGCTAGATTATACTGGACCAAGCAGTTAGCTCAGTTAAAGCATCACATCACTAATGCCAAGGTCAGATATTTAATCTTCTTTTGATCCACTTGGCCCAGTGCCTATTGATCACAGGGAGAATAAAAGGAGGGTATGTGGGTTAAATAGTAGAAACCTACCTTGCTATGGAGAGCACATCTTTAAGAACATGCCTGACTTTGGGTTAGCAATATCATCTCTGTGTAGGAAGGACACTGCGATAATTATTTACATGTATAAAACATGTAAATGAGTTTGAGTCCTGTCCAGAGGATACATATGCTGAAGCCACCCTTTAAATGCCAACATAAATACTTTGTGTGTGAGGAACTCCTGTTCAGGGAAAATGCCACTGGCATCTGAGAAGGAGATTTGAATTCCCTAAACCAGATTGTTCAAAGTATTGAAATATGCTGTCTTTTCAGTATAAAAGGAGCATGACTTTGATCATGATTATTTTCATTATGAATGATTATTTCTATTACACCATACCTCCAAGGGATGGTACCAAAGGACTTCCTGAATCTTCTAAAATCTATTTCTAGATATCATCAATGAAATGAATACTCAGATTACTCAGATTTTCTAATTAGTTGGAAGAAGACCTACATCGCCTTTAATATTTCTGGAACAGGAAAGCAAATGAAATTACAACAATGGCATGGTGTATGTTCCGGCTTAGAAAGTAGTACTTATTAATTCAGATAACAGAGAAGATTTTTTCCCACAACATTAAGTGAGCCCTGAGGGAAGGGACAATACTGATTAATGGCAAGCACAGACATCAGAAAAGTGTTTTCCAAGTATACCATGCATTCTGATTTACCAGCTAAGTCACAAAACAATCTTGGTTTGTAATTTCATGCTGGCATTGTGAATAAAAGTACTACTGCTGGTATAACAGCCAATAGTGTGTGTTGCAAAGCAGATCAATTTTTTAAATAAAAATTAATATTTCATCTAGTTCTTTGATGAAAGTTAGTACAAATCAATTACTTTCTATATTTAGGGACTCATTCTATTCAGTCAATCTACAAAAATTTGTCAATCATTTTTGACCTCAGATAACCTAACGTTCTTCACTGGCCAAAGAGACAATAGATTTTTGGAAAGTTTATGGGAGGTACTTTCATAAGAGAAGCTAAGTCTTTGGATTTAATATAGAGCCTTTTGGTGAGCCACTTAACCTCACTGAGTCTCCATTTACTCATCTGAAATGGTAAAATAGAGCTAATAATATAGGGCTGACCTAGGTATGCTAAATAAGCTTTCATCTGCCCCTCCAGATACTTTCTTCCTGTTTCTCTACCCAGTTTTTTGGCCAGGAAGCTAACTTTGTATGGGCTGCATCAATGGACTTACTTGATTTCTGGATTCAAGTTGGGTTCATTCTTTTGTGTGTGTGTGGCTGCGTTGGGTCTTCGTTGCTGCATGCAGGCTTTTTCTCTAGTTGTGGCGAGCAGAGGCTACTCTTCATTGCGGTGCACAGGCTTCTCATTGCAGTGGCTTCTCTTGTTGCGGAGCACAGGCTCTAGGGAATGCAGGCTTCAGTACTTGTGGCACATGGGCTCAATAGTTGTGGCTCACGGGCTCTAGAGCAGAGGCTCAGTAGTTGTGGTGCATGGGCTTAGTTATTCCACAGCACGTGAGATCTTCCAGGACCAGGGCTCGAACCTATGTCCCCTGCATTGGCAGGCAGATTCTTAAAACACTGTGCCACCAGGGAAGTCCCTAAGTTGAGTTCATTCTATGGGAGGCACTGAAAGGATGACAGAGGTCCTCAAGAGAATGAGGTCAGGGCTTTTATTCCCCCTAGCTCCCTCCCTCCTAGCTTATCCTGAGTTGGCTGCAGCCTTTTACCTAGAGTAAGAGTCCCTTTACCCCTACCTGATAGCCCTCTCCAAATAGTTACACTCTCTACTCTCTCCTCTTTCCCCTTCAGGCCTAGGGCCCTAGAAGCTTAGGAGTGATAATGGCTACCAGCTAAGAGAGCTTCAACATCACTTGTTGGTTTCCCTTTAACCTTATGGCCACACCTATTAATATATTTCCATTATTAAACTCTCCTCCGTTATTCCAATTGAGAATGTTATTCCTGCCGGCACCATGACTGAATACTGTAGGCCACAGGTTATCTGCAGGACTAAATGAAAGGTCATAGTGAAAAATATAAAGCATATACAAATATTGTCTTATATTTTTATTAGAAGTCAGGTGCTAAAAAATAAATTGGCCAGTGAAAAAGATCCAGGTAGATCTAAAGCATGAAGTTATAGGAATGCAAGAGATTTCTGTGCATAAATTTTGTATCCTGCTACTTCACCAAATTCATTGATTAGCTTTAGTAGGTTTCTGGTAGCATCTGTAGGATTCTCTATGTATAGTATCACGTCATCTGCAAACAGTGACAGTTTTACTTCTTCTTTTCCAATTTCGATTCCATTTGTTTCTTTTTCTTCTCTGATTGCCGTGGCTAACACTTCCAAAACTATCTTGAATAATAGTGGTGAGAGTGGGCAACCTTGCCTCGCTCATAATCTTAGAAGAAATGGTTTCAGTTTTTCACCACTGAGAATGATGTTTGCTGTGGGTTTGTCATTTATATGGCCTTTATTATGTTGAGGTAGGTTTCCTCTATGCGTACTTTCTGGAGAGTTTTTATCATAAATGGGTGTTGAATTTTGTCAAAAGCTTTTTCTGCATCTATTGAGATTATCATATGGTTTTTATCCTTCAGTTTGTTAATATGGTGTATCACATTGATTTGCATATACTGAAGAATCCAGCTCAAAATTAAAAAGAAAAAACAACCCAATCCAAAAATGGGCAGAAGACCTAAAGACATTTCTCAAAAGAAGACATACAGATTGCCAACAAATACATGAAAGGATGCTCCACATCACTAATCATTAGAGAAATGCAAATCAAAACTTCAGTGAGATATCACCTCACACCGGTCAGAATGGCCATCATCAAAAACTCTACAAACAATAAATGCTGGAGAGGGTATGGAAAAAAGGGAACCCTCTTGCACTGTTGGTGGGAATGTAAATTGATACAGCCACTATGGAGAACAGTATGGAGGTTCCTTAAAAAAGTACAAATAGAACTACCATACGACCCAGCAATCCCACTACTGGGCATATACCCTGAGTAAACCATAATTCAAAAAGAGGCATCTACCACGATGTTCACTGCAGCACTATTTACAATAGTCAGGACATGGAAGCAACCTAAGTGTCCATCGACAGATGATGGATAAAGAAGATGTGGCACGTATATACAATGGAATATTACTCAGCCATAAAAAGAAATGAAATTGAGTTATTTGTAGTGAGGTGGATGGACCTAGAGTCTGTCATACAGAGTGAAGTAAGTCAGAAAGAGAAAAACAAATACCATATGCTAACACATATATATGGAATCTAAAAAGAAAAAAAAATGGTTCTGAAGAACGTAGGGGCAGGACAGGAATAAAGACGCAGACATAGAGAATGGACTTGAGGACACGAGGAGGGGGAAGGGTAAGCTGGGCTGAAGTGAGAGAGTGGCATGGACATATATACACTACCAAACGTAAAATCGATAGCTAGTGGGAAGCAGCCACATAGCACAGGGAGATCAGCTCGGTGTTTTGTGACCACCTAGAGGGGTGGGATAGGGAGGGTGGGAGGGAGATGCAAAAGGGAGGGGATATGGGGATATATGTATACGTAGAGCTGATTCACTTTGCTTTACAGCAGAAACTAACACACCACTGTAAAACAATTATACTCCAATAAGGATGTTTAAAAAAATTAAAGCATGAGGTTGAAACAAAATTTGACCAGATTGTAACCAGTCAACTTACAAAAGTTAAGTTGCCAGGGCTGAAAAAACTGATAGGGAGTAAGCAGAAAGACAAACATACATGAGGTAGCCATTCGAATAAGACATGAAGCAGTGAAAACTCTCAAATAAGATAGAAGAGGGATGTGACAGGGCATAACCCAGGACAGCCTCCAAAAGCAACCCGCTACCCTTGTCCCCAGTCTCTGAGTAACATTGTACTGCTACCATTGAGGGAACAGAGGATAATTTTTCCTGTAAAGCCCAGGCCTTGGATTTCATTTCTCCAGTAGTTTCTGTGCCCCACGTTGTCCACTACAATAGAGCATATCCATAGTCAGTTTAAGTGCATTCACTATTTTTCTTCATTTCAGTGCAATTTTGGGATAAAACTGCTCTTTAGTCTCCTCTAGATCGTCCCTGTTTCACCATTTTTATATTCTACAGCTCATCCTCTGACCCTTTGGGTTACTTGTCTTTATTGTTCATTCATACTCTTCCACTTCCAGAGGGTTGAGCCAGTTTCCTCTTATACATAAATGCTTGATGAAGCAGAGGCTTTGCCTATTCTGGGCCCAGACCCACCCTCACCTTCAAGTTAACATTGTTCTCCTTGAAGCTTTGTGAATCCCAAGTCAGCATCCCTGGACTATGCCTGCTGAAATTTTCTGAACTAGACCATCCTCTCCCCAGTAACCAGAAGCCAATCTCTTTCTTCCCTCAACCCTGGCAGCTGCTTCAGTCCCACGATCACTCAATCCCTGAGGAGCTTCAAGACCTGACAATTATTCTCTTCAGGCTGCTATCTCTTTGACAATTCTTCCCCTCCCCCCAGCCCTTTTGTACCACCAGAAGCTCACAAACTCTCAAACCTCTTTAGAAGATGTCTCTCCTAGATAATATGAACAATACAACAATCACAATCCACAACTCAACTATAAGTCAGTTTCTCTGGCCCCAGACAGACAGCAGCTACTGCCACAACTACATATGAATTTGAGGGAGAGGGACTCTGCCAGGGAACATGGAGAAAAATCAGGTTTTTGTAGTATAAGTCACATGTCACAAAGAGAGCTAGGTGGCTCTATAAACTAAAGTAGAAGCACGCTGCTCAGCATTGCTAATTATCAGAGAAATTCAATGAGGTACTACCTCACACTGGTCAGAATGGTCATCATTAAAAAGTTTACAAATAATAAATGCTGGAGAGGGTGTGGAGAAAAGAGAGCCTCCTACACTGTTGGCGGGAATGTAAATTGGTGCAGCCACTATGGAGAACAGTATGGAGGTTCCTCAAAAAACTGAAAATAGAGTTACCATAAGATCCAGCAATCCCACTCCTGGGCATATATCCAGAAAAGATGAAAATTCTAATTCGAAAAGATACATGCACCCCAATGTTCACAGTGACACTATCTACAATAGCCAACACAGGGAAACAACCAAAGTGTCCATTGACAGATGAATGGATAAAGAAGATGCGGTACACATCTGCAATGGAATATTACTCAGCCATAAAAAAGAACAAAATAATGTCATTTGCAGCAACATGGATGGACCTACAGATTGTCATACTAAGTGAAGCAAGTCAAAGACAAATATCTTATGATATCACTTATATGTGGATCCTAAAATATGACACAAACGAACTTACTTACAAAAGAGAAACACACTCACAGACATAGCAAACAAACTTATGGTTACAAAAGGGGAAAGGGAGGAAGGGAGGAATATACTAGGATTATGGGATTAAAAGATACAACCTACTGTACATAAAAGAGATAGCAACAAGGATTTATTGTACAGCACAGAGAATTATACCTAATATCTTATAATAACCTATAATGAAATATAATCCTCAAAAAATAAGAATCACTATGCTGTACACCTGAAACTAACACAATACTGTAAATCAACTATACTTCAGTAAAAATAAATTAAAAAATAATAAAACAATTAAAAAAGAAATAGAGATCTGTGAAGCAAAATCTGTAAGCTTGATATTTTTCATAACTGAGTGCACTGTTGGGCAGCATAAAGCTGAAGGCTGAATGGGTTGAAGTACCAGAATGCAGACCCCAAAGCTGGTAGAGCAACTGGAAATTAGAAAATTGAGAGAAAATCCCTATAATCAAGAATATTACAGGGACTTCCCTAGTGGTGCAGTGGTTAAGATTCCACGCTCCCAATGCAGGGGGCCCAGGTTTGATCCCTGGTCTGGGAACTAGATCCCACATGCATACCACAACAAAGAAGCCGGTGAGCCGCAACTAAGGAGCCTGTGAGCTGCAAATAAGGAGCCCACCTGCCACAACTAAGACCCAAAGCAACCAAATAAATAAATATTGAAAAAAAAGAATATCACAGAGAAGGTGAGCTCCATTTCTGCCTACATCCTTGCCATTCACCAAATTTTGCAGGCACAAGGGAGAGTCACACAGAGCCATCCTAAAAGAGCAACAGTGGGAAGGCATAAGAACAGAGCATAGGTATCAGCAACTATATCCCTTGGGGAGAAAAGGTTTACAAGTTGAATTCAGTTAACTTTATATTAGAAAAAATGATAATCTTCAGAAGAACATGAGATAGAGTTGCTATAACATACTATCTATGATAACCAGTTTTTAACCAAAAATCACTAGACATGCAAAGGGACAAGCAAGTGTGATTCATACTCAGAGAAAAAAAGGCAGCCAATAGAAACTGACTCCAAGAGAGTCCAAATGTTGAATTTTTTTTAACATCTTTATTGGAGTGTAATTGCTTTACAATGCTGTGTTAGTTTCTGCTGTATAACAACGTGAATCAGCTATACGTATACATATATCCCCATATCCCCTCCCTCTTGCGTCTCCCTCCCACCCTCCCTGTCCCACCCCTCTAGGTGGTTACAAAGCACCAAGCTGATCTCCCTGTGCTATGCGGCTGCTTCCCACTAGCTATCTATTTTACATTTGGTAGTATATATATGTCAATGCTACTCTATCACTTCATCCCAGCTTACCCTTCCCCCTCCTCGTGTCCTCAAGTCCATTCTCTATGTCTGCGTCTTTATTCCTGTCCTGCCCCTACGTTCTTCAGAACCATTTTGTTTTAGATTCCATATATATGTGTTAGCATATGGTATTTGTTTTTCTCTTTCTGACTTACTTCACTCTGTATGACAGACTCTAGGTCCATCCACCTCACTACAAATAACTCAATTTCCTGTCTTTTTATGGCTGAGTAATATTCCATTGTATATATTTGTGCCACATCTTCTTTATCCATTCATCTGTGGATGGACACTTAGGTTGCTTCCATGTCCTGGCTATTGTAAATAGTGCTGCAATGAACATCGTGGTACATGTCTCTTTTTGAATTATGGTTTCCTCAGGGTATAGGCCCAGTAGTGGGACTGCTGGGTCATATGGTAGTTCTATTTTTAGTTTTTTAAGGAACATCCATACTGTTCTCCATAGTGGCTGTACCAATTCACATTCCCACCAACAGTGCAGGAGGGTTCCCTTTTCTCCATACCCTCTCCAGCATTCATTGTTTGTAGAGTTTTTGATGATGGCCATTCTGACCGGTGTGAGGTAATACCTCACTGTAGTTCTGATTTGCACCAAATGTTGAATTTATCAGACAAAGACTTCAAAGCAGATAATATAAACATGTTCAAAGACTTTTTAAAAATATGTTCAGAAATTGAAGAAAAATATGTTTCAGTGAACAGATAAGGAATCTCAAGACACATGAAAATTTTTAAAAAGGAAATTGTAGAGCTAAAATAACTTGCTAGATGAACTCTGTTATCAGATTAGAGATATCAGAATAAAGAATTCATAAACTTCAAAATAAATCACTCAATCCAAAGAACAGGGAGAAAAAAAAGACTGAATGTTAATACAAAGAACCTCAGAGACCTGTGGACGATATGAAGCAGTTCAACAAGAGTATAATCATAATCCCAGAAAAGGAGAGGTAGAAAAAAGAGAATTTAAAAATATTTAAAGAAACAATAAACAAAAATTTACCAGATTTGGAGTAAAATATAATTTACAGAACCAAGAAATTCAACAAACTCCAAACAGGAAAAAAAAAAACACAAAGAAACTACTCCTAGATACCACATGGTCAATCAGCTGAAAGCGTAAGATGAGAGGAAAGTCTTGAAAGCAGCAAGAAAATAGAGACTTCACTAACTTAGTTCTGGTTGCTATAACAGAATTCCATAAAAAAAAGAATACCATAGACTATATAGCTTACACAAAGATTTATTTCTCACAGTTCTAAAGTCTGAGAAGTCCATGATCAAGGTGTCAGCAATTTATTTCTGATGAGAGCCTTCTTCCTGGTTTGCAGAAAGCTTCCTTCTCGCTGCATCCTCACATGGCAGAGAGAAACAGGGCACTGGTCTCTCCCTCTTCTCATAAGGACACTAATCATATTGTGGGGGCTCCACTCTTATGACCTCATCTAATCCTAATTATCTACCAAAGGCCCCACCTCCTAATATTATTGCATTGGGAATTAGAGCTTTAAAATATGAACTGGGGGAGGACACACTCAGTCCATAGCAGACATGTTTCATACAGAAGTACAGATGTAAGATTAGTAGTTTGCATCTCACGAGAAATTACAAAAGCCATTGGAACAACATATTCAAAGTGCCAAAGGGAGAAACAAAAAGTGCCAACCAAGAATTCTATATCCAGGAAAGTTTCATTCAGTAAAAGAAAGATAAATAAAGACATTTTCAGAAAAACAACAAATGAGTGAATTTATTATCAGCAGACCTACACTACATAAAATGTTGAAGATATTTTTTTCATCTGAAAGGAAATGACACTAGATTCCAGCTCCCAGAAATGGTAAATATGTGTTTAAGTAGAAAGATTATTTTTCTCCTTTTAATTTCTTTAGCAGACATATAATTGTTTAAAGTGAAAATTATAACACTGTATTGATGGGTTTATAATATATGTTCATGTAATATATGTTTGCATGTATATCAATACCAACACTAAGAAAGGGAGGAATGCAAATATACTACTGTAATTTTCTTATACTTTACCTGAAGTAATTCAATATTAAATCTAAATAGGTTATATTAAGTTTAAGATGCATGTTATAAATCCTAGAGCAACAATTTAACAGGACTGCAATGAAAAATAGCTAAAATGTCAATACAAGAATTAAAATAGCCAAAACAATCTTGAGAAAGAAGAACAAAGCTGAAGGTATCACACTCCCTCTTTCCAACTATACTACAAAGCTACAGTCTTCAAAACAGCATGGTACTGGCACAAAGACACATAGATCAATGGAAGAAAAGAGAGTCCAGAAATAAACCCTCACATATATGGCCAACTAGTCTGACAAAGGAGGCAAGAATATACAATAGGGAAAAGAAAGCCTCTTCAATGAATGGTGTTCAGAAAACAGAACAGCTACATGCAAGAGAATGAACTTAGACCAACATTTTCTCACACCAAATACAAAAATAAACTCAAAATGGATTAAAGAGTTAAATCTAAGACCTTAAACCATAAAACTTCTAGAAGAAAGCATAGGCAGTACGCTCTTTGACATTGGTCTTAGCAATGTATTTGTGGATCTGTCTCCTCAAGCAAGGAGAACAAAAGAAAAAATAAACAAATGGGACTACATTAAACTTAAAAGCTTTTGCACAGTGAAGGAAACCAGCAACAACACAGAAAAGCAGCCTACTAAATTGGAGAAGGTATTTATAAATCATATATCCAATAGGGGGTTAATATCCAGACTATATAAAGAACTCATACAACTCAATATAAAAAAATCAAACAACCCAAATTAAAAATGGACAGAGGACCTGAATAGACATTTTGTCCAAAGAAGACCTACAGATGGCCAACAGACACATACAAAGATGCTCAACATCACTAATCAGCAGGGAAGTGCAAATGAAAACCTCAATGTGATTACCACCTCACACGTGTCAGAATGGCTATCATTAAGAAGACAAAAAAATAACAAGTTTTGGTGAGGATGTGGAGAAAAGGGAACACTCGTGCACTGTTGGTGGGAATGTAAATTAGTGCAGCCACTATGGAAAACAGGTTCCTCAAAAAATCAAAACTAAAACCACCATATGATCCAGCAATTTCACTTCGGGGTATTTACCTGAAAATAAAAACATTAATTCAAAGAGATATATGCACCCCTATGTTCACTGAAGCATTATTTACAACAGCCGAGATATGGAAGCAACATAAATGTCCTTCATTAGACAAACAGATAAAGAAGATGTAGTATATATATACAATGGAATATTACCCAGCCATAAAAAATGAAATATTGCCATTTGTGACAATATGGATGGATCTAGAGTGTATTATGCTAAGTGAAATAAGTCAGATAGAGAAAGACAAATACCACATGATCTCACTTATATGTGGACTCTAAAAAACAAACGAAATGAAAACAGACTCATAGATACAGAGAACAAACAGATGTTTGCCAGAGGGGAGGAGAGGTTGGGTGAAATAGGTGAAGATGGTTAAGAGGTACAAACTTCCAGTTATAAAATAAATAGGCCATGAGGATGTAATATACTGCATGAGGAATATGGTCAATAATATTTTAATAACTTTATATGGGCACAGATGGTTACTAGACTTATCGTGATGATCATTTCTTATGTAAATGTCGAATCATTATGCAGTACACCTGAAACATAATATTGTAAGTCAACTATGTTTCAATTAGAATAATTAAAATAAAATAACAAAAGATACATTTAATTAGTGTGAAAAGAAGAATGGAGGAACAAAAAGAGATGAAACAAGTAATAAAAAATAGTAAATTGCAAGCCTACATATAACCATATCAATAACTACATTAAATGCAAATAAATGAACTAAATCCTCCAGTCAAATTGCAGCGATTGTCAGATTAAAGAAAAAAAAAACATATACTCTGACACAAGTAGACTAAAAGTAAAAGGCTGGAAGAATATACCATGAAAATATTAAGCATAAGAAAGCTGGAGTGAATACATTAATATCAGACAAAATGAAGTTCAAGACAAAGAATATTACAATGACAAGAGAGTTAATAGGGCTTCCCTGGTGGCACAGTGGTTGAGAGTCCGCCTGCCGATGCAGGGGACACGGGTTCGTGCCCCGGTCCAGGAAGATCCCACATGCCGCCGAGAGGCTAGGCTCGTGAGCCATGGCCGCTGAGCCTGCGCGTCCAGAGCCTGTGCTCTGCAACAGGAAAGGCCACAACAGTGAGAGGCCCACGTACCGCAAAAAAAAAAAAAAAAGTTAATACAAGGTGGGTGAAAGATGGGCAAAATGAGTGAAGGTGGTCAAAAGGTATAAACTTCCACTTATAAAGTAAATGTCATGGGGATATAGTGTACAGCATGGTGACAAACAATACTGTACTGGATCTCTGAAAGTAGCTAAGAGTAGATCTTAAAAATTCTCACCACAAGAAAAAGAATTTTAACTATGTGTGTGGTGATGAATGTTAACTAAACTTATTGTGGTAATCATTTTGCAACATACACATATATCAAATGATTATGTTATACACCTTAAACTTATACAACGTTATATGTCAATTATATCTCAATTTTTAAAAACCATTTGAAAAAGAATTAATACATTAGGAATACATAAAAATTATAAATATATATGAGCTTTAAAAACCAAGAGTTTGAGGGCACAGTGGCATGAGGGAATGTTTTGAGATGAAAGATACGTTCTATATTATGATTGTGATGGTGGTTACATCACAGTATACATTTTAAGACATCAAATTTTTCACTTAAAATTGATAAATGTTAATGTTTACACCTTAATGAAAAATAATGAAATTAAAAGCAAAAAAATTCAATATAAACATAATATATGTGAGTATGTAAGTTAGCCTTGAATGTATACACTGAGAGACAGCTGGTTTTCATTTGGAGTATCCTAATCAGAAATCTTCACTCCAGGGGAGATTAGTTAGTGTTTGAAGGACCCTAATCAGGAATCCACACCCTTTATGTGACTACGGCAAGTGCTTTTAAAATCTTATCCAGATATGCACCCAAGTGTTCATTATTAAGCATAAGCGCTATTAGAAATAAACAATTTTATGGAGAAATTAATCATGTTGAAGAAAGATTAAACAGGTACCTCTGTCCTGACATGAACAAGGTATAACAATCTGGCAAATCCATCAGTCTAACAACTATGAAGAGAACCCTGAATATGTCTGTTTCCAGCTTAAGAGAGAACTCTGTCACTGTTCCAGCTAGAAAACTGACTAATCATACCACAAGAATGTTAGTTCCATCCTCCTCAGAATGAAACTTTCATGCAAAGTGCTTGCTGGAAAATCTAAAAGGACAGAGAATGGGATGCTATGTTGGTTTTTCTGCCTGCTTCCTAGTGAATATCTGTACCTGATGCAGACTTGAAGCTGAGACTTGCCATCATTGTTATATACTACCCAGTAGTATGCTGGGGGTAAGCATATTCCTGCCACCTCCAATTGTCAGGAGCCAGTGATACTGTGGATAGCCAGAGAAGCTTAAATCAGTTCATAGCAGCATCCCATTTTATCCAGAAGAAAACCTCATGTTCCTTCTTTGCTGCTATAACTCAGGTAGTTTAAAATAATGTAAGTTTCTTATATCAACAAGTTCCTAGATCTAAGCTTTCCACTCAATTTCCCTGACTTCTCTAGTAAAAGCCTCTTTTCTTCTGGCTCTTGATCACAAAGGCTATACCACAGGCAATTTAAAGGGAACAATTATCACTGTGATTTTAGGTGTTTTTGACTGTTACAATATTAAACTCTGCATGAAATCCTATGAACAGCATGTCTACAAGCAATAATGTTGAAGCAGGACTGTGCAAAGGACACTGATTACTCTTGATCATGGCTGCATGTTTTGTAAATATAAAGTTTTATTGGAACATAGCAACACCCATTCATTTATGTATCGCGCACGGCTGCTTTCGTGCTATAATGGCAGATTTGAGTAGCTGAGACAGAGACAGAGACCACATGGCCTGCAAAGCCAAAAATATTTTCTATCTGGCCCTTCACAGAAGTTTGCCAACTCATGAACTGGAACAGTGTCACTTCTAAATCAGTAATTGCTATGTTTGACTACATAAGAATCACCATTAATTTCTTTCTTTATATTTGCTAGTTCCCCCATTTTAGATTCTTTTTTTCTGAAAATTCCTTCTGAATTTTTTAATGCTTTGTCCATTTATTCTAAACTTTTCTCACTTTTGAATAACTACTTAAAATTTCCTCTTCTTATCACTTCAGTTATGTTCTGTATCTTTGAATGTATACTGTTCTCATTTTTGTTCATTTCTAAATAGTTTGTAAATTTATCTTGATTCCCTCTTTAGCCTAAGATTTATTTTAAAAGTTGTTTTGCAGATTCTAAGTAGATAGGACTATTTTTTGATATACTTTCTTTACTTATTTGTTATCTCATTACATTTGAGTCAGAGAATTTGGCCTGTATGATTTTTACTTTTGGAGATTTGTAGATCCTTTGTAGCTTAACATGTAGTCAATATTTGAGACATTTCCATGTGAGTTTGAAAATAATTCGTATGCTGTTTTTTTTATTTTTATTTACTTTGTTCATTTATTTTTGACTGCGTTGGGTCTTCCTTGCTGCACGCGGGCTTTCTCTAGTTGCGGCAAGTGGGGGCTACTCTTTGTTGCAGTGAGTGGGCTTCTCATTGTGGTGGCTTCTCTTGCTGCGGAGCACAGGCCCTAGGCACGCAGGCTTCAGTAGTTGTGGCACATGGGCTCTAGAGCACAGGCTCAGCAGTTGTGGCGCATGGGTTTAGTTGCTCCACGGCATGTGGGATCTTCCCGGACCAGGGCTTGAACCCATGTCCCCTGCATTGGCAGGTGGATTTTTAACCACTGAGCCACCAGGGAAGCCCTGTATGCTGTTTTTTGAGTACAAGGTTGTCTATATATATATATTTATTAGATCAAATTTCTTAACTATATTATTCAAATTCTTTATAGTCTTACATATTTTGTCTACTAGAACTGCCATGTTATGAGAAATATGTTTGTTTTAATACGTTTGGGCTGCTACCAGAAAACATACCATAGAGTAGATGGTTTAAACAACAAACAGTTATTTCTTACAGTTCTGGAAGTTGGGAAGTTCAAGGTCAAGGTGCTAGCAGATTCACTGTTTGGTAAGGGCCTGCATCCTGGTTCACAGACAGCCATTGTGATATAATAAGAAATATACATTTTGGTTGTTATCCCAAGCTCCTGACCAGAGCTCCCAAATTTTTTGTAATTTCCTGAGCAATAAAGGTGCTAGGAGAATCTTTTGTTCTAATATTTGGTATTTGAACTTAGTTCCTGACACAGAGATCCTAAATCCCTTGGAATTCCCTGAGTGACAAGAGCATCTTTTTTTTCTAATAAGGTGACTCTTGGTGGGCTCCTAGATAGCTCCTGTATGGGGGTGGGTCACCAGGAAGACCAAGCCATGATTAGAAGCTTAGAACGTTCAGCTCCAACCCTCATCCTCCCGGGAGGGGACAGGGGCTAGAGATTGAGTTAATAATCAATCATGCCTACCTGATAAAGCTTCCATAAAAATCCTGAAAGTACTGAGTTCAGAGAGCTTCCAGGTTGGTGAACACATGGAGGTGCTGGGAGGGTGGTACACCTGGAGAGAGCATGGAAAATCTCTGCACCTCTCCCTGACACCTTGCCCTATGCATCTCTTCCATCTGGCTGTTCCTGAGTGGTATCCATTTATAATAAACTGGTAATCTAGTAAGTAAACTGTTTTCCAGAGTTCTGTGAACCAGTCAAACAAACCCAAGGAGGGGGTCAAGAGAACCTTAAATTTATAACTGGATGTCAGAAGAACCAGAGGCCCAGATTTGCAACTGGCATCTGAAGTGGGGGGGCAGTCTTGTGGAACTGAGCCCTTATCCTGTGGATCTGACACTGACTCCAGGTAGACAGTGTCAGAATTGAATTGAATTATAAAACACCCAGCTGGTGTCTGCAGAGAATGGAGAATTCCTTGGTGTAGGAAAAACCCACACACATTTCTTGGCCCAAAGTGTGAGTGTAGTATACTAGAGAGTGAAGGAACAGAGTTTTTCCATTCAGCCATCTTCTTGCTGTGTCCTCACATGGGGGAAGGAACAAGGGAACTCCCTGGAGTATCTTTTATAAGGGCACTAATTCCATTCATGAAGGTGCCACCCTAGTAATCTAATCACTTCCCAAAGGTTCCCCTACCTCCAAACACCATCACACTGGAGGGTTAGGGTTTCAACATATAAAATTTAAGGAGACACAATTTCCGCTTTTGCTGGAAGCCTGTAGAAGAATATGACATCTTCAGCAAGAAATTTCTCGGTTGCTATCAAAATATAAAATATGCATACTTTTGGACCCAGCATTATGTGTGCATACAAAGAAACAAGGACAAAGATGTTTATTGCTGCATTATTTTTAGTTGTAAAAAGTGGGAAACAGGGCTTCCCTGGTGGCGCAGTGGTTGAGGGTCCGCCTGCCGATACAGGGGACACGGGTTCATGCTCCAGTCGGGAGGATCCCACATGCCGCAGAGCCGCTAGGCCCGTGAGCCATGGCCGCTGAGCCTGCGCGTCCGGAGCCTGTGCTCCGCAACAGGAGAGGCCACAGCAGTGAGAGGTCCGCGTACCGGAAAAAAAAAAAAAAAAAAAGAAAAAGTGGGGAACAACCTAAATGTTCATCAATTGTTAAATAACCATATAATCTATATTATGCAGTAGTTAAAAGAAATGAAGTAGGTCTGTATGCACTGACATGGAAAGGTCTCCAAAGCATGTTGTTCAGTGAGGAAAAAAAGTTGCTAAACAATTTTTATGCTATGATCTCAATAATGTAACCAAACGAATTTGTAAGTACACATATATGTAAATCCATAGGGAATGGATTATAAAGATTCACATCAAACTGATGACAATGTTTACTTCAGGAAGGAGTACTTGAACGGTTTACTTTCTGTACTTATGACCTGAATCATTCCCAGTGGAAATATATTTGTATATTACTTTTGTAATTTTTAAACACAGTAAAATTTTAAACACTAAATAAACTAGCCAATGAGAAGGCAAAGGGCAGGGGACTGCTGTTTCTCATTATAAGGCTTTGAATAATATTTGATTTTTAAAACTATGCACATGCTTTAATTTAATGAAAAAAGTAAAAGTAAAGGTTTAAAATGCATTTAAAATATACTTTTACTTAAGGCCTCATAGCAATAAGTGGCAGAGTTGGCCTTCAAATCAAGGTTGTGTTAACAGCCTGTAAAGAAAGAAATAAAAAAGAAAAAGGTTTAATCTAGTAATGCATTATAATTAAGTACTACTTTAGCTTTTACTTATATTAAGAGAAAGATGATTATGGTTCCATAATAATTTATATAATAATCTATAAGGAGTAATCTAATTTTAAAGTTTTTAATTAAGCCCTTATCCACAAAATCACCCTGAGTGTTTTCTTCCTTAGTCCTCTAAATTTGGCCCTAAAACTGGTGCAGTTAGGGTTAGCATGGTGTCATCCTGCCTGTTAATTTTCAAGAATGATTCTTTTGCATGAGTTATTAGCAGCGGTCTACTTTAAACATACTGTCTGCTAATCTATATCTCACTTTGAGTCCATCAGATTTAGATGAGAAAGACAATCTGTTTTGCTTTGGAGTTTGTGTATTTTTCTATGTATGAAGACATTCTTGTTTCTACATATCTTTATTTACAGATCAGCATGTGTTTTTGGAAGTCCTTGAGTATGAGATCACATGGTTTTGATTTTCCATTTTTATAAAATTTTTTTGTTTTTTAGTTTCTGTACTGTAGATGAACAGTTAATGAGAAATTACCATCTTTGTTTTTAAAATGCATGAAGCAAGTTTATTCCTAAAATTTAAGAAATTAAAATATACCAAAGAGAAAGAACTTTATAAATCTTACCTTCAAAGATAGTATCTTTGTTATCATTTCAAATCCCTTATACTAGAGCACACAATGCAAAGGAAGTTAGAACTTAATGTTTAAGAAAATTGCCCAGTCCTGGGCCAGGAAAGTAGAGTGATAGTCACTGAAGCTGTTTAAGAATTTAGAGCTTAAAATAAAAACGATGTCTAATATTTAGTGAGCATGTATGATGTACCAACCTCTTTTATATGGATTTTCTCTCTGACTCTTACAACAACTCTCTGAAGTAGGTACTACTATTATCCCCATTTTATAGAAGACAAAACTGAGGTTCAGAAATATTAAAGATTTATACAAAATCACACATCTAGGAAACAGTAGATTCAGGTTTTGATCCCAGAGCCGAACCTCATAATCACAGTTTTATCCAAATTTAGATTCAGATATCAGAGAATCTAGATGGCAACTCATCATGAGATATGTGCACTGTGAACCTTCATGGCACCCATTACATCACTGTCATCACTTATAAGTAAATGAAATGACAAGAAATTAGTACTCAATGCCTTCACACAGACACCCCTCCAATTAAAGGTGCAGGGGGTTCTTTTGAAGCTGTCACAGACAGGTGTTTAGGAACCATATTCTGAATTTTTTCTTTGGATGTCAGTATTTGGGATTGCTTTTACTGCAATGCTTGCTGGCATTAAGACATCGGCCTGTATTAAAGGATAAGAATAGAAAACTGCATTTCATTAGTACAAAGAAATTATTCTCTTTACAAGTATCCAAAGAATAATTCTCAGAGATGCCAGTAATCTAAAAAGCTGACCTTCTCTTGAAAAAGGAATTTGCTTGCATCTTATGAGATAATATGATTAATTTATTTGGTTAGGTTTTCCTCTTTTCCTCTAACCTCTGGGAAGCTTAAAATCAAATCACCATCTCACCTCTAAGAATTGCTTATGACATTTCCACGTGATGATCTTATTCTTGGTCATATTATTTTCTAGTCACTGAACACCTTTGTCGTAGTCCATCTGGGCTGCTATATAACAAAAATACCACAGACCAGGTGGCTTAAATAACAAACACTTATTTCTCACAGTTCTGGAGGCTAGAAGTCTAAGATCAAGGCACTAGCAGATTCAGTGAGGACCCATTTCCTGGTTTACAGAAGATCATCTTCTCCCTGTGTCTTCACATGGCAGAAGGGGCAAGGGAGCTCCCTGGAGTCTCTTTTATAAGGGAACCAATCTTTTCCATGAGGGCTTCACCCTTAAGACCTAATCACCTCCCAAAAGCTCCACCTCCAAATACTATCACACTGGGGTTTAGGTTTCAACATATGAATTTGGGAGGGGCATAGAAATTCAGTCTATGACAATCTTCAATATTTATTTTTATCCCTTTGCAGTATGTTAGTTAAGACTCCTTTAATTAAAAGTACCAGAGGGCTTCCCTGGTGGCGCAGTGGTTGAGAGTCCGCCTGCCGATGCAGGGGACGCGGGTTCGTGCTCTGGTCCGGGAAGAAAAAAAAAACAAAAAGAGAAATAAAAGTACCAGAAAGCCTTCTCACCACAAAAAATAAATGATAAATATATGATGTGATGAAGACATCAGCTAACAACTATGGTGGTAATCATTTTGTAGTATATATCAAACCAACACATTGAACACCTTAAATTTACACAATGTTGTATGTCAATTATATCCCAATAAACCTGGAAAAATAGTAATGTGTACTAAGCAACCTGGTACACAGTTTGTTGCCAATAAACATAGTTTCATTCCTATCTGAGATCTACAGGTACTAGCATCTACAAATAGTTCCTGTCTTTTGGTCACTGTGGCAACCCTAGGCAAGCTCATCAAAAAAGTAGAAGAAATCCAAACAACCTTAAGCCATGCCATATACACACATACAAACATGAGCCTTCACACAAATCCATTTTTATAACTGGGATATACAAGGCATGTTAGCTTAATTTCAGATGGGCCTATGATAGGGAAGTATAAAATATAGTTCACTAGCTCTCAACCAGGGACAACTTGGTCCTGCAAGGGGCATTATGCAACGTCTGAGGTTGCAAGGGGTGCTACTGGTACCTATTGCATGGAAGACAGAGATGCTGCTAGCCACCCAAAAGGCACAGGACAGACCCCTACCACAAAGAATTGTCCAGCCCCAAATGTCGATAGTGCCATGATTGGGAAACCCTGTGTATAGCCACACTGATTAGTGACCAAGCTAAAGTAAATAGGGAGGAATTTAGGATAAAACATTCTAGAGACTGTGAAGCCAGGACAGTGATAGCTCTAGAATTACTATAAAGGAGTGGCTTAGAGGTGGCACTCTGATTGGAAGTGAAAACTTAGAGCTCAGTTTGCTTAACACTTTTGTTAAATTGGGTAAATATTAATAGTACCCACCAAAGAGTGGGACAGAGCCCTAAAGCTCCACTGAGTCCCACCTCTTTGTAGCATTCCTGAACCAGGAAGTTAAAATAGTTAACAACTTGGATTTTTAATTCCTATGGATTACAGGGGAAGAGGAGGAAGACAGCAAGGCCTGGACAGGGAAGCTGAAGACCTGTGTTCCAGTCTCACTTTATTTTGTATGACCCTGGGCAAGTCAATTTCCCTCATTGGGTTTCAGTTGCCTCCTGTGTAAACTGAGGAAATTTGGTTGCATCATTGCTAAGGCTCTTTCTACCTCTAACAGTTGTGAATCCGTGATTTCATTAATTGGGAGTAAACCAAAACAAAGCATAAGAACATTTTTTGGTGACTTATTTAGACATGTAATTCCTGAACATGGTCAGTCTTCGAGACAATTATCCTACAAGGTTGATGAAAATGGACTATACTTGCCTACTGCTAGTATGCAGATACAGTGGATTCCACTGCTGAGGATTTTATATAGGAACAAAAACAAGTTAGGTTTATTGTACTTCCTATTGTAGACTCACATAAGATAAAACCTTTGGTGATTGTAACATATAGTAATTTCAGAACTTTTTCAGGTGTCACACATTTACCTATTGTTTACAAAGAACAGTATAATTCAATAAATAGATCCATAGGTTTTTCTCCTCTGTAATTGTTTCTCCGTGTTTAATACATTTAGAGAAAGGGCTATGAAAAAGAAAGGTTTATAAGAGCTCCTCCATTGCTAGAGCACGGGAGTACTTCTTATCAGAAGCAAACTTTATCATTCCCCTTCCTGCAGGCTTAGTAATGGTTTCAATCTTTGAACAGGGCTTTATTTAGAATGTGAAATATTTAGCAGAAAAGATACAACGATATAGTTGAAGTGTTCAATACTCAATCCTAGGAGAGCAGAGAGGAGACCATTTGTCTTTTGTCACTTGTGCATAAAACTCTATTTCAAAGTCAAACATTTCAGGAGGGTTTAGGGAAAGCTTGGGACTGGTATTAGGTATACAAAGCACAAATTGCCCATATGGCTGTACAAGTTGTTCAGTGCACAAGGACACTTAGCAGGGAGAGCAAGTGGACGCTGAAATCCATAGTCCTTCCTCCATTCACCTTGGCAGGGCACTGTGTCTGTGGGGAGGGGGCCCTTTTCCAATTCAAACAAAGGCGCCATATACCATTAGGTAACAGAGATGCCTTCAGCAAAAACCAGTTGTAATGTAGTGTTGTAGAGTCTTACTCTAAACCACAATAGTGTAAATTCTTGAAATTGTTCAATTAACAAACTTGATGCAGGTAAAAGAAACAGTAGAGTGGGCTTAATCTGAAAATTCTCTGGGTGCAAGAACAATAATAAAAAATTGTCTCTGAATACTAGAAAGTCAAAAGACAAGCTAAAGCTATGTAGGGGAAGATTTTGAGGGAAGGAAGCAAATAACTTGGCAAAGTCCTGCTTCAGCCCTTGAGGAAATAATTAAATTTACAGAAAGTCGCCCACATCGTGTGGCCCAAGAGGTTATCAATTTGGATATCAGACATTCTGTTTTTGAAAGAGACGAATAATACATAAACAAGCCCCAATCCTCCTCAGGGCTTGTTCTAAAAAGCAACTTTTGGTCATGTCATTAGGTCAGTACATCCTCAAGCTAACTAAACTCTTACATCTGCTACACAAAGAGAATGTAGATTTACAACGATAAGCATTAAGAAACTGATGTGCCGTTTAAACCACCAAAGAGAAATAACTTTTATATTAGACCTAGTTTAGATTTTGTTATTCGCTTTGTCTCCCAAATCCATGACAATTGATAATCTAAGAGTGAGATACATGCCAACCCAGCATTAGCAAGAGGACAGGTGCCCAGGACCATTCTGCAGAATGTATAACACGTATTACTGAAGATCAGAATAATGTCTAACTATTAAAACATTCTGTTTAGAAAGTTTTTCAAATGAAATGATTCTAATTACTGATTTTTCCTATTATTTCCTTAATTTAAAAAAAATTATAAGTATTCTTCAGCAAGTAGCTTAGTAATTTAAGAAAAATCTTGTTAAATGAAAGGTCTAGTGACATTCTGAAATAAACTTTCCTGACTTAGTTTGAATGAAAAGTCTGATTACTTTTAATCCATTACACAGCAGATTCATATTCTCCCCATGTTTATGTCCTTCTAAACAAGCAGGAAACTCAGATCACACAGTCAGCTAGCGCTCTATTTGCATTTTTGATTTGCATGATGAGGGCTGCATCACAGTTTGTGAATATCACATATTACATGAAACCAAAAAGGAGGCTACCCAAACCTGCAGGATGTGGCAGGCAATCAAGCAGCATAAAGGAGATAAATTGCAGGTCCTTTGAGAACAGACTCATTATGAGCTTAACAAGCATCATTCTCAGTTATATCTATTTTAGTAATGTTAGCATGATATTCATTATTGCACTGTGAGCTGTTATGTTAGCTTGAGATTTACCAAAATGATAAATATTTTAGAGTAACATCTGAATAGTCACAAGGGTTTGTTATGGTGCTCTCTATTCAATACTCCATCTCCTGCACATGGACAAAACAAGGGTATATTTTTGAGGTGAGCAAAGAGTAGAAAGAAAAATCAACATAATTAAATGCAAAGAGGGTCAATGAAATTATACAATGTCAGAGCTGAAGAGAACCTTAACTATCACCCAGTCTATTGTTTCTGCAAATATTTTAACCAAATGCTCCTACGGTAAAGAAAAGGTATTATGTAACCCCAGCAGCCTGCGAGTGCAGTCCTCAGAGACCAGGAGCATATCTGAAACATTTTTTGAAATGTCCTTTTTTATCATAAAATTTACTTTACCTCTGAGCCTCAATTTCCTCATCTGAAAAATGGTGATTATAATAGCATTTAGTCCCATTTGTTTTTACTTTTATCGCCCTTGCCTGAGGAGACATATCCAAAGAAACGTTGCTAAGGCCTATGTCAAAGAATATATTGCCTAGGTTTTCCCTTAGGAGTTTTATGGTTTCAGGTCTTACATTTAAGCCTTTAATCCATTTTGAGTTTATTTTTTATATGGTATAAGGAAGTGGTCCAGTTTTCCCAACACCACTTATTGAAGAGACTCTCTTTTACTCAGTGTATATTTTTGCCTCCTTTGTCATAATTGACCATGTAAGTGTGGGTTTATTTCTGGGCTCTCTATTCTGTTCCATTGATCTATGTATCTGTTTTTGTGCCAGTACCATGCTGTTTTGATTACTGTACCTTTGCAGTATTGTCTGAAGTCTGGGAGGGTTATGCCTCCAGCTTTGCTCTTTTTCCACAGGATTACTTTGGCAATTCTGGGTCTTTTGTGGTTCCATATAAATTTTAGGATTATTTGTTCTAGTTCTGTGAAAAATGCCACAGGTATTTTGATAGGGATTGTATTGAATCTATAGATTACTTTGGTAGTATAGACATTTAAAAAATGCTGATTTTTCCAATCCATGAGCACAGTATGTATTTCCATTTATTTGTGTCATCTTCAGTTTCTTTCCTCAATGTCTTATAGTTTTCACAGTATAGGTCTTTCACCTCCTTGTTAAATGTCTCCTCAAGCAAGGGCAACAAAAGTAAAAATAAACAAATAGGACTACATAAAACTAAAAAAGTGTTTACATAGTGAAGGAAACCATCAACAAGACAAAAAGTCAACCTACTGAATGGGAGAAGGCATTTGCAAAGGATATATCTGATAAGAGGTTAATATCTAAACTATATAAAGAACTCATACAACTCAATAGCAAAAAAAAAACCCAATTAAAAAATGGGCAGGGGGCTTCCCTGGTGGCGCAGTGGTTGAGTGCGCAGTGGTTGATCTCTTGGTTATTTAATAGCATGTTGTTTATCCTCCTTGGGTTTGTATTTTTTACGGTTTTTCCTGTAATTGATTTCTAATCTCATAGCGTTGGGGTTGGAATAGATGCTTGCTACAGTTTCAATTTTTTTTAATTTACCAAGGCTTGATTTGTGACCCAAGATATGATCTATCCTGGAGAATGTTCCATGAGCACTTGAGAAGAAAGTGTATTCTGTTGTTTTGGGATGCAATGTCCTATAAATATCAATTAAGTCCATCTTGTGTAATGTGTCATTTAAAGCTTGTGTTTCCTTACTTATTTTATGTCTGGATGATCTGTCCATTGGTGTAAGTGGGGTGTTAAAGTCTCCCACTATTATTGTGTTACTGTCAATTTCCCCTTTTATGGCTGTTAGCATTTGCCTTATGTATTGAGGTGCTCCTATCTTGGGTGCATAAATATTTACAATTGTTATATATTCTTGGATTGATCCCTTGATCATTATGTAGTGTCCTTCTTTGTCTCTAGTAATCTTTATTTTAAAGGCTATTTTGTCTGATATGACAATTGCTACTCTAGCTTCCTTTTGATTTCCATTTGCATGGAATATCTTTTTCCATCCCCTCACTTTCAGTCTGTATGTGTCCCTAGGTCTGAAGTGGGTCTCTTGTAGACAGCATACATGCAGGTCTTGTTTTTGTATCCATTCAGTGAGTCTGTGTCTTTTGGTTGGAGCACTTAGTCCATTTACATTTAAGATAATTATAGATATATACGTTCCTATTACCATTTTCTTAATTGTTTTGGGTTTTTTCTTGTAGGTCTTTTTCTTCTCTAGTGTTTCCCACTTAGAGAAGTTCCTTTAGCATTTGTTGTAAAGCTGGTTTGGTGGTGCTGAATTGTCTTACGTTTGCTTTTCTGTAAAGGTTTTAATTTCTCCATCAAATCTGAATGAGATCCTCGCTGGGTAGAGTAATCTTAGTTATAGGATTTTGCCTTTCATCACTTTAAATATGTCCCACCACTCCCTTCTGGCTCACAGTTTCTGCAGAAAAATCAGCTGATAACCTTATGGGGATTCCCTTATAGGTTATTTGTTGATTCTCCCTTGCTGCTTTTAATATCTTTTCTTTGTATTTAATTTTTGCTCATTTTATTAATATGTGTCTCAGTGTGTTTCTCCTTGGGTTTATCCTGTGTGGGACTCTCTGCACTTCCTGGACTTGACTGACTATTTCCTTTCTATAGGGAAATTTTCAACTACAATCTCTTCAAATATTCTCTCAGGCCCTTTCCCTTTCTCTTCTTCTTCTGGGACCCCTATAATTCGAATGTTGGTGCATTTAATGTTGTCCCAGAGGTCTCTGAGACTGTTCTCAATTCTTTTCATTCTTTTTTCTTTATTCTGCTCTGCAGTAGTTATTTCCACTGTTTTATCTTCCAGGTCACTTATCCGTTCTTCTGCCTCAGTTATTTTTCTATTGTTTCCTTCTAGACAATTTTTAATTTTATTTATTGCATTTTTCATCATTGTTTGTTTGCTCTTTAGTTCTTCTAGGTCCTTGGTAAACGTTTCTTGTATTTTCTCCATTCTATTTCCGAGATTTTGGATCATCTTTACTATCATTACTCTGAATTCTTTTTCAGGTAGACTATTTCCTCTTCATTTATTCGGTCTTGTGGGATTTTACCTTGCTCCTTCATCTGCAACATATTTCTCTGTCATCTCATTTTGTCTAGCCTACTATGTTTATGATCTCCTCTCCTGCAGGCTGCAGGATCATAGCTCCTTTTGCTTCTGTTGCCTGCCCCCTGGTGAATGAGACTGGTCCAGGGGCTTGTGTAGGCCTCCTGGTGGGAGGGACTGGTGCCTGTGCTCTGGTGGTTGGAGCTGAGTCTTTTCCCTCTGAAGGGCAGGGTCCTGTCAGTCTGTGTGTTTTGGGTTGTCTGTGAGGTTAGTACAATTTTAGGTAGCCTGTCCACTGATGGGTGGGGCTGTGTTCCTCTCTTGCTGGTTGTTTGGCATGAGGTGTCCAGCACTGTAGCCTGAAGGCAGCTGTGTGGGGCTGGGTCTTTGTGTTGATATGGATACCCATGGGAGCACACACACCAATTAATATTCCCTAGGCCCAGGAACTCTCTGGTGGTCCAGCATCCTGAACTTGGTGCTCCCACCCCAGAGGCCCAGGTCTGACCCCTTGCTATGGAACCAAGAACCCACAAGCCCTACACTGAAGCCAGAGGGAGAAAAAAGAAAGAAAAGGAAAGAAAGCAAACAGACAAACAAAACCCAAGGCAAATAGCAAAAACAACAGCAAACAAACAGCAGCAACAACAACACAACACACATATACAGAGGAAAGAGAAAAAACAGAAACAAGAGAACAAACAGAAGAATTCATAAATGAGAACAGTCAGTAAGGACTAAACTAACAAAAATGAAAAATAAAACAAAAACAGCAAACAAACAAGTGAAGAAAACGTAAAATATACACATAAAAACAATCGAAGAAATAAATAAAATAGAAAACAAAGAACAAAAACAAGAAAAAAACACAGAACAACAAAAAAGTAAAGTAAAAATAGAAAAATAAGAGACTGCCCTGGTGGCGCAGTGGTTAAGAATCCGGCTGCCAATGCAGGGGACACGAGTTCAATCCCTGGTCCGGGAAGATCCCACATGCTGCAGAGCAACTAAGTCCGTGCCCCACAACTACTGAGCCTGTGCTCTAGAGCTCACGAACCGTAACTACTGAGCCCACGTGCCTAGAGCCTGTGCTCCGCAACAAGAGAGAAGCCACTACAATGCGAAGCCCGTGCACTGCAACAAAGAGTAGACCCCACTCGCCACAGTTAGAGAAAGCTTGTGTGCAGCAACGAAGACCCAACACAGCCAAGAAATAAATTTTTAAAAAAAGAAAAAGAAAATATATACATATTAAAAAAATTTTTAATAAAAATAAAAGATAAAAAATAATAAAAGCAACAACTGAACAGAACAAAACAAACCAAAAAAAGAATAATAGTGATAAGAATATTTTCCTGGGGCCTCCTCTGTCAGTATCCTTGCTCCTACATTGAGCCAGAGCCAATCCCCGCCTCCCCAGGTGGCCTTCCAATACCTCTAGGTAGGTTCTGGACCTGCTGTGGGTACTGTGAGGCCAGCTCAGACTCTGACCTGGCCCGGCTCCTGTGTGTGCTTGCCCCCAAAGTCCACTGCTGCGAAGCTAGACCAGTCTCAATGGTTGGAACATTCACTGTCTATTCAGGTATTCCACAGACACAGGATTTACCAAGCCAATCTTGGGGATTTAATCTGTGGCTTGTGCAGCTGCGTGGAAAGATTTCCGTTCCTCTTCCTTAGTCGCAACCCCTCTGGAGCTCAGCTTTGGTTTTGACCCCACCTTTGCATGTGCACCACCCTCAGGCGTCTGTCCCTTGCCCAGGCAAGAGGGAGTGGTAACAGCGGCTGCTTGGGGCACACTTACTCACTCAAGCTGGGGAGGGGTATGGCAGCCACAGTTGGGGTTTTTGTGAGTTGCCTGCAGCAGTGGAACCAACAGGCAGTTGCAACAGACTGTGGCGTGCTCGCTCTGGTAGGAGTCCCTCCCAGTGCCCACGGAGGCAGGGGCTGGTGTGGGGGGGTGGGGTCAGCGCTGCCCCCCCCCCCACTTGCCCGTCAACAATGGCAACTCACTTTCCAGGCAGACCACACTTCCTCTAGGGGCATTCCCGGCTACGCATCCCCTCACTCCTGTCCCCTCTGCTGTATCCACGCAGCCTACAGTGGTCCTCTCCCTGGATCCATTCTCCCAACCCCACGCTTTAGCACTCAGCCCCCACTAGCACTGGCAGACTCTCATCCCAGGCAGGGGCACCCAGGGCTGATTCCCAAGGAGGCTCTGGGATGGGCGGTGCTCAGGTCCCTGAAGCCCACGGGCAGAGGAGACTCCAGCCCAGGGGCAGGCAGGCCCTCTCAGATGGGAGCCCCTCCCAGTGCCCACCAAAGCTGGCGGGTGGGGAAAGGGGTCATATGGCGGCTCCACCCCTTTTGTGCCACGCAGCAATGGTACCTTGCTACTATGGTGTCCCAGGCTTTTTCTGCAGACTTTTCCAATTGTGGAGCTCCTTACTCCTGTCCCTTCAGGCTGTCTTTTCACAAACAACAGCTGTTCCCTCCCTGGGTCCATGCTCCAAACTTCACTTTCCAGCACCCAGCCCCCCTTCGCAACAGGCGACTCACGACTTGCTGGAATGCGCAGAGCAGCGGTGTAGACCATGTGTGCAGTTCTTACTTTGTCCTGCCTTCCACAGACCATCTGCTGCATTCTCCTTTGATCCCCCGAAGGTCCTTTACTGTCCCAGCTGATTTCCCCACCGTGAGGGAGTTTTTCTGAGTGCACGGACCTCTGCTCACCTTCAGCTTCAACTCCTCACCACCAGGTTTACTTGTCCCTTTTTTGATTCCTCTTTTCTTTTTTTCTTCTTTTCTTTTGTCCTACCCAGTTGTGAGGGGATTTTTCTTATCCTTTTAGGTGTCCAAAGTCTTCCGCTAATGTTCAACAGGTGCTCTATGAGAACTGTTCCATTTGTAGATGTATTCCTTATTTATTTATTTATTTATTTGGCTGCATTGGGTCTTTGTTGCTGTGTGCAGGCTTTTCTCTCTAGTTGCAGTGAGTGGGGGCTACTCTTCGTTGCGGTGCATGGGCTTCTCACTTCGGTGGCTTCTCTTGTTGCGGAGCACGGGCTCTAGGCACACGGGCTTCAGTAGTTGCAGCATGTCGGCTCAGTAGTTGTGGCACATGGGCCCTAGAGCACGCGGGCTTCAGTAGTTGTGGCTCGCGGACTCAGTAGTTGTAGCTCATGGACTCTAAAGCGCAGGCTCAGTAGCTGTGGTACATGGTCTTAGTTGCTCCACAGCATGTGGGATCTTCACAGACCAGGGCTCGAACCTGTGTCCCCTGCATTGGCAGGTCGATTCTTAACCACTGCATCACCAGGGAAGTCCCTGTAGATGTATTCTTGATGCACTTGTGAGGAGAGATGAATTCTGCGTCCTCCTATTCTGTCATCTCGACTCCTACCCTCCCTCGTTTGTGATTATTGTTTTAGTTAATAGGGCTAACAAAAACTTATTTACTGAAATTGAAAAAGATTACAGTCCAGTAGGAGAATGTCAATCATGTCTACTTATTCATATAACTTGGACTGGAGTTTCAAGCATCAAAGATTCTATGAGGGTGGGAGGCTGATTTCCTCTTTGTACTTGTATCTGTACTACCCCCACTGGGGGCCAGAAGGCAGTGACAAGACTGCCACTCTATAGGAAGCAAGAGCCCAAGCCATGGTTTTTGCCACAGACTGACATCCAGCAGCTTGTTAATTACATGTTTCCATTAATGGGATGAATCTCATTGTATTTCTGGATGACAATCTCCCTTTCAGTGCATAGATGTCTTATTTTTTTCTGTACTCCTTAGCAACACAGTGACTGTGTTCTGACACTTACATTTCCTTACTAGTCTTAAAGCTTAAAAAAGAAAGATTCCCCTTGAACAACCATTGATCTTGGCTGTGCTTGAGTTTTTCCCCTAAGTTTTTTTAAAATTTATTTTATTTTTATTTTTTTAATTTATTTTTAAAATTTATTTTATTGTACAGTTGATTTACAATGTTGTGTTAATTTCTACTGTACAGAAAAGTGATTCAGTTATACATATTATCTATATTCTTTTTCATATTTTTTTCCATTATGGTTTATCACAGGATATTGAATATAGTTCCCTGGGTCCCCTAAATTTTTAAAATAAAAAAGTTTTTAAAAGAACTACATTAACCAGAAACATATAAAAACAGCACAACTTTTCTATGGCAGCTTACTTTCTAAAGCCTCATCACATTAGAATAGGATTACCTTCTGTCTTTGGAGCACAAATCAAAGGACAATGTTGCAAACACACCCAGAGTTTACTACTGTGGGCTTTCTTTGGCAAGGAGACTGAATTGGCCAGATGGACTTATTCAGAAGGACCTGAGTTCTTTTCTACATCGAAAAATATATGAGCTGGCAGTCACAAAAACCACGATCTAGGGAGAAATCGAGAAAGATGGAGATTTGAGAAAATGGAAGTTCACTAATTTTGTTCAGAGTGAATAACTGCAAAACTAAGCCTGAAAGTCTAAAACATTTTATTGGAGTATGGCATATACAAATACTTCCTCCACAATTCCTCTGCAGAAGGGTAAGTATTACTACTCCAGGAGAGGATGTGACAAGATGCCCCAGGCACAAGATTAAATTTGAAAAAACAGATATATATACACACCTGAAAGGAAAATGCCCATCTTTGGGACAGATAGAAACAAGGTAGAGATGAGGCCAAGATTAAGGGGGGAAAATGGTGATTTTGTGAGGGGACAGCCACAACATCAAACAGTAATGAATACTTGAAAGTCAAAATCATGTTTGTAAATTGGTTATTAAACTGAATAGGAAGCTGGTGAGTAAAATGGAGTATAGGAGTAGTATAGTCCTGAGACATTATAAGTCCCTGATTTAAAGCAAAGAAGTTGTAGGCCAGGCATTACCAATTTCCTCCAGATATCACTTCAGCAAGGTCACTGGTTTTGACATTTCATTGATTTTACTCTATAGCTACAAAACTACTCCTTAAAGTGAATACCATTGCCCCAGCACGTCTGAATAATGCTGTGGACTGTGTTGTTCTGTCTACTTGCACATACAGAATGCTCCTTACCATGGTGGGTACATAATCCTGAAAAGAATGAGAGAAAATGCAAAGTTACTGTATTTTCTACTGCTGCAAACTTAGTGGCTTAAAAAAACATCCATGTATTATCTCACAGTTTTCATGGGCCAGGGCTCTAGGCATGGTCTAGTTGGGTTCTGTACTCAGGGTCTCACTAGGCTATAGCAAGGCACAGGCTGAAGCTGTGGTCTTATCTGAGGCCTGAGGTTCTCTTCCAAGCTCACTGATTATTGGAGAATTCCACTCCTTGTAGATGAAGAACTGAGGCCCTCTACTCCTAGAGGCTGTCTGCTATTCCCTGCTATATGATCATCACAACACAACAGTTTACTTCCTCAAAGCCAGGAGGTAAGCAGTTCTCTGGCTCCAAACCTCTCCCTTCAGGGAAGGCCTGGACATCCTTTAAAGGGTGCCCCTGATTAGGTCAGGCCCACCCCAAATATCCTCCCTTTTGATTAATTCAAAGTAAAATGAGTTGACACCTTAATTACATATGCACAATTCCTTCACTTTTGCCACAGAACATGACCTGACTACAAGAGCGAAAGCATTTCACATTCACAAATCCCACCCACACCCAAGGAGAGATTACAGGGCATATATACCAGGGAAGAGAAATCTTGGGGGCTATCTTAAAATTCTGCCTATGGCAGCTAATTAGATGGAACATTTTCTTTCTCCCTACTTTTTCTTTGCCCATACTGAATGGCCTGTAAGTACATCTCTTTAAAAAATCTATAATGAGAAGTAAGATCTTTTGAGCATTTCTTTATAAATTTTTATCTTAATAAAGTTTTAAAAACCATTCCCAGGACTATTTTGGTCCCACAGAGCTCCCTATAGAAACTCAAGCTTTCAGACCTTGGGTCTCCAAATTATCAAAGGGCAATTTTGCAAACACACCCAAAGCTGACTTCTATGGGCTTCCTTTGACAAGGAGATTGCATTTGATCAGGTGGAATGCTCCAGAAGAACCTGCTTTTGCACCTCAAAGAGTTATTTTCTACATAGAAAAATATAAGAGATGGCAGTCACTGAAACCACAATCTAGGGAGAAACAGATGAGGGTAGAGATTTGGGAAAATGGAAAAGAGTAGTGATACTCACATGGGAAGGAGTAGGAGGCCTATCTGGGGAATGGCCAGTGAAAGTGGCTAGTGAGACCAAAGTCGGCACAAGTAGAAGCACGGTGAGGAAGAAGGTTCAAGGTTCACTATCTAGGGCTCAAGAATCTTTAACGATTCTCCAAAGAAGACATACAGATGTTCAAAAGCACATGAAAAGATACTCAACATGACTAATTATCAGAGGAATGCAAATCAAAACTACAATGAGGTATCACGTCACATCGGTCAGAATGGCCACCATCAAAAAGTCTACAAACAATAAATGACGGAGAGGGTGTGGAGAAAAGGGAACCCTCCTACAGTGCTGGTGGGCATGTAAATTAGTGCAGCCACTATGGAAAACAGTATGGAGGTTCCTTAAAAAAACTAACAATAGAACTACCATATGACCCAGCAATCTCAATCCTGGGCATGTAACAGGAGAAAACCAGAATTCCAAAAGGTACATGCACCCCAACGTCATTGCAGCACCTTTTACAATAGCTGAGACATGGAAGCAACCTAAATGTCCATCAACAGAGGAATGGATAAAGAAGATGTGGTACATATATACACAGTGGAATATTACTCAGCCATAAAAAACAATGAAGTAATGCCATTTGCAGCAACATGGATGGACCTAGAGGTTATCATACTAAGTAAAGTAAGTGAGACAGAGAAAGACAAATATCATATCACTCATATGTGGAATCTAATTTTTTTAAATGATATAAATGAACTTATTTACAAAACAGAAACAAGACTCACAGATTTCGAAAACAAAGTTATGGTTATCAAAGGGGAAACACAGGGTGGGGGGATAAATTAGGAGCTTGGGATTAACAGACACACACTACTATATATAAAATAGATAACCAACAAGGTCCTATTGTATAGCACAGGGCACTCTACTCAATATTCTGTAGTGACCTATATGGGAAAAGAATCTAAAAAGAATGAATATATGTATATGTATAACTAAATCACTATGCTGTACACCTGAAACTAACACAACATTGTAAAGCAACTGTACTCCAATAAAATTTTTTAAAGAAAAGCATCTTTAACGAAAGAGCCCTTCTTGGAGGGTTATTTCTAACAGGTGGGCAGCAGGCAAGACAGCCAGCTATCATCTCTTCTGGGGGGAGATTTAGGGCACCCAATATTCATTTTGCATGTTACATATGGTGCCTCTTTAGTTTCTGGCTCATTGGGTATCTTTATTAAGCCCAATAAAACTATTTCTGGGCTTCCCTGGTGGCGCAGTGGTGGAGAGTCTGCCTGCCAATGCAGGGGACACGGGTTCGTGCCCCGGTCCGGGAAGATCCCACATGCCGCGGAGCGGCTGGGCCCGTGAGCCATGGCCGCTGAGCCTGCGCGTCCAGAGCCCGTGCTCCGCAACGGGAGAGGCCACAGCAGGGAGAGGCCTGAGTACCGCAAAAAAAAAAAAAAAACCACAATGAGATATCACCTCACACCTGTCAGAATGGCTATCACGAAAAAGAACACAGATAACAAATGTTGGGGAGGTTGTGGAGAAAAGGGAACCTTCCTACACTGTTGGTGGGAATATAAATTGGTGCAGGGCTTCCCTGATGGTGCAGTGGTTAAGAATCCGCCTGCTAATGCAGGGGACATGGGTTCGAGCCCTGGTCTGGGAAGATCCCACATGCCGCGGAGTAACTAAGCCCGTGCTTAGTTACTATTTCCTTTCCATTTTCCTACCATACACATACACATACATACACACACACACACACACACACACACACACACACACACACACGTAGACAGTGGAGATTGTGGAGTAGTATAACCTGTATTATTAGAAGAGCACATCTAGATTCAGCATAGACCTGAATATGGATTCCAACTTACTAGCTGAGTGACCTCAGTTAAGATATTTTCCCTCTCTGTATCTCAGTTTTCCTAAGTGTAAAACGGGAATAAATAAGCTAGTCTTCCAGGGTCGATATGAGGAATAAAGGAGGTACCACAGAAACTTCTAATATACCCCTTGTCACACAGCACATGGAAGCTGTTCCTATTGGTAAGTGGTATTACTCTTTCCATTCTTGTTGTTATATAGAAATGCCTTTCAGGTAAAACTTGGAGAGAGCTCAGAACTTGACAAGAGCAACTGCCCATGTTTGGAGTAACCTGGGGCAGAGGGCAGATTACAGAAAAGATGACTTGACATAAAATGAGGACCCTTTGTCTTTCCTGCTTAAATAATGTATGGCCAGCATCCTGACTCCCTGTAGCAGAAAATTATCTTCATTTAATGACAGAGTGGCTGGGTACTTATGGCATTAGTATCACTGATTGAAGGGCTTATTCTTATCATTCTAAATGTCAAGATCCTGATGATTTTGTTTAACTCCGCAAACATCTTTTACCTGCCTCATGCCAAGGGGGAAGGAAGCATCTAGGACAAGAAAACAGAATGAAAAGAGCAGAAAGACTTGAATTTTTTTCCCCAGTTAGTCCTAATCTTAATAATTTTCCTTGCTTTAACAGCAGTTTTGTTTGGTCTCTTTAAATAATTTGCCCTGTTGAAATACATAATGCAATGCTACAAGTTCTCATGGTGGGCTCTGTTGCAGGGCAGCTGCTCATTAGTTCACTTGAGGTCCTGGGTATTTGTCTAATATACATGGCAGATATTGCAGACTTCTAAAATTTGATGGAGACATCAACTAACAGTCATAGTCAGATGACTACAGGACTGGAGGAAGAAATGAAACCTACATTTTCTTTTGCCCACTCTCATGGCCACTTTGATTCCTTCATGCATGCTTATCCCAAAACAACTCTCTGAAATCACAGAAGTAGACAAAATAATTTTTAAATATATTGGGAAATATTCTTGTACTACTGCCCTTTGTATAAGGGAAGGGCCAGGAAAGACTGGAAAGAGACAGACCCTCCCTTTCTATAGAATCAAGAGGAATAGCTTCCCTAAGGAATAAAATGAACTCCAGCTACCTAGTGAGTGACAGAATTCCTTCATCTAACTTTTCATCTAATTTAATAAGTGGGTAATATTCATCCCATCTTGTCACATGAATATCTCTGTGTTATAAGATTTTATCATGAAAACCACTGTTCCTCATGGCCTCTCAGGTCCCTTATAACTTGAAATTCCATGACTTTCATTAAAAATGTGCAGATGGGCTTCCCTGGTGGCACAGTGGTTGCGAGTCTGCCTGCCGATGCAGGGGACACGGGTTCGTACTCCCGTCCGGGAAGAACCCACATGCCGCGGAGCGGCTGGGCCCGTGAGCCATGGCCGCTGAGCCTGCGCGTCCGGAGCCTGTGCTCCGCAACGGGAGAGGCCACAACAGTGAGAGACCCGCGTACCACAAAAAAAAAAAAAAAAAATGTGCAGATGAATTCTCATGGAATCGGGGGGAAAGCCCTCAATGGATTTTCTGAGTTTACAACTTTTAGCAGGAAAGGAGTCAAGCTGGTAGGCAGGCCTGAATTGCACAAGGCATTATTCTACACCAGAAGTGCTGCTGAGTATTTCCCAGCACTTTTCTGACTTCGAGATTTCTTCTCCCTGCCCCTCGCTTCCCCTCACACTAGACGAAAATAGGTTCACTGTTGCCCCCAAAGCCAAGCGGCTTCCTGATTAGGTGACCTTATAAGTCTTTCCTCATCACTTCAAGTGAAAAATTATCTTTGTTTTTAACTTCAAGAACAGACCACAACATAACACCCAGCTAGAGTGGGCCTTTTATTATGTAGCACTATGTCTGAGCCTCTTGAAAGTCAGGGTGGACTCCTTCAGGAGCAGCCAGAAATCTGCTAGTACTATAAAAGCAGAGGGGTGCAACAGGGTGGGGGATGAGTTTCTTGTGTGTTCTTCAAGAAATAAACTAGATATATACAGGTATATAGATATATGTATGTTCTTTTACATAAATAAATTACATTCTACTCCTAAGATTCTGTACTTAATATTTATTAGACATTTCTCCATATCAACAAATATAGATTATTCATTTTAATGGCTATTAAGTATTCCATTACATAGATGCACCATAATTTATTTAAACAGCTGCTTTTTGATGGATATTTAGGCTATTTCCAGTTTATTAAATTTTTTGCTATTATAAATGATGCAATGAGTATATCATATGTGCAGTCATCTTTAAGAAAATTATTAAAAGTGGAACTTCTGAGTCAAAGAGTACCTGTCCTTTTAATCTGTCACAGATCCTGCCAGATTATCCTATAAAAAGAGTGCCCAGCTTACTCTCTTACCAAAAATGTATGAGATGTCCATTTCCCTACACCATGGTTAATACTGGCCTTTATCCAACTTAATATTTGACAATCTGATGAGGAAAATAAATACTATCTCAATATTATTTTCTTTGAATGTCTTTAATTATACATGAGATTGAGCATCTTTTCTATCTTTATTATCAATTTATATTTGTTTTTCCTATGACTGTTCATATGCTTTAGAGTCTTCTATGGAGTTATTTTACTTACATATTGATTTCTAGGAACACTCTGTGTATTTATGATGTTAGCCCTCTGTTGTATGCATTGCTAATATTTTCCCCATTTATTGGATTTTTTTTTTTTTTTTGCAGTACGCGGGCCTCTCACCGCTGCAGTCCCTCCCGTTGCGGAGCACAGGCTCCGGACGCGCAGGCTCAGCGGCCATGGCTCACGGGCCCAGCCGCTCCGTGGCATGTGGGATCTTCCCGGACCGGGGCACGAACCCGTGTCCCCTGCATCAGCAGGCGGGCTCTCAACCACTGCGCCATCAGGGAAGCCCCATGGTATTTTTATCAAGCAGAAACTTCATATTTTTATATAGCCAAAGTTACAAACCTACAATTTCTGGAGAAATACTTCCATATATTTCTATCTATAATTTTATATATCTATCTACCTATCTAAATTTACCCATCATTAGCCTTTAGAAAATACTGAATAAACAGACTTCCAAAGATAATGAATGGAATCTTTATTTTGAAAGTAAAGGATTTCTTTGTGGGGGAAAAACATGTTAAACCTCATAAGAGATCTCATAATCAGGACAATGATTCTGAGTTTAGTGTTGTAATTCTGTGTTTGACCATCATTAAATTACAGTTCAGAGTTTAATGGTACATACCTTAGAGAGGAGAAACCATATGTCTCTATGTGCCATACATCATACTAAGCAATATTAAGCACTTCCACATAAGTTATAAACTAATATCCTGTAAGATAGGTATAATTATGATCTTTTTAAAGATGGAGATATTGAGGCATAGAAAAGTTAAATAACTTGCCTAAGGTTACACAAGCTACTTAGCAGCAAAGCTGGGACGCAAAGTTTATATTAGATAAAGAAAACAATGGAGCTTTTCTGACTTCAAGTCTAGTGGTCTTTCTAGTAGACCACAGTCAACAAATATGAGTATATTCCATAACAAAGCTGCACCGAACAGAGACACAGAGATAAATTAAAGAAGCCCTGCCCTTAATAAGTTTACAGGCTAACAGGAAAAACATACATGTGAATAACAAATTATAAGTACAAGCAGAAAAGTAGAAGAAAATGGATTTTGATTTGGGGGACTGAGAAAAAGCTTCAAGGAAAAGAAATCATTTAAACGAGGTATTGGAGGGACTTCCCTGGTGGTCCAGTGGTTAAGAATCTGCCTTCCAATGAAGGGGAAGCGGGTTCAATCCCTGATTGGGGAACTAAGATCCCACATGACCCGGGGCAACTAAGCCCACGTGCCGCAGCTACAGAGCCCAGGCACTCTGGAGCCCACGTGCCACAACTAGAGAGAAGCCTGCGTGCCGCAAGGAGGAGCCTGCGCACCACAACAAAAGATCCTGCATGCCGCAACAAAGATCCCGAGTTCCACAGCTAAGACCCAACGCAGCCAAAAAAATAATAAGTGGATAAATAAATAAATTTCTTTAAATAAACCAAGTATTGGAGAATGTGTAGAGAGAGAACCAGTGGAGGATATAAGAAAAAGACATTCCAGGCAAAAAAGAACACAGCATGAGCTAAGGCCCAGAGGTAACTTGTAGCCAGACCAAAGGCTGCACTGTAAGGTAAGCCTGGGCTGGTAAGCTGGATCTTGAATATCATGTAAAGAACTTTGGATTTTTTTCCTGTTTCTTTGGAAATATGAAATAAACTCATCTAATTTTTACTTTGTGATGATATATAATCATTTTTTTGTAACCAAGAGTCTATTAATCTGTGTGTTAAGCAAATATTTTGCAAATGTATCACTACAAAAATGATGGAAGCAACTATGGCAAAACATCACTTTCCGAGTCAACAGGAATTTGAAATTCCAAGTGACTTTCACAGATTTTCATTCCTTTCAGAAAATAATAGCTAACACATAAAGTGCTCATTCTTGTCAAGGACTGTTTTAAATATTTTGCACATTTTATTAACTCATTCAATTCAGTATTTATTCATTCAAACCTCAGAACAACCCTTGAAGACAGGATTATTATCCCCACTTTACAGATCAGAAAACTGAGGCACAGAGACATTAAGTAATTTGCCAAGGTCAAACCCAGGTTTCAACCTTAGGTAGTCTGGCTCTTAACCAGTATTAACCAGAGTCTGTGCTCTCAACCACTGTTTTATACTTTCGACTTATGACCCACTGCAGGGGCTTGCCTCCCACATAGCTGATATATGGGCTGGCCAGCCTCTGCTTCCATGCTGCCACTGGTCAGGCCATTCTGTTACCAAACAGCTGAGGTCTTCAGAGAGTCTTGCTTTATACTGCATCCCAGCCGGCCCCACTATGACCGTGAAGCGAATATTTGAAGCCAGTTAGCAAATTCCACCACCCCTAACCTCACTGTGGTGGGCAGAATGGTCCACCAAAGATGTCAGTGCTCTAATCCCTGGAAATGCGAACGGTTACGTCACACAGCAAAAGTGATTTTGCAGATAAAAGTAAAGTTAAGGACCTTAAAATTAAGGAAATGAACCTGGATTAACCAGGTGAGGCCAATCTAATCACATGAGCCCTTAAAAAGCAGAGAACTTTCTCCAACTGAAGGCAAGAGAGATGCAGCAGGAGAAGTCAGAAAGACTCAAAGCTTGAGAGGAACTCAACCAGCCGTTGCTGAAGGGAGGCCACATGGAAAGCGTGAGAAGGAATAGGGCAACATTTAGGATGAAAGACTGGTCCCAGTTGGCAGCCAGCAAAGAAACTGGGCCCTACAACCAGAAGGAACTAAGTTCAGCTAACACTTGAATGAACGTGGAAGCAGATTCTTCCCGGGAGCCTCTAATAAGGAACACAGCCCTGCCAACACCTTAATTTTTGGTCTAAGAACCCAATCAAGCCTACCCACACTTCTGACCTACAGAACTCTTGAGATAATAGATGGGTGTTGTTTTAAGGTGCTTAATTTATTGTAATTTATCACGGCAGCAGTAGAAAACTAATACAATCACCGAGTCCCAGTTTCTTCCAGTAGTCCTGACACCACAGCGTTTCCATCCTGTCACCATCAGTCTGCCTCATTGGCCCAAACTCCAATTTGTTTATGACCCTTTGGAAAAGTACTATGTTGATTGTTGCCACCTGAGCCCACTGATTAATTTTTAGCATCACTTAAGAGTAGGATAAACCAGACATTGTGTAACTCCTAATGGGATGCAATAGGAAGTACACTGAAGGGTCCATGAGATAACCTTGTCAAAAATGTTTACATCCTGAGTCTAATCACACCTTTAGAGCTAGTGCCAAGGGAACAGAAAATCTGGGGGATAGAGGAACAAGGTAAATGGCACCGCAGAAAAGCAATCAGAAAATCCATAATATAAGATGGGACAACTGATTGGTTTTAAAAGAAGACAACGACAGGAAGTAATGAAGGGGAGACTGCTCTAGTTTCAAAGAGATTTGAGAGGCATTACTAACAAATGTAGTGAACCTTGATAGGATGCTATTTTGAAAAAACCAGTTGTCTCCAAGGCAACCTAAGAAATTTAAACATGGACTGGATATTAGATGATAATAAGGAATTACTGTTAATTTGGCAGATGTGATAATGCCATGCGGTTATATAAGAAAACGCCTATGTTTTCTTACAGATGCATACTGATGTATTTAGGAGTGAAATGACAGGAAGTCTGGGATTTGCTTTAAAATACTCAGCAAGACAACTA
Source organism: Delphinus delphis (assembly GCF_949987515.2). Lineage (NCBI taxonomy): Eukaryota > Metazoa > Chordata > Mammalia > Artiodactyla > Delphinidae > Delphinus > Delphinus delphis. Next base: position 11,715,143 of record NC_082704.1, read on the forward strand.
AAGGAGGGGGACTTCCGTGGTGGTCCAGTGGTTAAAACTCTGGGCTTCCACTGCAGAGGCATGAGTTCAATCTCTGGTCACACATGCCATGTGGCCAAAAAAAGAAAAAAAAAGACAGCTAAAGGACGGTGGATGAAGCAGTAGCAAATGTTAATAACTGTTTAATATGAGAGGAGTACATGGACATTCATGATATTATTTTCTCTACTTTTGTGTATGTTTGCAAGTTTCTATAATATGAATGTCCTTTAAACTTTAACGCCCATAACTAGCATAACACACTAGTTCAGCTTGTCTCTGAAGAGTTAGTGGAACCATCACCACCCCTGACCAGGACAATCCACTTCTATTAATGTGGCCTACATGATTCTTGGGTTTTTTAACGGGTGCATTACAGTACTAACACAACCAAAACAGTGTTTTCCCATTAATACCAAATAGGTTCAGTTTTCCCCCAACGTGTACTTTTTCAATTCTCTGAACTTAAATGAAAACTTTACACTTATTTTGATTAAATATAATCTCACTAATTTCAATCAATTGATCCAATCTGTCAAAATTTCTATAAGTATTTTCAGATTTATCACATATATAAATTTACTAAGCATACTTTCATGACATTTTTCCAATTATTGATATATATTTGAATAGAATATGGTCCAGGACAAAACCCTGTGGCAGCCCACTAAACATCTTTCTCCAATAATGAACATCTCTAGAGAAAGGTAACAAATATCTTACATTTAAATTTAGAGAGCATAGGTGTATAGATTATAAGATGTTTGCACATATATAATCAAATTTAAGCCTCAAATCTAGCCTGTGAGTTGTCCTATTTTATAGATGAATAAACCAAGACTCAAAGAAATTGAGGACAAACAACTTTTCTTGAGGTGATAGGACAACATTTAGAAGAAAGAGGTGAAGAAAGAAGATGTGTAAAAAAGCATAGAGATGTGTATATGTATGAAGGAGAGATTACCTGAAGTGTAATTAAGCAATTAAAGATGAGTAGATAGACAAATGTAGGGGATTCAGACCCCTCAGGTAGAAGAAAGGAGTTGGTGGGGAAGAGACAGGTCAGTTCTTTGCACTAGCCAGTAGGGGGCACAGAACATTCACAAATCAATTTCCTCATCTGTAAAATGGGGTTAAGATCCAGACTTGCAAGTTTCTTTATAGGACAAGTTGAGATCAATGTATAAAGTATGTGGCGTCTGAGCTTGCCCTGTGGTAGACACCCAGTAAGTTTTGCTTTCCTCACGCCACCCCTCAATACCTTGATACTCCCAGTACACTAGAATCAGACCTACTTTTTAAAAGCTCTTAACTACTACACTAAAATATTATGCACCACTTAGAGGCTCCCTTTTGTTAGGTTTGTTACAAGGGGGGAGGGGCAAGAGGTTAAGATACTCCTCAGAGCTTGTGCTTTCTGCTTACAGACCTTCTTCCTCTTCGATTTCTTCCCATTTTTCTCTCTATTTTCCCGTCTCCATTTGGCCCCTTTCCTGACGCTTTGTAGTGTTTGAAGACCATCAGAGCATATTCTTCAGGTGCCCTTTAATAATAATCTCTTTTTTATTTCATCTTTACAGTGATTAAAGCTTTTTTCTGTTCATTTCCTCATTTGATTTTCATAATAATTTGATTCACTGAGGTGAAATAGGCAGACTAGTGGTTTGATCCACCATTGAACAGATAAAAAAACGGAGACTCAAAGAGATACATGACTTACCCAAAGTCACACAGCAAGTAAACAGCAGAACTGGAACTAGAACCACGATTGTTTGACTCTAAATGCTCCTATACTTAAAAAAATATGACACTAAGTCACCCACTGTGCATCAAAAACCAAAAGGCCACCACTGAAAGCTACACCACCACCATTATTTTTCCCAAGATAAGGTTCATCATCTTCCATGAGGAATATCCACATAATGTATTGGTCTCCTAAGCAAAAGCAAAACTAACATATTCCTATACGAAAGCCACAAACATTTGAGACAAAATGTAACTTTCCTGCTTAATAGATAGATAATCACTTTGGAGAATCAATTTCCATCATTACTATAAATGTTTCTATATTTTTTCTGTGCTTACAAAAAACTGGTGCTCTGAATATTATTTTCCCCCATTTATACTACGTAGCGTTCTGCAGATTTATTTTTTTCTTAACTCTGTCTCTAAAAGGACCTCTATCGAAGTTAATGTCTGGGGTGAGATTTACTTTCAAGATGTGAGTAAAATAGGACAGTCATGAGTCCTTTAGGTCAATCTATCAAGCATAAAGTTCAATATCTTCTAACATAAAAATGTGCTCAGCATATCCCTTCATATTTGTGGGGAAAATCAGAATGTGGTTACATGAACCAGTATGTCATCTTATCTCTTTTATTGTCTTTTGTTATAATGATTAATTTCTTATTGGATAAAGTAACTCAGGTCATTGCATGCGGATACAGTTTTCTCAAACAAAATATTTTTATTAGTATACTACCTAGTTTAAAAGTTTTTTTCTGACTAGAATTAAGAATTTTCTTTGAAAGAATGAAGTAAGTATTAAAGGATCAACAGTATCCATGAGAATACTCCATTCAATGGTTGTGGCAATGGGTAGTTTGATGAAACAGAATGGAGGGAGAAAACAGACCTGTGTATATATGAAAATATTAGTACATAGTGAAGGTAGTACTTAAAATCAGTGGGTAGAAATGGGCTTTTCAGGAAATGATATAAAGACAATTGGCTATTCATTTCAGAAAATAAAATAGATCCCTATCTCATACCATATGCAAAAATAAATTCCAGATGTTTTAAAGAACTAAATATAAAGGTTAAAAAATATAAATATTATATGAAGATATAGGAAGATGTTTTCATATTCTTGAGGTGGGAAAGCCCTTCTAAAGCCAGACAAAAATTCCTAAGTCATAAAACACAAAATAAGCAAAGTTGATTGCATAAAATGTTAAAAGTTCTGTACATAAAAAGACACAGTAAGCAAAGTTAAAAAGTAACAGACCATCAAAAATAATTTCAACATATACTGTATAACAAATAATTGCTATCTGGAGTATACAAAGAGTTCCAATGAGGAACAAAAAAATAAATAAGTGATATGAACAAGCAATTCACAGAAAAGGAAACCCAAATGGCCAATAAACATAAGAAAAGACGTGGGGGGCTACCCTGGTTGTGCAGTGGTTAAGAATCCGCCTGCCAATGCAGGGGACACAGGTTCAAGCCCTGGTCCAGGAAGATCCCACATGCCGCGGAGCAACTAAGCCTGTGCGCCACAACTACTGAGCCTGCGCTCTAGAGCCCGCGAGCCACAACTACTGAGCCCGTGTGCCACAACTACTGAAGCCCACACACCTAGAGCTTGTGTTCCGCAACAAGAGAAGCCACCGCAATGAGAAGCCCGCACACCGCAACGAAGAGTAGCCCCCGCTCGCCGCAACCAGAGAAAGCCTGAACGCAGCAACGAGGACCCAACGCAGCCAAAAATCAAACAAATAAATACATAAAATAAATCTATATTTTTAAAAAAAGAAAAGATGTAGGGACTTCCCTGGTGGCCCAGTGGTAAAGAATCCGCCTTCCAATGCAGGGGACGACAGTTCCACCCCTGGTCAGGGAACTAAGATCTACATGCCGCGGGGCAACTAAGCCCACGTGCTTCAACAAGAAAGCGCCCGTGTGCTCTGGAACCCATGAGCCACAAAGACAGAGCCCATGCACCGTGGAGCCTGCATGCCACAACTAGAGAAGAGAAAACCCGCACGCCACAACTAGAGAGAACCCCATGTGCTGCAACGAAGAGCCTGCGTGCCACAACTAAGATCCGACGCAGCCAAAAATAATAAATAAAATAAAAATAAATTTAAAAAAAGAAAGATGTAAAAACTCACTAACAATCAGAATTTTTTTTTTTGGCCACACTTTGTGGCATGCAGGATCTTAGTTACCTGACCAGGGATCAAACCTGCACCCCCTGCAGTGGAAGCTCAGAGTCTTAGCCACTGGACTGCGAGGGAAGTCCCCAGAATGTTTTTAAATAGAATGAGAAACTAATCTTTATATTCATCAAATTGGGAACAATTAAAATTTATAATATCCATTGGACAAGGATATAGGAAAAGGGCATCCATACACTATTGGTGATAATGTCAATTGATTCAGCCACTTTGGAGGGAAATATGGCAATACTTTAGACGTGCATACCCCATGACCCAACGATTCCACTTCTGCATAGTTACCCTGGGGAAGTACTGATACACATGTGCAGAAGGCACATTGCCCAGGACGTTCACTGTGACATTGTTAATAAGACTAAAGAAATTGTAAACAACCTAAATAAACACCTATCAGTATAGAAATGGTAAGATAAACTGTGGTACATCCACACAATAGAATACTACACAGCAGTTTAAAAGGAAAAGGTTAATTTTTTTTTTAAGGAAGAAGAATGTTGATCTATATGTAGCAACATGGAATGACATCCAAGATATATTGTTAAATCAAAAGCTATTTACTTAAGAATATATAGAAAACAGTTGCTTTTATATTAAAAAAAATATTACTATGTATGTGTATATGTACATACGATTTGTAAATAAAGATAAAAATGTTTGGATAGAGACAGAAGAAACTTTGTTATTACTTCTGGAGAATGGGTTTGAGACAAAGTCTGAAGGTAACACTGGTATTATCAGATGCTTTTTTTTTTTTTTAATTTATTTATTTATTTATGGCTGTGTTGGCTCTTCATTTCTGTGCGAGGCTTTCTCCAGTTGCGGCAAGTGGGGGCCACTCCTCATCGCGGTGCACGGGCCTCTCACTATCGTGGCCTCTCTTGTTGCAGAGCACAGGCTCCAGACGTGCAGGCTCAGTAATTATGGCTCACGGGGCTAGTTGCTCCACGGTATGTGGGATCTTCCCAGACCAGGGCTCGAACCCGTGTCCCCTGCATTGGCAGGCAGATTCTCAACCACTGCGCCACCAGGGAAGCCCCAGATGCTTTTTATGGTGAAAATATTTTTATTTGGTGGTTATACAACTGTTTATTGATAAAAGCACTCACTGCAAATGATGCTACAACCCGCTAAGGAGGTATGTCTCCACTTCCTTCTCCAGTGGAGAATAACTGAACTAAGAGGAGAAGGAAGGGGAAGCCCCTATGGACACTTCAAGCCTAGAATCTTCTTCATAATGAAGTACAACAGTAAGAACTCCTACATGGTAATTTTAATCTCTCCTACCCCTGCCCTAGAATATCTTTTCGAACCTAGTCCTTTAGATCAGACCACTGATTCAAATAGACCTTAGTATAAAATGCAAATGTGTCACCTACTAGAGAGTAAGCTCCATGAGGGCAGAGACCTTGCCTGTCTTAGTCATCTTGGTGTTCCCGATTTAGCACGGTCCTTGGTACCTAGATGTGCCTGCTAGAAAATAGCTCTAACCTAACTATGTCTGTGTCCCCTTCATTTATATCCACAAATAGTTCTGTTCCACCTCTAGTGCATTTATTCAATGGCTATTCAATAAGGTCCCTCTTATGTGCCTGGCACTAAACATTAAATATTTTTATGTAAATGTTGAATGAGTACATTTTTTTAAATCTTACTAGCATCTATTAACAGAATAGCATCAGAGTGTGCTCATTTATAAGTTTAGCTAGGTGACTGACAGGAAAGGAACAGACAACTGGGGACCCAGCACAGGACACAAGGATTGAGGGAAAGAAGACCTGAGTGACCCACCTGGGATGCCACAAGAGAAGGGTTATTAGCCTGGAGGCAGGCCCTTTTTCTAGCATTATTGCTACCATGAGCAGAGTAACATATACTTCTTCATGTATATATTCATTCGACAACTCACTGAAACTTACTCCGGCTAGAAGCCTTAGTCTCTGCCCTCAAACACAGCATATGCCTGGGGAGTAGAATGGAAGAAATGTGGGCTTTGGGTCAGGTTAAAAGTGTTGCTGGGAGATCTGAGACCAGTTGCCTGACCTCACCGAGCCTCAATGAAATGGGACAGCAATGCCTCTGACAGTGTTATTCTGAAGTTTTAAAATACTGTCTTGTAAAATGGCTGGTACTTACTACGTGTTAAGTAACCAATAATTATAATTATTATGGACCTAAAAGCCTTAAAACCTGACATCCTAGCTGGGCTGGAGGTAGGAAAAGGGGAAAGATATTGAGATAATTACCTCTAATGCAAGGCAGAGTGAAATATAACCTACCATTGAGAAGGGGAGTCACAAGGTTGCAGATTGAGGAAAATATAATAATTTCCAACTAACTGTGGGAACTGGGGAAGGCTTCCCAGAGAATACAGCATTTCAAATTGGGCCTGAGAGGATGAGGAGAAATTTCCACAGGTAGGAAGGGGAATATATGTGCCTGTGCGCTATCATGCCCTGTAAACACAAAGGTATTCCTGTACCAGACACAGAATGGAATTGGTAAGGTGATAAAGAAAAGGAGGGAGACACAGTTAAGATTATGTCTCTGTAACAACAAACATACATTTTGGCAGCAAATAAATGAATCATCATGAATTGCTTGCTTTATCCAGACTCAGGAGAAGAAAATAAAAAAAGAATTGGAGCTGAGTATCAGAATAAAGTCATTTTACTAGAAAGATGGTTTTGATTGTGAGACAATCTCCAAAGGAAAAGAAAAGAATCCTTTGCTCGTGCATTCCATTAACTAGAAAATATCTTGGATACGTCTGAATCTTTTGATTGCCCGATTGAATGAAAAGTCTTAAAACAGGGATGGAGGACATTCCTTTGGAAATTGTGCTCTGGCAGTCTAGACGGTAGCCCTGCCTTTACACATTTCAGCATTCTGTACAACAAACATAATCTAAATCTTACTGCACAATTGGACTTGGTACCCTACAATGGCTCATACCGTAACTGTTCCATGAGTATGCATTGCCTGACTGGCTCTGAGGTCAGGAACACTGTCATCTGTCCTCAGAATCCAGAACCATCCTTGAGTTTGAGTTTTAGCTTGAGTTTTTCTCCACTCAGTCATCTCTCCAGTCCATGTAAATCTTCATTATTAGGTGATAAATTTGAGTGAAAACAGGACCCATATTAGCTCATTGGTAACTGTTTTATGGGTTGCTGGGTTTGACCCCTAAGTTTATAACTGTCAGGTGAGTAGAAAATAGCATCAACTCTGGGCTCCTGTACAATATGCAGCAACAGGTTTTCCTCTAAGATCCAGAGAGGAGTGAAAATGTGGAATTTGAGAAAATTCCTAGCGGTGCAGTACCCCCAAAGTCACATAATGTGACCCAACTCAAGGAGAGAGAGGGCTTGCTTTATATGATTAGGACTGGGTATTGCAAAAGGCCTTCCTACAGCCCTCAAGCAATCAGTTCTGTTACTAACCTGTGAGTACTGGAGAGAAAACCAGCTCCACTTCTGCCTGAAATGGCAGACTATGTTGTGTCCTACAGTCCTTTGCAAGTGGCTGCTGGCCCAGTAGGACCCCTAAACATTGCAGGAGTGGAAATGATTGAGGCATCAAAGGGTATGGCTTGGAGGTGTGGGGCAGAGTGTGACTTTTCAGTTGTGAGAGACCATCATTTAGCCTCCTCCCCTTATTTTCCAGAAAGTTGACTACACCTTTAATTAAATGTGGAAACCTGTCACTTGGGAGCTTGTTAAAAATGCAGAATCACAGGTTCCCCCCTTAACAAGATCCCCAGGTGATTCGTATGCACAGTAAAGTTTGAGAATCCTTGCATTAAATCCTCTGGGCCTGTTTTCTTTTCTGTTAAATGGGGTTGAGGACACCAACCTACCCATAAGATCATGAGATCATGAGATCAGCTGCGGATAGCAAATGAGATAACCTGGGGCAACAGTGTGCTGGAGCCATTTGTTAAATTTCCAGCAGTTTTGTGAGCCAGTTGTTAAGCCGTTGGTAGTTTGAAATCAGGCTATGGTGGGAGTATCTGCAGACCCTACAAATCTGCAGACCCCAAACATCAGGGATTGTCATTTGTTTTTCAGAAATCTGAGTTATCTGCACTCCACTATGGGGCCTTAAACAGGTGAAAGCCAAGAAAGAGCTGTGGGCTGCGAGTCTGTCATGTCCAACACATGAAGGACATTTGCAGGTCCCTATGGATTTTCAGAAGCAGAGGTACCAGCTGGAGTTTGGGCCTAGGTTCTGGATACCAAAACAGGGAAGATAAGGGCACCAAAAGACAGGCTTCCCAGAGTCAACCAGAGCCTCTCCGTTTGGGCTCCCCTCCAATTCCTTGGAGCCTGCACTCCACAGCTGGAGCTCATTACTGTATCCCTCACCAGTTAGCAGCTCAAAAGCCTTGTTCTGTCACACTGCAGAGAGTCTGCATTTTGGCAGCAAAGGAAGCCAGGCCAAGCACAGTGCCACTGGGCCCTGTCCGAGGAACCTTTGAAAACAATTTTTCAAATCATTAAGGAAATGAAAATGAAAAACAAACTGCGAGAGAGGAGCAAATCCGCCTGCTAGCCAGGTTACTTAACACACACGGTGCATTAATGGGACGTTAAGATCACACCAAAAAGAAGCCCTTTAGCCATGCAGCTCTCTAGTTCGCACAGGGCAAAGATGAAGTATGTGGCTGTGGAAGATTCATTCACTTCAAACATCTTTGCAAGACAATGATGTGTCCCTCAGAGGTACTATAAGCATTTTGTGATCCTGAGGTTGCTATGGTGGCTGCTTTTGTGTTGAATAACAAACTACTATATAAACTTGGGCAAATCTGCATAAATTGTGTCCAGCCTATGGATCCATGGTTCTCTACCTCACACACCCTGGTCCATAATTGAAGAAACATGCACGGACACAGAGCAATGGGGTATGGACATACGTTCTGCCAGCAAAGAGGCTTCTCTCAAGTAGTTTCATCAAGAGGGCTATTTATTTCCCTCTGGGTAATCAGCCATTGATTGCCAATGCACCTTTTCTGGAATAATTTTGCAAGCCTTTTAGGACAAAGGCTATGATGAGGAGCACTTGGTATTTTTCAGATAATACAAAGCACAGCCTGGTAAGCATGTTTCCATTTTGATGCACAGAAATATAATACTCTTTTATGCACATTCAGTCCATATTTGTGACAAAATGATGTTTTAATATAAAATAAAACCCCTGAAAGTTACCACTATATTGTTTCTCTGTCTTTTATCTCTTGCCTCTCTGAGCCACAACATTCCATGGAATCCAGAATTATATTATCACAACCCAACTTCCTTTTGTTCAAGCGGAACGCATTGCAGTTCTCTGAAAATAATGCAATAGTGTCAGTTCCAAGCACCTCCCCACTTCTAACCCACACGGTTTTTGGTGCCATTACTTTTCATAAAGGAGCTGCAGTAGAACAGAATGTATGTCTATTTGTAGCTAGTTTACAGCCTCTGCAAAAGGGGTTTGCAGAGTGCCTCAAACGTATTTCATATACCCCTGACTCTTCACTTTATCTGTTGATGACCAGGATATGACATTTTCCCAGAAGCAAGATAACTACATTCCAGTTTTCACAGAGCAATGTTGTGTTATTCTGTAATTTTTTGTCCTGATGTTCAAGATAACACCTAAGCCATGAACCTTTTACTCCCTTCTGGAAATGCAGCCAACCAACAATCCACATAAAGGCAACCTCCAGCTGGGAAAGCCACTCTCATCTCAGAGGTGAGTGGAGTACAGCGATGAGTCATGAGAGCTTACAAATGGCAAAACCAGGTGTCTGGGTTTCAAAATGATATTAAAGGATCTCCCTAACATCACTGGGACTTGAGTAGCATTGAACTACAGCTCGGTACCAACGGCAACAGGGAAAAGTGTGCAGGCGTTTCTGATTTTCCTGTTGCATTCTTTCGAACAGCCAACTTTTACAGAGGGTAGCCACATGATTGGAGGCTGGGATTTCACTTGGCCCCAAGCCATCAGCACTAACACATGTCTAAGGACTCACATCTGTCTCACTAGTGGGCTCCCAGCACCTCCACTGCAGATGTGGGCTTTTTCGGGGTGTGTGATGTCTGCTTCTCAAGCTTCCATGAGAGAGAGGGCTAGGAAAAGAAAGGAATGGATGTGAGCTCCAACAAGTGCTCACTCACGAGTGGAAAGACATCCAGGAAGCAGGTCTGGCTAAATCCCACACTGCTGGGCATTAGACAGGTTTTCCAGAGTAGCAGCCTCTTACTGACCCCTGTTGGCCCCATTTCCACCCCTCCAAAACCCAGGTCAACCTCCAAGTTGTGGACAAAGGAACTTGACCCTGGAACTAATCACTGCACACCCCCAACAAAGCTCAGGAAAGTTCCTGAGCCATTTCTTTGTCTATGAGACCAAGACAATCAACTGGAAGTTTCTAACAATAAGCAAATAGTAATAACGAATGGAGCTTACTCCTTATCTGAAATGTCATGGTAGCATCTGCAAGCTGGATGATAAGTACACTTTCCAGTACACAGGACAAAGTTAAATCTGAGGCCTAGTTCTAGCATGTCATTGACACAATGGCTAACCTTTGGCAGGTCATTTTCATTCTCTGTGACTCAGTTTTCCCATCTACACAAGAAGGAAGCAGGATTAGATGACCTCCAAGGTCACTTCCAGTTTTGATATTGAGTGAATCTGCGTTGCACACACTGGCCTAACATCTAGGCTGCCCCAGATGGTTATCAGAAGTTTCTCTCTCTTCCTGCCACGTGCCCACTTTAGACCAACTTGTTATAATATAAGGTTCAACATAGGTTGGTGGCAGCAAGAAGCAACAAGTTCAGCCCACACAGCAAGAACATTTGCCACCGCATGGTATTTTCTCAGCTAAACAGATTCCAGACACATCTGCACATCACCTAAGACACAAATCAACAAGAAAACATATGACCTTCATGGGTGGTCTTCTTAAGATGTTCAAAAATGTTCTAGAATATACACCCACCAGGTCTATCCCTATGTCCCTGTGTCCCTGAAAGACACAGGCTCCCTTTAACACCAGGCCCTGCCTTAGTTGCGACAATCCATCAGCCCAGGGTCTTTAGTTACCTCATCCCCTAAAATCAGCTCATTTCTACCCATGAGGTCCTAGATATCCTTGGCCACAGTCCAGGGTATGAGGTGACTAAATTTTCTCCTAGCCATAGCTGCCTCTAAAACAACAGCTGCGTGTAGAGCCTGCCTATAAGGAGCAAAGATCTGAAGTCTAATTTGAGCTATATCACTGACACGATGGCTAACCTTTGAGAGGTTACTTTTCCTCTCTGTGACTCAGTTTTCCCGTCTCTACAAGGAGAAAGTTGGATTAGATGACTTCCAAGGCCACTTCCAATTCTGGTATTAAGTGAGTCTGGTATTCCAATTCTGGTATTACGTGAGGACACACCTCAGGCATGAAGGACGGACATATAAATCCTGGCCTGGAAGTCAGGAGACCCAGGTTCTAGTTCTAACTTTGCTACTTACTAGCTGTGGTTGTCCAACTTGTTAAGATGGCAAAGGACTTGGAAGACATGGGGACCTCTGAGGTGCACCATAAAATAGTGACAACCACTCTGCCAGCGAAAACTTTCAGCTTTATTATATGTGTACATCTTTGTATAAAAATATTAATAACAACAACCATAGTATCAGTAGCCAAAACATTTTTTAAGAAATATAGTATTTCTAAGTTTTCTCTTCTACTCATTTGACAGTTCCTTACTCATTTTTTTATCTATAAGAAATCATCTCTACAAGGTCTTACCTTGTCCTTTCCCTGTTCCCACCTTCCCCTCCTGCCCCATCACCAGTCTCCCACTCATTCAGCCAGCCCCTCCAGCTTTTTCTGACTTCCTAGAACATTCCTAACACGCCCCCTCCTCAGGGCCTTTGGACTTGCTATTTTCTCTGCCTGGAATTATCCTCCCTTTTACTTCCTTCAAGTCAAATGTCACCTTCTCATAAAGGCTTTCCTTGTCTTCCCCACCAAATATTCGAAACCCCATCCACACTTTCTATGCCCTTTGCCCATTTGCCCAGCTTTTGTCTCCTTAGGTCTCATCGCTGACATACCATCTATTTTATCTATTTATTTTATTTTTCATCTCTTCCCCCCTCCCCCCGCGAGAATGTAATCTCCATAAGGGTAGGGATTTTTGTCTGTCTTTTTGTTTCACTGCTGTCTCCCCAGTGCCAAGAATAGTACCTGGTATAAAGAAGGCACTCAGAAACTGTGTTTTGGATGAAGGAATAAATAGTAGCAGGCACCAAATGTTTAATAATATTTATGGGAGAAGAAACTGTAATTGAGAAAATATATCAACAATCTGCCATGTGGAAAACGTTTTCATTATTGTCAATGAGCAGCTGGCACTTCAGTCCAGCTCTGGAAACTCCAATGGGCATCAGGAGGAGAGTTTGGAGCCCTGGGTATAAATGCTCTCACTCCATATTGTGTGTTTGGACTTGGATTGGTTAATCCTGTCAGCTGCCTTCCCAATCAGCAATCTACACTTCTGTCTGGAAACATCCAATGATATGTCAGAACACAGAGTCCTCTGGAAATAAAAGTAACCACAGAGAAGGTTTCCTGAGCACCAGGCTCTGTGCTTGAACATGTTTCTGGCACTATCAGCAAAGCTCACAACCACCCTACGAGACGAGTACTATTTAGCCCTGTTTTTCAAGTGAGAAAACTGAGCCTCAGCAAGGCTGCTTCTTGCCCAAGCGCATACAGCTGAAAGTGGTGAGGCAAGGCTTTAAATCTGGGTCTTAAACACTAAGCTCTACTCTCCTTCTCTCTTATCTCCCATTGTCTGTCTCCTTCCTGCTGTTGAAAGTCCTCTCCCCAACCCCAAGCCTGGACATTTGTGTTTGGGGATTAAAATATGTATGTGTGGGCTTCCCTGGTGGCGCAGTGGTTGAGAGTCCGCCTGCCGATGCAGGGGACACGGGTTCGTGCCCCGGTCCGGGAGGATCCCACGTGCCGCGGAGCGGCTGGACCCGTGAGCCATGGCCGCTGAGTCTGCGCGTCCGGAGCCTGTGCTCCGCAACGGGAGAGGCCACAACAGGGAGAGGCCCGCGTACCGCAAAAAAAAAAAAAATGTATATGTGACCACAATGACGAGGGTATACTGACAGTGGCAAACAGTCCATTTCTCTCCATGAGCAGAATTAATGAGGCTGCTGCAAATGAAGAAAAGTTGAACAGAAAAAACCTGTGTTCAAATTCTGACTCAGTCAATTTACTGCAGCAATTTACATAACCTGAGCCCATTTCTGCAAGTGTAAAAAAGAGTGATACTACTGACTTTACAGCACTGTCATGAGGATGAAAATGAGATAATATTTACGAATGGGCCAAGCCCAGTACCTGGCACCTAATAGCAGCTAAGTAAATGCTGGTTTCTTTCCTGCCTTTCAAACCTCAGGTATGAGTATCCTCTGTTTTGTAGTTACTTCCAACCTCCAGGACACTGGTGAGCCACAGGGGAAAAGAACTTCTCTACCTCCAAGGTAGAGCAAAAAGATCTGCTTTTCCATTTTATTATTTGCTTTCCCTGTCACTTTGATGGCCCTTATATGAGAGGTATGGAATTTCAAGATGTGGAAGTGACCTGAAAAAAAATCAGACTCTTCTTTAAAATGAGGAAGATCCAGAAATCCATTATGTTGTAATGAAGAATGCTTAATGTTTTCCTTCTTTTTGATAAGTGACAAATAACCATTCAAATCTTAATTGTACTGATCCTAGATGAGATTAGATAACAAAAATTAATATTGTAAAAAGCAATTCGTCAAAGATGGGAAAGAAAGATTAAACCCAATACAGAATGTTTTCTATAAAAGATATGTTTCAAAATGTTTAAAGTTTAATTTTGTTGCCATGATACCATCATTTCCAACTATTTTCAGTTATCTTGAAATAGAAGGGTCAAGTATGGCCCATGATATTCAAGTGTTTTCACAGGTTTATTTAAAAGCATCATTCTGTAAAGGCAACTGAATGTTTGCAGACATCTGAAGATTAATACTGACATGAAAATATTTAGCAAAATATCTATCCTTAGATAATGCCACAATAATAATGCTTTGAATTTATCCAGTGCCTTTGTTCTGAGCAGCTCAAAGGGCTGTGAAACCATTATCTCATTAATCAAATAACACATTCCTAAGCTAGAGTATCATGATGTGGCTGGTTAGCAGTGTAAGCAGTTCCTCTCTGGAAACCACATACTGTTACTAGAGGACTACTGGAGCAAAATGAAATGATCCAGGGGAAAAAACTTACAACCATCTCAAAGTGCAAGTCCTAATACAGAGCATGCTCTCTATCAAAGTACTTTCCCAGGAATACACTAACGTTTCCTATGTTCCCAGTGTAGATATTAGGAAAGAATGCTATCATTGTCCCAAACTGGTAACGCCAAGTAGAGTGGAAATAGCAGCAGATTGAGGTCAGGAAGCCCAGTTCTCATGGAGGCTCTGTCTTTAACTCACTGGGTATCCTACCATGTGTTCTTTCCCTCTCTGGACTAAACTTTTTTTTGCCTGGAAAAAGAGAGGGTTGAATGGACCAGTGCCTTTTACAGTGTCTTGACAACAAAATACTTCCCACCAACCAAAGAGAATGCTTTTATCATTTTTATCAGTATCTGCAAGATTTCATGGGAAAAAAGTTTTAAAGCCCCTAATTCCATGTTCATAGCAGTATTATTCACAATAGGTAATAGGTAGAAACAACCTAGGTGACCATCAGTAGATGAATGGAAATATAAAATGTGGTATATACATACAATGGAATATTATTCAGCCTTAAAATGAAGGGAGTTCTAACACATTCTACCACATGGATGAACCTTGAAGACATTAGACTAAGTGGAATAAGCCAGACACAACCCAAATATTAAATGATTTCATTTATTTTAATACCTAAAATTGACAAACTCATACAGAAAGAAAGTTAAATAGTGGTTTCCAGGCGCTGGGGAAATGTTATTTTTATATAGTTATTGTGTAAATAGTTACAGTGTAATGAGGACCAAGTTTCAATTCTGCAAGATGACAAGAGTTCTGGAGATGAATGATGGTGATGATTGCACACAGTGTACTTAATGCTACTTAAAAATGGTTAAGACGGTAAATTTTGTCATGTGTATTTTACCACAATTTTTAAAAACAGAAAAATTTAAAAGTCTCACTGCTAAAGACCGGTTTGAAAATAGCAAGTCTAGTAAAATCCCTTCCAGATCTGAAGAATATCTATGTAAATCTGAAAAAAATAGTACATCAACCAGGAAAAGAGTGATTCCTTAAATTTCACTTTGTTACTGTTAGAAGATTGAGTCAATGGTGGTGGATAGCAAAGAAAATGCCCATTTCTCCATACTACCAAGGTAAGTTTGTGTTAACAAGAAACTGTTCTCAAGAGTTTTGCAGAAAGGGCTCTTAGTCACTGCTGACTTCCTTGCAGAGGGATAGTGGGCCTGGTGATTTATTTCACATCAAAGTGACCAGTATACCAGGTTGGAAGGAGTTAATGTGAGTCACTTTTTTCCAGAGTTGTTAGATTGGAAGAGAAGGAGAGAAGGGCAAGTGAAAATGGGATTCATACTTAAAATACTTGAGGGCTAAAGTGGCTTATAGTTATCACGAAGTAAGTTTACTTCTGTGGGGACAGTTTAGCTAGGAGATCATTTGAGTCTGGCTAGAGCTAAGCATCCCCCTCCCAGTCCTCCCATCCATGCCTGAGGCCAGACAAGACCCAAATCCACCTCTGAGGAAAGGAATTGGTATCTTTTGCCCATGATTTCAGTCCACACTATCACCCTAATTGTAAGCCTCCCTACAGAAGGAGAGATAAACCTGGGACCCATAATGATTACCTTGTCCACCATCACCGAAATTTGAAAGAAGGGACTGAAACTCTCCCTCTAGTCCTAGTCTATTTTCCCACACTGGAAAAAAAAACTTAGAAATAATTCCCCCTGGAAAAGAAGAAAATTGTCACAAAAATTCAGGCCTGGTTGTGGCTGGGGTGAGGAGGGGGATGGTCCACAAAGGAAATTTGGAGAAGGGGAAGGAGAGAACGGAAGGGACAAAAGTATCTGCCTTGTTCTCGGAGTAGGAGAGGCCCAGGTTACCAGGGTCTTTATACTCAAGCTTCCTTGTTAGGGGACGGGTTGAGGAAGGGCCCTGTAGTAACGCACTTCCTCAAAGGAGAAGGCTAAAGGTTGCCATGGGAACCTTGGTTCTGTATTTCTCTGACTTGGATGAATGCATAAAAGTTGCCTAGCTGGGGATTTTATATTAATCACTAAATGTCCTTTAGGAGAGGATTTGAAGAATTCTCTTCAGCAAATCCGTTTCAAAACAAAGCTAATTTCTCACTGAAAGCTAGCTGTGTGAAGGCCCAATTTGTTTAGAAGCATGGTGGTAAGGCTAGATGAGGAGTTAGAAAACTTGAGGTTCAGTCTTTGCTTGGTCACCTGCCAGCTGTGCGACATTAAGAAAACCCCTTCACTGGGCCTCAGTTTCCTCATGAAATAAGGATAATAAAACTTCCCCTACAGTGTTGTTTCCAGGCCTTCTCCCAACTTGGAAAAGCAAAGGTGCAGTAGGAAAGAAAGTACTGTGTCCTGCCCCTAGGAGTGACATAGAGCTTTCCCAAGGGATTCTGTATCTGATAGTTGATATAATTACCGAGGCAAGCTTGTGAACATTTTCTTTCACAGATTCTGAAAGCAGGAGGGAATTCTGACCCTTCCATTTGATAGATGAAGTTCTGGGATTAAGTGACATGCCCACAGTCACCCAGTTACAAAGTGGTAGAGCTAGGATTCAAACCAAAATCCACCTGACTCCAAGTTCAGTGCTCTCTCCTCCCCACCAATTAGGTGTAAGAAGAAATGAGCCTGAAAAAGAAGCTGCTCTACCTTCTAAGTCCAGGAAGGAAAAGCTAACTGTTCAAACGCCTTTGCTGGCTTTACTGGCATATGCACACAAACACAGCATGGATGCAGCAGACAGTGTCATGATTTCCAGATCAATTTAACACCATTTTCCTAAAAAGCACAGTATTACTAAAATGGTTGGGGAAGTGTTTTCAAATAAAGTGGTTAGCTGGATTCATTTAGGTAATTTCAAAGACAGTTCCCATTTTTTCCCCTTTTTGCAGCTTCTGTACTTTCATTACAAAGAAAAAAGTCTCCTTTTAGATACTTGCACGTCTCAGGATGATGCCCTCCTAATACCTCCAAAGGCCCACAATAAGATCAACTAGAAAATCTGAATAAAATGGCATAAAATTAGCTCCATGATAAGAAATGCTTATTTAATGTGGTTTGTTTTCTTCTTAAATAGAGTCTATCTTTAGCCATCAACCAGTTTGAAAAACGGACCATCACTGCTTACTGTTTTGATATTTCTCTACACTTTAAAATTTGCCGTTCCTTTCCCATGGCAAATCAAAGCTTTTATACAAAATCCTTCACAGCTAAAGTAAACCCTTAGTTATACATCTTTCTATTCTCTGATGATTAGGGCTGTGTTTTTGTTATGGTAAATAAGTATCTCATAAAAGTTCAGAAGGTCCTTTCTAGTAATCGTTTGCAAAGTCTCTGAGGAAAACAGTCTCTTCCTAACCTTTATTTTAGACCTATGTGATT
Source organism: Delphinus delphis (assembly GCF_949987515.2). Lineage (NCBI taxonomy): Eukaryota > Metazoa > Chordata > Mammalia > Artiodactyla > Delphinidae > Delphinus > Delphinus delphis. Next base: position 11,732,820 of record NC_082704.1, read on the forward strand.
CTTTCCTCCAGGAACCCTTTCACCAAGTAGCATAAGATAAGCTTTGTAACAAAGTTGGATGCGTTGGACTAAGTCTTAAGTAAATGAGTGGCCTTTTCAAGGAGATACTCTTGTTGGAGGAGAAAGATGTTCTGCACAATTAATGTTTGCAAGAGGGTCATTGAGTAGGTCAAATTTTAACTGGTGGCAATATATCACTCAACATCCAATGGTGAGCTGATGAAAGCATCTGATTGGCCTCAGCCATATGAACCCAAAGCCAGGAATTTCTGAACCTTGCAAGGAGAGAGGAACAGTGGGGGACAGCCTCTAAAACAGCTGTAAAATGTAGCAGCTCTAAACCTCCAGCGATTCCACCCTTAAAACTGATGCCTAAAGGAGCAAGCACATTTTAGCTAGTCACTCATTCTTTGTAAGTCTGTTGACCCGAAGAAGGTTCCTGTGTACAGTACAAGAGATTCAAAGAGTTTAATCTAATTCTGTACCTGAGCTGATCCAAGTCATTCAGAGCCTCGATACAGCTGGGTCGGTTAGCCCACCCCACCCCACCCGCAGACTCTTACAGAAAGATGAAAATCAAAACATAAGGATGCACACTTGCAAAATGTCAGAAATGGAAGGGGACTTCGATTTCAAGTCGAAACCCTCCTCTCAATTGTTCAGATGAGGAAACCGAGGCCTCCAAAGGCGACTTGCCAAAGTGTACAAAAGCATCCTCCTAACTCCAGACGTTTGCTATGAAGTCAGGATTTTGTCCCACTTTCAAAGGGAAAATGTCAAGACTTTTGGTTTAATATTAAAACTGACTCTCTCTACTTCATAGTTTTGTTTCCAGGAGCCGCATGAAAGCCACATCCTCACCCCCTCACCCTCACCCTCACCCCCATCAGAACCCGTAGCTTAACAGTTCCTGTTTTCTCACTATGCCCTTGCAGCTTTCTGTCTCCTCCCCCCGATAAGGGTGGGCCCAATTACTTGGTAGCCCACTTAGCATAGCAAAGAGCCGAAGTCCAGAAATGTTGTGTGGAAAAACCAGAGGGCCCCCAGTTGATGCTTTGTTCCTCACAGCTGTGCTTACTTCCCAAGCTGTGGCTTCCTCCAGGTTTGGGTCAGGCCCCGGGGATACTATTATTACATAATTTTGCATTGTACCTCAAGGCAAAAAAAAAAAGGTAATGAAGGAAAAAGCCTACACCTCTCATTCCATTTCCTTCATTGGAAAAGTGGGTATCGTCATCTGGGCTGTTCTGTGAACTGGGCCCTGCCCAGGACAATAGGCTTCTGAGGACAAGGTGATTAGGCCAGCAGTGCAGTGTGTTTGATTAGCGCCAACCAGCTCTTTGTAGAGGGACAATATCAGGCCATACAGTAACAAGATCACGTCTTTTGATTTGGGTTCGCTCCCTCTGTTGATACAACCCATTATCCTGTTTGCCTTTCTTACTACACCAAGGCATTGCACCAAGGACTTCAAGGATTTTTTTCTATAATAACCTCCAAATCCCTCAGCACCTGCCTTCTGCCAAAGAACCTCCCTCTTCACATCGGTGCTTTTCTTTGTCCTTTCAACATCACTTTGAATAGTTAGGTAAAGCGATACTCCCATCCCAAGGAAAAAGAGAACTAGGGCAACAACTACAGGGCCTCATATTTAATAAGAAACAAAATTAGGCAGAGCAATTGAGTCACTGTTTGCGTAACCCTTTTCCTGCTGCCGTTGTCTTAGTTTCACTGCACCACATGCCATCTTTCCGGCCATTTAAATAGGTTTGATGAAGAAAGGAAGACACGTTCCAGAGCTTGAAGCAGCAGCCAAGAGATGCATTAATGAAAGTTACCTGCACAAAGGCAACTACTGTATCAATTTTTTTAAAACACACAAACAGTGTGATGCCACCTATCTCAGGCCCCTAAACTATCCAACTCTTAAACAGAAAAGTGCTTCAACTCAGAATTTGTCCAGACTCTCCAAAGCTCCTTTAGAAATTACATAAGATGAATGGAATCTCTTGCATTTTAAAGGTCCCTTCCCAACCTTGAAAACCTATTCACATTTGAAAGGTATTCACTTTTGAAAATATTTCACATCCAGAAACTTTCACAGAAAATACACACCAAAGGAAAAAATCTTGATGAGATCATTCATGGCATTTGCTTAGCGAACTGGCTGGTAGATAAGAGACCAGAGAATATCAGGAATCAGGACTTGTGGGGAGAGAATGGCTTGTGTTTTTGTGTGGACTGGCAAACCCCCTTAAGCTCTGGCAGAATTCACATAATGCAGTATCTTGTTTTCCACTACCATCACCATCACCCCTCCCCCGTCCCCCCCACTCCCCCCCGCAACCGCTGCCTTAGCATCTATGTATGTTTATGCAAGATACTCCTGCTTATTTATGATTCATTCCAATTTGGACTGTAAATAGAAGGCAAATTAATAATTTAGAGGGAAAAAAGACCTGGGCCCTTTTCTCCTCCCTTCATTCCTAGGTCAGCCAGCTCGTTTATGAATTAGTGCTCAAGCGGCCTGAATAGCAGAGAATGAATGTTTGACTAAATCCTCTAAGTATGAAAGCTCTTCACACCATTTGGTCTTGAACTGATCCAATAGCGAGGTGTAACCACTAGTGACAATAAAGCGCCATCTGGCAAAGTGAACTCTAGGCAAACAATGACAAGCAGAAGTGAAAAGAATTGCAATGATTTCCACAAACATGTGAAATACTATAAACTGTGGGACTTAGCAGCTTCCTCCCGAGGCAAGTAAACAAATGCAACACTTCAGCGGTGGCGCTGATGTGTGGGGCTCCATCTCTGGGAGCAGGCTAGGCTCCATTTGCATTTAGCGAGGGAAAAAATGTATGCAGATTGGCGAACAAAAAAATATATAAGCACTACTAACCAGACGTCACTTTTCCTTCGCTCTTTACTGTCAGGGTGATGTACTGGAAGTCTTTATTTCTTTCAGCTTGGGCCTCTCGGTGCCTCATTCTCCTTCCAGCCTGTTCTCATGCCTTTCTCATCACCTGCTGAGGCCTTGATCACGGACAGAGCAGACGAGCAGCGGGGGGACAATTAGAGAGGAGTTCAGACTTTGATCATTTGACCATATGTGAATACAACAGCTGACCACATGTTTTAAAAGACAACTAACTTAAATGTATTTTAAAAAATCACAAAGCAAGCATAGATACTGAAATTTACATTTTAATTATCTGGCACAATGCTGCATTCAACTTTTTCAAAATATTTAATATGGAAAAATACATCTTGCCACTTCAAAATAGGAAGAGAAAGCACTTTTCTGTGTTTTCTCCCCACCCCCACCTTTGCTCCCCCCTCAAAATGTGTTCCCTTTCAGCAGAACATTTAACCACTGTGGATGGTGGAGAATTCTGTGCCGCAGATTTCAAAAGGCACATTCAAAGCTGCCCAAAGTTGGGTATGATTACTAAAGGTAAATTAAGCTTAAAATAAGCACAATCATTTATTTTTAAAACATGATTTTATAGAAAAAATATCTGTCCAGCACTAATGCCATAAACTAAGTTTGTTTGTTTTTTTAATGGAGCATACTCTACGGTTTAGCCTCACTTCCCCAATGCTTTAAAATGACCATTACAAAATTCTAAAACGTGGCTTCTAAACAGTGTGAAAATAAAAGAACTTTGTTGGCCAGAAAATAAAACTATATAATATTTGGTTAGCTAGGAGACTCTCAGTGCAGCAACCTTGCACAAATGAAGGTTTATTCATGGTTAGTTCTGTCAAAACATTGTCACTTCTCTTCTGGTTCTCTTCAAAGGATCACAGTCTGGCTAGGTGAAATGCGGACATACACTATCCAGCTTAGGGCCAATTCTCCTGTTTTTGTATGCAACTGATGATTTATCAGTTGCTTCTAGAGATATAGGGCTCTCCTTATCTTCTCCACCTACTAGATAATTAACATATTCATGAACTGGTTATTTACTCTCAAATAGGAGGATAATAGAAAAATAACACTAATTGTTTTGACAGCAGTTTGCTTAAGAATTATCTGGAAGAACAAATGTTTCTTTTGTAGTGTTAGGAAGACAAGCATTTATTTATGTATTAGGCTTATTTTTGTTCTTATGACAGACGAACCAAACTACTCTGGGGTAGGGGAAAAAGTCTAGAAGAAATAATTTAAGTGAAATTTTATCTGACATTCCCCAAAATATTTTGATAGTCCATTTATTTCATCAGTTGTGAGGGAAGTTAGCAATGTGGTATACATTGTAATAGCTACATGTACTAATGTATTTATTCATTATCTGTGTGTCATTGTATTTTTAAAATATATATTACCCTTTAATTTTAAAAAAATCCCACCTTGTTTTATTTCACTTTGGCACCATCTTAAATGTAACTGGTTTGCATTCATTATCTGATGAGCTTTAAGCATGGGGATTCTTATTTTAACACAAAATGCATTTTTACTTTGAAAGAATTCATGTTTAATACAACCTTTGAAACAAATGTTCCTTAAAAAACATATTCTTCTCTTTAAGTACAAGTGTCTTTACGGGGCCTTGTGTGTTACCTTGAGACCTTGGGCATGTCATAGCCCCCTCTGGGCCTGTTTCCTCTTCTGTAAACAAGTTAATAAACTATTTGATCTCTAAGCACTCTTCCAGCTCCAAAGAATCTCAGATTCTATAATTTCCCTACCAAAACAAAATCAATGTTCATACTCTTATTCTTTTCCTTATTCAACTTTTCCCTGTAGTGTGGAGAGACAGGTGAATGGACCTATCTTTTTATCTACTATGTGCCAGGCATTTTGCAGATATTATCTCCTTTAATCCTTACAACCACTCTGCAAAGTAAGCATTATTATCTCCATTTTATAGATGAGGATACAGAGGCCCACAGAGGCTACGTGCCTTGCAACAAGCCGTGTAGCTAGCAAGTTGTAGAACCAAGACCTATTATTAGATAGGCATTCTCATCATTACACCACACTCCCTCACAGAAAGATAATGGGTATCAGAAGATTAAGTCTCTAGTCCCACTTTATCACTGATTTCCTGAGAGAAATCCTCTACCTCAATTTCCTTAGCCCATATAGGCGGTGTAACTCCAGGATCGTATCACCTACCTCATTATGGATAGAGACAAAATCAGAAGGGCAATAATAAACAAAAGGCAAACCATGTACTTCCTCCAAGATGACAAAAGAGACATTGTGCTTGCAGGTGGCAAGGGTACGGAACCACCCTTTCTGAACACAGAACAGCATTTGGTGGTTGAACTGGGATATTGAAAAAAATAACTTCAATTGTGGCAGCATTCTTTAATGACATTTCTTAAGGTTAAAAGAGTTTTCCACAAAGTAGGAATATTCTGGGAAATGTAATTCAATAGCTTCTTTTGAACTGAAATAGAATCTACGGAGAAAGAAAATCGTACAAATGAAAGAAATTGAAAAGGCTACCCTGTAAACATGCTTTATTTAAACTTCATGTGTACTCAACAGTTTTAAACACAGAGGAAATCAGCTGGATTTGAACCCAACCTAGGAGTCTTTTGAGCCACTGACAAACATGGGGTAACTTCCCAGAATGTCCATTTTTTAACATATTTCGGTAAGAAATGCATTTTTTAAAGTTTTAAGACACACAGAAATAGTCTCTGTGTGCCAGAGAACAGGAGCATCCCAAGGGAAAGAAACTAGGACAGGCTCAAGAATTTGGGATGCCAGTAAGAAAGGATGTTTAGAGCTATAGATGGGGGCTGTGGGCATCTCATGAAATTGCTCTAATTTTGTAATTTTCCCGGGGTTTTTTTGTCCTTTTTGTTTGTTTTGTCTACTTTTCTTTAATGATTTGCTGTAAAACCCTCCCAGCTTTGTTTTGTAACATTTTGGAGGCCTAGACTCCCTTGGAGAATCTGAGGAAGGTTATGAAACCTCCTCCCATCCCTCCCCTGGTTGCTGAAAAATGCACAGAAGCACAAACCATTTGCATAAAATTTCTTAAGAGTCTGCTGCCCATCCAAGAACCCCAGGTTATGGTGACATACTTAAAACAAATTAAGATACCAATGCACCATTTTCAACTATCAGATTGGCAATGAGTAAAAGGCTCAACAATTCCTATTGTAGGTTAAACAAGCAAGTTCACACACCACTGATGGAAGTATACATTGGTGACAACTCTTTGGAGTTTTTTAAATGCACACACTCTTTGATCTAGTATATTCAACACTGGAAAACAACCTCAATGTCTATTGATGGGGGAGACTGGTTAAATGAAGGTAAGAATATCCATATTTCTGGTGATTATTTATGTTGCAATTTTAAAGCAAAGGCACTGTCTTCTCTCCCTATAGGTCATTGTGGTGAGTGGCTGGGGTTGAGAGATGCAGGAGTTGAAGTTCATACTAGGGGTTTAGCTGGGAGTTACCTAATGGGCCTCCTTATAAGGCAATTAGGGAGACAATGAGGGCGCCTGTGAGGCAGTCCTGAAGGGCCATACTATTAGGGTATTTCAACAGTGGTTCTTAATCTTTGGGGGTTCAAAGACTCCTTTGAAAATCGAATGAGGGCTAAGGACCTATTCTCTAGAAAATGCACATATGCACAGATTTTGCATATAAGCTCAGGGGATTCTTGGGCCCCCTGAAGTGGGTTCCTGGATACCAGGTGAATCCTTGCCTTAGGCTTCAAACAAAGGGAAACTTCTTTTGAGGGAGGTCTGTAGGGAAAACAACTATATGCAGCTAAGGACAGAGAATCCCACACCTGGGCACACTAGATTCCTTCTGAATTTCTGATTTCATACCTCTAATGAATCTTCAAACCTTGCACGGAAATCCTACTATATATCTTTAGAAATCTCTCCTATTTTCTAAGACAACCATTTCAAGTCTATTCCTACCTCCTACCCTCCTTAGCGGTGGCCTTGCCACTTAGCTCACTGAGAAAACAGAAGCCAATCCAACAAGAATGATTCCTCTTCCTACTGCTAACCTACAAACCAAACTACACTTACCCCATTTCTTCCTCTAGTTATGACTGAGGAAATGCCTCTCCTGTCCAAAGCCAACCCTGCCATTAATGCTTCTGGGTTCCTTTCTCACCTGCCTTTCCCAAGGTCTTATGTTACAATCAGAATAAAATTTAAAACTCTGCCGTGGCTTACAAGGATAACACATGATCTGATTTAAATTTTACAGACAACACCCTTATTGCTGTGCGTAAATCTGGATTTGGGGGGGATAAGAGGGAAAGCTGGGAGACCAGATGTTGATTAAGCACCAGGTACTGCTCGGTGAGGATAAAGCAGTAAGCAAAACCAGCATGGCCAATGTCTCATAGAGCTTGCATTTGAACAGAGAAGTGAAGGCACAAAGTGAATGAGGCTTTCAAGGGTCACCCAGGCTCCATAACTTATTCAGAATCCAGAACAGCAAGTGAACCAAATCACAGATTCCACACTCTCTCCTGAAAATCTTACTGTGACTGTTACTGTAGACAACGTTCTCAAAAAGTTTCATAATATAAGGCTTGGTTCAGGGGTTCCATGAAAACATGACCTACAGGAATTTTACTTAACAACAACAACATAATGTCCATCAAGCAAAAATTTTTGAAAAGTGGGCAAAGGAAAAAACTCTAAAAGGAAATATATTAAAATAGTGTTTGAAGTTGTGTTTAAAAGCCAAGATTATGAAGATTTTAAATTTTACTTGTTTTACATATCTTCTAACATTTTTTCTCTAATAAGTTTGAAAAAGTTAGATGTATTAAGCACTCCATGTAGAAACAGTAAAAATGCTATTAATGTATTGTTAAGTGAAAGGAGCGGGTTATAAATCTAGGTATACAGCATGATTGCAATAACATAAGCTAAAAGTAGGTAGACAAGGATCTGTGGAGTGATAAGCAGAAATGAAAGTAGCTGTGCTGGGGGTTTTAGTCAGAATACTTGGTTGGGCAATTTTCTTGAAATTTCTGTACCTCTGTACCTCTGTTTCCCATCTGTAAAATGGTAATAATACTTGTCCCCACCTTATAAGGTTAGTGTGACAATTAAATAAGTTAATATATGTATAATGCTTAGGCAGAGCACAGAGGACTTTTAGAGCAGTAAAACTATTCTACATGATACTATAATGATGGGTACATGTCATTATGCTCTTGTCAAAATCCATAGAATGTACAACACCAAGCTTGAACAGTAAGGTAAACTATGGACTTTGGATGGTGATGATGTGCCAGTTCAGGTTCATCAATGTAACAAACATCCTACTCTGGTGGGAGATATTGATAATGGGAGATAATGTGCCTGTGTGGAGACAGGAGGTATACAGGAACTCTTTGTACCTTCCCCTCAATTTTACTGTGAACCTTAAGTTGCTCTAACAACTAAAGTCTCTTAAAAAATGTTCAGTACACTGACTGTCACATAGGAAGCATTCAATAAATGCTAGTTATTACGTTATTACTATGACTACTATGTTATAATATAGTCAGGGTCCTGGTAGGTGCTCAGTGTTACTGGTGAATAGTTGCCACAGCGGTTGCTTTCTTCCCCATTAGACCTCTGTGCTGAGCTACAGGACTGATCATCCAAGAGGAATTCTCACTAAGCCACCTACCCCACCCTCTCCATTGTCTATCTGTGGCCCCAGAGCAGCAGCACTTAGGCCCCCCACTGTATTAACTGTTTTCCTGCCTGTCTTCTCCTCACTACTTCATTGCAAGCTCCCCTGGGGCAGTATTATTCCTCACTCCTCTCTGTATCCCTAGCCCTCAACTCAAAGTCTGACACTAAAGTGGGATAATCATGGTTTCATTGGATGAATAAATTTAAAAGAAATGAATGAATGAATAAATGAATGAATGTATGAAAAGCAGGCCCTATCAAGGCATGTTCTGTTGAGTTAATCTGAGCACAGTCTGTTATTCAGCCATAACAAGGAATGAAGTTCTGACACATGCTCCAACATGGATGAACCTTGAAAACATTATGCTAAGTGAAATGTCAGGCACAAAAGGACAAATACTGTATGATTTGACTTATATGAGGTATCCAGAATAGGCAAGTCCATTAAGGCAAAGTATACGAGAGGTTACCAGGCGCTGAGGGAGAAGAGAATGGAGAACTATTGCTTCAGGGGTACAAGAGTTTCTGTTTGGGACGATGGAAACATTTTGGAAACAGATAGTGGTAACAGTCGCACAACACTGTGAATGTAATTAATGCCACTGAATTGTACACTTAAAATGGTTAAAATGATAAATTTTATGTTATATATAGTTTACTACAATTTTTTAAAATAAATTTTTTTTATTTATTTTTGTCTGCGCTGGGTCTTTGCTGCTGTGCACAGGCTTTCTCTAGTTGCACAAGCGGAGGCCCCTCTTTCGCTGCAGTGCATGGGCTTCTCACCATGGCGGGCCCTACCCTTGTGGAGCACGAGCTCCAGACACACGGGCCTCAGCAGTTGTGGCACACAGGCTCAGTAGTTGTGGCACACGGGCCCAGCTGCTCCGTGGCATGTGGGATCCTCCCAGACCAGGGATCGAACCCGTGTCCCCTGCATTGGCAGGCAGATTCCTAACCACTGTGTGACCAGGGAAGCCCCTAGTTTACTACAATTTTAAAAAGCAAATTAAGAAGCTACTATGAATTCACTAATGCCTTACATATAAATATGACATATATTGATTATTCAATCTGCATATGGATTTGTGGACCACTTACACAGATTCTAGTGTATTCAAGGCTGTATACATGGCAAATATTTATTAAGTGCTTCCTCACGAAATGGGTCTCTTTAGCACAATATCCAAGCACCAGTTCATCATATAAGCCAATTAGAGACTTTGTGAATAAATGAGTGTGTATGTGTGCGTGTGTGTGTGTGTGTGTGTATTGGGGACAGGGGGTAGTAGGTAAGTGTTATAAGAAACAGGAAGGGCCTGTCCCTGAATCCTGGCTAATTGCTTCCTTTCAGGAGAAGCACCAAAGATGGAACAGCCTGGCCTTTGCCCCATGCTGGTTCCTGCAGGTGCAAAGAGAGGACTACTGCTAATGCAACAGAGATGTGCCATGCTGCACATGGCACACAGATAAACAGGTCTGGAGCCTCCAAAGCTGTCAGCCTAGTGTCTTTCATGAGCCTTAAAAGTGAATCAGAAAGAAAACAAAGAAGGGTTGCTCTTAAGATCTGTGTTTCTCACCACTGCTGGAAGTAAATATGAGGTATCTGGGAGAAACAGAGCCTATATTCAAAAGTTTACCTAAAGCTGAACAGGACAAGGAGGTGGGGAGGGGGAGACAGAGATGTTACACAATAAAAAAAGAGACAGAGCATCCTTTCAAAATATATTGAGAGCTTCTACCACTCATCATTCAGTAAGAGTTACTGAATCTGAATTCCTATGTTGCCACCAGTATGAACAGTACTAAACACTACCACAAGATGATTCTTTTCTCTTCACTCTTTAAAAATTAACCAAAATTACAATCTGATTTCTTCAGCTTAAATGGGTTTGCTTTTTCCTCTGGAGTGTGCATGTGAAAAGGTATTCAACTAAAAGATGTCACTGACCAATTTCTTTTTAAGTTGCTTCAAATTGCTTTCGGTGGCCATACTTTAATCAGCATTGGAAGCATTTCAGACACATTCATTGCATTCTCTGATTTCATTAAAGTTTATCCTATTAATAAAAGGATTAAATTTCTTTACAGATGTTGCAAAATCTGCCAAAACACAAAATTCTATTGTGATACCTATTTTTCCACTTGATTTACATTATAGGATTGGGAAGAAACTGATTCTTCTATAAAATCAAGCTGCCCTTTATACTACAGCAAGTCTTTTTTAAAAAATCACTCATTTCAACGTATGTCTGCATATGCATACAGAAAGCTCTGAAAGAATATACAACCTTTACTGTAGTTACTTCTAGGGAGGCATGTGGGATGGGAAACAGGTCACAGTGAAATGTGAATGGGGACTTTTACTGTTTATGTATTCTGTATTCTTTGAATTATTTTCACAATGAGTATATAATTAATAATTTAAAGATAAAGACAAATGAAGTTCCATGAATTGGGGAGTGGGTGAGTCAACTAACAAAACATCACTTATAACACCATGCAAAATAATTTACTTTTTAAAAAAAATTTTTATTTTATATTGGAGTATAGTTGATTAATAATGTTGTGTTAGTTTCAGGTGTACAGCAAAGTGATTCAGTTATACATATACATGTATCTATTCTTCTTCTAATTCTTTTCCCGTTTAGGTTATTACAGAGCATTGACCAGAGTTCCCTGTGCTATACAGTAGGTCCTTGTTGGTTATCTATTTTAAATATAGCACAACATAATTTACTTTTTTCCCTTTTTACATAATATTAGAGAGAATAGTATCGCAAACCCCAATGTACTCATCATCCAGCTTCAACAGTTATCAATCCCTGGCTAATCTTATTTCATTCATACTCCCTCATACACTTAAGCACACACACAACTAAATTTGTTAAAACAAATCCCCAACATTATATCATTTGATCTGTACATGCTTTACATATTTAGCTGAAACTACAGAACAATATAAGCAACTTTTCAGGATCATACCAACTTCCTAAAGAAGATGTGTTTTCATAAAGGAAGAGAAGGCAAGTTTTACAAGGATAGGAATGTGATTTTCTGAGAATGAACACGACCCTCTTATTCAAATAGTAAATCATCCTAACCTAGTCCACTTAATCAATGACCAAGAAAATGCAGTCAAATAGGGTGGAACCAAGGAACAGCAAGTAAGTTAGAAAAATGAGTTCAAGAAGACACATCTCGGCATGGACATATATACACTACCAAATGTAAAACAGATAGCTAGTGGGAAGCAGCCAGTGGGAAGCAGCCACATGGCACAGGGAGATCATCTCGGGGCTTTGTGACCACCTAGAGGGTTGGGGTAGGGAGGGTGGGAGGGAGAAGCAAGAGGGAGGAGATACGGGGATATATGTATATGTATAGCTGATTCACTTTGTTATAAAGCAAAAACTAACACAACAATGTAAGGCAGTTATACTCCAATAAAGATGTAAAAAAAGAAAAGACACATCTCTCCATCTGCTACTTCTGAGGCCTTACAGCAAAGCGTGCAAATACTCCCTTTCTTGCCAGTTAATTCTTCACACCTAGGCCTAAGCGTTTGAGAGAAAAAATGGTTGCTGCAACCTGACAAAATGACTGATGAATTATTCATGTAGCCACTGAACTGAAATCTGCAACCTATGGCTTCCCTGAGCTTCTTCATGACAGGCGAATATAGCACGAAGTATGCTTTAAAATTTACGCCCAGGCTTATCCCATGTAATCTGCGTTGTCCATCTTCCCAGGGCTGGAGACTCTTAAGATCCCTCCCGCAGAGCTAAGGAGAGGCCTGGGTAGATGCTCAGGTCTTCCCATCCCGCCACACACTCCCACCTCTGCTCAAGAATTCATTTCTGGCCCACGGCTATTGACTTTTTTTTTTTTTTTTTTGCGGTACGCGGCCCTCCCACTGCTGTGGCCTCTCCCGCCGCGGAGCACAGGCTCCGGACGCGCAGGCTCAGCGGCCATGGCTCACGGGCCCAGCCGCTCCGCGGCATGTGGGATCCTCCCGGACCGGGGCACAAACCCGTGTCCCCTGCACCGGCAGGCGGACTCTCAACCACTGCGACACCAGGGAAGCCCGGCTATTGACTTTAAGAAGACCACATCTTCTCTTCAAAGCACAAGAATTTTTAGTTTAGGGATGCTGCCTTGGCTCATGACCTCTAACATCTTGCCCAAATGTGAAAGTCCTTCTTTCACCGCAAAGCCCATTAACAATTCCCGGGAAATAAAAATAGAATCTGGGTAATAAAATAAAGTCTAACCTTTTTCTTTTCCTTTGTGCTTAGTCTAGCGTCACTTGCTCACGGGTACTGAGCGCAGAGGCCTTGCACCGGGCACTTCAGACCAGAGTTCCTGGTGCAAAATGGCTGCCCGGACCCCTCAGTTCAAGATGGAGACAGCGGGCCGTGCGCAGAATCGCTGCGCACGAAACTGCAGTCTGGAGCCGTGAGCAACACGCCTGCGCTGGACGCTGCAGAACTCCTCCCCCTCACCTCCTCACTGCCAAGAACCCGTAAAGCAGTCCTGCCCGCGGCCTCTCAGGGAGAGCGTGTGCTCTAGAGCAGGAGTCCCCAACCTCCCCCCCGCCCCCTGCCCCTCCCCCCTCCCCCTGCCGCACAGCAGGAGGTGAGCAGTGAACGAGCGAAGCTTCATCTTCTGCTCCGCATCGCTCGCATTACCGCCTGAACCATCCCCCCGCCCCGCCTGTGCGTAGAAAAATCATCTTCCACAAAACCGGTCCCTGGTGCCAAAAAGGTTGGGGACTGCTGCTCTTAGAGCGAGCTAGCACCTCTCCATTGTTTGACCACAGAAGAAAGCTTTCCTTTTCTTCTCAACAGAACGTCTCGTTCTACTGGCTGCAATGACACTGGGCTGGAGGACCTTTGAAAGGGTTGGTAACACTTTGGCTTTAAAGTTTTAAAAATTCCTTGGGGTCTTTACCTTAGGCTCATGAAGCTGACTGAGAAACAGTTAACCTTACCATCATCCCTAGTGTGTACCAAACCAACATTCACCAACCTGGACAATTGTCTAACAAGTGGACTATGTTAAAGTCCTTTCACATACACTATTAATTTCACACACACAGTTCTGTGGCACAATCAAGGTAAACATTTTTACCTGCATCTTACAGATGAGGAGGCAGAAGCCCACAAAGATTACCTAACTTGTCAAAGATCTCACAGCTATAGAGGATAATCAGGTTTGAACCCAGGTCTTCTGATTTCTAGTCTATTGCCCTTTCTACTAAACCAGAGACTAACAATCTGCAGGCCAAACCCAGCCTCCAAACATGTGTGGCTGACATCTAAAAATCAGACGTTTTTCAGAAAAAAATCTAGATTTCCAGCATTTTTTGAAAAATGATAGGATAGTAGCCACACTGTGCCTGCATTCCCAAAGGGATGTCATTTGGCTTCAGCTGAGGAATTTCTGGCCTCTGAAGATGGAACACATTATTTCCATTTCACCCCAGTCTCCCATCAGCCCCCTTTTCTCATTTATGTTCCTGGTCTAGCCCCCCCCCCACCAGGCCTTTGAGATCCTGGCTTAAAACCAAGCTTCCTGTCAAATGTGTAGAATTTGATTTTGGAAACTTTCATGCTAAAAATATGAGATGGCCATATTGCTCAATCTGCCTTCATTTTCTTCTCTTTGTAGCACATAAGCAAATAACAAGCCCCAAATCACATGAATTTACACCCTTAGACTGTGAGCACATCCTAAGTACCACATTACAGACTAGGCTCCTGTGGTGACTACAATGATTGCAGCAGTTTGGATACTTAGGGAATCTCAATTTGTCCTCGTTAACTCTGTAAGTTGTATGCTCTTGAAAGTAGACTTTGCTGTTCCTTGGTCATTAGAATACTTTTTGATGAAGAGGATGATTTACCACAAGTTTGACTGTCAGTGAGACCTGAGCATTCAACAATATGCTAGGAATGGACCCAACAAAAATAGATACGAAATCAACAGATTAGTCCTCACTACAAGCAAACAACATTATAGACTCAGAACTGGCCATAGCTGAATAACCAAACTGGAAAAATATACAATGTTCTGCTCCCCAGTGCTGGTCATCCTGCCCCCATCTTCCTTTCAATGCAACAGAGACTTTTTGTCAATGCACTCTATACCCATCATGGAATGGATATGGGAATGGAAAGTGGGTGTTTGCAGGCCTGGCTACCACACACTTATGATAACCCATTGTTCTCTTACTTGGGGAAGAAGTCATAACTAGTGATAACTCTGTGCCTATATAAGTCAGCAGGTGCCCTTGGCTGGCAAATGTAATCCATGCCACCTTCCCATTTCTTTCACAGGCCTAGTGATCATAACAAGGATGGAATCAGCATTTTCTTGTCAAAACTATAGCATTTCCCTGTCAAAGTTATACAAGTTTGACACTATTGTGCTACCCTATTTATGGCTCTTACCCTTGATTTTTCCAGGATGATATTTGTTTCAGTGGAGACAAACAATTATGAAGGCATGTGAAAGTCTTGGGAGGGCCAGCCTGACATTAAAAAGATAAGTTTATGTGGATCCTTTAAACAGATCAAAAGCCAAAACTTAAGTAACCAGGGGGTCATTCTCAGTCCTTGCAACCTTGGGCCATATAATATGGTGAATTTACTGTGGAACAATAAACAAAAGATAATTGTCCTCAAGGGTCAACGTCAAGATACAAATATGCCACTCTAAAGTGGCCACCCTCAGGGTGTACCTCTATAGATCACCAGAACCTACGGGTATGTAATTCAAATACCACTTCTTTTGGAAGTTGAGCACAAGAGCCTAGGTTCGATCCCTGATACTAGGGGAAATATCCTGGTTCCTGTCATTGAACCTGAGAAGGTCCATGCATCAAGGAAAATGGAAACATGGAGCTTTGGCACGGAGATGTCCCAGCATTTCACTAATGATTTGTATCTATTAACTTATTTAGGCCCTGGTTCTTTCTATCACTTTAGAGTGTTGAGTGGCTGAAGTGAGGTAAAATTGATTAATTTAAGTTGGGTTTTTGTGATGGTTAATTTTATGTGTTAACTGGACTGGGCCAGGGGGTGCTCAGATATTTGGTCAATCATTATTCTGGATGAGATTAACATTTGAATCAGTAGACTGAGTAAAGCAGATTGCCTTCCCTAATGTGGGTGACCCATATCCAATCAGTTAAAGGCCTGATTAGAAAAAAAAAACTAAGTAAGAGAGAGTTCCTTCTGCCTGTCACTGAGCAGGGACATTTTTTTTTTCCTGGATTCGAATTTGAACTGAAACATCAGCTCTTCTGAATCTTGAGCCTGCCAGCTTTCAGACAGAAACTACACATCAGTCCTCCTTGGTCTGCAGCTTGTTGACTGCAGACCTTGGAACTCGTGAGCCACCAAAATCATGTAAGACAATTCCTTACAGTAAACCAATCTCGCCCTCGCCCTCGCCCTCGCCCTCGCCCTCGCCCTCGCCCTCGCCCTCGCCCTCTCCCCCCTCCCCCTCCCCCTCCCCCTCCCTCTCCCTCACACACACACACACACACACACACACACACACACACACACACACACTCTCTCTCTCCCAGTTGGTTCTGTTTCTCTGGAGAACTCTGACTAATATAGTTTTGGTGTGCCTGAAAAATTTATGAACTAGAGAAGATTTATAAATTTTAGACATAAATTGATACACTTAACATTATTTATCATGTGTCTGCTATGTGCTAGGCACTGAGCAAATTACTATGGGATGAATAAGAATGATCAAAACATTGGCTTTGGGGCTTCCCTGGTGGCGCAGTGGTTGAGAGTCCGCCTGCCAATGCAAGGAACACGGGTTCGTGCCCCCTGGGAAAAGCCCACATGCCGTGGAACGGCTGGGCCCATGAGCCATGGCCGCTGAGCCTGCGCGTCCGGAGCCTGTGCTCCGCAACGAGAGAGGCCACAACGGTGAGAGGCCCATGTACCTCAAAAAAGAAAAATTGGCTTTGTCACTCAAAAAACTAACTTATATATATAGTATGTATGTAAATATATATATATATTATAAAATACATTCAAAGTATACAGACAACAGGCTAGAAAGTATTCAGATAACTTTTGCCTAGAAAGAATCAAAGGAGGCATCATGGAGAAAGTGGCATTTGAGCTGTATCTTAAATAATGAATAGGGCTAACACATGCAGTAATAGAAGAAAATTCATTTTAGGGGGAGGAACTAGCAGGAGCAAAGGCAGAGAGATGGAACACATTGGCCTTTCACAGGGAGAATAGGCAATTCAATCCAGCTGGATTGTCTGGTTGAAAGGGAAGTAAGAAACAAGTCTGGAGAGGTTGGTTGGGGCCATTTTAGAGCATCACAAATGCTAGGCTAGGCAGTTTGAACTCTGTTGATTAAATACTTAGGAGATACTGAAGGGTTGGATCAGAATTGTGTTTAGGATGATGAATGTTGCAGCAATGTGTACTTTGCACAGGAATCTGTTACACTAGCCTAGCAGAGAGATAACAAGATTCTGAACAAAATTTGAATGGATCTGCCAGTGCGTTGGATGTGTTATTAAATGAAGAAAAGAGAAGAATCAAAGGTAACTCAGGATTAGACTCTTAATCTTAGCGTTGGAAGATACCTTTGATGTCATCTAGACCTGCTCACTGACTCTACAGATAGGAAATCTGAGGCTGAAACAGGTAAGTGATTTGTCCAGAAAGCAAATAGAGGAGTCAGGACTAGAACTAAGGCCTCCTGATTCCCACCTAAAGGGACAGTAGAACTATTAATAGAAAAAGGGAGAACAAATTTTGAGGGAACGATGAGAAGTAGGTTTTGAATTATCTGAATTTGGATGCCTCTGCAATCCAAGCAGAGACCGCCAGGTAAATTAGCTATGCAAATCTAGAATTAATCTCCTTGGACCCACTCCTACCTCTTCAGGAACCCCATTTTCCCCTGTGTTGTGTCTTCACCTCTTCCTTCTTATTTGCTTTTTCTGATAAGGATTAAAGATGCTTATATCGGGCTTCCCTGGTGGCGCAGTGGTTGAGAGTCCACCTGCCGATGCAGGGGACACGGGTTCGTGCCTCGATCCGGGTAGATCCCACATGCCACGGAGCAGCTAGGCCTCTGAGCCATGGCCGCTGAGCCTGCACGTCCGGAGCCGGTGCTCCGCAACGGGAGAGGCCACAACAGTGAGAGGCCCGTGTACTGCAAAAAAAAAAAAAAAAAACCAGATATCACTGGTATAACCACTGGAGTGGTTATATCACTCTGATATTAACAATAAAAAATAAAACAAACCTTGTTACCTACCACTCTCATTAATTGACTGATGCATCTATTCATTTTTATTAAGTATCTACTGTATCCAGCACTGTTCTAGTCACTAAGGATAAAGCAATAGACAAGTCAGTCACGGTTCCTGATCTCATGGGAACTTAAAGTCTTACTGGAAAGGCAAATTATGAATAAGAAATTTACAAGAAGGTTTACGAGAAATTTACAATGAGACATCATTATACTATTTTCCCTGGTTTTGAATTTTGAAGTTTTTCACAATAATGAAAGTTTTTTTTAATTGAGATATAATTAACATATAACATATAACTCTTAAGAGACTAAGAGTCTTGCCCAGCAACAGAAAGAAAAGAATGAGAAAGAAAGAGACACAGAGAGAACTTGCTTAATGATTAGATTTTAAGGGCTTATATCTTTTTTTTTTTTTAAGGGCTTATATCTTTAAGGGTAGAAAGAGTAAGAGCTAGAGCAACCTGTGCACCCTATGGTCAAATATACTTTTCCTTGTACATTTATCAAATATTTAGTAATATATAACATATATTATAAAATTATATAACAAATATAATATAATTTACAATTATATTTTATGATACACACACATCACACACAAAAGTTCCTATAATCTCTCTCAGGGTCACATTTTAGATTGGAGGAGATATGCATTTTTGCACAAACATTTTTGAAAAGCCTGGATTCATAGGTTGTAATCCACAAATTCTAGCCACTTGTTAAAGTATCATTGAAAAGTGCTCAATAAACTTTCTAGATTTTCCATCCATTGGACACAGGATGTTAGGATCTCAACCAGTGCACAGTATATGGAATGTATGAGAAGATCTAAAGCTCTTTACTGTAGAGACTCCGGCCTCTACTTGTGAATGCTGCTGTTGCCCACCCCACTGTGGAAATGAGTTGGTCTTCTCACCAAGTGGGAACACAAGACTGCTGTGAAACTTTCCCAATAGAATAATGGCTTTGTCCCCATCACATTTGGAATGTCATGAGTGTCACTCTGGAACTAATCAAACACAAAAGTCATGCTTACTGCAGGTGCTCAATTCTGAATTGACCACTCCCCAGCACCTTTAGTAAACTTGCTCAGAATAATCACGACTAATCTCTAGCCCTTATGAAGTTTGATCACTAGAAAGCAAAATATCTAGATCATATAATTTGAATCCTTTTGAGAAATGTCTACACAGTTGTACAATTTAACATTATACCTTCAATCTTGTAATTGATAAACAATCCATTTATTTAAGTAGAGTTGCTGTACCTCCTACAAAACGCTCACTGAGGGTATTGTTGACTGTTATTCAAAGTGGTTTATAAAAGATCTGACAAAGTAAATTCCCTCCTAGGCTTATTCTCAGGAGAAAAAAACTGTCTTTACCCATAAATTTATAAAATGGCTCTTCTCAGATAGGGAAAAGTGTACAATCCAATCTCTTTCCCTTTTTGCCTTTGCTGCTTGGAAACAGTACAATTCACTTCCCTGTCAGCATCTACTCTGCCCAATTTCTGTAAAACATATCTATTCTGTTTAATCCTTAATCCTCTTTTTTTTCCTTATGTATAATTCTGTAAATTGCATCAGGTCCTCCAGAAAGTATGTATTTTAAATAAAATACCACCTCATTTTGAAGCTATAAATACATCAGACTTGACCCGCACAGGAATCAACAGAAATGAGCTCTTAAGAAATAACACAAATGATTGAGCTCAAATTTAGGAAAGATATTTCTCATTAAGGGAAGAGCAGACAAAAATTTTAAGTTTCACAGTAATTTCTTAGTTATCTACACACTGACTACAAGAAGAAGAGGAAAAGAAAACACAAAGCAACAGACAATCCTAAATTGTTTTAGTTTAATGTTGGAATCAACCAATATATATTTCTTGAACTTCTGCTGTGAGCTCAATTCAGGATTTCACTATTTAATTTGAGAGACAACAAATAATGAGAAACCTTAGCAGCAAACCTGCCACATTCAACAAATATTATCAGCCAGACTATACACATTCATCTATTGATGGACACAGGTTGCTTCCACCTTTTGACTATTGTGAATAATGCTGCTATGAACATTGGTGTACAAATATCTGTTTGAGCATCTGCTTTAAATTCTTTTGAGTATAGACCTAGGAGTAGAATTACTGGATTATACGGTAATCCTATGCTTACATTTTTGATGAACTGCCAAACTGTTTTCCACAGTAGCTGCAATATTTCACATTCCTGCCAACAGTGCACAAGGGTTCTAATTTCTCTACAATCTCCCCAACAATTGTTACTTTCCATTTTTTAAAATAATAGTTATCCTGGGCTTCCCTGGTGGCACACTGGTTGAGAATCTGCCTGCCAATGCAGGGGACACGGGTTCGAGCCCTGGTCTGGGAAGATCCCACATGCCGTGGAGCGACTAGGTCCATTCGCCACAACTGCTGAGCCTGCACGTCTGGAGCCTGTGCTCCGCAACAAGAGAGACCGCGACAGTGAGAGGCCCACGCACCGCGATGAAGAGTGGCCCCCACTCGCCGCAACTAGAGAAAGCCCTCGCACAGAAACGAGGACCCAACACAGCCCAAAATAAATTAATTAATTTAAAAAAAAAGGAAACAACACATTTAAAAAAATAATAACAATAATAATAGTTATGTGAAATGGTATCTTATTTTGATTTTTATTTGTACTCCCTTAATGACTAATGATGTTGAGCATCTTTTCATGTGCTTATTGACCATTTGTATATCTTCATAAGGGGGAATGTCTTTTCAGGTTCTTTGCTCATTTTTGAATTGGGTTGTTTGTTTTTTGTTGTTTTTGTCTCCCTTATCAGATATATGATTTGCAAATGGTTCCTCCTGTTTTGTGGGTTATCTATGCACCGTGTTGATAATGTTCTTTGATGAACAAAAGATTTCCATTTTGTTGAAGTTCAGTTTATCTAAGTTTTCTTCTGTTGCTCACATTTTTGGTGTCATATGTAAGAATCCATTGTCAAATCCAAGTACCTGAGGAATTACCCCTATGTTTTCTTCTAAGTGTTTCTAAAGTTTTAGTTCTTATATTTAGGTCTTTGATCCACTCTGAGTTAATTTTTGTATATGGTGTAAGGTAAGGGTCCAAATTCATTCTTTTGCATGTGGATATCCAGTTTTCCCAGTACCATTTGTTGAAAAGACTGTCCTTTCCCCATTGAATGGCCTTGGCACCCTTTACAAAATTCTATTGACCATATAGGGGTGAGGACTTATTTCTGGGCCCTCTATTCTATTCCAGTAGTCTGCTTATCTGTCCTTATGCCAGTTCCATACTGTTTTGTTTGCTATTGCTTTGTAGTAAGTTTTTAATCAAAAAGTGTTAGTCTTCCAACTTTGTTCCTCTTTGATCCTGGCTATTCAGGTTCCCTTGAAAGTCCCTATGAATTTTCTATTTCTGCAAAAAACCGTTGGAATTTTGGTAGAGATTATAGTCAATCTGTAGATCACTTTGGATAGTACTGTCATCTTAATAAGTCTTCCAATCCGAGAATACAAGGTAGCTTTCCCTTTATTTAGGTCTTCTTTAGTTATTTTCAGCAGTGTTTTGTAGTTTTCAGTGTACAAGTCTTCCCTTTGGTTAAACTTATTCCTTAGAACTTTATTCTTTTTGGTACTATTATAAACGGAATTTTTTTCTTAATTTCCTTTTTGGATTGGTCATTGTTAGTGTATAGAAATGCAACTTTTTTTTTGGTACAATTGCTTTTTGCTGCTACTTTATTTCTTTTACCAGGAAATCACAATATGGTTGTTCAGCACTCTAATTCATTTGGCTGTTTATCTGTTTTTATGAGTGATCATATACTTACTATACTAACAATGACACTTTCTAGAGAGAAAGGGGCACTGTCATACAGGTGAAATAGGTGTTACTTTGAGTTTTTCAGAGATAACATGGATGTATGGTACACTGCCTCCTGAGCATATGTAGATGGCTTCAATTATTTGTAACTCTCCTTTTAACTACTTTAATCACTTAACTACTTTTACCTTAGTGCTACAGTAGTTTATAAACATGTTTTATATTCTGAACCAGACTGCCAGCTCCTTGAATATAGAAACAATTTCCCACCGCCTTTGTATCTCCCAGAATCTAGCACAGTGCTTTAAATGTAGTAAATACCCATGAAAGGTCCGTTAGATGAATTATGACCTTTATCTCCACAGAAATCCTTGGTCTTCTGCTCACAGAGTCCCTGTGACTGGGAACTACCCACACAGGAGTGCTAGTAGTAAACAAAGGGGATGTGACCTATGACCTAAGGTAAATAAAACCCTAATCATAGGGTTTAAAAGATCATCTTCAAACAAGCTACAGAACTCAGCCAACTATACAGTGAGATCCATCAAGATGGCAAAGTCATTTCCAATTTGCACAAAAATTACAGAATTCTATTGTTTTTTATTAAAAATTTGTATAGATGTCTGGTTAAGACTCCCACACTCTCAAGTCACTTCTAATAGCAACAATTTATTTGGGGATTTGGCATAACAGATAAATTCTACAGAGAATATTATGTGTCCTCAGCCATTTTAAAACATATTCAGGAATTATACTAAATGCTAACCCAATTTATATGCTTCTCTATTCTACTAGAACCCAAGTGACAAAATATATGTGGGTTTTTCTACTGGACATATACCCTGAGAAAACCATAATTCAAAAAGAGTCATGTACCACAATGTTCATTACAGCTCTGTTTACAATAGCCAGGACATGGAAGCAACCTAAGTGTCCATCGACAATGAATGGATAAAGAAGATGTGGCACATATATACAATGGAATATTACTCAGCCATAAAAAGAAACGAAATTGAGTTATTTGTAGTGAGGTAGATGGACCTAGACTCTGTCATACAGAGTGAAGTAAGTCAGAAAGAGAAAAACAAATACCGTATGCTAACACATATATATGGAATGTAAAAAAAAAAATGGTCATGAAGAACCTAGGGGCAGAACAGGAATAAAGACACAGACCTCCTAGAGAAAGGACTTGAGGACATGGGGGGGGGGAAGGGTAAGCTGGGACAAAGTGAGAGAGTGGCATGGACATATCTACACTACCAAATGTAAAACCCATAGCTAATGGGAAGCAGCCACATAGCACAGGGAGATCAACTCGGTGCTTTGTGACCACCTAGAGGGGTGGAATAGGGAGGGTGGGAGGGAGGGAGATGCAAGAGGGAAGAGATATGGAGATATATGTATATGTATAGCTGATTCACTTTGTTATAAAGCAAAAAATGAAAAAAATAAATAAATAAAAATTTGCTTCCCCCCAAAAAAGAAATATATGTGAGTTTTTTTTCCTTTGGATGATGAATACAACAGAATCAAGTTAGACCCCTACCTCACACCATATACAAAAATTAACTCAAATGAATCAACAACCTAAATGTAAGAGACAAAACTCTTAGAAAAAAAGATAAGGGTAAATCTTCATGACCTGGGATTTGGTGTATCCATACTGGCTGATGGAAAAGTAAAGTGTTGCAGCCATTTGGAGTAGAACATTATATCCAGCTGTAAGTGTGATGTTCACCCATGATCACAATTTTCCTAGATGAACCCTTTTTATAAGCTTTTCTTTATAAGTCTTAGTAGTACCAAATCTAGTTTTTCATCTTTTAAGTGTATGACAACTGCTAAGGGGGATGCTTCTTTCCAGTTCCTGATGTTTTATTTCATAGGAGGGAGTTCAATTATTGTGGCATTCCTAGACTCTTTGCACCTCTTCACAAACCAAACTACAGAAGAGGTGGAGTGACTTATCTATTTAATGAATCTGGGGAGAATAAATGAAGTATGCTAGGCCCATAGGCTTCTTCTTTCTTTTTTTTAGATCAAGCTTTCTAATAGAATGCTCTTTCATACTGTAAATTTTCTCTGGGCATGCACATCGGACCTGGTCCATTGCCGCCATGAATGATCAGGTACGTATATCAGTTAGCTTTTACCATGTGACAAACCAATCCCAAATTTAGTGGCTGTATTAGTTTCCTAGGGCTGCTGTAACACAGTATCACCAACTGGGTAGCTTAAAACAGAAACTTATTCTCTCACAGTCCGGGTGGTTAGAAATCTAAAATCAAGGTGTCAGCAAGACCACACTATCTTTGAAGTCTCTAGGGGAGACTCTGTCACATGCCTTTCTCTTAGTTTCTGGTGACAGCCAGCAATACTTGGCATTCCCTGTCTTGTAGAAGCATCACTCCAATCTCTGCCTCCATAGTCACATGGTATTCTCCTTGTGTGTCAGTCTCTGTGTTTCTTCCCCTCTTCTTATAAGGATACCAGTCATATTGCATTAAGGGCCCACCCTACTCCAGCATGACCTCATTGTAACTTACATCTTAATTATATTTGCAAAACCTTATTTCCAAATAAGGTCACATTCACAGGTAGCAGGGGTTTGGACTTCAACATATCTTTTTAGGAAACATTATTCAACCCACAACAGTACTTAAAACAGTAAACATCATTCTTCATGATTCTATTGGCTAGCTGGAGAGGATCTTCTGATCAAGGTTGGCTCAGTTGGGTCTAGATGGTCTACTATAGCTTCACTCCCATGTCTGGGGTCTCATCTGGGACAGCTGAGATAACTGGTACAGCTGGGGCCTTTGTCCACATGATCTCTCACTCTTCAAGAGTCTAGCATGAGATTGTTCTCACAGTGATAGAAGGTTTCCCAGCAGTAGAAGGGGAAAGCGTCAATGTGCAAGAGTTTTTCCAAGTATCTGCCTGTGTCATATTTTCTAATGTTCTATTGACCAAAGAAAGTCACATGGCTGAGCCCAGAGTTAACTGCGGGAAGGGACTGCCCAGGAAGGTAAGAACAAATTGGGGCCATAACTGCAACAATCTAGCACAGTAAGTATATCTAGGTCTGAGGTTAAGCGTTCATGGTTCTACATGCCTTCAGATATAAGCTATGTCCTCTAACTTAACCATTAGTTAATGGTAATAAAGGTGACATTATAGTCTCTAACTGGCACTTCTTCATCTTTTTGCTCAACTTTTTTTCAAAAATAGGATGAGCAATTTATTGGAGCTCCCACAACTACATCATTCTTTTCATCATCACTTCTAAGAAGTGATAGCATCATTTATTCATTC
This sequence comes from Delphinus delphis, assembly GCF_949987515.2. Taxonomy (NCBI): domain Eukaryota; kingdom Metazoa; phylum Chordata; class Mammalia; order Artiodactyla; family Delphinidae; genus Delphinus; species Delphinus delphis. The sequence goes on from NC_082704.1 coordinate 11,757,927, forward strand.
AATAAGCGTTTATTGCAAACCTGTTACATGGCAAGCACAAGAGATATAGTGGTGAATGAGTCAGACAGTCTCCGCCATGACAAAGTTTACATTCCAACTCCCAGTTTAGAAGTCAGATGACGGTGAAGGCAAACAGCAGCTGGGGGTGGAAAGAGGTCTAATCTCCTTCCTATAGCCTCTAAAAAGCCAGCATCTCTTCAATGCCACCACAAAGAAACACAGAATCTATGAAAAAAAGCTGCAGGCTATGTAAACACGGTCTCAAAACTAATATTTTAGCCCCTTCCAACAAGATCCCTTCCCAGAGCCTCTTCTACATAGAAATTCTGGAGTGGTCACCAAATTCAATATTTCTCCAACTCTTTTATATGCCCAAACTAATCTGTCAGCCATGCAACTGGCCAGACTGCACCAGTGGTCTGGTTTCACCATAGTCTGAAATGCTGGTCACAAGGTAATCCCCAGAAGTCACACTTAATTTATATTTTGCATTTTTGGAAACAGCTTTACTGAGATATAGCTCACATACCGTACAATTCACAACTTCAAGTTTACAATCCAATGTTTTGTTGAATATTCATAAAGTTGTACAATCAAACCCAATCAATTCTAGAACATATTCATCACCCTAAAATGAAACACAGTACTAATGAGAAGTCACTCCCTATTTCCCCCCAAGCTCCCCAGCAATAGGCTGCCACTAATTTACTTTCTGTCTCTGTGGATTTCCCTATTCTGGACAATTTTTATAACTGGAATCATTCAACCTGCGACCTTCCATGACTGGATTCTTTCACTTAGTGTAATGTTTTCAAGGATCATCCATATTGTAGTATGAATCAGTACTTCATAACTTTTTATTACTGAATAATATTCCACTGAATAGACATTTTGTTTATCCATTCATCATTTGATGGACATTTGAGTTGTTTCCACAGTAATCTGTTCTTAATAAGGCCTATCGTCAAAAAAACTAGTTAACCGGGGCCTAATCTGGTGGGGTATTATCAGAGCCTAACTGACCTGGAGGAAGGGACATATTCAACTCCAGCTGGTTCTAGCCTTCCAGGTGGGAGAAGGGAAATGCCCAACTCTAGCCCACTCTAGCCATTCTGTTCCACCTAGGACAGGAGAAAAATCTAAGAATCTCCTGTGAAATTCACAGTCCAGAGGCATAGACTCACTGAAGGACTGAGGCCTAATCACAGGACAAAAGAATGGTTGCCCTTCCCCCACACCTTAGCACCACATTACTGAAGGCTTGTTTATATCAGTTCCTTTTACCCAGTACATCATGCCTGGCAATCGAGAAAAAAATCACAAGGCATACCAAAAGGCAGAAAACACATTTTGAAGAAACAAAGCAAGCACAAGAACCTAACATGGCAGGGATGTTGGAATTATCAGACCAGGAATTTAGAACAGCTATGATTAATATGCTAAGAGCTCCAATGGATAAAGTAGCATGCAAGATTAGGTAGAGAATGCAAGCAGAGAGACGGAAATCATAAGGGAGAACCAAGAAGAAATTCAAGGGATCAAAAACACTGAAAGAAATGTGGAGTACCTTTGATGAGTTTTTTAGTAGACTGGACACAGCTCAGGAAAGAATCTCTGAGCTTGAGGCTATCTCAGTAGAAACCTCCGAAACTGAAAAAACAGAACAAACAGTGAAAAAAAAACAAGGAACAGAATATACAAGGACTGTGGGACAACTAGAAAATGTGTAACACACACATAATAAGAATACCAGAAAGAGAAAAAAGAAAGCAACAGAAGAAATATGTGAAACAATAATGACTGAGAAATTCCGTTCTCCTGCTCAGTCACCAGCTTCATAGGTGTTAAGAGACAGCAGAAGCAGCGGTAAAAACTTCCTGATTCTTTCTGTTCTCCCTCATACACTGTTGGTAGGGATGTAGATTGGTGCAGCCACTATAGAAAAGAGTTTGGAGCTCTACTGTTTTGTGGAGACACAGGCATACACAGGAAACATACATAAGAATGATGCTCACCGATTTTCTGATTGGTGGTTACCTCTAGGGAGGGAAAGAATGGGAAATATGTGTTTGTGCCATTCTGTTTCTTTACAAAAAGGGATAGTCTTTAAATGTTAACGTCAGTTTTATCCTGGGGAGCGTGTGTCTGGTATATTATATATAGCTTGAATGTTTGAAATGCTTCATAATTACAAATAGCATTTTAAGAACCTAATGAGTAAGTTCGTGCAAAAACTGAAGCCACCCAGCATTAATTGGAATAAAAACATGAAATTTAAAAGTGACAGGCTAAACTTCCTAGAGAAATGTGGAGAGCTAGGGAAGGCAGGTGAACACTGAGAGCGGTTTCAGGCCTTCTGGTTACCTGTAAGAAAGGCAAGGGCAGGTGTGGGGACTTCCAGAGATCTCTGTCATTTTGTAGTTTCCCTGTGTTTGCTATTTTTCTCACTTCTTATTTGCTTTTCTTTAGTGGTTAGCTAGACAAACTTTAAAGTGCTTTTGAAAATACGTTTTTTGAGTCTCAGACCTCTGAGAAACCGATCAAATCTTCTGATGCCTCACAGTAGAGGAATGCACACACCACTTTGCAGGTTAGGATTTACATAATGAGGCAAGAGGAAAGAATGTTCTACCTGGCTGCAACTGTTACAGTAATTCATAGGTTATGAGCTGCTTCCTGTCAGTTTGAGGTGAATACTCTTGGCAGGTATATAATGAAAAAACTGGGCTTCCAGCACTTTCAAGTCAAGTTCCCCCTATAGTAAAGTGTAAGGAGAGAATACAGGAGAAAGGGTCAATTATTTCCCCCTTCCCAGGCCAAACACTGTAGAGCTACCTGGAGGTCCTTCTTCCCCTCCACCAAGGGTGTCATGTCATCCCCACAGCTCCACTCTCACCCTGGACTCTAGTGTTGAGCTGGGACCTGCAGCAGCACATCGCCACTTTCAGGCTCTTTACTCATCACAGAGTTGGAAAGAGAAATAAAATTTCAGTGGGTGAGAAACACACTTCCCAGACGGTGCAGTTCTGTGAGAGACGCTGAAAACTTCAATAAGCACCTCTCCCACCGATGGGATGCATGTGATCATGAGCTACACACACCTTGCTGGGCTTGAAAGCATCTAAGGAAATTTCCCCAATTTCTCTTGGTAACTTATCCAGTGTTGAATACTCTTCCCTGTCCAAAACTACTTTATGAATATCAAACGTGGCTGTATGTTTTATTTTTGTTTTGTGTTTTTACAGTTCCGTTTCATTGATTTTGAGTACACCATTAGTCAAAATGGAAAAGATTCACTTAACATTCACTTCTCGTTGCTAAAGCTCCTAAAGAATTTGCTCCCTAAGTTTTTCTTCTCTTGGTTTAATGGTCCTCAGCCTCCTGGCCATATTTTCTTGCCCTTATTTTTATTTTTGTGCCTACTCCACTGCCCTCTCTCCATATTTTCCAGAACCAGTATGGTGAAGAGTTATGTGATAAATCAGGCACAGCCTAGGAATTTGAACACCCAGATTCTAGTCCCAGCTTTATCTCTTCCCACCTGTAGGACCTTGGGATTTCTGAGCCTCAGTTTTTGGTCTGTAAAATTCAGATAATAAATGTCCTTAATTTACAGGGATGCAGCCTAGATTAAAACAAATAACAGGGTTGGAGGGGCTTCCTGAACTACAAAGCATTATTAATAGTAAGTTACTACTCTAAGGTAAAGGTCTTTCCGGTGCTAAATAAAATAAGCTTCAGATCTCCACTTCTTGTTCATACAGTGATGGATTTATCTGATTTTTAGCTCATGATCAGATTGTGGTTTGACATGATCCCTCTACTGCAGACAAGATTATTTGTTGAAAAGATTAGAACTTGCTCAATTTACAGCTGCCCATCAAGATAGGTGTATCTTTTCTAGTACTTTTAGAAACCAAAGCTGTAGTCCTCAACCAAAGTTGACCCCACCTATCCCGAGGGGACTTGTGAAAATGGGGAGAGGGCAGTTTTGTCAGAACAAGGGACACTTCTAGCTTTAGTGGACAGAGGCCAGCACTAAATGCCCTGCAATGAACAGCACGAAATGAAGAACCGTTCCATCCAAATGCCAACAGTTCATAAAAATTCTCTGCCCACCCTTAAGGAGAGACTTGCATTGAAAAACTGAAGGGTAAATTTTGCTCGTAAGGTATACACAACAACTCAACCATCTAAAAGAGGGTTGTCCTCCAGTCAAAGAATGGGGGGAAGATCTAAATAGACATTTCTCCAAAGAAGACATATAGATGGCCAAAAGGCACATGAAAAGATGCTTGACATCGCTAATTATTAGAGAAATGCAAATCTAAACTACAATGAGGTATCACCTCACACCAGTTAGAATGGGCATCATCAGAAAGTCTACAAACAATAAATGCTGGAGAGGGTGTGGAGAAAAGGGAACCCTCCTACACTGTTGGTGGGAATGTAAATTGATACAGCCACTATGGAGAACAGTATGGAGGTTCCTTAAAAAGCTAAAAATAGGGCTTCCCTGGTGGCGCAGTGGTTGAGAGTCTGCCTGCCGATGCAGGTGACACGGGTTCGTGCCCCGGTCTGGGAAGATCCCACATGTTGCGGAGCGGCTGGGCCCATGAGCCATGGCCACTGAGCCTGCGCGTCCGGAGCCTGCACGTCCGGAGCCTGTGCTCCGCAACGGGAGAGGCCACAACAGTGGGAGGTCCACGTACCGCAAAAAAGAAAAAAATGTTCTGGACTTCCTGAGATTGACATTAATTTTTATCCATGTCTCACATCAAATACATTCACTCGGGCTTCCCTGGTGGCGCAGTGGTTGAGAGCCCGCCTGCCGATGCAGGGGACACGGGTTCGTGCCTCGGTCCGGGAAGATCCCACATGCCGCGGAGTGGCTGGGCCCGTGAGCCATGGCCGCTGAGCCTGCGCGTCCGGAGCCTGCGCTCCGCAGCGGGAGAGGCCACAACAGTGAGAGGCCCGTGTACCACAAATAAAACCCAAAAAACAAAAAACAAAAATAGAATTACCATATGATCCAGCAATCCCACTACTGGGCATATACCCAGAGAAAACCATCATTCAAAAAGACACATGTACCCCAATGTTCATTGCAGCGCTATTTACGATAGCCGGGTCATGGAAGCAATCTAAATGCCCATCAACAGACGGATGGATAAAGAAGATGTGGTACACATATACAATGGAATATTACTCAGCCATAAAAAGGAACGAAATTGGGTCATTTGTAGAGATGTGGATGGACCTAGAGACTGTCATACAGTGAAGTAAGTCAGAAAGAGAAAAACAAATATCGTATATTAATGCATATATGTGGAATCTAGAAAAATGGTACAGATGAACCAGTTTGCAAGACAGAAATAGAGACACAGATGTAGAGAACAAACGTATGGACACAAAGGAGGGAAAGCTGGGTGGTGGTGGTGGGATGAATTGGGAGATTGGGACTGACATATATACACTAATTTGTATAAAATAGGTAACAAATAACCTGCGGTATAAAAAAATAAAGTAAATTAAATTTTAAAAAATAAACAAAATAAAAGAGGATTGTCCTCTTTAATGGAGTCCTTTTAGGAAGTTGCAAACTTTTTTTTTAGCAATTTTTAATTTTTTTGTTATCTCCACTTTATTTTTTTAATTAATTAATTTATTTATTATTTAGGCTGCGCTGGGTCTTCGCTGTGGCACACGGGCTCTTCGTTGCGGCATGTGGGCTTCTCTAGTTGTGGCACGTGGGCTCAGTAGTTGCGGTGCATGGGCTTAATTGTGGTGTGTGGGATCTTAGTTCCCCAAGCAGGGATCGAACCTGGACCCCTGCATTGGGAGCATGGAGTCTTAACCAGTGGCCCAGCAGGGAAGTCCCAGGAAGTTGCACTCTATTCCAACTATAAATCCAGTAGTTTTAACTTTTTTTAAAAAAAATGTGTTTTTTTCAGAATTAATGCCCCTCTCTCCCAAGAATTATTATGGCTTTCTATTTTCTTTACTCATTCCTCTTAATGGTTAGCAAATATTCATGCTTTGGGAATGGTTGTAATTTCTGGAAATATTCAAACCCCATCCCAAACACCTGGAGATAAGACTGGGGGACACTGTTTGGGGTCCAAATGAAATACGTCTAAGAAATGACAAGATTGTTTTTTTTCCTCCTGTGGCTTATATTTGTCAAAAATTAGAAAAAACTGAAAAGTGATGGTCCAAAATATATCAGCTCCTGAATAATCAAGACTTAACCATTCTTTCTGTTGGAGCTAGGATGACCACCAAGCAGCCACATTTTAGGTGATTTTTACTTTCCTATTAATATACACTGAGATTTCCTAGGTTTTCCATAATTACCATGTATTACTTTTATAATGGGGAGAAATCAATTCAAATCATAATATAATAATTTTGTCACTATGTTCAATTTTTCCTTTCCCATCCTCCTCTCCTCCTTCCCCAGGAGAAGGGGACACACCATCCTGAGAGCTCACATTACCTACCAGTCATGACAACAGGAGAATGACTTAATAAAGAAGGATACATTTACTCACTGGGAGGTTACACAGCCATTAACAGGATCATTTTGAAGACTGTGGAAACATGGTAGCATGTATATTTAACACAGAATGAAAAATTCGAACTATAAAATAATAGTTACCTAATGATTGCAATGATGTAGAAATTTATGCATATGGATAAAAAGTCTTCAAAGATAATAGACAAAAATTAAAATATTACTCATAGGTTGCAGGGATTATGGATGGGTTTTCTTTTATCAAAATTGTCCTGGATATTTTTATATCGTCTTTTCACTTATACGTATTTCAAATGTAAAAGGGAGATAACTATGTTCATTATATTTATTCCAATTGTCCTAATGAAGCATTTTTATCATTTAAAAAATGTGCAGTGATTGATAACCTAGTGTTAAGTAATACATATATGATGATTTCATGGATTCATTTTATGCAAAAATTATAATTAGTTAGTGAAACATAATGTCTTATCCTGTGCAACCTTGCATTTTACCTTCTATGGAAGACAACATTTTCTTTGTCTTCACTATGTCTGGATAAAGGCTGATTGTTTGTGGACTACTTCACATTTATGGATATTTGAAAAACAAATTAAGTGACTGATAATGAAGATGCAAGGCTTTTGCCTAATTTTTTGTTGTTGTTTTCCCCTTGAGGACTTTAAATACTCCAAACAATCCACCTGAAAAAATAGAGGCAACCATGACTGACTTTGAAAAGATCAAAACCCAAATCAAATTATTATTGTCCTCAATATTATCAGAGGTGTGGTTTAATTGCAAATAAAAAAAGACAATGATTTATGAGTCTATTTTCCAAATTATCACTAGCTTTTCTCCTACCTCTGTGATCTTAGAATAGTGCAAATTTTTTGGCCTTTATTTTTCTCTACTGAAACTGCAAATAACTAGAAATGGATGTCCTTTTAGTGTAATTTACTATTTGGAAAGAGTTGTATGGTAATATCTCTAGTAACAAAGAAACGATGTGCCAGACCCACATTTTGCTGCTAGAAACCTCATTACCAAAGGTAGAGATAATATCCAGGTTGAGAGAATGGATCCAGAGCACGGATCCCCCCTCCCCCACCGAGTACCCCTGCAAATCATTCCCCACTTCTCACCTAACTCAGACCATATCTCCTCAGCCTCTTAACGAGGTGGCGAGGAGGCAATGACTTCTACTTTGGTACAGTTCCCCACCCACCAGAGATCTCAAGCTGGGACTCCCTTTGCCTTTAGTTGCCACCCCACTTACCCAGCTGCTAACTGATTGGCATTTCTTCCAATGCCTTCTGTGTCCTCGAAGAATGCATAAAAATATGCTTTCAACTCATTCATTCATTCACTCACTCAACAATTATCTATTGAATGCCTACCACCTGCCATGTTGTCAGATGTGGATCCAGGTTTTCTGGGTCTTAAGGTTTATACAATTTGTAGTACTATCTTTAAGAAAAAGAGTACAAAAGAATGTAAATACAAAATTAAGTAATAAAATAAATATTTATTTAGAATCTAGAAATCACAACAAATCATAAATTTTTAAAAGCTGAAATAGCACAAACATTACAAAATCCATAAAAGTAATATAGTATTTATATTAATTAACTGCCTGACATAGCTACATTTTCCCACTTTTAAAGCTGCATACTCTTTGATGATCTTTCCATATGACAACGATTTTGTAATATAAATTTCCATAGGGAAAATAGATAATTCGATCTTTCCTCTAGCATGATTGATTAAATTTTGTTTTATTATTATTGATAGTTTTGAAAAGTTTCTTTCATCAGCACAAATCTTCATTATTAATATCATGTAAGCTTATAGTTTTTTAATGAAAATAGCGTGAAAATTCTCAAGTTTCTCTCATATCCGACCTGTAAGATTTGGAAGAATTTTCTACAGACTAGCTTCTAGCTCTGTAGATTTCAGCCTCGTTTCTCCTGCATGAACCACATACTTCCAGTGATCGGCACCATGGGACACATTCAATATCATGATATTACTTTTGGGCCTGAACTTCCATGCCATGACACCACGTGAGATGGCACAGTGAGTGGTAAAGCAAGCTATTCCTACCCTTTATAGGTAGTTATAATTATAACCCCTGGAGACTACAAGCGGCATAAATATATTCCATTAATCCCAACTAAATGTATCCCCACTTCCACAAAGTTTCAGTCATATAAAATGAGTAAGTCCTAGAGATCAACTGTACAGCATAACGTCTAGAGCTAAAAATACCATACTGTAACATTGAAAAATTTGCTACGGTAGATCTTACATTAAGTGTTTTTATCATCATCATCATCTTAAATAAAGAAAGAAGGAGGAGGAAACTTTTGGAGGTGATGAATATGTTTATGGCATGGATTGTGGTGATGGTTTCATGGGCATATACTTATCTCCAAACTCATCAAGTTGTACACATTAAATATGGATAGCTTTCTGTATGTCAATTAGACTCAGTAAAGTTGTTTAAAAAATGTATCCCCACTTCACCTTCCTCTTATCCCAACCCCCAAAATACCTGCAGCCACTCAAATGCCACTCTACAAGAAGGCAGGTATAATGGAGAGGAAGTCGAAATGGAGAGGCAATGTCTTAACTATTTTCAAATTTTGCAAAACATAAGACCGCATGAACACATTGCCTTGGGAGGGAGCATGTAAATGATGGGCACTGACATGTATTCCTAATTTGCTTTATAGTAAATCTGCTATTTATGGTAAATCTGCTTATTGTATATATAAAACTTCTTATCTCTGTCCACTGAGGGGGCCTAGAAACCCTAACAGCCAAGCAGCAATGAGCACACCTAGTTCCCAGATCTTGGTGCTTTAAATAGCATTCTCCAATAAATGGAGAGAAATGACTGACTGTAGACCTGGGAAAGGGAAAAGGACAAGGTGAGTCTGGGATATCTAATTGTGCCAGAAAGTAAGAAAGCATCCCCAAAATGATGAGGGCACGTCAAAAGGACACAGGCACCAACCTGAGGTGGTTCTCATTGACCAAATCTGATATAATTTGAACATCAAAATAAATAATGATGGTAACATATTATAACCCAGTTTGTAAAATAGAAATTCATATTTTATACCATATTTTTATAAGTAAATAGGGAAGAAATTTTATACCATATTTTTATAAATAAATAGGGAGGAAAGGAAAGTTGTTCCTTACAGTAGAATGCTAACAAATAAATGGGAGAATTAGAAAATCACCATTGGAACAGGGTATCTACATAGTCTCAAAGTATCCCCTCAGAAAATACTTATTTATAACAAAGGGAAAATAGTAACTTTTTAGTGAAGAAATCTGATGGATATCACCTTAACCAGTGATTAAAGTTAACATCACTAGTAATGGGACAATTCAATGTACCTCCTGATAGGATAAACTGAGAAAAGCACAATGTTACTTCTGTTATATTTTTGCCAAAAAATGCATAAGTGGATCTACTCATAAGGAAATATCAGACAGACCCAAATTGAGGGACAGTCTATAAAACCACTGAACTGTACTCTAAAGATGTCTAGGTCATGAAAGACAAGGAAAAACTGAGAAAATGTTCTAGATTGAACAGAACTGAAAAGATGTGACAGCTAAATGTAACGCATGATCCTGGATTGGATCCTGGACCAGAAGAAAAAATATACCTTATTTATTGACTAATTGATTGCTATAAAAGACATTATTAGGGCTTCCCTGGTGGCGCAGCGGTTGAGAGTCCGCCTGCCGATGCAGGGGACGCGGGTTCGTACCCCAGTCCGGGAAGATCCCGCATGCTGCGGAGCGGCTGGGCCCGTGAGCCATGGCTGCCGGGCCTGCGGGTCCGGAGCCTGTGCTCCGCAACGGGAGAGGTCACAATGGTGAGAGGCCCGCGTACCACAAAAAATAAATAAATAAATAAATAAATAAAATAAAAGACATTATTGGCCCATAGGTGAAATTCAAGTAGAGTCTGTGGTACGCCTGAAACTAACACAACATTGTAAAGCAACTATACTTCAATAAAAACAAAACAAAAAACACCAAAAAAACAAATTGAGTCTGTGGATTAGACGGAAGTATTGTAAAAATATCAATTTCCTGATTTTGATGGTAGCACTGATTATACAGAAGAGTACCTTTGTCTTTTAGGAAATACACACTGAACTATTCTGGGGGCAATGGGCATATCATATTTGCAACTTACTCAAGATTAGTTAGGAAAAAATAATAAAATATATTTTTATTTAAAGAGAGAATGAGGGAGTTCCCTGGCGGTCCAGTGGTTAGGACTCGGCGCTTTCACTGCTGTGGATGCAGGTTCAATCCCTGGTTGGGGAACTAAGATCCCGCAAGCCCGCAGCACAACCAAAAATAATAATAATAAAAAATAGAGAATTATAAAGCAAACTGAATAATTGGTGAGTCTAAATGAAAAGTATATGGAGCTGTATGTACTATTCTTGCAACTTTCCTGTAAGTTTGGAATTCTTTCAAAATAAAAACTTAAGAAGAAAACAGCTGGATACACATTGCAAAATACTAGATTAAGGAGTGGGTTGTCTACTTAATCAAACTAGTCTACTTTAAACACTACTACACTTACTCTTTAACTACTTTGAGTGGTAAGAGACCTCAAGGAAAACCATTCATAACATAAAGGATCTTAACATAATTATGAGTCATCGTAAAAATATTGTTCCCCTCTTGACCTATCCTTAATCATACAGAACTTCTCCAACACTTCTGGAGTGTAAAGTGAGCTATACCTCTTTCTGCAAATCAGTCATGTCAATTAGCCCTGAGATAGAGTTATTGGATGTATTAAGTGAACAATGGAGGTGGGTAGAAGATATTAATAAAAAAATAGAGAATCTGATTGTAACAGTAGCATTGGCATTCAGTTCCGACGTTCCTTGACAAAAGCCTTAAAAATGAAACCAAGGAGTCTGTTAAAGACATAAATACACAAAAATCGATCTAAAAGACTGACTACAAGTCTCAAGTATCTAGGAGAAAAAAGCTACAAAACACCATCTGGTGATCTTGTGACTATTGTCATTATGCTTAATAACAATTTTCTCAAAAACATGATTGCATTACCTCTGCAGTGTGTCCAAATGCAGTGGGGCAAAAAGGAGGACATTCTCTTTAGGGATTTCCCTTGTAGCTATAGAAGCAAAAACCTAAGATGGGACAGCCATTTGGGACCTTATATCAACTCTTGGTAAGATGCCTGATATGTGTGTATATCCTGTAAGGCTATTGAGGATATAAGGGCTGGGAGGGTCCCACTTAAGAGATTAGGTCTGCTACAAGACCTTGATTTGACCGAAACTGGTTAGTGGCAGAGTTAGTGTTTTAAACACAGTCTTTCCCTAATCCAGGCCACTCTGCCTTTCTGATGCAAATAAATTATTTTCACAAATCAAACGTTTCCTTTAGAAACCTGTAACGCTTACAAAAAAATTTTAACCCTATGCCAAGTATAGAAGCTGGCATGAGTACTAAGCCGTGACAGTTAATACGAGCACTGTTATGAGGGAAAGTGTTTAGGCGACTTCTTTCCTACCTCACTGAATGTTTACTCCCCAAATCTCAATAAAACAAAACTAAACGGAACCACCACCCACTTCCGGGGTTCAAGTTGGAAGGACTATTATCAATGCGCAACATCAACAGAAACCCTAAGATCCTCTTTGAACACATCTCTCATCCGAGCCATATTTCAAGAAAAATCAGAGTCTTTTGTATAGGAGAAAAATCTCTGTGAGAAATATGCAGAGGAATCATTTCATTTCTTTGCATCTGCCCTCCTGGTGGGAGGTATCAGGCTTTGGGTAGCCCAAGAAGCTATAGGAAGCATATTACAGAGAGTTTAATTTATTCAAGGAAAATCAGAATCAACTAATCAGAAGGAAGGGGAAAATGCATTAATTAAACAGCTTTACTCATGCAGAAAAGCTGCCAGCATGAGCATTTCAAATTACCTGGGCACACCTAATGCATTTGCATTTGCTCGGAGAAATGCGTTCTGTCCTACAAAGCCACGAACATTTCATAATTCCATTTGAGCGAATAACAAAAGGGAATTGACAGCTAAGAACCACCTTCCACACTTGGGGGCTATAGCCTTTTCCTAGGAATTTTTAGCTCATGCAGAAATTCTCTTCTTGACTAGATGTAGAGAGAGGAAGTTTAAAGTCTTCTGTAAAGTAAAAGAGGCTAAAAGAGAACCCCCTCCTCTCCACCCCACCAACAAAGGAGGTGGGGCCTTTACTGGCAGGAGGCTAACAGCATTCCTTTGTTAGATATTAGCATAAAATAAGGCAGTAGAAATGGATGTCCATCAACAGAATTAGAAGGAACTAAGTAAGTTTTAAGAACAAAAGGTTTACTTCTTTAAATTACAGGAGTTGAGAAACAGCTGGGAATGCAATTTCTTTCCCAGAGTAAAGAACTATAAAATGATTCACTGTAATGATGTTGCAATATAATTTTATTATTTCAGACTGAATGTGTATAATCATTCTAACTAAAATAACCCTATAGGCAATACTTGAACATATATATTTATATGGTTTGTCTTAACTTTTTTCAATTCAACTTATTTATCAAATAGCACAATATTTTATTTTGGTATTTACTCCTCAGAAAGCTTTTCAATGTGACATTCAAGCATATGATATTAACCAATGAGATCGACCTTTAAATTCTGTTAAAGATGCATTATGTTCTCTGTTGCTTTACTTTTTTACATCACATTTTTCCATTACTTTTTGCACAAGAAAATATGTTACAGTTACTAGTAGGGTTAATTACTCTGGATTTTTACGGAAGACAATAATAGAAATCACCATTAGAAAAGTTCTTAGAATTTTCCTTTCTACTTCAGAAAGGAAAATGTTAATTTGAAATCCAAAAGAACTAGTAAAACAGGAGAAATACCCACCTGTGGTCTATTTACTGCATAATGCATATAGTTTTATACTAGAAAAAAACTTGTATCTGTTGTCAAGAGGCATATGAAGTAGGAAACATTAGAGAGAGAGAGATGGATAAATGGATAGACAGATAACTGATAGAGATATATTGCCCTGAAGTATAACTTGTCACATAGTGCTTACTAAAACATTCTGTAGTTTTGCCTAAAATGCCTTATCTGTGCGAATTGGGATCAAGCTTCTAACTAGATTGATTGTCTCAGCTCTGCCTGTAAAAGTGCAGTTTAAAATGATCAAGGCTGAACTGTCAATACATATGCAGGACATTTCCTCTGGATCAAAAAGACTAATAGAAGTTAGGCAGAACGTAGGCATATATCGCAGAGGCCATCTAGATTGTGAATGTTTTTGGAAACTCAACTCTTATATTTTCACACAGTCTGATCACATTTTATGAAGCTCTTTTGTGCACCTTCAGTCCGCTAACTAAAATAAACTGCTTTTGTGGAATATCTTTCCATGAATTCCTTTGAATGCATTCACCATTTGTGGTAGGTAACAGACAATAATTTCAAATACTAAAGGGCTTAAAGTCAGTGGCCCCTTAAATCGCAAACACCTTGGCAGGACACTGCTGACTCTGTAGCCTAGGTTTCAGTGCATTTCGGACCTTCATCTGGAAAATAACCTTTAGCAATTAAACATACTAGGGTATAAATGTACCGGTGAGACAGGTGTGTGATATATGAATGAAGGTTTGAACATTCAGTTTTAAATATACTCATAAAAGAAACTACAAAGACATGTCATTGATCTAATTAATACTTGTTTGCACATTCCTTAGAGCTGTGCTTGAAGTATAATAGGATTTCTATGGGCCAAAACAACAAAAGGTGTAAACTGCCTTTTCAATTGCAAACTTTGTTCATTTATTCCATTGGTAAAAGTATGCAAATTTTCAGTCATTTTTTTGTTAACTGACATCAAGTCTTTCTCACTAAACTTTTTTTCAAAGAGACAAGGGTAAATTTCAGAGTAAAGTCAAGCTTCTTCCCCTGAAAAAAAGGCAGTTTAAAGAAATTTCACTAAATCATCCCTGTCAATTAGGACCTGCCATTTAAATTAATTCTAGTGCTTGAGGTATTTTAACACACCTGAAGATATGTATAATTTAGGAAGATAGATATGGGTATTCAAGAATCCGAACAGTATTTTCTATAAATGTTTGTAACGCAATATAAATCAAATGACAGCAACATCTTTCATGAGTTTGCACAAACCAAAATATCCATATACCTCGAGTTAACTTCCTAGTAATTATTTATCTAAGAATATAATGGGAGAATTAAGATATTTCACTCACTGTTATAACTACTTCTAAAGGACAAAGAAGCAGCTAAATTGTAGGTGGTCAATAAAATTTGAACAACTGGCCAAACCGTCAGCATAAAGAAGAAAGACGGAGGATTCAGCAGACAAGAAAAATGAAGGAAAGGCAAAAGTAGAAAAGAGGCAGAGAAGAGGAGGAGAAAATGATATTTGTAACCATAAATCTGAGGCAGGAGACAGATGGCCCCCGGAGCAAAGGGTTTGAGTTTATTCCTTGTGGACCGATACTCCGAGACAGGAATAACAGGACTATTGAGAGAGGAGGCTGGGCCCTGCCCAGATAGAAGATAAGAGACCACATATTCCTCATTCCCGAAGTCAGGAGACCTCCCTGACTACACATATGCAGAAAGGCTCCTTGGAGGTCAAAAGAGAAGTGATGCTAACTGATGCCAACTGATGCTCACTACCCATAAGCCTCTTCAGTAGAATCCATCTTGGCTAAGAGATGTGCATGCACACATGGGAAAATCCTTAGATGTACCGAATATGGACTTTGAACCAGGCAAATCAAAATGATTGGCCAAAGGAAACCTGGAAGAAATGACCCACAAAAGTGATTCAAACTGCCACGACGGCGCAACTCTCTCTGAGCCTGCCCATGTGTCTATCCACACGTACTGTATTTCTTTTTTCCCTAATAAATACTTTACTTGTTTCACTACTTTCCGTCTTTGTGGGAATTCTTCTTCTGCAAAGCCACAGGGCCAGGGCCTTGTCACTGACCACTGGTCTAGTGGCTAGGATTCGGTGCTCTCACTGCTGCAACCTGACCTCAATCACTGGCCAGGAACCGAAACCCTGCTTCAAGCCGCTGCAGGCCGAGGCCACCCAAGATCAAATCTGGTCATTTCTCTCAACTATTTCAAATGATTATTTCAACTAAAAGAAAAAATCTGATTTTATTAGTGTTGAATTCAATCCTTAATTTACATATACAAATTTAAAAATGTACTACAGGTGTCCAAAAAGTCAATGTTAATAACAAAGTTAACTAATTTTTACTCACATAGACTATACCAAATTCTGTAGGTTATTAATGTGGATTCTTTCCTCTTACCTGCACTCCAGGGTTTTATCTATAATTACCTCTAAGCCCCAAGTTGCATTGCCTTAGTTAACTCAGAAGTTAATTTATCTGTCCCAGATTGGAGATTAAGGAGACATGACAATGTCAAGGTGGAAAAAGTTTTCCTATATCCTCTTAAGTTAACTCCTTGGGGGTCTGTGAATTAAACTAACAAAAGACAAGTTAAAAAGAGAAAAGGCATACAATGTTCACTAATATTTTACATGCATGAGAGTTCATGGAAAAGAAATGAAACTCAAAGAAGTGGCTAGGCACTGGGAATTATATACCATTTTAACAAAGGAAAGGGGGGTTGGGCTTCAAGGAACAATAAATTGTGGAGAAGTGCCTAGGAAATATATGGGGGAATTAACGGAAGATAAGGATTATTTTAGTAAGGTTTGTCTATGCAGATTCATCTGTGTCAACTTTCCATCTCTGGTGATGAGTTGCTCTCTTACTGATACAGGAGAAGGGGACACCTTCATGATGGGAAATTTATGCCCTGCTTTTAGGCGGATAAAGAGAGGGCAGAAAACTCTTCCAGCACTTGTTGATTCTCAGTTGCCTTCAGCTCAAAATAATCCTTATGTCAAAGCAGCATAATTTGGAGTAGCAAATCCTAATTCCCTTCACCCACCAAAAGCAATGTGGGTTCCAAAATTGGATTCTGGACCAGAAAAAGGATATTAGTGAGACAACAGCCAAAATCTGAATCTCAATATCTGCACTGTGTAATATAGTCATCACTAACCACATGTGGCTACTGACCATTGGAAATGTGAAAAGTCCAAATTGAGATGTGCTCTAAGTGCAAAATACATACTAGATTTTGAAAACATAGCATTAAAAAAAGAATGTAAATATATATTATTAACATTAATTTCACCTGTTTCTTCTTACTGTTTAAAATCTGGCTGCTAGAAAATTTAGAGATGCATATGCAGTTAGCCTTATATTCCTATTGGACAGAGCTGGTCTAGAAATTCACACTAAGGAGTTTGTACTTCATCCTGGGCAGCCACTGTAGGTGCTTGAGCAGGCATCTGAGATTGGTGTTTTGGGAGTATAGTCTGGCTGTGGCCTGCAGGATGGCCTAGAGGGAAAGCCATACTAGCTGGCAGCACATTGTGGGAGTCCAGGAGGGAGGTGACACAGTTCTGGACTAAGGCCATAGCTATGGGGATGGAAAAGAAGGATATAATCTAAGAGAACCCCAGCTCCTCCTGGACCCCTGTTCCCATTATGAAAAGGGAAGAATGACACCGAAGGCCATCCAGAGATCATCAGGGCTGCCGCTCCCACCACAGGCTGGGGAACAGGGCCAGTTCCTCCTAGCTTTCAAAGGGTGGGACCACCTCTCCAGATTGGCAGGCCAGAATGACCCTCCCCAAGAACCTCAGCAACAAGGTCCCTGCAGCGACTCTCAGTATGGGCAGTGTTCTGCTGGGCCATGGGGGTGACATTGCCACCCCAGTGGTCTTAGAGGGCAGAGCATTAGACCAAAGAGGATAATTCTCGAGACTTAAGGTCTCATGGAATTTCCCTTACAAGGTTTTAGACTTGCTTGGGACCTAGCATCCCTTTCTTCCTTCCTTCTGAAATGTGAATGTCTATCCCATGTCTGTCCCATCACTGTATTTTAGAAGCACGTAACATATCTTGTTTCACAGGTTCATAGCTGGAGAAGAATTTTGTCTCAGGGTGAATCGTACCAAGATGATATTTAGATGAGACTTTGAACTTTAGACGTCGGAGTTCATGCTGGAATGAGTTAAGATTTGGGGGACTGTTGAGATGAAATGCATGTATTTTGCGAGTAAGAATGACATGAATTTTGGCGGGGCAGAGACAGAATGTTTCGGGCTATTTGTGCCCCCTCCCTGAAATTCATGTGTTTAAGCCTTAGGCCCCAATTTGTTGGTATTTAGAAGTGGGTCCTTTGGTAGGTAATTAGATTTAGATTAGGTCATGAGAGTCAGACCCTTATAAAAAGAGGATGAGAGAGAAATCTCTCTCCAGGAACACCCACCAGATAAAGGCCACGTGAGCACACAGTGAGAAGGCAGCTGTCTGCAAACCAGAAGGAGGGACCTTATCAGATACCAAATCTGCCAGCACCTTGATCTTGATCTTCCCAGCCTCCAGAACTGTGAGAAATAAATTTCTGTTGTTTAAGCCACCCAGTCTATGGTATTTTGTTATAGCAGCTGGAGCAGAGTAAGATACTAGCTAAATTACGAACTCCTTGAGGATACATACTGTGTTATACCTTTTTCTGTACTCACGTTAGATGCCAGAAGAATGCTGGACATAGAGGTTCCCTCAAAATGTCTTGATTGATAGAAAAATTATAGCAAACAATATCTTGTGTAAATTAAGTTTATAGCCTAAATCTATTTATTTGAACCACTGCTCCAAAATCTAAAACACTCTCATGGTTGATATCATGAATAGGCACAATATTTTAATTGTTCTCACAAATGTTTGCTTAATATAAAAGAACAAAATGGAAGTTTTCACATGATTGCATACTTGTCATCAAGCTGTAGCCCTTGCTCCACTACTTAGTAGCTTTGTGATTTGAGGCAAGTCATGTAAACTCTCAGACTTGGTTTTCTCATCTACAAAGTGAGGCTTATCGTGCCTTTACCTATCTCACATGGCTGTTGTGGGGATCAAATGAGGTCGTAGATAAAAGCATTAGACTTTTGCAATCACAGAGCCCTAGGTTTGAATCCAGCCTCTACCACTTATTGGGTATGTGACCCTTATCAAATTACTTAACTTGTGTATATCTGTTTACTCATTTGCAATTATAGGCACCATACTATCTAAATCTCAGTGTTATAGCAACTTGAGGTATGAGGTATAGTGACTTGAGGTATACGTATAGACCTGAAGTATGTGAGGAGCTTAGCACATTGCCAGAGATATTGATATCACTCAATAGGTGATGGGTCTTATGAATATGAACAGAGTGCTATGAACATGTGATTATTATTCAGTGTTAATATTCACAAAATTATTTGATATGAAAGCATATGGCTAACTATTCTGGGCACACTGTATTATTGACTTATTTCCATTAAATTCAAAAGAAGTCTTCCATGTTAAAGTATATAAGAATTTATAGGATTGGAACAGTGATCAGAAATGAACTCCGTCTTTATACATAAAACTCTTGATTGTTATTTATTTTATTTTATTTTTTTGCGGTACGCGGGCCTCTCACTGTTGTGGCCTCTCCCGTAGCGGAGCACAGGCTCCGGACGCGCAGGCTCAGCAGCCATGGCTCACGGGCCTAGCCGCTCCGCGGCATGTGGGATCTTCCCGGACCGAGGCACGAACCCGTGTCCCCTGCATCAGCAGGCGGACTCTCAACCACTGCGCCACATAGGAAGCCCCTTGATTGTTATTATTAATATTTTTTTAGTGTTACTCAAACACATACTTTTTTATTTTCATATATGCATTCATATTTATTTTTAAAGATTATTTTATTTTACTTGGAACTTTGAGAATCAAATAAAATAGCTCTTCTGGACTGCTTATATGTCTTTTTAGCTTTAAAGAAAGTGTTTAAATTGATTCCAAGAAAGAATATAATTTAAAGTAAGAAATTAAACTCTGTATTTGTAGTCTGGGAAGGATCATCTATATGACCCTAGCTCATCGAGTCATAGAAGCATGGAATGTATTAGTTGGAAGGGCTATTAGGGATCATCCGCCAAACTCCTGATTTTACAGATGGAGAAATTGTGGCCCAGAAAGGAGACACAGCATGTGAAAAGTACCAAGATGAGAACCTCCATCTCCTGATTAAGACTTCTTTCTATTACTCTTTTACTGCAAAAGATATCATTTTTTTCCTTCAAGTCTGTAGATGACATAAGTGAAGAGATTTAGAAAAAAAGTCTTTAAATGTGTAACTTGATCTTTTTTTTGGTAATAAATTTATTTATTTATTTTTGGCTGCGTTGGGTCTTCGTTGCTCCGCACGGGCTTTCTCTAGTTGTGGCGACATGGGGCTACTCTTCATTGCAGTGCACGAGCTTCTCATTGTGGTGGCTTCTCTTGTTGTGGGGCACGGGCTCTAGGCACGCAGGTTCAGTAGTTGTGGTGCATGGGCTTAGTTGCTCCGTGGCATGTGGGATCTTCCTGGACCAGGGCTTGAACCCATGTCCCCTGCATTGGCAGGTGGATTCTTAACCACTGTGCCACCAGGGAAGTCCCTGTAGCTTGATGTTGAACATACCTAGAAAATTCCAATTCTTTAGCCAGATCCCATTTGCTCATGAGCGGTCAGTCATTGGATGAAATCTACAAGAAGGAAATAAGCTGGTATCAACGCATATGGTTTGCAACTGAATGACCCCTCCTACATCTCCCTCATCTAAATTATGTAACCTGGTGTGCAAGTCTTGTTAGAGACTTATCCCAAATCACTTATATTAGCGTCAAATCCATGTGAGAGTGATGAATCAAATGTCTTTAGAGGATTGTACATAAACTGTCCTAGCATGGAGGCAGCCTCCAGTTTTCTCATCATTAAATCGGTAATAATATAAGTCACATACCTACATTTATATTATTGAGTCCATTCCATTAACATTTTTTCACTAGAATGTAAGCTCTGTGAGAGCAGAGGTTTTGTCCATTTTGTTTGCTGCTGCATTGCCTAGAACAATGCCTAGCTTTTAGGAAAAGAAGAGCAGGTGTTATTTTCTGAGTCCCAGTTTTCATACTTAAATTTCCTTCTTATCATGACTTAATTCAATATTAAAATGAGGCTATAATGTAATTGTTGCATAGAAACTAGCAGAGTACCCAAGATGGCACTACATACTAGAGATTTTCTCATTTTCTCATGAACTTCCTGACTTCTTGTAGCAGCTAGAGATCTTTTCAGAACTTTCTTAAGGCAGTACTTTTACAACCCTTTAACAGAAACTCCAGTCAATGAGGAAGTGGGTCTAGAACCTGACTGTCAATAAACTCACACTTTTTCCCCATAAATATTTTATGTCTCTTTAAAGAGTAAAACTGGTAATTAGGAAAAATGTCTAATCGTCTCTTTTATATAGCACCTTATTATGTCAAGCAATGAATTCTAAATGAAGTCAAATGAATTCTAAACATGAAGCAATGAATGTTTAGTAAAACCATGAGAAACCCACAGAATGCAAATATTATTTATAAATAAGGATTTTAGCGCTTTTCTCTTTTTTTCTGGCACCTGATATTACTAATGTGACCACTCTCATATAACTATCATATTTAAACTAGAAGCATAGGGTAGAACAAAAGGAAGATTATTAAATAAGACAGAGCAGTACTTAGGATGGGGACTGGGAGATAGAGGTGGGAGGGGGATAGAGAGATGGGAGGAGCAGCTTTCCAAGTGGTTCATAAATAATAGACTGCATCCTATCTAACAACATATAAGAATAAAAGGAAACTAATACAGTTTGTTATTGTTTAGAAATGCGATGAAATTTTAAAACGTTTCAAATGCGCAATTTCACCCTCACATTAGTGCTCTGGGGACTGCTTGGGCTTCTCTTTTGTCTCTTCTTGTTGCCTTGAATGGTGATCAGCAATGCATGATCAGCCAAGTGGCATCAGCTCTAATGCTATCATCATATGCCAGCCAGAGGGCGTGTGAAAGGGGAAATGGGATTTGCCGCTGCAAATGCCATCTCGATTAATAAATATCTGAGACGCACCAGGACAGAAAAAAATCTCTCTTTTTTCTTTCTGCATGCACCTTGCCTTTGGGGTTGTATTACTTGTATAATAAACCCTTTCTTAGAGCCTGTTGTGTTTCCAGGCAGCTGACAAGCGGATCAAGCCTCCCCAAAAAGGGTCATGTTAATCACTGTTTCAAACAGAGATCTAAAAATGCATTCTAACATGTCTTTGCAAAGGTATAATTCAAATGATTACCTCATGTGTTCCAAAGGGGAATCGGGTGGTGTCCTGTTTCCATAGCACTCAATTTCACAACATTTTGCAAAACTGCTCTGTGTGATGTCTTCCTTCAAGAGTAGCAATATCATGGTCATAACTTTCTAAATTTGGGTCTACAGTAATGACAGACTTTGAATGAATGCTTTCCTATGGTGTGGGAAAGAAGCACAAGTTCAAAAAATTAGACTTTTCCCAGCTTTAAGCTCTAAGCTATACTACGGTGATTTATCTTCCTTTTGATCTATGTGAAATACCTGGCCTTTGACTGGAATAGAAGGTCAGAATTCACTCTACTTTCTGCACTTGGCTGTTGTTTGAATATTTTTACAATGATCACATTTTTTTTTTTTTGCGGTACACGGGCCTCTCACTGTTGCGGCCTCTCCTGTTGCGGAGCACAGGCTCCGGACGCGCAGGCTCAGCGGCCATGGCTCACGGGCCCAGCCGCTCCGTGGCATGTGGGATCTTCCCGGACCGGGGCACGAACCCGCGTCCCCTGCATCGGCAGGCGGACTCTCAACCACTGCGCCACCAGGGAAGCCCAACAATGCTCACTTTTATAATCAGAAAAAAGTACATAACATATATTGTGAGAACATATATCTATGTGTACCCATTACTCTTTCTCATTACAGAATCATGTCTGAAAGAGACAAAAATGAGAGTGAAGAGATGTGGGTTCAAATCCAGAGTCTGCCTATAACTAGCTTTTTGAACTTTGACTTGTTTATTAAGCTCTCCAAACCCACATTTCCTGATCTGCTAATAAAAAGTCTCTAAGGACTTCTCCAGCTTAAAAAAAAAGGTAGTAAATAACTTCTGTACAAAAAAAAGGGAATTTGTGCCCTAGATGTTAAGTTTCCAGATGTACTCTAACCTAAAATTTAAAGATATTTGATATTGTGTGTTTGTTCGTTATTTAGGAATTTTAAAAATTGTGGGTTTTTTCATTTATTTCAAAAGCATCACACTGAAAGGATGGGGAATAAAAGAGCTGAATTAAGTAAAAAAATGTTTTTATACATCATAATTCAGTTTCATGATTAACAAATTCTGAGTTATCAGGAAGAATTTTTTCTACTCTTTTTACCTTGCTCTGTCTAAAATGGTAAAATTAATGTAAGTATCATTGAAATCAATGATTTCTGCTCAGAAATTATCATGCAAAAATTGTTTTCCTTGGGTTTCCCTGGTGGCGCAGTGGTTGAGAAGCTGCCTGCTAATGCAGGAGACACGGGTTTGAGCCCTGGTCTGGGAAGATCCCACATGCCGCGGAGCAACTAGGCCCGTGAGCCACAACTATTGAGCCTGCGCATCTGGAGCCTGTGCTCCGCAACAAGATAGGCCACGACAGTGAGAGGCCCGCGCACCATGATGAAGAGTGGCCCCCTCTTGCCACAACTAGAGAAAGCCCTCGCACAGAAACGAAGACCCAACACAGCCAAAAATTTTTTAATTAATTAATTAGAAGAAGGCTCAACATTAAAAAAAAATTATTTTCCTCATCAGAATATTTTCTAACACTTTCTCGTTAGAAATTGTACATGTACGAAAAAGCTCAACTAAATATGAAGCGGAGTATTATGATTTTTAAAAATTTTATAGTAAAACTCCATTCTGCTAAATCTGTCCTCTTGTGTTCTACATGTTCAACGTAGCTGTTCACCTTTAGTTCTCTGTCTGCTGTCTGGTAACTATAGCCAGAAGACCTAACCAGGTGTCGATTAAAACCAAGAAGTTCCACGAAAACACAACAAAAGTAACTCCCAAATACTATCCCTTAATCTAAGGAGCAAAGAGCATGTCTATATCACATAACAGGCAAAATGTGACTGGTCTCTATGATTTGTATTCTTGCACATTAAATAGCAGTAGTTACTAAAACCAACTGAAACTTACCATCTAGGAAGATTTACTCTTTAAAGTTTGGATATCATAAAATGTGTCAGACTATTAAGAAGCAAAGTCTAGAGTGTATGTACTAGAGATGTTTGACCATGCAAGGTTCAGTGAGTCCTAGAAGAAAAGGATGCCTCTCATACAGGTCTTAAACAAGAACCAATCCAATTACTTTGTTTGATTGGAAGTCTGGTGTGTTTGTCTGTTTTTAACATTTGACTCGGAGTGTCTACAGTTTTGATGAAATCATTTTTTCTTTGACAAAGTTTATTATTGTGATTTTGGTTGTAATAATTGTAATTCTTTTCCAAGATGCTACCACCAATTGGTTAGATGTGGATGATCTTACTTTTAGCTGTTTATATTTGAATAATATTGCTGAGTGGTGTTTATTCTCCTGTTTCCCACATCAACAGTAGAATCAAACTAGAACCTAGAGTCTTGATCGAGTTTTTAAAAATTTTGACTGAGAATATAGCAATGAATAAAAACAGACACCTTCCTTGCAGGTAAAAAAACAGCACATGCAAGAGTCCTGTGGCTGAGCCAAATCCCTCCACTATAGACTCTCATGACATATTTTGTTGTAGTACTTGTCACAGTTGAAGCTTTACATTTAGATGTGTCATTATTTAATTAATGTCTATATCTCTGTAGAATGCCATTCAAGGTCTTCAATCATATCTTAAGAATTTTGGTCTTTATCCTAAAGATAATGAGGACCCACCCACTGAAGGGTTTTAAGTGTATTGCTGAGAAGGAGGAGATAGGATTGGATACACCCTTCAGAAAGGGCACTCTAACTTCCATGTGGGGAATGGATTGGAAAACAGTCTAGAGTGGCTCAGGGAAAAACAAGTGTCTACTGTGACTCTCTCACTCAGGGTCAATTGATTTTTGACAAGAGTGCCAAGACAATTCAATGGGGAAAGAATAGTCTTTTTGAAAAATGGGTCTGGAACAATCAGACATCCACATGCAAAAGCATAAAGTTGGATTCTTACTTAATGTCACATATAAATATTAACCCAAAATGGACCTAAATATAAAATCTAAAATATAAGAGCTGAAACTATAAAATGCTTCAAAGAAAACATAGGTCTAAACCTACATGACCATGGGCTAGGCAAAAGCACAATCATTCAAAGAAAAAAATAGATAACTTGGACATCATCAAAATTATAAAGATTTATGCTTTGAAAGACACTATAAAGTGAAAAGATGACCCCCAGAATGGGACAAAAATATTTGCAAACTCTTTACATCTGGTAAAAGAAGACATGTATCCAGAATATATAAAGAGCTCTTATAACTCAATAATAAAAAAGACAAATGACCTGATTTGCTAGATGGGAAAAGGAACCATATAGACATTCCTTCAAAAAATATGCACAAACATCCAGGAAACACATGAGTAAATAATTAGTCATTCAGGAAATGCAAATCAAAACCAATGAGCTACCACTTCATACCCACTACGATGGCTTGAATCAAAAAGTCCACTCCAAAAAAAAAAAAAAATAGTCCACTCCTAGGTATATATCTAAAAACAATGAAATCACTAATTCAAAAAGATACATGTACCCCAATGTTCGTAGCAGCATTATTTACAATTGCCAAGATATTGAAGCAAACTAAGAGCCCATCAACAGATGAATGGATAAAGAAGTTGTGGTATATATATACAATGGAATACTACTCAGCCATAAAAAAGAATGAATTTTTGCCATTTGCAAGAACATGGATAGGCCTGGAGGGTATTATGCTAAGTGAAGTAAGTCAGACAGAGAAAGACAAATACTGTATGGTATCACTTATATGTAGAATCTAAGAAGTACAACTAGTGAATATAACAAAAAAGAAGCAGACTCATAGATATAGAGAACAAACTAGTGGTTACCAGTGGGGAAGAGGTAATAGAGGGGTAGGTGACTAAGAAGTACAAATTATTAGGTATAAAATAAGCTACAAAGACATATTGTACAACACAAGGAATATAGCCAATATTTTATAATAACTATAAATGGAGTATAACCTTTAAAAACTGTGAATCACTATATTGTACACCTATAACTTACATAATCTTATACATCAACTGTGCTTCAATTTTTTAAAAAGTCAGATAACAACAAGTATTGGCAAGGATGTGGAGAAATTGAAACCATATACTGCTCTTGGGAATGTAAAATCATGCGGTGTGTTTAGAAAAGAGTCTGGCAGTTTCTCAAAAAGTTAAACATTAAATTACCATATGACCCAGCAATCCCATTCCTAGGTATATACCCAAGAGAAAATGAAAACATATGTCCACACAAAAACTAGTAAACAAATGTTCATAGCAGCATTATTCATAACAGCCAATAAGTGGAAACAACTCAAATATCCATCCACTGATGAATGGATAAACAAAATGTGATATATCCTTACAAGGGAATATTATTCATCCATAGAAGGAATGAAGAACTGATACATTTAGCAACATGGATGAACCTTGAAATATTATGCTAAGTGAAAAAAGCCAGTCATGAAAGACTACGTATTGTATGAACCCATTTAAATGAAATGCTCAGAATAGGCAAATGCTCAGAATAGGCAAATCTATAGAGAAAATAGATTAATGGTTACCTAGGGCTGACCATGGGGTGGGTAGGAAGGAATGGGGAGTGAGTACTAAAGGTTATGGGGCACAGATGTAGAAAACAAACTTATGGTTACCAGGGGATAAGAGGGGGGAGGGATAACTTGGGAGATTGGGATTGACATATACACACCACTATATATAAAATAGATAACTAACAAGAACTTACTGTATAGCACAGGGAACTCTACTCAGTACTCTGTAATGACCTATATGGGAATAGAATCTAAAAAAGTGTGGAGATATATATATATATATATATATATATATATATATGAATCGCTTTGCTGTGCAGCAGAAACTAACACAACATTGTAAATCAACTACACTCCAATAAAAATTTAATCAAAAAAGTAAATGTTGGGCTTCCCTGGTGGCGCAGTGGTTGGGAGTCTGCCTGCCGATGCAGGGGACACGGGTTCGTGCCCCGGTCCGGGAAGATCCCACATGCCGCGGAGCGGCTGGGCCCGTGAGCCGTGGCCGCTGAGCCTGCGCGTCCGGAGCCTGTGCTCCGCAGCGGGAGAGGCCACAGCAGTGAGGGGCCTGCGTACCGCAAAAAAAAAAAAAGTAAAGGTTATGGGGTTCTTTTGGAGTTGATGAAAATGTTCTAAAATTAGATAGTGGTGATGGTGGCACATTGCTATAAATATATTAAAAACCATTGAATTGTATACTTAAATGGGTCAATTTTATGGTATGTGAATTAGATCTCAAAAAAGCTGTTACCAAAAAAAAAAGTCTACCTCAACAGCTTGACTAAATATGGTATTAATGGAGATGAAGATAAGTGGATGAATTTGAGAGATATTTCAGATGTAAAATCAACAGGATACACTGAAGACTTTGATGTGGAGGTTGAGAGAAAGGGAAATGTTGAGGATGACTCAGATTTTTTGCTTGCCCAATGGAGTAAATTGTTTTGGCACTCACTGTGATACCAAACACTGGAGGTGGAGTAAGTATGGGTGGAACAATCATGAGTTCACTTGCAAGCAAGTTGAATTTGAGATACTCTTGCGATAACCAAGTAGAAATGTTGAGTTGCACATAGGGGTCTAGAACTCAGAGAAGAAACCTGGGTTGAGGATATAAATCTTGCTATCCACAGCATGAAGACAGTATTTTAAGCCATGGAAATGGATTAAATCACTCACTTAAAGAGTATGGAGTGAAAAAAAAAGAGTATGGAATGAGATGGTAAGGGTATCTAGAATAGTGCCCTTATGAACTTCAGTGTTTAATAGCCAAGTAAGAGGAGGATAAACCTGCAAAGGAGACCCAAAAAGTGGCCAAATAAAACCGAGAGACTGTAGTTTCATAGAAGGCAAGAATATAATGTACTTCAAGAAGGAAGGATTGATTGTCAGTACCAAATGCTACTGAGAGGTTGAATACGATGAGGATTGAAAATTTTCTGTTAGATTTAGTGACCTGATGGTCATTGGTGACCTAAGTGAAAGCTGCTTTAGCAGGGTGGTGTGGGTGGAAGCTTCAAGGTCCATGTGGTCAGAAGACACACTATTGGGTTAGGGCTGGGGGCTGGGGGAAGAAATCAGACATAAATATCTAAGAAGACACTGATCTATGTATCAAAATATCTGCTTGAAAAATAAAAGAAATTTAGTTGTTGAAGTCCAGGAGAAAAATTACTTCTTTTCCTTGGGCCTCAGAGTCTTCAACTATAAAAATAATAAAGGTGGACTAGGTTATATCGTTGAGGTCCCTTCCAGCAGTCCTATTTTATCAGCTTTATCTATATTTATTCAACTTAGAAATAAGCACCTGTATACCCTCGGTGTTTTCACAGAACGCCTTCACTTCCTGCCTTAACAAAGACTTGGCTCTCTACAAAGACAGTGAGCCTCACATGTATCTCTCACCAATTAAAGCTGCTTGATCTCTAAACGTTCAAATTCTGGAGTGGAGAGGGTGCAATAGAGTAGGGAATCAACACCCTCCTGCCTCCCCATTGCCTTACCAGGCCATTCTTCCAGCTTCATGAAAAGCCCCTCTGCCTATAATGTTTACGCCATCCGGAGGTACCATATTCTACTTTTCCCTGGTCTGACTATTGACCCTTCTCCTGGACATTCCCTTTCAGTCACTGAAGACTCTGTCATCTGGCACCCCGGTGTCCTCTCTACCTCAATTCCCGGCGCCATTGGCCACATTTGTTGGCTTACTCCGCTCTCATGGTCACATGAATATTGCCATCTTCTAGAATGCTTTCACCTTGAAATAATAAATGTGGATATCCCACTTTCTGACCAGGACCACTCATCTTCTAGACTAGGCCTTCTCCCTGGTCAGGTTCCAACTCTGGGCTCCCGTACTTCCCTGTTCATGACTCTATCATATTATTTGCCAGATCATATTAAAACTCTTCGTTAACATGTCTGTCTCTCATGAATACTTTGAGGGCAGGAACTGTTCCATTCACTCTGCAAACCCAGTGTCTGGCACATGGTAGGCACTCAAATCTGAATGCATGCTTCTAATTGACTTTTAAATTAAAGCACTGTGCTTGGTATCTGAGGACTACCCAAGGCTGAGTGAAAATATATTCTGCTTCCTTTGCAGGAGATCTAGATACTAGTAAAAGATATAAGACAAATACATTAAAAACTAAATTTCAAGGTGGAGAGTGAGGTGAGCCTCAAGAAATAGAAAAGCAAAATGCTGCGAGATTGCTAAGGTAATAGAGGTGGGGGTAGAGAGATAGTGTTTCTGTGAAGAGATCAGAGAAAGTTGCATAGAGGATGTAGCACCTGAGCTGGCCTGGAAGAATGGCTGGGGATTTGGATATATGAGGATAGAGGAAGAAGGAATTAGGAAGAGGGGCCAGCATGAGCAAAGACAGCAAGTTAGGAAAGCATAGGTTATAACTGAGGAGCAGCTGATTTAGTGGGAGCAAAGGGTCCATAAAGGAGAAAGTGAAAGCAGCGAAGTTGACCTAATTTCGGAGCAGCTCCACTATCAATTTTCATGTTATTTTGGCAGTGGGTAGACATAGGTAGCGTTCCTAGGTGTCTGATTTCTCAATTAACCTTTAAACCACATGCCTTTCTTCAAAAGAATATTTCAAGGATTTAAAAAACTTTTTACAAAGGCTTTTCATCCAAGATGATAGTTATTTATTATTCCTACCTAAGCTTACCTTTTCTTTTTTTTATCAACACAGTCATTGTTTCCTATGACAAAGTGATAAACAGGTTTGTTTGTTTTTTAAAGGAAGGTAAGGCCAAACAACAAAGATGGGAATCATTTTCAATTCTTTAAATTCTTTAGATGATATTTTATTTCCACGAACATATTTTCCTGTTATTGTAAATTTATACTAAGTAAATAATGATGGCATTAACTGGCAATCTTGATGTGCTTTTGATCATCTTTCTCAAAAAGGGACTGCCAAGAGAATTTCCTAACAAACATCACTTAACTACTAAGTGGCTGTGAGTGTTAAAGGCAATTAGGCAATCATTATTTAAGAAGCACAACGAAAATTACCCACTTTCTCTGTTAAAAAATTTAAAATACACACACACACACACACACACACACACACACACACACACACACACATGGCAGAGTCCTTGGGGTGTATTCCTCTACAGTACTTCATTTTATAAACTGTTCAGGTCTTTGTCCTCAGAGTTGGTGGCTCTAGACTTACTAAAAGCCTTTGTCAGGCCAGGAATTCACTTCACAGTTCTGACTCTGCCACTTACTAGTTGTGTGATCTTGGGCAAGTTACTTAACCACACTGAGCCTCAGTTTCCACATCAATGAAAAGTACATAATAGTATCTACTTCATAGGGTTGTTGTGAGAATTAAATGAGACAATGCATGCAAAGTGCTCAGCAAAAAGTCTGGCAAATAAATCAGGCTCGATAATCAGTGACTGCATTACTATTGTAGACAAAAAATAGACTTTTTGATAAACAAGTCTATTCTACAGTATGGATTTGTACCTACATGTAAAAACATGTCTCTCTACATATGAAACGGAAGTGCTTTTAGTATTAGGTTCCTGTACATTTTCTGCCCCTTTCCAACTCTACACAACTAAACCATGGCCAGATTTGGGACAATCTTAATTCTAGGATTGTTGGGACAATTCTAGTTTTAAACAATCTTACATGTTTTTAAACCAAGCCTGGATCAATCACATATTCCTCTGTTAATGGTACACCAAACTCGAACTTTTCCAATGAATTCTTTTCCTTTTAACCTCATAAAACAGGCACCTTCTTCCCCCTCATTTCAATTCAGTGTCAAAACAAAATGATCTGATCCACATGCTAGACTGGCCAGTCCAGACCTAAGAATACAGGCAAAGCTGCTGAGCTCTCTGCGACCATTGGCATGTGTCCCAATTCCCAGCGAGAGTATCCAGTTCTCCGTCACTGCCTGACAAGGGAGCTATGTTAAGGCACTGATGAGACTGGCAAAGTATAAATTATGGAGCTCCCCCTTGCCTCCCTTGCTTTTAAGAAAATACCACAGATTTTCATAAACTGAATGTATTACTGAATGAAGCAGAGGGGGAGGTGGTGGAGAGAGCTCACATTTCCCTTCCTATATCATTCATAAGACTTAGAAAACTTATGGCAGTTCCCCTCCACTCACCCCAGACATATTCATGGGCCCCATTAAACCGATCTCTGCCCTCTAAAAAATTATGTAGAAATTTGGAGTGGCCCTGTCTGGCTGGAATGGGAGTCAATCACATAATATCTTGGGCTTTAGAAACTGACTTCAGGTCAATTGAGTCTTTATTGAGCATCTACTGTGTAAGTCCATCCTGTGCTTTAAGGCTCTCCCTGAGTTTGGGATAGAGCAGACGTAAACCACTTGCTAGCTGTGTAGCCTAACCTCACTGAATGTGTTTTCTCTCCATAAAGTAGTAATATTAATAATTGATTATCTGTTTCACAAGATTGTTGTGGGGCTTAAATGAAATCATTAAGATAAAGCACAATAAGCAGTCCTTTAAAGTGTTAACTATTAACATTATTATTATTATGAAGGTTTGAGGCCTTTCTGGACAAGAGGACGTACTGCTTAAAGGCTCAGTTCAGCAAAAGGAGAGACTTGTTTCTGAGACGTCACTATCAATAGGAAGCCAGGAAAGTCTTACCCCATCAGAGTCTGGAAGTAGCTGTGCTTGAAAATTAAGGTTAGGCCCAGAAAGTCCAATGAGGAAGGTACTACTTTTCTAACCCCTAAATTATGGATTATGCTCTCAATACATTTTATCTTCTCTACCTGCATTTCTAGCTTGGGGCTTCATCACTTCACCACACACACACACACACACACACACACACACACACACACACACACACACACACACACACACACTGAGGTTCTGTCACTGTGCCGCACACTTCATATTCAAATGCCTGAGCCCTGGTGCCTGACTCAGAGGGATTCCCGTTCAGTTTTCAAGACAGGATATGCTCACCCAACGATAGCTCAGAGTAAGTTAGTTTACCTTTGAAGCCAATGAACAGTGTGCAAAGAGAGGTCTGCGGGCTCCAGAGGAGACAGAGACTGGAACACTCTTTGGCTCGAAGACCTCCCCCCATGCCCCCGTAATGCTTTCCATCTCACTGAGAGTAAAATCCAATGGCTTCACCATGGCTTGCAAGGCTCTATGTGATCTGGCTCCTTCCCAGCTCTCCAACTTCCCACTCCCTACCCCCACCCCGACTCTACTCCAGCCACAATGGCCTCCTTGCTTTCTCTTCAACAGGCCAGGCATGCTGTACCTAGGAGCCCTTGCAGTGGCCATTCTTTCAGTCTGGAAATTTCTTTCCCCTGATCTTTGCATGGCTGATTCCTTGTCTCCACTCAGGTCTTAATTCACATTCTCAGAGAGGCCTTCCTTGACCCCTTATTTAAAGGACCTGCCCCTTCCCCCCCATCCCCTGTCACTTTCTATCACATCACCCTCTTTTATTGTCTTCATAGCTCACTACTCTCGAGCCAAGATGACCTCTTCTCAAGTTTTCCTTCCTGCCCCTGGGTCTTTGCATATGCTATTTACTCTCCCTGGAATGCTCCTCCCCTTCTCTTCATGTGGCTCTTTCTCAGCCTTCAGATCTCAGCTGAAGTCTCACCTCCTCAGAAAGGACTTTCCTGATCACTCTATATAAAGTAGCTCACACTACCCCCTCACACACACTACCATTAATCCCCATTAGCATCCTACTCATTTCCTTCAAGACACTTACGGTAATCTTCGATATTATCTGGTTTTTGTTCATTTTCTTTCTCCCCTCACTCCAGACTGAAAGCTCCATGAAGGCAAAGATTTTTGTCTTATTTGTTCACCACTGGGATTGTCAGGGAAGTCCTCACTGAGGAGGTGAAAATTGAGCAAAGGCCTCAAAAAGAGGTTAGCACTACTAACCTCTAGTTACTATTAGTTACTAACATATTGAGGGCAAACACTTCCGTGTGACTTTCAAAGCCTTTCACAACCTGGACCCACCTAACATAGTCAATCCTCTTCCTCACTCACACCCCGGGACACACTCTGTACTCTAATCAGAGCTGTCTCACACATTCCCACTTGGAAAGTCTTCCATACTTACTTTCCGCAATCTTTAAAACAACATAATACAGTTACAGTCATTATACCCATTTTACAGATGAAGAAACTGAGATTCAGAGAGGTTAAATAACTTGTCCAAGGTCACACAGCCAGTAAGTGCTGGAGCAAGATTGGACTCCATATCTATTTGGACTCCAGAGCCCGTGTTCTTAAATACATGATACCTACAACATAACAGAATAGGCAGCATGGAAGAGATAAAAAAGCAGTAGAGAAGAGAGCTTAATAGACTCACAATTAACTCAAGTCTTTCTGATACCACAGCCTGTGCTCATAAACTCTATGTAGGGTGCCATATGTTCAGATTTGTCTGGGACAATCTGATTTACTTCTCTTTTCCCAACCTAATTATTAATAGCATACTCTTTCACTTGTAAGTGACTATAATTTTAAAGGGGATTGGGTACTTTTTTTAACATCTTTATTGGAGTACAATTGCTTTACAATGATGTGTTAGTTTCTGCTTTATAACAAAGTGAATCAGCTATACATATACATATATCCCCATATCCCCTCCCTCTTGCGTCTCCCTCCCACCCTCCCTCTCCCACCCCTCTAGGTGGTCACTTCCCAGAACTCACAGTGCCAATTCTTACTCTCAGGAAATTAAGAAAAATGAAAAAACAAAAGAAAAAGAAATTGTGAGTATATCCTTTGGCATGACATTTTCATTATGAGAATTACTTGTGTTTCCTATGTTACATTAGCATTCCTTGAAAACCATATTTGACAATGAGGATATGAGAATGATTGCATCTGTCTAATACATAGTGTATGGGCAATAAACATTGAATACTATTAGAAGATGATGAAAGACAGTCCAAATTTTGTCTCATTTAAATGGTCTAATTAGCATTATAATTGCTAATACAGTTGGCCCTTCAGCCTCACAGGTTTGAACTGCACAGGTCCACATACACGCGAATTTTCTTCAATAATAAAGGCTACCATAGCACACAGTCTGTGGTTGGCTGAATCCGCAGATACAGAGGAATCCTGGATACTGAAGTCTGAATGCGCCAGGGGTTGGCACCCCTCACCCCCTGCTGTTCAAGCGTTAACTGTACTTCCTGAGAGTTTAGTATATGTAGGACACTTTACATGCCTCACGTCATTCAATCTTTACAAGAACTGTCATCATTCCCATTTTTGAAATGAGAGGACTGAGGTTCGAGGAGGTTAAGTGACTTATCCCAGGTCCAATAGTTGCTAAGTGGCGAAGCTGGAGTTCAAACCCAGATGGACCTGATTCCGAAGCCTACATGTTTAACCACAATGCTCTCCTACCCCCTTCTACACTGCATTGCCTCATAACTGCATTCAACAGTCAAAATCATGACAGGATATCCAATATTTACCCTAGAAAAGGAATACGAAAGGAAACGACTTCCCTAAAATCCTACCCAAGCACCCCTTTACTGATGCATAAAAATTCCCGTGAACAAAGGAAGTTAAACTCCAACACCTCCCTCCCAAATCATAGAAATGCAGCTAATAAAACGTAGCCAAGCCCACAGTGAAATGCTGTGTTTTAAATGCCCTCTCTGCCTGTGTGATGCTACCACTACCCAGGGCCACCCATGGGAGGGAGCCCAAGGAGAGCTGTCCAGCAAGGTTCACAATGGAGAGTGAGTGTTGCACGATGTGGAGCAAATGCCAACCGTGTCCCATTCGTGAAAGCAGTCACCGTGTGCAATTCCACCCACATCCTTTGAATGCTTGCCATGGGCTCACAACATGGGCTCACAACACAGAGGATACGGAGGTGAAAAAAAGACAGTTCCCCCCCCCCAAAAAAAAGACGGTCCCCATTCCCTGTGTTTGGAGGGGAAGGGGAGAAGAAAGAAGAGGAGCAGTGCAAAAAAGACCAGTACAGAAAACGTTGTCCCTCTCTGAGCTCCCTTAGCACGTTTGCTGTGCCTCTCTTATGACACTTTCACTTACCTTCTGCCTGTTGTTCCGTAGAGAGGCAGTGTGGTGTAATAGCAAGTACTGAGCTTGGCAAGCAGACGTTGCCCTAAATCCCAGCTACTCCATTTAAGCAGCTGGGTAAAGTTGATTAAGTCATTCCACCTTCCTTGCCCTCGGTTTCCTCACCTTGAAAATGGGATTTACAGCCTCTGTCTCACAGCACTGTTGGAAAGAGTCAGTTGGAAAGATACTGTAAAATGCCTAGCACAGGACCTGGCACATAGTAGGACTTCAATAAGGAACACCACTTATTACAAACATGCCTTACCTCCTGTACTAAAGGGTGAGCTCCTTGCAGGCATTATCCAAATGTTGTTGTTGTGTTTTTTTTTTTATCTACGACTTCCCAGAATATTGAGCACATGACCTTGCATACGAGAGACTCTCAAAAATAGCTGTATTTTGTTCAAGGAATGAACAAATCATTATAGTTCAAGTACAATAACCTGTGATCAAAAGAATTATAAGCAAAGTGCTTCAGGGATTCGAAGAAGGACAGCCACACATTTATTGAGGGCAGGAAAGAAAAAGAAGGGTCAGGAAAAGCTTTAAGGAAGCGATAGATATTGGTAAGTAGAAATGACATGGAAAAACATTCCTTCCTAAGGGGGTTTGAATCTGCATCTCTCTGGCTTCAATGCCTCACTATTTCCAAGCTGACTCCAGACCATAATTGACATTATGGTCCCTCCCAGTGCATAAGCGGAAAGTCGTGGTGTAATAAGAAGCCAAGAAATCCAAGTCTTAGCCAAAGACTCGTTCTATAATCTCAGGCCTGGCGCTCCGTCTCTCTAAACCTCAGGTTCCTCATGTATAAAATAGGAACTTAAAAAAACGACGTATCTATCTCACAGAGCTGTTGAGAGTCACGTGCCTAACAAACGGTAGCTGCAATTTCTTCCCAGTGCTGCCAATGAACCTGCTCACCTACTCTTCAAATTTGGCAAAAACAAGCCAACATACAGATATACTCACCTGGCCAGGCATCCCAGTTGCCTGGAATATTAGATTTTGTATAAAGCTTGGTATGTCACTTTTTACTCCTAGTTTTAATAAGTGCTATAAGAGCTGAGACATCCCGACTCTTTTTGGCATGATTGAAACTTCATACAGCAGATGACAGTTTTGGTAAAATAGGACTGCTAGATAATTTTCTGAGACTTTAGGATCCTTAAGAAACTTTGGGAAGTATTGCATCCAAAGGAAAATAAGATGAATGAAAATCTGGCTGAAACACTGATCTGGTGTGCTCATGGCAGCAGTCCTGAAGAAGAAAGTGAGAATGTTGCTATCACATAGCCAACAAGCAGGCAGTCCTAGAAGGTGACGACACAGGGGCACCAATGGGGAGCTTCGCCTGTACAGTTTTATATCCAACACTTTTGGTTTAAATAAAGCTATAGACTATATCAGACAAAAAGGAGGGAACTTCCAGAACCATGATGATATATTAAATTCCATCCCAGCCTCAGTAAACTATGACTTATAAGGCTTGTAAAATCTTTACAGAGCTCCTGACAGCTCCACATGTGCTGATGGCCAGAAGAATGGAACTTTTGCAAAACATCTGTTAAATCATGCATCTTGGCTAGAATTTCTCTGTCTGCCCATGATGACAAAATACAGAGGGAGTGAGTGCACTGAGGTTTGAGGGAGTGGATGGGGGGACTTTGCACAATATAGGGGCTGCTTATTTAAAGTGGCATTTCATCATAGCTTCCATCTGTAAGATGTATTTCTGACCATATCGGATGAAAGCTGCTCTCTCCTAATTTTAACCATGCCTGAGTAACAGCACTTGGTTCGTCACATACTGAATTACATTGAGGGCCTACTAGAAGACACAAAGCTTCTGGCAACTTCTGACAAACGTGAGCTTGAATAGATTACGCTCAGCAGGCTAAAAGAGTTTCCTAATAATTTTGACTGGAGTTCATGTACAGATGGGGGGGGGGGGGAAATGGACTTTCGTGGACAAGCAAATGGTTTTCCATTGTCCAGGAAAGTTGCAAATCAAGTGATTGGAACTTTTTCATATCACGCTGAGTTTTGCTTCAGAACTCAAGTGCTTGTGGAGTGAGAACACGGAGAAACAGGCTGATAAAAGGGGCTTTCATCTTTCACCTTTTCAATGCTGTTTTGGATTTTTGAGGTTTTAAATAGCTTATTGCTCAGATGATTGGAATCCGAGTCAGGAAACAAAAGGAATTGGAATGGTACTCTTCTTCCGTGGGGGAAGAAACACACTTGGTTGGGACACTGAGACTGAAGTCAAGACCCTTTGCAACTTGGATCTCCATCCAAACCCTTGGGCTTGAAACCAACCAGGTAACGATGGTGCCACCTTTCCAATGCCCACTGAATTTGCTTAGTTGCTTATTTTCTAAAGATTCTGGGACAGGAGACGGTTTCTACTGTGTCTGATTACAACCACACGAGACAAGTTTCACCAACCCCTATCTAAGGTGGCTGCATCTCCGTGGGAAACAACCAAGTCTGAACATCCACTGGCCATTTATTGAGCATCTACCATGTGTCAGGTACCATGCTCGGTATGAGCATGGGGATACAGCAGTAAAGAAGATAGGTGGAGTGTCTGTCCTCATGGAGTTCAGTAGAGCAGATAGGCAAGCAACCAGATGAGTGCAAGGCAGAGTGATGACTGCTGTGGTAGGGAGTACAGAGGTGAGGCAAATATGGTCTGTGCCCATAGGGAGTTCAGGGCCTAGTGGGAGAGACACAATAGCAAATAAACAATTACAAGACACAGTGATAGTCCATGGGAGAAGGGAGCTCAGGGACTATGGGGCCACAGAAGAAAGAACTCATTCCTCTGCCTGGGAAAGATGGGAAGGGGCTTCACATAGGAGGTACCATTAAACCAGGTCTTCAAGGATGAAATGGCTGAGAAATGATATGGTATAGGACTCCAGTGCACTAGCGGTCACAATCTTCCACCTTCAAGTGACTAAGACCTTTGAGTCAAGACTGATATAATCCTCACACAGTGAGCAATAAAGAGTTAAACCTCACTTCTGCCAGTCCTTTTAAGGTTCTTGAAATCCCAGGGGAGGAAGAACTCTAATCCTGCCTCATGGTAGTAGGAATGCTTTAAAGGGAGGAAACTAGGAAACATCAAAGACAGGGTGTGTTTCTGGGTGAGTAGAAAGAGCCTTGGGTTTGAGTTCTGGCTCCACCACTAACTAACTAACTAACTAACCGACTGACTGACTAAATAACTAACTAACTAAATAACTCTTTGATCTCCAAGGAAACTTTTAATTTTCTCTCAGACTCAGTTTCTTTATCTATAAAATGGTAATAAGCGTGTCTGTATTCAGGATGGTTGGGAGAATCAAGTGCGGTGATCAAGGGAAGGGGCTTTGTAAACTATAAAGCCCCACACAAATGTCAGCTATTGTTTCCTCAAAGGGGAGCGATGGCAGGAGGTCGGGGGAGCAATTGGGGTTTATTCCTGGTGTCCTCTGCCAGGAAGCCAGTCCTTTCCCGGCGAAACAAGCAGGCTTCCTGAGGGAGATACACAGCCCTTTCCATCATTCCTGTGGAGACGAAGAGAGAAAACAGTGAACGGTTTGGCCAGGCTGCCCGGGTCAGGTGTTGGGGTAGGGGGTGCTTTCATGGTCTAAGGTGTGCAGTGAGGCCTGCTGATCTGGAGGAGAACGGAAAATACAAGAAATCCATGCAGCATGGTGAAGACTGAGCCCAAGGGAAGTGCAGCTCAAAAGAAAAGGAGTATTGTATGGGAGAGCTGCAGAAGACAGTAGCTGAACAGGTGTGAGAGGAGCAAAGTCCTTCTGGAGGTGGTTAAAAAGCATAGGCTTTGGGGGAAGACACCCTGGACCTCAAATCCCATCCTACAATCAGTTAAAAAGGTCAATTGCTGGGGGCTTCCCTGGTGGCACAGTGGTTGAGAGTCCGCCTGCTGATGCAGGGGACACGGGTTCGTGCCCCGGTCCGGGAAGATCCCACATGCCGCGGAGCAGCTGGGCCCGTGAGCCATGGCTGCTGAGCCTGCGTGTCTGGAGCCTGTGCTCTGCAGCAGGAGAGACCAAAACACTGAGAGGCCCGCCTACTGTAAAAAAAAAAAAAAAAGTCAATTGCATGACTAGTTTTCAATGATTCATTCCCTCCCTGAACATGGCTTCCCTGAAGGTATACTTTCCTGCCCCATTTACTTTGGACTTGGCCATGTCACCTCCTTTGGCAAATGGAATATGAGTGGACAGGACATGTGCTACTTATAAGCACAAGCAACACAAGCAAGCTTTTAATGGGCTTGTCTAACTTGGCTCTGCCCCTCTTGCTTCTGCCCTATGAGAACAGCATGTCCCACATAATGGCTGCTCTTTCAGCCCGGCTTCCAGAATGAGAACTCTGGAGCCAAGCACAGCCAAGCTGGATAGAGCCCAGCAGTGCCACAGCCGACCTGCAGCCTCCACATAATGTGAACAAGAAATAAATAGGTGTTTAAGTCAAGGGTCCACAAACTATGGCCCATGGGCGAAATATGGCCCACTGCCTGTTTTTGTGTAGCCCATGAGCTAAGAATGTTTCTTACAGTTTTAAATGGTTACAAACATATCAAAAGGATAATATTTTATGACATGTAAAAGTTATATGAAGTTCCAATTTCTGTGTCTTTCAGGGAAGTTTTATTGGAACATAGCCATGTTTGTCTGTTTGCACAGTGTATACGGCTACCTTTGTGCTACAAGGGCAGAGTTGAGTAGCTGTGACAGAGACCACATGGCCCACAAAGCCTTAACCGTTTACTATCTGGCCTTTCACAGAAAAATTTTGTCAAACTGTGGTTCAAGCCCCATGATACTGGGGTTATTTGTTTATAAACTCATCGAAAGATGACTAACATATTAATAAAGTATGTAAGTTCACCAAGCCTCAGTTTCCTCGTCTGCTAAATGAGAATGAAAATACGGCCACATTCACTGGGTTTTTAGAGGATTAAGTCATAGCGCATCTAAAGCATTCAGAATGCAAACTGCCACATAGCAGGCACTCACAATTATTATTAAAGGGCCATCGGATTCCTGCGGCAAGCACAGGAAGAAGGAAGGGAGACAAAGGAAAGGAAAACTGAAGATAAGGACCAGGCAGAATGCAGCAGGACTGAGACATTAGTCTAACTCCCTGTGGCTAGATAATGCCCTGGATAAAGCAGTCACGCAAAACTAGCTCAGGTACAGCATGGTTATAACAAATTGTAAAGTTGATATTAACTTCTGGGTAAATCTGTTTCAAAGTCATCTATAAGATGTGGCTTGTTGAGCAAATATCTTTAGGGCACAGGTCACAGCTTAAGAACCCCCAAAATGGCATTGTTAATATCAAAAAATATATATATATATATATATCCTCACTGACCACCCTTCTGGTGTTTGGATTGGTACCCACACAGTAATCTACCTGGGCCCCTTCTACTTGGTAGTTGAGGGGCCAGGTGACTAATACCCTGAAAAAGGATGGTCACACTGAGCCATATTCCACATTGACTGAGAGTTGGTTGAGCACCTGAATCCCAGTGGTTAGCAAATTGCATATAAATTCTTTTAATGTGGGCTTCCCTGGTGGCACAGTGGTTGAGAATCTGCCTGCCAATGCAGGGAACATGGGTTCGAGCCCTGGTCCGGGAAGATCCCACATGCATCGGAGCAACTAAGCCCATGCGCCACAACTACTGAGCCTGCACTCTAGAGCCCGTGAGCCACAACTACTGAGCCCGCGTGCTGCAACTACTGAAGCCTGCACGCCTAGAGCCCGTGCTCTGCAATGAAAGAAGCCACCACAATGAGAAGCCCGCGCACCACAACGAAGAGTAGCCCCCACTCGCCACAACTAGAGAAAGCCTGCGTGAAGCAACGAAGACCCAACACAGCCAAAAATAAATAAATTAAATAAATAAAATTTATTTAAAAATTCTTTCAATGTAGTTTTCTTCCTTGACTCCTGTACCTATATATATATCAATATAGAGTCATCAGTACAAATCATTCATGCCCCACGCCTATCTTGTTGTGGTCTTCATTCTCTGAATGCCCAGAAGAAAGAAGCAAAAGGAAGATTCAAAGGGCGATTTTTTAAAAGGGCTTCAGGAGGCATTTCCAGAGCCCCTTTGGATGCTCGGTAGAGGAAATAAAATCCTTCAGAAAAGAGCAAACATGCTGGTCCCTTCTGCTCTACTCCTTCTGGAGCTCTGGGAGGTTTTCCTAAAATTAAATTAATTCCCTTTCTCTCCAAAAGCAGATTCAGTGGCAAGCCTATATGGCTGAGCCACCTGATTCAACTCCACATTCTCCCTGGTGTAATCTATACTAGGCAGAATATTGAAAAGTATTCCCAAAGTACCTAGAGTTTGACTTAATTACTTACTTTATTTAACTTCTACAGTTCTAAAACTGAAGTGTCTTATAGGTGATCTTTCAAAGGCTAGATGATGTGGAAATATTTTAGTCATTGACCAACTATTTTGTTCTTTTCTCCCTTTCCAGATGTAAAATCCATTAGTTGCTAAGGCTGCCTCTGTGTTGCTGTAAAATGGAACCAGAATGCTTTTCTCAGAAA
The DNA here is from genome assembly GCF_949987515.2 of Delphinus delphis. Lineage (NCBI taxonomy): Eukaryota > Metazoa > Chordata > Mammalia > Artiodactyla > Delphinidae > Delphinus > Delphinus delphis. The sequence continues at coordinate 11,799,571 of NC_082704.1, forward strand.
TATTAGATACTCCAAAAGTTTCTTTGGAAGCTCACCATTCAGAGCATCTGTAACATAAGTCTGGAAACTCAAAGGTTCCTCTCCCTTGATACTTGCTATGAGGAATTTATCAGGCTCTTCTGAATCTGTTAAATCATCTTGACGACTTGCTGCAGCGTTTTCAAAAACACATGCACCATTTTGTCATGGAGATCACCTTTTTATTTTTTTTTTAGTCCAAACAAGCCAAAAAGCTTCCAAGTAATTTGGTACTAAAGAGAAACACATTTCAGAAAGGTCCCAGAGTAGCCTCTCTGCTGACACCCCAGGACTGGCTCCCCAAAGCTGGGCAGGCAGCAGGACCACTGGTTCCAGGTCTACATCTCTTCTCAGAAGCCCCATCATACATTCTAACCCAGACTTCCCAATCCTCAATTTCCTTTTCTGTCAGCAGTGGCTTGGTAGAACCCCCAAGACTTTCCTATTTCTTTCCTACTTTTCTCTAGGAATAAATCATGCAAAAACCTGCCACCATTCTTCACTTATCCTAGCACTTCATCTGAGTTCATCTGTTCTTGTCCGTCAGCAATTCCCCTTCATTTCCCTACAGTGTTCACATTCTCATGGGCCGTGTGACAAGAACCTTCAATGGCTCCCTCACAGGCATTCTCACAGAAGTCCTCTCCCTCGCTGCTCCTGCCAGAGAGCCAGAGCTCACCTTTGTCCCCTGTACTGTCGTCACCTATTCACTTATCTGTGTCCCACTGGACTAGGAGCCCTTTAAGAACAGAGACCACATCTTATTCCTCTCTGAATCCCCAGGACACCCGGTTGCCTGGCACATGGCAGATGCTTAACATGTATATTTGTGAAATGAAGGAATGAGTGAGTGAGCCAAGCAGTCAATGAATCAGTCAGACAGTCAACGAATTCATTTATTCCAAAAGTACAGTGAAACTTCAGCTGTTCATAACCTATGGGAGAAGCGGCTGAGTATTCTTTGCAGGGATTTGTGGGCTCTTCTGGGGCTTCTCAGGGTTTTTTTGTTAAATTCCTGGTTCTCCGTGATGATCTTGGTAAGGAGGGTTGTTAAGCTGTGAGCGAGTGGTATTATGGGTATGTAACCTATTATTCTATTACTGAGCAACTGCAATTCTATTATACACACTACAGTGTTCTGTGGCTGGAGGACTATAAGAAATGTGTTCCTGGGCTTCCCTGGTGGCACAGTGGTTGAGAATCTGCCTGCTAATGCAGGGGACATGGGTTCGAGCCCTGGTCTGGGAGGATCCCACATGCTGCGGAGCAACTAGGCCCGAGAGCCACAACTACTGAGCCTGCGCGTCTGGAGCCTGTGCTCCGCAACAAGAGAGGCCACGATAGTGAGAGGCCTGCGCACCGCGATGAAGAGTGGCCCCCGCTTGCCACAACTAGAGAAAGCCCTCGCACAGAAACGAAGACCCAACACAGCAAAAATAAATAAATAAAATTAATAAAAGGCAGAATAGGTGATAGTGTGCCCCGAGCACACTATTAAAAAAAAAAAAACAAATGTGTTCCTGCCCCCATTGGATGGTGAAAACGTCTTCCTGCCCTACTTGTGCTGGCCCTGCAAAAGACTCGCATTCATTTACTTAATTATATCTGTCACCAAGAAACCTCATCACATCACTTTTGTGGTCTCTCTCTCACCCTCTTGTCTTCCCCTGTGCTGTATCAGAACAGAAGGTGATCGTCATAGTGGTGGTGATGATGGTGGTAGATGGATGACATGGAAGTGAAGAGTTCTAAGTGGTCTCGATTGATTTCTTGATGGAAATTTAATCATGTTCAAGTTTCTACCCAACTCTCACAATATTTATGTACATTAAATATTGGCCCTTCCTTTTTTACGCAAAATCTCTGTCTTGTGGATGACCTCAGTCCTAACCTAATATATTAAATTAGGATTTTACTTAATGTAGTCAATTCTAAATGTAGATTATTCAAACAATGGATTATCTAAAAAAAGTTTGAAACTCTAAACTAGCTTTCTGCCTGCTCCCGCAGCCTTCCACCCAGCTCCACCTCAAAACACATACACACACACACACACACACACACACACACACACACACACACAACACATATCTTAGCTGTTTTCTCTTAATTGGTTATGGCCTCAAGCAACACAAGCCAATTTTATAATTAACCTAAGAAAAAAATAACTGGATGTCTAATTTGTTGCCCCAAACTTATATAATCCAATCAAACATTTGACTCTGGACTGTTTTGCTTGTATATGAGGTGATGAAAACAAAATAAGTGTGTCAGGCACTTTGGGAGTTGTTTCAAATTTCTGAAGCCAATAAGATATCACTCCGTAAATTAGTATTACAGTACACTAAACAGAGCCCTGGTAGCCTTAATGAACAAATGTTTCTCGGAGAATGCCAGTTTACTCAGAGGAATAACTTCCCCAGGTTGACAACAATGAGTGTGCAAGCATTTCTATAGGTAGGGAATATTTTATACTATATTAGGTCCATTGTTTAATTGGTTGGATATTATTGTGAAGCTGTTGAAAAGAAATCAATTTGCCATTACTGTTAACCATCAGTTTCAATGATTTATATTTATAACTTGGGCCTGACTACATATTCAAATGTAATAGTGAGAGCAAAGTATTGGTGCGGCAGATGAGGCTCAGTATTCAAGAAAGAACATTCATTTATTTAAAGGATGAGATAGCTTGAAGTGATTAATCAGAGTAGATAACAATATGAACTCCTTCCAGATTTAAATAAATGGGTTGAACACACCCCCTAATTTATTAGAAAATTATTTACATGTAGTAATCTTAAAATGAATCATCTTTCTCTGTGGGAATGCTACCTATCTGTCAAATCCCAGTTCAAATGCTGACTTTATAAACCTCCCTGGATCTCCCAACAGAACCATCCAGGAAGAAAGAACAGAGGGGACAAATGCCCAACTATGGGAAAGAGTTTGGCTTCTTCTAGGAACTGAAGGGAGGTCACAATTGTTGGAAAATGGGAAGCAAGGGTGAGAGTGGGAGCAAATGGGACTGGCATAGTGATGGAGGCGATCGTCATTCTAGGATTATTAGAAAGTAATTGAAAAAAATTACACTGGATGTATAGATAAAGGTGGAATGAAGTGAGCAATATGATCTTATTGGCTTTCCCAAAAGATCATTCCTGCTGTAGTTTAGAGTACAGAGAAGAGGGAGAGAAGAGTGGAAATAAGACCAGTGAGCTAACTTATTGAGGTGTCGAGGTGAGAGATGATGGTAGCTTAGACTAGTGTTGCAGCAATGGAGGCGGTGAAAAGTAAACAGATTTACTACATTTTAGAGAGAAAAATGTCAAGACTTGTTGATCAACAGGCTGCAAGGCGTGACGCCTGAAAAAGTATGAAGAATCTCTTCCAGGGTATGGGCTTTAGTAGCTAGTTGGGAGGTCATGACACAGAGTGGGGAACCCTAGAAACTCAAAATAGCACTTTGGGGTACTTTTCAATTAAGAGATGTTTATAAAGGGCTGTCAAATATCATCTCTGCGCTAAAGCATCTAGGATTAGTTTCAGTCCAATTAACTTACCTTACTCTTCTTAGTCAGTGTTCAACCAGTGAATTCATTAAGATATATTGAGGAAAGGTCTACTGTGTGGTCAGCACTGCCTATGATCAATGCGGGGGCAAAATAACCTTCAGAAAGTAAACCAGAGCTTTTCTAATGGCCATTTTACTAACTAGTATTTCTACTGGCAATATACAACTTGAAAGGACAAGTCACTCTCTGGCTAAAAGTGATATTCTGGATCAAGTAACATAATTCTTGATGAGAAAAAAAATCTTTTAAAAATAATATATAGGGCTTCCCTGGTGGCGCAGTGGTTGAGAGTCCGCCTGCCGATGCAGGGGACATGGGTTCGTGCCCCGGTCTGGGAAGATCCCACATGCCGCGGAGCGGCTGGGCCCGTGAGCCATGGCCGCTGAGCCTGCGCGTCCGGAGCCTGTGCTCCGCAACAGGAGAGGCCGCAACAGTGAGAGGCCCGCGTACCGCAATATATATATATATATATATATATAAATTAGACAAATATTTCAGTAGATGCAAAACTAAGGTAGATGTGGGGTTGAACATCAGGAATCAGGAAAAAGGTGAAATAACATGGCATGTAAAATAAACGAGACATAGTTATGTTTAAAACATTAAACTAAGAGCCAGTTGCAGTTCTAATTCTGCCATACATTCACTCTTTGACCTTAAGCAAAAGTCTCTTTGTTTTCTGGGCCATAGTTTCTCCTACAGAATGAGGGGGTTGCATTAAATGAGCTCTAAGATTTTGTTTGACTCCAACACTCTGTGAGTCTAAATCAGAAAAAGTCTATGAGACTTCCCTGGCGGTCCAGTGGTTAAGAATTCGCCTTCCAATGCAGGCGGTGCAGGTTTGATCCCGGGTCGGGGAGCTAAGATTCCCACATGCCTCGCCACCAAAAAAAAAAAAAAGAAAAGAAAAGAAAACCATAAAACAGAAGCAATATTGTAACAAATTCAATAAAGACTTCTTTAAAAATGGCCCACATCAAAAAAATCTTAAAAAAAAAAAAAAATCAGAAAAAGTCTAACTGGGAGTTTCAAGGCTCCTAGTTAGGTAACTATAACAAGCTTTTCCTAAGACAATAAAGAGATGAAATACACTCAACATAAAATGATTTCTTAAAATTACATATTGTCAAGGCACAAAAGACATAGAAACATGAAAATTAAAAGTTGTAGAGTCAACATGTAATCCAGAAAAAAAATTTATAGTATAAGAGAATAAAAATTTCTCAGTGTTTCTAGAGCTTAATCAGGAGAGAATGGTCTGTTTTAAGCAGCAATTTTAGTCGTTCAGACAGAAATGTACCAAGAGTGAAGAAGTGGTGTCTTTAGGACCCCAGAGCTTGGTGGAAGCATCCTAGAAACCCAATTCTGCTTTCCTTTTGCTATGATTCTCTGCTCTAGAAGCTTCTGAGTGTTGGATTACATTACCAAGTGGGGTGCCTCTCAGACAACTAACTGGTCTCATTTATCAGCCTAGGGGCCACCCTCATAGTAAACTAATTAAGCAACTTTCTGATTTACATTTGGTCTCTTGTGAGTTTTTCTTTTAAGAGTGAATTCATTCACTGGAACCAGAACACCCCTTGGTTAAAAGGATAAAATGTGTTCCTGTGCCCACAGGATGAAAACCAGCCCCTAGAGCTGAAGTGGTCTCAAAAGCATAGGAACCAAAAAGCCCCAAAGGGAAGTAAATATACCACGTGTCAGAGTTGTGTTATCTTTTGGTTGAGATGCAGCATATTATGGTGGTGATTGTTATCGTGGCTAAATACTGACACACTTTGGCTTCTCCAGTTTCTCGGATGCTCATGAACAGCAAACCAAGATCTAGCAAAGGCTGGTCTCAGCCCATTTTTCTCCTCCCCACTCCAGTCTACACATTCCTATGTCACTGAGTTTCCATAGCTCTTCAAATTGGGAGAAAAGCACACTACATAACAGTAAAAATCAACAGACAATTTTATCCTGTAAATGGAAAAAGCACTTGGCAGACATCATTCATTCATCCTCACCACATTCCTATGAGGTAAGCATCATCCTCATTTTCTAGATGATAAACCAGAATTTGTCTTATAGGAGCAGGAAAATCTTAGTTTATTAAATTGATCTCAAATATATCCTTCTTTCTTACTTAAATTTCATACTTCTTATTAGAAAGCAGCTACATTCTCAGAAGTCTTTTCATGTAGTTTACATGTTGTAAAGTGATTTTCCCCACTTGTCAAATACGCAGAGCGATTACTAAACAATGCAAATCGGAGGAGCAATTTGGTGTGTAGCCTCTGTAATTTAAAATTCTAAAAACATTTGGAGAGCCATACTGGGAATTATTCTACACTGTCAGTAACCTGGCTATGAAAATATTATTAGAAAAAGAATTCTAGAATATAGCTTCAGTATGTCTTTATGTGAGCAGCTTCAAAATTACATCGTAACACGATGTTTTATTATCAGTAGTGGAAAGATTTGGTTCAGTTACAGCAAAAAGTGACAAAATGAAAAACAATTAAATAACCTGGGGGATGGGCTGTCTGGGAACATCTTGTTTAAATTGTGCAATAAACATGTGGTTTCTAATTCTCTTGGCTACTGTGTTTCCTCTAAAAGGATGAGAAGCCCTCTTTCCCCAGTTCCCTGGCCCTGTACACGATTTTTGTTCCACTTCTGGAGTCAGCTGAAGCCTGGATTATTTTACAGAAAGAAGAAAATAAAAACAAAGAAATATCAAATTATTTGGATTTGGTTTGCTTTTGCTTTTTAAATTTTGATGCAGAAAAGTACACACAAAGGAAAATAAACTATCTGATAATTTGATGTCTGAGCTCTGGGACCAAGAGTTTTAAATTGGGTAAGCCTGCCTGAAAGTACACAGGCTAATGAAAGGTGGCCAGTCCCAGAAAAAGCCAAACCAGAAGTTGAGCCCTGGGGAGTAATTAAACCAGGAAAAGACCAAAAATACTTCTTCTAGAAAGAAATGGAAACACAAAAGTATAATCTCTCTCCAAACAGACTGATCAACTATCTCGAATAGTGAATTCCCTGTATGATAATTCAGCTTCCCAATCTTTACACTTTTCCTCAGTTCGTTTTAAAGGAAAAGTTCAAAGTCTACATTCTGTTGCTGTCAGACATACTTTTCACACCTTAAAGGAAGGGAATTCAAAATTGGTTTTGAAGTGTCTTGCAGACTGAGACCTTTTTTTTTTTTTAACCATTTTATTCTGTTCCTTTTAACAATTAGCTACTTATTTAGGAGTGTGTGGGGAAAGGAGAACAGTACCCCTCACAGAAAATAAAATTGTGCTTCCACTTTTGAGACTTTTAAGCTACACTGGACTCTACTTCAATAAGCATGTCAAGAGACCTATTTGAAAGAATAGATTTTCTGTGCCCCAGGCCAAATCCACTAAAAGAAATACAATTGACCCATCTTCAGGAACTGTTCTAAACCTACTGAAAGAAAAGACTACAGCTACTTTAGCAAATAAACTCTGGATTGGAAATATATAATTACAAATATATGTAAGGTTATCAGAGTATATAGTTCTTAACCAATTCCTAATCAACTTATGGCTTTTCTATTTACAAAACGTCTTAATGATTTCGTACAAAGAATCAATTTCATCAAAATGTGTTTGCAGCTAATGAAATAAACGGAACAAGGCAGAATAGCTTCATATTTACAAGACATTAGCCTCAGAAGTTCAGTAGACTGTGGCCAGGTATAGAACCCTGGAAGCCGTCAAGGAAACAGAATGGTTCTGTGTGTCTGGTAGGCTTCTCTTCTGCCTCCTGACTTCACACTTCTCCATTTACACTAACTGGAGCAATGACGTCTCTACCTTATGAATGTTCCAAATCACGTGCCACACTTGTTCAGAAATATACTAAAGGAAGAATGGCTTCTTAAATACCAAGACATACCTAGGGAAAGCCTAATTGTAAATACACACTTCATTCTGAAACGTTTTTCAAAAATTCCATTTTCCCTAACCAAGTCTCTTGAATTTAACCCTTGGAAGAGAGACTATCAAGTTAATCACTGTAAACGTCTCAAACATTAGCCTTTAATTCCTTCAACACGTGCTCTTAGAGAAAAGATCAAATGTCATAATTCTTCTCTTTAGTCATCACAAAGTTACTTATTTAATTAAAAACCTACTGATGGTTCTTCAACTCATGAATGGATAAACAGTGGTATAGCCATAAAAGGGAATACTACTCAGCAATAAAAAGGAAAGCAATATAGATGAATCTCACTTGAAGCATTATGCTAAGTGAAAGAAGCTAGACTCAAATGACTACTATCTTAAGATTACATTTATATGTCATTTTAGAAAAGGCAAAACTGTAGGGTAAAAACCTGATCAGTAGTTGCCAGAAGTTGGTGAAGAGGGAGTGCTTGACTACATAGGGACATGGGAGAGTTCTGGGGGGTGATGGAAAATCTTTGTATGTTGATTTGGATGGTAGTTAGGCATTTATCAAAACTCATAGAACTATGCACTAAATAGGGTGAATTTTACAGTATACAAATTATATGTCAGCAAACCTGACCTTAAAAAAAAAAACTTACTTTTTGCTCCCTTCCTCTAGGAAAACCCACGCTGTTGGTAACTTTAAGTTTAGTGTATAAGTTCTCAGTATAGCCATACAACAAATCACACATAATATCATTATATGAAACAAACCCACAGATTGGAAGTATTCCAATACAAGGGGCTCTGAAGCAAAATTGCATTACAATAATCTTTATAATACTATTTTTCGCCAAGAAATGTTTTAAAGTCCCCAGTGTAAATATTGTAATACTAAAAGTTCCACTTATACATTCCAAGTAAAAATGACCCAAGTTTATCTATCTCCAAATGAACCATAAAGAGGTAGGTCTTTCATGATATGGTATTTAAATATATCTCCAAATCTAGGTTAAGTTTTCCTATTTATGGTATACTGAGCCATGAATAAGAAGACATTTAGAAACTTTTTACCATTTGATCATGTTATACTTCTGGTAAACCAATATTTTCTTCTACTTTTTATTAGTATTCTTATTATTAAATTGAGAACTTTAAAGAATTTACACTAATCCAGAGAGTTAATATAAAGGGGACAAACACAGTACACCTACTATATTTCAGGCACTGTACTAGCTCTTCGTTATCACCTTTAATTAAAAAAAACAATTTTGTGAAGTACATGTGACTATCTTTGTTTTATAGATAAGGAAAAAAAGGCTGAGGGAGATTAAGTGACTTGTCACAAATCACCCAGCCAGTTTTTTGTGCAATGTGGGTTCCAACCCAAGACTGGTGGCTCAAAAACTAGGGCTGTCCCTTTAAGGTGATTGAGCAATGATCAGGCTTTTGGAGGGTCCCCTGGGTGATGAAATAGGCCTGAGACTATTAAAGGTTTACACTATAAAGTTGAAACACCAGCATTTGTTTCAAAATATTGCCAAAGCACTTTTTCATTAGCTCAGGACATCGTATTTAAGGATTTTGCTTGGGTTTGACTAGCCTCACTTCATCCATTTTTTTCCTCCACCTCAAATTGATTTCCTACTTTTCACAGGGTCTTAGAAAAGATCTTTAATCTTCCAAGCCTGCAGACACAGTCAGGCATTTGAATGTTATTTAACGATGTGTTTGTAAAGGAAAAAGCCAGGACGCTGATTTAAAGACACCCTTATAGTGCTCAGTGTTATACCTAGTGCCACACTTCAAGCAGAGAAGTAACAAAGATAAGTGAGGAGAATACAGCATTGGCACAAAGTCCCAAGCATGCATGTTCTTACACAAAGTGGCCACATAGAAAACACAGTACAGTATGAAAAAGAGCACACTCTCTCAATTGTTTCCCTTCTTTTCCTCAGATGATTAAAGGATTAAAGAGAACAGGACTGCCTTTTTCCTGTGCTAAGAACTCTACTTGTGCAGAGAAGCATGGCTCAGCTATCTTTTAAAATTATTTAGTAGTCTTAAATGATAAAATCCTTTCATGGTGAAGGATTTTTATCTCGTCTGTGTATTTCTAGAATCTTAAGGTCTTTTATTTCAGGGTATTAACTAAAATCCCTAGCATTTAAAAATCATGTCAAATTCCCAAACTTTGTAATTAAAGGAGCGACTACCTTTCCAAACAAAATTATGTATTTTATCTGACAAGTGCCTGCTTGAAATATGCCAGAAGGACATAGCACAAGAGCCTATTTACACAAAGCCTAGCACACGCTGTCTCTTAATATTCTTCTTTTAGAATATGAAACCCAAAGTTGCTAAACGAAATGTTTATGTAAGACCGATCAGAACTAATTACTCTTCTCTAAAAGAGACGCTGAGGAAAAAGTCAATGAAAAATCCAGAATGAATTTCTTGGAAATAAAACAAAAACATCATGTGTGGTTATATACACTCTTTGATTTTTTCACACATGGACCTGTAGGAACAGCATTTCAGCTTCATAATTATGTTCAGCATGTAGGCCTATTTCAAAGCAACTTAATTTTCAGCTACACACCCCCTTTGGCCTACCCAGTCTACGTGGCAGTTTGCAAATGATTTTTTTAACAGCTAAAACTCTGAGATAAGAAAACAGCCAAGTTCACACTATGTTTTGAAACTTCCTGACTTTTAAGTGTTTTGAATGCTCATTTAACACTGTTTTGAACCCATTTTTATTTAGTTTGCCGTCACAGGTGTTTTGTTTTTTTCAATTTGAAAAGAAAAATTTTAAAGCCAGTTAGCTGTGAAGTCCCTCCCACAGGCAGCTTTAATTACCTGACAAATGTTTCCCATACTTATCATACCCTTCTACTGCTTAGAGAACAAGGTCCCTTTGAGAGCGGGAAGTACACTTCTGTGAGCGTGTGTGTTTGTGTGTGTGTTTAAGTCAAGAGAAAACCACTTTCGTGGTGTAGACAACCAACCTAACGTACACAACAAGAAATCTGTTTAGTTTGGTTAGATACTAAATTATAAATTACTATTATTGGTGTTTTCAGCACTTCATATTTTAAAGAACCTAATTCAAATGTTCATTTTTTTCAGGATATTTTCGTATGCTAAAACTCTCTGATATAACCAGATGTCATATTCCATTCTTTTAAAAATCTCATTAGGTGGCCTTGTTCTCATCTCCACTGCACTGTCTTCCTTGGATATTTAGGAGAGGGCCAGGTGATCAGAGAAGATCCAAAGGATGAGGTAATGAGGCTTGTTCCTTACAAAACAGTACTGGACAGTTAGCTTACTAAAAATGTGGTTTAAAAAATTATACAGTGATCACACAAAGCACATTCAGAAGAAAAATAAAGAAACACACACACTAAGCTAGAATAGATATCAAAATGCTAAGATTGGGAATATGAAAGATGACTTTTTTTCTATCTTTCATCTTTCCTTTTATTTTCTTTAATGAATATGCATTTTCTTTAAATGGAAAGTGAAATTCTGAAAAGATTGTTTCTTTCCATCTTAAAGAAAACTGCTATGTATTTATGGCCAGGTCACTTTTTTGACAATTGCTACAAGTGTCTCCATGGACACCTTTGGTTTTGCTGACAGGTAGTAGTGATTTTTAGTTTCAAGTCTCTTCAAAGATTCAGAGCTTATTTATTCCAAGACTATAATTCCTTGCTCACAGCAACTTGGAGCCTATAAATTCATTCTATCAATAGAGATAAAATTAATCATTTCCGTCATCAACAACACATTTTCATAGGGAGCCTCCAAGGTAGAGATTAGTAGTCTGTCCCTCCTTTGCATTTCTGTGGAACTTATTGTCTGTAAAGGTTATTTGGCATTTAGCATTATTACTGACATATTTTATTATTTTTTCATGTACACATTTAATCTACCAATTAAGTCATACACTCCTTGAGAGAGCAGTGATTTTTCTTGCCCAAAGCTTCACAACATGGTGCCTTTGGAATGAGATTCACTCAGTGTTGGAGATGATGTATCAGCCTTATGCACATACCTAGACCAATCGATGGAGCAGGGGACGGAATGAGCATGATAGATTAGAAGCTCTCATGAGTCACCCCCTTGTAGCTGAGGAAGGGGTCGCTTTTCCTGAGCATATGGGAAAGGGAACACCAAAACAAAACAGGATTCACCAGCAAGGAGAAAGGGGCTGAGCTTGTCAGGGATAGCTGTACCTGCAGCAGCAGCTGATGATGATGACAGAATAATGGTGTTGACGACTTCAACAGTGATAGGATTAACTGATCAAACACCGGGATCTAAAACATGAAGAGAAAATGGGTAACTATGGCTGGGAAGATAGTCAGTATAATTTCTAGTGCTATATGTAGATAACACAGTGTATATAAACACATACTGGTATCTACAATAAACAGCCACAATATAGGAAATATAGAAAGTCAATTATGTGCCCTGAATGGTTTAACAATGCCGTGCTATTAAAAAATCCCTATGCCAGAAACTTATTTGTTTTGGACAATTCTTTTATTTTTCATGTGTGGAAGACCTACGCAAAAGAATAAGGAAGACTCCTGCTGTAAGTTTGACAATTATGATTTGATAAGCCCAAGAATATAAACTGATTCATAATAGATTCCATTGATGTGTTTGGTACATTCTAGTCCATTAAAAAATATGGATTGTTTGGTTTTGGTCTTGTGTAGTTTTGCACCTTCCTTGGGGCTTTCACAGGCCCTTGCACATGATAAATACTAAATAAATATCTGATGAATGAATGAGTGAATAAATTAGCAATTTGTAGAAAGCACAGAACATAATTCCCCTGCTATCGTAGCATTAGCATTATGCTCCTGATGACACGATACTATTTTGCCATCGTTTCAACCTGTGAAAAATACACCAAGATTCAGAGAAGATGTGAGTGAGATTGCACAACCTAAAGTCAAGTTAGAGTATTTCCTTCCTTTTCCAAAAAAAGACAAAGTAATTGAAAAGCATGTACTTCAGAAAACTATTTTTGAATGTAGAAAACTTTTTCTAACTGGCTTTAAGTAATCTAAAAAGAGATCATTTTCACTTATTGTGTTGGATAAACAAAACAGCGGCATAATAACGACATCCAGGTTGACTAACTAATCAGTGAACAGTTCATTCACAGAAAACACACACACACACCCACACACAAAGTAAATATATTTCAGATAAACACTTATGTTATGCTTCTGTACATTGCCAGGACAAGGGAGTGGACAGGAAAAGGAATTAGGGAAATTTCAGCACAGCAGGTGCACACAAAAATAATACTCTCAAGTAATTTTACTGAAAAATATGGTCACTCAGGAGAGAAAGACCTGGCACCTCCAGAACTCTACAGGACCATTCTATAAGAAAGAGAAAAGTAATTGAAAATGTACATGCAGCTATGTGAACTCTCAAAAGAATAAGTGATGAAACGCTTTTCTCTGGGGACAACTAGGGAATAGCATGTTTCCCTGAAATTGATACTAAAGGGAAACAAGATTTCTGATAACAATGTACAGATGAGAATGCTTTCATTCAGGAAATGAAATGTATTGTGGTGTTCTGTGCAATATGGACAATGACAACAGAAAGGACATGACCAGGAGGTAACAAGACTACCTCCCTTAAGCCACGTTTATAGATGCATCTTGAGACTTTATGGTCATAGCCCATCTAGTCAATTCTTAAGAAAATTCAAAATTGGGCTTTTGGACAGCAGCTGCAGAAGGGTGTGTCAGGAATGTTACCAATTAACCGTGGAGGCCATTCATTTAACAAACTGTTGGCAAACTTTCTCTAAGCATGAAATGGGAATGAAGAAATGTCTCCAGTGGAAAAGATGGGAATAAATGACATAATATAAATGAAAGGCTTAAGCCTTTAAAAAAAATGAACAGTAGAAACAGGAGGCAGGAGAATGTTGTAATAAAGAAGCAGGATTCCAGAGGCAAATTGCCTGAGTTCAAATCGTATCTCTACCACTTACTACCTGGGCAAGTGCCTTGAACTCTGAGACTCAGTTTATTCGTCTCTAAAATGAGAGATCAAGTAAACACTTACTTCATGGAGTTGTGAGAATTAAATGAAAACACCGAACCCAGTGCGTGCACATAGTAGTACTCAATAAATGTTAGGTTCTTCTTTCTACTACTACATTCATGAATATAAAAATATTGTGCAGGGACTGCTCTGTTATATAGCACTTCTTCCCACATATTAAAATCAACCTCTTTCAGATGTGAATAAACTGATCCAAATTATTCCATATGTTTCAGCAGAATAAAGGAAATGGCTTTTTGTGAAGTAGCATTTCTATTGAATTTGGTAATTGCTCTACAACAAATTAATCTTTATGGCTTAGTGAGTTGTTTCATATGGAATTCCCTTTGAATCAGTGACAAAATATCAATATTCCCATTTAAAAATATTTTATTGGCCCATGCTCTTTCATCAAAAATCATAGACTGTGTGCTATAGCAACAGGAGCTGATTCTGACTATGAAGGTGACTAGAATGGAATTCACATAGACAAAGAGAATGGTATGAGCATCAGTAACATTTGTTCAGGTCCTTCATGTGACCCTAACAATAACATTGTTTAAGAGAAGGGACAAAGAAAAACAGAAAAACTAGATGTAAGGATATGAGGAAAAGGAGAAACAAGAAAGAGTAAAAATAAATTTCTTGCATGGGAATATTTGTCAAACACTGTTCATCCCCTACCCTGCAACATACATGCACAAGCACACACACACGTGCACAAGCACACACACACGTTTCTGTGTACCACCCATCTCCAAACTTAGATAATAGACAAATCTTTTGTGAGATACAGATACCCCCACCCAATAGCCACTCATTTCATTTATGTCAAATCTGTGCCTGCAAGATAAAAAACAATTAGTTGCTCCTGGAAATGAGAAAGGTTAGTTGGAAAAAATATGCCATCTATTAGTTATCTCATTCCCATTGACATTTAGTGATCTTTTTTGTATATGACTTGAGTCAGAAAATCTTCAATAAGATAAAAATAGAACAAATGAAGAGATAATAAAGCACACTGGTTAACGTGGAGATAATAAGGCATGGTGGTTAAATTAGACAGATACAGCCACTGTTGTGCTGGTAAGTGGGGGGGGGCAGGAGCCCTGATTTATATCATTTGCCAATTTCCATGGTGTAAATACAACTACCAGGCAAATTTCAAATTCCTGAAATATATCAACCATCTCACAAAATTCTTGAAAATTTAACAATTGGCTCTCGCAAGCTAGTACAAACTGGCCCCAGCACACCACTGATTGTACTTATATGACTATATGGCAAGTCACTTAATCTCCCCAGCTTCACTTTTCTGTAAGTCCAAATCACCATAATTATTAGTATAGTATATTTATCATGATCATCATCACCATCATCATTATTATTTCTATTATTTCAATCCCACTTACAGCCATAGCTTCTAATTCTCATGCCAACAGCATCCTAAATCACATACCAAAGTCTCTAAGAAATGTTATGGCTTTCCACCACATGATTAGCAAAGTTAGCATGGTCCAATGTCAAAATCCAATCCACTATAAGTGCCTATTGCAGAGCATCTCCCGAAATGCCCCTCATTAATATAGTTTATCACTAACTAGAGAGAAGGGAGGAATATGGAAGAAAGAAGGAAAATGGACACATAGATCAATGGAACAGAATAGAGAGCCCAGAAATGAACCCACACTTATATGGGCAATTAATCTACAACAAAGGAGGCAAGAACATACAATGGGGAAAAGATAGCCTCTTCAATAAATGGTGTTGGAAAAACTGTACAGTTACATGCAAATGAGTCAGACTGGACTAATTCCTCACACCATATACAAAAATAAACTCAAAATGGACTTAAATGTAAGACTTGAAACCATAAAACTTTTAGAAGGAAACATGGGCGTATGCTTTTTTTTTTTTTTTTTTTTTTGCGGTATGCGCGCCTCTCACTGTTGTGGCCTCTCCCATAGCGGAGCACAGGCTCCGGACGCGCAGGCTCAGCGGCCATGGCTCACGGGCCCAGCCGCTCCGCGGCATGTGGGATCTTCGCAGACCGGGGCACGAACCCGTGTCCCCTGCATCGACAGGCGGACTCTCAACCACTGCGCCACCAGGGAAGCCCGGCGTACGCTTTTTGACATCAGTCTTAGCAATATTTTTTTGGATCTGTCTCCTCAGGCAAAGGAAACAAAAGCAAAAAAAAAAAAAAAAAAAAAAAGGGTCTACATCAAACTAAAAAACTTAGTGAAAGAAGCCACCAATAAAATGAAAAGCCGACCTACTGAATGGGGTAAGATATTTGTAAACAATATATGTGATAAAGGGTTAATATCCAAAATACACAAAGAACTCAAACAACTCAACATCAAACAAACAACCCAACTGAAAAATGGACAGTGGACCTGAGCAGATATTTCTCCAAAGAAGACATACAGATGGACAACAGGCATACAAAAAGATGCTCAATATTACTAATAATCAGGGAAATGCAAATCAAAACCATCGTCCCTCACCTGTTAGAATGGGCATCATCAGAAAAACTACAAATAGCAAATGTTGGCAAGTATGTGGAGCAAAGGGAACTCTCGTGCACTGTTGGCAGGATTGTAAATCGGCCCAGCCACTATAGAAAATAATATGGAGGTTCCTCAAGAAATGAAAAATAGAACTGCCATATGATCCAGCAATATCACTTCTGAGTATTTACCAGAAGAAAACAGAAACATTAATTCGAAAAAGTATATAATCCTCGATGTTCATTGTAACATTATTTGCAATAGCCAAGATATGGAAGCAACCTAAGTGTCTATCCACAAAGGAATGCATAAATAAGATGTGGTATATATATACAATGGAATATTACTTGGCCATAAAAAAATAAAATCTTGCCATTTCCAACAACATGGATGAATCTAGAGGGTATCATGTTAAGTGAAATAAGTCAGCCAGAGAAAGATAAATACCTCATGCTCTCACTTATATGTGGAATCTAAAAAACAAAACAAACAAAATGAAAACAGACTCATAGAGAGGGGGTAGGTGGGTGGGTAAAATAGGAGAATTAAGAGGTACAAAACTCCAGTTATAAATTAAATAAGTCATGGAGTTGTAATACACAGCATGAGGAATATGGTCAATAATATTGTATGGGAACAGGTGGTTACTAGACGTGGTGGTCACTTCATAATGTATACAGATGCCATATCACTATGTAGTACACCTGAAACTAACGTAATATATATGTCAACTATATTCCAATAAAAACAAGCCAAAAAAAGGAAGGACTTCAGAGTCAAACTGACATGGGCTCAAATCCTAGATTTGCTCTTTTCCAGTTGTGCTGCCTTCGACAAATTATTTTAACTCACTGTGCTTAAATCCTGCTGTCTACAAATGAGATATAGTACCTGTTATACAGTTGCTGTGAAAGTCAAATAAAATAATGCACGTTAAGTACGTAGCACGGTGTCTGGCAAGTAGTAATTGCTCAATAAATGGAAGTTAACGAAAGAAAACTACCACTGCAAGCCCTCTCCTTAACCCCATGCTAGTGAGTGGTCATGAGCCTAACCAAGTTCACCCCATGTCTTGTACTGGCATAACTGAAATCTAGTTGCTCTTTGGATACCATTTATAAGCCTACCCAGCCACAGAGTACACAAGTGCTTGGTGATTAGGGAGTATGGAGTAATTTTGTCACCAAAAGTTTGCTTCTCTCATTCTGCCAGCTTGTCAGGGTAGCAGCTCCAGCCATACACTACTCTGGCCATAACAACACTGCCAGACAGTTCAGACCACTCTAGTGCTGGGGGAGAGGTGGGAAAAGAAGTAATTGAAGACATTCCATTCTAGAACTTTTGGAAACAAATCTTTTACACTGTTACATTCACAATGTACACAGTATTTTCAAAAGTACAATAAGAAAATAACCCATTTTCTATATATACATTTAGAGAGGAAAGCCTGGAAATACTACACTGCAGGAATAAGTCACAAAATATTCAATCAAATTAATTTATTTTGTGATAGGACTATTCATCCGTATTCTGAATTGCAGTTAAGTGCTTCAAAGGACAGAACTTGTTTGGAAAGTATGCGCATCTTTACAGGATAAAATTAATGGAGCTGGCTTTGACCTACATATGCAGAAATTATAACTGTGCTGATAAAAAGTGCTGTTGTAGCTTCTGACTAAAAATTTAATATACGATTAACGATAGGCTTTTAAATCACTCCATTAGAAGCATGAAGCTACCCAGCAACGATAAACATAAACACAACATTGGGAATGAATTTCTTCTTCAATAGTGGTACCACCATGGTCTCAAATTTAACTCCTTCCCTTCCCCTATATTGTCTTACCTAGGTCCCTTCAAAAATGATTCCTATACAATTCCCTCTCCTTCATTTAATTCTCTCCTCCCTCCCCAGCTTTGTCTATGTCTCTTCACGTCAGCTTGTCTTACTGAAACAGTCGTTTAATAGGTATTTCTTCTTAGCAGCTCTTTCTTCCCATCTATGATGTTTTCCAGGGCCAGGTTAACCTTCCAAAACACTCTGTTCCTGGTGTTACCCTACTTATTGAGCCATACATGCATTCATTCTTATAATCAACATTTATTGAACTCCTACTATACGCAGGTAGTGTGATAAACTCTAGAGACTGAGGGGTGAAAAGGCCAAATCTCCAATTCAACGCATTCACAAGATGGTTGGGGTAAAGACTGGGGCCAGAATCCCAACATCATGATAAAAGTTCTTGGTCCAAAAAAATCAACACGACTGAAGAATCTTCTAACCACCAACCACTATGTTTCTAAATAAATGAACTATAACTGAACTACAAGGAGTTAAAGAAGAGAAGTTCAAGAAAGATTACAGAGGCAGAGAATCGCCTCTGGTATATATTTAAGAACTATCTATGTCTAGGATCTGGCTTAAGCATAAAAATGTTTTCGATATTTCTCCATGAACGTTTGGGAGTGGAGGATGGGCTATGGGAACATTAAGGAGTCCCTTCCAGAATTTTATGATTCTGAAACTCCTTAAGCAAAGCAAAGACAAATCAAAGGCTGATGTGGAGAGCTATTCGTGATTCATTAAATAACCTTGGGGCTTTCTAGATTGCAGAATGGCGGACCAGGTTATATTTTTGAACCAACTATGAAAATATAAAAATATAAATATAAACCAACTATAAAAACTAAAATATTCCCGAGCATAGTCACAAGGCATTAAGTAGTGTTACTCTTAAAGAAGCCAATATGGAAAAAAGTAATAAAACTAAATGACAAATATCCAAAGAATTACAGTGGTCATCTAGGTTCTTCAAGGTCAACATTTCCTTCCAAGGAAGTAATGGCCTGACCTGCTTTGTGTCGTAAGTATTTAATTTCACATTTATTTTATGGTGGTCTGCGTATGTGTTCTAAAAGACACATGATCAAATTCAAATCCTAATAGAAGCAGAGCTGATATCTTCCTGACACATCTCCAGAAAATCATTATACGGCTAGCTCAATTGGATGTTCAAGCACTGCATAATTTGGATGGATGAGGGAAATGGGAATGGTTGATCTCTTGCAATGAAACTAGAATTTTGAGAGTGGGATGTGAAAACCCTTCAACACAAAAGAACAGGCCAAGTGTGTGAGCTAGACCAGAATTTTGCTGCATCAAATATTTCTGGAAATAAATGGATTCATCACTGACTGGGACTTAGATATTTTTTATAGTATTATTATATAAAGAATTTTGTTGGAAAAACATTTTTTGTAATGGGATTTAATGCCAAGACTAAAATTGATACATGCTTAATCAAATACTTAAAGCTGACATATTTCTCACTGTATTTGTTACCTGAGTCTTTCAATAAGATAATATAAGAACATCCTTGGTTCCATATGCCTGAGCTATGTTAGAATTTTGCAGCTTTAAGAACACCGCAAATATATAGCAGCTGCCCAAACTTAATTATTGTGGTGTTTCTCAAACCCAGCGAGGAATTCTATACAGCCTGTTTTCCACGGTTAAAATTTAGATATATATTCTGAAATTTTCATGTAAAATCTAAGCTTGGAGAGATTTTTGCATATATGTGAGTATTAAATTTCTTTAAAATTACTACCTACAATTTTAAGACTACAGAGCCCTAAAAGTTAAAATTCTTTTTTTTTTTTTTTTTTTTTTGCGGTACGCAGGCCTCTCACTGTTGTGGCCTCTCCCGCTACGGAGCACAGGCTCCGGACGCGCAGGCTCAGCGGCCATGGCTCACGGGCCCAGCCGCTCTGCGGCATGTGGGATCTTCCCGGACCGGGGCACAAACCCGTGTCCCCTGCATCGGCAGGCGGACTCTCAACCACTGCGCCACCAGGGAAACCCTAAAATTCTTTTTTTAACTACTCCAATTTATGGCAGGATGGGGAGAGGGAGAATTTATGTTGATATGAAATAGTACGACATATTGATAGTCTTGCATTTAGTAAATTTTTCATCAATATTTGTTGATTTGATTTTTACTCCTTATTACAATATAATATAAACTTAGAAAACTTTGCCAAGCAGCAATTTTAATCATTAGAAAAACTTGAAACACGAAATTGGATTTTAAAAACTTATGTCTTAAAATTACAGATTCGTATATACAATTTTTTTAGGGAAGGTAAAGAACAACGTGTTGTTATCAGAGCATGCCTCCTGGTGTAAGCATCAGTCATCCAGAGCACAACCCAATGTGTTTCCCAAAGAAACACGATAAACAAGTAGGTCACTGGTTCTGACTTTGTAACTTAGGATTTTCTCATAAGTCAATTCTGAGGTTTCTTTTTCTTTTTTAATAACCACTTATAACAATGATATTAAAGTTGGCCGCCTAGTTCCAGACATGAGAACTTGCACAGGTTGATGGCTTCTTCTCCTGAGCCCAACCCTGGAAATGATCCAGAAGGGTGTCTGTGTTGAGGGGAAGGAGGTTGTAGATCCCAGAATCCAAAGTGAAAATTGTGACGAATTCCTAGGGACAGAGAAAGTGGTTGGATCCCACTGTCAAGGGTGGAGGGGATGGGGGTTCAGTCTAGAGCCACCTGTCACAGAGAGCTGAACGTAGCTTTCCAAAATGTTGGTAGGCTTTTCAGTCTCACCAACATTTTGCTGGGAAGATCTTTTTTGATCACTGCAGAATAGGAAACAATAAGAACAGCACCAGTCAGAGGATGCAGGGTAACATCTGGGTAGCGCTCAAGTATAGCTGTCATCATGAGCAGATAACCATAGCCTTAGGGAGAGGCATTCCATTCCACTTCAGCCTCCTGGGCTAGTTATTCAAAACCCAGGGGAGAGGACATGGGGAGGGGGAATGTTAAGCTGGGACGAAGTGAGAGAGTGGCATGGACATATCTACACTACCAAATGTAAAATAGATAGCTAGTGGGAAGCAGCCGCATAGCACAGGGAGATCAGCTCGGTGCTTTGTGACCACCTAGAGGGGTGGGATAGGGAGGGTGGGAGGGAGACGCAAGAGGGAGGGGATATGGGGATATATGTATATGTATAGCTGATTCACTTTGTTATACAGCAGAAACTAACTCACCGTTGTAAAGCAATTATACTCCAATAAAGATGTTTAAAAAAAAAAAGAACAGGGGAAAGAGCAATTCCCAGCATAGAGATATAGAGAGGTTTCTTAAGGGTCAGGGTCACTTGAGTGGGGGAGGCACAGGAAGCAGAGAGAAAGTTCAGATTTTAACCCAGAGGTTATTATTTATAAACTTGGAGGTCTCCCCCGCCCCACCACCACCAAGCACACGTGCGCGCGCGCGCACACACACACACACACACACACATACACACACACATTAATGGATAGTGGATGGTAGGAGTCAGGTGGTGAGGAAAGTTACAGATAAGCAAGAAAGAGTGGCTAAAATGACCCACGTAGTAATGGATTAGAGTTGGAGACGTAAGTGTAAACTCATGTTTACCTTAATAGAGATATTTATAGATATGTGGGTTAGTATACACAGATATATTTCCTGGTTCTATCAGCTGAGAGGGTCTAGAAGCAATGGCACTCCAACAGCAACGAGTATACCTAGACTCCAGATCTTGGTTTCTAGTATCATTCTCCAATAAAAGTAACCAGGACTCCTTGGAAAGTTGGTTCATTCTAGGGTTGGGGCAGGGAATATGCAAGATAAGCCTAGAGCATCTTGTAGTAACAAAAAGTAAGGAAGTGGTTTAAAAAAAAAACACACACACACAATCATTATGTCAAAGGGACAAAGGAGCCAGTCGAAAGAGCTCCAAAAGGCCAAAGCTGGAACAATTTGAACAACAAAATCATGCACGAGTAAAAAATTTATTTAAAATGGTGAGTATTCCAATGGGTTTTAATGTAACAGAGTACATAAATTTCATTAATATAATTTCAGACTCCACGAGGCAACTTACCTTTAAGAAACTAACCCTTGTCAAGTTTTGGTATATTATCAAAGAAAAATATTCATCACTACCTGAAAAGGCTAAATAACCCTCCCTTTTCTACATCATTTCTGTGTGAGGCTGAATTATCTTCATATACTTCAACCAAACCATTTATTGCAACGGATTGAATGTAGAGGCAGTTATGAGAATACAACTACTTTGTATTAAGCCAAACGTTAAAGAAATTTGCAAAAATATAAAACAATGCCACTTGTAGCACTAAATTACTTGCTTTGAGAAATTTGGTTATTTTTAATTTAAAAATGTTATTTTGTTGACATGTAATGGGCCTATAATTATTATATTTATCATGTATATTATAATTAATCAATACTTTAGAATTTTCTGTTCTAATTTCTAATACAATAAATATCAATTGATATAACCCACATGAACCAAAGCTCTCTTTTTCTTTTTTTTTTATAAATTTGTTTATTTATTTTTGGCGTTGGGTCTTCATTGCTGCACGCGGGCTTTCTCTAGTTGCGGTGAGCAGGCCTACTCTTCGTTGCGGTGCACGGGCTTCTCATTGCAGTGGCTTCTCTTGTTGCAGAGCACGGGCTTCAGTAGTTGTGGCATGCGGGCTCAGTAGTTGTGGCACACGGGCTTAGTTGCTCCACGGGCATGTGGGATCTTCCCAGACCAGAGCTCGAACCCGTGTCCCCTGAATTAGCAGGCGGATTCTTTTTTTTTTTTTTTTTTTTTTTGCAGTATGCGTGCCTGTCACTGTTGTGGCCTCTCCCGTTGCGGAGCACAGGCTCCAGATGCACAGGCTCAGCGGCCATGGCTCACGAGCCTAGCCGCTCCGCGGCATGTGGGATCTTCCCGGACTGGGGCACGAACCCGTGTTCCCTGCGTCGGCAGGTGGACTCTCAACCGCTGTGCCACCAGGGAAGCCCGGCAGGCGGATTCTTAACCACTGCGCCACCAGGGAAACCCCAAAGCTCTCTTGAGTGTTTGATAATTTTTAAGAGGAGTGTAAAGTAGTACTACGACCAAAAAAGTTTGAGAATTGTTGCATCGCACCAAGCTGCTTCCCATAACGAATGATGGATATTTAAAATAAGAAGAGGTTCGCTTAACCGTACTACTGCCACAGTTCCAAAGAAAAAAATTACTTTATATATGCCGTGCAGTTGGCGCAAGTCGAACTTATGGACAGAGGCACACCTGTGCTCTTGAGAGCCTACCTTACTCTCCCCAGTCCTCTCCTTCCTATGTATGATTCCCCTCTGCCATTAAGTAAGAAAGATTTACCGTTCTCAGCATTTTTACTTTACATCACCCCCCTTTCTCTCTCCGAAATTTAAGTAGCTCTGCCTGATAGTTCTATTTCTTTTATACTCTCCCAGCCTGCCCAGATTCTAGCTTCCAGCCCCAACATTATATGGAAGCTGCTCTTTCAAAGATTCAGTATCACTTTTTTACTGCCAAATCTTTAATCTTTCATCTGTTCTATTTTCTATTGACCTCACCGCAGTGCTAGATTTGCTACTGGTGGCACTGGGGGACCACCTTATCCTTCTTGAAAGTCCTGTACCATATTATTCCATATGATGCCTATCTCTAAATGACCCTCTTCTGCTTCACTCACTGTCTTCCTCCTCGCTCTTGCCGAATCCTTAGCTATCAGCTCTTCTCTCTGTATGCTTATTTCCTAAGACAGATTGCTACTTCCCATCTTCATCTATATTTTAGCACCTTTTTAATAACTTAGGCACTCTTATCTCAAAGGTCCCACCTTGTATCAGATCAGATATATTAAAATACACCTACATTCTATATTACATACCATGTATGCATTATATGAGTTGAGTAATGCTCATTTTGTCAAATGCTTTCTCTGTATCAATTGATATGATCATATGTGTTAGTCTATTAATATGGTGGAGGGCTTCCCTGGTGGCACAGTGGTTGAGAGTCCGCCTGCCGTTGCAGGGGACACGGGTTCGTGCCCCGGTCCGGGAAGACCCCACATGCCGCGGAGCGCCTGGGCCCGTGAGTCATGGCCACTGAGCCTGCGTGTCCGGAGCCTGTGCTCCGCAACGGGAGAGGCCACGACAGTGAGAGGCCCACGTACCGGAAAAAAAAAAATATGGTGGAATACATAGATGATTTTCAAATACTGAACCAGCTTTGCATTCCCAAAATAGACTCTACTTGGTTGTATTATTTTTATCATACATTGCAGTATTCTATCTGATAATATTTTTTGAGTATTTTGCCCCTATATTTATGAGAGATATTGGTCTATAGTTTTTTTGCTTGTCCTGTCTTTTTCTGGATTTGGCTACAGAAGAATCCTGGCCTCATAAAATGAGTTTGGAAAGGTTTCCTCCTTGAGCCTGCTACTAGGTCCATCTGTACCATTTTTCTAGATTCCATAGATATGCGTCAGCATACGGTATTTGTTTTTCTCTTTCTGACTTACTTCATTCACTCTGTATGACAGTCTCTAGAGTGAAGTAAGTCAGAAAGAGAAAAACAAATATTGTATGCTAAAGCATATATATGGAATCCAGAAAAATGGTACTGATGGACGTAGTGGCAGGACAGGAATAAAGACGCAGACGTAGAGAATGGACTTGAGGACACGGGGAGGGGGAAGGGTAAGCTGGGACGAAGTGAGAGAGTGGCATGGACATATATACACTACCAAATGTAAAATAGATAGCTAGTGGGAAGCAGCCGCACAGCACAGGGAGATCAGCTCGGTGCTTTGTGACCACCTAGAGGGGTGGGAGGGAGGCTATTCGGGGTCTTCTGTGTTTCCATACACATTTTATTTAATAATATGATTATCAAGTTATCTATTTCTTCCTGAGTAAGTTTTGATATTTTGAAAATTTTAAAGAATCGTTCCATTACATCTAAGTAATCAAATTTATGTGCATAGTCATTTGTAGTATTCCCTTATTATCCATTTAACGTTGGTGATGTCTGTAGTGACATTTCCTCTTTTATTCATAATATTTGTGCCTCCTCATTCTTTTTCTTTGTCAGCCTAGCTAGAGATTTGCCAATGTTATTCATCCTTTCATGAAAAAAAATAGCTTTTGATTTTACTGTGTTTATTGCTTTTCTGTCTTCAATTTCAGTGATTTATGCTATTATTCCCTTCCTTCTACTTTGAGTTTCTTTTTCTCTTCCTGCCTTTTGTAGTTTCATACACTAAAAGTTTAGATTATTGATTTGAGAACTTTTTTTTTTCCAACATAATCACTTAAAGCAATAATTTTTCCTCTAACCATTGTTTTAGGAACACAGCACAAATTTTGATATGTTGTATTTTTATTTTCATTTAATTCAAATTATTTTCTCATTTCCCCTGACTTCCTCTTTATCACATGGATTATTAAGAAGCATATGATTTAGTTTCTAATCAATTGGTGATTTTCCAGTTATCTTTATGTTATTGATTTCTTGTTTAATTCCATTAAGGTCAGTCAACATGCTTTTTATTATTTTAATTATTTTAAACCTGTTACAATTTGTTTTATGACCCAGGATTTGGTCTATTTTGGTAAATGTTGCATTTGCAGCAGATAAGAATGTGTATTCTGCTGTCATTGGGTAGACTGTTCTATAAATGTTGTCTGATGGTGTTTTTCAGTTCTATAGCCTTGTTGATAACATGTGTACTTATTCTATCAATTACTGAGAAAGGAATGTTTAAGTCTGTAACTATAATTGGGGATTCACCCAATTCTCCCAGTTCTATCATTTTTTGCTTCACGTATTTTCAAGTTTTGTTTTAGTTGCATACACATTTAGGATTTTATGTCTTCTTGGTGATTTGATTCTTTTATCATTGTGTAATGTTGTTCTTTATCCTTGGTAATTTTCCTTGCTCTGACGTCCATTTTGTCTGATATTAATATAGTCGGTCCAGTTTATTTTGATTAGTGACTGCATGATATACATCTTTTCCCATTCTTTCCTTTTACCTAGCCTATTTCATTACATAAAAAAGGTTTTCCTGTAGAAAGCATACCACTGAATCGTTTTTTAAAAAAATCTATGCTGATAATCTGTGTCTTTTAATTAATGTGATTAGATCATTTACATATATTTATCAACATGTTTGGATTTAAGTCTACTATTTTATTACTTGTTTTCTCTTCTGTTTGTCTTTCCTCTGTTACTCTTTCTTACCTTCTTTTAGATTTATTAATCCAAATATATTTCTTATATTATAAATTAATTATATTAACTATAATAATATTATTTAGTATTCTATTTTAATTTATCCATTGAGTTTTTTAGTAAATCTCTTTGCATGTCTGCTTAGGTGGTTACTCTAGGGATTACCATATACATACTTAACTTATCACTGTCTACTCAGAATCAATATTTTACTACTTCAAGTGAAATGTAGAAACTTTACCACTATATGAGTTCCTTCGACCTCCTCACTTTATGTTGTACTTGTCTTACATATTTTATTTACATACATTGAAAATCGCATTAGGGACTTTCCTGGTGGTCAAGTGGCTAAGACGCCGCACTCCCAATGCAGGGGACCCAGGTTCAATCCCTGGTCAGGGAAATAGATCCCACATGACGCAAGTAAGAGTTCACATGCCACAACTAAAAATCCCGCATTCTGCAACTAAGACCTGGTGCAGCCAAATAAATAAATAAATATTTTTAAAAAATCGCATTAGTCAACGTTATAATTTTTACTTTCCACCTTCATAATATTTTAAAGAACATAAATGAGAAGAATCATTTATTATATTTACCCATACAATTACCATTTCTGTTGTTCTTCCTCCATTCCTGATATTCCAGGTTTTCCTCTGGTATCCTTTTCCTTCCATCTGAAGAATTTCCTTTAGCATTTCTTTTGGAGCAGGTATTCTGGTGATAAATTCTTTCAGTTTTCCTTCATCTGAGAATATCTTTATATTACCCTCATTCCAGAAGAATATTTTCATTGGATACAAAATTATGCACTAACAATTCATCTCTAGAGTCATTTTTTTAATGTTTGTCTTGCCTCCATAGTTTATGATGAGAAATCCACTATCATTGTATCACTATATGTAATGTGGTGTTTTTCTGGTTGCTTTCGATATTTTTCTTCATATTTAGTTTTATGTAGTGTGATTATGATGTGTCTACATGTGAATTTCCTTGAGTTTATCCTGGGTAGTGTTCCCTGAGCTTCTTGAACATGCAAATTCATGTCCTTTGCTAAATTTGGAAAGTTCTCATCAGTTATTTCTTCAAGTATTCTTTCCGTGCCACACTCTTTTTCTCTCTTCTGGGACTCTGATGAAACAAATATTTAATTTATATGTTTATGTTTATATTGTTTTACAGATCCCTGAGTGTTCATTTTTTTGAATCATTTTTCGCTATTTTGTTCATTTTTAGATAATTTTTATTTTTATTTATTTATTTATTTGGCCACACCCTACAGCATGTGGGATCTTAGTTCCCCCACCAGCGATTGAACCCGTGACCCTTGCTGTGGAAGCTCAGAGTCCTAACCACTGGACTGCCAAGGAATTCCTAGATAATTTTTACTGATCTATGTTCAAGTACACTGAACTTTTCCTCTTAAAACTCCTTTCTGTTATCAACCACATCCAATGAATTTTTATTTCAATTATCGTATTTTTCAATTCCATCCTTATATTTTCTATTTCTTTGCTGAAACTTTCTACCTTTCCATTTGTTTCAAGAGTATTTAAATTTCTCAGGCAAACAGGAATTGAGGGAATTCATCACCAGTGGCACATATGGCAAGAAATTATAAAAGAAGTTTTTCAGAGAAAAGGAAAATTATATAGGTCAGAACTCAGATCTATATAAAGAAAGGGTGTTAAAGAAGGAATAAATGAAGGTTAAAAAATCTTTTATTTTTCTCATTCTTAATTGCTATAACAGTTTGTTAAAATAAGTGTAGCAACAAGGTATTTGGTGATTATAGCTTATAGATAAGTGAAATGAATGACAATAATGTTATAAGGGATGGGAGGGAGGAATTGGGAATACTCCTTTATAAGATACCATCACTACCTGTGAAGTTGTATAGTGTTATTTGAAATTGATGTAGTTGTAAATGTACGTTGCAAACTCTAGGGCAACCACTTTAAAAAGCTTTTTAAAAAAGAAGTATAGGGCTTCCCTTGTGGCGCAGTGGTTGAGGGTCCGCCTGCCGATGCAGGGGACACGGGTTCGTGCCCCGGTCCGGGAGGCTCCCGCCTGCTGCGGAGCGGCTGGGCCCGTGGGCCATGGCTGCTGGGCCTGCGCGTCTGGAGCCTGTGCTCCACAACGGGAGAGGCCACAACGGTGAGAGGCCCGCGTACCGCAAAAAAAAAAAAAAAAAAGTATAATTGATATATTAAGAGAGAAGAAAAATGGAATCACATAAAATGCTTAATTAAAACCAGAGAAGGCAGGAAAAGAGAGGAAGACAAAGAGTATTTGCCCTTATTTATTGAACCATGGTTATAATAGATGCTTCAAAGTATTGTCATAATTCCAACATATGTGTCATCTTGGAGCTGGAATCTGATGATCATTTTGTTTTTTCCCTTGCAAGTTGAGGTTCCTGATTTTTCATATGCTGAGTAATTTTGGATTGCATCCTGCACATTTTGAATATGAGACTCTGGGTCTCGTATGATTTCTAAGGAAAATGTTGTGGTTTTGTGTTCGTTTTTGTGCTGTTTTATTTTTGCTTTAGAAGTTAATAGACCTGGTGAGATTCGGGCTACAAGTTTCAACCCAACTTCTCTGGGCTGTGGTTCCAATGTCAATTTAGTTTTCAGAGCATTTGCAGTGTGTTTTGGATCTGTCTTGCATATACACCACTCAATGGCCACTCTGAGACTAGGCAGTGGTCTAATGGTCTCTGGTATGCAACTCAGAGGTGTGCCCAGACGTTCACACACCACTTTACAGGATCTCTCTCCCTGACAAGTTTCTGCCTCTCTGGGGCCCTCTTCACAGTCCTCTGGCCAGAAAGCTGGGGAGTTCTGATGCAACACTTCCCATTGTCTGCATATGGTATGTAAGGGAAGAAAAATCTTTTCCTCTACCCTCCTAAGTAATAGCCGGCGGTCCCTGTAACAAAAAATAAATTAACAAGAAGAAACCATACAGATTTATTAAATATAAGAAGTTTTACATGACATAGGAATCTTCATAAGGAAAGAAAGACCCAAAGAAGCAGTTAAACCTGGGGGTTTTTATGCTAGGTTTGATGAAGAGGGGAAAGTTCTGGAAAAATGTAAAAGGACAGAGAATAGTATGAGCTAAATGTGGTAAACTGGGGGAAACAGCAAAATCTGTTCATTCAAATTCCTTTCAGGATCCCTCTGTCTTGGGAGATTAAGATGCTCCTTTCCGCCAGGTATAGGGAGATGACCTGTCACAGGAGGGTTTTATGACCTGCTTCAGGGGAAAGTCAGAAAATCCTTCCAGCACCTGCCATTTCTCAAATTCCTTCAGCTTGAAATATTCAAATGCCAAGGTGCCATATTTGGGGGGGGGGGCACATCTGAACCCTTTAGGAGCTAAGAGGTAGGAGGGCAGAGACAGAAATAATGTTTATTTACTCCACACTCTTGGGACCATAGTCCTTCCACATTGCCTGGTACAGGGCTGAACCTGGGCAATCTTCAAAACAGGCAAAGATGTCTTTGGCATCCTCCTGCCATTCCACTAACACCTGTCTCTCTCTAGTTTATTTTAGATGACTTCTGAAGTCCCTTCCCGCAGGGAGAGGCTCTTTGTTAAGTAATTCAAAGTTGTTAATAGCACAGTACCTGGTGTTCAGAATACCTTTGTTTGGATCCCATTTTTATTTGAATCCTGCTTACTAACTGGGTGACCTTAGAAAAATTACTTAAATCACCTGTACCTTGCTTTCCTCTTACTAGCACTTAACTCCTGAGGTTGCTGTGAGTTTTAAGGGAGATATTGCATATAAAGTACCTAGCATAGTACCTGACACATAGAAATAGTAAAGCCTTAATAAACGGAAGCTGTTACTTCTGTATCTTAAGGAGAAACTTTCCTATTCTGGGACAGATTTCGAATTTGTTTTATAATTATTTTTATATTCTTATCAAGCAAGAATGTTATTTTTACGTATTAAGTGCTTTTGAATGTTAGCGCAAGAGTTCTAACATGGCTTTAAACAGCCGCATGATGCATACACACCAGCACACATACGTATCCTACTGAACGTATGAACTTGAATTGTATCAAATCAAAGGTACAGAGTCTGATTAGAGTAGGACTCTATTTTATTTGCATTCACTGTTTTTCAAAGTATGAATTTTGGTGATAACCATTTATTTTTTTTGATATTGAACATGATTATTGACGTAATTACTCTGAATGTATTTAATTCTTATTTAGGATTTATTCGTATGTGTGTTTATTTTTTATTTTGAGGCAATATTCTTTTTAGCAAGGTACCAAGTCCAAAGAGACTTAAAGAAGAAATATAGGCAATGTCGTGTTGATCTTCATGCTTCTGGAATACGGCTGAGTAATAGTAATAATAATTTGCATTTGAATATTGCTTTTATAATTTCCAAAGCACTTCCACATAGCCTCTTTTGAAATTTAGTTAAACTGCATGTTTCAGTCCCAATAGTGAAAAATCTGATTCCACTTTAAAAACAAACTGAAAACTAAATCTTTCATGTTTATACAATAGTACTTTTATTTTTACTAATAAAGGTTACCCTTGTGTCATGGCCAGAACCTACCCACAATCCCAGTGGTATGACCCTTTTTCTTCACAAAATTAGATGGAAGACAGAAAACCATTTTCACAGTAGGCATCGCACAAACTAATGTAAGAGAGAAGAAACAAATAGCTTATTTAAACTTAGAAGGTAATTTATATACATTTAGTACTTTTACATTTGTAGAAGCATTCAACAAATATTTGTTAAATGAATGACAGGTTGAACTTGTTTTTAATCAAATTAAAAGATGAGGGACTTCCCTGGTGGCGCAGTGGTTAAAAATCCGCCTGCCAATGCAGGGGACATGGGTTCGATCCTTGGTCCAGGAAGATCCCACATGCTGCGGAGCAACTAAGCCCGTGCGCCACAACTACTGAGTCTATGCTCTAGAGCCCGTGAGCCACAACTACTGAGAACGCCCGCCACAAGTAGTGAAGCCCACGTGCCTACAGCCCATGCTCCACAATAAGAGAGGCCACCACAATGAGAAGCCCGCGCATTACAACGAAGAGTAGCCCCAGCTCTCAGCAACTAGAGAAAGCCCGCGCACAGCAACGAAAGACCCAATGCAGCCAAAAGAAAAAAGAAAAAAAAGTGAATTGCAAGGATAAGGTAATATGAAATTTAATTTTTGCCAAACATTTATGAATATGTTTCTCTTTCTGGTT
This sequence comes from Delphinus delphis, assembly GCF_949987515.2. NCBI lineage: Eukaryota > Metazoa > Chordata > Mammalia > Artiodactyla > Delphinidae > Delphinus > Delphinus delphis. Next base: position 11,831,034 of record NC_082704.1, read on the forward strand.
CAAAAGAACAGCCTGATGATCGACTTCTGCTGGCTTGCTCTTGCCTACTAAATAGGGTACACTTGCTTGCCATTTCACATTCTTCGTTCTCAGACTAGTCTGCTCTCCTGCCACTCCCCTGTTGAAATCCTTGACACCAGCCCATCTTGACTGTTTATTGTTCTGTAGACACAGTCATGCTCCCCCCAGGTCAGGGCCTCTGTTCACGTGGTTTCCTTTGCTGGAAATGATCTCCCTATCTCCAGCTTACCTGTGGAATCCTATCCATTTGTGTGTGTATGGGTGTAACAACCATTTATTGATGCTCATGAATTCTGTGAGTCAGAAATGCAGACAGGGCACAGCAGACATGACTTACCTCTGCTCCACCATGTCAGGGACCTCAGCCAGGAAGACTTGAACGGCTGGGGTGATCCAGTGGCTCGGGGCAAGAAATGTCCAGGGGTGTCTTCACTCACTGGAAATTGCCCTGCTGAAAATTTTACTCACATCTGGCACCTGGGCTGGGTTGGTTGAAAAATTCCACTCAACTGGGCTGTTGACAGAAGCACCTTTACATGTACTCCCCATGTGACCTTGGCTTTCCACAGCATGGTAGCCTTGAGGTTCCAAAAATGAGTGTCTCAGTAAAAAAAATCCTACTCATTCTTGGAAGCCCCTCTCAAATGCATTTCCTTCATATGAAGCCTTCCCTTATTTCCCTCTTAACCAGACGTGTTTGCTCTCTTTTGAATTTTCACTGTAGTTTCTTTGTGCCTTTCCTTAAGCACTGTTTTCACTCTGCCTTGGTTTTATAGCCATTTGAGTATTTTTTAAAATATTTATTTATTTATTTGGCTGTGTTGGGTCTTAGTTGCGGCATGCAGGATCTTCATTGCGGCTTGCGGGATCTTTTGTTGTGGCGCTCGGGCTTCTCTCTAATCGTGGCGCACAGGCTTAGTTGTCCCGCGGCATGTGGGATCTTAGTTCCCTGACCAGGGCTCGAACCCGCGTGCCCTGCATTGGAAGGTGGCTTCTTAACCACTGGACCACCAGGGGAGTCCCCCATTTTAATATTTATTTTTATATTCATCCTTTTTTCCTTTGTGTTTCCTATAAACACTTTGAGGGCAAGAACCAGGTTTTACTCATCTACGTACTCTCTAAAGCAATTAATAAGGTACCTTCCTAGCATACTGTACATGGTGAACAAATATCTGTTGAATCAAAAAGGAAAGAAAAGCTGGTTTCCTAATCCTCCATTAAGTGTTCCATTTCTTCAATGTCCACTTAAAATAAACCCACACTTTTACTTGACATATATATGTGTTTGGGAGTATGGTGAGTTATGTCAAACCATAATAATCAAACAAACGGGAATACCACTTGGCAGTTGGCAAAGAGGAATCGGGTAACCATTGTGAAGTGGTTATTTCCAATCAACCATGCGTCCATGGATGGTTTGTGAACCATGGTTAATTTAATATCCACACATGCTTATTAGAAGTATTCAGCCTCTTGCTATAATCAACTTGTTTATATATTTACAAGTAATGACTTTCTGGTTATTTTAATTAAGAAACCCTTCATTCATTAGAATTCTGTTGACTAATATAATCCTTTCCAATGGGGCAAACTAGTGTTTATTGCAGTTGTAGGAAGAGCAGGTTGACAAATTGCCACAGACATCCACAAAAAGGTCTTGATTAACCTGTTAATGGAAGAATTAAAATCAGATAAACATTCTGGAGGCAATTTTGCAATATGTATCAACTGATGTAAAATTGTACATATCCTTTGACCCAGTAATTTCTCTTCTAGAAATTTATCCTTGACACTTGCACAAGGATAGGAACATGATATTAATTGAAGCATCAGCTATAAGAATATATATTTGGAAACAACATAAATGCATATCAATGGAGCATTGGTAAAATAAATAATGGTACAGCCATACAGCGGACTGTTACATAGCTGTTAAAAAGATTGAGGAGAATCTATACGCAACAGCAGTGAAAGATATTCATGATGTATTGTTAATCAAAGGAAGTTGCAGGACAATATGTATGTCATGCTACCATTTCTGTTAAAAACAAAAACACCAACATGTGCTTATAAATTATAGAAATTTAACCAGGATCAGAGTTGTGGTGTTGAGAAGGAGGGGAATGGAAGAAAAAAGGAAGGTGGAAGAGAAGGCTGGGTTATGTTTAGTAGGTCTGAGAATCAAAAACATGTGTCATCAATCCTACTCAAAAATGTAATTCTGGGCTTCCCTGGTGGCGCAGTGGTTGAGAGTCCGCCTGCCGATGCAGGTGGACGCGGGTTCGTGCCCCAGTTCGGGAGGATCCCGCATGCCACGGAGCGGCTGGGCCCGTGAGCCGTGCCCGCTGGGCCTGCGCGTCCGGAACCTGTGCTCCGCGGTGGGGGGGGCCCGCAGTGGTGAGAGGCCCGTGTACCGCAAAAAAAAAAAAAAAAAAATGTAATTCTAATGTCAAGGAGCTCTTCCCTTTTTCTGTCAGCCTGTCTCCCAGTTAGTGCGGCTCAAATCTCCATTCTCTCTGAGTGACCTCTTTTAGGTTTTTTTGGGCCGCACTGTGTGGCTTGTGGGATCTTAGTTCCCGGACCAGGGCTTGCACCCGGGCCCTCAGCAGTGAGAGCGCTGAGTCCTAACCACTGGACTGCCAGGGAAGTCCCTGACTGATTTCTTTCTTGGAAATCAGTCCAGAGCCAGTGCCCAGGCTGCCAATTCTAACTAGTCCTATCAACTCTGTCTCCCCACCTCTCTCGATTTTCTCTTCCTCCCTTTTCCTTTCCACTTTCTCTACCAGGTAGTCCAGACCTTTATCACCTCACCCCTCAATTATTGCGGTTTCTCCCAGCCTGTAGTTTCTCTTCCCAGGCCACAAACCTTCCCTCCGTCCTATACGGAGTTTCCTAATCCCCAGCAGTGTGCTGGCCCAAAGCCTTGAGTGCTTTCCACTGTTAAATGTCCCAACTCCAGAGGACAGCTGGGCAGTCGACACACTCCCACAGCCTGGCCCAGACTACAGTGCCAGGCCTACCTCCCAGGACCCCACGTGATGATGGCCTGATCTTCTGCGATCATGAGGACCCCTATCTGGAAGGCCCTTCCTGCCTTTCCAGCTCTCTGAATACTACGGGTTCTTCAGTACCCACCTGTACCACTATGAGAACCTACTTATTTTTATGGGCCCCAGCAATGTCTTCCTCATCATTTTTTAGAATCTTTCTTTTATTGCCATGTGTGTAAGTCCCTAAGCTGTGTGCAGAAGCTCCCTAAGAGTGGAAACCGTGTCTCTTACACTGATGAATAGATCATGTAACCTGAATTTCCTTAGGGTTTGCCAGCCTGCGGGCACAATAGGGTCACAGGAATCTATACTTCCCTGACTTTTGTCCCTATCTGCTCACGTGGGACCCTGTCCTCCTGTAAAGTGCCCTTCAGGTATTTCTGGGAGTCTCCAAGCAGCATCTCACCTTGGCTCATGACTGAGCCCCCATCAGCTGTCCAGGTCTGCTTCCATGTGGCATATACCTTTCCTTTCCTCATTTCCTGCTCTCAACCCCTGCCAGGCACCAATGCTCCCCACTGGCACCAATGCCGCTTCTACTAGATACCACCGTGTTCACTAGGCACCAGCCTCCTGCAGACACTACTACAATTACATATTTTTTTGCGATTGCCACACTGCTGTGAACCTAACAGGCTCTCACAAATATTAGCTGTGGAATGAAGGATGATATTCACTAGGACATGCTTTGATTTGCTTTTCCAGTGGTGGAGATAGGTTGAACTGATTTATCCTCACGCTCTCTCCAGTTACCATCAGGACCAGTCAGTAGACATTTGTGAGGTGGCTTTTCAGGGCTCAGGATACACTGTTCCGAGCTGTGGAGCAAAGTAATCCTACCTGCCAAGGTTGCCAGCCCAAATCAACGGGTCCTACTCTGACGTGTTTTGATCCGTACATGGAAACTTCCTATCTCTGGGTCTTCAAAGTTCAAATCCAAGTAGGAGTTGATCTCAAATTTCAAGAAAGGTCAGCTCACACCTCAAACAGAGTTTCTTTGTGCCCATCTGCTAGGCCAAAGCGAGAGCTCCCTACTGCAGTTCTCACAAGGGGAGAATTGGGGAAGTAAAACAATCAAAGAAATGCTTTCTCCATAAAGAGTGGCACATGGCAGTGCAGCTAGGAATGAACGGACAAATGCGCTACATGCAAGTGTGGTGGAAGGATGGTCAGAAGACAGTTTATGAGTGTTTGTTTCTTAGTGCTTAACAGTATTACCATGCAAATGGTCCTCAGAGGCTTTGAAGTTAAAGCTCCTGGGAAAGAGAAGTGTTCACACTTGGGGTTTCAGTGCACTAGAGCCAAGGTCAAGTAAACCTGGTGGTGTGAAAGGCCCACAACAGAGGCTCAAATGGTAGGAAATCTATCTGGGGCTTCTTTTAAAATACCTGAAAGAATATGGAAATACTCTATCCTTATAGAAGGCAAAAGGTAACTCTGCATATTCTTCAATAGTAAAAGAAACACTTTCAAATCATATAAATTAGGTTAATAATTTCCCATGACATCTAGTCATTGGTAAGATATAACACGTGTCAAGAAAAAAAAAGCTGATGGTCTGAAATATGTGGCACTTTAGTGGCAGATATAACATTAGTAAGTTTCCAAACGTTTTTACAGTAGGTGTCAAATGTTCTCAAATGACTTTCATATAACTAGTTTTGGAATTTCTAGGCCATTCTCCGTTATAATGGGCCTCACTCAAGGCGAATACCATAAATAATTCTACATCTATACAAAGGAGAAACAGAGAGTGATTATTTGCCCAACCAAAGCATCTTCATCCCCTATAGAGTAGTATGAGATTTAAGTTACCCAAATATATTCTCTCATAACTTTTTCCTGGTTTTATTTTTTAAAAATCCCACTTTCGGACTTCCCTGGTGGCGCAGTGGTTGAGAGTCCGCCTGCCGATGCAGGGGACATGGGTTCGTGCCCCGGTCCGGGAAGATCCCACATGCCGCGGAGCGGCTGGGCCCGTGAGCCATGGCCGCTGAGCCTGCGCGTCCGGAGCCTGTGCTCCGCAACGGGAGAGGCCGCAGCAGTGAGAGGCCCGCGTACCGCAAAAAAAAAAAAAAAAAAAAAAAACAAAAATCCCACTTTCATAGATTCTTTTTGGATTAAAAAAGTAATACTTATCACTTAAGCGCACTTGAGATTTGTATGACAGCTTGTGCTGATCAAGCCTTGCCTCTCTCCCATCCACTCTTAAGCTGGTGCTGGCAGCCCTGTGAGGGAGGTGGTCAGAGCAGAATTTCCCATCTCTATTTTGTTTCATCTTTATTGCGGTGGTGGTGGGGTTACTACACCATGAACATGTTCTTGTTGTAAAATATCTAAATGATTCCAAGTCTAACATATACAACTCTATCTTGCACGTCACTCTCACAACTTCTCTCCATCAAGTTAAAGGCATTCTAACGCTTCATAGAAAAACCCACTAAGAAGTGGTAGTAATATTTTCAGCCTACAGAAGTGGATCCCAAACCTGATTGTGCATCAGAATCACCTGAATTTGCTAAAAATACAGATTCCAGAACCCTACCGCAAACTACTGAATCGGAATGTCTGACAGTAAGAAACTTTGCGAGAGCCTATTTCAGATGGCTCCCCTACTCCTACTTCAAGGAGAGGACCCTGCTCTCCCTAATTCCTTCAGTCCAAGCTGTAATTTTTAACAGAACTTTACTGAATGCTTGGAGGGTGGCATAGAGGTGACTGAGGTAGTAGCTTATAACTACTAGCTTGTAATTTATAATCCACGTTCAATTTCTAGCCCACCTCCTGGCAATATCCTTATAGCAAGTACCGGCTCAAAATCCACACCAAAAGGAATCTTTAGGAGTTCCCATGGCTAAGATTCCAGACCCAGCTCCCCTTGGCTCCAGCCAAAGGAGAAACTCCTCCTTTCCTGCCACCTAAGATCCTTGGCCCACTTTCCCACCCCAGAGTGAATGACACTGAGATTCTCCATTTCCTCCTAAGGAAACCTAGTCCCTGGTATCTCCAGACACCATGACCCAGATGGATAATCAGGAGTCCACAGTCTGTCTCCCAAAGGCTGGCATAAACATGTCTCAAGTGATTCCAAGTGAGGCCATCTTTCTTCTATTTTAGCCAGCACTAAGCTAGGCCCAGGCTCAGCTCCTTGTCACAGCCTTTCCTCCAATTTAAGGCTAAAGAAAAATCAAATGTACACACCTCCCCTGCTTCAAACTAATCTCAATTCCAAGTCTATTGTGAGAAAATCTCAGGGCAAAAAACCACACCCATCTCCGGGGCTGGGGGGGGGGCGGTGACGGGAGGGGGGGTGACGGGGGTGGGGGGAGGTGGAAAAATCCAAGCTTAATCCATCTTTAGAAAGAGGGAAATTCTCTAACTCTATTGGAGAGTAGTTTGTTTAAACCCAATTTACATCACCAAACAGATTGATTAGCATCTCACTCTGAAGTAAGTTTCCTCCTAAACAAAGACTTAAGGCTTTTAGGACAAAAGGAGCTCATCGAAGCGGAGCTCCCCCAAACAAAGCCAGGACCTGCTACCCTTGGAGTGCAAATTGTCCTCCTATCTAAAACCTACCCAGCTCAAATCCCTCTTCTTCCTGGAAGCCCTCCTCGACCATCCTGGACCATCATGATGTCTCCTTCCAATAAATCGCAACAGTTACTATCAATCTTGTTCACCTGGCAATTGCTCACACGTGGTCTCGAGACTATTCTGGTATTATGGCCATGAACTTTTGAACTCTTTTATCATTTAACTTCGTGTATAAATATCTGTCCCCACCACCACCACCCCCATTTCATCCTGAGCTACTTAAAGAGTGCCAGTGAGAGCATCTCTCAGGCTGCTTCAGACACCTCAGAGCCGGTTCCGTATTCCCTCCAGGATCAGCTCTATCTATACTCATCACACAACAAGTAACCATTGGGTGGTTGACAGAAATAATCTAAAATATCCTGTTACTCCCCAAAATGTCTGAAGTTTATATCATTTGTTCAGTCCTCACAACAACCCTATGCGGCAGGTGTTTGTATTATCCCCATCAACGAGGACAATGAAATTCAGAAAAGGAAGCTGAGGCACCGAAGTCACACAGCTGGATCACACAGAAGCAATTCTGATCCAACTCCCACAGAATATTCTCTTATCTATTATCTCAAACTACTTCCCAAGGAGTCTATTTCGACTGGACCATTGGACGTATGGAAACGTATACTGCAAAATAAGGCCGGCCTAGGTGAGAAGGGCCTTATGCATCAAGCTATGAAATTTGTACTTAATTTGATGAGCAATGGGGTGCCATTGAAGGCTCTGGAGCACAGAAATGACAGGATCAGTGTTAGGTGTTAGGAAGATTAATCCAACAGTAGGGTGGAGAACGAGAGTGGTGAGAGCCTGAAGGGGGTAGGTAAGTGGAAGATCAGTTAGTGAGGAAAGACAACAGTCCAGGCGAAACAGTCCTTAGAACTTGAAGGGGAGAGGCAGATGTGCAAGAAAGAAGAGGGTACTGATTATCTAAAAATTGAGAAGGAATGTCAACACAACCCTCCTAAGTCAGTTTCTGGAGCCCAAGAAGTGAAGAAAAGGATAATCTCTCAATATTATACAAAATGAACGTAGTTTTAATTTGCACCCTTTTATTCGAATCCTTGTCTCCTTTCTCCCCTTGTGACTGAGCTACAGTCACCTTACTCCAGACTCTTCTGTTAGGCGTTTCAGTTTTCCCTAACGAATGCAAACATTTAAAAGTGAGAATTGTGATTATTCCAACTTGGAGCAGAGCCACAGTATTATATCTTCACAGCTGAAATACAGTAAAACATGCCCAACGTTTCTGGCTGGTTCAGACACTTCAGCTTTCATAATGCCTAAGACAAAGATATTGAAAGTAAAGGTGACGAAGTGTGAACCAGGAACCTCTTTTAAAAACAGTATGTTCCAGAAAATAAGAGATACTTAACTTGTATTCAAGTCAGGAATTTGAACCTAACCTAGAAGTTTAACCAAAAAGAAAGAAAAGAATTGCACATGTGTTTTGTTTCTTAATGAGGACCTAATCACTCATCTTAAAGACATCTAAACACCTAAATTAAATGTTTTTTGAAACCGGATGCAAACATGAGTATTTTCTCTCCTACTCGCTCTCTGGTCTTTCCTATCAGGCCTCCTGCAACTAGATTTTTCTAGATCTCTTTTGATTATTTTTGTATCTCTAGAAAAGTGCATGGTTAGATGCTACGCAGACCAATGTTATCCTCTGATCCCCAGTGAGGAAGACCCACTGTGTACCATGTTTTTACACATCAAATACATTTCCATAGCTTCAAATATTTGGAATTACTAATGTTCCAATAATGCGTCAGGCACATTGTGGTGGTATTGAAACCACAAGAAAGGAATATTACTTTATTAAGACAGGGTTGAAGATGTGCTCTTTCACTGAGGGAAGGAAACGCCACAGTAAAAAGCACATATGCTCTGCTTCTCTGATACCAGGGAATCCAGAGGAAAGCTCCTCGCACAAAATTAGCATAGAGCCTGGCTCCACAGCGCGTTCCTCCAACTCTACCTCCGTTCTTTCCCATTTCAGTAGTAGAACGGTTAGTACCGAAAAGGTTTGTGCCGAAATGGGAAGTTCTCCTATTCACTGCGTTCTGAAAGCCTTACTGTACTGTGCCTCTATTTGGTGTGCATAGGATAATAAAATCCATGTGTGAATGTTTATATTTTAAAGATGTTGTGCTCCAATATGTTCTGAGTTAGGGCTTTTGAAAATACAGTACAGATTCAACACAATGCCGACTGAAAGGCTAATCTTCCCATTGTTACACTTTAATTAGTGAGACCTGTCATTACAACTTTTTATGATGAAAAGTATCAGGCCTTTTATCTTACTTTTAAGCCCTATTCTGAAAACAGCAGAAAAGGAACTGAAGAGACAAAGGAAATTGCATTTGATGGAACAATAAGGAGAGTCTTTAAAAATCCAGGGAAGTTCACCAACTGCCAAGGAAAACTACTCGGCGGCAGCAGCACTAAGAAGGGGGCCGTCTACCGAGCGTGCAGTCAGCTACCTCCCTAATCCTCTCCAGAGTCCAAGGGACAAGAAAGAATAAGGACATTTCATAACAGCAGCCTGTAAGGGTGGCCTTTCAATTGCATCCCTGAATATGTAGGAATTTAGAGCTCCAAAGCTATTAGAAAGGTCTCGGTTTGTCATACCTGTGTTCTCTTTAACATCAGGTTGGAGTCAAATGGCAAAACATTTATTGCGTCTTACTGCAAATGTATTACATCTATTCCATTACTTGCTTCACTAAAAATTGTTCTGACAGCCTTAGTAGAAAATTTCACATTGAAAAACACAAAAATCAGTACTAAAAAAAGTATAAGAAATTGGAAGATTTACAGAATTAGCCTAAAATTAGGAAGCACAAAGAGTTCTCAGGAAATGGTAACTTAAAAAAGCCAGAAGCCACAGACAAAAATAGAGCTTCCTTTCTGATTTTGTACAATTCCTTTCTGCAAACAGTGTTTAGGTAAACATTATTGTAGTTTGTCCTCAAGATAGTAGAGGCTTGATATGAATTAAGGTGCTGTTTTAAGGAAATGTGCATGTTTTGAAAGCACGTGGGACACAAAGACAAACACAAAGTTGAGAATGCAGTTTCTGTTTTTTGGGAGTGAAAAATAATTGGTTACCGCTGAAACAAAAAATACAAAAATCAACTCAAGGATACAGTTCCTTTTGTGAAGTGAAAAATAAATGACTACTGCTGAAATACTTTTCCTTCACTCTTTCATTATTACCTAGTTTGGGGTAGAATCAGTTGGTTTACTTTGTATCTGACTAGGAAACCAAAGCTTTAAACCAAGATAGGGAGAGGTTTTCAAAGCAGAATAGGAAGAAGAGCAGGGGGGTGGTTCTGAAAAGAAGGAAGATGCTGCCTTACAAATTCCAACACTCACGGCAATTTATTCCCTTTATCTACTCCCTACCTGCTGTTAGAAGCTGCATCCTACTTCAGAAACCCAGTTCAGCGCACACTCCAATTCCAGAGCTCTCCTCAGCCCCACCCCAGACCCAAGGGGATGAGAAAAGAGGGTGATACAGAAGAAGAGGAGGTGGGCTCCTATTTTCCTCCTTCCACCATTACTGACCCGATTTTATCTGGGCAGCTGGGGAAGGAGAGCCAAGGTATCCCTTTGGCATCTGTCCTTGGGTCACCAAACACTATTATGGTACCATCATCTGACTACATTGTGAGTTAAAGTTCAAAGAGAAGAATTTTAAAAGAATTTTCGGTGAGGTAATCCAAGGATTCTAACACTGATTCTAGAGAAAAATAAAATTGTGAATTGAAAATAACCTAAAACTTCAAAAGTAAATTTTGGAACATAACTCATTTCCAACTCATTTGTTGGGACAGCCTGTATTGAAAAGACTCCGCAGAGAGCACTCGATGGCTTAGAAAACTTGCCGCATTCAAGCAGGTATTTTCTTTAATATAATGGAAAAAACAATCCTTTAGCACCCGTAATGCTAAAAGTTAACTTTAGAGTTGCTTTTTCCTTCCGACTAAAACTGTTGTAACGTCTGTCTAACAGAAGTGTAGGGAAGGTGAAAGAATTATTGTTCTTACTCATTACAGAAAAAAGCAAGGGCACAGTATTTATAATGTTACCATTTTTAATATGTCATGATCATTGACACAGAAAGCTGCAGAAATCTGGAGGAGGACTTTTGGCATAATGAATGGGAAATGATCAGAAATACAAAAAGGCTTGGGTTTTGCATTTAAGTTAAATGTTAAATCAAACACACACACGCTGAGGAATCCACCCCCTGCTTGTAGATGCCAATTTGTCCTCAGATCTACCTCTATGTGTCTTTGAATGGTTGGCAGTTCTACGTTGGCAAAATGAAGTAGACAGAATTGAGACACTTGTCCGCACTGGAAAAAATATTTTGCCTCAGGCAAAAGTCATTTTGGAGTTTATTAATTGAGGAGGCCATACTGATATACTGAATCTTAAAAGACCACTGGTGAACAAGTAGATAAATTGGTAGGAAAGAGGTTCAGGAGTTTTGCTTTTTGCCATTCTCTGTAAAACAGTGGTTCTCAAACTTTCATATATATCAAATTCAGCTGGAGTGACCACTTGTCCCGTTTTTCTTTTTTGGCCGCACAGTGCAGCTTGTGGGATCTTAGTTCCCAGACCAGGGATCAAACCCAAGCCCTGGCAGTGAAAGCACAGAGTCCTAACCACTGGACCACCAGGGAATTCCCTGGAACCACTTGTTTTGAAGGCACATCACCAGGCCCTGACACTGAGAACTTTGGTTTTGTTTATCTGAGCGGGGTCCAAGAAATTTTGATACAGGTGACCTGCAGGCCACATAGCTGGCAGCCCTGTGACCCTCATAATTCTGCGGAAATACCTAAATAAGCAAAACTAAAATGTCAATGAAGTTACATAGTATATTCCATGCAAACACCCTTTGAGTTATATTCATCCATTTATTCAACACTCATTTACTGGTTGGACATTGTGCAAGCCAGGCACAGAGTAGGTGCAAAGCTCAATTTCTTTAACACCCAGCTCTCTGTATAATCTCCTGACTCCCACTTCATCTTGTCCATATAAATACAGTTGTCCCTATACAATGCCAGAACATCCAGTCGATTTAATGTATCGACCAGTTTAAATATACACAATAACTTCCCGACTAATATTCAATGTTTTCTGAGATGACTGAAGTTTTGGCTTCGACTAGATGTAGCCACTCTCTGAGATTTAGAATGCCTAACGAAATCAAGGAGGAAGGTAGTGAAAGTCTTGCCTGAGAACATTCTTCAAAGCTTGAAGTAGAACATAAGAAACAATGACCGTCTCTTGAGACGGAAACAGGGAGACTGGGAGTTGTCGGTGGGCAAAGAACATTCTTTTCACTGTGTACACTTCTGAATTTCTCATCATGTACATGTATTACCTATTCAAAAATACACATCATTTTTACATTAAAAAAAAAAGCTTAAAGTAGAGAAGTTCCTAGAATGGTCCTTGGATTGTGCCCTGAATTGAAACATTTAAGTAAGAGGGGGAAAAGCCCGTGATCCACCACACATGCTGGAGGCTAATTAATGCTCAATTTGAGGACAAATGAGGTTCCCCATTTCTTTCATTCGAGACAATACATTTAAAACTCAAACATAAATATTTAAGCCATTCAACCTACACTTAGCACAGCAATTGCAATATTTTTCTAGCACTGAAGAAGTGGTCTTTATCACCTATTTTAGCTAAAGATGCTCTCTCTGGATTCTACCAGGAACTTCAGCTTTGAACACCGGACGACGATAAACACACGCTTTTAGTCTAAATGAATGTTATATGTGTGCACACACAAGCCGGGAGTCCTTTATTGAACAACACATATGCACCAAATAAGTTTCAATTAGCACAGGCTACAGAATCCATCCTCCCCCACGCCAACACAAAATGCCCCAGGCCGTACATTTAAAGAAATGAATGCAAATTGAAAACAAATGCACAATTACCTTTTCAAAATGATTTAATTTTAATTAACATATTTATATTGCATGTGGATGTTCAATTTAAAACACTTAAAAGAAGCAAATGTAGAAGATTTGATAAAATATTACATAAGAAGATTCTGCATTTATCAATTACTGATTCATTTTCTGATTTTAACATTTGCCCAAGAGAAAGCATTACTGGTTAATTTATAAATTCAAAGTTGCTTTTAGATTTTTCTTCTTTTCAGATAGGAAAGTGGTTATTGTTCTGCGTTGTGATTTTCAGGTACTATATTCCAACTATTCACTTATCCAAAGTGATTACAGTGCTAATAGAAGCATTTGGGTTTAAATTCAGCGTTCAGATAGCTGTATTATGCAATTAGTCAATATGCAATTACAGGGAATCTAATGGAGCCAGATGCATGCAGTCCAGATACATGCAAACTAGAGATTAAGACTTCCTCGGTTTTATGCATATAAGCAAATTATGCAGTTAAACAGGGCTCACTAAAGAATGAATTGCATCCATTTTTAACCAGTTGGACTATGCGAATTGTCATTTCACCAGTTCAGAGAGATGCCTTAAAGCTCTGAAGCTTTTCAATACTGTAATAGTGGTGTGAAGTTTCGAGGACCCATAGCAAAGACAACAAAAAAAGATGCCCTTAATGTTTTTCCTAAAGTAGGGCTTCTTTCCCCTCCCCCACTCGATTTCTTTCACAACAATGTCTTATCAGAAAGTCTTGTGAGAACGCTTCCCTGCCGTCTCATTCACAAGATTAAATCTAGTGCCTTGAACATAAACACTGTGTTTCGCTGGAACATTCAAATGGAAGAAGCTTCATTTCACATCCTTGAAATACCCGCAAATCAGGCTCAAAAATCATGGAAGGCTGAGAAATGATCAAGGAATAGACGCCTGATGGAACAGATGCACAGATGCTGTGCCGGAAGAAAAGACAAATGCTGAAGTGCATAATGATTTTGAAAAGATTTCTTTATCAAACATGTCATTTGTTTGAAAGACCAGACTTGTTGGCATCAGATGTGGGATATCGGCTTGTTAGCAAAATGAAACATGATGGCTGCTAGATACTGGCGACTGATGAATCAATTGAAATCACTGATGTTGCTCAACTGAACATCTTCATTTAATATGTCAATGGTCAGAAGTTAACGGAACACCTTCTGTATTGGGTTATCACCACAACCAATAAGATGTCACATCTCAGTGGATACCCTGGCTAAATATTTTTGTAAAGAAGAGTGAAGTCGCCAAAAATATGTTATCAGCTGGCCCAACCAATTACATACTCTGCGGATGATTAGCTGCAAAAATAGAATATGAGTGTAGCTTTTCCGTGTAAGTTCTGGCTGGGTAACATTAGTGAATCATTTGTAAGCAATTTCCATGCACTGGATTTATATCAAGATGTTAAAATACATTTATTTAGCTGTACTACAAATAGCCTCCTATTATCGACTCTGGGACATTTACAGAGGGAATCATTGGCAATAACATTTTTCTCATTTCTTCAATGAAGTTTTTGATGACCCAATTTTTTTAAAATGGACTTTTTCCCCCCAGAGTACAAAACACACACACACACACACACACACACACACACACACACACACACACACACACACACACACACAAATAGGAGCAGGAACTTAGATTCTTTTCTAAGAACATAAGAGGGTGTTCTCCTGCCCGCCCCCACCCCCCTTCCCGGTTCTATAGGAAAAGGCTGTACTGAGCGACTTGATTTTCGGACTCCAGAGTGATCTCACCTATAGGAGGATCCGGCCACCGGAGGCACTACAGCACTGCACTAGACATCAGTTTTCAAACTGGTCATTTAATATAACCTTGCTCCTACTTGCTGACAAACAACCAATACGCAAAATAACATTAACACCACGGCGGACCCCCGCTTTTAATAGGGCAGCGTCAAGAAGAAAGAAATAGACAAAGGTGATAAACCGGTGAAAAAAGGAATAATGAAAAGTCCCCCAGGCCTCCGTACAAAAACCATTAACATTTAGCAGTACAGCCTCTCAGGGAAGCTCCAAGCCCCCAAAATCAGTGGGAAGGAAATACTTCCCACTCAGACCAGTTCATCTGGGAAGAGCTTAGTGTGTGGGTGTTTTTGTCTTGTTTTACCGCATAAATAGACGTATGCTGAGAAAAAATACATTTCATCATGCGATAATAGAGGATTTCTACACTTTCATTTAAGCCTCAATTTTATTAACATAAAATAATCAGGGTACCCTTTAAAAACATAGTAAAACCAAAAGTATGGCTGTAAAGTAATGACTGGGGGCTGATGTTTGTTTTGTAACAAACTGAAGTGAGGCCATCACCTAGGGAGTCCATAAACTTATTCTAAGGATGCTGACATTGGTCAAAACATTTCGGGGACTCCTCTTTGGGAACTGCCTTCAGAGCTAGCTTCCAAGCCCCACAAGAAAATCAGTCTCATTCCTCTATAGTCACACCCGCACAATACTAGCATAAATTTAGTACGGGGAAACTGAATAATTTAAGACACCACGAGATTTAATCTTATCCTTAAATGTGAATGCCAATTTTCACATTGTAAAATTGTCATTTAATTTACATATAGTAAGAAGGTGTTGCCTCGAGTAAAAATTGTGTCAAATTAAAAGTAAACCATTAAATGACTATGTTTACAGATTTTTAAGCACACAACTTATTTTTAATCTAAGAATAAGTGTATTCATCGGAAGATAATGAACAACAGGCATTTAATAACATTTTAATTTTATGTGTTTCAATATTCATAGCTATGTTCATAAACCCATATGCCTGATCTAGTGATTATGCTTATGAAATGCAGTATTTCTTATATGCCCTAACTCTCCATCTATTGTCTGAAAACTGCATTAATTTGCACCCCAGTACAAATCACTGTTTTTAGTAAAATATTCCATAATATTAAAAATAGGAAACTACCCCAAAGCAATGAAACAATAGCTACCTGCAAGAGGAAAAGAAGCGAATTAACATTTGTCCAGGGCCTACTCTGTGCCAGGCTCTTTATGGACATGTTCTTGTTTAATCCTTAGAATAACCCTAGGAGGTATTATTATCATAGTGCAGCTGGCTCATGCACAACTTGGTAGTTTACCTTTCCAAGGGCTTTTTTAATAATCCCATTATAACACTCCACTGCCTGTCTGAAAGAACGCAGTTCTTGTTCTTAAAAACAAAAACAAAACAAAAAATTCTACCAACATATCTCTGGGGGGATATAAGAATGTCAAGTTCTAGGGAGCTAAGAATCAAAGAACCATAGTCTTTCTTGACCGGCCTGTGTGCCTACTCTTGATGTAAATGAACAGCAAAAATCAGAGGGAGATGAGCAGTTTTCCCCTCTACTTAAAAAATTATAGTATCATCAGTCTACTTAGCAGAAATTTTAATAAAACTGGATCTAAAGAACCAATAGCAATATACTCTATCAGTCCGCAGTTTTACAATACCTCATCATGGCATAATCACGTCAAATAGATAGAATGATGGCCACTCACAGATTACATTAGATTACAGATGTTAAATGTAAAATGAGAAATCAAGTATCTGGAGTTCGAAGAATTTCTCTGAAGTGTCTTCATCTTCTCTAGCACTACAGTTAATTAACGACAACTTGTGCTTTAATAACACCTATATTCCATGATTCTATAAGTGTTCTAATCAATGGTTGCCAAGTTGTCTGCCCCAAGAACCACTTTGGAGCTTCTGAATAATGTACATGTAATGTGCTATGCTGCAATGTCCCCTTTCCAGAGGCCCTCCTTTCTCCTTTAAGGTTATTTTCGGCTTTGTCTTTCCCTCTCTTTCTCACCCAAATAGCGGTGTTCAAATGCTCTTTTCTCTCCAAAGTCCTACCTCCAGTTCTTCCTTCTAATCATCCCATTCAATCCTTGACTCTGAATTCTTCCCCTGACCTCCCCAGCACCTGGCCCTGAGTCCCTCTGGGAAAACACTGTGAGCTCAAAACAGTTGGTTGGAGTTTGTTCAGTGGGTTTTTTTCCCCAAGTTTATTGCTCAGTGAAAGCCAAGGTATATCATGAAAAATGTGAATAGAATATAAATTGTCCCAATTCAACAGGTTAATCAAGGTTATTTAGGGGCTATAGTTGTCACTGTAATAAAATAATCACAAAAAATAATTTAAATGGTTTTATTTAAGTCAAACAACAATTGTAGAGATCCTAGATATTGCTTTTTGAACACAAACATAGGAAATTAACAAAACAAGCATTCATATTTCTAGTTTTAAACACTTTAGTTCTACATGTGGAATGCAGATATTTGAAAGAGATTTTCAACAAGGTCAACACAATGTATGAGATAATACGCACTGGGTTATGGATTAGGCTAGTCTTCACCTCCATCTTCCCGTTTATGATCCTAAATTGGCTGGGGGAGTGTGTGTGTGTGGGGGGTGCTTTTTTGCTTTTTCATTTCACAAATGATTGCTCAACACAGAATGAAATACACCAAAAGAAGAAAATGGTCTTTTTATACCTAGGGAAGAAGCTACTACTCTTAAAATGATCACTTCAAGGTAACAGACATCCAAATTGATGTGGTTTTCTTTGAAACCTCATCAGTAAATCATTTCTTGCACAGTAGGTTCGGCATTAACCCTGCATTTAGGATAGGTAGTGTTATGGAGGGCTGGCTGCTGCATACCAACGTCAGTATCAAGTTCTTCATCAGGAATTAGAGACTGTCCCGGATACCAAGCAGGACAACACTGGCAAAAAAACAAAAAGTGAACTGCAGATAGGTCAAAACAAGCTACATTTACTCTTAGAAAAATTTCATAAAACATTACTGGATATGTCATTTTAAATGCTAGCTTATAATAAAACACGATGGAATCCTTTATTTTTAATACCTCATGTTCAAAGGTATCAAAGGTATGGTCTTTACATAGGTTGTGTTTTAATAAAACACATTAGACAACATACACATCTTATTAGAGAACATTAGAAACTTGCCAGCTGGTGAAGGCTATTTTTATAGTTACTATAGAGCTCACGTTTCTCTATTCAATCAGATCAGTAAATGGGCTGAACTGTCATCACATTAAAAATATACAAAATTGTTTGCTCTATTAGATGATTTTTAAAGAAATATACTTTCTTTAGTTTTAACAGATTCTTGGCAACAGGAATCTTATTCAAAAAAGTTTTGCTCCTGTGTTAAGTTACTATCAGTCCAAGTGCTCTGAACACTCCCCCCTTTAAATGCTTCCTGCAAACTTAGTTTTTCAAGCTGTAAATTTCAATAGTTATGGTAGAAACCAAACCTCAGTGGGAAAAGCAGTGCCCTTTGGAGTTGTCATTCAAACAAATATAAGAGTTCTACCAATTTATCACTTGTCAAGCTTTGCAGAAATTCCATTCACATAACCCCTATGAAAATCAACCACAGTTTTACCATATCAAATGACCCAAAGCACACCACAGGTATCCAGGGGAGATCGTTCACCAGTGCATCTTTAGCTTGATTTTAAAGTCAACCTTAGAGACAATCTGGGCGCTGCAGTTCTCAGAGACAAACTGCCTACCCATGGGCTAAAGATTTTTCAAGTTAATGAACTTTTCATTTGCCACACTTTTGGTACCAAGAGATTTAACCAGGAAAAAGCTCAAACCTCAGGGTTCAAACTACAGCATGAAAAAATAAAGTATACAGCAAGCACCATCTACTCCCTTTGATCTCTCAAAGATGTCAACACTCTATTCCAGTCCGGGGGTGGGGTGAAGTGGCTGAGCCCTGTAAGGAAACTTCACCCAAAGGGGGAAAAATCTGTTTGGTGGCAATTTCAAAACAAGTTTCCAAACTGCAGAAGGGACTCCAGCCCCTTTGACTTGCAGAAACCACACATAAGAAAAGGACAGAAAACACTACAAGGCAGGCTTATTTTAATTGCCCACGGGTTTCCAATGCAAAGCGCGACAACTTAAATGCATATTCCAAATTCTTGCTCCAAAGCCGTCTTCTTTGTGCACTGAAAAGGAGGAAAGACAACCCCATCAATTGTTCTCTGCAGATAAAGGCACTGTTTTGTAGTTTTCCCCCAAATCTGAGCCAGCTTTGCTAATGACCTGCCCACCCACCTGGGGCCCTTCCCAAGGTGGCCCACGGGAGCTGCCCCACACCTTCAGGAGCCCAAATACTCGACAGCGGGCAGCCCCAGTAGGCTGTCTTTTCGTTTAGCTGCTGGCCTCCACGAAGACGCAACCTGAAAGAATTCGTGCCGCTTATTTTTCTAGAGGAGACGGGGGTCAATGACTACATTTTTAAAACCCCACATTGTTTTTTCCTCACGAAAGACATCTGAAGGCGAATCTGCAACATTTTTCTGCAGAGAAAACACGGACTCGAGATCCCAGAGCTACCAGGGGTTCTTTCACACGCCAGTATTAAGGCAGTTAAGCAAAAGCTGAATGAAAGTTTTCGGAATTGTGGCCTTTTTTTTTTTTCTTTTTTTCGTTAGACCACCAGCTGTTACAGCACACACAAAAGCGTACACAGTACTGTTTTTCATAGGTCCGCGTTTAAATGAGATATGCAGAAAACGGGGCCTGAGGAAAGTGTAGGGTTCGAAATCGCAATGGCACATCCGTGTCGCTAATCCAGGGCATTTGGTTTGGAAACGGTGCCTCCGTGCTCCGCTCACGAGCCCCGCCATTGTCCTGGAAGAGAACAGTGTCCACTCCTTGGCATTTCGAGACTCGAAGGTGCTGGGGGATCCCGACACGGTCACGAAGCTCAAAATGGCATCCCCCACCCCAGAGGGCCCGGGAGAAACGATTTCAGTCGGGACTGGAGGGAGTGGCGGCCTCGAGTGGGTTTCAGGTCCAAGCCGCCCCCCACCCCGGGAACCCCAGCCCCCAGAAGACTCGCCAACTTCCCACGCCCAGTATGCCCTGGAAGAACTTCTTCGCTTCCGTTTTTTGTTTTTTTTTTTAAACAATTTTGCGCTCGGCCGCCACGACCTACATTCTCCCGCGAGGCGCTCCTAGCCGAGGAATAACAAGGGAGTTGAAACCACACAACAGTTCGGCAGCCCGCAGTCAGCGCTTTGCTGCGCTCCGCGGGGGTTCGCATCCGGCCGCCATGTTCCTGACCCGAGAGCCGCCCCCAAAACCAGCCCTCCCCTCCGCCCCCCTCCCGGCCCGGCCCGGCCGAGGCCGCGGCGCTGCAAAGCCGCTTTCAACTCTCCCCCGCCGCCCCTCGCAGCGAAACCCGACTCGACGGCTGCCGGCTGTGCGCCTGCGCGCGGCGCGGGCTCGGGAGCAGGCGTGGGGGCGGGCGGGGGAGGCCGGCGGGCTCCCGGCCGCGGCTTGAAAAGGCCGGAGCGACGGGGAGCGGGGGAGGGGTTGGGGCCCGGGCCGGAGCCTACTCTTTCCTCCCAGCGGGTCACCGCTCCAGCCTCGGCGCGGCTCTCACACGTGCGCGCTAAAAACCCACTTCAAAGTCTGTTCTTGGCGCGGGGGCCGCCCCTGGGCCCTCGCGCGGGCCGCCAACCAGGCCCCGAGCCTTGCCACCCGCTCCAAAACCCTGGCGCGGCGACGAGACCGGGAGGGCCGAGCGCGAGAACTCTCGCTTAGGAGCCCCGGGCGCCGGTATCGGCCTTCGGGCGTGCGAGTACCTCCCTCCCTCCCCCATCCCACCGCACCGCCTTAAGAAAATGAATGGAACACAAAGTTTGCGGCCAGCCCTGCGCTGTGGCCATCGGAGCTCACCATTGTTTGGGCTCGTATTGACCCCAGGTCCGGATTAGGTAGCGGCTGATTCCTGCTTTACAGCCCCGCCGGCCTAATGAGGCCGGGAAGGCGACGGGGCGCGAAGCGTCCTCGGAGCCCGGGCGACCGCCGGCTTACGGCCGCCAAGGGCCCTGTAGGTGGAGGTCAAAGGGTCAGCTGGCCGAGACCGCGAGAGAATTGACCCTAGGAAATGAGGTCCCCTCCTCCCGGCCCCAGCTTCGAACGGGCCTTGCAAGAACTTGGTGTGTGTACAGGGACCCCGAGCGGGAGCCCTGACTTTCGCAACGCCTGGCCTCGTCCCGGGGCAAAGCCTGACTAGACTTGAGCCCCGAGGGGGCAGACAGCCCGAGAGAAAACCAGCCTAGCTGCCGGGCGGAGATCCCGCGCTTCAGGGGATGAGCACGCCGGTAGCGATTCTTTCAGAAACTTAAGTGGAAAGAGGCCCTTAGACTTTTTTCGTTTGTTTGGGGGGTTTTATAAGGGGAGGAGAAGGAGCCAGGGGCGAAGAGGCGAGGAGACAGCAGGCAGCGCGGAGGGGGGGAGGGGCGAGGAAGTCCTGAACACAACTTTCCTGGGAGGCTTTGTGAACGGAGGAGGTCCCTGCTAACTCTCCAACCTCCGCAGTAGCTAAGACCGACTGCCCTGCTTAGCCTGGACCCTGATCTTTAACCTTCCAAGCTGGATGAAGTCCAGACTTATGTCTGCGTGGAAATAGACACCTTCCCCTTCCCCTTCCCCACCCAACGTGGAAATCTTAAACTAAACCACCCATTTTGGAAAAGATGGACTTTTCGCAAAGGTCTTACCAGGTGCAAGAAGTAAAATAACAGGTCGATTACGAAGAACCCAGCTGACATTCATGGTTTCCAGCTGATCTATCTTTAGGGCTACAAGGTTTTTTTGTTGGGGGGTGGGGGGTGCGTATTCTTTAAGGTATTTACTGAAAATTCAAGAATGTCAATGTGCACTCCCAGAGTCAGATTATAGGAAGAATATCTGTGAAAAGTTTTCTACTAACGTAAACTTTTCTTTGCAACAAGTGACAAGGGCATAGGGATAGACTATTTGAGAAATATGATGCTACACCCAGATTAGAGGAAATCATGTAGAGGGGCAAAACTTTTACATTATCTTAATATAGGTTATCATCATTGTTCATTGGCATCTTCCCCTCTTAGGACACAACGCTCTACTGTAAATTTTTATGGTAGAGTAATTTCAAGCCTAGTAAAGAAAGAGCAAACTCTTCTTTGTGTCCTAAGGAGATGTTTAATATATTTAATGCGGAGGGGTGGGGGAAGCAAGTTTCTGAAATAATCTTTCAACCAACCCATCATTCTACTGCCATTTAAGGTTAGGTTACATTGGGGGTGGAGAGGGAATTCATAGAGAAAACAGTAAACTGTGGAAGTTAGATGCATATTTCGGAAGAAAAACATTATTTAGACTTCAGTTGGAACACATTTAGAGCCAATCTTATGAGTATGCACTTTCTGAAAACTTGCTGAGCATTTTAAATGGTCTCTGGTTTGAAGTGAAGGAAAAATCCTGAAATAGGAATTTGGTCCAGCACCCTCAATGTCAAGGTCAAGATTGGAATGTCTGGGCTAGGAGTGGTAGATTGACCAGGTTACCTGCTCATCACTTGTGAAGTCATCCCAATCCGTTCATGGCATTCAGACCCTTGCCTTGCCTATTGGTGGAGGAAAGTGCAAAAAAACGCATTCTCCACAAACAAAAAATCGCATCCAAAGCATTTTGCAATTAGAAACTGTCAATAATTAACTGTTGACAAAGATCAGTAGATAACTTAAAATACACTGCTTCAACTGTGTCCAGGGAATCAAAGTTTCGTTTAATCATCAGAACTTCTCTGAGCATTTCAATTTAAGGTCGATTTATTTGAACATGGAAGAAAATCAGGCACCAAATACAAAAAGTTATAAATAGATGTGCCAAGACTTTATTTCTTCAAAAAGAACAATAAACAAAATTCTAGAATTCAAAATGATTATGTATAATACCAAACTGACTGCCACCAAAAATCCTAGAGCACTGCCCCTTCAAGAGAAGGAGGTACTTGGCCTATTCATTACATTTCTAAATTCTTCACAATTCCTTATCTCCACCATTCTATTTGCTGATTTGCAAGTTGGTTATTCATGAAGAGATTGGGCTCTCAATATTAAACAGCACCCTAAATTAGTAAAAAAACAAAAAAAACCTCTCTCAGTACTCTACCCACTCCACCCCCCCCAAAATAGCAATCACTTTCTTTTTCATATAACTGTAAGAGAACTGTTTGTCCAAATGAGTTGCTTCGCTGAAGATTAAATGGATTGTTAATATTTTATCACAAAGCAAACAACCATTTTTCATTGTTATTGATTTTAATGGAAACAATGCTCTTAACATCTTTGCCTACAAACCATGAACTTTAAAAATACATATTTTGCAAATGTTTTTTCTTTCCATAATATTTCAGAACCGCTGCAGTTATTACACCGCTATAAAAATGTTATGAATAATTGTGATAATTACGAATTGAACTATATACAGCAAAACAAACCAGCCTTTGCCTTCCAAAATTGTAAATGGACTATGGTTCTTTTAAGAAGCACTTTAAACATAAGTAAGCACGGCTCGACTGGCCTTACTCATCACCACTGTTTCAGACATATGCTTACTTTTGAAAATATATAGATAGATAGATTTGACAGGCAGATTAGATACGTCATAGATACAAACATATATAGGTATATGGGTGATCTCTCAATAGAATAGACAGACATGCATCTTGCCGCAATGTTCATTTTTATGCAAGATAATAAAAAAAAAACTAAGGGACAGAAAACTCATTAGGTTACCTTATGTTTATATATGTAGGGCAGGGATGATTAAATCCAGCTTCTCAGTCTTTGAAGTACAAGATTGAGATGTCATGGCCACTAACTGAATTGATCAGTAATACTTGATTTGCATGCCGAAAATCCAGGACAAACACATTTAAACTCGCAGTTAAACAACCATCTGAGCTAGAGATAAAGAAAGGAGGGTCTTCCCAGATGGAAACTGACACTGTAAAGAATCTATACTGCAATAGAAAAATAATTTAACAATTAAAAAAGGGATCTGAGTGAGTTATAAATACCAACAAACAAGTTTCATTTGCTCTCGTCTCCTCTTTGTAGAAGGAGGCTGTTACAAAACAAGAGAAAGGAGTCAGTGGTTCAAAAATTGTAAATTGTGTTCTTTCAAAACAATAAAATTTAATGCTAAAGCGGTTATAATCAAAAGCTGTACAGAATTTGTTAGAAAACATTTTCCATAAATATTGTTCAGTTCCCGGCACTTGTAGCAATAATTAAATTACAAACGATAAATATGGCATCAATGGATATGTATTTACAAAAAAAAAAGTTATTACAAAAGGCAACTGTATACTAAACGTCACAATCTGTGTAGAGTAACATCACATCCTCAGCCTGAAAAAATACTGAACAACAGTTTCGACCCCATTAGACAAAAATACATTCACAAGTGTAATGCTTTGAGGAAAAGTTCAAGACATAACAGGACTTTGGCACGGTTTAAGACTGTGAGAGTTTAAACAATCACCACTAAGGCGAAGATTTTTCCATCAGTTTTAACATCACCACCACCACCACCAATAAGCCTTCTATAACTTCCTCTCAGGAAACAGGACAAGAGTTAAAATGAACTGAAGGCATTTAGGGATGGGGTGAGCAGAGAGCAAGAGAAAAGGGAGGAAAAAGCAGTGAGAAGATTTTTTTTTTAATCCTTCAAATGCCAAAACATATTTTCTAATCCTGAGAAAAAAGGGCATGGCTACTTTGGGATCTTGCCCCAAAACCTTCCTGGACAATTGCAATTAACAAGATGTAGCCCTATGTATGGCCTCTTGCCTTAAAACTCCATTTCCATCTGATTGGTCTCAGTTTTCTTTTTTAAATGCGTTTGGTCCATTCTATGGTTAACAGGGTTTGTGTTTGTGTTTGTCCTCAGACGTACCATTCGTTAAAATTGGGAGGAAGTCCAGGGTTGTGGCTGGTGCTAGTTTGAACTGCAGAAGGGGTTTTAGTGGTATCTTTACTGTTTGCAGAAGCTATAGCGGGTGGAGTGGAAGATTCATAGCCTGAACTGGCAGCAGGGGAGGAATCTGACCCTTGAGATTCATGAACCTAAAATTAACATGTATATATTATAATGAATATAATTCCAACTGGCATTGTGCAAGCAAAAACAAGAGCAGAATTAGAGCACTGTAAGAGCAAGACCGCCCAGTGACCCACTTAAAAGAGAAATGCTGCTGATTTGGGGGTTTTGTTTTTAATTTCCACATTACCGATGTCTAGAAAACCCCAAGATGTTCACCAACAAAACAGTCTGAGTCCTAAGACTGGCATTATGGAAAAGAAATAAAGCACTCTGATTTATTCATGCCCCTTCAGAAATGCTTTCTCCGCGGATGGAGCGGGGTAAGCACGTAGTCTTTGGGGCCCTACAAAATACTCCGGGCCCAGGTTTCGCCAAGCCCGCTTTGGCTTGGGAAAGCAGGTACAGAGAAAGGTGGCACGGGCGCCCTGGGCGCTGCGAGGTCTCAGACAAATGCGTGGGAATCCCACCGCGCTCCTCGGCCCTATTGTTTTACCGAAAGCCGAAGAGGGAATGAACCACCCGCCCCCGGGTTCGGCGCGGGCACTCTCGGTTCCCACCGCGGGCTGAGCCGGGTAGAGGCGGCCACTGAGACCTCCAGCCCTGGCGAGCTCGGTTAGAGCTTCCCAGTAAACAACTGATTGTTCCCTCCGCTCCCTCCTCCTCCCCACTGTGCTCTCCCCCGCCCCCCTCCGGGTCCCCAAAATGGGTTCAAGGTGTCAACGCTGGAGCAAATCGGATTTAACGTGGAAGATACAGGGTTGGCAGCGCAGGCGCTTCCGTTCCGCGACCCGGTGTCGGGCCGAGTGTTTATAAACCGCCGACCGCTAATAAAGAGGTAATTACCTTCATGTGCTTGCGCAGGGAGCTCGGGTGCGTGTAGGACTTGTCGCACACTTTGCAGATATAGGGCTTGTCCGAGGTGTGCACATGCATGTGCTTCTTGCGGTCGCTGCTGTTGGCAAAGCGTCTGTCACAGCCTTCAAATTCACATTTGAAAGGTTTCTCACCTGCAGAAGGCAGAAACGCAAAGGGGGGTAAATATGGTCAGGGGCCGCGAGCTTCCTTGGGCCGAGCAGCGGGAGACAGAGCGTCCGGCGGTCCTCCCTCCCGAGAGGGAGCGCCGACTGGGGGCGGCTGTAGCATCTCTTTTCCCTGGTGAAAAATGGAGAGCG
This sequence comes from Delphinus delphis, assembly GCF_949987515.2. Taxonomy (NCBI): domain Eukaryota; kingdom Metazoa; phylum Chordata; class Mammalia; order Artiodactyla; family Delphinidae; genus Delphinus; species Delphinus delphis. The sequence goes on from NC_082704.1 coordinate 11,856,825, forward strand.
CGGGTTGAGCCTGCTGGGGTGGGGAGTGGTGGTCGGGGGCGGGGGTGGGGCAGGGCCGGCCCAGAACCTGCCCGGCCCTTTGTTCTCGCGCGGGATGGAAAGCCCCTGGCTCCTCCAAAGTTGCCCCTGAGTAGCGGTACCCCCCTACCCGGCCCGGGGCCTCCAAGCGCAGCCCCGTTCCGCCGATATCTCGGCGTTGCAGCCAAGGCTGGGCGGGACAATGGACCGGGGACGGGACAATCCCTTTTAGTTCCTCCTTTGTACCTTTTAATTTGCCTCTTTCAAATGCAGCGGTTTTGCTAAGCCCAGTATTAAAAAGCTTGGGTCGTCGTACTTAACGTTCGAAAAGGGAAAACTACATAAATCCAGGGGCTCCGGACAGTTTTACAAGATGCTCTGAACAAGCCACGAAACTGTGGTGCCTTTTCTACTTTAACTTTCCTCCCGGAGGACTGAATTGAACCTGGAACTCCAAATAAAAATAGTTTGACAAAAGTATCATTTAATTAGGAGATGTGCCAATCAATGGTAAAAAAGAGCGGAAGTAACCGAAAGTTAGTTTTCATTAGCATTTCTATGGTTGCCTCCCCCGACTGTGCGCCGAGACTAAGTCGCTTGTAAGCAATTCCTCTCCACACGTTCGGAGTCCCTTCATAGTAACCCAGAAAGAGACAAAAAGAGGCGGCGCCAGTTTGTTCCTGGGCGCGAGAAGGTTCCAATTAGTTCCTGAGACCGCAGAGCCGTCTGCCCGGGAAGCTAGAACTGGGCAAAAGCGCCGCGGGGCGGGGAAGGCGAGAGGTGGAGGGACAGTGACAGCGCTACTTTTTCGAGCGGCCCCGGCGGGGCGCCGCCCCTCTCTCTCGCCGCCACCCCTCGCTCCCTCGCGCTGAAAGTCGGCTTCGTGGCGCGGTGCCGCGGCGGACCCCGCGCCCGCCCTCCCGCCCTCCCCCTTACCTGTGTGGGTCCTCTTGTGGATCTTGAGGTTCTCGGAGCGGGCAAAGATCTTCCCGCAGCCTGGGAAGGGGCAAGGGAAGGGCTTCTCGCCCGTGTGCACCCGAATGTGATTGACCAGTTTGTACTTCGCCTTGAAGGACTTGCCCTCGCGGGGGCACTCCTCCCAGTAGCAGACGTGGTTGTTCTGCTCCGGTCCCCCCACATGCTCCATGGTGACGTGTGTCACCAACTCGTGCATGGTGCTGAAGGTCCGGTCGCAGCTCTTCTTGGGCCGGCTCAGCTGAGCCTCGTCGATCCACTTGCACGACAGCTCCTGCTTGATGGGCTGCCGCATGTAACGGAAGAAGGCGCCGGGCCCGTGGTGGGCCGCCACGTTCACGCCCATGTTCATGTTCATGGGGCTGTAGTTAGGGAACTGCGCGCCGGCCGTGTAGGGGTCCGTGCGCGGGCTGGCCACCGGGCGGTACGGGTCGGCGCGGCCGAACAGCTCTCCGCGCAGCCCCAGGTGGACCTGGTTGTTGTCCACGTGCCCGGTGGGCGACGGGTGACCGGCGCCCTGCTCGTGCAGCCCGGGGAAGAGCAGGTAGCCAGGGGGCTCAGGAATGCCAGCCGGAGCGTGCAGGCTGCTCGCCGAGCCGGCGAAGAGCCCGTGCTGCCCGCCACCCGAGGCCGCCTCGCCGAGCCCAGAGCCGCGCTGGCGGAACAGAAAGTCGCGAGTGGAGTTGAAGGCGGCGGAGGCGGCACCGCCGTAGCTGGGCACCTGGCCGGCGTGGTGATGGTGGTGATGGTGGTGGTGATGATGGCCCAGGGCGTTGGCGTAACCCGAACCCTGCGGCGTGAACGCCGAGCTCTGGCCGGAAGACAGATCGTGAGCCGCGGCGGGGCTCAGCTTGAAGGCAGCGGCGGCGGCGGCGGCGTGGGGCGAGTCCCCGAAGGGATTCAGCCCAATGCCCGCCGGCTCGCGGTTGGGCATCTCGTGGTGGCGCGGCGCGCCGAAGCTGCCCACTCCCAGCCCGGGGAACTGCGGGCCTCCGTCCAGGAGCATCGTCATGGGTGGGGCGTTCTGGTCACCAGCGATCCGGCTGAAACGAGGGTGCGGGCGAAGGAGATCTCCGAAGTGTCGCAGTCGGAGAGGGGTGGAGGCGGTTGGACACTGTCGGGAGACCCCCAAGGCAGTACCAGGGGCTGCAACTTTCCGTCGCTGCGAGTCTCCTGCAGAGGGATAGGAGGGAGGAGGGGAAGTAGAAGGACCTGGAGGGGGGAGGAGGGGGGAGAAGGGAGGAGAAAAGACTCTGGGACTAGATCTGGTTTAACAAACTAACAAGCGCGCACAAAGAAAAATAAGCAAAATAATAAGTGGAGGGCGGAGTTTGCCAATCCTGTCCGGGGCACCCCTCCTCTCCCCGAGAGCGCACAACCGCGGGGCCAGGAGGCTCCCTCGGCACGGGCCTCACGGCTAGACTGCGCTTAGAAGCAGAGCCAGCTCGCGGCCGGCGGGCAGGAGGCAGGCTCGGTCCTCGCGGCTCGCCGCGCCAGTCCCAGCCTCTTCGCCTCCAGAGTAATGTCCTTGGACTGATAAAGTCACTCACTCACTCCTCTCACATAAACCGAGCGGGAGGCCGCGCGGCGAGGGCCAATGGGGAGCCAGCTGGCCCGCGGTCACCTGACCCCCGGCCCCGCAGCCTATTGGCTGTCGCCACACTGATTGGCAGCTTGGAGCGGGGAACATGGCAGCCGCGGCCCAGCGGCCGCCGCTGATTGGGCCGTGGCCGGGAGCCTGGCAGGTGAGGCGGCGGCGGCCGGGCGCCCGCGAGTGGGCTCCGCGGGGCTGGCGCTGCCGTGGGGAACTGGAGCCAGGCTCAAGCTGGCGACCGGCAGGGCGGAGCCAGGGCCTCTCCCTGGCTTCCCTCCCGCCAGAAGCGGGCGAGCACCCCTCGGGCAAGCTTTACCCGCTTTGGCCAAATGAACTCTTTGCCGCGCGAGGATCGTTCCCACCGTCGGCGCGGCGCTGGACGTCCAGCCCCGCTTGGCCCGCTCCAACTCAACGCCAAGAGAATGTGCCCCTTCCGCGGCCTAAGGGCGCGGATCCCGGGGCGAGAACAACAGTTCCACCCTCGCGGCCCATTAGCCGCGTCCTCCTCACGCGCCACGGTGGGCCCTGATGTCCCCGAGAGCCCGGACCCAGGTCGGCCAGCTCGCCGTCTGTGACCGAAGGTGCTGCCGGCCGGCCGAGGCCCGAAGGAGGAGAAATGGTTACAGTTAGAGCCATCTCCCTTACTTCCGTCTGAGCCGCGCATTGACTCTGGTTTGTGAGTCGTGGCTGTAGTATACTGTTCCCACCACTGTCCCCGCCATCCCCCCCCCACACGACACACCAGGCATAAGACGGCGAACACATATAACACAGTAAGCTCACACACACCACACTAAACACACACAACTAGCGACAGTAAGTACACACAACCCAGTAACACAACAAACTACACATAAAACAGTAAACAGGCACACAACAAATTAAACACACAACAGGATAAACACACGCACGTAACAGCAAACACACAGAAGCACAAATACTAAACATGCACAGTGCACACTTAGCCTGTGCACACCAAACATGCACACTACACAGCAAACTCACTAGACACACACAGGATCAGTGCCATTTTCAAACCACAGGGCTAAACAGCTTCGAATTCTCAACATTTTCAAATGCAAAAGTGGGGGGCGGGAATGGGGATCGTGAGGTGGAATTTTCTTCCCTCTGAACTGCCAAGGCTTTGCCCTCTTCTACTCCTACCTGGAGAAGCATATAGTGACCTCGGGAACTTCTTACCCTTAAGGATTGACTTTCCAGGGTTGTGTGTGGGATCACTGTCCCCTCTCCTGTCTGGTGCGAGGTCTTTCTGGACATAATGAGCAGGTTCAGACAGGGCTATAAATCCACTCATTTTTTGTCCAGCAGGGCATTTGCGAAGACTGTAGGAGAGTGAGAGTGAAAAGAAAAGGCGGAGAGAAAGATGGCTGTGATTGTCACACCCCGAAGAGAGCCGAGCCCCAAAGTCTGCGCCTTGAGGCAGCCTCACAGCCTGGCCGCCATGTCTCTGTAGGAAACCGAACATCTGATCAAGTTCAGAGGCGCTTGGCGAGACCGCCTCAAGCAGCGCTTTATAACTGCAGCCTTTCACTTCCTGCCCCCCCAATCCGCCTGGCCTGGTCAAGACTTCACCTTCTTTCTTTGCCAGTTTTCTGGGGGGAAACCCTGCCGGTAGCGCACTTACGTAGTCACCCCCTCCCTTCAAACTCGCCCCAATTCTCCCTCTACATCACAGCTCTCTCCCCAGGTTGGAAGGTGAGTTCACTGCTGACTTAAATTATTACATCTACTGAAAACAGCTCTCCAAGACTGGCTTCCGTGCCGCTCAGCAGAGGGTTTCTTTGCGGGGGGGGGGCGGGGCGGGGGGGAGGAAATGTTCACTGAAGAACAAATAAGCCTAAATCATGCAAATGAATTCCCTGGAGTCAGGTTTACAAAAAGGGATGATTGCTTTTCTTTCTTTTTCCCATTTCTTCCCCCTTCCCCCTTTAATATTCTCCCTTCCTTCTACCTCTCTTCACCTCCCACCAAGCCCCACGGACCCTGGGCGCACAGTTGGTCTGAAAAAGTTTGGATTTCCTACCGGCGCCAGCCCCGAGGAGAGCGGGGCTCTGGGGCGGGGAGGAGGCGACTCCCGAGCCCTAACCCGGCCAGCGCTGATGCGAGGGTTTCCGGGGAGCCCCGCCAGGTACCCCGAGAACCAGGGGCCCGGCGCGTTTGGGAGTCCGGGCTGGCAGCGGGACGTGGAGCCGAGGAAGGAGGGCGCCGAGGGAGCCTCGCCTGCCCCTTTGCGGGGAGGGGTCCCGAGCGCAGGGCAGGGGATGTCGCCGCCGCTGACCTACCCGGTGCCCAGTGTCCGTTTTGATATGGCCACATTCCGATAATTAATTGCCTCCAGCACGTGCTCTGTAGTCCCAGGAACAAAAAGGCATAATTCAATTAGGTCATCAACCGAGAAGTGGGGAGGGGGGATGCTTGTTAAGGGGCCGACCTGAGGCGGTTCAGCCAGGCCAAAACCCCGGGCGGTGGAGCCCTTCCTGGGGCAGCCCGGCCCAGCCCGAGTGTGCGACTCTGAGGGGGTGTCGTTGCTCGTTGGGGCGCAGGGACCCCCGATGCCCCCAAGAGGACAAGGCTGGGGACTATGTGAGCAGCAGGGCAAAGGCAGGCCATTTCGAATTCTATTTCGGTTGGTCTGAGTGGAGGTTTCTTTTTGGGGAGGGGAACCCTGAGCCTTGGAACACGATAGAAAGCGAAATACCTCCAGATATAGCAATTGCTGCAAAAGAAAACACCCCCCCCCCCAGCAAAGCAAACCACTCCTGTTGGGCAATAATAATAATAAGCAAAGTTCTCCTGATTACCTGCAGCCCGCCGCCCCTCAACTCACTTTTCGGAGGAGACCCTGGGAACAACTTCGGGGGACAGGGGGCTTTAGGGAGCTGAGTCTGAGAGCAGAGTCGTGGCGGAAAGAGGCAAGTGAAGAAAAGTTTTTTTCTGCACACAGGCTGAGGCGAGGCAGAAGAAAGCTCTGGTTTCTTCGTTTCTCAGGTAGAGGAAAGAATCCCTGGGCAGGGCAGGGCAGGGCAGGGCAGGGCGACTGGAATCCAGGGGTCGTGGTTCTTATTTTACGCTAGAACCGAGGCTCCCTCGGCAGCTTTGGCTTACTGGGGTTTACATGTGTATTAGGCGGCGTAAATTAACCAATAAATCTCTTTTATGCGTCCCCCAGTTGTATGTGGTCTGGTCTAAATATCCACATGTCTGTACGGATAGGAAATATAATGGGATCCTTTCCCTCACACTGAGTTCAAACAGTAAATAGGAAAAAGATTTATTTTCATGCCCAAATCTGAAGCAATAAATAAAATCAGAGAAACTGATCATTGCCAAACGAGCAAAGCTTTTGAGCCAGAATTTTAGGATCCATCTTGGAGAAGCAGGAGGGAAACAGAACGTCCAGAGGGGCAGTAGGGACGAACTGGTTTCTCCATACAAGCCAGAGCCCCACTCCGCAGCACTTTTCTCTTCAATCCAGCCTACTAAAAAACAAAACATGTACAGCAGTTGTGCTATCGGGCGGAATTTCTTCCTAAACACATTTTCTGTGGCGGACATGAAATTATCCTAAGTCGGAGACCTAGCAATTTTAAGTCCAAGGGAAACACTGCGGTCTTTTCTTCTGTTTTGTATTTAGAAAAGACTTGCAATCTAACACTCGCAACATTTTAAAGACCCTTTAAACCCAGCAAGGGGATTTCCGTTCTGCCAATGCTTCCTGATTTATTTCAATAAATGAATCTTTGAATCCAGGAAAGGAATTATTCCAAGACGCTGAATTTGGTGCCCCTGCCTCTTCCTAGCGAGGCACAAAGTGTTTCTCGTTGAAACATGTCCTTGAAACTCACCATTATTCGCAATTTTTTTCCCTGGTAAACGACACTTTCTTTACATCAATCCCCACCCTTTCTTCAGAGTCCCAGATCTTTTTAAAAGAAAAACTGCAAATCGCAATAAAAAATGAAGGGGGAAGAAAGCTGGGAAAGGAATGCGTTTTTAACTCCTCTTTATTTTTATGCTAAGATAAAGCTCTTAATTGGCTTCAGGGGCTGAGCTAAACTATCGATCTCGGGAGCTCCGGGACTAGGCGACACTCTCACCAACCGCTCATTTGGGGTCCAGATTTTATTGGCTAGATCAGAGTTTTCACTACCCTCTCATCATTTGACAAAAATTTTATAAGTCCTGGATACCTTTAAATTCAATATAGAATGAACAAATAGATATTGTTAACCAACCCTTTTTAAAAATCTGTTTTGTCTTTGTCCTCTGCAGTCCACCGCATATCGCTGCCCAATGTAATGAAATGCAAACCAGACAGGAATGAGACATTTTCATTCATTGTACTTGTCAATCAAGGCTGTGCAGATAGATAGACAGATAAACGATAGATAGATATTTGAACTTCAGAGACACAGGTTGAAGTAAATAGGGTTGAACTTGGAGAAAGGCAGGAAGTTGAACTAGAGCTATCAGAATCTAGTTTGAGATTATGAAGAGAGCCCTGGAAATACGGGAAATGGAGTGAAACCCTAGGCAGTGGGCAGTGTTCTGTCACTAGCCAAGTCTGGGTGCCAGGCTCATGGTGAGCGGTGGTCCTGGCCCACCAGGACCTGCAGCCAATGAGTACCTTTATTGCCCTGGGGGTGCCTAGATGTTAGCCTCCAGACTCTAAGGTACACTGGGAGGGGCTCTGGATGCCAGAAGGACAAGTCACATTGAAAGAAGACTTCCCCTTCCCTTGGGATCAAAACACTTTGTAGGTAGGAAAGCACTTAGGCAAGCGGAGCGAGAGATCCAGGCAGGGGCAGAAATACGCAATGATGCATTTGATATGTGATTCCAAGTCCTTCCCCAGTCACCTGAAGAGATGGAGGAAGGAGAATGGATTTGGGGTGCAAAGCTTGCCTAACATTCTGGAGCTCTCATTTACCCAGGGTCCCAAGTTCCTTCTAACTGCTAAATGTTCCATTAGTTCTAGTAAATGATTTCGGCTCCAAAACAAGTGGAGAGAAGCCTTGACTCTCCTGAGGTACTTACTTATTCATTTCTCTGCTTTGAGACAGGATCCTGCACCCAAGGTGACAGGAAGGGCACCTCTGTAGCACATCATGGTTTCTGGCAGTGACTCTCATCCTTGATGCCCCCAGCATCCTAGCTCCATTTACCTATTCCAGGCCTCTTCTACCACCATTCCCCCTTCCTCCTCCCCTTCTCCCTGGGGGTGGGGGGCAGATGCTGCATTACCTGAGTTATCTTCCCTTTTGACCAAATTGGAGTGAGAATCCCTGCCACCTAAAGAAATGCTGTCCCTGGCTCATTCAACTCCCAAGGAACTTTATATAGTTCAGGAACAGCATTTTAAAAATCGAATTGACTGTGGTTTTTGCATTTGGTTTGGATTCACTCCTCTAGTCCTTTCCTAGTGAAGGGACAGGAGGAAAGGGCTTTGATATTAAAACAAAGCATGGGGGCCTCCCTTCTCACCTCTTCCCCCCACCACACACACACACCCCTGCCCCAAACAGAGTGGAGGTGAATTAGACTAACTTCTAGCATGAATGTGATTTAGCAACTTGCAAACCAAATCTGGCCTATTGTATTTGTATGGCCCCAGGAGCCAAGAATTTTTTTTTAATCTTTAAAGAGTTAGAAGTAGAAAAAGAAGGAGGAGGAGAAGAAATGGGGTGGGGAGATTATGCTACAGAGACTGAATGTGGCTTGCAAAGCTAAAATATTTTCTATATGATGCTTTACAGAAAACATTTGCTGACCCGTGGACTAGAGGTTGGACGGCAGCCTTCACGGAAGCTAGGTATTCCTAACCGGTGGGTTTTATCCACCATCACTCTCCTACTTTTCAAGCTTCATTTTGCATGAGATGATTTTTTTTTCAGCCTCACACCTCAGTTATTTCCGGGGATAACTTTGGCTTTGGAGAAAGGCGAAAAGTAGAGTCAAGGGAGGATGAGCCTGAGGGAGAATGAGAGGACAAGAAGAGAGGAGAAAGGAAAAAGGGTTGTGAATATCTCAATCCGTGACTGGGTGACCTCTGACCCTGAGGGTGGTTTTATTGTCTTTCTTCTTTGGCTAGATATACATAGTTTATTGACCCTTTCTGCATGATTGAGCCCTGAGGGGCAACTGCAGCCGCCAAACCCAGCGAGACATGTGAGTCCAGGCTAAGGCCGTTGAGCAGCCTGCCTTCAGGAAGCCCAAGGGAAGCGACCCCAGTTCCCCAGGCCCGAGGGTCTCTGAGGAAGAGAGGTCACAACTCTTCCCCAATTCAACTGCTCCTCCGCAGCGAGGGCCTGGACTTCATCCCTCGCCTCTTTCTCTCCCAGAAACACTCCCTCCCTTTCTCCCATGGACAAATGCTGTCAGCCGGTACACTTGGGCAAGGATTTTAGGCCCCCTCCCTTTGAATGCCCCTCCTTTCTTTAAAACCATAAAGGTCCCAGGGTGCTCCCAACAACCTTAGCTTGGCCTCTTGTGTATATCTCTCCCCTCCTCTTCCTTCCTCCCAGACTTCAGCCCTGTCCGGAATTTCTCTACAATGTTGCAATTCCTCCCTGCCCTTAACCTTTGTCCCGCTTGTAATCTACCAAGACTCGGTTTTGGTAGATTACACTTCACCTTTTTTTTTTTTTTTAACCGGTACGCGAGCCTCTCACTGTTGCTGCCTCTCCCGTTGCGGAGCACAGGCTCCGGACGCGCAGGCTCAGCGGCCACGGCTCACGGGACCAGCCCTTCCGCGGCATGTGGGATCCTCCCGGACCGGGGCACGAACCCGTGTTCCCTGCATCGGCAGGCGGACTCTCAACTACTGCGCCACCGGGGAAGCCCTACACTTCACCTTTTGAACCTGGCCCAGGCTGGCAAACAGAGTCAACAGTTCCTCCAGACACAAGTAGTCACTCCACTCTGGTAGGGCTACCAGACTTAGCACATAAATCTGGGATGCTCAGTTAAATTTGAATTTCAAATAAACAATGATTTTCTTAAGTATAAGTATGTCCCAAATATTGCATGGGAGATACTTACATTGAAAGATTATTCCTTCTTTGTCTGAAATTTGAATTTAACTGAACGAGCTGTATCTTATCTGGTAACACTAAGATTCAGGCACCTGGCCTAGAAGGCCTAGATGAGCTGAGAAGCTAGGCTAAATTGTCTCAACCGGGAGAGGCGGCCGGACCAGGTATCACGTGCCTATGGGAGTGGAGAAAGAGGGACTTCCTTGAACCTAGGGTTTTCCACAGGCGCCATTTGCGAAAAATCAGCTTGGGGACCCGTGACCCCAGCAGGCCCAAGGGTGCCATTTCTCTTCAAGCGGGCCAGGAGCCATCTTGGTGGGGCTATGTGGAAGACTGACTTTTTTTTTGGCTGCACTGAGCCGCTGAGGGATCTTAGTTCCCCGATCCCTGGCATTTGTGCCCCCTGGTGTGGAAGCGCGGAGTCTTAACCACTGAGCCACCAGGGAAGTCCTGAGGGCACGATATTTAAAGCGAGCCCCCTCCTGGCCCTGCCTAGAGAAACCCTCAGCTCTCGGAAGACGAGAGGGGGCCGCAGAACTCTGGGACTAGCACCCTCCCCTGCTGCCACTTCCAAACTGCGCCCCTAGGGCTCCTGCCTCCCCTCTCAGAGCAGGTCCTTAACCCCTTGATGGAAACCCCGTGTGCTACTGACTGCAGGGCCCCCATAAACAGCAGATGTTGCGGAAGGACTCGTGCACTGGGGACCTTGAGACTCCGTGCCCTGCAGGCCTCGAGGTCCCGTGCGGTGACCTCTTGCCACCCCAGTGGGACTGGAGGCTGGGATCGGTCTGCTTGTCCTTTCCTAATTTGCTCTGTCTGTGTGCACCCGAGGCTCCCTCCCCAGGATCCAAATTCCACACCGACCTGAACCCCAAAGAACACTGTTCCTTGCCCTCTCTCCCCCTCCCTGACTTTCGATCTGAGCAAGAACACCCAATGGGCCCTTGAGGAGTTCCCAGAGTCTGGGGTCCCTCTGCCCAGCCCTGTCCTTCTCCCAATCTACACACACACACACACACACACACACACACACACACGCGCGCACACACACACACACACACACACACACACACACGCTTCAGTCAACACCAGTTGTGCAGAAACCCCTTTGCAGCCTTCCAGGGCAAAAGGTCAAGTTTTCCTCAGGACCAAGGCCCTTGTGAAACACATTTTATCAGCAGACATCCATTTTCCTCCCCTCCTGTTTCCCCACCCCACATTTCTTTTTTCTTTTTTTCTTTTTTTTTGCGGTACGCGGGCCTCTCACTGCTGTGGCCTCTCCTGCCGCGGAGCCCAGGCTCCAGACGCGCAGGCTCAGCGGCCATGGCTCACGGGCCCAGCCGCTCTGCGGCATGTGGGATCTTCCCGGACCGGGGCACGAACCCGTGTCCCCTGCATCGGCAGGCGGACTCTCAACCACTGCGCCACCAGGGAAGCCCCCCACATTTCTTGACAGAGGTTCTTATCTATCTACCTATAAAATGTAGAGGAAAAAAGCACGGCCTAGAACATTCTTTTCCGTACTCCCTCAGTACTAGTTCCACAGGCTGAATCTGTCCTCAGCTCAGTGGCCTCAAGAACATTCCAGAAGACCCCTCTACCCCCCCATCACCTAAGTACCCCTTTTCCACTTTACAAAAAGTTCACTAATTCTTATTTCTCACCTCTCCAGTCTTCCTGAAGTGGTTTTGGCCTCTAAGTATTTCTGAAGCCACGGGCGCCTCCACTGCCTTCTGATGCAAACTAGCCTTCTTGGTGGTTTATATATAGCCCTTTACCACTGTGAACATCAGTATACACATGCCTGACCTCCCCAGTTTCTAATACGCCCCCTAGGAGTGGAGGGGGACCCATTTCCTTTATGCACACACTTAAAAGCTCCAACTCTGGCCTGATCTGTTATTTTTGTGGTTCTCAGAGAGTTATATTGCAATATCTAGTTTCCTTTGCAGACATCACACCTCCTCAAATTTGGAAGAGGGAGGAATTGCCTGCCTTCTGCCACCGAAACAGTAGAATGGAGCCAGGATTCCCAGGATTGGAAACCCCAGCTCCACATTGGAATCTCCCGGGGATCTTTGAAAGATTCAGATGCCCAGACTACCCCGGAACTTCTGACTAGCTTAGTCTAGGGAAGGGTACCATATTACTATATTTTAAAGCTCCCCAGGTGATTCTAATGAGGGAATCACTGGGCTAGGGTAGGTCAATGGCCGGAGCCTCTTTACTCCAACCCCGCAACCTCCCCCGGCACATTGTGGCCCTGGCGTCACTACGCAGGTCTAAGCTACACAAACTTGGTGTGCTCTGAGAGTAAACGTGGAGTCCCCACTGCAGACTGCTATCCCTATCTGTTCCCTTTGCCCACCAGATGTTCCCATGAAGGAGAACCTCACCTTCAACTCCTGCCTCACTCTCTGCTTTCTAGAAATGCACTCTTGCCGTGCCCTGGTCTGAGGTGGCAGAAATCACGGGCATCTGATCAAGAAATGGTTTGCTCTTGGCTCTGGTCCCATTTGTTTTATTTCAACTAAAGAGCTACAGTTTTGCTGTCACAGAACAAAAAGTCCACAGGAAGACAGTGAGGGACGGAGCTGCTTGAACAAAAGGGCTGCTCTGATCCCACTTCTCTCCATCTTACCCAGTCCAGTCCTGACTTCCTGCCAGAAGAAAGGAGAAGTGGATGTGGATGGGGAGGCATTTCCTCTCACTTGGAACTGTTCCTCAGGAATACTTTCTCTGCTTCCCCCTCCCTACCCTAGCTGGACTCGCCACGACTGGTGAGGGGAGCCTTAGGCCTCTCAGGTTTAGACAATTACGAGGAACAGAGCTGTCCAGGGATCACGCAGTTTGGTTCAGGCTCCAGGGACATCTCCCTGAAGTTGTGGAAGGCAGAGAGAGATGGGGGCAAGTGGTTGCAGCTCAGGTTGCAGAGTGATTTGAAACTTAACTTTTTTTCCTTAGAAAACTTTTTTTAAATTCACACAAGCAATACATTAGCTAGTTTCACTCTATTCAAAAAATATTTACCACTTGCCTGCTATATGCAGGACACTGTCGTAGGCACTGTGGGGGAGAGAAGAGTAAAGGATGGCACATTGTGACAGTCTTGCACATGGACCAACAGAATATTTGAATACCTTAAAAACAAATGCTAGGATTTGAAGTTTTACAATTGGTATTTCATGAATACTATATTGATTGCTTGGAAGTTTGGAGTAACTAATAGAGCTTATTTATTTTTGTAAACATGCCTCTCTGAGTTATGTCTTTTCCAACTCAGATATGTTACTGGAGTTTGCTGGGATGAATACCCAAATTGAACTTTTATAGAAGAGTTTATCTTTTTGTGAGGAAAAAGAAATCAGCTTGAGTTTATTACTTTCTTAACTTGGGGAGCGGCTTCTTCCATTGTATTCTTCTTTTGTCCTGTTCTGCAATATAAAGTCTTCAAGCCTCTTCAGAGGCTTCATTTAATATTGCTTACACTCCGGCCCCTCTAAAACAATTTTAAAGATCACTTGGTAACAACTGGAGGCTTATTTTTTATTATTATTAATTTTCCAATTCCGTAACTCCTTGAAATACACACACACAGAGAAAGAGAGAGAGAGAGAAGACTAGCATGGGAGAGTCCTTTATAGCTCAGTTCCATACATGAGCTTCATTTCTTGAGCTACGTTGTTATTCTACAGCGGTGGTAGGTTCAAATCATCGTTTTGAGTATAATGCTCAAAAAGGTTGGAAGGCAGACTGCTCTGGAAGTGGGCTTGGCACTGCTTTGTCATCACACACGTCGGTTAATTTTTCTTAATTGTTTTTATAGGGTAGACTCATTACAAATAATTTAATGAAAGAAAGAGCTTTAGAGGATAATACAATGGAGACAGCATATTATGCCTATGCTCTGTAACACCACATTTTCTGATTCATAGAAACCACATATTAAGTGAATTATTTTGATTATTATCAAATGGTCTTTGCAGTTGTTTTTTTACATTTCCATCCAAACATATCATATGTTGCTTATGTATGCTATTACATAGAGAGAGTGTATATGATTATAAAAAGAGTCCTTGATATTGAGGATCATGACTTCCAGACATTTTCACAAATCCCAATATTCAAACTCCAATACTTAAAAAATATACTGGGAGTTTCCTGGTGGTCTAGTGGTTAATATTCAGCGCTTTTAGCCCGGTCAATCCCTGATCGGGGAACTGAGATCCCAAAAGCTGCGCGGCTCGGGCCAAAAAAAAAAAAAAGAAAAAACATTTGGTGAGAGAAGTAACGGATCTTCCCCTTTTCCAAAGAGGGGCAACACTGCAGACCTCCTTGCATAGTCAAACACGCTACAGAGGTATTCAGCAGCCCATCCTGCCTTCTGTCTCATTTCCTTGAGTGGAATTAGGTCAGAAGGAAATTTTCCTCTGAGCAAAAGGTGGAAAGGAGGCATCCCAGCCCTGTGGTGGGTCTCCTCACCCCCATCTCTCCTCCCAGGCCGAAAACCTTGACTTTCATTACTAGTTTCAGTAGAAGGAACAAATTTGGTCAGGAGAGGAGGTCTTATGACCAGTCCATCAATTTACGGGGTTGTGTTTGGCTTTGTCTAGAGGGCCAAATCTACATCTCTTATTCCGCCCCCTCCTCGCCCCCCAAAGGTTTATATTTTGAATTTTCTGGTCTCACCGCAGAATGAACAAACAATGCTCTCTGAGTGTAAGGCTACAACATGCCTACCATCATTACCTCCCAGCTGGAGCAGCAAATATTGCTGAGAGTGCTGCATGGGCCTGCTCTGTGTTAGGCTCAAGGGCTGGGCTGAGACTGAAGCCAGGCCACGGCGTGTTTGGGAAGGAGAAGGTAGTTATTGGTGGAGCTCAAGTCTGCAGAGCTTCCCAAGAAGTAAGCGCGTTGTGTGAGTGTGTGTGTGTGTGTGTAAGAACATGCCTTGCTTAGTCTCACAACACATCCTACCTTAGCTTCTCCCTCGCCTTTCTTGAGGCGTCACTTACAACAGCGCTTGCGGCGCCCGCGCTTTCAGTGAGCGGACGCTGACTAAGTCTCCTCTTCCCGTTGGTCCGGACAGAGGATCCGCTATTTTGGGACCCAAGGAGGGCGAAGTGGCCGGAAGTCGGAGCCCCAAAGCCGGGGAGTGGGCAGAGACCCCAATGCTTATCCTGGTGCCTATCGTTCCCCCGTACCCGCCCAACCTGGAGAGCCGAGAGGGCCCGGGGGAGGAGGGACGTCGGCCGCTAGCAGGGGTGGGGGTAGTAGTGGTGCTGGGGGGACGCTGGGGGAGGGGTGAGATGTTGGCTCAGAGCCCGAGCTACTTGGACGGCCTTCGTGCCATTCTGTTCCCTGAAGAGGGAAACCTCCTCCCCTTCCTCTCCTCTCCTTCCCCTCCCTCCTCTCTGCCTCCGTGGGGCGCTCAGGTCCTGCCGCTTCCCGAAGCCCCAAAGCCTCAGCCGCCTGATCCTGGCCCAGAGGGCACAAGGGCCTGCGAGCCTGGCTCCGGGGCCGGCCAGCCCTTCCGTTTTCCCTAAAGGGAACCAAGGGGCGCAGCGCCTCGCCTCCCTTCCTTGCCTGCCGCCGCTTGAGAGGGGCTGTTTAATTAAAGGGGAACCCGCAATGTATACGTCAGATAAAAGCAACGCGCAGAATAAACTAATTAAAACATTGTGTTTGCAACACATTTTATTTCTCTCTCTACCTTTTTTGATCTTCGCTGTGTTTTAAAGAAATGTCATCGCACCATAAAGCGAGCCGTGAAACGCTATTTCCTTATAGTGTGCGGCGCTTTTCAAAGGCTAGTGTGATATATTTTAGAAAAGGGATCCCGCTGTGAAAGCTTGCGTGTCTTCCCTTTACCAAACTAAGCTCTTGTCAATCACACAGAGCCCGGTCCAATCACCGAGATCCTTTTTGGAAAGCAGCTCATCCCGCTGTGCTTTTATACCGCGCTCCGCAGCCTGTTTTGATGCATTTTTACCAGCACGTCCAGGGAAATGAATGATGAGGCCGCGGACAGTGCAGGCCTGGCTCCCTGAGCGCCCGCCCGGCCCTAACGAGGCGCCGGCGCATTGTGCGCCGCCTGGGCTTTCTCAGGTGGCGGTCACTTGGCGGGGGTATCCCGACGCTAACTCGGGTCAATGCTGAGGACCCGGCTTGTCATGGCCGCGCGACAGCTTCCACCCAGCAGCCACTGGCGTGGATCGGCGAGGCTCAGTAGCCGCCCTCCTGGCCGGTCTGCCCCGGGAAAGCAAGTCCCAGCGCAGCCTGACGCTGCGCCTCGACTACAGGGAGTCTTGGGGCCCTCGGGATGCGCCTCCCCTCCAGAGCTGTAGGACCCGCGAGTTTGGGGAGGGGGAGGCACGGCCGGCCACACCCACGAGAGAGGGCTCCTGCTTTGCCCGGTTTAGCCTAGGTTTCTCCTCTCTGGCCCCCTCTCCCAGCCCCATCCTAGCCAGAGGTTCGGGGGACTTCCCCAGCCTTCTGGGCAAGGCCGTTCCCGCCCCCGGAGCGGCCACGAAACCACTCAGGCCCCAGCAGCTCTCGCAGAACCCTAGCCCTGAAAGAGAGGCCCGGCTAGGGACGCCCACCGGTAGTACCGAATTGGTGGCCTCGGGCCGGACAGAGCTTACAGTTCCCCAATTGGGACGCTTACTGGCCTAATGGACCACGGAGCCGCTGGGACGGCGCGGGCGGCTCTGAAAGGCCAAATATAAACTCGTAAACCACTGCCGAGAACCCACGAGGATGAGGGCCTACGCCCGCGCCTTCTCTGGATGCAAGGAAGGGTTGGAAGGAGCCGCCCAGCTCCGGAGTCCCACAGATTTTCCCCCTCCCCCCGATCCCCCATCCTTTAGTCAGTCTCTGTCAGGGCTGGGGGCGCGCGCCCCGCCGGGGTGCTGTGGAAGCTTTTGATCTTCACATTGGCTTCCCGGCTCCGGGAGGGGAGACGGGGGAGGAGGCTTTGTGGTCCTCCTTTCCGGCAGCGCCGGAATCGTCGCCTGCTTTTGTTTCCAGTTCCACTTCGAACTTGAACCAGGAGAGTGCGGTTTGGCTAAGGTCTCAGGGGATGAACAAGTGAAAACTGTGTGAGATTTATGCATTTGTAGAATAGACAAAAGTCTGCATTTCGAAATAGTCCAGTGTGAGTCCATTCTGCCTCTCTGTCTCTCATTTCTCTGTCTCTGTCTCTCGCTCACTCTCTCTCACACACTCCTGCAGACCCGCCCTAGTCTCCAGTTACACGCGCCCTCCGCGCACATGTTCCATGTCCACCGGACTGCGACACTTCCCCTCCAGCGCCCAAGAGTACCTCTTTCCCCACCTGCCAGTTTCTTTCTTTAGCATTCCCCAAAGGGCTCACTCGTTGGGAGGGGCCTGGGTCCATCCAGGAGCCTAGGGCGGGGAGAGGAGGGGGCCCAGGTTCCCTGGATTTTTGCTCAACCCCCCTCACCCCACCCCCCGGCTCTCTCCCGTTGGAAGGGAAATCGCCGTTCCCCCTGCCCCTTCCCAGGGGTCTCTTCAGTGACGACAAGGTCCTCAGGCTGACTCTAAAACGAGGGAAGAAGAAGCCCTCAGCCCTCCCCCCCCCTTCAGCTGGGCCTCGGGTTCCACGCGGTGGCTGGGGTGCAGATCAGCAGGAATCCTCGCCCAACCCTGCCCGGCGCTCCGTGACTCCCAGGGGCTCCCCTCATCTTCTCCCCAAGGCCCCGCCCCGTGGAGCGCAAGCCCTGCGGGTCGGTAGCTTCTCCGGAGTTCCCTTCCCGGACTCCCGCAGGTAGGGCCGCCGGGCGGAAGAGGGACGCCTCCGCTCCCCGTGAGGAGGAAAGTTGCTGATGCCTGGTGCCCTCGGGGAGGCCTGAGGAGCCTGCCGGGAAGCCTGTGTCGAGGCAATGCTCCCCTTCCGTGCTTTGTAAGACAAAGTGTGGGGTTTGGCCACAGCCTTTGGCGAAGTTTGCAAGTGCGAAGGTGGCCCCAGTGCAGGCGCCGGGGGCCGCAGAAGCCTGTGGACCGGGAGGGATGCAGGCGCGAGGGGTTTCACCTGCCTCGGTTTAGCAAGGTGACAGGGGCTGGGGTTTTGCTGTGACTCCCGGACCACGCCAGTCTGTCTCTGAGCGTCGGATCACACGGAAATTTCTGAAATGCTTGATGCAATGGGGAGCGTGGTGAAATCTTGGTATGGATGTATATAGAAAAAAAAAATCCTGGACATAATGGGTCCTTTTGATGCGGGGAATTGCTTGTCTCCAGTGAACACGTTATTACTCTTCTTTTATATTGCATCGTGGCTCTGGGAATCCGGGGTGAACATTTAGGTTTCTGCTTCCAGGCATAAAGCAGTTCAAGTGTGAACTCGACGGCTGTAATAGGCAGCTTGCCAACAGCCGCGACGGGGAGACGAGGACTTCCGCGTACGCAGGAGACAAGCCGCGGTCCGCTGGGAAGCCTGTGGCTCCCCGAACCCTGGTGGAAGAGCCTGAAGCAAAGGCAGCGCCCAGTCTGGCCCGAGCTGTCGTCGCCCACCACCCCGGGCCCCGACTGAGCTCCCCGCATGCGTCCTTCCCAGGCTCCCTCCACGGCTTGGGTACCAGTCCTTGCTGAGGGTCCCAGGGCCAAGCCAGGAAGCCCAGACCGAACCCAGGACCTTGCGGATAGCGTTTACCTCCAGCAGCCGCGCTCTCCCCGGCTGGCAAAGCCCACCTGCGCCACCGCCACCCAGGAGCCCGCTGTTGTCTTAGGCCGTACCTGGAGAAGCGGTTGGCAATAAGGGCCAGAGGCCAAGGAGCTCCGATGATTTACTGCGTCTACCTTTGAGAGAAGGGACAGTGTCACACATCATTCAAGTTGGAATTAGGATCTGGCTTCCAGTCTCAGCTAGGCTCCTACAAGTTGACTGACGTCGGGACAATCCTGGCTCCTGTCCAGGCCTCGATTTCTTCCCTGTAAAAGGAAGGGTCCTTCTAGGGCATTCCGCACAGCGCCTGGTTTTTGGCGGTAGACGCGGGCTCACCATATGTTTGTTTGGCAAACGGATGGACTCCTGCCTCTCCCCTTTGCCCTCCTCTCACAGAGACTCCTAAAAACTTCCTTTGAGCCCTTCTGTCCCCTGGACGGACTTGATCTTCTACCACCTCCTCTGTCCCCAGAGCCCTGCCAGCGCGGGAAGTTTTTCACTGCAGCAGCCAGAGGTTGCTGGGGTATTGGCGGTGCAGCGCCCCTCACCTCAGTCCCTGAGCCCGACGATCCTGAGGGACAGGGGTGGCCGCTCAGCAGCAGCAGGGTGGAGTGAGGGCTTATCGGGCCATCTGCCCTGCCTTGCCTGGACTTCCACGTTAAGGGGCTGACTGCGCCCCTTCTCTGGGGGCCAGAGGGCCACTTTGATCCCGGGCTGCCTCTTCAAAAAACGGGGGGCTTTAAATGTTTAGGGATCGCAAAAATAAGGCTGTCCAAGCTCCTGCTAAGAAGCCGAGGCCAAGCCCAGGCTGTGCTCAAGCAGTTCCGAGCGGTCCACGAGCGTGCAGACGCAGCCCTACTGCTCGCTCTCCACTGCCGGGCTGAGATCGCTGCCTGGCTGTAAAACCTCACGGGTCGAGAACACCAGACACAAATAGCTCCTGTCCCGCACCGTGTGACCGTTTTCTCGGTGGGACCTCTTCTCCCCACAGGCCAGAGAGAGACGATAGGCGAAGATCCCGGCGGTCGGCTGAGCTCCTGCCGGGCGGGATGCTCGTCCGCGGTGCGGGGCTCCCCACTACCCAGCTGTCCCGCCGCTGCCCCGGCCACCGCTTTCCAGCCCGCGTCTTCTCATCTGACTTCCCCCTGCCTCGGCGTTGCGCACTACCTCCCCAGCCAAGAGGCAGGTGGGAGGAACGTGCCCCTTGCTCTCCTGGGGTTGAGAATTAGGAACGAGCATGCCTGGGGCAAACACTTGGTGCCCTGCACGGGAGGCCGAAGGACCCTCAAGGGTCCCGGCACGGCCGCTCCTCCCCCCGCCCCCAAACTGGCTCCTTTCTGTCAAAGTCTGGCCACAAACAAAAACAAAAACAAAAACATCTGCTGGCTTAATCCAGTTTGCCCAGTGCACCGACTGGCCCTTCTGCCCTTTGCGCTTATAATTTTTTTAGACTTCCATCCATGTCAACTGGTTGTCCCCCATTAATATCTGCTTCCAGCCAGTTCAAAGTTGCCTCCTCTCTCAGCTTCCCCACCTCACCTTGGACTTTCCAGTCGTTTAGAAAATGATTTCACAACTTTGTGAGACTTGGGGTGTTCAGAGCGCTCCGGGAGAGCAACGAAACAGCGATTTAACACCCACTAAATATAGGGCGCTGAACGTACATCGTGCCAAGAAATCCCCTCCACAGCCCTCCGAGGTTGGTACTATTATCCCTCATTTTACATATCAGGAAGCTGAGGCACAGGGCTGAAGTGACTTGTTTGCAAGTGTTTAGAACCTAGTAGGCCCCTCCACCACCTAACTTGATCCAACTGTGAAGCCTCCTTTCTTAACCGGTTTTAGTGGTCCCTAACCTCTTCTTTTCCTCCTGAGGCTGGAAGACAAGGGTCAAAATGAAAGAGGCTTTGAGTGGGAGGCACAACTGCCCACCGAGTCTGCCCTCAGCAACTGCCTGGCATGAGGTACAGGATCTAGAGCCCTGTCTAGACTGCTGTTGACCAGCCCTGGGCCTTGGGGGAGTCACGTCGCCTCTCTGCTTCTCCCCCATCTTTATATTGGGAATAGTGATAATCACCTATCCTTTCATTGGGTGGACGTCAGAATCTGGGGAGAAGATGTCTGTGATACTGTCAAGCACAGTGCACTGTTGAAATTAGCTGATCCAGGGAGCAAAGGCAGGATTAGAGGGTCCTTGTCTGCCCAGGATGCCGGGCAGCATGCCAGTAGCCCACTTCACGGGAAGCGGACTTGCGGGGACTGCGGCTGGGAAGTCCCCCGACCCCCCCCAACCCTGGAGCCGCCTCTGGAGCAGGACGGTCTCACTGTCCGGGCCGGGCCCGCACAGAGTCTGGGGGGAAGTTTCGGGCGCACCTGGCAGCCTGAGAATCGCCGCCCCCGGTGACCGAGGCTGTTCTGAAAATGCTTTGCGTTCCAGCTGGCCCAGCTACTCTGCTTGCTATTTCGAACTTACTTGGGGCCACACCCAGCTTGGGGCTGCAAAACACGGGGTCAAGTGTAAACAGAAGTACCGACGCTCGGTTCCGGTAGACATTCCAGAAAGCTTGTGCACAGAGTGGGAATCGGGGTGTGCAGGCTAGCGCCACCTGCACCCAACCTGGCCTTGAGGGCCCCGACTCCGGGCGGGGGGATGGGCACAGCATTCTTGCTTTGAAAAGTTCAAGTGGGAAGAGCGGTGGCGCTTTTTTGCTCACTCTGAAGTGTCTTAGGCCGGGACCGGGGCGGGGCGGGGGCGGGGATCTAGGGAGGGAGGGCATAAATACTGCCCTGGCGTTCACAAGCTTGCCGGGTAGGTCCTGAGGGGCTTTGGGACAAGACCTCAAGGGCGCTCTGGGGGAAGCAGTGGCTTTTGCTGTTAGTCTTCCTGGCTTGGGGGACAGTGGCTCACACTGCCTCACCTAAAAATGTCCCATTCCTTGCAAAGTTTTAACTGATTCCCACCCTCTGGTCAAGCTGAGATTATGGGGAATCCAGTCTAAACTCTTCACCCCACAGAAGACCCAACACAACTCTCTCTCCCCCCCAGCCCCCCCCGTCTCTCTCCCTCTGTCTCTGTCTCTCTCTCTTTCGCTCTCTCTCTCTTACACACTTCATTCATTCATTCACTCATCCTCTCTCTTTCTCAAAAGTCCTGCGATCAGTGCACAGACTTTAGTCAAACAGTTTTAGGAAGGTTTGATTCTCTACATCTTGCCGTTAACTAGCTTCTTGACCTGGCACAAGTGACTTAAGAGCTCTGAACCTTAGTTTCCACATCTGTGAAAGAAGGTTAATAATGGTGCCTATCTTTATGGTCTTCGGGTAAATTAGATGAAATAGAGCCACATCATAGTGGCCACTCACTGATGGCTACTAACATGAATAAAGTAATCTCTGGTAAAGTGGCTTCCTCTGTAATGTGTCAGAGCAGGCAGAGTGGCTAGAAGGGGTTAATGTGCTTCACCATCTTTGTGGGGTCTTGGAGAAAAGTGTGTTGTATGAAGTTACTTTTAAAATCTCTTCCAAACATGAATCTATGACTATAGCCCCTTATCCTACCTGCCATCATACCAACTTAGGACAGATGCTTTCGTGCCTCAGATCCCCAAAGAGCAACTCTATTGCCACCTGGAGATACCTTAACTGAGCCCCTTATCAGTTCAGACCTAGCCAGGGCCAAGCTGGAAACCCCTCTCTCTAAAATAGGGCAAGTCTTCCCTGATCCAGTGGCCCATCTCTACCCAGGGCGGCCAAAGACCCAGCCCCAAGGGGATGTGGACCAGCAAAGAGACTCTGCCCTTCCCTTCATTTCCATTCCAATGTGTTCCCAGGTAAGTGAAGATAATAGGATTATCAGTAGCAGTCCAGAATGTGTGGGAGGAGTCACAAAATGCAACCTAAGGAACTGGAAGTACCAGGTGAGGAAGGAGAACCCATTGGGCAAGCCTCGAGCTACATGCATCGTGGGATTGGGAAAATGGAACTCCTGCAACCCCATCAGTTTTCCTTTCCTTAATCACTGCCCAGTTCTCAATAGCTCAACTCAACTCTCACCCTCACAAGGTACCCAGAAGAATGACAGTATTTCAGAATGCCTAGAGTCAGTCCTGGGCCTGAGCTCTGCCAATAGCAGAGTTCTGGAAATATGATCTCAAGACAAAGAAGGTGGTGAAGTGGAGACACAATGGGCAACTGAATGGAGTGCCCTAAACTAGCCAAGTGACCTTGGACAAGTTACTTAAGCTATCTGGGTTTCTATTGAACTCATGTGCAAATCTGGAGGCAGCTGGACTGGATGACACCTACGAGCCCTTCCATTCCTAAGGATCTATGACCAGAGTCCTGCGTAAAAAGTCAAGATCAAGTTTGACAGCATTGAGAGAATAACTGGGTGGAGCCAGAACGGGGCTGAGGGAGAGTGGCTATGGCATTTCTAAGCCCTTTGGATTATTTCTGAGCAGAAGATTCTTTCCTAAGAATGAGATGAGAAATCCCCATGATCCATTCCTTCAAGAATTCAGATCAAGAGGAAGTGCAACCTAACAGAGAAAGTAGAAGCAGGTTACCTGAGAAGGATGTCCTGACCTCCTTCCTGGGGTCATGGTGATCCCAGGTTCCAGCTGAATCTGTCAACCATAGTTGGTTTTGCTTGGCCTTGGTTAACCTAATTGCAAGGAGTGGTGTTGGTTCCCCAGGGAATTCACTGGTGAAAAATCAGGTGGGATCTTTTCTCTCCATCCTTCCAAGGGAGGGCACATCTGTCTCCCAGACCTTCCAGAACCATCCGACAGTGCTCAGGTTAGCAATCCTAGCCAACTGATATCTGTCAGGATCACATCCATTTTCGCTTATGAGCCACAGACTAAGTAACTCTGGAGTCCCCAGATGCCTATCCACATAACTGAAAATATCAAACACAAGGAGTATTGTGACAATTAAAAATAATCTCCCAACAGACAAGTAATGAGACAGGTAAGAGATTTCTCAATTAAGAAAATGATTTCAGTGTAGTCCCTGCATTTGGACTCGGTTTGTACCACTTAGGTTCTTATTAAATCTCTGTAACACTCACTTTAAATAGCTCATTCTGGAATCAATGACTCCCTAACTTTAAGTGACCGTGACTTGAGTCACAGCATATTTTCAGTTGCATTTTAATAGCTGTTACATTTCTTTGTGTCAAAAAGTTTGAACACGTGTGTGGAGAAAGGAAAGAGAATTCTAAACTCTTTTGGCATTAGGTGATTGTAGTTTGGCTCTTATCTCTGTTAGACTGAACAGTAGGGGATTTAGACAGGCAGCCTCATTGGATTCAGGAAGAATACATCCACACTTGGGTTCTCCTCTGCTTTGGACTTTCTGAGGAGAAGAAGAAACAATGTGGTTAGAGTAAAAGGCTCTAAAAATATCGTGGCTTTGCCCTGGCTACTAAGTAGAATTATGTGGCTTTGGCCCTGTGAGTTTAGTGTTCATGGTTTTGCATAGCTTATGCTCAGATATTTGCTTTGAATATAATTTTATTTCTTTATTTTTATTTTTTTAGACTTATTTATTTATTTTTTGCTGCATTGGGTCTTCGTTGCTGCACCTGGGCTTTCTCTAGTTGCAGCGATCAGGGGCTACTCTTCGTTGTGGTGCGTGGGCTTCTCATTGCAGTGGCTTCTCTTGTTGTGGAGCACGGGCTCTAGGTGCACGGGACCAGTAGCCGTGGCACGTGTGCTCAGTAGTTGTGGCTCACAGGCTATAGCACGCAGGCTCAGCAGTTGTGGCACATGGGCTTAGTTGCTCCGCAGCATGTGGGATCTTCCCGGACCACAGCTCAAACCAGTGTCACCTGCATTGGCAGGCAGATTCTTAACCACTGCACCACCTGGGAAGTGCTGAATATAATTTTACGGAAGTGCACTTCGCTGAGAACAGTCTTTTCCTTTCTGGCTTGGAGAGGTAGCAGTCTTCTTTAAACTTCCAGGGTCGAGATTTACAATCATTGACACCTGGGACGATCTATCAGATTTGTAAAACATGAATCTGTTTTGGTGGGTATAGCGGTAAGAGACATCTTTCTCATTGTTCAGTGGTTTCTGACTTGACTTTTCTCTGTGGTTTAATTTCCTGTATGTTTTCTACCTCATTTCAACCACACCTGAATACCATCTACATATTTCCTTAGGTAAAATGCATTTCAAATTCCAATCTGGGATGTCCTGCCTCAGTCATTGGAAGAGAAAGAGTCATTTGTAATTATGTTAACACCTATGTACAAGAAACAGCCTCACATGCTCCTAAGAAGTGGAGAATCCTTCTCGGCCCTCCCATTTACTAGTTGTGTCACATTGGTGAGTTATTTAAACTCCCCGAGCCTCAGTTTCCCCATCTATAAAAAGAATTATGTTGGTGATTAAAGGGTTATTACAGTGTCTGGCACCTAGTCAGTGCTGAGTAGATGTTGTACGTGCTCTTTTAAAATCTCTTTCTGTGTCTATAAGAGAACTCCTCAGACCTTTAAAATTAGGAAATAAAAACACAGGGAGAGACTTCTCTGATGGCACAGTGGTTAAGAATCCGCCTGCCAATACAGGGGACACGGGTTCGAGCCCTGGTCCGGGAAGATCCCACATGCCGCGGAGCAGCTAAGCCTGTGCGCCACAACTACTGAGCCTGCGCTCTAGAGCCCGTGAGCCACAACTACTGAGCTCGCGAGCCACAACTACTGAAGCCTGCGTGCCTAGAGCCCGTGCTCCACAACAAGAGAAGCCATTGCAGTGCAATGAGAAGCCCGTGCACTGCAACAAAGAGTAGCCCCTGCTCGCTGCAACTAGAGAAAGCCCGCGGGCAGCAACAAAGACCCAACACAGCCGAAAATAATAAATAAATAAATAAATAAAATAAAAACACAGGGAAAGATTTGGCTTAAATTATTACTGGGTTGGGGCCTATCTGTATTCAATCCAACTTTAAGAAGCAGTGCAGAGTAGATACACAAATAAAAAGAAGGCCGGAATTTGGATTTTGTTATTGGCTTGGTTGTGTACCTGAAAATAAATCAATGACTAGTTTCAAGTATCTGCTGTGTGCCCCTCGCTACACCGTGAATCACAACAGATCACAGCTCCTTGACTCCCTTCTTCATTAGCCTGTAAACTCCCCAAGGAAGGATCAGAACTGTGTCCTCCTCCTCATTGTATCCTCAGAATGTAGCCAAGTTTGTGCCCTGCTCTCATGATATAAGAGCTATTCTTTTTGGAACAATAGATTATTTCTAGGTGCTAATGGCATATAGCAAAGCCATGATGTCACATAACATGGGAATTCTGAGTGGCCGTGGCTCAAGAAGTCCTGAAACACTCTGTGGATGGGGAACACCTAGATGTGGAGGAACTTTCAAACTGCCTTTCCTCCAAAACTGCAAAGGAAATTGAAAAGAGGTGTCTACAGATAAGATGAGGTTGTACTGTGAGACATAAAGGTATACCATGTGTACAATTTGTACAATTTATTTGTAAATTCCCAAAAGGTTTTAGCATTGTTGTCTTGCTGGCATATTTGACAAATTGAAGGCAGTTTGCCTTTCATAGTTAGAGATACTTATAGACTTCTTCTTTGTGAAAGCGGAGCCTTCCCACTTTTGTGTATCTGAATACTCCCTTTGCTACCATATATTTAAAAATGGAAGGACTCTTTCAAAGTGATAGCCTGAGTAACCAGGCCTCTTCAGACATTCATGCCCAGAAAGGAAGTACAGCAGGACCCCAAACGATGCAGGTCAACTTATGTTACAAGAAATACCATCACACACGCCAAAAAACTCCATATGGCAGGAAGTCCCACTGATGGCTGGATTTCAAGCACTATTTATTATAGCTGAGTTCCTCTATAGCAAAGGAATTTGGCGCCAGACTGCACAGTTTGTTCTAGCAGGATTTAACCTGTCACTGGAGCTAAATTTTGGGTCCCTGTGAGGCCTGACTGGACTGTGGATGGAGTACAGGATCAGCCATGGAGAATGGATGCCACGCAGGGCTGCTTGCAGGCCCAGCTGACAGCCCTATGTCACCAGGAGGAGCAGGTTTGGGCTGGTGGCAACTGTTCCCTGGCTAGACCACACATTGGTGTATTTGCTGGTGGTGATGAACTAACACATATTCCAGGTTGGAGTGACTCATTGCTCCTAATGATAAAGCATTTCCTACGATGAAAATCCACTGTAGGAAATCTTGCAATGATATTTTAAAAGAAAGTCAGGAGATCTCAATATAGAACTCAGAAGTCAGGGACAATTATGCAAAATGGAGTCAAGTCACTGGACTGTTTTTAACCTAGACTCCCCAAACTGAAAATAGTGAGAGGATGTGAACTAGCCAGTAAACTCAAAAACATTTCCTAAGGGCTTTGCAGCAGGAAGAGACTGCAGGGGAGGGAGAGAGCAGCATCAAAATAAGACAACACTATCATTCTAAATAAAAGTGATGCTCTATGAATTTCTTTCCTCCAGATTGCAGGGTGCAAACATCCATGAGTTTTCTCTCTTCTGCATTCCTTATTTTTTCTTTCTCTTCCCCTTTGTCTGCTATTTTAACGTCCTTCAGATGGAA
Source organism: Delphinus delphis (assembly GCF_949987515.2). Taxonomy (NCBI): domain Eukaryota; kingdom Metazoa; phylum Chordata; class Mammalia; order Artiodactyla; family Delphinidae; genus Delphinus; species Delphinus delphis. Next base: position 11,883,744 of record NC_082704.1, read on the forward strand.
AATTCTTGGGCCTTTATTATTTTCCCTGTTATACCTCCCTCAATTTGTTACCATCTCCTACTTCCTAAAATCCTGAAAGCATGGACAGACTCCTATTTATTTGTATAAGCCTAAGTTCATGATGAGCAGGAGATCATTTAAACATGCCTAAAGGATGTTGAAGAAGGAATGTTTTACTGTGCCCCTCTTCTCAGGGAAAGAAAAGCCCAAACCTAACATTAACCAATAAGGTTCATTCATTCATTCATTCATTTATTCAAGAGCGTTGACTGTGCCAGGACTGCCCCCTTCCCAATGTAAGAGTTCTTTAGTAAAGTAAAATGTGAACATAGGATCCAATACTGTTCTGCTTCTTTCGTGCATTATACACGCACTGAGCACCACCAGTGTGTGTCAGGCACTGCTCTAGATACTGGAACACAAAGACGAATGAAGGATGGTTTGTTGTCTCCAGGCGCTCCCAGTTTAGAGGAGGGAGGCAAACAAGGAAACAGGCAAATACCTTGTAACTTTCTACATTGCTACCTTCTAATTAGGAAGCATGAACAAGGAAAGGCCATTCTCTCAGAATAATCAGAAGACCTCGCAAGTCTTGAGAAGAGCTCTAGGAAAACTTCCACATAGACGGAAGTGGCCACACAAGCAGTCCTTATCATCTCCTTCCTCATTTCTCCTCCCTCTCCTTTGGGGTTCTCTCACTTGGTTTCCCAATGTACCCAGTCCCCGATTCATTCATTTTCTTCATTCAATAAACATGTACTGATTTTTGTTTACTGTATACCAAGTACTATACAACATGCTGCAGATACCGAGATAAGACACTGTTTCAGCCCTCCAGGAAAGCCCAATCTAGTGGGAAGACAAACAAGAAAAGAGCCCATTGCACTTGGCAATTACAGTGTAGTAAAAGCACATTCCCTGAAACTCCCCTGCCACTAGCCAGGCATGTGTGAGGCCTATGTTGGGTATAATAATTATAATAGAAATCATTGTATTGATTAAAGTTATTAATTTTTTACATTAAACATCATCCAGTTTTAAATACTAAAATTAATATTGTTCCTGTAACTGAGATGTTTTGAATGCTTATGATTCCAGGCACTTTACATGTATCACCTTATTTAAAACAACCTCCACTTTGCAGGTGAGAAAGCACAGTCACAGAGACTTCAAGAGGTGGCTTAAGGCCCCCTGGCTAGTTATTGGTACATTTGGAATTGGACTCTAAGGCCTATTTGAATCCAAAGCCCACTTCCATCCAGCCCTCTATCATAAAGAAAAGCCAGAGAGAGGGGGAAGATGGTAGAAGAGTAAGACGCGGAGATAACCTTCCTCCCCACAGATACACCAGAAATACATCTACACGTGGAACTACTCCTACAGAACACCTACTGAACGCTGGCAGAAGACCTCAGACCTCCCAAAAGGCAAGAAACCCCCCAAGTACCTGGGTAGAGAAAAAGAAAAAAGAATAAACAGAGACAAAAGGATAGGGACAGGACCTGCACCAGTGGGAGGGAGCCGTGAAGGAGGAAAGGTTTCCACACACTAGAAGCCCCTTCGCGGGCGGAGACTGCGGGTGGCAGAGTGGGGAGCTTCGGAGCCGCAGAGGAGAGCGCAGCCACGGGGTGCGGAGGGCAAAGAGAGGAGATTCCCGCACAGAGGATCGGTGCCGACCGGCACTCACCAGCCCGAGAGGCTTGTCTGCTCCCCTGCCGGGGCGGGCGGGGCTGGGAGCTGAGGCTCGGGCTTCGGTCGGAGCGCAGGAAGAGGACTGGGGTTGGCGGCATGAACACAGCCTGAAGGGGGCTAGTGCGCCACGGCTAGCCGGGAAGGAGTCCGGGGAAAAGTCTGGACCTGCCGAAGAGGCAAGAGACATTTTCTTCCCGCTTTGTTTCCTGGTGCGCGAGGAGAGGGGTTTAAGAGCGCTGCTTAAAGGAGCTCCAGAGAAGGGCGTGAGCCGCGGCTAAAAGCGCGGGCCCCAGAGACGGGCATGAGACGCTAAGGCTGCTGCTGCCGCCACCAAGAAGCCTGTGTAAGAGCACAGGTCACTAGCCACACCCCGCTTCCAGGAAGCCTGTGCAGCCCAACCACTGCCAGGGTCCCTTGATCCAGGGACAACTTCCCCAGGAGAACGCACGGCGCGCCTCAGGCTGGTGCAACCTCACGCTGGCCTCTGCCGCCGCAGGCCCGCCCCGCACTCCGTGCCCCTCCCTCCCCCCCGGCCTGAGTGAGCCAGAGCCCCCGAATCAGCGGCTCCTTTAACCCCGTCCTCTCTGAGCGAAGAACAGACGCCCTCCAGCGACCTACACGCAGAGGCGGGGCCAAATCCAAAGCCGAGGCCCTGGGAGCTGTGAAAACAAAGAAGAGAAAGGGAAATCTCTCCCAGCAGCCTCAGAAGCAGCGGATTAAAGCTCCACAATCAACCTGAGTACCCTGCATCTGTGCAATACACGAATAGACAACGAATCATCCCAAATTGAGGAGGTGGACTTTGAGAGCAAGATTTATTATTTTTTCCCCTTTTCCTCTTTTTGTGAGTGTGTATGTGTATGCTTCTGTATGAGATTCTGTCTGTATAGCTTTGCTTTCACCATTTGTCCTAGGGTTCTATCCATCCGTTTTTCTTAAAAAATTTTTTTTTCTTAATAATTATTTTTGATTTTAATTACTTTATTTTATTTTATCTTACTTTATTTTCTTTAATCCTCTTTCTTTCTTTTTTTCTACTTTTTCTTCCTTTTATTCTGAGCCGTGTGGATGAAAGGCTCTTGGTGCTGCAGCCAGGAGTCAGTGCTGTGCCTCTGAGATGGGAGAGCCAAATTCAGGACTCTGGTTCACAAGAGACCTCCCAGCTCCACATAACACCAAATGGCGAAAATCTCCCAGAGATCTCCATCTCAACACCAGCACCCAGCTTCACTCAACGACCAGCAAGCGACAGTGCTGCACACCCTATGCCAAACAACTAGCAAGACAGGAACATAACCCCACCCATTAGCAGAGAGGCTGCCTAAAATCATAATAAGGCCACAGACGCCCCAAAACACACCACCAGACATGGACCTGCCCACCAGAAAGACAAGATCCAGCCTCATCCACCAGAACACGGGCACTAGTCTCCTCCACCAGGAAGCCTACACAACCCACTCAACCAACCTTAGGCACTGGGGACAGACACCAAAAACAACGGGAACTACGAACCTGCAGCCTGCAAAAAGGAGACCCCAAACACAGTAAGATAAGAAAAATGAAAAGACAGAAAAACACACCACAGATGAAGGAGCAAGATAAAACCCCACTAGACCTAACAAATGAAGTGGAAATAGGCAGTCTACCTGAAAAAGAATTCAGAATAATGATAGTAAAGATGATCCAAAATCTTGGAAATAGAATAGAGAAAATGCAAGAAACATTTAACAAGGACCTAGAAGAACTAAAGATGAAACAAGCAATGATGAACAACACAATAAATGAAATTAAAAATTCTCTAGAAGGGATCAATAGCAGAATAACTGAGGCAGAAGAACGGATAAGTGACCTGGAAGATAAAGTAGTGGAAATAACGACTGCAGAGTAGAATAAAGAAAAAAAAATGAAAAGAACTGAGGACAGTCTCAGAGACCTCTGGGACAACATTAAACACAACAACATTCGAATTATAGGGGTTCCAGAAGAAGAAGAGAAAAAGAAAGGGACTGAGAAAATACTTGAAGAGATAATAGTTGAAAACTTCCCTAATATGGGAAAGGAAATAGTTAATCAAGTCTAGGAAGCACAGAGAGTCCCATACAGGATAAAACCAAGGAGAAACACACCAAGACATACATTAATCAAACTGTAAAATTAAATACAAAGAAAACATATTAAAAGCAGGAAGGGAAAAACAACAAATAATACACAAGGGAATCCCCCTAAGATTAACAGCTGATCTTTCAGCAGAAACTCTGCAAGCTGGAAGGGACTGGCAGGACATATTTAAAGTGATGAAGGAGAAAAACCTACCACCAAGATTACTCTACCCAGCAAGGATCTCATTCAGATTTGATGGAGAAATTAAAACCTTTACAGACAAGCAAAAGCTGAGAGAGTTCAGCACCACCAAACCAGCTTTACAACAAATGCTAAAGGATCTCCTCTAGGCAAGAAACACAAGAGAAGGAAAAGACCTACAATAACAAACCCAAAACAATTAAGAAACTGGGAATGGGAACATACATACAGATAATTACCTTAAATGTAGATGCATTAAATGCTCCCACCAAAAGACACAGATTGGCTGAATGGATACAAAAACAAGACCCATATATATGCTGTCTGCAGGAGACCAACTTCAGACCTAGAGACACATACAGACTGAAAGTAAGGGGATGGGAAAAGATATTTCATGCAAATGGAAACCAAAAGAAAGCTGGAGTAGCAATTCTCATATCAGACAAAATAGACTTTAAAATAAAGACTATTAGAAGAGACAAAGAAAGACACTACATAATGATCAAGGGATTCATCCAAGAAGAAGATATAACAATTGTAAATACTTATGCACCCAACATAGGAGCACCTCAATACATAAGGCAAATACTAACAGCCATAAAAGGGGAAATCGACAGTAACACATTCAGAGTAGCGGATTTTAACACCCCACTTTCACCAATGGACAGATCATCCAAAATGAAAGTAAATAAGGAAACACAAGCTTTAAATGTTACATTAAACAAGGTGGACTTAATTGATATTTATAGGACATTCCATCCACAAACAACAGAATACACATTTTTCTCAAGTGCTCATGGAACATTCTCCAGGACAGATCATATCTTGGGTCACAAATCAAGCCTTGGTAAATTTAAGAAAATTGAAATTGTATCAACTATCTTTTTCGACCACAATGCTATGAGACTCGATATCAATTACAGGAAAAGATCTGTAAAAAATACAGACAGATGGAGGCTAAACAATACACTACTTAATAACGAAGTGATCACTGAAGACATCAAAGAGGAAATCAAAAAATACCTAGAAACAAATGACAATGGAGACACGACGACCCAAAACTTATGGGATGCAGCAAAAGCAGTTCTAAGAGGGAAGTTTATAGCAATACAAGCCTACCTTAAGAAACAGGAAACATCTCGAATAAACAACCTAACCTTGCACCTAAAGCAATTAGAGAAAGAAGAACAAAAAACCCCCCGAAGTTAGCAGAAGGAAAGAAATCATAAAGAATAGATCAGAAAAAGAAATGAAGGAAACGATAGCAAAGATCAATAAAACTAAAAGCTGGTTCTTTGAGAAGATAAACAAAATTGATAAACCGTTAGCCAGACTCATTAATAAAAAAAGGGAGAAAACTCAAATCAATAGAATTACAGATGAAAAAGGAGAAGTAACAACTGACACTGCAGAAATACAAAAGATCATGAGAGATTACTACAAGCAACTCTATACCAATAAAATGGACAACCTGGAAGAAATGGACAAATTCTTAGAAATGCACAACCTGCCAAGACTGAATCAGGAAGAAATAGAAAATATGAACAGACCAGTCACAAGCACTGAAATTGAAACTGTGATTAAAAATCTTCCAACAAACAAAAGCCCAGGACCAGATGGCTTCACAGGCAAATTCTATCAAACATTTAGAGAAGAGCTAACACCTATCCTTCTCAAACTCTTCCAAAATATAGCAGAGTGAGGAACACTCCCAAACTCATTCTACGAGGCCACCATCACCCTGATACCAAAACCAGACAAGGGTGTCACAAAAAAAGAAAATTACAGGCCAATATCACTGATGAACATAGATGCAAAAACCCTCAACAAAATACTAGCAAACAGAATCCAACAGCACATTAAAAGGATCATACACCATGATCAAGTGGGGTTTATTCCAGGAATGCAAGGATTCTTCAATATATGCAAATCAATCAATGTGATACACCATATTAACAAATTGAAGGAGAAAAATCACATGATCATCTCAATGGATGCAGAGAAATCTTTCGACAAAGTTCAACACCCATTTATGATAAAAACCCTCCAGAAAGTAGGCATAGATGGAACTTTCCTCAACATAATAAAGGCCATTTATGACAAACCCACAGCCAACATCTTCCTCAATTTTGAAAAACTGAAAGCATTTCCACTAAGATCAGGAACAAGACAAAGTTGCCCACTCTCACCACTATTATTCAACATAGTTTTGGAAGTTTTAGCCACAGCAGTCAGAGAAGAAAAGGAAATAAAAGGAATCCAAATCAGAAAAGAAGAAGTAAAGCTGTTACTGTTTGCAGATTACATGATACTATACGTAGAGAATCCTAAAGATGCTACCAGAAAGCTACTAGAGCTAATCAATGAATTTGGTAAAGTAGCAGGATACAAAATTAATGCACAGAAACCTCTGGCATTCCTATACACTAATGATGAAAAATCTGAAAGTGAAATCAAGAAAACACTCCCATTTAACATTGCAACAAACTGAATAAAATATCTAGGAATAAACCTACCTAAGGAGACAAAAGACCTGTATGCAGAAAATTATAAGACACTGATGAAAGAAATTAAATATGATACAAATAGATGGAGAGATATACCATGTTCTTGGATTGGAAAAATCAACATTTGTAAATGACTCTACTACCCAAAGCAATCACAGATTCAATACAATCCCTATCAGACTACCACTGGCATTTTTCACAGAACTAGAACGAAAAATTTCAAAATTTGTATGGAAACACAAAAGACCCCGAATAGCCAAAGCAGTCTTGAGAACGAAAAATTGAGCTGGAGGAATCAGGATTCCTGACTTCAGAGTATACTACAAAGCTACAGTAATCAAGACAGTATGGTACTGGCACAAAAACTGAAATAGAGATCAATGGAACAGGATAGAAAGCCCAGAGATAAACCCATGCTCATATGGTCACCTTGTCTTTGATAAAGGAGGCAGGAATGTACAGTTGAGAAAGCACAGCCTCTTCAATAAGTGGTGCTGGGAAAACTGGACAGGTACATGTAAAAGTATGAGTTTAGAACACTCCCTTACACCATACACAAAAATAAGCTCAAAATGGATTAAAGACCTAAATGTAAGGCCAGAAACTATCAAACTCTTAGAGGAAAACATAGGCAGAACACTCTATGACATAAATGACAGCAAGATCCTTTTTGACCCACCTCCTAGAGAAATGGAAATAAAAACAAAAATAAACAAATGGGACCTAATGAAACTTCAAAGCTTTTGCACAGCAAAGGAAACCATAAACAAGACCAAAAGACAGCCCTCAGAATGGGAGAAAATATTTGCAAATGAAGCAACTGACAAAGGATTAATCTCCAAAATTTCCAAGCAAATCATGCAGCTCAATAACAAAAAAACAAACAACCCAATCCAAAAATGGACAGAAGGCCTAAATAGACATTTCTCCAAAGAAGATATACAGACTGCCAACAAACACATGAAAGAATGCTCAACATCATTAATCATTAGAGAAATGCAAATCAAAACTACAATGTGATATCATCTCACACCGGTCAGAATGGCCATCATCAAAAAATCTAGAAACAATAAATGCTGGAGAGGGTGTGGAGAAAAGGGAACCCTCTTGCACTGCTGGTGGGAATGTGAATTGGTGCAGCCACTATGGAGGACAGTATGGAGGTTCCTCAAAAAACTACAAATAGAACTAGCATATGACCCAGCAATCCCACTAGTGGGCATATACCCCGAGAAAACCATAATTCAAAAAGAGTCGTGTACCAAAATGTTCATTGCAGCTCTATTTACAATAGCCCGGAGATGGAAACAACCTATGTGTCCATCATCGGATGAATGGATAAAGAAGATGTGGCACATATATACAATGGAATATTACTCAGCCATAAAAAGAAACGAAATTGAGCTATTTGTAATGAGGTGGATAGACCTAGAATCTGTCATACAGAGTGAAGTAAGTCAGAAAGAGAGAGACAAATACCGTATGCTAACACATATATATGGAATTTAAGAGAAAAAATGTCATGAAGAACCTAGGGGTAAGACGGGAATAAAGACACAGACCTACTAGAGAATGGACTTGAGGATACGGGGAGGGGGAAGGGTAAGCTGTGACAAAGCGAGAGAGTGGCATGGACATATATACACTACCAAACGTAAAATAGATAGCTAGTGGGAAGCAGCCGCATAGCACAGGGCGATCAGCTCGGTGCTTTGTGACCACCTAGAGGGGTGGGATAGGGAAGGTGGGAGGGAGACGCAAGAGGAAGGGGATATGGGGATATATGTATATGTGTAACTGATTCACTTTGTTATAAAGCAGAAACTAACACACCATTGTAAAGCAATTATACTCTAATAAAGATGTAAAAAAAGAAAAAAAAATACAGTGGAGAAAAAAAAAGATGTGGCATATGTATACAATGGAATATTACTCAGCCATGAAAAGAAACAAAATTGAGCTATTTGTAATGAGGTGGATGGACCTAGAGTCTGTCATACAGAGTGAAGTAAGTCAGAAAGAGAAAGACAAATACAGTATGCTAACACATATGTATGGAATCTAAGAAAAAAAATGTCATGAAGAACATAGGGATAAGATGGGAATAAAGACACAGACCTACTAGAGAATGGACTTGAGGATATGGGGAGGGGGAAGGGTAAGCTGGGCCAAAGTGAGAGAGTGGCATGGACATATATACACTACCAAATGTAAAATAAATAGCTAGTGGGAAGCAGCCGCATAGCACTGGGAGGATCAGCTCGATGCTTTGTGACCACCTAGAGGGGTGGGATAGGGAGGGTGGGAGGGAGGGAGATGCAAGAGGGAAGAGATATGGGAACATATGTATATGTATAACTGATTCACTTTGTTATAAAGCAGAAACTAACACACCATTGTAAAGCAAGTCTACTCCAATAAAGATGTAAAAAAAAAAAAAAGAAAAGAAAAGCCAACCTCTGCCCTCAAGATGCTCACAGCAGTGGGGAAGATGGAGAAGGAAGCTGACAATTACAGCACCATGGGACGCTGGGATGAAAGTGGAGAAATATGTCTTTGCTGAGGGTATTTATTAATTAGAAAAGGGAATGATAGCAGATGATTCTGCTTCTGTTTTGGTTTTTTTAAAACCAGACTATCTCTCAAGTTTAGTATTGTTTCAATTTAAATTATTTTCAAAATTGAATTATAATGGATATACAATATTAGTTTCAGGTTAAGTTTTAAAAAATTGTGTTAATATATGCATAACATTATCATTTTAACCTTTTAAGTGTACATTTCAGTGGCATTAAGTACATTCACATCGCTGTGCAGCCATCACCACCATCCTTCTCCAGAACTGTTTCATCCTCCCAAACTGCAACTCTGTACCCATTAAACAATAATTCCCCATTTCCTCTCACCCAAGTCGCTGGTAACCAGTATTCTACTTTCTATCTCTATGAATTTGACTATTCTAGGTACCTCGTGTAAGTAGAATTATATAATATTTGTCCTTTTGTGTCTTGCTTATTTTACTGAGCATAATGTTTCAAGGTTCATCCATGTTGTAGCAAGGTAACAAATTTCATCCCTTTTTACGGCTGAACAATATCCTGTTGTATGTAAATATCACCTTCTGTTTATCCATTCATCTGTTGATGGACACTTGGGTTCTTTCCACCTTTTGGCTATTGTGAATAATGCTACTATGTACAAATATCTATTTGAGTCCCTGCTTTCAATTCTTTTGGAGTGGAATTGCTGGGTAACATGGTAGTTCTACATTTAACCTTTTGAGAAACCACCAATCTGTTTTTCACAGTGGTTGCACCATTTAACATTCCCACCAGCAATGCACGAGGGTTCCAATTTCTTCATATCCTCACCAACCTTTTTTTCTATATTTTAAAAAATTGTAGCCGTCCTAGTAGGTGTAAAAGTGGCAGCTTATTGTGGTTCTAATTTGTATTTCCCTAATGAGTAATGATGTTGAACATCTTTTTATGTGCTTATTGGTCATTTGCATATCTACTTTGGAAATATATCCATTCAATCCTTTGCCCGTTTTTGAATTAGGTTGTTTTTTGTTGTTGTTGAATTACAGGAGTTTTTTTGCATATCCTGGATATGGCTGCCTTATCAGGTATATGATTTCCAAATATTTTTCCCCATTCAGTAGGCTGTCTTTTTTTTTTTAGTAGGCTGTCGTTTTGCTTTCTTGATAAGATCCTTTAATGCATAAAAGTTCTTAATTTTGATGAAGTCCAATTTATCTATTTTTTTTCTTTTTTTTGCCTATGTTTTGGTGTCATATCCACAAAGTCATTGCCAAACCATATGTCATGAAGATTTCCTCCAATGTTTTCTTCTAAGAGGTTTATAGTTTCAGGTCTTACTTTTAGATCTTTGATCCATTTTGAGTTCATTTTTATATATGAAGTAAGGTGAAGGTCCAGTTTCATTCTTTTGCATGTGGGTGTCCAGTTGCCCCAGCACCATTTGTTGAAAAAACTGTCCTTTCCCCATTGAATGATTTTGGCACCCTTGTCAAAAATCTATTGACTATATATGTGATGGTTGGTTCTGTTTTGAGTGTGGTCCTCTCTCACCATCACAAACTGGTTCCTGAGTTCAGTTGATTGGGGAGGGAGAAATCATGTCCCTGAGGCTTGAAGATTGCTGGACAAAGCTTAAACAGGAGACCATTACCTCATATCTCAATCCTTACGACAGTATGATTCCAAAAGCTTGTTCTGCAGGTAAAAGTTACATTCATGAGCTTTCCCTTCTACATAGTGGGTGTTCAAATGAATATTTGTTGAACAAATATGAAATCACTTTATTCACTTAACAATATAGTAAAATGCAATTTCTATATTTAAAGATGTCTTAGTTCCTATAAAAGCAAATGAAATTCCCCAAATTAGAATCTGTGACATTTTCAAATATTCTGATGACTTCTTAACTTTAAAAGGAGTTTTCAGAGTTTGAAAAAGTTCAAAGAGTTCTTTGATTATTATTCTCTCACTCTCTTTTTCCCCTGGCCTTTATGTTATACAACATAGTACAGACCCAGTTCTCTCTTTGATAGAGGTGCTATTAATCTTTCTCACACCTAGGAAGTGCGTACATAATGACACAGAGTACACAGATTTCTTTCCATTTATACTTCATAAACATGAAGCAGTAATACATTAAGCTGTTCATTTTTTCTCCATGGCTGTAATATGGCAAGCACTGTACAAGCAGAACGCAATGCTGTATTTCCATCATGTTGCATTCCATACCAGCTATGTGACAAGATTCTCAGGTGCTCAATGGAATAGATGTGCTTCGAGCAATAGTAAGGCAGAGTCTTCCCTGCAGACAAGTGTAGCCTAGTTCTCTCCATTGTGAACTGGATGTCATTTTTAGGAACTCATTTGAGGTTGGCGACCCAGTGATTTCCTATGGACAGACAGTAGGGTCTGCCTGACAGGGCCCATTTTGTGACTGACTGCCGAGCCTCCATCAGGGAAGATCGATAGTTGGCATGGCAACGAGCTCGTTTCTCCAGAAATGAGCTCCTTTTATTAAATTTTGCCAGCTATTGATCAATTCCTGATCCACATATCAAAACATGACAAGCAGTTAATGAATCCAGGTCTGGTTGAGTTAAACAACAACAACAAATATGCAAGAGAGTTAGGGCTGAATCTTTCTCTGCAGATTTGGTCCAAGGATTCTAACATGAATAGTGACTGGTACAGCATGAATCCATTTGTAAGGATGTAGACGTACCAAGAAAGGAAAATGCAGTGACTAAAACACATTTTCACAGTAAGTTTAAGATTGCAATTTGGTCTTTTTTTCCTCTTTAGATACTTTAAGACAAAGCTATATTTCATACCATGCATGCCCTTATTTTCCAAGTTTTATGCTGAAAGACAAAAGAGTATCTGGCTTATCTGGGGGCAGGGCTGGATGTTTCTTTCTTTTAGCTATTAATGTTACCAACTCTCCACTTCCTGCAATTTTAGGCCGTCAGGCTCTGTGTGTGAAAGGAGGAGCTTGGAGAAGAGAAAGGGTCCCATTGTGAAGAAGAATGGTCAAGACCATGAAGGTGGCTTTGACTCATTCCCTTCCCATTTTCCTTTCTTCAACTTCCTTTCCATTTCCTGACCACTCAACACCTCTCTTCAGCTGATTTTCTCCAACCCAAATAGAAGACTGATTTATCCGTAAGTAATGCTTTTTAGCTGAGGACCCTCAGGGGTTCATCTTCTTTCTTCCATTAACCAAGCTTATGTCACTTTAAGGAGTGAAAATAGCGTAACACTCTCTAGTATCCAAACTGCAGATTAAAACCACACAAAGGGCCTTAATGATGTCAGACAAGCCACATCGTTCATCAAGAGAAAAATCATGCCTTAAAAAAAAAAAGATGCGCTCCAGTCCTTATTTACATTAAAGATAAAAGCAGCTCTGCCCTCAGTTTCTTCATACCTGATTTGATAAGATTCCATTTAATCTGGATTCTTAGTGCAAGGACAGATTATCAGGGATCCAGGAGTCACCTTCATAACTCCCTACAGTATACTTGGTGTAGTTTAGAAACTTCCAGCTTCTTATTTATTCATATAATATGGAGTATGATAACATCTCATGACAACAGTTGGGAAAGACTAGCAGGGGTTCCGTGTTATTGTGTGAGATCTATTTGTATAAGAATTTATGATCATAAAAATAAACTTCCTTCAATAATGACCCGATAGAAAGAGCAGCCTCAAGAGCTCTGGCAGGGATTCCAAACCTGAATTAAAATGGACTACTTTGCATAGGGGGAATTAGACCCACGTTACTGAAAAGTGATTTAATTATGTCTGACATTATCAAAATGACTACTGGAAGAATTAAAAGTGATTAGCTATGGAGTACAAGTGGTGCCTATTTGCTTCTCGAAGTGTCCTAGAACTTTAAAAAATGTAATCGGCTAAAAGCAGACTAAAATAATCTAGGACTAATAGCTATTTTATGTATGCATATATGGGTGCGTATCTGTGTCTTTGGAGGTTTACTGGGTATTTTTGTAATAGTGGCGTTCTATGTATGACAGCATTTCTTAGACATTAAAAAAACATTCATTTCAACTTAAAAATAAATCTTTGTTTGGCTCCTATTATGAACAATGCAGATAGTACTAGGTTGTACAGGGCAAAAGTAGCTAGCTTTTAGTTTCAGAATCTAAAAAATGTTGATCTAAACAATAAAGCCACAGGCTAGTAACAGCCTCACGCCCTTAGCAAAATGATGCCTGTTAGACTAATCAGTGCCCTTTCGTGACCTAGGGCTCAGCCTGTTAGGGCAAGTGGCTATGGTGGCCATCATCTAGCCCGGATGTCTCCCAGCTCTTGATTTGGTTTGTGAGGTCGCCTCCTGTCAGCTGGGAAGATAGGTTCTAAGCCCCCTTCTTTGTTGGCTGCACTATGAACTCCTCAAGGGCACAAACCGCTGCTATTTACTCTGGAGTTCCTTCCAGAGCACAGCATAATGCCCAGCACCCAGTAATCACACCATGTATGTATGTGGAGTTGAAAGAGAGCTTCTAAGTCAAGAGGAGTCTACCAGTGAGCCTGGGGTGGAGGGAGAGCATGCGGAGTGGCAGTCTGTCTTCCTCAGTGACCCAGAGGCTAGAATAGAGGGCTCACCTCTGTTCTCTCAAGTCACCAGGCTGGATGGATGAGGCGATAGGTGAGTATTCACATCTGTGTAGATGTCCCTCTCCTTGCATCTGGGCTGGGGCTGGAACCTGATTTAACTAATAAAATGCAGCAGAAATGACACTGTGCCTGTTCTGGGTCTTATAATCTGGCAGTTTTTGGTTTTGTGCTCTTAGGAGCTTTGAGCCACCAGGTCAAAAGCCCAGCTACCCTGCTGCAGAAAACATGCAGAGCCCCCATGGAGAGAGAGAAGCTCTCCGACTACGTGGAGAGCGGAGGTCTCAGCCATCCTGACGTGTGGGCTGTGCCTAGTCCCTAGCTGCCCCAACAGCTGAATGCAGCCACACAGGAGGCCCCTGTCAAGAACAGCAGAAGAGCTACCTACCCAGATGAGCCCAGCCCAAGCTGAAAAATCCGGAGCAAAGAAAATGGGCCTTGCTGTAAGCCACTAAATTTTGAGGTACTTTGTTAACATAGCAATAGGTGACCGAAACATTTCACAAACAATATTGGGAGGACTGGCCTGTGTACAGTTGGAACCCTTTTATTTATTATTATTATTTTTTAAAATATTGATTTATTTATTTAGGCCGGGTCTTAGTTGTGGCATGTGGGATCTAGTTTCCTGACCAGAGACTGAACCTGGGCTCCCTGCATTGGGAGCATGGAGTCTTACCCACTGGACCACCAGGGAAGTCCCCAGTTGGAACCCTTTTAGAGTAGATTGTGACTTTCCATCTCCAGGTAAGGCGAAAAATGAATCCTAAAAAGGGGAATTTAGTTTCATTAGTTCTAAGGGACAAACTTCCTTAGAGTAGAGAGGAGGGAAGCTGCAGGGTAAGGTGAGGATGCACAAAGTGGGCTCAGGTGTTTGGAGTCTTGTGTCACCATCAAAGGATATTTACAAAGACCTTGGGACTTTCCTGGCGGTCCAGTGGTTAAGACTCCACGCTTCCATTGCAGGGGGCCCAGGTTTGATCCCTGGTTAGGGGACTAAGTTCCCGCATGCCGTGTGGTGTGGCCAAAAATAAAATAAAAGCAAGCAGTGCAATGTATTTTTATTTTTAAGTTTAGATCTTAAAAAAAAAAAGAGTTAAACGTGCAATGTAAAGGCTGAGGTGGGGAGGCGTGGGCAGGTGTGTGTGTGTGTGTGTGTTAATGTGACAGAAAATTAACATTTATAGAGCACTTGCTAGGTGTCAAACATTGTGCTGAGTATTTTCAATCCATTACCTCGTTTAAACTTTACAGCCATATTATGAGGTAGGCATTTAAAAACTTAGACCCATAGACCATATGATAATTCGCAACTCTGCACCAATCGCCCAGCTCAAGAAATAAAACAGCAGAAATATAGTTAAAGCCCCCTGCGTACTCCTCTGGTTGGTGGACATTTTCTCTCCAGCTTTTTGCCATTACAATGCTGTAGTGGACAACTTTGTACATGTCTTCTTGTAAATATCAAGAAGTGGGATTCCTAGAACATGTAGTAGGAATATCTGTTACTACACATTGCTAGAACAGTCTTCCTATTTACAATCCCCTCTGTAAAATATGAAAGGATCTATTTCTCTGTCTTCTTGCAATATTTTACATTGCCAGACTCTAATATTTTTGCCAATTGGATTGTGTGTAATAATGTACCTTTTGTGGTCTTAATTTTTGTTCCATGGTAACTAGGGAGAGTTAATGTAGTGTCATGTGTTTAGTCACCATTCAGGTTTCCTCTTCTGTGAACTGCTTCATCATATACTTGGCCATTTTTCTTTTGGGTTGTTAGTTTTCTTTTAATTGATTTTAAGGGGCTTTTTATATATTCTAGATACTAATCTTTGTTAGTTTTATGTATTGGTACGTAGAGCATAAACACGTTTGTTTATCCTGTTTTACAGATGAGGAAATAGAGGCTCAGAAAGGGAAAGTGAGTTTGTTTATCTTACACAGCTAGTGATTAGCGAAGCTAGGATTTTAGTCCAGGTCTGACTACATTTGAACATAAAATGCAGTAGCTGGATTCCATCCACCTACATTTAGTCTTCATTAGTAAGAAGCCTTTGAAATACATGCTTCTGAGATCATCAAAATTGTTCCTCTTAGAATCTCTTAATCTTGGAAGATTCAACTTAATATCTTCAAATAAGGTAAGAGAAATTCAAACATCTTTTATTCTCAAGTCCATACAACTCCTTGGATTTGCTTTTATTTTTCATAATTCTTAAATGCAACTCACACATCTATACACTAATAACATATCCACACAAAATTAGACATTTCCTATTACCAAATAACAGAACCTAGAGGATTATTGATACTATTAAAAAGTAGTTAATATTGAAATGATCAGTTTACATAAAGAATGTTTATGGGACTTCCCTGGTGCTCCAACGGCTAAGACTCCACTCTCCCAAAGCTGGGGGCCCGGGTTCGATCCCTGGTCAGGGAACTAGATCCCACATGCTACAACTAAGAGTTCACAGGCTGCAACTAAAAGATCCTGTGTGATGCAACGAAGATCCCGCATGCCGCAACTAAGACTTGGTGTGGCCAAGTAAATAAATAAATATTTTTAAAAAAGAATGTTTACGTTGTAGCTGATCCCAATTGATTGTGCTATTAAAGTCAGATGAAAAAAAATCCCCATAAAAGCAGGAATCCATTGAATACTTTAAACTGTGGATTTAAGGCAAATGTAATAGCTGAAAAAACAAAAGAGCAACAAAAAAAGAAGTGTCTGGCTTGCAGTATATGGAATTTTGGAAGAAGAGTTTTTCCCAAGGAACAATTGGTTTGGTTTGTAATAATAATAAAATAAAACTGAAAGAAAGTAATGAGAGATCAAATTTTAGAAGATATGCTGAAAGAAATTGGTTCAAGGATGTTCATTCATTCATTTATTCTGTTTCCTTTTCAACAAATACTTATTGAGGACCTACTGTGGCCTAGATGCCATCTCTGCCCTCCTGGAGCTTAGTAGCAAGGAGGAATACTCATTAAATAGCTGATTCTGTAGTCATATATGCTATGAAGGAGAAGTATGGAATACATCAATGAAGTGGAAAAGGAATGTCTTCCAGGAGAATTAAGTGTCTGATGTCAGTTTGGCCCAGTGGGTGGAAAATTCATAAGAGAGAGATGGAAAGCAAAGAGTTACTAAATAGGGGGAGAGAGAATGAGGACATGACGGCTCTCTAAGCCACGGAGTCAGTGAAGTATAAAAGCAGTCAGGAAAAGAGACTGAAAGGGTGATTATAGATTTGCTTACTTCCCTTACTGTAAGAGACGTATTAATTACTGAAGAAGCCAAAAAGGTCACTAAAGAAGAAAGAGAGGCTTCTAAGAGGTGGCAATCACAGAGCTAAAACAGGCAAGAACAGAACAATTAGCAGCAGGCTGTAAAAGGATGGACCAGATGCAGACAGGAGGAAGAAGCACGAGCCTTCTTAGGAGGGCTCTGGGGAAGCAGGGAGTGGACTCAGGCAGGTCACCTTGCATGTGGCAGTACAAAAAGGTGAAGGCTGGTTTTGGCCAGAAAAGAGAAGGAGCCTTAGCATGCATGGGGCCCACCACTAAATGGAAAAGAGGAGCACAGACTCATATATGTGTTACAGAGGAGTCACAAATGCTCCCCAGGAGGAGAAACTAAGAGGCCCTAGGACAATGAAGTGTGCCTTTGACTTGAGCCCGGATAAACTCGCCAAGTTTCTTGATTCACAGGAGGCACAGCTTTCTCATTTTCGCGCCAAAGGACCATCTCCTAGGATATGGAGACCGTCTGTGTCAAGGAGCAAAGCCCTTAAAGATGATTTCAATGCAAAATGTGGCGTGACGGGGGCCATATTGTCCGACACTGTCCAACCTCTTTCGTATTTCAACAAGTTAAGCACAAAGGGAGTAAAAAGCTGCCAGCAGCAATGAACCAGAATTCCCAGACAGCTCCAGGGGAGAGGGAGAAGGCTTTGACAGAATTAAGACAAGTCAGCATGGATGTGCACAAAGGTGTCTAAAATCCTAAGTATGGGGTTTGCAACGAGCAAAGAAAGATGGCGGGCTCAGTGAGAAACCACGGCCATGGGCCCCATGCTGGCCTAGCTCCTTGCCACCAAGAAGCACAGTGGGAAGGAGAAGAGACTGCCTTCCCTGCTCACACACAGGCTACCAGTCTGCACGAGCCCCCGTCCTGCAAGCCTCCGCACTTGCCCAAATTAATTCTGTTCAGGTCTTGTCAGTTTCCAGTGGTTGCTCAGCTGGGCATGATGATACCAAATTTTTTCTTCCAGTTTTATTGAGAAATAATTGACATACATCACTGTATAAGTTTAAGGTGTACAGCATCAAATTCTGGATAAACAAACTCTTGCTTTTCATGCTGAAAATACTTAGAGTTGAAAAGATACGTCTGAGGCTTGCTTCAAAATAATCCAAGATTGAGGTGGAGCGAGTGAGTGAGGGTACAGATGAAACAAGGTTGGCTGTGAGTTCATCACTGCTGCAGCGGAGAAGGGCATTTGGAACTTCATTACACTCCTCACTCCTTTTTTATATGTTGGAAATTTTCCATTAAAAAAAGAAAAGAAAAGAAAAAAGAAAACTCTTGTCAGCTCACCTGTCTTTATGTCAAGGACTTTCCTGATTGCTTCACACCCTTTCCTTTCTCCCCAAGGAGTACTACTGCCTCTATTTTCTCCTTTGTTGTCTTTTCATTCAACAAGCATCTCCAGACATATTTTTTTTTTCTTTTTTTTTGTTTGTTTGCGGTACGCGGGCCTCTCACTGTTGTGGCCTCTCCCGCTGCGGAGCACAGGCTCCGGACACGCAGGCTCAGCGGCCACGGCTCACGGGCCCAGCCGCTCCGCGGCATGTGGGATCCTCCCGGACCGGGGCACGAACCCATGTCCCCTGCATCGGCAGGCGGACCCTCAACCACTGCGCTACCAGGGAAGCCCCAGACATATATTTGCGGGAGACACTATGCTGGGCACTGAGGGGCAGGCAGATGGATGAATTTTAGTTCTTAGTTCACAATCTCTTGGGGAAGACAGATGGAGCTTAGATAGTGTGGCCAGGCAGGGTGGGAGAAAGGCTGGCACCAGAGGAGAGAGGGATAACAGTTCTGGTTTGTGCCCTCTGAAACAAATTTCTGGAAGAAGTGGTATTTGAGCTGATCCCCTAAAAGAAGAGTACGATTGTGTCTGGTGTATATGTGGGTGCAAGCCTGCCTCTAACAAGAGTTACCTGGGACACATGAGCAGACTAGCCAATAAAATATATTCTGTCTTCCTATCCTGACACACATACCTTTATAATAATCAGAAAGGTTGGGTTGGAACTTAAAATTCTTGTACTCCTTAGAATTCTGGGCTGGAACATGGCCACGTGGGGAGAATCAGTCCCCTGGCCTACAGCTTGTCTCTTCTTTCTTCCTACCCTGGATTCTGGTTCTCATCACAGGGGGCTTCCTACACAAGCAAGTATACACCTCAGCTCTCAGATCCAGAATTCCTCAAAAGCCCCGCAAAGAGCCACCCCTTGATCACTCCTCAGACCTAGGGGTGTCATACCAGTAGCATCATCATGTACTTGGAGAGGATGGACACAAGGACGAGTCCCCCTCAGGCTCCAGAAGTGAGTTTGGAGTCACTGGGCAGGAAAATCTGGGGTCCAAAGATCCCTGTGTTTGCTCTAGAAGCAGGGTGGACGGAGGCCCAGCTCTGGGTGGACACTTTCACTGGGCCCCACAGATTCCTTGCCTCGTGGGAGGGACACAGCTAGAGGACCACCAGAGCATGGTACTCTAAAGTATCAAACTGAGGATGGGGCCCCTCTTGCCACTTTCTTTGTGGTTTCAGGTAGGTAACAAATTTTGTAACCCTTTGTTTTTTAATTTTCACCATGGGGTTGACAATAGGGCCTAACTTATTGGGTTGGATTGAGAATTACTTGAGATAATGCATGTATAGCACCTGGCATGTTGTAATTGCTCAATGAATGAAAATGTAGCCAGCTTGATTTTCCTCCCTCTGAATTAACTGAACAGACTGGTTGCTTTTGTGGGGTAGCGAGTGAGAAAGACGTAGAAACAACCTCAAAGAACCTTGTAAATACTTTAATGAGCAAATCTTATGTGTATAAACAAGAGTCATTTGTCATAAAAGCATTAATTTTGTGTGTGCTGAGGTAAAGTCTACCACTGATGGAAAGAAGGGTCGGGTAAGCCCAGCCACAGAGACTCAAGATGGAAGAAGAAACATTTCCCTTCTCATCAGGGAACAAGAATACATTTCTTGCCACTTTCTACCTTTAGTGGCAGCAGTTTGCCTACAACAATTTCACACGAATAATGTGCTAATCACAATTAATTAGTGACCATTTATTACAGGAGAAGATACAGTGAGTGATTGGAAGGGTTACCACCCCAAGTCTGAGGTAGTGAAGCTACATTTCCATTCACATTATTCTATAGTTAGCTGTGTAGGGGCAGTTTACCAGTGGGGCTGAGTGCAGGCTCTGGGGCTGGGTGTCCTGGGCTCATGCCCCAACTTTGTCACTTACCAACCGTGTGACTACAGACAAGTGTCTCAACTGCTTTGTTTCTATAACATGGGAATAATAGTAGTAATAATAATACCTACTTCATAGGGTTGTTGTGGGAATTAAGTTAATATATATAAGGTGTTTAGAATGGACACACTGTAAGCCCTATATAAATATGATTTTCATATCATTATAATAAATCCTGATAGGAAGTTTTCTACCCCCTCAACCACCAGCCACTAACACCTTATTCAGAGTTAGTGGGGCTTAACTATACTTAGAAAATTTTATTATTAATAATAATAGTGATAATAGTCAATATCTATAGAATTTTTGTTATATGTGAGGCGCTGCTCTAAGTGTTTTACTAAAAGCATCAGCTCATTTATTCCTCACATCAATCCTTGAGGAAGGTACTATTATCATCCACATTTGATAGATGAGGAAACTGAAGATCAAAGAGGGGAAGTAACTTGATCAGGGTCACAGAGGTCATTACTGATGAAGCCAAATTTCAAACCAATGGTCTGCTGAGTGCAAAACTGTGTCTGCTGAGCTGCTTGAACAGAAAGTTTACTATTCTTCTAATGCCAATGATGGGGATAGAGATAAGTTGCTGAGAACAAACCTACTACTTCAGTTAGACTCACGGTGGTGCTTTCAAAAGAGGAGCTCGGAGAATGGACTCCTTAAACCTGTGTAGAGAAAAGGACAGGCGGATGTGAGGAGGCAGCTCTTCCCACTTAGGAGTGAGAGCTGACTGCCTTGCAGAACCCCAGCACAGGTACTAGGAGGTGAAGGTGGTGAGGATCATGCAGTGTAGTGAAGGCCTGTCTCAGTCCATTCGGGCTGCTATAACGAAAACACCATAGACTGCGTGCTTAAATAGCAGATATATTTCTCACAGATCTGGAAGCTGGAAGTCCAAAATCAAGGCACTGGCATATCCGGCACCGGGTGAGGGCCCACTTCCTCGTTCATAGAGGGTTATCTTCTTGCTGTATCCTCACATGGTGGAAGTGGGGAGTTCTCTGGGGTCTCTTTTACAAGGACACTAATCCCATTCATGAGGGCTCTGCCCTCATGACCTAATCACCACCCAAAGGCACCACCTCCAAGTACCATCAACTTGGGGGTTAGGATTTCAACATCTGAAGTTTGGGAGACACACAAGCATTCAGTCCACATAACAGGTTCCTTACTGCTACAGTATGTGGTTGAGATCACCCAGTGATGACTGCAGCATCAGGTGGAGGCTGTGGTTAGCGGTCTCATTCCTTTTCAACCACTTGGATATCTGGGAGCAAGAAGGATAATTTTATCCAGTAAATTGGCTGGCCAGCATGGGTCTTCTTCCCTGGACAGATCTCCATTTGCCTTTCCTTCTGTGGAAATGTATCCAGTGGGTAATTGGCAAGGGACAGGTTCAAATGTCCCTTGTACCCAGCAGGGTTACTAGAAGGGGGTCCTCATGGAAGAGTGGGATTGAATGCCAGGTGCTTAAGGGGAGTAGCTATCTGGGACTTTCTCCAGTGGAAACCGGTAGCCTGCTTATCATCCAAGAGAACCATAGATGGCTTGGGCTGGAGGGAAACTTGGAGATCGTTGAAATGAAACTCCATTTACACACGAAAAAAACTGAGAAACGGGAGGCCCCAAGCGGGGGAGTAACTCTTGTAAGGTCACACAGCATGCTTCCCTTTTCTTCAGTTTGCCATGGTGAGTTTCTTCCCATTTGCATCTACTACAGTGTGCCGTGGGACGAACTCCTTCTGGCATTTTTATCAGCTATACAAGTCTACACAATGACATATTTTCTTTCATTTAAAACGAATGTTGCCCTACCAGTTGAAATTGAAGTCCCCAGAAGGATCATTTCCTCACTAGGATAATTTTGCTACAACCTTTTCATTAATCCAATCATAAATTCAGTAATGCTATTCGGCAGCTTACTGAAGCCTCCAGGAGCCACAGGGGACCGGAGGCATTGTCTGTTTTTATGACCAAAAGGGAAAGAAACAAACCACAGGCTAAATAAGCTCGATTTAAAAACTGGTTTTGTTCCATATAATGTAGGAAACTCATTAATCATTCGTTCATCCAACAAACAAATGTGTATTAGAGCACCTACTGGGTACAGGGCACTGCACTAGGATTATTAGGGCTACAGAGATGAATCATTCGTTGGGCAAACACTGACTGCCCATTTCTTTTAATGGCTTACAGCCTCGTAAGACAAACAACTTATAAACCAATCTTCCTAATGCAGGAAGCAAGGAAGTAAGGGCCATAAAGGATGTATAAACAAAGTTCAGAGGAGGAAAGAGTCAAATCTAAAGAGACCAGGGAAATCTTAGTGGAGGAGATGATATTTGACCGGACCTTGAGTGTAGGTAGGATTTGGACCTGCACAGATGGTCTTGAAGGACATTCAGGGTAGGGGACATGGGGTGTTCAGAAGTATTGGGAGACATACACTGTTAGAGCTTTTCAAACCAGGTTTGCTGGGGCTGCTTCGGAGGGTACTGCAGGGAAGAAGGAAGGTCAAATTGGAGGAATCCCTAGGATGCCTACTGCAGTTTCAACCAAAATACCTCTGCTTTAATCTATTTTCTACATTAGGGTTCCATGTAAGATCTTATTTGGGGGAAAAGTATCAGTGTTCCACTGATAAAAATAGAACTTGAAAACAGTTGGACCAGAGCACAGATAAATTGATTGGCAAGGAAAAGTGAGGCATAAAACTAGAAAAGTCAGGCTGGGGCTTAAGCAAGGAGGACCTTGAATATAGGCCTAGGGATGTGGGCCTTGTTGTGTAAGTAGTGATAATGAACCCCTGGGGAATTTGAATCAGAGTGAAAGGATGAGATTCGTGACTGCAAGCGCAGAGTAGATTGGAGTGGGCAAGGCAGGCAGGAAGGGCGTTTCCTTAGTTGTTAGAGTAGCCTGGATCCCTACCTTCTCAGTGCTGCTGTGTACCAGGCACTGTCCTGGGTACTAGGGCTACAGTAGAGAACCAACCACAAAAATCCTTCTCCTCACAGAACTGATATTCTAGTAGGAGGAGGCGGAAATAAACAAATGAAGAGATGATACATCAAGTGGTGGTGAGTGCTGAGATACAAAGGGACCGAGAGTGATGGGGGTCCTATTTCAGATAGATCGGTCAGGGAAGGCCTCTCTGAAGCAGTGACATTTGAATGAAGACTTGATTTGAGTTATGGGGCTATATGGGGGAATTGTCATTTAAGCTTTGGAAGCAGCAAGTTTCCTGAGGTAAGTGTGTTAAAGGACCAGCAAAGAGGTGGGCGGAGCTGAGTGAGCAAAGGAGAAAGTGTTAAAAGATAAGGATGGAAAGGTAATAAGTACCGGAACATAGAGGGCCTTAGACGTCATGCCAGGGATTTGGGTTTTATCTGGAGCGTGTTGAGAAGCCACTGGAGGATTTCGAGCATATGAGTGACTCAAACAGTTTTAAAGCGATCACTCTGGCTGCTCTGTGGAGCACAGACTCAGGCAGGCAAGGGTAACTTGTTAGGTAGCAATTCATACCTGAAACAGCGTGTGTGTGTGTGTGTGTGTGTGTGTGTGTGTGTGTGTGTGTGTGTGTGACTGTTTCCGAGTGCTCACTTCTGATCCACTGGACTACTGGTCTGCTTGGGGGTCAATACCACACTGTTCTGATCACCCTGGCTTTGTCGTATGCCTTAATAACTGGCAGGGTGGCACTGAAGTTTTCAGATTTAATACACAACATTGGCGTAGCCTATCTGCCGCATTATATCAAAGCTGGATGATATTTTAGCGAAGATAAGAGTGTTTTGTGCAGATATATTTAGGAATCATATAAACCATCATTTTGCTCTCTAATAATAAGAGCCTCCCCGGTTAAATGGGTTATTTAGGGTCTTCTACAATGCAGCCTCCAACCACTTGCCTGGCCTTATCTCCTCTTCTTAGTTATTTGTGCAGTAAGCACGTCCTACATTTCAGGCAAACCAGAGTCCCCTGAATATTGTCTACACTTTTCTGCTTTCATGCATTTCTTTGCTTAGGCTGCTTCTTCTCCCGGATACAGGCTCCACCCCCTTGTCAGAGCTACATGTGGAAATTCTACTTATTCTACAAGGCTCGCCTCAAATATCACTTTGGCCAGGAAGGCTTTCCCGATGTCCCTAACAGGTTATGATCTCTCCCTCCCCTGAATCTTGATGCCATTTGCTTGGCATTTTCTTTCTGTCCCTTAACTTCCTGGACCTTGTCCAAATCATTTGTATACCTGCCCATGCAGTTTTGAGAGCAGACCTTGGCCCTTACTCTTTTCAGTCTCCCTGAACACAGTGCATGCAGCAGGGGCTTGGTAATTGCCTGATGAATTGAATTTGGTGGGACAACTTGGTGGTTCTATTTACTCCTGATCATGTCCCTTATTCCCAGGCAGAATGAGATCTGCTTTCAGGATGCAGCAGAAACCAAGTTGCTTCAAAATGGTAGGTATAGATTCTGCCATTGGTCCCCTGTTCCCTTTTTCTTTCTTTTTTATTTTTTTAACATCTTTATTGGAGTATAATTGCTTTACAATGGTGTGTTAGTTTCTGCTTTATAACAAAGTGAATCAGTTATACATATACATATGTTCCCATATCTCTTCCCTCTTGCGTCTCCCTCCCCCCCACCCTCCCTATCCCACCCCTCTAGGTGGTCACAAAGCACCGAGCTGATCTCCCTGTGCTATGCGGCTGCTTCCCACTAGCTATCTATTTTACCTTTTGTAGTGTATATATGTCCATGCCACTCTCTCTCGCTTTGTCACAGCTTACCCTTCCCCCCAACATATCCTCAAGTCCGTTCTCTAGTAGGTCTGTGTCTTTATTCCTGTCTTACTCCTAGGTTCTTCATGACATTTTTTTTCTTAAATTCCATATATATGTGTTAGCATACGGTATTTGTCTTTCTCTTTCTGACTTACTTCACTCTGTATGGCAGACTCTGGGTCCATCCACCTCATTACAAATAGCTCAATTTCATTTCTTTTTATGGCTGAGTAATATTCCATTGTATATATGTGCCACATCTTCTTTATCCATTCATCCGATGATGGACACTTAGGTTGCTTCCATGTCCTGGTTATTGTAAATAGTGCTGCAATGAGCATTGTGGTACATGACTCTTTTTTTTTTTTTTTTGGCGGTATGCGGGCCTCTCACTGCTGTGGCCTCTCCCGTTGCGGAGCACAGGCTCTGGACGCGCAGGCTCAGCAGCCATGGCTCACGGGCCCAGCCGCTCCGCGGCATGTGGGATCTTCCCAGACCGGGGCACGAACCCGTGTCCCCTGCATCGGCAGGCGGACTCTCAACCACTGTGCCACCAGGGAAGCCCCATGACTCTTTTTGAATTATGGTTTTCTCAGGGTATATGCCCAGTAGTGGGATTGCTGGGTCGTATGGTAGTTCTATTGGTAGTTTTTTAAGGAACCCGATAGATTTGGGTCATGTTAATCCATGACCGATTGAAATGTGTTTTCTTGGAATGCCTGTTTGAAGTGTTTCAAGCCCTCTTGACTTCGCCTTAGTGGCGGGACAGTTCAATGACGAATGCAAACTGATTTCTTGACTTCATTTTGATCAAACAACTGATGGATTGGCTTTGTTTTGGCATCCCGGAGGTGTGGCCAGGAGTGAGTGACTCAAGACAGACACATGGGGTCAGAGGACAACACCAAACCCTGCTTTTCTGCTTAAGGATGAAATACTAGGTTGTTATTGAGTATAACTGTTGTATTTTCAGGGACACAAAGTAACTAACTGGTAGTATATTCAGAGCTGTCATGGGGCTCTATTAAATTTCATGAAATGAGGTAAAGCATTTTCAGCTTGGATTATGTTTCTTTTGAGAATCGCAGAAAATCATGTTGAAAAAGAGGTGAATTAGATGGCACCTTTGGCCATGGCCATAAGATTGGAGACTTGGAGACAGGATGGTCCAGAGGAAAGAAACTTTGATCTTAGACAAAGACATCTCCCTCAGTTCCTTTTTCCTTGCATGATACTTGTCAGAATTAAATGGAAGTGCCTAAATAGTCCCTGGCATACAATGTACACTCAGGAAGCTACTTCCCTTGTCCTTTCTTTCCTTCACGAAGATGAACACTCCCCAAATAAATATTTAGATAGAGGAGCAAACACATTCATTTCCTAAGTGAATCATGCCTCCTGTAAAGGAAGACACAGTGCATTTCTGAGTGTATAAGCTTCGCCTTATATTCTAGACCCCTTGCTACTCAGTGTGCCCTGTGAATCAGCAGCACCAGCATCCCCTGGGAGCTCATAACAAATTTCAGTTTCAGACCCTATCCGAGACCCACAGAATCAGAATACACATTTTAACAAGATCCCCATGTGAGTCACATGCACAGTAAACTTTGAGAAGCAGAGCTCTAGGTACTGCCTTTCAGAAAAAAGCAGGAAGCCATCCCAACAGGTTGTGATCTGGTTTGTCTTAAGGGTACATTTTTTTTTAAACTTTTTAAATTGAAGTATAGTTGATCTACAATGCTTTGTTAGTTTCAGGTGTACAGCAAAGTGATTCAGTTATACATACGTATATTCTTTTACAGATTTTTTCCATTATAGGTTATTATAATATATTGAGTAATATATATATTGGGTGATATAATATATTGAGTAGGTCCTTGTTGTTTATCTGTCTTATATATAGTAGCGTGTATATGTTAATCCCAAACTCCTAATTTATCTCTCCCCCCCTTCCCCCTTTGGTAACCATAAGTTTGTTTTCTATGTCTGTGAGTCTGTTTCTGTTTTGTAAACAAGTTCATTTGTATCATATTTTTAGATTCCACATATAAGTGATATCATACGATTTGTGTCTTTCTCTGTCTGACTTACTTCACTTAATATGATAATCTCTAGGTCCATCCATGTTGCTAAAACTCCTAGAAGAGAACATAGGCAAAACATTCTCTAACATAAATAATAGCCATGTTTTCTTAGGTCAACCTCCCAAGGCAAAAGAAAGCAAAGCAAAAATAAACAAATGGGACCTAATCAAGCTTATAAGCTTTTGCTCAGCAGAAGAAGCCATAAACGAAATGAAAAGACAACCTACGGAGTGGGAGAAAATATTCGCAAATGGTTAAGGTACATCTTAACTTACAGACCTCAACATCACACCTGTGATTATAACGGCACTGATGACTACTGCCTTGTTTTGTTTGCAATATTTAGTGAGTTTCACAATAGAAAAGGGGAAATAAAATCCAACTTTTGAAAGTTCTCAATAGGATATGAATATCTTTTTTATTATTATTATCAGCCGATCCCTGACCTAGATGTTGGCATAAGAAAGAAGAGCAGTCTGTATGCAGAAGAAGTATTCTTCAAACATCCATTCTCAGTTGTTTCTTTCAACCAAGCAGAATTTAAATTGTCTTAAATGCATTCATTTGGTTTGTAAAGTTCACAGGTATGTTATTTTGCATAAATTCCAAGGTTACGAGGCTAGTGACTCCCAGCACATGCTCTTCCAGCCCAAGGTGGGAACCTAATAGTTCACCTGCTGGGATTAATTTCCAAAGAGGTAGAAGTTCCTGGCAACGCTTCTTGTAGCCAAGCAAATTGGATAGCTTCCGTTTTTAAAAGGGAATTTTTATGGGCTAATATTTTTTCTTTGCTTCTAAACATATTGGGCTACTTTCAGTCACAACCAGGATATAAAATACATGTTCGAATATTAGGAGTCATAGAACGTGATTATTATAGAAAAGCTGTTCTTCATGGCCACCCTGGCAGGCTTACAAGGTAGCTTTCATTAACTCTTTTATTTTAATTTACTTTATTACTTGACTTGACCCTCTGTCCATTTCAATCCCGAGTGGCATAAAATGAAAAATAATAGGAGAAATTTAGAAAAATGTGATTTTCAAAAATGGGACTTTTCCAGTGATGAAGCTTCTTAATGAATTATCTTTATATATTTTTGTCAACCAAGAAACTTGGCTGCATAAGGTGTTGACAGGAACACTAGCCAACCAGTGAGACATTTAGGAAACAGCTGCAGCTACTTCAAGGTTTAACTATCATCTTAAAGCTGATGACTCCAAACGTTATTCAAGTAGCTCCCTGAAAATATATAGAAAACAATAGAAAGCAATCCTGAAAATATATGCAAAAATCCAACATATGAGTCAAATAGCAGACCCACATGTTATTGGAAACGTGGGAGGGAGCTGATTCCCAGAGAGCTAAAACATAATATAAAAATCCCCAATTATACTTTACTTTCCAGTCACATTTTTCAAAAATAGATGTTTATAATTTTATTTATGTTCCAGAATTGTGATTCTTTTGTTTACAGCTGAAGACATAAATGCCTTAAGCCCAATGGGAATCCAATCAAAGCTAAATATTTACCCTGTTACAGCATATCCAATGATTTCCATCTTTGTCTCAATTAAGTTTGAGATGTTTCTTGTCATTAGTATTATTCCTTTTGTTTTTCTGAATTTCCATTTATTCTTACAAAGAAAAATGTAATACAATTGTTCCAAAATGTCCCCAATAGACAGTGCTGAACATACAGGCCAAGCTCTTTGACACCATTGTCCAGGTTAGCACATAGTAAGCATTCAACAAAATTTCTAATGAATTGATGAAACTGAAATGAAACTGGCTGAGTCTCTACCGTAGTCATTTCCTTCTGAAAGTGATGTGGGAGGCTGCCTTTTCCTTTCTTTGCATAAATCGTTGTGCAACCTTACTTGTCCCAACAGTCAGCAGATGATTTTGATTTGGGGATTTGACAACCCTGGCAAGGTCTGCATAGGACTACAGGATTGAATGGGGACAGGGCTCCATATAAAAGATGAGGGCAATCTGAGCTTTTCCCTGGCCTAGGGGCAGAGCAAACCAAAAGGACCAGTTCAAATCAGGGACTAAATTGGAAGCTGCAATCCCTGGTATGCAGCTCAAGCTAGACCTGTGCTGTCCAGTACAGCGACCCCTAGCCACATGTGGTTACCGAGCCCTTGAAACGTGGCTAGTTGAATTGAGATGTCCTGTAAGGGTAAAATATACACCCAATTTTGAAGAGCTAGTATGAAAAAAATGTAATTAATAATATTATATTGATTTTATGTTGAAATGATAATATTTTGGATATATTTGGTTAAATAAAATATTAAAATTAATTTTGGTCGTTTCTTTTCACTTTTTTTAAATGGGGAAAAATTAAAATTACACATGTGGCTTGCATTATATTACTATTGGCAGCGGCTGATCTAGAATCTTACAAGGCAGAGGCATAAAGTGAACCTCAGGACTCGAGTTACCTTTCCACAGTCAAATAGCTCAAGCTTCATTTCCTATTCCATTTATTTCTGCTAACAGGGACCTGCATGAGTGGCTGCTGTCGTCGGATTTGCTGTCCACGGGGAGCGTCGGGGTCTACTCTTGTTCCAGGCACTGAGGCTTGGGCGACTGGGAGATATATTATTCACTCGCTGTTGCTGGTGGAAAACGCTATGTTGCCAAATGCTGCTCTCAGGAGGTGAAAGAAAACCTTTCAATTCATCTTCAGATGCCCAAATAAATCTAGTCCCCCCTCCTCCCACCGCAACAAAAATATTACAATAATAAAGCATTCGTGTCAACCAAAAAGTATCCCAAAGTCTTCTGCGCCTGTAGGGAGACCTGCTGCCAATAAGGCATTAAATCTGAGGGAAACATTTCTGCAATTACTGATCAAATACAATACGGCTAAATTTCACCTCCAGCATATCATTTTGATAATGGGTATGGAAATTATCCATTCAATAGCTATTCAAAAATAACTCAGGAAGATTGGTTACTAGATACTTCACAGGCCTTCGGAATAATCCTTTCTAATCAGGCTGGTGAGAATTCAATAGGCAATATTGGCCTTGGACAAAATAATCTTTTTGGGGTTGCGGGGCTCTGGGCTTGCTCCTTCGCCCATTTGCTGTCCAGGAGGTGAAATCACAAACAGGCAAAAAGGCAGGGACTGTTTCCCTGCGGGCAGAGCTGCTGCCCAATAACCACCGAAGCTCAGTGCAGACAGCTGTGCCTGCAAGTTAAGTGAGGCGCCTTAGTACTTATCAATCAGGAATCAGCAGGGCTTCTAGAGTTGTCCTCATTAAATTTAAAGTATATTCTTTCCCCAGCAGCAAACGTCTCCATTGCCATCCATTTCTGCACAGCCAATTTTAGGCAATCAAAGAGTGCTGGCTTCATCACTGTCTCCGAACAGATTTCCAGCTTGACACAGCTCTTCCCAGCTTGCCTGATCTTTGACAACCAGTAGCTATCTCTCTCTGGTTGCCACCAACACGTCCCTGTCTCCGAGGCTTTTCTGATCCTTTTATCTTCTCACTGCCTTTCTCAGGTCAGGATGTTTTTGTCCATAAAGTAATACCACTCCCACCTGTTTCAGCAGAAATGCTTCTTCATTCTTATTCATTTCTGGGTCCCCCACATCTTAGTTCTCAGCACACGGTAGATGCTTAATGTTTGATGGCCACTTACTTGCTCAAGAAGGCTATGTGGGGAGGTTGAAAAGAACAGTTACTAACTGAGATCAGGGAATATTGCTCTACACCTGATTACCTATGTGACAGCTGGGCAAGTCACTTAACCAACCTATGCCTCAGCTTCCTTAACTGTAATCTGGGAATGATTATCACTCCTTCCTTATAGGATTATTTTGAGACTCAAAAGACTTAGAAAGTGTAAAGTACTATAGACTTCTGTTCATTCATTTGTCAAGCATTTAATGAGCCCCTATTTTGTTCAAGTCCAAAGACGAGAAGCCAAACTTATAATGGCAAACAAGGTCCATTTCTCATCTTCAAGGAGCTCACAGCCTAGAGCGGGGCACAGACATGCAGCTGACTCTAATAGGTGGCAAAATGAAATGAGTGCTGTGGACACTGTGATGATGAGAACCAGGAGCAGAGTGATTCATTCTGATCTTAGGCTTGTAGGAGTGGAAGAGGGAGGGAGACTTCAGAAAGGAGATAGCATTTGTACTGGACCAGGAGGATGATATGGGTTTTGACAGACCAAGAAGGAGGAAGTGAAAGGCAGAGTGAGAGTGCTGAAAAGGCAAGAGACAGGCTGGGGAGATACTGGAGCAGCTAGTGCGGCTGAGGACCGCAGGGGAAGAAATGGCTGTGGCTGGGAAGGTGGGCTGCAACTAGGTTGCCGTGGGCTTGGACTGTACGCTGAAGAGTGTGAGTTCCAGTCCTGTAGTTCAGCGTAGGCTAAAGAAAGGTTTTGGAGCAGTTTTGCAGTATGCAAAGTTCACTCTAGGGGTTGACTGGAGAATGGAGGGAAGACGTACAGGACCAGAGGTAGGAAGAACAGGTAGGACATTCATGTAATACAAATCGTATAAACCGGACTTTCCCTAGCCTGGAGAACCCTAGCCTGGAGAGCAGCTCTGTGAATCGTGGCCTCTGGGGCCAAATGTTCGGGAAACGCTGCTTATTGCAGGCCCCTCTCGAATATTCATAAAACACATTAGCATATTTTTCTAGTGTCCAAGAAGTCTGTTTTATTTAGCATTTTCTAAACTTAATTGATTATAAAATATTTTTTTCCCCACAGAAGATCCAGTAACATGAGTATTCACCTGTGTCAAGGTTGTGGAAGACAATAAAAGACATAGAAATTGTTATAGGTTGGAGAGACTAGGGGCACTTGATGAATAAATGCAGCCTGGTGCAGAAAAAGGTCATTCGTGGAAAAACTGGTGAAATCCGAGTAAAATCTGGAGTTTCGTTAATAGTATTGCACTAATATTTATGTCTTCGTTTTGACAAATTGACTCTGGTTATGTAAGATGCTCACCTCAGGGGAAGCTGAAGGAACAATATACGGAAGCTCTTCGTACTCTTTGCAGTTCTTTTGTAAATCTAAAATTAATTCAGAATAAAAAGGTTTGAAAATATTCGTGTTCATCAAAACAGACTCTGGGAAATTGTTGTGTAAACTGATTTTAAGCACAATCCAGGTTTAATAATATATTTCATTTTCTTAGCATTTACAAATATAAGCACAGTATTTTTTTTTTTACTCTTTTTTTTTTTTTTTTTCGGTACGCGGGCCTCTCACCGTTGTGGCCTCTCCCGCTGCGGAGCACAGGCTCCGGACGCGCAGGCTCAGTGGCCATGGCTCACGGGCCCGGCCGCTCCGCGGCATGTGGGATCCTCCCGGACCGGGGCAGGAACCCGTGTCCCCTGCATCGGCAGGCGGACTCTCAACCACTGCGCCACCAGGGAAGCCCTAAGCACAGTCTTTCATTTTCACTAGACAAAGGAAACTTTCCCTCAAACTTTTACCACTCATATAAGTAAAACATGTAGCTCATGATTGGAGTTCAATAAATCCTAGTCCCCTTTTCCATCTCTTTCTTTAATTTAGAAAACAAAGTTGCCGAGTAATTATTTAGAAACACTATTTTATGGAACAAAAAGTTGGGTTTAAAATTTGGAGAGCTATGTGAGAGCTTGTTCTCTTTCCACAGCAGAGAGAGGTGATGGAAAATGGCATTTAACACAATTTTTGTGTGTGTGTGTGTGTGTGTGTGTGTGGTACGCTGGCCTCTCACTGTTGTGACCTCTCCCGTTGCGGAGCACAGGCTCCGGACGCACAGGCTCAGCGGCCATGGCTCACGGGCCCAGCCGCTCCGCGGCATGTGGGATCTTCCCAGAGCAGGGCACGAACCCATGTCCCCTGCATCGGCAGGCGGACTCTCAACCACTGCGCCACCAGGGAAGCCCTAACACAATTTTTAAGTCTTCCTAGAGCAGACAGGCATTGATACTGTGCAACTTCCAAAGTTCTGTTTTTCACTGTGTTAATTACATAATAGATGGGAAAGCCTAAGAGAATGTTATATTTCTAAGGCTCTAAAATGACTTTAAAAATTGGCAGAATGTGAAATAAATTATATAACTAATACAGAGATCAAAATTAATTAAGTTTCAAAGGAAATTTGTAACATAAAATGTACATGTGGTACAGCCATTCATAGGTGTGGCACCCTTTACCCCCAAAACACACACAGTGTGTACACACCAGTGCTCCCCTCCTTGATTTTAGGACTTGCCTGCAGCGATGGGTAGATGATCACTGATGGGCTTAAGCCAAATCAACTGCACTTTATACGGCTGTAACTCAACAGATGTGTGGGTCTGTTGTGTGGATGCCCGGGGAACACGGCACCCTCCAGTAGCATCTCTGACAGTATCCTTGACTGAGTGACTTTATTTCCTCACTTTATCTGTTTTAATGTGTTGAGGGAAAACAATGTCCTGACCTCTGACACTTTGTGAGACTTAAATGATTCTGTCCACACTGTGTGGGGGGAGGGAGAGGGAAGAGGGGTGATATTGCTGCTCCTCACAGAGTCTGGGCTTCTAGGCTCTCAGCTGTCAGTATTTATACCCCAAGGTGAATCAGGGCAACCTATACTCCTGAGGGGATCCCGATTAAAACCCAGTGTCAGGTCAGGTGAGGTGGATATTATGTACCCAAGCTGGGCCAAGAGCAGTCAGGGGAAAGAAAGGTGGAAGATTGCTCCTGGAGATGGGAGACAGCCAGGGGAGCTGCCCCAGAAAGGGGGGCTCTGGGTCCAAGGTAAACTCATGCCAACCCAAGACACCAGTCATCTCAAACAACTGTAAGTGGAGATGCAGAGCTGCTCCACCCCTCCCTTTGGAAGGAATACGACTTTTCTTACTGATATTCATGGTATAAATGGCTTTATTTTACTCAATGGTGTTAGGGCCCCTGAGGAGGCAGAAGTAGGATCTAGATGAAGCTAGAAGGGTAGAGATTTCAGACCAAAATAAGAAGGAAATTGTAAATAGAAGGAGTTTGCTAAAGATAAGTATGGTGGCCTTAGGGCATGGTGAGCTTACTCTGGGAGTGTTCAAAGCAGAAGATGCAATGCCATTCGGCAGGAGAGGTGTGGGGAGGAATCAAACATAATCAGGGAAGGGGAAGCTCAAAGTACTCGCCTTAAGCAAAGATCCATCTATTTGACCTTGGCAAAGAAAGACTCCAGTGAACACACACACACACACACACACACACACACACACACACACACAACACACACTCCCCCAAGCACACACACACACTCACCTGGTGGGACACCTAAACTAATAATTCCAGCTCAGCTTTCTATAAGGACCCTGAGCTGAGGGGAGAGATGTGTGTGTGTGTGTGTGTGTGTGTGTGTGTGTGTGTGTGTGTGCGCGCGCGCACACACATGCGTGCGCGTGTTGGGTAGCAGGAGTCATCTAATGGAAGGGAGCAGAGAAGACTCTGTTGTTATAGAAAACTAACAATTGTTTAGAGAAGACAATCCTAGATCCTTAGGGTTTAGTTTAAAAGTCTAGACTTTTCTAGCAGTGATCACTTAGCTCTTCTTTAATGCAGTCCCCAAACTTCTATTAGACTGAAAAATAAGGGAGATGAATATTTCCAGTTGATGACAACTGTAAAAATAGCTAGTATTTAAGTGTTCACTATGTTCCAGGCTAAGAACTTTACTTGTATTTAATTATTTAATCCTCATCACAGCCCTTTGAGAGAGGCACTGTGTTCACTCCCATTTTATAGATGCATAAACTGAGGTTCAGGGAACCTCTGCTATAGATGGCAGAGGACTTGAGCTTATGCAGTCCTCCTCCAAAGCCTGTGCCATTAACTACTGGCACAATACCACCAAGTTTATACTTAAATCAGGATTGTTGGGGCCTACCTGTTTGAGGGTTCCCAGCTTCAGGGGAGAAGAAAAAGAATTGTGGCCCTGGAGGCGAGGACCTCTCCCTGAAGCTCACTTGGCATGGCTCCCATGTCAGGTCCCTAGGCCCAGCATGTAGTGGCAGTCTCCTTGGAATGGGCAAAGGCATGTTCCTCTGGAGGCAGCAGGGAAAGTTCTGGCTGTCCTCTGACCCAGAGCAGCCAGGGGACAGGAACTCCTAGACAAAGGTGGTCCTCTTCTCCCCAGCCTGGAGCAGGGGAGATGGTTTGATTTTGCTCCCTCTTATTTTTTATCTGGAAAGTGAAGATGAAAACCAGATCTTTTCCGTTAGGTCCTGTGTCTCATAAACATCTTTCTGTCAAGGTCACAATCAAATTAAGGTGTTCATGGATCTTCATGGATCCTCCACTCCTGGAATTTCTTTCAACTAAAGACCAGAGATAGCTTCACACACTCACAGCTGACAGAAAAGAATTCAACAGTTTAGAGGAGATGTTTTGTGTCTGAATACCATTGTACCTAAGCAAATAAATAGAAAATGTAGGCAGTCATATGTTAAAGCAGTCCTGTAGTCCCCCGGGCTGCTCTCTAAAAGTAGAGTGCTCTCAGAGCCTGCGTGCAACACAGCATCCACTGTTCGTTATTAGGCTGGCTCTGCCGTAAGGGAAAGATTAATTAATGACCGCTACAGTTTAATGTATAACTATCATTCAAACGTATTCACTCATCCTTTACTTCATTTTCTTTGTTGCTTTCCAATAGAAGCGAAAACAGGGTATATATATTCCTGTATAACAATAGATTATTATCCTAATTATAGTTGCCTGGTGTTTTCTACACTTTTACCATTTTATTAAAAACAATTATCTGAGAAGAACCAATCTTTTGTAATACCTACCCTATTGTTCTCATTTCTCTCTGATTCTGATGAGGTCTTTTCAAAGGGTATTTTATTCATAATTATAGACTATAAGGCAATTGCTCAGAAACTGAGTCCAGGAGGTATTTTG
This sequence comes from Delphinus delphis, assembly GCF_949987515.2. Lineage (NCBI taxonomy): Eukaryota > Metazoa > Chordata > Mammalia > Artiodactyla > Delphinidae > Delphinus > Delphinus delphis. The sequence continues at coordinate 11,919,780 of NC_082704.1, forward strand.
TTGAGATTAATTTTTTTCTTTCACTTCTTGATCCAATTATGTCTTTAGGTTGTTTTGTTTTGTTTTTTTAAAAACGGGCCACTTAATAAACCTATGCCTTTTCTGTAAGTCGAATATTATCTATTAGGAACGATCAACATTAAAGCCTATAGAGAGAATATTTTAAAGACAGAATATTTTAGAAAAGTATAAAACTTATAAAAGTATAAAAGTATAAGTATAAAACTAAAGTATAAAACTTATAAAAGTATAAAAGTATTTTAGAAAAGTATAAAAAGTCATAGTAAGTATGACTTTTTTTGTTTCATAAAATGAATCTAGCCTCTGCACATGAGTAGGTGGGAGAAAAAAGTGCCTTAAATTCAAGCATTGTTCCCTGACTAAAGGGTATTTTTATACTGATAGTTATTTTTACGTAGGCTTTTGGTCATCTTGGAAAAAAAATTATGGCATTGGGACTGTATTTTTTAAAAGTCAGGCTCAGTTAGGTGTACAGCAAAATGAATCAGTTATACATATACATATATCCATTCTTTTTCAGATCCTTTCCCCATATAGGTTACTGACACAACATTGTAAATCAACTATACTGTACTCCAATATAAAATAAAAAAAATTTTTTAAAAGTCAGGCCCAGTCAAAACATATCTGGGTGAAGAGGTTGATGAGTCCAAAGCAGCAAACAGGCAGCAGACGTGGGTTGGGGGATTCAAGTGACGATGCCCTGTGGTGTAGTGGGCAGAAGCATCCAGACCCAAAACCTCTAGTTCTTCAACTTTCCAACTTTTTGACCATGTCCCAGAGTAAATAATACATTAAATATCACTACCAGTACATACACACACGCACAGGCACACACACAACATACTTGTTCTCTTGCTACCCAGGAGGCACTTTCATAGCTTCTGTCCTATATTTTCCTATTCTATCTTAACCTGTATCATTCTGTTCTACTGCATATTTAAACATACTGGTTGTGATGTCATGACCCACGAATGGGTCATGAACAGCAGTGTTCACAACCACAGCTTTTAGTAGGACTTGGGGTGAGAGGAGCATCGTACTGAGGATGACTGATGACAAAACTCCTTTTGGTCACCCTTCTGCATTGCCCTAGTGCCCTGGTCCAGCTGCGTTGGGCTGGGTGCCTCATGGCTTATTGGGAGACGGCAGCTCTCCCCACTACTGGACAGTCGTTCTTCAGGTAGGCTTGAGAGACTCAATTTCATGAAGTCCCCTCAGCAGCTCTGCTGACTCTCAAAGATGTCCATATGTCCATGTTTTCCTCTGCCCTGCCCTGTAAGCTCTGGGGCTCCCCAGCGAGTAGTCTGATGGTGGGGCAAGTCAGTAGAATGGCTAGGTCATCTAAGTATGAATGGGATCTAAATATGAGTGTCCAAATAAAATGACAGGACTAGTAACTGTACTTTTCTCTCAGCCTCCTGCCCTTATATGTCAAGTAGATAAGCTAGAAGGATTGCCAATGTAACATCTTTTTAGGGAGAACACAAGGGCTCAGCTTCCACTTCTTTTTTTTAAATTGATGACACTTCATCTCTGTTCCTTAGCCATTTACGATAAGTCCCATTTCAAGAACAAATTGTAACTGCCTTGCATTTCACTCTAGGGGTTCTCTGTGCTCTGAAGATCGGCACGTTAGACTAATAACAGGGCACCTCCTCCTTTAGGTCTTTATCCTGGCTGATCTTTCTTTAGTTTTTGAAAGAATTACTATTTTTAAAATTTTCATAAAAATTCATAGTCATGATAGAAAAATATGAAAATGTGAAAAAACAAAAGTAATTTAAAAAAGCCTCTCTAATCCTCCCATGCAAGGACTAGACCCATCTATCACACCAGACATTTTCCTATGCTAAAAAATCTATGCAGACATATATTTTGAAAAACAGGATCCTACGATACACACTGATTTTTCATTTAACAATATATTGTTAACACCTTTGTAGGTCCACAAAAATAGACTGAAATAACATTTTCCGCGGTTACATGGAATCCCACCGTACAGACTGCACATCATTTCTTTAACCGGTCTTGTTGCCTATGTAGGTTGTTTCCAGTTTTCACTATTACAAGCAAACTTGTGACAAACATTTTTGTGTAAACATCTGTTCACACATTTAAAATCATTTCCTTTGAATAAATTCTTAGAATGGAATTTCTAGATCAGCAAGTAGGCACACGTTTAAGGCTTTTGATTATTATTTCCAAAATGCCCTCCAGAAAGGATATACCAAGTTTAACCTTATCATCATCAGTAAACAAAAGTGCCCACTTCCTTACAGTCTCACCAGCAATGGGTGTTCTCATTCTTTACAGCGTTAGCCAATATAATTGGCAAGAAAAGGTAGGAGATTGTAATCTTGATCGGGTTTTAGGTCATTTCTGCTGAATTTCCAAGTACCCCACTTCGCACTTTCCCTGCAGGACACATATTGCCAAAATGCCTTCTAAAAGTTAGTCTTCATTTATTTTCTCCCCAGTGGTGTGAGTGTCCCCTTCTCTTCCCCTCAGCCACCCTGGGTGTTACTATATTCATTTTCATTTTTGTCAATCTGATAACTGGCCACTTTAGTTGAATGCTTAGTAAAATCCTGTACTTGACAACAATGGATGGGACATCTGAACGTTGCCACTTTCAACTGCTGTGAGTGTTTCCTAACATGGTGACTAGAATTTCCTGCCAAGCCTTTTCCTTGCTCTCTGGCTCCAGGGTACCAGGCTTGGGAGAAGCCTTCAGGTACCCGTGGCTGCCATTGTCCAGGGAGGTTTTGCCCACAGTGACAGGTGACAGGGTCTTTGACTCCTTCTGGCCCTGGTTTGCTTGCAGTGGCACCTGGCGTTCAGTCTAGGTGGAACAGTCTGTGTTCTAAGAACACCGAGATCCTGGAGGAGGTGGGTTTTCTCCTCTTTGAGGCAGATGGAAAATGCCAAAAAGAGAATGGATGAGTACTTGACCTAGGATTCTCTGGCGGGCGCTGGACTGTAAGGAAAGGGCAGCTTTGAGTCCTGATTGGTGAGGCCTAGTGTCTACATTTTCCATGAGCCTCTCTTTTGATAGCTAGGTCTCAAATCATGATTGACACCTACCTGTTCAGCAGGCTTCTGGGAACTGGCAAGGAACTCAGTTACCATCTGTGGTGTTGCCTCTATTAGCAAGAAACTGTTCAAGTTTGAGCCAACTTTCTTGGAAACTTTCAAGCCCAGCCTTATTACAATCCAGATTCCCAGCTCTAGAATTTTTGAATCAGAACCTCTGAGGTAAGACCCCCATGCATTTGCAACTGTAAGGATTGCCTCAGGTGATTTGGAAGCACTTTTAAATGTGAGTAAGAGCTCTCTTAAACCTCATCTTAATCTTTCATGTGTATGAGTCACCTTGGAATCAAATTAAAATGCATATTCTGATTCTGTAGGTCTGGGGTGGAGCCAGTGATTCTTCATTTCTAAGCAAACTCTCAGGTAATACCTATGCTGCTTGTCTGTGGACCACACTTTGAGTAGCAAGGCCCTAAGTCATGCTCTACTACTAACTAGTTGGGATTGCTTTGATCTTGGAGTGTGAGGTACAAAAGGGACCAGAGAATGCACCACAGAAGAGGTGATGTGGCAATTAGGCTCGAGGTTGAGTAGAGTAGAGGAGAGATGGGAAATGGTGTTTCTGAGAGGCTACCTGCTCTTATGAAATTTAAATGTATAACTTACTCCCGCTTAGAGCCTCGGTAGGACTCAATGTTTCCTGTAGGCCCAAACTCCTGGATCTGAATCTTCAAATCATCTTGGTTGAACATTTCTTAAACTGTGTGTGGATCCTAAAGTGCAATCATTTTTTTCTTAATCTTAGGAGGGTTTTTGTTGTCTTTGTGGTTTAGAGACACAGGCTGCCCTCAAAAGACACGTGGAAAAATTAGTTAAAATATTTTGAAAGTCTGGTTTCTGGGAACTTGGAAGGAAGGTGGTTTATTTATTTTTTGTAATCGAGGTATAACACACATACAGTGAAGTGCATCAAGTTTAAGTACAACTCAGGAAACGTTTATACATACACATATCTATGTAACCACTCCCCAAGTCAAGATAAAGAACATTTTCAGCACCCCAGAAGCTTCCTTCAGTGTTTCCACCCATTAACCCCCCTCCCCCAAAGGTAACCACTATGCTGACATCTAAAACCATAGATCACTTTTACCTGTTCTTAAATCTCATTGAATGAAATGATACAGGATGCATTCTTCTTTGTGTGGCTTCTTTTGATCAACATTAAATTTTTGAGATCCATCTGGGTTGTTGCAGCAGTCTACCCTCAAAGAGATGCCTTTAATTCTCTTAAAATATTTTGAAAGTTTTGTTTTGGCAAGATTGCGGGAAGGCTGAGGCTTTTTGAATGGAGACAACCACAAAGGAGGTGAAGCAGCTGATGGGAACACTTGCAAGTGAATGAGGCAAGATTGTCATTGGAGACTCTTTCAGCCTCCTCTTTTGCTCCTTCCTGGATTGCATTTATTGGCGCGGCCTAGACCTATGGAGACCGCACCTTAGAGGCGAGACCTGGGGTTGAGCAACCCCAAAACCTGCAATTCCCTTCATTCAGCGACAGAGCTGAATAGAAGGCATGGTTTCTGTGTGCTCCTGGCGTTTTCTATTTTGACTAGAAGAGATGCTCTTGCAGGAATAACTGTAATATAGGGAGTGTGAAAACATTATAAGATTATTAACCACAAAAGGATATAAGAGATGGGAGGAGGCAGGGATAATTCTAACTGAGAGACTTGAGGAAGAGTTCAGAAAGAAGTTGATACGTCAACTGGGCTTGGAAGAAGAAATAAATCAGCCAGGTGAAGAAAGGAAGGAATTTCCAAGCAGAGGGACCAGTGGAAGAAAAGAGAGGATGAAGTGTGGCATTTTCAGAGAATGGCGAGTCAGCCAGCATGGTTGGAGCATAAGGCAGGATGAGGTGAGGTGGGACACGGGGGGATGAAGCTAGTAATAGAAAATGGATCTAAAGAGTAAGTTGAGCCAAACTGAGATGACCTTCAATACTATCCTTAAGATCTTGAACTTTGTGCTAGAAGCAGAGAGACAGCCACTGAAGATTTTGAGTAGAGCTGGCAATATTAGCAAGATGGTAACTCTGGGGGCAATGTGAAGAATTAATTAAATTGTGGCTAGAGAAGCAGAGAGAGACTTTGTCCTGCCTCACTGGGACAGGTAGCATGACAAAGTGGCTACCACATAGACTCTGGAGTCAGAGAAGCCTAGGTTCCAGCTCTGGTTAGAATTCTGGCCCTGCCATTTACCAGCTGTGTGGCCTTGGGCATATTACCTAACCTCTCTGGACCTGAAGAATGAGGAAAACAATAGCATCTACCTTCTGGTGATATTGTGGGGATCAAAGGAGATTACACATATAAAGTAGGGGGACACCGGGCCTGCCACAGAGTAAGTGCTCACTAACTGGCATCTACTACTGTTATTAAAGGCATTACCCCAGGTTGCCTTTGGGGTGCTGAGGCCTCCGAGAAGGAAGACTTTTTGCTAAGGAGGCTGATGCCTAAATTCTTTCTCTGTTGGGTCTGTAACAATTCTTTCTGCTTTGGCACATGTTCTCTCTGGGGCCTTGGACTGTGCTTGCTGGTGCAGAGAGATTCCCTTTCTGTCTGCTGGATTGCTGGCTGCCTAGCTTGGGATTCCCAGCTGTTTCCCAGAGAGCCCTAGGACTGAAGGTTGTGCTTCAAGAATATCTTTCTCTGCTCTCCTTTGTCAAGTTCACTATAGGAATCCCATCCCTGGGGGGCCCAGAGCCCAGACAAAGGGCAGTGGAGCCGAGTGGAGCTGTCCCAAAAGCTCAGCCCCGAAGCTCCCTGCAGCTGCTCAATCAGGGAACTCCTAGGACTTCCTGTGGGGTTTCTCATTTACCTAACCCGGCTTTTCATTATTGTTGCCTAAGAAAAATCTGGAGTCCTTTTTCCTCCTGAATATAAGTGACCTCTCAGGGACAGAGGCCCTGTTAGAGGTATTGAGAATTCTCCTTCCCTGCCACTTCAGTGATGAACTTCTGACAGGCACAAAATGCGTTCTTAATCACCAGGACTGAACTGCATTCTATCACTCTTAACAGACAGAAAAGACAGCTCTGGGAGGTAGTGAGTTCCCCGTTCTTAGAGGTGTTTAAGCTAGACTACAACTGGTTGTGGTGGTGGTGTGTGTACGTGGGGGGTAATTTAGAGGTAATTGTTTTATGGGTTGCTAGACCAGATGACTCTCTAAAGCCCCATCTAGCTCTGAGATTCTGTGATGTACCTAAGCTCGCCTGTGGGTTTATTTGCTCACCCAAACCAATCAGCCAATCTCTGCACTGTTCAGTCGACAACACTATTTTATATCAGGTCTCCTGTAGAGACTGAACCCCTCTGGTTTATGAAGCTTGTACTACATTACTCAAATTGTAATGATCCTTACAGAAAATTTGATGAGGCAAGTCTGCTCATCTGCTATCCACTCATTAACTCTGCCGTGTGCCCATCAGAGGGCACATGGTGGGGACAATGACCTTCTCCATATGGAATGTGCCCATAGGGCCTGCCACAGAGCAGCTGCAGGGGCCTCTCCTACTGATGTCCACTCACTGACTGAGCTCCGTGGACTGCTCTCAATACCAACAGGAAAGACTCATGGAGGGACCGAGAAGGGACACAGGCAGAGGCAGTAAGGCTTAAGCTCTAGGGCAAGACTTCCTGTGTTTAAAACTTGACTGTATTCCTTACTAGCTGTATGACCTTGGGCGAATTATTTAATTTCTCTGAGCCTCAGTTTTCTCATCTGGAAAAGGGGCTAACAATTTTACCTGTATCACAGGGTTGATGTGAGGCAAACATTGTTAAGTATTTACTGTTATTATTATTAAACAAGGTTTAATATTTATTTCATTCACTTACAAACTGAAATTAAATCCCAAAGTACTTGGTTTCTTTAGGCTTCCTGGCCTCCTCGTGCTCCTTTCCCCTCTTCCACAGTCATGTCAGAGAAACAGCTGAAGAACATTGCGCTGACTTGCCAGAAAGTCTATGGCTTACCTTTCCTTGAAGAAACTAGTTTAACAGGAAATAACGTTAAGTTAAAGGAATAAATTGGCAATGATGGAATTCTTGGCATCAACCAGAAGATAATGGAGGAGTTTGGGGATGCAAAGGGCTTGCCTGTGGATCAGAAGAAACAAAGTTGCCAGATAAGGTTGGTTATATGACAACTCCAAGGCCCCCCCACTGTGTTTCCTTGACACTGAGTTCCTCAAGCGTTGGGAAGAGTTCTGTCTGAAGCAGGGTCTTGGAAAGCAGGGCTGCATTTCCACACAAAGGGGCTTGGCCGGGTGGATATTGGCGCTAGGGAGGGGGGACCCTAGGAAGGTTTGGGTCAGGGGTCAAACTCTGCTGGAGGTCTTACAAGCTTCATTGGAGTCAAGCACAAAATTCCCTCAGAGTGAGCCAAACAGCCCTTCCAAGGGGGCGTGACCAGGTCTGGAGGCAGTAGCCAAATTTCAAACAAAAGAGCCCAGCAGCAGGCACCTGGCCACTTAGTGAAGTTCTCTGAATAGCATGTTTGTTGCCTTGCTGACCATACTGAGAGGTGTGTGTGGTGCCTGAGAATGAGTGGCCACAGAGCAGGAGGGGAGAGGGCGACCTCTCAAGTTAGCCTTATGCTCCCTGATGAAATGAGTACAAAGTACTTATTTCTCTGAAACAGAAGGTGGGTAACTAACAAGATCTCTGCCCTTTAGTATTTTTTCCTTGGCCCAATAATGTTCACCCTCATTATCACCAACCTATATGAGGAGTTTGAGGGCATGAGTATCTGATTTGCAATGACACAAAGATGGTGGGGGAGAGTCTATATTCTGGATGATATAACCAGGATTTCCAAAGGCTTCTTCAAATATTATCTTCAATAAGTGTAAAGTGAGCGCCTAGGTTCAAAAAAGCAACTGCACAATTTCAAGACTAGGAGAATGTGGATTAACAGTAAGCATAGAGCATAGGAAGAGTTGTAAGTTTTAGTTGACTAAGCTCTATATTAGTCAACAGTATGATGCTGCTGCTGAAACAGATAATTCCCAAAACCAGACAAGGATGTCACAAAGAAAGAAAACTACAGGCCAATATCACTGATGAACATAGATGCGAAAATCCTCAAAAAAATACTAGCAAACAGAATCCAACAGCACATTAAACGGATCATACACCATGATCAAGTGGGGTTTATTCCAGGAATGCAAGGATTCTTCAATATATGCAAATCAATCAACGTGATACACCATATTAACAAACTGAAGGAGAAAAACCACATGATCATCTCAATAGATGCAGAGAAAGCTTTCGACAAAATTCAACACCCATTTATGATAAAAACCCTCCAGAAAGTAGGCATAGATGGAACTTTCCTCAACATAATAAAGGCCATATATGACAAACCCACAGCCAACATCGTCCTCAATGGTGAAAAACTGAAAGCATTTCCACTAAGATCAGGAACAAGACAAGGTTGCCCACTCTCACCACTCTTATTCAACATAGTTTTGGAAGTTTTAGCCACAGCAATCAGAGAAGAAAAGGAAATAAAAGGAATCCAAATCGGAAAAGAAGAAGTAAAGCTGTCATTGTTTGCAGATGACATGATACTATACATAGAGAATCCTAAAGGTGCTACCTGAAAACCGCTAGAGCTAATCAATGAATTTGGTAAAGTAGCAGGATACAAAATTAATGCACAGAAATCTCTGGCATTCCTATACACTAATGATGAAAAATCTGAAAGTGAAATCAAGAAAACACTCCCATTTACCACTGCAACAAAAAGAATAAAATATCTAGGAATAAACCTACCTAAGGAGACAAAAGACCTGTATGCAGAAAATTATAAGACACTGATGAAAGGAATTAAAGATGACACAAATAGATGGAGAGATATACCATGTTCTTGGATTGGAAGAATCAACATTGTGAAAATGACTCTACTACCCAAAGCAATCTACAGATTCAATGCAATCCCTATCAAACAACCAATGGCATTTTTCACAGAACTAGAACAAAAAATTCACAATTTGTATGGAAACACAAAAGACCCTGAATAGCCAAAGCAGTCTTGAGAAAGAAAAACAGAGCTGGAGGAATCAGGCTCCCTGACTTCAGACTATACTACAAAGCTACAGTAATCAAGACAGTATGGCACTGGCACAAAAACAGAAATATAGATCAATGGAACAGGATAGAAAGCCCAGAGATAAACCCACGCTCACATGGTCACCTTATCTTTGATAAAGGAGGCAGGAATGTACAGTTGAGAAAGGACAGCCTCTTCAATAAGTGGTGCTGGGAAAACTGGACAGGTACATGTAAAATATGAGTTTAGAACACTCCCTAACACCATACACAAAAATAAGCTCAAAATGGATTAAAGACCTAAATGTAAGGCCAGAAACTATCAAACTCTGAGAGGAAAACATAGGCAGGACACTCTGTGACATAAATCACAGCAAGATGCTTTTTGACCCACCTCCTAGAGAAATGGAAATAAAAACAAAAATAAACAAATGGGACCTAATGAAACTTCAAAGCTTTTGCACAGCAAAGGAAACCATAAACAAGACCAAAAGACAACCCTCAGAATGGGAGAAAATATTTGCAAATGAAACAACTGACAAAGGATTAATCTCCAAAATTTATAAGCAGCTCATGAAGCTTAATAACAAAAAAAACAAACAACCCAATCCAAAAATGGGCAGAAGACCTAAATAGACATTTCTCCAAAGAAGATATACAGACTGCCAACAAACACATGAAAGAATGCTCAACATCACTAATCATTAGAGAAATGCAAATCAAAACTACAATGTGATATCATCTCACACTGGTCAGAATGGCCATCATCAAAAAATCTAGAAACAATAAATGCTGGAGAGGGTGTGGAGAAAAGGGAACCCTCTTGCACTGTTGGTGGGAATGTAAATTGATACAGCCACTGTGGAGAACAGTATGGAGGTTCCTTTAAAAACTACAAATAGAACTACCATATGACCCAGCAATCCCACTAGTGGGCATATACCCTGAGAAAACCATAATTCAAAAAGAGTCATGTACCAAAATGTTCATTGCAGCTCTATTTACAATAGCCCAGAGATGGAAACAACCTAAGTGTCCATCATCAGATGAATGGATAAAGAAGATGTGGCACATATATACAATGGAATATTACTCAGCCATAAAAAGAAACGAAATTGAGCTATTTGTAATGATGTGGATAGACCTAGAGTCTGTCATACAGAGTGAAGTAAGTCAGAAAGAGAGAGACAAATACCGTATGCTAACACATATATATGGAATTTAAGGAAAAAAATGTCATGAAAAACCTAGGGGTAAAACAGGAATAAAGACACAGACCTACTAGAGAATACGGGGAGGGGGAAGGGTAAGCTGTGACAAAGCGAGAGAGAGGCATGGGCATATATACACTACCAAATGTAAAATAGATAGCTAGTGGGAAGCAGCCGCATAGCACAGGGAGATCAGCTCGGTGCTTTGTGATTGCCTGGAGGGGTGGGATAGGGAGGGTGGGAGGGAGGGAGACGCAAGAGGGAAGAGATATGGGAACATATGTATATGTATAACTGATTCATTTTGTTGTAAAGCAGAAACTAACACACCATTGTAAAGCAATTACACTCCAATAAAGATAAAAAAAAACAGATAATTCGATTGTGGATTGTATTAATGAAATACAGTAGATCGACCAGTTGAAGTTGCTGATGCTTGACGATTTTTGACTTACAAAATGGCAATTGTATTTGGTTAAAGAGAACACCAAGCACAAGATGAGGGATCCTAAACCCGGAGGACATTATACTAAGTGAAATAAGCCAGACACAGAAGGACAAATACTGTATGATCTCACTTATATGTGGAATCAAAAACGTCAAATTCATGGAACCAGAGAATAGAATGGTGGTTAGGGGCTGGGGGTGGGGGAAATGGGGTACAAACTTTCAGTTATTAGATGAATAAGTTCTGGGAATCTAATGTGCAGCATGATGACTGCAGTTAATAATACTGGATTTTTACTTGAAATGTGCTAAGAGAGTAGATCTTAGATGTTCTCATCACACACACAAAAAATGGTAACTATGGTTTAGGAGGTTATAGATATGTTAATTAACTTGATTGTGGTAATCATTTCACAGTGTATACCTATGTAGAATCATCACATTGTACACTTTAAATGTACACATTTTTAAGTTGTCGATTTTTTTTTTTTTTTTTTGGCTGCACGGCAGGCAGGATCTTAGTTCCCCGACCAGGAATCTAACCCATGTCTGCTGCAGCGGAAGCGCGGAGTCCTAACCACTGGACCGTCAGGGAAGTCCCTAATTTGTCAACTATACCTCAATAAAGCTGGAGAAAAAAAGAAGATGAATATCCTTTGTGCTCTGCACTGATTAGACCGCATTTAGAGGACTGTGCTTGGTTCTAGGGGACACTTTATAAAAGGAATTTTGATAAATATGCACAGAGAATTCCTACTATAATTTAGGGATTCAAAACTGTATTACTGAGGGAAAGGATGAACAAACTGCTGACAGGCTGGGGACTTGTGAGCTGTCTTCAGATATTAGAGGCGCTAGGAAGTGGGAAAGGATTGTTTTCTGGATAGTTTTGGAAAGCAGCAGAAAGACAAATTAGCAGGAGTTACAGAGCAGTAGATTTGTATTCAACTTAAGGTTTCTCATGATTGAGGCTTCTCTGGGTAGCGAGATCTCCATCAAGTGTTCAAGCAGAAGCTGCATGTTGCTGAGGGCATTTACGTACCAGAAAAGATTTGAACAACTTTATCACTTGGTTCCCTTGCAACTCAGAGGAGACTCTGTGATTCAGCTCAAAACGGAACTAAAATCGGTTCAGTCCCACCACAGGGGGTAGCTTTCTTACATCTTAGCATTTTGTTTTAGTGTCAAGAAGACAATAGTAATGCATCAGTAATGCAACTCCACTGGATTCTTCCAAGTCTTCAGCATGTTTTGTTTGAGCAAATTTAAAGTGATCTTCTCGAGACGCATTTTTAATCTATACTGGAGAATCTGGTTTAGAAATTCCATTGCTTAAATTTCATACTGTGTTGGATTTTTGAACCCACTTGAGAACTAGTAGCTAGAAGTGCTGAAAAGAACTCAACTAGGTTGGGGTCGGATATAATTACATTATACTAGTGGCAATGACTGTTTCTAAGAAAAGTAAATTAGAGTGAAGAACCAGAGGATTCTTAAATATCAAATATTTTTTATGAGATAACATTTTGATAAACTAAGTAAAGATGAAACAAAATATTTCATTTCTCGCAAAGTGCAGAAGAGTTTAAAAACTAAGGCACTGTACACTTAAACTGGATGCATTTTATAGTACCTAAATTATACCTCAGTAAAATTGTTTAAAATAGACAAAGGTATTTGGCAAAATATACTTTAGGTTTTCAAGGTTAAAGCACTTGAAAGCATGCTCAACGAGCACAGTATTAGGCCAGTATAAGAGTATTTGCCGTAAAGTCAAACTGCTTTTGCATTTGTTACCTGGTTCCTCCACTTACTAACTAAGTAAATTTGGTCATTTAACTTCTCCAAGCCTCAGTTTCCTTATGTGCCAAGCCAGCTTACGTGGAGGAGGTGGGGCTGGATTGATGGCTAGGAATTTGATCAGGGTAAAAGAGAGGAAGGCTATTCCAGGCAGAGAAACAGTACAATTAAAGGGCTGAATTTTTATGTCCATGGGACAGAGAGAAACTCACCAGAATGCAGTTGGTGCCGCAATACCTGACGTATACAGAGTCTCCTGTTTTCACGCCTAATGGACTACTAAAAATCCATGTAGAAGTTTGAGAGTGTGGAAAATTGTCTTACATGATATGGGATAGAGTGGGGTGTCCCATTCCCAGAAAATGAAAAATAGTATTGAAAAACCCACATGAACCTGAAGGATACATTCACAGCCTTTTGTACACATTCTCTGTGTCAAAAAACTGAATCTAAAGACTAAGATTAATGAGTCTCTAATTTTGGACCGTGTAATGATTTCCATCTTTATCTTAATCGTATTATGTCTAAGAGACCCGAGCTTCTTCTCACTAGTACCAACACTTTTGTTATTCTGTTTTCTACTTTCCATTCATTTATTACTTGGAATCTGCATATCACTTTATTATTCTTTCCATTGAAGTATAGTTGACATACAGTATTGTGTTAGTTTCTGTTGTACAACATAACGATCCACCAAACACATTATGAACGGATCACTATGACAATTCCAGTAATAATCTATCCCCACACGAAATTATTACAGTATTATTGACTCTATTTCTCATGCTGTACATTACATCCCCGTGGCTTATTTATTTTATAACTGGAAGATTATATCTCTTAATCCCCTTCACATATTTTGCCCCTCCCCTCTGGCAACCACCAGTTTGCTCTCTGTATCCATTCACTTTTATAAAGACTGGATGCAAAGTGAGAAGTTGCCTGAACCGCTGTATCCAAAAAATTAACGCTGCTGAAATAAGTGGTATCCTCATGAGACACCCCAAAATTCCCATTCATTCAGTGACTGCTCAGCAATCCGCAGTGGGTGTAGAGATGGCAGTTCTAGGAGACCAACGTAGAATGGCAGAAGTGTTGAATGTGTGAAGGGAAGGACGCTCATGCCTGGAAAGAGGTGGGGTCTGAGGGTGCCATGTATTCTCGAATGTGCGATTGCAGAACAACAGAGCCAGTCATTTTGAAGAAAGCCTTACTAAGGTGTTTGAATAAAACTTTGCCAAGCAGGCCTACCACTTCATTCCGATTGTGAATGGAGTCACCCAGCTTTGGAGAGCTGATATTCCTTAGCAACTGAGTAGCAACCACTTGAGCTCATGATCTTAATTACAAACTGCCTCAGTTCCAGGGGCACCCCAGCACTTGCCGAAGAATATTTTAAACAAGATTTTGGTATAAAGATTTATATTTATCTAATTACCTTTTGCCAAAGAAAATGGTATCCAAGCCTCTTTCCTCTCCCCAGGCATATTTTTCCAGAAGTAACTGGTGATGACAGAGCCCATTTTCCACTCCCTCCTATCCATGCTGTTCTCCATTCCTCCCCTTTGCCTAGGCTGATCTGGGGGCTCCCTTGGTCATCTTTTTCCCGCCTCTGAAGCACCGAGCTAAACCAAAGCTTCAAGAGTGACCAACTTGGGAACAATGTGAGAACCTGTCTAAAGGACAAACATTACTAACACTTTGGTTAAAGTCATTGGAAAACTATTTAACTTTCAGCAAATACCTACCAAAATGTAGAAATTGTCTAATTCAACACTCTACCTGTAGCATAAATACTATTAAGACCTCAAAGGAAAAGATGGCCATCACAATTACTTTCAATTGTAGTGTGCTTTTAACTTTTTTCAAAGCACTTTCACATCCTTGATCTCATTTTATCCTCATAAGAACCCTATGAGGTGAATACAAGAAGTATTATCTCCATTTTATAGTTAAAGAAACTTAACCATCACACACACACACACACACACACACACACACACACACACACACTATCTGTGCATGTGAAAAGGCAAAGATGATGAACTTCTTTAGAACCTGAGAGAGTATGGGAGGAGGGAGAGACAAAGGATAGAGAATAAAAACCAGTGCTTTGTTTAGGGTCAGGGAACTGATTGGTGTCTACTTCTTTATTCCCTCATTTAAAAAAAAATCACAAAATAGACAGAATCACTGCTTGTTCAACAACTAAGAGGAAATCACACTGCATGAACCTCCAACGGTGGCTAAAAGAGGAGAAGCTAGACCTAGCCACTTGTCTTTAAATAGATCTCATGCTCACAAATACAGTCAAAGCACTTAGGCTCCTTAGAGCTCTAGGTTTCTTGTAGCACCAGAATTCTTTCTATTCCCCAGGGGGCAATGGGGGAGGGAAGAGAGGGAGATGCAAAGAAAAGGGATGTGCTGTTTAATTAAACTGGTAAATCTTTTTCCTTTGAGAAAAATACGGCTTCTTAATATTTGATTTTGCAACTTTAATATCAGCACAGATGCCAGAGAGTCAGTCTGTGTGTCAGCAAGGGCACTGCTTTTAAGGCTGAGGTAGCATATTAACACCTCCCAGGGGGTGTCTGTTTTACATGTGTCCTGTTCACAGGAACACAGTATAGGCAGCCACCATTTTGCTGTCGTCCCTTTGCAGCAATAAAATGGTGGCACAAATGAAAACTTTCAGATCAAACACATTTCGGCTGTCCGTCATCATCTTTGGCTTCTTCTCAACTTGCATGTTGATTGATATTGAATGTCGTGATACCTAAAATAATTTTAAGGGATTTTCACCCTGGATCTGATCCTGTAATATTTAAAATGCTACAACAGCCACAGGCATGTGATGCTCCTTCTTCCAAAACACATTATATCCTCCCTTCTCAATTATAATTGCATCTGTAAGAAATATTGAGAAAAAAATCGGCAACAATGAAGGCTAATTTTAACATAGAAAAAAGATTTAAAAACATCTTTGAAGATGTCCTCCAGCAAACGTTTAGGACTAAGTCTTAAGGCAATGATTGTACTTCTTTTCTTTTCTTTTTTTTTTTGTACTTATTTTCTAAGACCCTCCCCCGTTTAGTGGCAGAGGTCATGCTGTAATACGATCCAAAACTAATGCTTTCTAATTTTCATTACTGACTAATTTAAGCCACAGAATCTGGAAGGTGTGCTGTAAATGCCCAGAAATCAATTCGAAAGGTTTTGGCATGCTGTTCTCTGCTGGGTGATGGTGAATTCTGCAGATGCTGATTTTTTTTCTTTAATGGTGACATCATCACTTGAAAAGTGGTTTTCTAAGGAACACACACTGCTGGTCGCGGGAAGTTGTCTTTCCCTGTAGGAGTCTGAACACATCTTGGGCATTATGGCTTCCAATTGTTGATCCAATGCTGCAAGGCATTCAGAAAGGATCTTGTTCCAAATAAATTTCGACTTTCTATTTAGGCATATAGACTTGATCTAGATGTTCCTGAGTCTTTCTGATTTTCCACTTGTATTTCTCTCTGATGTTTCTTAATCAATGAACATCCCTGAATAAAAGAATGTTTTAAATAGTAGTCCCCCTTTGCAGTCAGCAGTTTCCCCTCCCTCCCTCCCTCCCTCCCTCCCTCCCTTCCTTCCTTCCTTCCATGTGTTACACATTTAACCATCCACAAGGCTGAAAAGGAATTCAGTGAACTTACAACTGTGTTTATATCACTCTAGATAACTTTCTGACCCTTTTCAAAATACCAGGTATATTTTTGCAGAGTTGTAATCACAGGGCACATGATGCTTTGTGTCCTGCTTTCTCTAATTACCATTATTTCATGCAGACATTGCCACACGTTGGAACTAACCACCTGCTCGATGCTCTAATGGCTGCGCGGTGAACCACTGAGTTGATATGCTATTCTTGGCTTAGCCAATCCCCTTACTGTTGGACATTTGGGTTGTTTCCAATTTTCCTCTATTATAAGCGGCTTTGCTATAAATATCCTTATAAAATTAGGTTTTGCCTTTTGGCTTATTTCCATGGGATATAGTCCCATACGTGAGATTATTAGGTCAAAGGGTAGTTGGAGACGCATGGTTTGAGAGGTCTCGTATAAAGCTTTGTACCATTCAGCAGCTCCTGCCTGAATCCGTCATCTACAAGGCCACCCAATAGTTCCACTTGAGTCAATCTGTCTTCCTGCTTTTCCTAATTGAAACATTGTTATTTATGGTTTTAGAGAATTTTTTAACAGAGGTTTTTTACTTTCTTATCCACAAATAAAAATATGAATTTGTGAGTGCTGGGGAGATGAGCATATCTTTTGAGAAAAAACACATTAAAGACTCATTTGAAATGAGTCAACCAATAGCCTCTGCTCATCGCACGTGGGACTGAGCTCAGTCAGAGCCCCACTGAGCTGCTAGCCTCCTGTGTGCTCGTCTGGGACTGGGCTGATTTAGTTTTTCTTTTTCTTTCTTTGGTGAGAAATAAACCTTTACTGTGGTAAGATTGATTTCTTTTGGTCCTCACTCATTCATTTATTCATTCGTTCATTCTACAAACATTTGTTGACTAATCCCCGTTTGCCAAGCATGGTGCTAGATGCCAGGCGACTTATACAGCATCCCTAGGTTACACATGGCTGGTCGGAGGCTCTGGGGCCAAACAGTGTCTGAGATGCACCTTTGGGCACAGCTGGCCAAGTGCTGGCAAGCACAGACTCCATCCCAAACAGTGCATATTTTATAGGAAATTTTAAAATTGCACACACAATTATTTACAAGCTGAGCTGCATACCTTCATGAGGGCTCAAGCTGTCAGCATAATATATCTCATTACAACCATCACTGGGCATGGAAAGGATTATTTTTCAAGGCTGTGAGTGCAAAACATCAATTAGTCATAGGAGAGAACAGTTAGCTGGCATGCGTTCGAGATTTTGCACCTTTGGGAAGGAGGGGAAATGCATTTACTTAATCTTTTATAGCTGAATCAAATGAAAAAGGAGACAACAAAACCACTCAATTTGGGTTAGCTGATTCTTTAATCAGCTTCTCAATTAACTGCCGATGCACACAGTGAACAGAGAACAGAGACAGCTAGGAAGGTGGCCTTTTCAATATGCCTGCAATATTCACTAGGAGAATTACTGCACTTGGGCAGAAGGCTGCAGAAATCAATAGCAGCTTTCTTGGGCTTCAATTCCAGGAGCTGCAGCTGCCCTGGCAAAACTACCTTTCCTTGTGTCACCTTTGATTTCTTTCCTCAAACAAGAGAAAGGCTAGGTTCAACAAACAAGTGGGGGGCCCCGGGGTGTGGACTGGAAGGGTTGTTCTGTATAGAAAACTTGGTAAGAAGCTCTAACCCGATGTTCCTCCTTGCTCCCATAGAGGAATGATTAAATGGAGTGGTTTGGATTTGGAGGAAACCTGGGAAATGTGAATATGAATTGGGTATTACATGATGACAAGAAATTGTCATTAATTACATTTGCCATGAAACTGGCATTCTGGTTAACTTAGAAAATGCCCATATATTTTTAAAACGTATCCTGAAGTACACAGAGGAGAAATGACACGATTCTGGCATTTGCTTTAACATAATTCAGCCCAACACAGGTAGGTGGTGAAGAGATGAAGCAAGGATGGCAAAATCATAGTTCCTGCTCAGGCTGGGTCAATGGGGCTTAACTGTACCATTCTTTTCACTTGTATATTTCGAAAGTTTTCCTATTAAAAAGAGTTTTAAATGAGTGGCTTAATTGGAACACAGGTATATTTTTCTTATTGGATTCATAGGATTTTGGAGGCAGATCCTTTGCGATGGCTAGTTTCAAAGAATTAAGAGCAACATTGCTTGATGTTATACGACTTTACATTACTGTCTGCTTTAAGCAAACTCACAGTTCTAGAAACTCATCCTTGTAGCCAGCCCACTTAAGAAATGCAGACTTATTAGAGATATACAGGTGCAATAAACGCGTGAATCACAGTATAACACTGCAATACTGGGGGGAATGGAATGTGTAGGAAATACCAAGTCTTGCTAAATAAGGGATAACACTGAGACCCGCTAAAGGTAGCGGTAGAGATTAGCTATGATTATACCCTTATTTTTGCATACAATGGCAACACCATAGCAACTGTTAAATCACAGCGTAATTAATCTAAAAGAGTTCCTGGTTTAACAAGTGTATTTGTAAATATAATACGGTAGTTCTTCACTTTGGCAAGAAATTGGCATGAGTGAAAAAGTTAAAAACCCCTCTCGGTGACATGGAATACATTCCTTGGGGTCCTTTATAAAACTGTTTCCCCTTGGATTTGGAAGAGTGTTTATTGTTTTTATTTTTTAAATATCTTTATTGGAGTATAATTGCTTTACAATGGTGTGTTAGTTTCTGCTTTATAACAAAGTGAATCAGCTATACATATACATATGTTCCCATATCTCTTCCCCCTTGCGTCTCCCTCCCTCCCACCCTCCCTATCCCACCCCTCTAGGTGGTCACAAAGCACCGAGCTGATCTCCCTGTCCTATGCGGCTGCTTCCCACTAGCTATCTGTTTGACATTTGGTAGTGTACATATGTCCATGCCACTCTCTCACTTCGTCCCAGCTTACCCTTCCCCCTCCCCGTGTCCTCAAGTCCATTCTCTATGTCTGCGTCTTTATTCCTGTCCTGCCCCTAGGTTCTTCAGAACCTTTTTTATTTTTTAAGATTCCATATATATGTGTTAGTATACAGTATTTGTTTTTCTCTTTCTGACTTACTTCACTCTGTATGACAGACTCTAGGTCCACCCACCTCACTACAAATAACTCAGTTTTGTTTCTTTTTATGGCTGAGTAATATTCCATTGTACACATGTGCCACATCTTCTTTATCCATTCATCTGTCGATGGACACTTAGGTTGCTTCCATGTCATGGCTATTGTAAATACTGCTGCAATGAACATTGTGGTACATGACTCTTTTTGAATTATGGTTTTCTCAGGGTATATGCCCAGTAGTGGGATTGCAGGGTCATATGGTAGTTCTATTTGTAGTTTTTTAAGGAACCTCCATACTGTTCTCCATAGTGGCTGTATCAACTTACATTCCAACCAACAGTGCAAGAGGGTTCCCTTTTCTCCACACCTTCTCCAGCATTTATTGTTTGTAGATTTTTTGATGATGGCCATTCTGGCTGGTGTGAGGTGATATCTCACTGTAGTTTTGATTTCCATTTCTCTAATGATTAGTGATGTTGAGCATTCTTTCATGTGTTTCCTGACAATCTGTATATCTTCTTTGGAGAAATGTCTATTTAGGTCTTCTGCCCATTTTTGGATTGGGTTGTTTGTTTTTCTGATATTGAGCTGCATGAGCTGCTTGTATATTTTGGAGATTAATCCCTTGTCAGTTGCTTCGTTTGCAAATATTTTCTACCATTCTGAGGGTTATCTTTTTGTCTTGTTTATGGTTTCCTTTGCTGTGCAAAAGCTTTTAAGTTTCATTAGGGCCCATTTGTTTATTTTTGTTTTTATTTCCATTTCTCTAGGAGGTGGGTCAAAAAGCATCTTGCTGTGATTTATGTCATAGAGTGTTCTGCCTATGTTTTCCTCTAAGAGTTTTATAGTGTCTGGCCTTACATTTAGGTCTTTAATCCACTTTGAGTTTATTTTTGTGTATGGTGTTAGGGAGTGTTCTAATTTCATTCTTTTACATGTAGCTGTCCAGTTTTCCCAGCACCACTTATTGAAGAGGCTGTCTTTTCTCCATTGTACATTCTTGCCTCCTTTATCAAAGATAAGGTGACCGTATGTGCGTGGGTTTATCTCTGGGCTTTCTATCCTGTTCCATTGATCTATATTTCTGTTTTTGTGCCAGTACTATACTGTCTTGATTACTGTAGCTTTGTAGTATAGTCTGAAGTCCAGGAGCCTGATTCCTCCAGCTCCGTTTTTCTTTCTCAAGATTGCGTTGGCTATTCAGGGTCTTTTGTGTTTCCATACAAATTGTGAATTTTTTTGTTCTAGTCCTGTGAAAAATGCCATTGGTAGTTTGATAGGGATTGCATTGACTCTGTAGATTGCTTTGGGTAGAATAGTCATTTTCACAACATTGATTCTTCCAATCCAAGAACAAGGTATATCTCTCCATCTGTTTGTATCATCTTTAATTTCTTTCATCAGTGTCTTATAGTTTTCTGCATACAGGTGTTTTGTCTCCTTAGGTAGGTTTATTCCTAGATATTTTATTCTTTTTGTTGCAATGGTAAATGGGAGTGTTTCCTTAATTCCTCTTTCAGATTTTTCATCTTTAGTGTATAGGAATGCAAGAGATTTCTGTGCATTAATTTTGTATCCTGCTATTTTACCAAATTTATTGATTAGCTCTAGTAGTTTTCTGGTAGAATCCTTAGGATTCTCTATGTGTAGTATCATGTGATCTGCAAACAGTGACAGCTTTACTTTTTCTTTTCTGATTTGGATTCCTTTTATTTCTTTTTCTTCTCTGATTGCTGTGGCTAAAAATTCCAAAACTATGTTGAATAAGAGTGGTGAGAGTGGGCAACCTTGTCTTGTTCCTGATTTTAGAGGAAATGATTTCAGAGTTTCACCATTGAGAACGATGTTGGCTGTGGGTTTGTCATATGTGGCCTTTATTATGTTGAGGAAGTTCCCTCTATGCCTACTTTCTGGAGGGTTTTTATCATATTGGGTTTTTTTTTTTTTTTTCAGTACGCAGGCCTCTCACTGTTGTGGCCTCTCCCGTTGCGGAGCACAGGCTCCGGATGTGCGGGCTCAGCGGCCATGGCTCACGGGCCCAGCCGCTCCGTGGCATGTGGGATCTTCGTGGACCGGGGCATGAACCCGTGTCCCCTGCATCGGCAGGCAGACTCTCAACCACTGCGCCACCAGCGAAGCTGTATCATATTGTTTTTTTTAAGTAAATGACAGAGCAGCTTTGTTTATCCAGCTGCAGCCCTCTGGAGTCTACAGCTGGGTTATCAGGTGAGTTTGCTGGCATCTGAGTAACTAACTCTGTGTCCTACAGGACCTTTTTTTTCTGAGATGATCCCGTCCCAGTACAACGTCTCCTGAACTGAGAAAGGTCTCCCCTGCATAAGAGATAGTGCCCGACAAGGATAAACTCTGACCAACAGGCATCTGCAAAGTAGGCATGTGTCTTTAAGAATTAAAGTCACCGTGCTACAACCACGAGTTGGGTTGTAAACTATTTTTCGCCTGGGCTACTGTACCTGTGCTGATCTGGCAGGATATTCAAATGAAGTTTTTCTTTAACAAACTTCTAAGACTGTGCTGGTGGAGGAGGAAAAAATCGGGTCCCTGGGACCATCCATGATATTAAGGGTCATTTCTAAAATCACAAGCTGAGAAGCCTCTGAGTTTGATACGGAATTACATCTGAAGGAGGAATGTCCTGTGTGTTACCTTAGTTGTTAAATGTGTTCCATTGCTCGCCTCTCCCTAGATAAATATTTTCTTTGAAAACTCAAAGCATTTAGCTGCCCCTTCTGTAGAGAGGTTTGTCTTATAGGAAATCCCTTCACTGTTTATTTAATTACCCTGTTCAAGGCTGCCAGGAGTTGCAATGTTTGCTCAATGGCCTTTTAAGTTCAGTAGAGAGAAGACATCTTACCTTTTTGCATAGTTGAGGCATCAGATGCTGGCTGAAGGATTATTACCATACTTTGTTACTTCTGTAAGTATATTCCACCTAATGAGTTGTGTTTAAATGGGATCTCCTTATATTCGGAAGATATCCATGACCATTCTGACAGTGAAAATTTTCTTAATACTACTTTTTCTCCTCAACCTGCCCCCATTTGTGGGGTATTACCTTACTACTAGTAGGCACCTTTTTCTTATAGCTGTTTCTGAATAATAATGGAATTTAAGTCTTTAGACACTTCTCCTTAGGATTAAAAAAATGTTTAAGTTGTATGTCATGGAAGAACCATGCAAAATTCTTCAGGGTTAGTTCTCCAATCTGGAAGTGAATATAATCTATTATATCTTTATTTAGTGTTTACCCTAGCCTCCCACAACCTCTGCCCCCAAGCTGTATTTTCCTCCAGGTTTCCAACTTACCTGAAAATAGCTTTAATTCGTTACTTTATTTTTTTAAATATTTGCAACTATATTTCAGCTAAAAAATACTCAACAAATAAAATGGAAATGAAGGTATCACTGTAACGTTACCCATTCTCCAAAGGGTGTGTTGTCCTTAGTGTCATACGGAGGCTAGTCAACAATTCTCTAAATCCAGTTTCCCATTTTTTCTTGAAAGTTTGAGCTCTGAAAAACCACATAAAATGAATCAATAAAAAATAATAATCACAATCTAAGAAATATTTTCAAAGAAAAATTCAGCAATGCAAATAGGACTCATTCATAGGAAACTTCTCTTTATTCCTAAAAGGGGACGTTTTTCACATCCCGATGTTTGAGAAACCTAACATGAGTCTTTATCTGTGTCTACATCACGTTAAGCATCTGGACTTAAATGGAAAAATACGTATTTCCTAGCTACAGAAGAACAAACATTTGCAAATATCCATAGCATTGACTGTTCCAGTCAACTGAGGTTATGTAGAAAGAGCCAGTGTCACATGTACCAATATGCCAACTATTCAATAACAACCCAGATTTAATTTCCTTCTGAATTAACATGATATTCATTAATTTGACGGTGTATCTGTTGCTGCTTCCAGTGAAAACACTATGCAAAAGACTCCTGGCTGCATTTTAAATGAAAACCTGCAGCATATTAGAATCAATCATTTGCCTAATGTTGGCAAATTCATTGTTTTTCTTTTATTTCAAAAATTTTACTCTACTTATAGCATGGCCTTTCCCTGGGAGTCTGCAGGCACATTGTTAATAAATGCTTTTGCAAATATGATTATGCAAAGAACAAATGAATATTGATTAAACTGAATAATGCATTATTTTCTAGGATAAGTATATTAAATTAACTCTCAGTGAACAAACAGCATGAATTAAACTAGTTAATTTTTTGAAGCTGTAATTAGCTTATTTTGCACTGCTATGAACTTTCAGATGGAAGTTTAAGACAGCATTTGCACTGCTTTTTCTCTTCTTTTTACTTGTAAGTTTTAAAACTGTGTATAAGTAATATAAGTTCCTTAAAGGAAAGTCAGAAAATGCAGGTTTGTTGAAAAAAAAGAAAGAACACCTACGCCCTCATCACTCAGACACAACCATTGTTAGTGTTTGTGCTTTCTAGTTTCATTGTGGATGGCACTGAGTTTGTCTTTCTAAACGTTTGCTCCTTTTCTGCATTATGATACAAACTTTAAAATTTGGTCTTATTGTTTTTCTCCACTTTTTCGTGTTTCCTTAGATTGAGCAAAATCAATCACGTTAGAAAACAAATCAACTCTTTCATAGCTCCAAGCATTGGCTTTTAGGCTAATCTTGTTTGAGACTCTTTATTCCAGAGTATTTAAGGAAGTCTCTAAAAGTGTTTGTTTGCAGCATAAGAAGTAAGATAACAAACACTGGGGGTGGGGAGGGAGTTTGAATTGCCAGATGGTTTCGTTACAGGTTAATAGTAAGTATTCAATAACTACTATTAACATGATGTACCAGGTACTTGGCATGTGCCATCCTGTCCTACCCTCACAACAATCCTGTGAAGTCG
Source organism: Delphinus delphis (assembly GCF_949987515.2). NCBI lineage: Eukaryota > Metazoa > Chordata > Mammalia > Artiodactyla > Delphinidae > Delphinus > Delphinus delphis. Next base: position 11,944,076 of record NC_082704.1, read on the forward strand.
GTAATATTAGCATCCTGATTTTCCAATGGGTAAACAGAGGCTCCCAGAGGTTGTGTTAACCAGTGTCACCCAGCTAAGTGGCAGTGTCACGTTCTGAATTCAGGCAGTCTGACTCTTGAGCCTGTGTTCAAAACCTATGCCATGCATAAGGATATGACCCCATGAAGTATTTCCAATGCCCTGAGCAGGTTTTGGACAGAGTCTCCAACCTCCGGACACTAATAAGCCCTAAAGCACAGGAAACCGCAGAAGGGATTTTGAAAGCATTATTGTCTCCAAAATCTACCCCTATGACTACTCCGCCAGTTAATTATAAACCAGAATCAAATGCTACATTCTTCCTATACCTCCCAGTCTTGAGAGAAATCCTTTGTGTCAACTCGAGAAGATCCAAGCCCTCTCTCTCTGTGGGTCCCCTGACACCCTCCCCCATACCCCGGGACCATCCCATTTCTCCGCCTCCTGCCAGGCTGATGGGAGAGTGGCCCGAGAATGCCATACTGGGGCTTGCAAGCCCACCACTCATCATCCGCAGCAGTAAGTGCTTCCAAGTAATTCAGAAGGTCAGGCTTAGAGGGTTCCGAAGAAAGGTGGGGTCTAAACACATCTTTTTTTCTACGGAGCAGGGACATATTCTCTGGGACGCAGTCTCTTTTCTGTCAGATGCCCAAATGGGCTACGGGCAAGAAAGGATGAGTTTTGGCCTCTTGGCAAAGAAAAATAAGCCACTTTCTGTTGGTAGAAATGACTGTGGTTTCAAAAGGGGCTTAAGGTAGAGTGGGAGGAAGGAAGTGGCAGGTCCCTCCTCCTGCACGCTCGCCGGTCCCTGGGATGGTTACAGCAGGAACAGGGCCGCCTGCTCTCCTCTCAGCCCCTACTCCAACCATGCTGCACCCAGCAGTCAGTGCTCTTTCCCCAGTAAAAATCTGATCACGTCCTGTCCCCCTTAAAACTTCTCAGTGCCTTCCCATTGAAGCTTTACTGGACCTATGAGGCCCTCTCCCGAGTATTCTCCCTTATACTCCATGGTCCCCTCACCCCAGGCCTTTAGACATGCTCTCTCCCTGCCAGACACACTCTTCTTCCCTGTCCCCCTCCCCACCTGCCCCATGCTGTTTCTCTTTCAGTTCTTGATGTCCAGATCCTGCTTGCAGGAACTCTCCCCTGATGGACTTCGCCACCAGCACCTATGATGAGGTTAGATTTCTCTGTCCCCCAGCACCCTGCACTTCTTTAAGGCGCTCATCCCACTTGATGGTCATTCCTTGTTTGATGTCTGTATTTCCTGGCTAGACCATCAGTTCAAGGAGGGCCTGGACCAGGTGTATATTTCTCATTCAGAGAAAGGCACAGAGATAAGAAATATGATCGGAGGTTAGTTAAGCACCAGGGGCACGAGATGAAGGGAAGTCCTTCCGGGTGGCCGGACTTCACGAGCAAAGGCTAGGATGTGCGAAATTGCTGAGTAGGTGCAGGGCTCTGCATAGAGTTCAATAGCATTACAATATGTCTTACAAGAGGGAGTATCAGCCCTACTGTGTGTGTGTGTGTGTGTGTGTGTGTATGTGTGTGTCTGTTTTTTTTTTTCTGGGGAAATCAGTAGTTTTGATCACAATCCCAAAAGGATTCAGGTGGAGGGACATTTAGTGATGGACTTTCAGGAGGTCCACAGACTCCCCTCAAGCATATTCATGGACCCCAGTTAAGAAGCTCTACTGGAGACCACAGTTGAAATGAGGACAGGGACTGTACCTATTCTTGTCCATCACTTAACCCCCAGTGCCTAGAACAGATATCTCAAATTTAACGTGGCCTGCCCCAACCCATGGGTCTCACAGCACACCCCAACCTACCCCACCAAGCTACTCCTTCACCAGATTCTCCTTCTGAGGAATGGCTCCGCCCCCCCCACAGTTCCTCTGACCACTGATTCCTTGCTTTTCACTACTCCATCCTCAGTGCATCAGCGAATCCCGAATCTGCCCACCTCACTCTGTCTCCAGCATTGGCAGCTCCAGTCAGAGCTACTTATTTCGATGGCTGCCTGACCCTCTACCTGCTTCCAGCCACTCTTGTTCCCTGCAACTTATTCCCCACCTTTTGGCCAGATCATGTGACTCCCTGTTTTGTCACAGGGCCCAGCAGCGAGGCCAGGGAAGGACCACAGGATTGGAGATATACCAAATGTAGCCAATATTCAGTTCACAGATCACTCAGCTGATTGCACCCAATTAGCACACAACATAGGTTGGTCAGAGTAGGGAAAACAGAAAGGGGGCAAGGGAGCACTCCAAGGAGGAGTCCAGGGAGGAAGCATCTCCGCACGAGCAGCGAGCGGTCTCGAGTCCAGCCACAGGTCTGGCCATGCTGCCATTTCTGCCTTGAGTAGGTAACCAGTTGGCTCTCTCTCAGGTCTTTCCTTTGGGCAGAGAGAAAAATGACAACAGAAATATTTATATTTCTGAGTTTACAGAGCGCTTCAGTCATCTTGTTTAACCATCCCTCAAAGCCTCCATTATTGGCTTATTCTCACTTTACTGAAGAGGAAGCTGAGGTTCAGAGAGCTTGTGCGAGGCGCCCGAGGTCGCAGAGGTTGAAGGCAGTAAAGCCGTGATCTACCAGGTCTGCCTATGGACTTTACATAACACAGCACTGGATTTCCTAAGCGCTGCAGGGTTGGGCTCTTACAGTGAAATTCTCATCAGAAGTCTCACCTCCCTCTCCAGACCCCTCCTTCTGTAGCTCCCAGGGCGATAGGGCAGCAGAGTGCGGGGGTGGGGGGGTGGGAAGACAGCCCGAGGCTGCTGGCCACAGCGAGCTTGAGGACCCAGAAGTTAAGCTAGGAGCAGGTCACAGCAGGCTGGAATGGATATTTCTTTGGAGGCCTCTTAACATCTTTTAAATGCAGTAAAGTGAACCAGTATTTCTAGTAAATTGCCCTAAGCCATGAATTTTGTGGTTTCAACTTTTTGGCTGGCTGCCAAGGCCATGAAAAATGTGGTCACCAGCCAGAGGCCTGGCTAGTCGCTGCCCCTGGAAATTTGCACAGGCCTGTGCAAACAATATCAACAGAGATAAGTAAGGTTAGCAAGAAGTGTGTGTGTGTTTGCACATGCACATGTGTGTGTTCACAAGCTCCACTTGAGGACTCCTTGGAGCAGGGACAAGAGCTATTTACTTTTCACCCGTTGTGTTAGGGGAATCTGGTGAAAACCTGTAGTAACTAGAACCATATTTGGATTCCTTCAGGGGTATTTGGTGCCCCTTTGAGATTGTTGCCAGCCAGGAGAAATAGGGCCTAGATAGGCTCTCTGCAGTGGCAGCCTGGGGTCCTCTCCCCTTATCGTGCTTTTCCTGATTTGCTCTCAGGAGCCTCCTTTCCTCAGGCTACAGCTCAGTCTCCATTAGCTGGGCTGCACCCATGACCCCTGAGGCCCCATCTTTCCCGAGCCCCTCAGCTCCAGCCCCCATCGCCTGCTGTCTTGCTCTCCGGGCCTCCTGGGTCTCACGAAAACCTAATTCCCCTGTGATCTGGCAGACTCCCCCTCACAGCTTCAAGGCCGCTTCTTCCGGAAAGCCTTCCGAGCCTTCTTTAACTCTCATGCAGACTAGGTGGGGATTCCTACCCTGTGCTTCTTGAAGCCTGTGTCTCTCCCAGTGGGGACTGTCATTGTCCCTCCACTTGACAATTTCCTGGGCAGGACAGTGAGTTCTCTGAGGGCTGCTGTCCTTCTCCCTGCTTCTGGTGCCCAGCACAGAGCAGGTTGTCAGTAAATAGTCCTTCACTGAATGCATGAAGGAACATATAATCTCTGTGGGACATTTGGGAAGTATGGAGTTTTGAGACTAGCTGTTGAGTGAGGGACTGTATTTGTATTCCCTTAGCACTGGCCATACTTCTGGAGTCCCACGTGCTTGTCTCACTCCTCCACTTGATGACTCTGAATTCTGTGATCAAGGATTTTAGTCACCTTGTACTACATCACCTGGACAACAGTGCTTAATAAACATTCGATGAATGAATGAATGAACAGGGGTCGGGGGTGGGGAATGAGGTACCCCAGCACCAGTCTCCCACAGTCACACTCAGGGAAGGCTTGCTGTGTGTTGGCCTTAATGCCTCAGACTTTCAGCATGAATTGCAAACTGTACGACCTCAGGGGCTTAACTCCAAGCAGCCTGATGTGTCCAAGCTCAGCAAAGACGTTGGCAGGGAAGGGAATGTCACCGCGGAGCCCAGTTCATTGTGCGTGCCCCACTCTGACTGGAACATTTGTTGGGAAATTTAAGTCTAAGCCCCAAAATCTTAGGTCTTAAAGCTAACATTGGGGGTGAGGGAGGGTGCTGGGTTTTTCATTCTTCTGATTTTATTTTGTCATTGAATTCAGTGTCTCTGAAGCCTGCTGACTTTTCACACCTGGAGTTTGACAATCTCTGTTTTTATCTAGCAAACCAGTTCAACCTCAGTCCCCATGATGGATTTAAGAAAGCTATACTCCAAGGACAGATTGCTGAAGAGGCTAGCACTTTGGCCCAGAGAACAAATAAAAATGGGGATCAAATGGAAAGTGATTACTCAGGCAGGTCTCAGGGACTTCTGTGTTTGCAGAAGGTAAGTTGGGGACAAGACAGCAAAGTGATCATTGGCAGCAGTTTAGGACTCATACAGATTGAGGTCCTTACTTGGACACTTACAGGCTGTGTGTCCTTGGGCAAGTAAATAAACTTCTCAATGCCTTGACCCCTTTATATGTAAATTGTAGATGATGATAACATCTACTTCACAGAGTTTTATTATTGGTGAATTCAAATAATGCATGTCAACAACTTAGCAAATGGTCTAAGTGCATAATAAAATTAGCTATCATTATCTTATAATGAAAATCCTAACGTTACAAGGTCAAGGTCCTTACGTTATGAGGTCAACCTTGTGCAATCAGGCTCTGTGGCTTGGAGAGATTGACAAGGTCTCTGAGAACAGGCTGAATTTTTCAATTGCTGTCTGCCCCACATTCTGCCAGAAGGGAGAAGTGTAAGATTACATAATAGATTTGAGAAGAGCCAGGGAAGAAAGATTTGTAAAGTTTTACTGAAACATAGGAACCCATAGGTCCATCTTTAAATAAATAAGTAAATAGGGAGAAGGAAAAGCTTCTTGCATAAAAAATCTACTAATAAATGTTTAAGGGATGATTAAATTAGGAAAAATATCACCATTTGGCAACCGTCATAGTAATAATTAATTTAGCCAAGAAACATCAATGGATGCTAAAATTAGTGGGTGGAAGTTTGATGAGGAATGGGATATTGGCATAGTCTCAGAGTACCTCCCCTCCCCACAGAATACTTATTAATTACAAAGGGAATAACTTTACTGTGGAGAAGGCTGGCAAATACTGCCACCTTAATGAAGTGATCAAAGTGAACATCATTAGTAATGGGACAAATTGAAATCATGGGCCACCTGATAGGATGCAATGAGAACACAGCATCGCTTCCGTGCTATTCCTGCAAAAGACACAGAACTTGGACCTAATCATGAGGAAACATCAGACAAACCGAAACTAAGGGACACTCTGCAAAAGAAATGGTCTGTAGTCTTCAAAAATGTCATTATCACGAAAAACAAGGAAAGACTGAGGAACTATCCCAGACTGAAGGAGACTAAAAAGACAAGAAAATTAAATGCTACCCGTGATCCTGGATTGGATCCTTTTGTTATAAAGGACATTCATTGTTGGGGAATTTAGAGAAACTTGAATGGAGTTTTTGGATTAGATGGTAGTGATGCATCAGTGTTAACATCCTGCGTTGAATGGTTATATTGTGGTTATAAAGGAGAATGTACTTCTTTGCAGGAAAATACACCAAAGCATTCAGGGGTGATAGGGCATCATGTCGACTGCTTACTATCAAATGATTCAGGAAAGAAACACATTGATACGAGTCTTGCAACTTTCCTACGAGTTTGAAAATTTTCTAAGTATATGTTTTTGCATTTCAAATAATCTTATTGAAACATACACTGTATTTACAATTAATTTCCTGAGAGGTAGAGTTACAGATATTGGGTGTACGTATTGAGAGGGGGGCTAGGTAGGGCAGGTTCTAGGAGAAGAGGAAAAATGTGCCCAAACACAGCCACTGAGGTCCCCACATCCACTTCCAGGAGGCTCACACTTGCCTCAGGAGTTAGGAGAGAACTGGGGCAGAAAAGGGGGCCGATGTATTATTATCTCCAATGTAGAGCTGGGTAAAATAAAGCTACTCGAATAAAAGATGATGCTGGAACCAGAAGGCACCACCTATTCTTTTATGGGTGAGAAAATTCATCCAGGAGCTCAGGACTTGCCCAGTTCTCACAGTCAGAGCTGAAATGGAATCCAAAGGCCACCACCACATGGCTCGCACCAAACTGCGTCTCATTAAAAATATGTGAGATATATATATATATATATACACATTTATATGTATATAAATATATATATAGTAAGCACTCTAGAAATGTTTGCAATTACTCCCACATCACTGGGAGCTTGTTAAATCCCAGGCTTGGGCGTAGTTCACCTCACAATATTCTCTCAGACTGCCCTCTGGCACATCCACCATCAATGTGTCCTGCTTGCGTGGATTTCAGGGGCAATGTCCAAAGGAGGGGACATTTGAACTAGGTCTTGAAGGATGAGTAACAGTTCACTAGATGGAAAAAAGGCACTGGAACACCCTTCAAAGAGTTCCCAAGGAGTCCAAGTCTCACAGGCAACATGTTCCTGGCCCCTGGGGGCCCAACCTTGGCTGAAAGTCATTTACCAAGAATGGACAGTGCTGTCATCATTTCTATTGACTCAGTGCTTGGGCACACTCTGTGGTTGGCAGTTTTATGTGACTTAAAACAGCACTTTGAAAACCTTCAGAAGGCAAACTAATGAAGTGACTGACAGAGACAGCAGAGTGCAATAGGCTTGAGCAGGGATTGCCTGGGGGAGGATCTCAGCCCCATCATTCCCAGCTGTGCAACTCTGGGCAAGCTCCTCACCTCTCTGTGCCCTAGTTTCTTCGTCTCTTAAATAGGGAGGATGATGAGAATGATACCTGCCTCATGGAGTTATTAGGAAGAGGAAATGAGTTCATATTCGTAAAGTGCTTAGAACAGTGACTGGTACAGAGTACGTGCTGTGTAAGTGTCTGTTAAATAGTACATAAATAAATGATGGCAACACTCAATATCGAAACAGAAGCTGAGAGGAACTATCCATGTAAACAAACATTAGAGAGATAAATTAGTAAAACCCTGTAAATGAAACTTCAGATGTCTTCACTGTCTTTCCCCCTCTCGGTGCGGGTGAGGATGGGGGATAAAACCTCTCTCATTACCAAGAAGACAGAATTATTTTTAAGCAAATTATTAGTTACATATTACAGATCTAAGAAAGTTAAATCAGAGGGAGAAACGTCTTTATTGCTGCTACTATTGCTTACAAAGTGAAGACTCATCTGTGTGAATAGGTTTTGGTGACCAATCCACTCGTTTTTACCTCTTTGTAAGCAGCATTTTAGAAACCCTAGCACTGAGTAGAGAAAATCATTTTTCTTAACCATGGAAAGATCAAAATGAAAGGAATGGAAAAATAAATAAAAGCACTAAGTGTATTTTACCACCATCATTACCTCTTAGGAGGAGGAAGAATGCTTTCCAGTAATCGGTATGGCATGAATAAACACCTGTTTCATTTGCTCACATACTCCCAGGATGGCCCAGCTGAGTCAAGATGCTGTGGATTCCAGCACATGCACGAGTGTGCTGTTAGGCCTCTGATGCCACTGGACGGGCCCCAGGGTTTGTTTCTTGCCCTCCCAAACTGATGCAGATCGGAAGTCACTGTCTGAAGCACAGCAGGGTGGGTTGGGACGGATGAGCTGACTGGCAGCTTCTGCACAGCCTTTCTGGAACCCTTGGTTGTCTGAGGAATTACGTGCCGAGTAATTGCCTGGGTCAATTAGGAAGACTCCGAAAGTCAAGCTTCGTAGGCACATGCCAAAGTGTGCCCACAAATGGGTAGGCTCCGTTGTAGCCTTTTGCAGATGTCACCAAAATGCAGAGATCTTGGGAGAGTTTTCTTTCCAAAGCTGGCAGAGACATCGCTGGTATCAAGTGTTCTGCCCATAAAAATGATAAAGTGTCAGTTAATGTCAGTCCTTTGCTAAGAGCAACAGCTGGGGCCTCTGTGCTGGCAGAGGGGGGTGGATTGTATAATCAAGCCGGGCTTTATCCTCAGGAGCATGACAATATGTGGCTCTCAGTACATTCGCTTGTGACGATGTGTTCGTGCTGCACTGGGACACCCCTCCCCCCGTTACAACTCCACACCCCGCATGGAGTCCACACACCTTTGCCATACAAGGTTTGTGGAACCAGCTTTGTACTTTATGGTCACATCTGTCTAGCTCAGTTTTTATTGTGCCAGCAGTAAGTGTTGTGTCACAAGAACCAAGTTCATCCCATTACGAAGACATAAAGATGGATCTTGCTTCGGTGGCGCCTGTCAAGCCTACTTCACAGGAAGTGAGCGTTCACACCTATCACATGAGAAGGCTGTGGCCAGGTGCACATTGATATCCAAGTACGAAAGGTGATGGTTATGATTACTTAGTAGGTTCTCAGCAAGAACGGACCTAATAAAGACTCATAAATCTCTGCATGTTTAAGTAATGTCACTTCAAATAGTCCTGAGGCTACAGTAAGTCTGTGTAATCCTAATAGTTCTAAATAAGATTTTAATTGATTATGTCCATTGGAAAATCAGCTTGGGGTAGTAAATATCGCTTTCTTCCTTCCCTTCACCATTGCACCTCTTGGAAGCGTTGTTTGGATTTCCTGCCTGCGTCTCTTTACATGTGCTCCGTAATCCCTTGTGCTTTGGCTCCTGCCCTCAGGACTCTACTCAAAGTGCAGTGTGTTAGTTACCTATCGCTGCATCACAAATTACCCCCAAATTTAATGACTTAAGACAACATACATTTATTATCTCACAGTTTCTGTGGCTCAGGAAATTGGGCCTGGCATAACCGGAGCCTCTGGCTCAGGGTCTCTTCACAGGTGGCAATTATGGTGTCGGCTGGAGCTGCACTCTTTTCGAAGCTTGACTGGGGAAGGATTCAATTTCAAGTTCAGTCATGTAGTTGTTGGCAGGATGCAATTCTTCATGGACGCGGAATGAACGAGGGCCTCAGTTTCTTGCTGGCTGTTGGCCAGAGGCCACCCCCAGTTCCCTGCCCCATGGGCCTCTCCAAAGAGCAGCTCATAACATGGCAGCTGGATTTATCAGCGTGAGCAAGTGAGAGAGCAAGAGAGATAGAATGTAAGATGGAAGTCACAGTCTTTTTAAACTTAATCTTAGAAGTAATATCCCATCACTTTCACTGTATTCTGTTCGCTAGAAAAAAGTCACTAGGTCCAAACCATACAAAAAGGGAAGAGCTTACAGAGAGGCATGAATTCCTGGAAGCAGAGATCACTGAGGGTCATCTTAGAAGTCTGTCTACTACATGGAGATCACTTGAGACCTCATTGCCAAACCCAATGAACTCTTTTATTTTTTTTGGCCACACCGCGTGGCTTGTGGGATTTTAGTTCCCTGACCAGGGATTGAACCCAGGCCTTGGCAGTGAGAGTGCAGAGTCCTAACCACTGGACTGCCAGGGAAGTCCCCTCAATGAACTCTTTATATGTTTTATCCTTTCCAACCTTTCTGGAGCCACTCACTTTTGCAACATCCCCAGCTTGTAATGCTCTCTTCACTGCAACTGCACGGCACTTTACCTTCCCACCTCTCTATCACTACTTTCTTGTCTCCATCTCCCGTCCTCTTCCTCCTCCCGCCCACTAAATAAGTGGCCTAAGTCAAAGTAGGCACACTAACAAAGATCGGCAGACTGACGGAATAAATACAGAGTCTCTCAAGGGTCAGTCCTTGACTCTCATATTTACTTCTTCCCCTTCTACTGTTTTTGCCATGGCAATCCCCTCATATCTCCCCTCTCTAATAATACCCCTTTGGTTCTCATCTTTATAGAAATACGTCTGAAATCTTCATCTACAACTTTGGTGCCTTCCTGAACTTCACTCCTAACTGCTGTGAGACATCCAAAAGGATGTCTGCTCCACCACCATTCCCAATTTCTGACATTGCCATTTACCCAATTACCCAGACCTAAAACCCCAGCATTGTATATGATTCCTCTCTTCCCTCCATCTGTCACATCCAATGAATTACTAAATTTTGTCTATTCTTAAACTGGCATCATCTGTCCTCTCCTCTCTGTCCTTATAGACCACTGTAATTGGTTTCCCTGCCGTTGGGCTCTATCCTTTTTCATGTCTCCTACACATTCCTTTCAAATGAATCTTCCTGAAGTACATCTCTGAACATTCCACTCCTTGCTCAACCACCATCAATGGTTGTCCATTGTTTACCGAATGAAGTTCAAATTCCTTAGCTTGTCAGTCATTCAAGGCCCAATATGAACTGGTCCCATCCTTGGTCCCTACTTATTTCATGCACTTTGTCCTCCAATCATGTGGGGTCTCTATCTGCTCCTCCCAGAGCTCTCATGGTTCCCTGCCTCAGTGGCTTTGTTCCTGCTCTTTGTTCCCTCAGCCTGAAATTCTCTCTTCCCACTCTTTTTTTTTTTTTTTTTTGCGGTATGCGGGCCTCTCACTGTTGTGGCCTCTCCCGTTGCAGAGCACAGGCTCCGGACGAGCAGGCTCAGCGGCCATGGCTCACGGGCCCAGCTGCTCCGCGCCGTGTGGGATCTTCCCGGACCGGGGCACGAACCCGCGTCCACTGCATTGGCAGGCGGACTCTCAACCACTGCGCCGCCAGGGAAGCCCTCTCTTCCCACTCTTTGCCCCAGTTCTCCACAGGCAGCTCCTACCTGTCCTCCGTGGCCTGCCTCACATGACATTGCCTACGTGGAAGTTTCCCTGAGTGTTCCACCTTCTCCAAGGACTAACTTGAAGTTTATACTTCTGTACTGTGAAATCCCAGAATCCTTTACTTCTCTATCTTATGGCACTTTCTCTAGGTATTTCTGTTCAAATTTGCTTTTTCCTACTACACTGGGAGCTTCTTGATGGTAGGGTACGTGTTTGATTCTTTTTTGTCCTCTTCGTCCTATAGTGTTTTACATATCTGTAGCATCAGTAGATTTTAAATCTTTTTATAAAACCCCCATTATATATGTATGCCCATTAGCCTCATGGTCACAGAAAAAGAGGGCAGATTTAGTTAATGCAGTGCCATTGCTTAAAGGGTAATATTAGATTTGGATGACATCATATAGCTCATTATTTCCTTTTATGTTCTCCTTGATTACATCTGAATTTGTCTTAAAAGGGTAAATAACACGTTTTAATCCTAAGAAATGATGTCTACATTTTCCTGTTGGAAATACTAAGTCAATAAGTGTATCAGTCAAACTTTTTCATGGGAAGACAATCCTAGTATCAAGTTCTACAAATAGTCATCAGGCATCTACAATGGATGACAGAGAGGTAAGACCTAATTCCTCCTTAGAAAAGCCTTTCAATGGGGGATGGAGATATAATACAAAACAACAAGTAATGTAACAGGCTAAATTTCTCCCCTGCAGTGTCCAAACAGTGCAGCCATCAATTAAGTGCATAAACTCATGTGCTACAGTGTGGGAGAATCTCTAGACAAGAATCAGTCAGTTACAGAGGTAAGTGCATGGGCTCCCGAGATTCACGTGGTTTACCTTAGAGCAGTGGTTCTCAGTGTGGTGCCGGCCCAGCAGCCTCATCACCAGGAGCTTATGAGTGATGCAAATTCTCGGGCCCCAACCTAGACCTACTGAGTCGGAAACTCCATTGGCGGGGCTCAACAATCTGTGTCTTAACAAGCCCTCCCACCCGGGTGATTCTGATGCACATTACAGTTTATGAAGCACTGATTTAGGACATTACTCAGTCTCTCCAAGTTCTTCCAGTTAGACTTGCCCCTTCTTTAAAGAGATTCCATTGGTCTTCAAACTGGGGTCTGTATTTTCCCTGGGAGAACATGAAGACTCTCCCTGAGGTTTTAAGGAAACCAAGTTTCAGATCCTCAATTTCACTACGTACTTTCTCCTAAAACCTATCTGCTTGAGAAAGTGTCCGTGGTGGAAGCAGGGAGCCAGTTTTACATTTCTACCTCTTTTTACCACAAACTTTCTCTCGGTTCACCAAAGAAAAGCTAACTTTTACCCATCCTAACTCTCACTATGGTGCATTGACCCAGGAATGTAAACACCTCTGGGAAAACAAACAAGGAGGCAATTTGAAATACTGTGCCAGTGTTTAAAAAGTGGATGACTCTAATCAAAACTGGGTAACAAGTCTCTTTTCAAGTAGGTGGTAGCTAACGCTTCGCTTTTAACAAAATTGAAGAAGGGCTACTTGTATTGTCAGCTGACTGATCATTAAACAGATTTTTCAATGGAACTCTTGTGCATTGCTGGTGGAAATGTAAAATGGTGCAGCCACTGTGGAAAACAGTATGACAGTTCCTCAAAAAGTTAAAAATAGAAGTACCATATGATCCAGTAATTCCTCTTCTGGGTATAACCCCAAAGAACTAAAAGCAGGACTCAGACATATATGTGTATACTCATTATTCACAATTGCCAAAAATAGGAGCAGCTCAACTGTCCACTGATGAATGAAGGTTTAAACAAATGTGGTCTATCCATACAATGGAATATTATTCAGCCTTTAAAAGGAAAGGAATTCTGACACATGATACAACATGGATGAGACTTGAAGACACTATGCTAAGTGAAATAAGCCAGATACAAAATGAAAAATATTGTGTGGTTCCACTTACCTGAGGTACTTACAGGACTCAAATTCATAGAGACAGAAACTAGAATGGTAGTCGCCAGGGGCAGGAGGGATTGGGGAGTTAGTGCTTAGTGCTCACAGGGTTTCAGCTGGGGAAGATGGAAAAGTTCTGGAAATGGATGGTGGTGATGGTTGCTCCACAATGTGAATACACTTAATGCCATTTAACTGTACACTTTAAATGGTGGAAATGGTAAATTTTGTGATGCATATTTTGCCACAATTTTAAAAGTTTTCAGTGATAATTATTATGTAATTTGGGGGGCATGTAACATGAAAAGAGGTTTAAAAAATCAGCTGACATTGAACAAAACTTCACTCGTCCTAACCTAATATGCTTACTTATGTGAATAAAGTTGCTTTGAACTTACATCTATAAAAATGAAAAACAGAAATAAAATCAATGTTGATTCCTGTCTCATTTTAGCATTAAATAATAGTTATCTCAGGTACATGAACTAATTTCACAGAAAAACCTCATCAACAATTGACGACAAGACAGTGGAGAGAAGGGAACCCTTACGCACTGCTGATGGGAATGCATATTGGTACAGTCACTATGGAAAACAGTATGAAGGTTCCTCAAAAAATTAAAAATAGAATTACCACATGATCCAGCAATCCCACTTCTGGGTATATACCTGAAGTAAATAAAAACAGTATCTTGAAACAGACATATGGATCAATGGGACAGAATAGAGAGCCCAGAAATAAACCCACACACCTATGTCAATTAATTTTCGACAAAGGAGGCAAGAATATACAATGGAGAAAAGACAGTTTTCAGCAAGTGGTGTTGGGAAAGCTGGGCAGCCGCATGTAAATCACTGAAGCTAGAACACACCCTCTCACCACACACAAAAATAACTCAAAATGGCTTAAAGACTTAAATATAAGACAGGACACTGTAAGACTCCTAGAAGAAAACATAGGCAAAACATTCTCTGACATAAATCATACCAATGTTTTCTTAGGTCAGTCTCCCAAGGCAATAGAAATAAAAGCAAAAATAAACAAATGGGACCTAATCAAACTTATAAGCTTTTGCACAGCAAAAGACACCATAAACAAAACAAAGAGACAACCTATGGACTGGGAGAAAATATTTGCAAATGATGTGATTGACAAGGGATTAATTTCCAAAATATACAAACAGCTCATACAGCCGAATAACAAAAAAAAACCAAACAACCCAATCAAAAAATGGGCAGAAGACCTAACTAGACATTTCTCCAAAGAAGACATACAGATTGCCAATAGACACGTGAAAAGATGCTCAACATCACTAATTATTAGAAAAATGCAAATCAAATCTACAATGAGGTATCACCTCACACCAGTCAGAATGGCCATCATAAAGAAGTCTACATATAATAAATGCTGAAGACGGTGTGGAGAAAGGGAACCCTCCTACACTGTTGGTGGGAATGTAGATTGGTGCAGCCACTATGGAGAACAGTAAGGTTCCTCAAAAAACTAAAAATAGAGTTACCATATGATCCAGCAACTCCACTCCTCGGTGTATATCAGAAGAAAACCATAACTTGAAATGTTACGTGCACCCCAATGTTCATTGCAGCAGTATTTACAATAGCCAAGACATGGAAACAACCTAAATGTCCATCGACAGATGAATGGATAAAGAAGATGTGGTGTATATATACAATGGAATACTACTCAGCCATAAAAGAAGAATGAAATAATGCCATTTGTAGCAACATAGATTGACCTAGAGATTATCATACCAAGTGAAGTAAGTCAGACAAAGACAAATATGATATGATATCACTTATATGTGGAATCTAAAAAAATGATACAAATGAACTTATTTACAAAACAGAAGCAGACTCACAGACATAGAAAACAAACTTTTGGTTACAAAAAGGGAAAGGGGGGAGGGACAAATTAGGAGTTTGGGATTAGCAGACACAAACTACTACATATAAAATAAACAACAAGGTCCTACTATATAGCACAGGGAACTATATTCAATGTCTTGTAATAAACTATAATGGAAAAGAAAAAAACCACTATCTTGAAGAGATATCTGCACCTTCATGTTCACTGAAGCATTATCTACAATAGCCAAGATATGGAAGCAATATATATATTAATACACACACACACATACACACGCGCACACACTCTGTGGTAACATGGATGGATCTTGAGGGCATTATGCTAAGTGAGATAAGCCAGACAGAGAAAAATAATTTGGTATGTTCTCACTTATATGTGGAATCTAAAAATGCCAAACTCACAGAAATAAAGAACGGTGGTTGCCAGGGGCTGGGGGGTGAGGGAAATGGGGTGGTGTTGGTCAAAGGATACAAACTTACACCTATAAGATGAATAAGTTCTGGGAATCTAATGTAGAACACAGTGATGATAATTAACAATACTGTATTATATATTGATCGTTGAAAGTTGTTAAAAGAGTGGATCTTAAATTTTATCACCACAGGGCTTCCCTGGTGGCGCAGTGGTTGAGAGTCCGCCTGCCGATGCAGGGGACACGGGTTCGTGCCCCGGTCCGGGAGGATCCCACATGCCGCGGAGCGGCTGGGCCCGTGAGCCATGGCCGCTGAGCCTGCGCGTCCGGAGCCTGTGCTCCGCAACGGGAGAGGTCACAACAGTGAGAGGCCCGCGTACCGCAAAAAAAAAAAATTCTAATTATGTGAGGGGATGGAGGTATTAACTAACATTATCGTGGTAATTATTTTCCAGTATATTTATGTTTCAAATCATCACATTGTACACTTTAAACTTAATAGGTTATGTGTCAGTAATAGCACAATAAAGCTGGGAAAATGTGAAAAAAAAAGGATATTGTGCTCCATACCCCGATAACCTAAAGAATAAATAAATAAAAACAAAATGTGTGTGAGGGATTCTTATTTTTTCAAAATAGTTTTAGAAAGGCACAGGGGCCAAAAAGCTTGAACATCCTTGCTTTGAGACCTTTCTTGCCACTTTCTCCTCACTTGCACACTGTACACACTCCCAGTCCAAGACTGAATTACTTTTCTCAGTTCCCTCTAGCCATGGAAAAGCTAAACTTTTCCATGGCTAGAGGCGCACTTCTTGATTTCAGATTGAAACCACCATTCTTGGGGAATCATAGTGAAACTCTTGGATTCTGGTACAAGTGTTCTCAACCAGAGACGACTTTGCCCCCCGCCCCCACCCGGGGGACATTTGGCAACATCTGGAGACACATTTGGTGTCACAACTGGGAGAGGTCAGCTACTGATATCTAGTGTGTAGAGGTCAGGGATCCCCTAAAGTTCCTACAATTCACAGGACAGCCTCCCACAACAAAGAATTATCTGGCTCAAAATAACAATGGTGCTGAGGTTGAGAAAACCTATAAGGCATGTATTCCTGAATGAATGGACAAAAGAATGAATGAATGAGAAAAGAAATGAATGAATGAATGAATGAATGAATTCTAGCTAGCTCAAGTTAAGTCTTGAGTCAGTACTGTGTGGCAGGTACTGTGCCAGGCTCTCAGAACATACTGGTGAATGGGACAGACCCAAGGCCAGCTTGAATGGAGCTTAGAAGTGCCAGCCCAACACAATGTCTTTTCTAAGCCCAGAGCACCTTTTGCTCAAACAGCAAAGCCTCCCCCTCTATCCAGACTGACATTTCTCTTGCCTTTGGAGTGCTCTAAAAGCCCTCAACTTTTTCTTTACTTGGGTTAGGGGTTTCCATGTCTCATTTTGAGTCACCTTTCCTCAGATAGTCACCTGAAAGCTCTCATCACTATAACACTTCCTCTTTTTTTTTTTTAACTGAAATACAGTTGTACAATATTACGTTAGTTTCAGGTGTTCTACATAATGATTTGACATTTGCAAATGTTATGAAATGATCACCACAAGAGTCTAGTAACCATCTGTCCCCATACAAAGGGGGGACATAAAAAATAACTATTTTTATATTTATTACTATATTATTGACCACATTCCTTATGCTGTATATTACATCTCTGTGGTTTACTTATTATATAACTGGAGGTTTGTACTTCTTAACCCTCTTTACCTATTTTGCTCTCCCATCCCCCTCCCCATGGGCAACCACCCATTCATTCTGTGTATCTGTAAGTTTGTTTCCATTTTGTTTTGTTTGTTTTGTTTTTATACATTCCACATATAAGTGAAATCATACAGTATTTGTCTTTCTCTGTCTGACTTATTTCACTTAGCTTAATACACTCTAGATCCATCCATGTTGTTGCAAATGGCAAGATTTCATTTTTTATGGCTGAGTAATATTCCACTGCATCTATTTCTATATCTATATATCACATCATATATATATCCCACATCTTCTTTATCCATTTGTCTATTGATGGACACTTTGGTTGCTTCCATATCTTGGCTGTTATAAATAATGATTTAATGAACACACAGCTGCATAGATCTTTTCAAATTAGTGTTTTTGTTTCCTTTGGGCAAATATCCAGAAGTGAAATTGCTGGATCATACGGCAATTCTATTTTTAATTTTTAAAGGAACCTCCATACTGTTTTTCATAGTGGCTGCACCAATTTAAAATCCACCAACAGTGCACGACGGTTCCCTCTTCTCCACATCCTTGCCAACACTTTTTATGTGTCGTCTTTTTGATGATAGCCATTCTGACAGGTGTGGGATTATATCTTATTGTGGTTTTAACTTGCATTTCCCTAATAATTAGATGTCGAGCATCTTTTCATGTGTCTGTTGGCCACCCGTATGTCTTCTTTGGAAAACTGTCTATTCAGTTTCCTCTGCCTGTTTTTGAACTGGGTTGTTTGTTTGATGTTGAGTTGTACGGATTCTTTGTATATTTTGGATATTAGCCTGTTATCGGATATATTGCTTGCAAATATCTTCTCCCATTCAGTAGGCTCCCTTTTTGTTTAGTCAATGGTTTCCTTTGCTGTGCAAAAGCTTTTTAGTTTGATTAAGTCCCATTTGTTTATTTTTACCTTTGTATCCTTTGCCTCAGGAAACAGATCCAAAAAATATTGCTAAGACTGATGTCAGAGAGCATCTTGCCTATGTTTTCTTCTAGGAGTTTTATGGTTTCAGGTCTTACACTTATGTCTTTAATCCATTTTGAGTTTATTTTTGTATATAGTGTGAGAAAGTAGTCCAAATTGATTCTTTTGCATGCAGCTCTCCAGTTTTCCCAACACCACTTATTGAAACACTTCCTCTCCTTTAAAACATCCTCATGACTCAACAGCATGACTCCTGAGCAGTTGCATTCCCATCTCTCTGGTTTCACTCAGCTGGCTGAGAGCTGAGATCACTGTGCTCACCCCAGGAAAGGGTTGTTTGCCCCAAGTATCTCTTAAGAAGTAATATGTACTATATACAACCTCATTTACATACTTGATCCCTGTGTTTTTCATCTATGCTTAACTAGTGGTATCTGAGACTGCCCTTTCTTCCAAATAGTTGGTAAATAAGGTTAGCTGTTTGAACAATGATAACTATAAGCAGTCACTTCACAAAGGGCCCTTAGAGGTTGATGTTTCCTTTCAGGCTCCTGTTCCATCCTGAGTTCTTAGGGACCGAAGATTCTGTAGGAAGATCTTCACATCTAGGAGCCTACAGATTCAAATCTTCAGTAATGCAGCCTCTTGGCCACATCTACAAATAACAATAGCTAACGTTTATTGAGTGCGTTATTATATGCTAGGCACTGTGCTAAGCTCTTTCCAAAGGCCAGACTATTGTGAGTGTCATGCAAGAGTGATAGTCACAGACCAAGGAGATTCTCCTTCTCCAGCCCATACAAGTTCTGATGATCTTGAACTTTAAGGCTATTGAGTAGGCCCATAAAAGAAAAAGCTCCTCTAAGACATAGTCATGACTTTCTGATGCAGTAAACATTTAGTAGGTAAGTTTGAAGTGCCTGCCTCCCCACACTTTCTCTGAGAACTGCTTCCCATCCATAATCCCTGCCGAAGAGATGAGCCTAAGCTGCCCAAGTTAACCCATGCATCCTGCTCTCAGCTGACTGAGTCCACCTAATTCAAAGCTGGACCAATTCAATCCTCTTCCTGGGAATCTGGAATTGAGGTCCCAGGACACTGAGCTGTTTATCTATGGGCAACTGCTGCTTGAGGATGATCACGATGCTCCATATGCAGCAGGTGAGTGAACTGAGAAAGCAGGTCGGCAATGAGACAGAAGAGTAGATCAGAGATGCCACGGGAGAGAGACTGGGTGGTCCCATGTAGTGTCAATTCCCGATGGCTTTGCGGCCCCTATGAGGCCTGGCTTACTTTGTTTACTGACCCTGAGTTCTGTGACAATCCCCTGTGTCATTTATTTTCAATAAACTCTGCTTTGTTTGCGAACTAGGTTGGGTGAGTATCTGTTCCTTGTAACCAATGACTAATGACAAATAAAACCTTTATTGAGAAGCTACTAGACCTTACTAACTCTGGAGTATCCTGGTCCATTGTGATTGACTCTCTGAAAACTTATGATGCTTCCGTTTTGTAATACCCACTCTAGTAGTGAGTTATCTGCTGATTTCATTCATTTATCTAGTCATTGAACATTTATTGGGTGCCTACTATGTGCCCAGTGTTCAGAGGATCACATAAGGACAAAATATGAACTCTGCTTTCAGCAAGCTTACAAATCCATTAGGAAATTGAAAATACAAAGCAAAAAAAGTTACTATAATAAAATGCACATAAAACATGAGATTTCAGAGAAGGGAGTAATTCATTTTCATTGTGAAAACTTGGGAAGGCTTCATAGAGGAGGTGTCATCTGAGCTGGAGTTTGAAGGTTGAGTAGGATTTTGGCAAGCAAAGAAAATAAGGAAGAGTAGATTAGTTAGCTATTGCCATGATCATATGCTGTGTAGCAAACCATCCCAAAGCTAAGTGACTTTAAACAGCAATCATTTATTCTTACTCATACAACCATAGATTGCCCAGAGATCAGCTGCTCTAGGCTGGGCTCCACTGGGGCTTGGCTCCAATATGCAGGGGTTGTGTGTGTGTGTGTGTGTGTGTGTGTGTGTGTGTGTTCCTTCTGGAGCCCAGGCTGAAAGGGCAGTAGCTGCCCAAAGAAAGCTCTTCTCATGGCCATAGCCGAAGTGCAAGAGAGCAAGTCCAACTACTCAAGCACATTCAAGCCCTTGCTTACATCACAGCTGCTAACGTAACTATTGGTCAAAGTAAGTCACATAGCTAAGTCCAAAGCTGAAAGGTGAGAAGTATATTCTGCCTCTAGAGGAAGTGCAGAGTTACATGGCAGAGGGTGTAGATACAGGGAAGATGAACAATTTAGAACAACCACAGAAATTCCAGGCAGAGAGAGAGAGTAAAAAGATGATCAAAAGCATGGAAGTATGAATGTGTATGGATTGTTCAGAGGGACGTACTAAGAATGAAGAATGAAGTTAAAAAAAAAAGAATGAAGTTAAAAAAAAAGAATGAAGTTAAATTTTAAAAAGTTTCTAGCAAAATTATGGAGAGCCTTGAATGTCATGCTAATGAATGTGGGCTTTATTCTGCAGGTTCCAGAGAGCCACTGGGGTTCACATGATTATATCTGGGTTTTAGAAAAATTAAAAGTAAGGAGACAATTCAGGAGGTCAGTATAACAGTCTAAGAATGCATTGAAGTTGGGTGGATATGAGATGTTTAGGAGATTTTAAGATATGTCCATAAATTATCTGATACGCCTCCTTTCCAAAGGACTTTAGTTGTCCTCTCTTTTAGTGTGTATTCAGTAACTTGTCTCTATTGAATAGAATATGGTAGAAGTGAGGGTGTATAGTTTCTGAGACTAGGTTATAAAAGACATTTGGTCTCCTCCTTGCTCTCTTGGATCACTCACTCTGGGGAAGCTAGCTGTCATGTCATGAGGTCACTCAAGCAGCCCAGTGGAGAAGCCCATCTATTGAGGAATGAGTACTTTTTGCCAGTAGCCAATGAGGAAGTGAGGTCTCCTGCCAATGGCCACGTAAGTGAGCAATTTTTAATACTGATCCTGCAGCTCTAATCAAGCCTTCAGATGACTACATCCTCAGCCAACATTTTGACTGCGACCTCATGAGAGACTCTGAGCCAGGATCACCCAGTTAAGCTGTTCTTAGATTTATCACCCAGAGAAACTGAGTGAGATAACAAGTGTTTATTGTATTAAGATGCTAAGTTTAGGGATAATTTGTTACACAGCAATACATAAATACTACAGCTTAGATGTAGAAGGTGAGGGAAAAGAAAAGGCAATGACGATTCTCAAGTTTCTGGCTTAAGCCACTGGGTGGTATGATTTACTGAGAAGGGAAGAGAGGGTAAGGGCAAGTATGAGGGACAGTGATAGGAGAAATAGAATAAAGAGTTCATTTTAGGACAGTTTTTGGACTGAATTGTGTCCCCCGCCTCCTGCAAAACAAAATTTATATGTTGAAGCCCTATTCCCCAATGTGACCATATTTGGAGATAGGGCCTTTAGGGAGGTAATTAAGGTTAAATGAGGTCATATGGGTGGGGCCCTATTCAGATAGGGCTGGTGTCTTTATTAGAAGAGGAAAAGATACTAGAGATCTCTCTCTCTCTTCATCTGTGCACGGAGAAGAGGCCGTGTGAGGACACAGCAAGAAGGCGGGAACCTTCAACTCAAAGTGAGAGAGCTCTCAGCAGACACCAACCCTACTGGCACCTTGATCTTATAATTCCAGTCTCCAGAGCTGTGAGGAAATAAATTTCTGTTGCTTGAGCCGCCCAGCCTGTGGGATTCTGTTATGGTAGCACAAGCTGACTAATACAGACAGGCTGAATTTGCGACAGCAGGACACTTATGTTGTGGATATCTAGTGGTCAGTTGGAAATACACCTGGAGCTCAGAAAAGAGATGTAGCTTTTGGAATTTGGAGGTGGGTGGGATAGATCATCCAGAGGGAAAAAGAACACAGAAAAGAAAGAGAAGGAGAGGGAATTCCCTGGCGGTCCAGCGGTTAGGACTCTGAGCTTTCACCGCCAAGGGTGCAGCTTCGACCCCTGGTCAGGGAATCAGGGAACTAAGATCTCAGAAGCCGTGCCGTGTAGCCAAAAGAGAGAGAGAGAGAGAGAGGGAGCTAGGATGCAACAAGGGGGTGGGGACAGCACCTATAATTGAATGGTTCACTGAGGAAAATAGAGTGATGACTTCGAAGGAGTTTCAGAAAAGTAAAAGTGAACTACAGCAGAAGTGAAGGGAGGTTTCGAAGCCAGAGAAGTTGATCAACAATGCCAAGTGCTAGGAAAATTCATGTAAGAAGAGGATCAAGACAAGGCTGTTAAGCTTTCTAATGAGGGGTTCATTGCTAACCTTGGCAAAAGGGATTTAGTTGGCTTCCGAAAAGCCACCTTACAGTGGGTTGTGGTAGCCACCGTGATGTACCACCCAGTTGTCCCTTCAATGCAAAATCTGTCGCTCAGCTGCTGGGAGTACTACCTGCACAGGGTCTTCAGCAGCCAGCCCCTTCAGAGATGGCCTCAGCTTCAGAGACACCCCTCACCTAAAGGTCACACTTCTTTTCAGGGTGGCACACATCTAATGACTGATTTACGTGGGCGCATAAAGCCCCAGCCATCTCAGTCTAGCTCAGGGCAACTCTGAAGGACCACCTCCACCTGGAGAGCCCTGTGAGGTTGGCTGAGCAATCACTGGGCCTGAATAACGGCCCATCTTTTCCCTCGGCCTAAGCCCGTCTCCCCTCCTTCCCTTCCACAGATGTTAACCCCAAGGGAACTCATTCATAAATATCCTGCATTCTAACTCTGTCTCAGACTCTGCTTCCCAGAGAACCCAACCTGAGACATGGGTTGAAGGAAAGAAGCAGAGGCTTCAAGTATAGACTGCTCTTCCAAGTCCTCAAAGAGCCAAAGGAAGATGAGCCATAACGTGAGGGTGAGGACTTTGTCCTCCAAGTCTCTTCTCTACCAGGAACAGAGTTGGACAGAATAGGTGTTTTCGCCTTGGCTGTACATCTCCGACTGGCAACTGGATGACTAATTCTTCAGAGTTTTTCTTTTCAAATATTTAAATGAAAATATGGGGCCAGAAAATCTTAGATTGATTTGTATTCCCTCCTCCCTGCCCACCACACACACACACACACACACACACACACAGACACACACACACACTTTCTCATCTCCTAGAACTAACTGATTCTCTTTTAGCTTTTCCCTGGCCGAGGTCAGACAGGAAAAGTGATTATGCTGTCTCTTTCCCCTAGCCGAGAAGGTTATAGGGAAAGGAAAAGAGACAAGGAGACAGATGAATGGCTGGAAGCACTTCTAATTGCTGATAACAGGAGCAGCCCTGTCAGCCGGGGTCAAGCCAACCACTACACTTCAGACTTGAACCACTTTAAACGTACTCCTCAGATGACAGGAACTCAGTCCACTGGGAACAAACACATGGCTGGGTTGAAATGTCTAGGAGAATCATGGGGCAGGCCCAGAAGGAAGCTCTACCATTCTCAGCAGCCCTCCAACATGACAGGCCCCAAGCCTCCTCTCTGGAGAAAATGGGGCAGAAAAGAATGCTTACTGAGTGCGTTGTGATCACTGAAGCTTCCCCACTAAGGCCCCGACCCTCAACTCAAAGGGCTCCTTTTTCCATACTGTGCTCTGACTGGAAGCCAGTGAGGGCTCTATGCCTGTGTGCAAGAGACATGCAGGGGAGACAGGTGGGGACCGTGGGTATCGTGATGACCCAGCACCAGAGCAGCAGAATGCAGGCGCTGGGGCATTTTAGGAGGTGCAGATGCTGACTGCAACCTGCCTAAGCCCAAAGTTAAGGGCTACGAAAAAACACAGAATTAAAGGGATACATGTAGGAAAGAAAACAGGAAGTGTTTTACAGAACATTTGGCATCACCCAGGTGAAATCATCAGTCTTTGGAAGCTTATTAAGTGAATGATAGCAAGGCAAGAGCTGACGTATGAAAGGCTGGAAGATGAGGGTGCATTTAGTTTAAAACAATTCCCCAGGAAATGTTAGGGGAAAAAAGGACATGCTTCAAACACTGTCCCAGTGTAAGGGACTTTCCAAAGTGTCTTTGATGGCGTTTTGTATTTGAGGTTAAGAGGGTGCTACTCCAGAAAATACAGAGGTGCAATGGGCAGAGAAAGGGCTAGAAAATGATTCAGAAAAGCTATAGAGAAAGGAATTGCAACACAGGAATCTAAATGGCTGGATTTTTTATATCAGTACAACTGGAAACATAATGCTCAATTCCCCAACAATTACCTTTCAGTAAAAAAGCTTCACACAATTTTGAAAGAAAGAAAGAAAGAACGAAAAGGAAAAGAAAAAATTCAAATCCAGGAAGCAAAATACATGTTTTGAAGGCACTCACTCCCACTTCCCACATGCTAACCTCATATGGTTTAGTTTCCCCACATTATTCTTCTTCAGCTTCAAAAGCATTTTAAA